>NC_133977.1:28558897-29908182 GCF_047716275.1 Strix uralensis
GGCAGTGGTAGAGCCGGCTCCATGCAAACTTTTAAATTAAGATACAGATGGTTGGACAGGGCCTGGGATGTATGGGACTGTGCTGAGAGGTATTACAGGCTTTACCAAGGATGGGCTCTGATCTTGATGCTCAGCCCTCTGCTCAAGACATGTAGCTCATCTCCTTTCCTTCCCAACTTCCAGCCTGAGGTGATTGCTCATTGGAAAACCACCCACTGCTTGTTGCAGTTAAGTATGAACAAGTATTCTCAGAAAAGGCCATCATGGGCCACAGGGAACATATGCATCTATTTATTTTCCATTAATATATTAATTATATTTTAAGAAGCCAGCTCTTTCATTCCCCTCTTTGGTTGGAACTAGCAGAGGCAAGTCTGGTTCTGGGAAGCACAGTTATTACTCCTAGTATGAGCATGGACACGTGTTCAGAAGAGACAGTCCCCAGCCTATGACCCACGTGACCAAAGGTCTCCAGGCTAGACTAATGAGCTTTGAAATAAATTCCTCTTACTTACAGAAACTCACTGAAAGAAACCATTAAGAATTTGGTTTTGAGAAGTGAGAGGCACCTACATACCCAAGTGAAGTCAACAAAAACTGGAGATATTTAAAGCACCCAACTCTCAGACCCATAGGCCAGGGTTCAGGCCATTAAACATTAGACATCAAACTGCAGTGGCTCAATCAGGTGTCCAATAGCTGAAGGCTTCCTCTGTGAAACAGATATTAGCACAGAAGAGTTCAGATCTTTAATTTTAGAAATTGCTCTTCAGTTTAGAATCATAGAATCATAGAATCATTCAGGTTGGAAAAGACCCTTGGGGTCATCAAGCCCAACCATCAGCCCTACTCTACAAAGTTCTCCCCTACACCACATCCCCCAACATCTCATCTAAATGACCCTTAAACACATCCAGGGATGGTGACTCCACCACCTCCCTGGGCAGCCTATTCCACTGTCTGACCACTCTTTCTGTGAAAATTTTTTTCCTAATGTCCAGTCTGAACCTCCCCTGTTGGAGTTTAAAGCCATTCCTCCTTGTTCTGTCACTAATCACCTGTGAGAAGAGACCAGCACCAACCTCTTTACAATGTCCTTTCAGGTAGTTGTAGAGTGATGAGGTCTCCCCTCAGCCTTCTCCTCCTCAAACTAAACAGTCCCAACTCCTTCAATCTCTCCTCATAGGATTTGTTCTCCAGGCCCTTCACCAGCTTTGTTGCCCTCCTCCGCACTCGGTCCAGCACCTCGATATCCCTCTCGTATTGGGGTGCCCAAAACTGGACACAATACTCCAGGTGTGGCCTCACCAGTGCAGAGTACAGGGGGACTATCACCTCCCTACTTCTGCTGGTCACACTATTTCCAATACAAGCCAGGATGCCATTGGCTTTCTTGGCCACCTGGGTACACTGCCAACTCATGTTCAGTTGCTTGTCAATTAGAACCTCATATCATATTTAAATATGAATGGAACCTACTGCTTCTTAGCACTGCAGTCAGGAGAGTGATGTTCAAGGTCTTGAGGTCTCAATTCTTCAACCTGTACCTGCTATAAATTCCTATTTCCTACTCTTCAACTGGAAATGGCTATAAAAGTCAAAGGCTGCATCTTGCTATGTCTCTGTATGGAGACTAACACGGTAGTAATTAATACTAAAAATTATAAGTAATTAAAGCAGGAGGGCCATTCTCTCCTTTTTCTTTGAGGCCTTGTATGAAGTGAAAGGGTTAAAACAGTTTTAAAAGAATATGCAATTTACACATTTCACTGCTGAATATGAAGGAGGAGAGCTGAAACAATGAGAGAGATACATTCCAAAGGTCGCTAATACAAGAAAATTCTACCAGCTTGGCTTTCAACCCCCAATGGAAACCACTTGGGTAAAATAAACAAAACAAAACAAAATAAAATAATGTATTCATCTGGAATTCGTGGAGGGTCTCTCCCTAAGAAAGGAGTACAAGGAAAGTAGACCAAATCACATATGTATGATCTGGAAGAAGCAAGGTGTTTCCTGCAGAACTGTTGAAGAACTGCTCTATAGGCATAGTCCATGAGTAGTTGAGGAGGAGAACTACATTTTTTTACAGATCTTTCTGGAATTGGCAGACATCTTAATAATACCAGGACAATTCTCACCTTTAGTGGTTTGGCCAGATATTCCAGCAAGAAAGCATAAATCACAGAATACTGCGTAGAGCAGCAGCCTTCACTCAACATATGTGTGCAGCAGCAGACTCACCAGCTCAGTCAGGACCTTGGCAGCTGTTTTTGGTAGATCAAGTCTCCTGTAAAGAGGAGGCCTTGAACAGTATTAATGTTTTCTGTACTTACCCTCTGACAGCCCCTAGATCCATCATTAAATTGGTGCATTTCCCAGCTCCTCTGGCCAGGCTCTTTGGCAACAGCAAAATCCCCCAACCTAGTTATTCCTAATCCTCATCCCTGGTAAACTGACAAAAAAATAGCCCCCCTGTTCTGAAGATGTCTATAGACTTTTGAGAAGTATTTGTGAAGCCCTTTACCCATCTAGTGCTTTCCTTCCTGCTGTGCCAGGGGGAAAGGGAATTCCAGCATATTTTGTGCAATTCAGAGTCTCTGAAGAATTGTCCACATGCCACCATCTACTGAGGCAAAGAACACTTCATGTGGTTTTGGCAATGGACTGGTAGTGGAAACCTCGATGATACCTACTGCTACCCAGTGGATGTGCTTGTTTTCCACTTGGAAACATTTTCTTGAGTAAAATCCTGGCTAGGAAAGCTCCCTGGCTATCCCATTTATATTATTTTTCAGAGAAGAAGGAAATGTTATGTTCCTGCAGCATGGCACAATTGCAGAACCTCCCTCTGCACACTTCCTTATTAATTCCCTTAGCAACCGGGCAGACCAGAACATTTCCATACTGAGTCCCTCTAGAAGGGATTTATCTAAGTGGGTATCCTTTTCCCAAGAGAACTCACCTCCAGGTTACTCAGAAGTTACTTGGTGATAGCTGGGTAATAGGCTCAGCTTCCTCCTTTGTTAGGATTTTTTCTCTGTCCTTCAGGACTCCATCTACAGGACTTTGTGGAGGAACCCTGAAAGGAGGTCCATGGGTACTAAGGTACTAAGGGAGAGCAGACATGTAATATATGTTACAACTGGTAGCATGAAAGATTGCCTAGAGAAAGAGATATTAACAAACCCTTAGCCGTCATTCTGAATTTTGTCTTTTGAAGAGACCATTTCGCATGTTTGGACATTGACATGTAGGTGCCTACAAGTGTTCATACCTACAGGTATTTAAGGTACCACGACTGATGAGATTTACATTTACTAGATCAAAGACCAGAAGTTAACATGTGTAATTCAGGCAAAAAGTATCACTGGTCTGACACTGATTTCCCAGTCTATGACAGTTTGTTGCTTGTTGGCTGCATGGTGTCTTTCTGGTATGTTTCTAAATGACAAATGTTACTTAAAAGCAGAACAACTTCTTGAACTCTGCCAAAGTAAAAGCTGATCACATTGATTCTCCACCTATAATGTCTGTTCTTGTTGTTGATACCAGTTCAGCATGGGTGAATGAATTGAAATAAATATGAGTGTGACAGAAATATGACTTTTAAGTTCATTTCAATTTTGGAATTAAAAACAAAAAGATAATCCCACAACTTCATATTAGTTTAATGCAGAAACAAAAGTTCTGATTTTCTTTTTCTCTCTCTTTTTTTTTCCTCTTCATAAATTGTAGATTTTTAGACAGTTTGAAATTGTTGTATTGAAAGAAATGGAAACATTTTCCTTCCATTTTGGCCTTCAAAAGTTCTAAAAATTCATTTCAGACTGAAAATGTATACACTAGTTAGTTAAAATTTCCCAGGAAATTGCAAGTTAAGAGAAAGTCAATAATATGTCATCCTTGACCCAGACCTGCCTTTTTTTTTTTTTTTTCCATAGAAAGAAGCTACTTAAAGAAAATTCCTCTTTTCTTCTCCTCTAAATCCTGCACAGTCCCAGTTTCAGAGGAATATGTCATGCTCTGCTCCCTTTTTCAGTCACAGGAACTGGTAGGGCATCCCCTTTTAGAAAACCGCTTGCAGTGAGTGTCACCTTGTGCTATTTGATCACAGAATGCTTAAGGAAGCTTGTGATGGTTAGTGAGGCTTGTGTTAGTGCAATGAAGTAGAAAGACTTGTATGCTCTATCTTGTATCCAGCACAGTGCAGTATGGTGCAAATGCCTAAGCTTAATCAAAAAGCATATTATAAAAACAAGGGACACAACAAAAATCCAAAGCAATAACCACTAGCAGTGTCAGCCTCCCACACAATTTATTTCCCCTATGAGTTATCTAGCAGCCACCAGGTTCAATGAAGCTATCTGTTTTTATCAGATCTGATTTGGTGGAATTTCAAGTATTTCACATGAGCCATCTGTTCTGTAAAAGTTTTTTGCAAAAAAACCTGTTTCCCAGAATGACAAAGACATGGAGAGAAGTTTCTGAAATCATCTGTCTGTCTAAGTCCCTGCTGGAATCATTCATCTAATTCTACTGGAATTTCCAAACAATGACTTAATTAATTGTTCCATACAGTTAATTAATTAATGTGTGAGAGCTTTGCAAAAGTACATGCTGCATAAATACATATTTATACATATGCATATACATGTATATAAACACACATATTTCTATATCTCTTTGTATATCTAAGTAAATAGCAGACTACTCCAGGGAAGTTCAGGGCTGAAGAAGCTGTTTATGCATCAGTGGCCTTGAAAACTCAACCACAGAATACTAGGGAGAGTGGTAAATCATGACAGGGAAACCTGGAGCTGAGGGTGAGTTATCACCGGTGTATGATACATTATGTGAGTCAGAAATTAGTTCCTTCAGCAGAACTGGCTTTAGGAAGAAGCGCTCAGCACTCCATTAGGCCAGTCCATAACAAATCTTGACACTCTCGTTTTCATGAGCATTGTTCAATAATGTTTTCAATAATGATGACATCCCAAGGCCACATAATAAAAGAATATCCCCCTATGAGAAAGACTGAAACAGAAGCTGAAATATGGTAGTAATTTCATTCCTGGTGTATCTCCGGGGAAAGGCTGAATGCAATCCAACCCAGAGCCACTCACCTTTGTCTTCAGTACATTGCTGTTGTATGTCATTTAACCTTTTGTGTTAGGTCTTGTTGAAACACTCCTTTCTAAGCCTCCTAATTTATTCCAGCACATGCCATCCAGCTTCCTGACAATTAGTACGTAATAACGTATTCTACTATCAGTACAAATATCAGTGCAAATATCAGCACAAACACTGCCTTTCTGTGCCACACATAGGTGCTTTTTCCACTAAATAAAATCATCAGTCTTAACCCAGCATTTTTATTCCCCTTTCACAGATGGGTCAGTTGAGAAACAAAGAGATTTGTAGTTGGTTCAAAGCCACAAAATGAATCAACTGCCCAGGGACTTTCTTTGTGTGTTTGTATGGCGTGTATTTGGTCCTCTTCCCTTTGACCCCCAAACACTAGCCTAATAAACATTTGAGAGAGTCTCAAATTGAAACTCATGGTGTTTTCCCATGTTTGGCTTTCACAGGATGTAGAAGCAGGCTGCATGCCTTCCACCAGTGCAATCCTAGCACAAAGACTTGGAGGCTACCTCTGTATTTTCTGTAGGACTGTGTGCCAGGCAGCTGGCTGAGATGTGGCATGCTCTTCATCTGCACTTTGTGTGAGCAGATCACCATCGGCATGACTTCAGGTAGTCTTTTGCCTGCATATCCTCTTCTACTCTGCTCCAGGTGATATCAGATTCCCTTAGGAAGGAGCCAAGAAAACTTTCCTGCCTGTTTTTGTTTTCCTAAAGTTGCAAGGAGGTAGAGGAGATCATGCATAGATAGAAGCATGGTTGGGACTGGCATAAGGGATGACATGGGCCCAGGTTCTCTCACCATCATACTCCAGAACAGAAATAAAGGCTGTTTCTGGGTTGAGTTTTCTGTCCAGGCTGGACACAGAAAGTGCCACAAGGAGGTGGCTGTAGGTGAGGGAAAGTCCAGGATAATTTTGCTCCCTGAAGAAGTAACAGAGCTCCAAGCAAGTTTAGGACAGATAACTGGCAAGCTGGGGTTATCGTGGCTTTCAGCCACAGGCACCAGGAAGATTGGTCAAAGCAGGTGGCTGCTGGAAGACACTGGTGTTATGACATGATATAATGACACTTCTGCCATTATTTTAGGCCCTCAGGCATGGAAGGAGCCCAGTCTTGGACCTCCAGCATCAGAAAAGAGCTGTCTGCAGAAAATCACTGCAAAGAATCATGTCAGAACAGGGATCGAGCCTGAATATTCCACTTTATCCAGAAGAAAAACAAAGCAGAGGCCAGCGCAGACAGGTGTGTCAGCCCTGCTGAAATAAAAAGTGCACTCCAGGGACAGAGAGTGTAAACAAAAGAGGGACTTGCCTTGTTTTAGACCTGGACTCTACAACATGTCTGTCTCCTGCTACCAATTCAAAAAGCTCCATCCTGCCTGTGATCTGTGTTTAGCCCCCAACGTATGTTTAAGAACAAGTAGTAATAGATTTCCAAAATAGGATTAAAATAGGGCTAAGCAGTATTGTCCCCACAGCAGAGAGCTGTGGTCAGATTTAGTGGGAGGGAGGGGAAGCCTAGAGATTGGAAAGGATTAGGGTTGCACCAGTATATCTGGTCATCATCTCACTGTTCTGCTTTGATGTGGTTCTCTAGAGAAGACTGCAAGAACAGGTTTTGCAGCTCTTGCTAGATATGAACTTCTGAACAAGGAGGCAAAATGTGGAGGAAGGACTAGGAAAAAACATTCAGTCTTGTAAAGGTCTTTAGTGCATCTGGTTCCTATTTAGCTTTGTAAATGTCTCGGTACTACAGCAATGGGCACATTCTCCTGGAGATGGACCTTGCATGATATTGTTTAGCAAAGGCAAGACTTGAAATACTTGTCACCAGTCCAGTGATGGAGCTGGAGATGTGCCTCACCTGGAGTGTTAGTATTATTTTTATGGCACTGTTTTTTATTATATGCACATCTATGTGTCTACATAAGAAGTGGGGGGGGGGGGGGGGGGGGGTGCGCTTGCATGTATGTAAAGGAAACAATCTCTAGGGGTATGTCTAGCTGGATTTTTTGTAATCTTACATTGTAAACTGAAGCCAGACACTCATCTGTGACAGAGGCTAGTGAAGAGCATCCTCTGGAGTATACATTACAAGAAAAAGCCTAAGCAGGCTGTCTGCAGGCTCTGTGCAAGGCAGCTGAGCAGCCAGGAGCGAGACAGATCATGCCGTCCATGCTCAGTCACTCATTAACAATGCAGCAGGCAGAGGCCCAGGGTGGACCAACCTATTCAAAGGTTTGGGCTAATTTCAGGACACCTACGTAGGCTGGTGGAGTCAGCAGGATGGGGCAGGGTGCCTAAGGCCTCCTGCTCTAGAACAGCACACCTCCCTGTGGAAAGGAAACCTTTCTTTGCCCAACTGACCTACCACAGGGATGACAGGATGTGCTGCAGAGGGGCTGATTCACCACAGCAGGAGATGGGAGAGACAGCAGTTCTTTTCATCCCCGCTGGTGCTAATCCCCTGCCCCACAACCCTGCCGAGAGATTGCAGCTGTTGTGGACAGGGCTGTCTGCTCCCTCTCTTGGTGTGGTCAGGGCCCTCCCTGAAACACAGTCTCATGCCTCCTCTGCTGGATGAGCACCTGGGGAAGTACCTGGAGTCAGGTCATGACTAGCTGAACTGTGCTGACCACAGCACAGGAGTTACCGTCTAACTAGATCAGGAGATGGATGGTAGATTTCCTTCACATTTTAGAGAAAGGGAGCACAGTCATAGATTGTCAAAGGTGTTTAGACACCTGGGACCAGCAGCACTTACCCAGGGACCTTGGATCAGAAAACAAGTTTGAATCAGTTTTCAAGCTCTACCCTAGACTCACCTTCTCTTATAGGTGCTGCATGAACCTCAGTGCTCCCAGTTTTCTAAGTACCTGTTAAAGGCAACAGCTGTTTTTAGCACTGAGAGCATCCCTTTTTAATTCCCTTGTTACATCTGTTAACTCATTTGCCCCCTGTGAGAAGGAAAATGAATCACGGATGTCTTTTGTTTGCTAAATGTTAACAGCCCTGTGGAAATACCCTCATAAAATATTCATCCTATCCTGCTCTTCTAAATTAGACAGTTACAGTTCTATCAAACCCCAGAGAAGAGTTCTTTATTTTCTCAAAGTCAAACATTTCTGCAGGCTTTTCTGTACTCTGCATCACCCCCAGCCAAAGCTTCTGCTCCCCCAAGCTCTGTGCTGCTTTTATGCTTGCATTCCTTTGTGTGTATGGCACTACAACTGGAGAAGTAAAGGTTTCCAAATGCATTCATTCATGTTCCTGCTTTAATGGTAAAGGAATATATTTGCTATTGCAAATGCAAGGAATGATTGGGGGAGGGTGCAGGTGTCAACAAGTGAATACTTCCCACCTGAGGAATGGAGAGGGAAGCATCTAAGATATTTTCAAACCAGAAGGTAATTGCAAGACCTTGGACATTACACCCTCCACACAAGATTTCTTGGGTGAAGGGAAATGTTTTTACTCTTGGGTGTGCTCACCCTCCCTCTTGGTCATGTCAGCAAGGCAGAACACAGATTCCTTCACGGTCTCTGACTCCCCATGTATTTGTCTCCATGCTTTCCCATCCAAACCAGGTGCATGCTTCCACAAGGAGGATAGACACACCTGAATGGGACCAGCTCTCTCTCCTCCCTGCCTCCTGCTAGCCTTTCCTTGCAGCCCCACCATGCCTTGCTCCTGAGCTGATTTCTGATGACTCACAACAGGAGGGAAGCAATCCTCAGATACTCTTTCTTGCTTGAAAGCACCAGGGATTGAAAGAAAAAGAGAGGGGGAGAGATTTACACTGGAGGAAAGGGAAGGGGGTTTTGATATCAGCCCCCTTTCTGAATAATCATTATAAGTAATGACTTGCAGATCTTCAGTGTGGCCTGTGTTGCTTCAGGCTGATTTGTTCCATACAGTGACCTGAGTCAGCCTGCAAAACTCGAGGCATATGCCTTGCTGTGTTTCAGGCTCTCCTTGGAGTCTGAAGCAAGAAGTTGCTCTGACCAAGCTGGTGATGACCTCCTGGCTGTGCTGTGGGCTCCTTCCTGCAAATCAAAAGGTTTCTTGGTGAGAAGGGGTAAAATACCATGCATGAGGTCCTGCTCATAGCGTGGGGAACTGTCCTCTCCTGTGGTGCTTGTTACCACTTGTCAGAGACAAAGTAGGTTTTCCCAACCCTGGGCAGGCTGCCCTGCATCCCTAAGCCCCTCTGTGATCACAGCCAGGGAAAGAGAGAAAAGTTCAGCCTGATTTGTGCAGGAAGAGAGGTCTCAGAGGGATGACACTGGTTTTCCTGGCATTATCATTTGCTGGCTACAACCAACAATGGCCAAGAAACTGTTGGTGAGAAGCTATCATGGAGAAACACCTCCCGGCGCTTTGTTCCTTCCCCACAAAGAAAACATCATTGTCAAGGGAAAACTGCTGGCTGGCAAGGGTTGTCAGCTTCTGAGGGTTGAGGGGTCAGTGAGGAGAGGATGGTGCTTCTTTCCAAAAGATGAAGATAATTCACTCAGGGAACTTCCTACTCCAGAGTAATTAGCAAAATAGGCATGTGTTTGTAGGAGAAGGCTGTTGGAGATGGTGGTGTTACCTCCTGGGGCAGGAGGGAGTGGTTGAGTCTCTGCTCCAAACCACTGGAGAGTGTCACAGGCCACTGGGAGAGCCAGAGAGGCAGAGGAAGATTTGCAGAAACAACAGGAAGGATTAGGGAGTCAGTCTTGGGGAACAGCTTGTTTCTGAGACCCTGAGGCAAAGTTCTTGGTCTGTAATTGGGTCAAATTCAGTTGATCTCCTCTGTCATTTTTGCTGGTATGATTTGTTCTAATTTGGGAAAACACACAATCTGATGGGAGAGATGGAGTAAGCTGTGTTTCAAAGAAAAGGAAACAAGGCTTTTCCCTTCCATCTGAGCCATTTGTGTGCCTTTTGTCAGCAAGTGACTTTCCAAACTGGCTATAGGGCTGCACTGAAATTAGCCAACAATCCCACTGAACTTTGCAGGAGTGGGTTGGACTTTCAGACATGCCAGAGCTTGAGAAACAAAGCATGTATTAAAAAAGAATGCACTTAAATCCTCTAGAAAAAAAAAAAGCTCTGGTTTCACAGGGCATAAAGTGCTCTTGTTTCCCTAGCACTTATTCTATATGTGAAAAGTAAAAAAAATAAAATAAAATCAGAGTTAATAAATTTTTTAAGTGCAGAAAGGTTTGTTTTTTACATTTAGCAGTGCCCAGTAGCACCACTAAAGTTAAAGGTCTGTCAACATTTTCATTAATAAACCCCCAATTTTCATGAATTTATTACTCAGCCATAAAAACCTGCTCCTCAGTTCAACTTGCCATATGAGTCCTCAGCTCCTGCCCCTTTCCAGTCTGAAGCCTGGGGAGTACACAGATGTGATTCAAACCTTTACTCCACTCTGATTTTTCACCGCCAGAATACCATTAGAAAGACTCCATATTTGTGTCTCAAAGAAATAGGAAGAATGGAGGCACGAGTCTTCATGTTTATACCACAGAGGAACAGCATTAGAATTAGATCCTCTTTAAAAATACAATGAAATTGGTTTGGCTGTATTTTTAGCTGCAGGAATGTAAAATGGAACAGGAGGCAGAATTCCAGGGTAGTGTTTCGTAGGAGTTGTGGGAGAGAGAGGGGGAAAGAGATTCAGTCTGACCTTTTGGTCTCTAATGCTCTATTACCTCCTCTGCTTGGGGGTGTTTTGAGCTTCCCTTGCTCCCCAAAAGTAAGGTTTACTAAGTCACATGACTGATACTAAAAGAACCTTGAGAACCTTAAGAGGTTTCTGGGAAAAAAAAACCCAAACAAACGAACAAAAACCAAAAATCAAACCTCACCCCAAAATTGTTCAGTTCTCCTAGTGCACTGATCACATGTATGTGAAGACAAGGTCCTTCTTCCAGCTGTCTCAAGGGATGAGGATAGCAAAGGGTGAAAATGGGAAATAAAAGCAATATCAGATTTTCAGAGTCAGAACTATCAGTTTGAATAGGAACAGGATCTAGTTTCCCTGCATCCTGGCCCAGTGTTCCAACGACCAAAGAGTGTTGCTTTGTGATTAGAAATCTCCTTTGGACTTTTTAAAAGACACCTCACTGCTTGCCGTCTATACCCAAGGGAGAGCAAGAGTCAAAGACACCAGCACCCAGGGCAAAAATGCCTTGATCTTGAAATTCCTTATATATCCACCTTAGTAAGCCTGACTCAGAATTGCTGAGCACCCCATTCCCGCTTTCCTCTAGACAAGTTCACCTTTGAAATGTTTTATACAGCCACTTGATCTGACCTGTTGGAGGAAATTTGGCATCTGACCAGGTACCAAGAAAATGTCTGGTCCTACTTGGAATATGCAGCCATGAAAGACTCTTTGTGCTAGGAGCCATGGTAATTTATTTGCACAAAAATCAATACTCTTTTCTCTAGGATACTCACTGAAAAAATCAAAAGTATTAGTTCACCTTCTACTTCTTACAAAGCATCTTGGATCCACATGTCCTAGGAGATGCTCCATATCATTGGATTTTTAACTCAGTTGCTCTGTATCTGCCAAGGTCTCCAGCTAAGGGCTGGGCTGCCCTATGACTCCAGAGTGTTTCTTAGATATCTCCTACATGGTTGTAGGGCAATCAGATATCCAGATGATCCAGATATTCCTCAAAATTCATATTCAGATGGTTCAGCTTTATAGGAAAGAATTCAGCATAATGGGAACAGATTTGCCAAGCCCATAACTACTAGTCTGAACCCCAATAAACATCAGAGATATCTAGGAACATCAGATCAGTTTCCATGTGAAGGACTGAGAAAGACATCCCCTGGGACAGCTGAGGTTCTGGTTCAGGTATGTTTCTATTACTAGGAAATATGTATTCAGGTTCCTTTAAGTGTCAGGAATCTGGGTTTTTGCTCTCACCATGGATTTAGTTAGGGGAAAATTCCTCTGTAGGCATCTGGCCACATAGTATTATGGCTTGTAGACCTTTTTGAAATCTAACCAGGTTAGAGAAAACCCTGTGTGGGACTGGGCTTTGGAGGGGCAAGTACCTTGTGTTGCTTTAGGGTTAAAGGTATCAGTAGGATTTCTTGGTGATCCTTTGTACCATTTACCTCTGTCAGGCTTACCTGCTCCTTTCTGCTCCCTTTCTTTGGCAACGTGCTGCAGGCACACAAAAAGGTGGCTATTCATGGCCTGGCAGGTGGAAGATTAGTTCTGACAGAGGAAGAATTTCTTGATGAAGTGACTTCAAAGGCAAAATACGTGGAGAGGGAGGGTGAAGCAGGCAACATTTGTGTGAAGGAAGACGAGGGAGCCTGTGCCAGTTGGCATCAAACACTAGAAGAATAACCTTCATCCCCAGGGCTGACACTGGCGGCTCAGCTTAGTGCATTGGCAGCTCTACTTGTATTGCAGTTTCGGCTTCCCCCAGCTCCTGGCTGATTCGCATCCAGGGGCGCAAAGGGCACCTGGCCCATGTCCAGTGCCTGCACCAGGTAGAGCAAAGAAATCTTTGAAAGAAACGATAGAGGTATGTAACAAATCCCTCCTGGGAAAACTGAGCTCTTTATCCCTCCTTCCTGCTCAGCCTGTTGTAGTAGAGCCGACTAAATCCCCGATGGCCTTGAGGCCTTTGTATAAAGTTTCTCTCCTCCTGTCACAGGCTGTAGTAGCCAGTGGATTTTAAAATTTTTATTATTATTATTTAAATTCTGTCACATGGTTTTCAGGCACATGAATGAGCTGATTCACCTGCCTTGGTGAGCACCATGGGAGTGGTCTGACTGACTGCTGTCTTCCTTTCTGGATTGCCTTACGGTGGAAATTTCTCTCGTGATGTGGATGTTTCAAGGAGATTAGGGTGCCATTTGAAATAGGGGGAAATACAGAAATGTCAGAAACAAATCCCTTCTAGCAGAGGCCAGTATCTCCCTAAGAGCAGAGTTTATACAAGGCATCGATACAACTAAAATGATCAGCCTGCAGGAGTAGAACAGGAATTAGTCATGAGACTTTGCAACTTTTCAACCTAAGCACTCTTATTCTCTTTCAAACTACATTGTTCCATGTCTTGGATGTCCTGGACATGGATGAAGATAGGCAGATATACCTTTCTGTGGAGGTAGCTGCATTTCATCTTGAAACATATTATCTGTAAGGAACATGCAGCTATCTTCAGTGTGGGAAGCAGCAGCTCTTATACAGGAGAGATAAATGCTCATCGTATTCCAGAGCAGGAAGTGAAGGGGAATGTTGTATCAAGATCAAACTATGCGGGAAATTGAAGGAGACAGAAGTTACCACATTAACAAACTAGCCACGGCTTTGAAGCACATCTTCAGCCCTTGTGAAAAGTTTGCTTTAGTTTCCTAATATATTTTAAAGTGTGTTACACAAATGTCAAGATAGTTCAGAAACCTCAGCATAGTTCTTCATTCAAGAGTTAAGCAGCCTCATGCTGGCTTAATCTACAAGGTTGTTAGACACATGCAAGCCAAAGTTGGTTAAGGCTCATCAGCCTAAGAAGTCTTTGTCTCAGGTGACTTGTTAACATCATTTCACCTCACCTTCTTTCCCTCCTCCTGTTGAAAGAAATTGACTGACTGGTTTAGACAGTAGAAAGCCAAACAACAGACTTTGAAATAATATAACTTCACAAATCTGTTGTGTAGGTTTTGTAACTTAGCAAACCCAGTATTTGGGGTTGTCTCAGAAGGTGGGTTCCAGAAATGGCAAATTTCTCTGAGCTGGACTGAACTTGGGGAAAGATCAAGGAAAATCAACATCAAAGATTTTTAATGCAAACCAGCAAGGATTATGTACGCAGTCATAGAGAGCTCTTTCATCAACTCCTTCTACCACCAGGCCAGAACAACTTCATTTGGCCTTGTGGATTATGAAGATGTTTAACCAGACTGGTCTTTTGGTTAAAGCCAAGGGAGCAATGCCAAGTGTGTTGTGTCTGATAATGCCCATGGCCATATAAATGGATAAGAAAAGCTGTGGTGGTCTGAGCAAGACAGTTATTCTGGGACAATGAAATACAAGCTCTACATCTCCCCCCAGCTTTTATAGCAGGTTTTAATACTCTTTATCCAACTGAAGAGGGTAAGATAAAGTGTGAGGTAGAGGGAAAATGGTGTTCAGAGGCTATCAGCAGCTAAGCCTGCAGTTTGATAAGACAGACAATATTGGATACACCAGCTGTAGGAGTTCCTGTGACACTGTGCTGCCTTGGCTACTCATTCTAGCCTCTGAACCACAGCACATTTCTCCCTCCATGTCATATCACCACTGCTATTGAGGTTCATGCTCTGAGCCCTTTGTGTTGCTGTTTAGGACATAGTTCTTTCCTATCATGGAGAAGGACAAGGGGAGTGAACATCTGGGAGTGAGGGGGTGGGGACTCCCAGCTTTAGTGGAATGATGCTTGGAAACAACTTTAAGATGCAAAGCAGAAAATGCTGCTTCTGACTTTTTCCATCCTCCACAGATGTCAGCCAAGGAGTCTATCTACCACAGGCTTTCTAATGTGTTAGTGGCAGATCTGAAGCAATTGTAGCTCAAAGGAACTTGCAGTACTCCTATAGCAACCTCTGTAAACACAATGTCACAGAAGTGAGGCCAGCAGCCAAATTACCAGCTCACTGTCAGGGAAGCAGCAGCCAACACCTCTTGTCCTCCTCCAGAAATGCCACAAAATCCCCACTGACTCCAGTTGCTTCCTTCGGCTTACATGGTTTCTTCCATTCATGTGTTGTCTTAACTTCCAAATCTAGCAGCAGCACAAATTGGTGATAGGAGTGATCCTCAGATCTCAGAACATCTCTCTCTCTCCACGTGGACAGAAAATATCCCAAGAGCAAAAGATGGGCTACAGACATGTCTTCACATACAATCTGTATCATAATCTGTCTTTTCTCAAGGGTCAGAAACTCCCATCTGGCTCATTATAGGTATGGAGGTTAGTATCAACTTCCCCTGAAATTCAAAGGTTTTAAGGGCTGGGGCTTAGCTGTCACTTCTTGGAATAGATCCTAGCAGGAAGGACAGCTGTTGCAGATGCCTGATGAGTGATGGCTGCTCCTGGGAGCCCGCAGAGCTGGAGAATAAAATGTGTTTGCTCCTCCGTACCATTACCAAGAAGAAGTAGTCATAGTTCCTACAGCATGATTTAGCACTGGTACATAGTAAAGGCAGAGCTTTGCATGGTATGGCAAGGATGTGATCCTGATTCCAGGGAAGCTGAACAGAACCCCAGTTCCATAAAGAATCAGAACATTGCTGCCAGGGAAAGGAAAGGCAAATATGTTTTTAGACAAACAAACTAAGCAATTCCTAAAACATTCACAGGCCATGATGTACATTATCAGACCTTAAAGGAAAAATATAGTTCACAATGGCCTCATGTGTCTTCAGCCACATGTGGACCACAGTTCAAAGATGACAGGAACTGAAAGGAGAGACAAGATGCTGAAACAGTCAGGGATGCATCATGGATGGGTTAGGGGGGAGTGCTTTAGACCATCAGTTAAAGGTTTAATTGTTTTAAACCTTTTATTATATGCTGTTAACATACATCCCTCCTCTGTTCCCTGTACTCCATACTCCCACAGACTCTCCTCCATCCTTATCTAAATACTTTGCCCTCAACTCTGCCTAAACTTGAACAGTAACCTAAAGGGAAAGAGGCTATCCTGAGGCTGTTGCCCCTCTAAGGGAAAAACCCTCTGCCTCCATCCTCAGTGAGTACATAACACATGCTTTTCTTTCTCCTCAAGACACTCTCTCTTCTGCTAAGCAAGAAACTAAAAAAATCCCCAACAAAACCAAAAACAAACCAAAACAAACCTCTCATCTTTTGAAAGAGATGTGGCAGTTTTAAAGGAACTGAGTAAATAGTTTATTCCACAAGGACAAACAATATTTTTGTTTCTCTAAATAAGTTGTCTTGGGCATGTAGAATTACTGAAAAAAACACAGGAATCTCAAGTCTGAGCTGAGAGATCCTTTGAGACGGGACTCCCAAAGGGCAATGCTTTCAGTCCATGCCCCTCTGGAACCTAACTTACAGAACTGAGTGTGCAAAGTCCTGGGCTTACAACTCAACTTAAATCTGTAACCACAGGGTATGTTTTAGTGCTCAGGAGAAGAGGGAGCAATACATTCATATCTGGAGGTTTTAAAGTACAGATTTATGCAGCACCTGTCAGGACTGATTTAAGCATTTTTGATCCTACCATGTGGGAGAATAGGGACTAGAGGAGACCTTGTGAGCCCTACTGGTTATATTGGCATTAAGTATTAGGTAGAATTCCAAGCTTGCCCTCACACTGTCTTGTCACCACTGGGGCTTGAGGAGACATCCCTCCACTTTTGTGACTCTGATAGGAGCTCTGATGCCAGGATCAACACAGATTTCTGTTGCTGTTTAAAGACTCCTAATGATTCTCCACAGGTTATATACCTCTTGAACCACTTGTAAGCTATCAGTTTGTAACACTGGCCAGTTGGAAGAGCGTGGAGTCTTCCCTGTCCTTCCTTTCCCTTGTCTTTCCTCTCTTTACTGTATGACTGATGGTAAGTTCATAGATGCAGTGGGACTTGAGTGTGTTTACACTGCTCTTTTAGCCTGAGGTCCCTGGCCTAGTTCAGATGAGATTGACAAGGCTTTGCTGAAGTCCAATACTTCAGTAATGAGAAACTCAAGAGTTTCCCCAAATGATTATCTTCAGCATTGCTTTTCACTACACCTTCAGTTTTAATCTACTGTGTTTTATTGCTTGTTTGTGGGATGGTTACAACATCCTTGTTCTGTAATTCCCTCCCCTGTGCATTTAAATTCCTCATGTGCACTCCAGGTTAGCATAATTTTTCTATACACAAATATATATTTACTGAACAACTTTTAAAAGTATTTGTGTGGGATTTAAGATAACATTGAAATTCCTTTTGCTGATGATTTATAAAGCTATTTTCCCCCTGTCTAGATGCTTTCAATATTTGCAATTAGTTGATGGAAAAATAAATGGTGGAGTATTCTTTCTAAACCTCCATTGGAGAGGTGAAAAAGGGTCTCCATCATGCAAAGAAAATGCTCTTCTGTCAAGTCAGCCAGGAAGAAGCTGCTAAGAGGAAAAAGACATGGAGGATGAGTCCAGTTAGTGCTGTACTCAGGTGTAGAAGTTGGATAAGGAAGGGGAACAGAGTTTTTTATAGCTCCAGGGAGAAGAAGGAGAAAACAAGCTATTATGCCAGAGACATTTTTCTTGGACTGATTGCAAAATTAGCTGGAGCTGAAGTTAATTGATTGTGTAGGCAGATGAAACAAACTTGAGATGACTATAAATAGTAACAATCTTGCTTTCCATGCAGCTGTAAATCTGAGCTGGAGACCTGTCTGAAATTCATTGTGAACATTTACAAACAAGGGAGGGAGAGTAAAATAAAATAAAATAAAACAAAGTGTGGTCAAATAAAATATACACACACAGAGCCCAGTGCAGAGAGAAATTGTCAGGGTCAGCCCTTCCAAGAGAGATGAGAGCTAGAATTTGATCTCACAGATGTTGTGGCCTGATGCATTTTACCTGTCTCGCCCCCTCAACCACAGCCTGGGAGAGGCAGAATTCAGCTATTTCTTTCTTTTGTCTTTCCAGGATTTTACATCAGATAGTTTTGTTGCCTCTTCATCGAGGAAGAGGGGGAGTGAAGCAAGGGGCTAGGTCTGTTTGTCTGGGTACTGACAGCTAGGGCTGCCAGAGAAAGAATGCCACATCCCATCAGCCACTGGAGATGGGAAAGACATTGTGTGTTCTATGGAAACTGTGAATACATGTGGGCAGACCCTTGCCATGTTGTTTTTTTTCTCTTTAAGGTGGGGGAGTTGTTTTTTTTTATCAGGATTAAACTTCATTTTTAAACTCTGCTCTACCATCTGTGATAAGCGACAGCCTGATGAGGGAGAGCTATGGTTGAAAACCCAAAAGAGAGATGGCTGTCAAGGTTAGAGCCTCCTCTGCATGTGGCAGTTGGCAGCTTTTAGTATCTGTACCTCCAGCCTAGCTGGTCACCAGAGAAGGTGATCTCCCTGCAGTGTAAAGACTACAGGCGTGGATGCAGCCTTCCTTGCATCACTCCCCTGAGAGCTATTGGTGGACCTAACATTTCGTCTATGTGGGGCTGCTCTTGGTCGTTTGTCTGTCCATCTGCAGGAGGGGGTCACCCTGTAAATACCAACTAAAACCATAATTCTCACAGTTTAAGGCCAAAAGGGTAGAATGCCATCATCTGAAATTACAGAGTACTTTGAAGTAATAACTGCATGACTAGAATTCAGTTAGGATGAAAGATATAATATTTGGACTTTTTGAAAAGGGGTCATTGGGCTTTTACCACTAGCATTACCTTTCGAGTCATACCTGTGGGCTGCACTCTGCTCTGTTGTGTTGGGATCCGTGTTTAGTATGAGAGACTTCCCACACTGAGGAGTTATGGTTTACAGATACAAGCCAGACAAAAGGATAGGAGGAGAAAATACAAACACAAAGGTTTACCCAGCCATTTCAGCAGGCCGCTGGCTGGTCTAGAGGCTGCCTACTTCCCACATCTCTCACAGGAAGGCAACTGGAGTGACTGTTTTACAAGTAGGGTGAGCAAGGAGCATTCGCATGGTCAGCTGAGTGCAGAGGATGAACAGTAACTTTTCCAGATTGGGTAACTCACTCGGCTGGCCACACTTCTGCTGGGTGATGACAAGGCAGTTCAGGTGCCAGCAAAGGCTGTGCGGAAAGGAAGGACAAGCTAGGGTAGTACAGCAGGGCACTTCATGCCGCCATGTGCTCTGCTAGTCATAGTTGGCCCATTTGATGTACCTGAGAACTACCACCCTGGGGGGGAGACTTCCCTGGATTAGCTATGCCATCGAGGCCAACAGAGCCCAGTCCATTTCAGCAAAGAGCTTCTGTAGTGTTCTGCTAAATACAGTGTATTCGTATGAATTTTAAAACTGTTCACCTCACAGCCCTAGGGAATGAACCTCTTGGCTTACTCTCAGAACAAGCCCACGAGGTTGTGATGTGACCGTGATTTCTCTCTCTAACCCATTAAAGTATGCCAGAGGTCTGGGACCTTTTCAAGGCACAAGGAGCACCTGGATGTTCTTAAAATGCATGTCAGATAGGCAGAGTTTATTCTCCTGGGTTCATTCATGTGCTCGGGTTTGACCCAGCCTGCCGGGCAAAGTCTGCTCAGTACATGTTGCAAGGCCTGCTGTATCAACAGCACCAGCTGTGGTGAGTAAACCAAGGCTGTGGTTTGACTGCTAAAACACCTAGGGGAAAACCCTCTTGGATTGTATTTCTCATGTCCTTTGTTTGCTGATAAGAAAATGCCAATCCAAGAGCCTAGTACTAACCCCTCCCCTCCCACCAAAATCATGCATGCACTCTCCAACTGACCTGTCACCTCCCTCCTGACAACTGAAAGCATCTGTGTTTATCATCTTTTTTACTGGGTTTCAAAAGACAATGCTCTGCTCTCATGGGGGATTCTTTTATCAGCTTCAGGGCCAGGAACCTAAAAGGAGTTAACCTGGAGGTCACTTTCCAGCCATTTCACTACTTAGTCAGAAGAATCACCTTGGAGCTTCCATGTTTAATCAAGACATTTTTACAGCTTTTCTGCTAAAGGGAGAGGTGCACTTTGATTGAAGATAAAATCCATCAAATGATGCAATTCATTTATTCTGGCGTCGTGGAGTCTCTGTCCATTTGAGGAAAAGACTGTGCATGTGTATGAGTGCATCATGGAGAGGAAGGCTTCTTTTTGGGGGGTGGGAGAAGGAGGATTGTTGGGCCTGTTCTTCCAGTCCAATTTTAACATCTCTGTCCTGCTGAACCCCATCTGACTGCTCTGAGAAGACAAACAAGGCAAATAGCTCCTGTTGAATATACCCTGCCCAGGTCTGTATATCAGGTTCGGTCTCTGGTTTCACCAGCTTCTATAAGCGTACCTTCCATTTGGAAACCTCTCATCCCTTTGGTATGACATTTCATGAGGCATTGGAATCAGTTATATAAACACTCATTTACTTGCCTATATCTGCTAGTGTGCTGTATTGTTCATGTTCTACTTGCAAAAAATCCTGCTCACCCTTATCCTGGTCACAGAGATGAATGGGAAACTTTGGGTCTGCCATGAAGTCTGTGTCTATGCACAGCCATGATCAGGTGTCCCTTCCTTTTGCTTCTGCAACAAGAAGTATTCTTCCAAGTTTTGAAACAATCTAATTTCTATCACACACCATATGGTTCCAGCTCTGATATAGGTTAACACATATATGTCTGAATGGGAATCAGGTGTGACCAAAACTCAGGGCCCCTACCAGGATAAGAGGAGAGTTGCAAAATCCCTGAAATACCTGTATTGACACATTTCAACCAGCTGTGTAGCAAGCAACGAGGAAAAGCTTGTTTTGTGCCTCTTACCCACTCATACCTCTTTCATGTCTTGCCCAGTTGGACATCTGGCATGGTTTTTGCTACACACCCAATGCTGAGCTTTCATTTCAGGCGACCCATTCTGATTCTATCAGAGCTGACTTCTGCCCTTATAAATGCATGAAACTCAAGGCTTGTCTTGAGGCAGAGCCAAACACTAGAAATGTTGTTCAGCGATGGGTCAACCTCAAAGGGTTTGAAGCATCTGCTCTTTTGTGCTCCCAGGGATTCACATGCTTGATGCCCACAACTATCAGTCTCTGAGTGAGGCAGATGGTATTGTCCTGGGTGTCTGGCCTAGCTGATTCCATCACTGTAGGATTCTTTTGCAGTTGATCTTACATTTGTTTCCCACTGGAACCATGCAAGAAGAGACTTGCTACTGGCATTATGTTAATGGAAACTAAATGTATGCACCTGGTCCATCTTACTGTACTCAACAGGCATCCCAGCTGAGATTGCACAGGGATCTCAACAACCAACTGCTAAAAGGTCTAGCAGAAAGAAGTTGGAGCAGGATCTTATTTGGCACAATAGAAAGGAGAACATTACTCCAAAACCTAAAGAGAATGAGAAATGAATCTGTAAGGAGGATACCGATATGCTGAGACATCGAGACAGTTTAGCTACACGCGTCATAGTGATTCGACAGAAAGCATGTCTTAGTCCCTCGGCCCAGGTTTCTCAAAGAGAGGGACTTTTTAAATTGTAACTAACACTGACAGAATTAGCTGATCTTCAAGTCATAGGTACTACAGATCTCTAGCTGTGCCAGTCTCAGTCCGGTATGATTTTCAGATGTGCTGTCTAATTCTGTCTATGATACCATTATACATGTTCAGCAATATCATGTTATCTCTACTGAACATAAAAATATTGTCTTAAATATGAATTCAGCTTTATTCATCTCACACCCTAATGTCTCATCTCTGTTCAGAGCAAAACTTTGGGAACTTCTGACTTCGAACACGTAAGTAAGAAAGAAGCCACCAGAGATGTCAGTAGAATAGGCTTAGTCTCAGGACTGGAAAGGGAGGATCAGGGATCTTAGTTCTAGGCAGGCACAGAGCCTTGAGAGCAAAGTACAAGGGAATGTGGAAGCTGCAAGACAAGCCAGTAGACTGGGTGGGGTGGAGGGCAGCTGGGAAAGGGGTGATGAAGTCAAAATGGAAGAAGTTGCTGGGTGGATCAAAGTCCAAAGAAAGATTTATGAGAGCATAAAAGAAATTTGGAGGATGAATACCATGAGCAGTGATGGGATTCAGCCATATTATGAAGGTTTTGGGGTGGAGGAAGATACAGATTTCCCAACAGAAGTTTGTTTTCCCTGCTCCTTTACCTCTGCACTTCTTGAGAGCTCTACATTTGTCCTTGCACCAGAACCTCCATCTTCACCTTAATTTACACCCTTTTGCGTACTTGTGCTTCTAGCCTTCTAACCTCTTGCCTTGCTGCACGCTCCTATAAATGCCAGGATGGCTTAGCACTGGTTTCTCAGTTCACACCAGGCTCTCTTCCTCTTATTCATTATTCATCTGCTCAAATCTGTCTGGTTGAGGGCCAAATGCCCTAAATTACAAAGGCTCCTTTTCTGTGTTTCTTTCCTCTCCTTGAGAGATCATATGATGCTGTGGACTCTCGGTCCTGGAACATACTGGTGATGGAAGTGGAAAGGGCTTTGTGTCATGTCTAATTCTCCATCATAATGATTACATGGTTCTTCTGCTACTGAACAGCAGCAGGTAGAATGACAGCTAAAGAAAGGAAATCACTAAAAGCTTAGAAAATCTTGGGTACACTTTAGCCATCTCTGGTAAACACAAAATTTCTGTGACTACAAAGAGCAAGGAATTCATTCTGCTGGTGCTTCTGGAATGAGATATCTCCCTACACCAGCTCTTGTCCTCAGGAGACTTGGAAGACGCAAGCTGGCTAGTTGAAGTGAAAGCAATTAATGGAGACATTTTTACTACCCTTATTAAAGGGAGAAGGAGGCTTTGATATAACACAATATCCACTAGATGATGCAATTAATTTATTTTGGCTGGCCAGCACTCTTGCCTGGGTCTGTGTGTTATTAGAGGGTGGTGCAATGGTTGTTCTTCCCACTGCTTGCAGGCCCTAGGGTCAGGTTCTGCTCCACCAATAACATGACTCATCTCTGCATAAAACAATTCCTCAAGTGATACCAAAGTGACCGCAACATCAGTCAACTTCCAATCATCCAAATCCAGTAATGATGGCTACTTCCCCAGAATCCTCTTTAGAGCAGCTCACACACTTGTTCCTAACCGCAGACTGAAAGTCATCAGGGAGCATATTGGTTTTCACAAAATATCACTCAAGAGAGGCCCTGGGCTGGATACCATTTACATTTTGGCCCTCATTAATATGTGTCTCCTCACTAATGAATTAAATCGGATGCCCATGTAGAAAGACACATTTGTCCTAATGCGGGTGCGTGTTGGAGAAAGGGATGACACTGTGACAGTAGGCATCCCACCCACTTTAGCTACCCAATATAATCAAGTGCCTCTGAGATTAATGCAGAGAAATGGTCATCTAATTGACAACCATGTTCCTAGATGTCCTTTGGAGGAGCTCAGTTTGGACCAACCGGCTGTAAAAAGAACTGACGTTAGCAAACAGATAAATAGATACTAAAAATTGATGTGAAAAGCATTTTGCTCCCCACTCCTCCATTCTTTCTTCTCTAGCTTCTCTTAAACAAGTGTCTTCTAGGTCAAATACATGAGTAAGCTAATTACGGAAGATGGGTAGGTTAAGACAACCAAACTTCATCCTGGAACCCTGGAAGAATTAATCTTAGAGCATATTCTCTGTCACTTTTCCACAAGATTATTAAGAAGTAAAGAGAGCTTAGCCAACCCCACCCCAGGTAAAATGGTGTCACTGCAGGGACAGCCCCACTGTGTTTCTCTTGGCTAATGGATGCTAGGGAGGGGAAACAATGGGATGGAGAATTTGCATCCTCTGGGTTGAAGAAAGCTCTTTGGGTGCAAGTAATGCAACTAGATTCTTTAATTAAATTCTTATGGTCTGCATAATTAGAAATACTAGTTATGCAGTAGCTCCAAAGTTCATTTTGGCAGGTCAGGTTCTTTATGAAATGGTACATGGACCTAAAAAAGAAGTTGCGTTGTCAGAGGGTCATAATCTGAGTTTAGTCAGAAAAGTAATCTTTGATTCCATAAAAAAATTCTTTTCATCAGATCTGCATCAAAGGCTTACTGCCTCACTCGTGGCTAAAGAAACAGGGAAGTTCATTGTATAATATTTCCTGTATTCAGGTTGTTTCTCTTCTCTGTGGTGGAGATAATCCATGAGGATCCATGAACACATCCTAATACTTTCCCTCCAGTTTGACACTTGTTATGAACTTTACTTTCTCCTGTGTCAGGATATAACTGTATCACTTGCAGGAGTTAGGAACAACACTACTCTTCCGTGTTAGGTAAAATCCTAGACCTGATTTGCTAATGAAGGCAGATCTTGTCCTCTAGGGAAAGAAACCTCAGCCATGATACTGTGAGAAGAAACCTTTACAGTTGTTAGAAAACATTCATTTTTTTCTGGAGGTTTGGAACAGGATACCCTGCTAATCAGAGTAATAGATCAACTTGGAAGAGCAACTTCATGGTTTCCTTGGATTTGACATTATTTTACAGTGATGAATTTGGTTTCTGCCTGTCCTACATAGAAAAAACAGTGCGAGTCAGTTAGGCAGATGAATGTGTTCTGACAACAGCATCTATAGGACAGGGACATATTTTTGCCAGGAAACATTCAGTATTTTTATATATTTGTTATTTTTAGGGGTTTTTTTCAAGTATTTGTTAGAATTTGTGCCACATGGGGTACAGATCTGACAAAGCCACAAGATTCATTAAGATTCATTGACTCCAAATGCTCTGGGCATTTTAAGATCTTGACCATGCTGCATTCAGCAGCAGTTCCACTTTAAAGGTAATCATCATCTACATATTTCACTGGGAAGTGATCTGAGATCCTACCAAAATCACTGTATATTTGACAAAAAAAGGAATGTCCAGAGGTGAAAGATGTCTCCTGTTGGATCGGTGTGCCTGAATCCCTTTGCAGTGGCAGGATATGATATTTTGGACTCTCTGGAAATCAGTGCCAAGTTCACAGTGGACACACACAATGTTTTATACTCTCCCTGCCTTGGTTCAGGACTGGTGCCAGAGGATAAAGAAAAAAACCCAAAACGATCTCCTGCCCAAATTCTTCTTTGTAATGAATATGTGTGAGACTAACTATGATCTCATGGAAATCTCTATTTTGTGGTCATTAGATATTATGAACATGTCATCAGTCTGGCTGTGTTACCTGCTTTGTCCCCTACAACTCACCTCCAGCAAAATCATTGCTGTATCAAAGAAGGAATCTGCTTGAAATTAGCTGTACCTTAACCTCTTGTGTTTAACTCATAAAATAAAAGGTCAGCTACAAATGAAATGAAAGTACAGACATGCAAACAGCATCTTCCAAAACAGGGCCAATGTTCACTTCACACAGATCCTGCAGTATTATGGTGCCAGACAAGGACTAGTTAACTGCCCAGCACCCATGGGAACACCAGGTACTGGAAGTGTGAAATTATTGCTAATATCTGTTATTTATACTGTGCTAGTACACAGGGTGGAGAGATATGACCCACTCATTGCTTTGCCTAAAACTCATATTCCACAGCTGGCAATGTACAAAGGGCAGAAAAGGGCAATACAGTGCAAAGTCAGTATTTGCCTGAATAAATACTGTATATTTTTCCCCAGGTTTTGCCTCAGCTGATTATGGTACAGCTGTTAGGACAGTCTGTCTGAAAGCTATGGCAATGTCTTGCTCTCTGTGGGGGAAGATGCAATCACACCCTGTTGTCAACAAACATGTGTGGCCATAATTTGACAAATACAATGTGAATGAGCAGATTCAGTGTTTAAAGATACATGTAATACATTACTGGGTTTGTACCATGTGTTTTGGGGTTTTTATTATACTGCTGAGAAGATACCAATTAGTTATACTTCACTGCCTCTCAGTCAGCTGACACCTATACACCCAAAGTCGACTCTTGAGGAGGCACACATGCTTCCATTCTTCCCACCTATCTTCAGGCTCCTAACAAAGGTGCAAAATTAGGGGGGGTCTCCCTCCATAGTCAGCTGAGGAAGGTTCATCACAGCTAAGACCTGAAGCACTCTCTGAGGGACCTTGCCTTTATAGTGTGGCCAGCAGGACTAGGGAAGTGATTGCCCCCCTGTACTTAGCACTGGTGAGACCACACCTCAAATACTGTGTTCAGTTTTGGGCCCCTCATTGAGGTGCTAGAGCATGTCCACGGAAGGAGAACAAAGCTGGTGAAGGGTCTAGAGAAAAAAGTCCTGTGAGGAGTGATTGAAGGAACTGGGGTTGTTTAGTCTGGAGAAAAGGAGGCTCAAGGGAGACCTTATCGCTCTCTACAACTACCTGAAAGGAGGTTGTATCAAGGTGGGTGTCAGTCTCCTCTCCCAAGTAACAAGTGATAAGATGAGAGAAAATGGCCTCAAGTTGTGCCAGGGGAGGTTTAGATTGAATATTAGGAAAAATTTCTCACGGAAAGGGTTGTCAAGCATTGGAACAGGCTGCCCAGGGTTGAGTCACCATCCTTGAGGTATTTAAAAGACCTGTAGATGTGGCGCTTAGGGACATGGCATAGTGGTGACTTGGCATAGTTAGGTTTATGGTTGAACTCGATGATCCTAAAGGTCTTTTCCAGTTTAAGTGATTTCATGATTCTATGATTCTATGACTCTATTGATAGACTACAGAGGCAAGGTTTTGAGTGCTTAAAATTAGATGGGAAGAGTCTGGGTATTAAAGCAGAAATTCAAAGCAGAATGGAGAGCTTGTGCTCAGGAGGATTACTTGAATTTTAGGATCTGTAACCAGCAGCAGCCCATTTAAGAGCCTTACCCTGCAGTAAGGGTATCTTATCCTGGGTACTTAATCCTTGATAGTTTGCACTGCTCTGCTGGACTCTTTGAAGGGATTATATTAGTCCATAGGGTGAAGACCCTACAGAGAGTGGGAGCTATCATTAGGCAATGGTCAGAGTGAAAGCACTGTGAGTGCTCCAAATCTCAAGGGAGTAATTTATGAAATCTCAGGAGAGAGACTACCAAGACTACTTGACTTTTGATACTTTCATGTTAAGGCAATCAAGCATTACCTTCTCACTGAAGACCATGAAAACCAGGAAAGTCAATCTGAGCAGGAAAAGTGGTGTGTCTGACTGGTGTCACAAAGAGAAGGTAAAACTGCACAACCCTGTTAAACCTAGAATTTAGAAGCCCAGTCTGGAGTTCTTGTGCTATTACAACCTTCAGATGTGATAGTGGGCAGCCTCCTTAGAAGTAGATCCACATATTTTTTAGGTATATCAGCTATAAAGTGGGACATGTGCCATCCCAGGTTCCCCTTAGAAGCAAGTGGGCTCAAGCAGAATAAAAAACTAGATCCCCAATGAACTGCCTTAAGTTTCCTATTGGAAATGCCAGAATCAGGAGTGACCTTAAATCCTGCCTCCTGCTCTGAGCACCAAAAAAAAATATCAGGATTCCCAACCTTTCCTTCTTTACTTCTTTCTTTCATTCTTTCACATAAGCAGATGTGCCTTTTTTAACTCAAAACTCAAAGGGAAACCAGTCTCTGCAGAAATATTGCTATTTTGTTAAAATGGTAAGTGGAATTGGAGGAAAATCCATATACACTGGAAAAAAAGAAAAAAAGTCACTGACCTGAGACAGAATATTTTATTCCTGATTTGGCCCAAAACATTTTGAGTCAAACGATTTCAGTAATGAATTACTTTCCAGTAACAGTGCAGGGTTACAGTTCAGGACATTTTCTCAGTAAATGGGACACTCTTTGTTATCCTATAATGCAATGCAGATGTTGCTCTTTTTGCCTTGTGCAAGGATGATTATCTATATGGGTTTTCAGGGTCTTTAGGCATGAAACAATTCACACAATCTAGGCATGGAGACTGCAAAGAGCAAGCTTCCAAACTACATATCCCAGAAGGCTATAACACAAGGGAAAAGCAGTTTGAAAACTGAAGTGACTTGAAACAGAGCATTTTGGGGTCATATTAACAGACCACAAAAAAACATTTTGATTTCAGGAATGTTGAAATGTTCTGTTTTGTTTGAAAATGTCAGGCAAAATGCTTTGACTTTGCCAGAAAAAAAAAGTTTGTTTGGGTTTTTTTTTCCCAAAATTTCCACTCAGAGAAAAAGTCTTGACATTTCAGCTCTTTGTTCCAATGTGGGATAAAAACAAACATTGAAATGTCAGAATTAGCTGCAGGATGAAAATTCTGAATTTTGCCCAATTTTTGGTGTAATGCCTTGGCCCCAGCATTTACATTTTGCTTTGAAGTATGGGTGGATGTTCAGAGGGTAGGAGGGATTTTGTGAGAGAGGATTTTATGTTCAAAAGAACCTAGAAACCTATGTGTTCCAGTCCCTGTGATGTTTTAGACCATTTCAGGATTGAAATTAACAGGTAGTTAATGCAAACAAACTGGAAGAAGGTGACAGCACAATACAACACAGAAGTTCTTGTTTCTTGACTTAGTTTTCACTCCTCCCATAAGCAGGCAAACTCCCTTTGGCCTGTACCTGATTTTAGCTTGATTAATGAAAATTGTGAACAATTGGAAGCTCTTGTCTTTGAAGTCATTGAGAGTGTTGCATGAGTGAGATCTGATGGAGGAAAAAAAACAAATCAACCTTGGACACCTTGGCCCAATGCAGGCCTTGGAGATGTCTCAGCAAGTATGGCAAATGAGGTCACACGCCCTATTGGCTGTAAGCAATTAAACAGCATAAATCTGGATTAGCGTCACGATTCACTCTGTACAAACATCCTTAGAGGGTTTTGGTTCTGCAAGTATTGAACAACACATTGGTGGGAATGAGCTACAAGAGGATTATGTGTGGATATTGCTTTAAGGGGAATGGGCACAATGACAATGGGATTTATGCTTATACTGCCTTCATGGATTTCTTAAAAAGCCAGCCTTTATATGGCCAAACACAGACTTCAAACTAAAAAGATTAAGAAATACAGAAGAGCTGGACATTGTTTTCAATTAACTATGGATAATCCAAGCATTCCATCAGCAGAACATCAATACCTGTTTTGGAACCTTTCTTGCACATGAGCACCCAGAGGTGGTAGTATGTCCCAGCTCCAAAGGCCAGGCTGTGTTTAGGTGCAGAAAATCATAGGGTTGATGAATACAAGACCATTCTTCTTCAGTCAGACCAGTACCCTACCTACAAAAGGTCTAAGGTAAATATTTAGTTTAGAACTATGGGAAATGTAGCATGTACAAAGAAACTTTTCCCTGTTTCCTCTGGACAGCCAGCCATTAGCAGTGGGAAGTTCTTATCAGGCCATCACACCTGGAAGCCACCAGTGGACCTGTCCTTCATGAATTATGCTCACCCTTTTTGGCCACAGGGGTTGTTGGCTCTGAGTATGGGTGACATGAGGAATTGTGCTGTTGGACTTTGCATGCTTCCTGACAGCCACTGCCCATCCCACCCCATGCAAAGGTCAGATGGTGCATAGAGTCATCATCTACAATGTGGAACTGGCTAAGAGGCACTAAACTATACAGTCCCTTCGTACCATCATATAAATAAAGTTGCTTTACCCCTGTATTTAACAAGACTCTTTGGATCAGCAGATCCATGTTCCAGGGTCCTGGAAAGATGTTGACTTTTTGCTGAAAAAGAAGTGGTGGGTGTCACCTCCTGTTCTAAATTTATTGTGTTATGTTACTGGGTTAACAGATCTGTCAAGGTCTGAACAATCTCATCCAGGCATTTCTAATATGTGCAGTCAAAAATGGTCAGACGGGTACAAACATTACAAGGCAGATCTGAAAGATGGACTGAGGTATTTTCAACATCCCAAATGCAGTTTTTTGAAACTTTTGAACAGTGAAGTCCCAGAGGAGATCATTTCAAGTGCACAGGGAACATGCAGTTCTTTGAGTAATTTGTTGAGGGTGTATTTCACAGTGCAATGAAAATGATAGACAAGGTATGAGTGCTAAAAATCATGTCAAGGCTGCTAGAATTACCCCCTTATTATTTATTTCACAATATCTCTGAGATATGGGATGAACTGGGTTCAATGTTGTATATTTGCATTAGGAAAAACAATTTTTTTCCTGAAAAGATTTTTATCTTCCTGTAACGCACAAAATTTTTGCAACCAGACACTGGTTTGCTAAAGGAATAGATGATTGATCTCAGCTGGGCATGGAAAAAGGCCAACATTCCTCCACCTGCACAGTACTGTGCTTTGCTCCCAACAGATACCAGTGGCTTGAACTGATACATTGTTCTGGCTTTGGGTGCTCTTGTAAAGAAAGACATAAGGAGAATTTTCTAGCTAAAAGAACATGAGCCCACTTGCACTTAAGAAAGAATCTGAAGGTGAGTAGAACTTTCAGAAACAGAGGAACCTGCCTTTCCATCTCCCCTGAGTTCATGGGAAGCTGACATTTTAGAGATGGTCCCTTCACTACAGCAATCTAACTGTCTTGAGAGGACTAGACCATCATTTCATAAATGGCATTGAATTTATCAGGAATGGCCTGACAAGCAAACTCGCTGTCAGGAAACCACCTACAAGTGTGCATTACTCTGCAGTAATGCCACTCTCACACTAAGACAAAATCGTCACCTTATCAGGTCTCTCAACCCCTGAACAGAGAAATTAGACATGGTCCCTATTCTGCTCTGGGTCCCACCCATGCCCTGAACCACTGGCTTCCTCAGATACCTCCAGCCCGCCTGCAGACTGCCTCTGTGGGCATGCTGAGTCCTGTTCTATTCAGCTGGCAGATTTGACCATGCTGAGTCCTACCTGCCTGGAAGGATGCTCTCCAGCTATGTAAGAGGCCATGGTCAAAGGCTTAGCAAGTGGGCAGGAGGAAGCACAGTCTTGAGGCCACCGTTAGTAGACAGTACAAGACATATCCAGAAAATCGAGTAGTAAACTCAAAGGATGCCAGCTCTGAAGACATTGAGACATCTTTGAGACCGAAGCTCAGTATGGAAGCCATCTCAGTACGGAAGCCAAAAATAGCATGTGCTACAGAGCCTGAATTGTCCCTTCCCCTTAGCCTAAGAAACACAGCTGAGCCAAGTGCCTTGCGTGTGAAGAGAATGTGTCTTTTATGCAAGATGTCAGTCCTTTGCCTAACAGGAAATCTTACGTCCCCTCTTCCCTTCTGGAACACAAATGACTTCCAACGCTGCAAAATTGTTTTTAAGGATTTGCATATCTTATTTGTAAGGCAACAATTAGAAGTCTGGATTAGACTTTACCCTACTCTTTTCCTAACGGGTGGTAAACCTAACTCTGATGGATTTTGCTGTTTGCTCTTCTGGACATCTTCTAACACCTGTTGCTTCAGCTTGGCACAACCTTGGTTAACACCCATCACAACACTTTGCATCTCCTAATGAGCCTTGCATAGCTCCAGTGTCCGACTAAACTGCAAGCTGTAGGCATCATCACAACAAACCTGTTACTGATGTTGGAGGTTGGTAAAGAGCAACCAGATAATTTTCCATTAAAAAAGTAAACACTGGGCAATCTTACACCAACAGAACTAACCAGCCCAAGGGGAAAGCAAACAACAAAAGGAAGAAGAAAAAAATCTACACAGTTCCCACTGCTTTTTCTTTAACTAGAATGACTGAACATTTACAGCTTCCTCACAAGGGAAAGAATTTTATGTTCTAATGTTGGAGGAGAGGTTTGGAGACTGCCTCAGTGAATGGAGTCATGCAAGGTAGCATGGCAAAAAAAAAAAAAAAAAGAAAAACAGTGGTGGAAGAAGAGTGATAATAAATGGATCTTAAAAATAAAAACAGAGAACTAGTGAAAGGTGTTAGCAGCTGAAATGCAACATGACTCTCCAGAAACGTTTATAAAGGGAAACCATTGTTCCTTTCTGTCTTAAGTCAGTCACCAGGCTGTCTTGATGAAGCAGAGGGGAACAGTGGACAAGGTACTGTATTCGGACTCAACTAATGAAGGTCCTGCTCCTGGCTTTAACCCTGACACACTGGGTAACTCCAGGCAAGTTCCTCCTCTTTCCTGGGACTCATCTTTCCTCCTACTTTTTGCCTGTCTTCTCTACTGTAACTGTGACCTCTAGGGCAGGGAAGGAGACAATGTTCCTTGGTTGAGAATATCCTGGGAGTGGCTTACTTCAACAGAAGTCCTCTGAAGAGCCAGAAGGCTTGCTGGTGAAAACACTTCTGTCTCTCCAGTCTCATCAGCATTTTGTCGGGAAGCAGCTGAGCTCTTGGCAACTATGCATGCTCCAGGCATCCTGATGGCACCAGGAAACTGCTCTGAAGTGGGGGATTTCCCTGAATGGCAGGGATTCCCCGCATTTTCCTGGGATCCAAGACAGTAGCACTGGAATTCCCAGAATTGAGGGCAGTTGGCTAATTTTTTTCCATTTAGTCTTTTTTGTTCACTTCAGAAAACAGTCAGGCAAAGGTCTTCTCTCCTACCCCTCTCCCCTCTAAAAATAAATAATGAAAATCAAACAGTAGACTCTTGTGCATGGGAAATTGTGTCTGCCCTTTTTCTACAAAATTAGAAAAAAGAACCCTTTTTAAAAAATGTTGGAATTTCTCAGGAAGTCATTCCTGCTCAGGGCTATGAGATAGGATCCTTATGTCCCTCCTTAAGCTCCCAGATGTGAACATAAGAATAATGTTGGGGTTGGACCACAAGTTCAGTTGTGCTGACATCCATGACCAGCAGATGTCAAGGGACATCAAGGACACTGCAGACATGTTATGAACCTTCCTCAGAGCACGCTTTCTTCCTCCAGTGCTCTGTGGCTCTTGCTGAGTCAAAGGTAGTGTTTTAGAAAAAGTATTTTCTTCCTAAAATCTCTCAAGTCATGTTTTGAACCCAGGTAAACAATCTGTGGCAGTGGTGATGACTTAGCTATGTTGCTGGTGAAGAAATACTTATTTTCATTAATACTGAACAACCTGGTTTTGCTGGCATTGAATTTAAAGGCTGAGTTTAGGATTCTAAACTCCATTTATCGTCTATGGAGATAGATATGCACCCTCAGGGAGCAATTCATCTCATCTTGGGCTACATGTCTCAGACACAGGTGAAAGGCTGAAGGCACCCATTTCTTTACACACCCTTCACCTCCTCCCTTCCCCCTGTAAAGGCAGTCTAGGGTGACTAGCTCAGCTTTAGAAAACTAAATTTTAGACATTGAGGCTGAGGTGGTGCCTACTACTTTCCCCAAGTATCCAGTATCTGTGATAGCTTTACCAGCCATCACAGGTAACAACACAGACCAAGAATGCACATAATTTTAACTGTGCTTTGTTACTTTGCTGGCTGACAGAACAGGTATCTGTAGAAAACAAGGGGTGTAACAAACAGTGTCTGAAGTCCAGCTGCAGGGTGCAGCTCAGGAAATCCCTGGACTACCAACTGTGGCAGCTGGGAGGAGATCCCAAGGGACAGATCACTCTGACAGGCTCTGTTTCTTACTCTCTTTTCCTTCCACTCTCTGAGACAGAATGCAGGATCATGGATTGTAGGTCTGACTCTGTGACAGTTACCTTTTTTATTTCTTCTCATGATAGCTCACCTAGGAGTTAATGGGATACAAATAAATTCTAATAATGATAGGCATGGAGAAACATTCACCAATGTGGGAGATGTTCCATTCAAGTCCTTACCATTATCAGACACTGAGGACAGAGAATTGCATAGAAGCAAATGTCTTGAACCCTTCTTCAGCATTTAAATCACTTCATGATTTTATATTCCCCACAGGGAGGGAAACAGAGACTTTTTACCTTCTCCATTCTTAGCCACCACAGATCCTACATCTCTCAGGTCAATAAGGATTGCACCTTGTATTTCACCATGCTAGGACTGGAATTCTAGTCAATACAGCACAGAGGAATCTGCATAGTGCAGACATGTCCAGCAGGAGTTGATATACAGATTTGCATCTTATGAATAACCAGCTCTTGTTTCAAAGAGATTCACCCATACATGCAACATAATGCTTTCCTCCCTCTTGCCTGCTTTACTCTAGCTGAACACTATGTTCTCTTAGGAGTTCGTTTTTTTTGCAGAGTGAAGCAGAAGGAAAGCTCTGAACATTCAATAAACGTAACATAGCTGAGCAGTATTAAAAAGGTTTAATGAAACAGAAAGATTCATGACACAGAAAACCTATTTTCTGCATTAAAATTCTGCTTATTCTGGTAAATGAAGTTTTTACAACACTCCTCTCCAGCTGAGGTTTGGAACTTTCACAGCCAGAAAGAAGAAGATTGTGAACCAGGGGTCCAAAATGAAGTGGAGGCTTTATCTCAGAATGATGTCCTTTCCTTTCTCCCTAGCAGCTGCTTGAACTACCCCTGTACCACTTTAGAAAGACTCAGTCCTTGAGATGGCCCTCCAATTCTCTCTTTGGACCCTTTCTCCATCTCCATTGCTAACAAAGCCTTCACCTTATAAGTACACAGCACTTAATTTGATTTTCCTTCCATGGGATTTACATCTTTGATGTAATTCTGTTAATGTCAAAGGCATTATGACAAGCACTCATCTGGAACCTTGTGTACAGCTGTTGTGTTCCAGGCTGGAGGAACTCACATTCCTCCACCACACCCAAATCTGCCCTGGATTATCAATATTCTGATAAGCAACTCAGTTGCCTTTAGACTGGTTAGGGACTTTCTCCACTCCCTATTTTCTTTCATTTTCCCTGGGCTACTTTACCTCACTTTGATTTTTCACTTTCCAGGCCATGACATTCCTGATGATTCCTAGATCTCCGGATTCCTGCCTCCTCCTCCTGTTGCTAACACACAGCTCTGTCTGGAGCCGGATTTAATTAGACCACAAGAAAAATGAACCGCAATGAAGTTACATCAAGGGTGTGACTTCAAGCCACAAGAGCCAGGAAACACAGAAGTCTGAAAAAAAAAAAAAAAAAAAAGCCCAACAAAAAAAAGAAAATAGAAGAAGAAAAATTAAGAACAAACTTTGTCCTAACCCTGTGGTGTCCCACCTCTAGTGCAGTTATGATGTTCAAGCACAGTTTACACAACAGGGAGTTGATGAGGAAAAAGCTTGGAAGGGGAAAGAAGGGCCCGGAGAGGATCTGCCGAAATGCTTTGGCCCTGTAGCTTTATTGCGTGTGGGTTTGATGCTGTGCCAAGCTTTATGACACTTACATCAAGGTTGTTCCCTGCAGTGATGCACCATCGAAGCTAAATCACCTACCCATAATGGAATTTACAATGATTTCACTGTGCCTTGGTTAAGAACATGTTATCATTAACTTCCCTTTTTTATTACCCCAAATGCCTTTCCAGCTCACAGCATATTGAGCTTCAGGAACTTTTTTGCTGCCATGATTGTACGTCATTGTGTAAATTCAGCAGTGAATACAATAGAGACCTGGTCTATCCCAAGGCCTCCAGGCACTGATGTAATAGAAATAATAAAGCATAATCATAAGGAAGAAAATGCATGTAGCTCTGCTGTGTGGAATATGGAAATGGATATGGGTGACTGACGCTGATGCAATTCACTCTTACAGAACAGAGGCAAAGGGCCTAGAAAAGGACTCCTCCTGTATAGCATCAGCAGAGTTATGCCAGCTTCATATGACCCTTCTCTAGTTGGAAGCATCCATCCTAGCTATTGTAACACAATGGAGTTCGAGGCTGTGCCTTCTGAGGTTTCGGGTTTGATTTTTTCTTCCATTGATTACTTGTGAAAAATATTTTATTTTACCAAAAGGAAAATGCATAGAGAGGACAGTGTTTTCTGGTAACTTGGATTCTGGGCAACACATTGGCAGGGCAGGGACCTGTACCTAGATCTATTTCTCATGTCTTTGTGCCTTAGCTTCCCCCTTCATGAATAAAAGTTGGGTAGAAACATTTAAAAGCTCTGCACCTCTGTGGGGAATTCTGAGCTTAAAAGGATGTAGCTGGTTTGGAATAGTAAATACTCAAGTGTTCAGTTGAGCTGCACAATGCAGAGGGCTAGTTAACTTTCTATTGATTCTTAATGGAGCTTTTTGTTTTGGTTCTCAGATTGAATTGAATCTCTGTGCCTGTAAATTATTCCACTGAGATTTGAAACATGTAGTCATTGATCATGTCTTATTTCATGTAGGATAGTGTTTCTCCCACCTGGGAAAGTGCTGTGAACCCAAACCTCAGGCTTATAGTTTTCTGGGACAAGCAGTTCTGTAGCTGGAAGGACATTTGGTGGGAGGTTCAGTGTTGTGATTGGGTAAGCTCAAAACCGGAGATAGGGAATTTCTCTCTGTAATGAACTCTTCAGTGGAGTTTCCTGGTTAATTGCATCCCAGGTGAGTTAAATGGCAGGCTGATTAAAAACAGAGGGGAACAGGGAGGTGAGGGAGGTGAGGCTAGGCAACTGGGGCACCTATAAAAGCAGGCAGAGTTAGACAGCAAGCTTTCTTTTCAGTAGGGCTCATCTGGCAGCTGGCTGGAGTTAGCAGGAGATGAGAGAGGCTTTGTTAGTGGTGTATACCACCTACTTTTAGATACAGCTCAGTGGGGAACTTTGTTGGGTATGGGAGGGGTTTGGCTTTTGCTAGTGCTCTCTTTGCAGATGGAGTCAGGCTCTTCAAAGAACAAAGTTAGTCTCCATATAATCTACCCTTTGGCATTTCTGCATGACTCATTGGTGTACTCAGTTGAAGAAAGAACAGTTATCAAGTCAACCACAGGATTTTGCAAACCACCTTAGCATCGTTGTAGGTATCTCAGTCAAACACACCTACTCTTTCTGCAGGTATAAGGGAAGAAAATGCTAGAAATAAGTAAGAGATCCCCTGTGACTCTACTTGCTGTCCTGTGCAGTGAATCAAGGGAAAGCCATTAAAGCTGAGCAATATGTTACTATATGCCTCCTCTCATATTTTGAAAGACAGAGAATGGAAAAATATGGCAATACGATCTGATCTAGAGGATCTGCTTGTGAGGAGAAACTGAAAAAAAGTGGGAAATTGAATGTGCTGCTTGTTTCTTGAGTCTGTAGACAGATGTACACGCACAAGCAGCTTTTACAGCAATCAGGAGTAAGTGATGAGTTTTCTGCCATTAGATATTTTTTGCCAAGCACAACAAGCTTTTGAGAAAGCATGAATCTTTCGGCAAGTAACAGAAACATTTACAGTTGGGAATAAGCATTGGGGAAAAATTAGATATTATGGAAGAGATGACCCTTGAGATAAATCATACTGAGAATCAAGGAAGGCAGTTTCTTTTTCTGCTTCTTTCCCTCCTGGAGGACTCTGTATAAGACTTTTCCCTTCTGAACTTGTTTCCCATTTGGTTGGAACTTACAGCGGAAGTGTGTACAACCTTTTGATTTTCACTGTAGTCTCTAAAAGCCACCCAAAATAAAAGACAGTCTTCATATTCTCCCTTTTCCTTGGGACTGCAAATCAATTTCTCTCCTGGATGAGCTGCTGTTGTCTTCCTCTGAAACATCTATTCTGGCCCCTGTCCCTGTTGTTTCCCTCAGTGCAGACAAGAATAAGCCTATGCTTAGAAAATGTAAAAGCTCTTCCTCCAGAAAAAAAGGGCCATAGACCTGGGAAAACTACATGGTTTCAGGAGCAGAAGAAATTTGAGGAAGGATGTCCCTGAAAGACCATCCCTTACACTGTTCCAGGAGAGTTACCTGGAGATCAGTGTGAGCTGCCTGCTATGTTCCAGCTGGAGGCTGGCAGAGGAGGAGGTTGATAGCAGGTCATTAGCAACATCCACTCCTTGAGCCTCCTGATGCCACCACCCGTGGATCCATCTCCTTGCACACCTTGCATCTATCAGCAGGGTCAGCTTGTCAAATCCAAAGCTTGATCTGTTAGCCACTAAGCCATCCAGGGTTCTGTGGACCCCTGTGAGACAACAGATTATCATCTACTAGGGCAAGTGCTATCTCTGTGTGTCCTGCTAGCCTAAGGGGTTGTCTTCATGCAGAGAGAATTTGTCTGTGCTGAGGAGAAATTCCAGAAGCAGCAGTGGGCAGAAAAAACAAGAAAGAGTTTCAAGAGTTGTAGTGCCAAATCCTGGGCTCTAAAGCTGTGTCTGCAACAGGGATTAAAGGCGTGTCTGAGCCTGTGGACTTGCTGACCATGCACAGTGTTCGCACACAAGAAGGCATAGGCCAAGATATAAAGTGGTCTTGAGGAGAAAGCTCAGACTCAGGCTTGCTGTTATAATGTGAGTCCATGTACTCCCATCATGAGTAGACCAAGCAAAGCTAAGCGTGCTACAGGTCTGCATGGCAGAAGATGAGCAGAGCCCATGCCCCTTGCCTGGTACAGCCTGCAAGGAACATGGAGGAGTCAGGGTCAAGCACCCTGATGGTAACCCAGCAATACAGAGATGGCAGAACAGGCCTGCATTTGGGGGCTGAACCTCCTGATGCTTCTGAAGACAGTGCCTCAGCAGAAGTAATTGGGAGAGGCTCTGTAAATTAGGGATTGGGCTGGTTTCCCTTCCCATACAACACATTTTTGGTGGCCTTAAAATACCTTTAGAAAGTGCAGGATATGAGTATGCAGTCAGAGCATTTTTCTACTGCTGGAAATGTTGTTGTTCCTGCACTGAGCTGCCCTCATTCTCCACTTTCTTCTCCCCTCTGAGATGGAAATGCACGAGTAAGCGTATGTATTATTTGCAGACTTGCATACAGGCCAGATCTTCTCATGGTTGAATTACCAGCCAGCCGCTCAGCCTGTCTCAAAGAAATGCTTTCTCTCGTGAAACTTTCCAAGCTGGTTTAATCCACCTTGGGTGGCAAACTCCATGTGCTCTTCCCCTGCTGGCACACACTTTGCATTCACCAGAGCCTAAATTAGCTCTGGGTAATTCCAGCAATGCCTTGTTCTGTGGAACGGATTCTCCAGCTGAATGTGTTGTGCTGCATGCTCCCCCTCTACCTGGGTAGTCTCAGTTCTTGGGTTGAGTAGCAAAGGGCCAAGAAGGAAAGGGGGAGCAAGCCAGTTCTTTGGACATGTTAGGATATCCTCTCTCAGCAGTTTGAATCATAGATGCCTCAACAGCTGTATCACAGGAGGACATCACAGCTGGGGACTCCTGGCAGGATCAAATGGATCTGTGCTCTTTCCTTCTACACAGGCATGTCTCTTCTTTTCTCTGTTCCCTTCTATCTCCAGAGCGTCACCAACACTTATAGCCCTCTTTCAGGATGTTTTACAGCTGTATCCCTCTTTCTGTCTATAGGGCCAGGGATACTCTTATCACAGGATTCACCAGAGGGTGCTATTACACATAGCCTTTTACATTTTCCTAGCCTGGAAGGAGAATGTAGCCTTTTAAGGGGACGTTGATATGTTGCCAGTTTTAAAATGCCAGCTCCTCTTCTGAGTGGGAAGCTGCAAAAAGTAGCAGCTTTTTCCTCTTCTTCATCCCTATTTGTTTGGGGCGTTTAATTTTGAATTCTTTGGTTGGTTACTTTGCTTTTTTGTTTTGCTATAACTGTCCAACAGGAATCGATTCTTGTTGCAGTTTTCCTCCTCACACCCAAATTCTTAGTGTTTTGGGAGGAGTTTACCGACTGCCTCTGTTCTGGGACTGCTGTAAATAACAAAATTAATTGGTTTTGCACTCCTAACCTGCATGCCATGGCCTGGGTTTCTCCTGTGTAGAAAACATCTGCATTTGTTTTGGCTCCATAGAAAGAAGGATGCTCTAGTTTCCCTTCACCACCACAATGAAGACCTCTGCAGTTTTGCTTGAACCCAGAGGACCAGCTTCATTCCTAGCCAGCTGACAGAGATAGGGACAGGCTGCAAGAATTGTCATTGCTGCAGCATGGGGACAAGCAGCTTGAAGTAGGACACATTTATCAGTTCTGCCTTCTCTGAGAAGAGGATGAAGGTGACAAGGATGAGGCTGAGGGACTGCTGTTCCAGTCAGCCAGGGAAATTTGACAAGCACAGTGAGAAGCATGTTGCAAACAGCTCTTGGGCTTGCAACAGAGACCTGTTTGTTTCCCCTGTTTAATTTGGGAACCATGTATCCAAGCACACTTGGTATGTCTCCATGCGTAAACCTATACTGCAGCCTATTGATTTCCTTCATCCTTGGCAAGAATATCAGAGCGGATTTTGGCTTTGCCTGTAATCTCTTGAGCGGATGAGACTAGAAATTCAAATGAGAGCTTAACTCGCTGACTGTCTGCACTGCCCACATGATGGCTGCTCCTTTGGCTCCAGTCTGGAGCAAGTCAGCTGTCTGTTTGGGCAAGAAAACTTGGGTAAAGGGCAGGAATGGCTGGTTCCCATCTGCAGTCTGCGTCTACAGACAGTGTGGATGAAACTGGTTCCAGGGACTCGATTTTGCAAACCAGATCCGGAACATGAGCACATCTCCCAGAGGCCACATAGGTACAGGCTCTGTTATTTTTGATATATATCTGGTTTTAATCTGGAAGTAAGACCCTGGATGCAGCCACCTGGCTCCCCAACAGTATTGTGTGTTGCCTAGCAATACGAGCAGAAGATACGGGATCCATTTCTTCCTCTCCCTGTACAAGAACTAACATCTATGGTGAGGAACTAACATCTTATTTTTGGGATGGCCTTTTTATCACCATATGGCTTCAGTGAGAGCTGTGGCCACCCTTGTAGTAGAAGGTTTGGTGCTCCAGTCTATGGCTTCTGCAGAGAACTATTTTTTGATTACACAACTTTCTTTGCAATGTGGTTTTCTCTAAGCTTTTCAACTTGGAAGTGCTGTCGGTCATCTTGGATTTTCCTGCCCTGACTAAAACTAACTGTAACAAATGAAAATACAGACAAATATACATTTGTGTAAAGGTAAGAAGTCTTCTCCAAGTCAGCAGATATGAAGGCACCAGTAAATTCCATTCCATGATTAGTATGCTAACCAAAACAGATTTTTCCAAATTATTTCATAGCTTGAAAGTCCACAGAAACCAGTGCCCTGAGTCATCAACAATGGAAGGCAAGCAGTAATCTTAACAGTGGTGGGACGTTTATCAGCTCCTATGTGATTTTAGTTATTTCTTAGAAGAATAATTATTAAAATAAAGGCAAGACTCACAATAATAGTCCCAACTGACAGATACCTTTCTAGTTTATTCTAACTGGGAAGGGAAGTGATGCTCTTTTTGACTATTGCCATATAATCTCTTTACTTTGAATTGCCTCCAAATAGGCCTGAGTTAACCCTTCCTGTGTTGATGAATTTCAAATATCTTTCTATTTGTGTCAAGCCTTTACAAGAAATGTAAAGCTTCTTCAGCAATTGCACAGTGCTTAAGGTCACTGAAACAGTTGTCAAGACGTTGGTTTGATTTCACTGGATGGAGAACTAGAGCTCCAGCAGTCAGTACTTGGGGACCTGAATCACCGCTGCCAGAGAGAGGTGGGAAAGGAGGAAGTTTGACTCTTTTTAGTGAGTCACCTTATGATGCTCTCAGGCTCTGAAATGAAATCATGACAATCACATGCCTGCAGGAAATGGACCGGAAAAGGCTGCTGTCAATGAGATTCATTAAATCTCTATTCTCCTACAAGCTATGACCTTCTAAATGTTTTTAGAAAATCAGGGAATTATATTCCTGAAGGGGTTACGGTGGCTTATTTTAACAATATTGAAGTAAGCCCCTTTGTCTATAACCTCTTAAGGAGTTTGAAAGGTTTCATTCAGTGTTACATAATGAGTGCTGTATAGACGACAGAAGAGGTCTTAGAAAGGTAAAAAATCTTAATTTATTCCATTGATGACCACATGGGATAGGGAGAAACACAAATGAAACGTGGATGCTCCAACTGCTTTTGGAGGAGAGGTGAGGTTTCCAGAAGTTCTCCTTGAGATGTGTCAATGATTACATTTGTTGCTTCTAAGAACTATGTTAATGGAGAGACTAAAGCTAGTATCAGATCTAATAAATTCTGTTTTAAGAAATCAGAACAATCAGCATGGATTTACCACACACAAATCAGGCTCAACCAACCTGATTGCCCTTTGTGATGAAATGTCTGATGATATGGACAAGGGGAGAGCAGTGGATGTAATATACTTTGATTTATTAAGGCTCTGAAGACAGTCTGATACAGAATTCTTGTTATGAAGCTGAAGGAATATGGCTAGATGATCAAGCTGTTGTTAGGTAAAAAAATTGTCTGGAGCGCTGAGTTCAAAGAGGTAACATTCAATGGCTTGGTGTCCACCACTGGTGGCTGGTAACTAGAGGAGCACCCCTGGGATCTGTACTGTGGCCAATATTTTCATCAGTGACGTGGATGATGATACAGAATGAGTTCCCATCATATTTGCAGGTGCTCCTGAATTAGGGGGAATGGATGCTGTTTCAAATCACAGAACTGTTGGGTACAATGGAGAAATTTGAAGGCTGGACCAACAGAAACTTTACAACACTCACAAAGGAAAAGTACCCATAAAGCAGAATAACCCATGCATTGGTACTATCTGGGAAAGAATTGGCTGAGCAGCAGCCTTCCCCAGAATGACTTGGGGGTTATGATGGATGCCAGGTTGAAGATGTGCCCAGCAGTGCACTGCCACTGCAAACAAGGCAAATTGCCTGCTGAAATACATTAGAAGGAAAGTGACCAGAAGCTTGAAGGAAGCTGGGGTGATATATGCATTGCAACAAGGCTACAACAGCTTGGTCTTCACTGTTCTCTGCCTCGGCCCACCTTGGCTGCTCAGTCCTCTATCATCTGATACCAGCATCACTCCAGCATTGTTTCTGTAGGGACGTAAGGCAGTAAGATCAAAGCTACCTTGGGTACCATTCTGTAGGTTCCAGTTACACCTATGGTTGAAGTGGAGACATATTTACATCTTGATTTGCTTCTGAGAATTCTCTCCTCTTCCTCTCTCACTCCTCCCCCGCACCTCAAAGCCTGCAGTCAACCTCAGCTAAATACCAAAAGACACCAGAAATGTGAGACAGCTGCTCAGATGCTCAGAGAAATGACCTGAGAAGAAAGAGCCAGGTGATGCATCCCAGGAAATGGATCCTGTCCTAAGAGGAAAATGCATTCATCATTCAGATAACTTCTGCCACAGAAAAACCATCTGGATAAACAAGGGCAGAGTTACACAACCATTGTGCAGGCTGAAACACCTTCCTTATGAGAACTGGCTGAGAGAGTTGGGGTTGTTCAGCCTAGAGAAGAGAAGGCTCTAGGGACTCCTTATAACAGTCTTCCAGTACTTAAAGGGGTCTACAGGAAAGATGGGGAGGGACTCTTTATCAGGGAGTGTAGTGATAGGATGAGGGATAACAGTTTAATCTGAAAGAGGGTAGATTTAGATTAGACATAAGGAAGAAATTCTTTACTGTAAGGGTGGTGAGGCACTGGAATAGGTTGTCCAGAAAAGTTGTAGACGTGCCCTCCCTGGAAATGTTCAAGGCCAGGTTGGACGGGGCTTTGAGCAACCTGGTCTAGTGGAAGGTGTTCCTGCCCATGGCAGGGGGTTGGAATTAGATGGTCTTTAAGGTCCCTTCCAACCCAAGCCATTCTATTATTCTATGCTGATTCTATAATCCTCATCCCTTCCTGGGATGCAGATTTGTAACACAGTGCTTCATCTGTGAGCAGAGAGAGGAGAATAGGAGACTGTGGACGAAGAAAGCACAGACTGGGATTTTTGAGGCTAGCAGCGAAGAGAGCGAGTGCTGTGCTTCCCTCATCATATCCTTTGAATCACGCACAAGACTCATAACTGGAAGTTGGTCAGTGGAGGTCTCAGAACAACACAGTTATGTGATCTGGAGACATAAGACCAAGAGAAGTAAGAAAGTGGGATTCTCAGAATTCCACCTGCGGACTCCAACTTTCTCTAGCTTCTCCACTGATAAACAAGCCAAGGCTAGGTATTACTGCAGGACCCCACTTCTTCCTACAGCTCAACCCTGCTGCTGCTCAGCTAAGAGCTGCTTTTAACCTTCTGGGGTCATTGGCTGACCACCCTGCATTACCTGTCTTCAAACAGCAGTCCTGTATCCCCACATCTCTCCTGGCTGCCTCTTACACTGCTCCCCGGCCCTTCAGCAGGAGCTGAGGGATTTCCAGATCTCTCCTTCATGTCCTGTCTCTCCCATGGGGAAGGAAGCAGTCTGAGGTGTTCATTGGCTTGAAGAGGCAAAGAAAAAGTCTGCTGGAAGGGTGGGAAACTGAAATTCAGTAGAAATAATTGTAGCATTCTGATGATTTTCTACAAGGCCAGCATGGAAGGGGAATAAATTTTTGCTAAAGATTCACAGGCTGACTAGAGCCTCTGTTTTCTGCAATGTTCCCATTTAGAGCTCAAAATAACAGGAGAAACATTAATCAAAGAAATCCAAATGTCACCTGCCTCCAAGTGGAGGAGCAGACCTTTGAGGAAGAGTCACGTTCAGTGTTGATTTTTCAGTTTGGAAAGGGTCAACACTGAAATCTGACAGCCTCAAAAAGTGGATGAATCCTATATACCCCAAAAGCCAAGCAACACCTGAGTACTGCATGGATCTCACTCCCACTCACTCAGGAGGGAAGGCTGTAGGCCAGCTTGAGAAGTCATAGAAAGCTGTGTGAATTCATAGATTGGGCTGAATCCCTCATAAATAGTGGGATATTGTCTGAGAGAGAAGCCGTTATGAGAACAGGCTTGGAAGCTAGCTAGAATATGGCAAATCTATCGAGCAGCTGAGATAACAAGAACACACGCAGAAGAGTCAAGGGCAGAAGGAAATGGGTGTACAGTGTGTGCCATAAATTACAAAAGGAGAGTAAGCAGGGTGTGCATGGGAGACTGAATGCCATGAGCAAAGGTCAGGACCAGACACTAAAATGAAAAGGTACATGTGTGATGCAGCAGAAGCTGTAACTTAACCAGTTTATGGGAAAATCCTCAAGGAGATGAGAAAGGAAATATTTTTTTGTTTACTTTCCCCCCCACCCCCTGCCAAATACTGTGGGTCATTAGCTGGGACAAACCCTGTGGATAACAGAATAGACTCTCTAGAGACTGAGTTCTTACATCCCTGCTCTGAGGCTGCCAGTTAAAGCTGAGGCATCTCATAGTCCACAGCATCTACAGAAATCAGCATTCCCTATAGACAGGTCTGAAATGCTTGGCTGCAGTGCTTGCTTCAAGAGACAAGCTGGGGTTGTTACTTAGCATAAAAATGAAGGCAGTAGGGTGCAAGAGACATGAGATACTGGGGCTGGCCAGTGTGATCCATATATTCCCTACCAGCAAAAAGGAAGATGCTATAGGTAATCCCACACTCTTCATTTCCTCCTACTTTCCTCTGGAGAGCTGAGCACTTCTGGAGAGTGATTTAAATTCCTGGTCTTTCCTCATCTACATTCACACTGCAAAAGCTGGGGGTCGGACTCAGGGATGTCGATCCTGTTTCAGCACCATCACTTCAGGTTCCTCCCACTCTGCCCGGGGAAGAGCTGTGCAGTGTTTAGAACAGTAACTTACACTGCAGATGATATGGGTTTCAGTCTTCATTTTTACTGTTCAAATCCTCTGTGTCCTTGTGGCATGGTTCCGCATTTATAAACAGTGAAAAATAGAGCTTCCTTCTTCTGAAGATCTAGAGCAAATACTGAGATGCTCTGATACAGCTCTGGAAACCATGGAGTACTGCAGCTGTGAAATATTGTTATGTTCATACATAAAATATATTCATACAGTGTTGTACAAGGGATGTGAGAATCAGTCTTTCAATATTTGGGTTGTTTCTTAAATCTCAGGATTCTGGTATTCCCTGACTAAAGATCTGGCCTTTAAAAATATATAACAATATTTTAAAAAGAAAAGCCAGAGGTATGTTCCCAGTCTTCCTGGCAGAAGAAAGTTGTGAACAATGACTGAATATGATCACTCTTCAAACTGGAAATCAAATAAAATGGAGCTTTGAATTTTATTTTTTTTTTCCTTAAACCCCTCACCCTGCAATTCAGTGTTTTGGTGGTTTTTGTGCTCTATGGGGTTTGTGCTTTTCCAAAGTTTTTCTCTGAAGCATGAGCTCAGTTGCAGAACTGCAGGCACGTTTTCATCAGGCACTGTGGTAGTCTGAACTCCTGGATGAATCTAGCCCACTCCCCTCCCCCCCTGCCACCCTGCTCGACATATTTAAAATCTCCAAAGATCTTCCTTTAAGATACCAGGGCTTCCCATTGTGCTGACTTTTATTGGATTTCAGGTGCCATTCAGTCAACCCCCTCAGCTGCTTGAATTCTTGAAATGCTAGGATCATATTTCACCTGATCTGGCACTGAACCATGTTCGCTATCTCACCCCAAAATTAATTAAACCATAAATTTTCGGAATAAACATGCAGCATCCACTATCACTGAAACAGTCTGGGCTTTGTTGAGCAAACTGCTGCAAGAACAAAGCTGCCTCTTTCTCTTTCTTCCCACCCTGCACTTCTCTTCTCCTGATGAATATCAGCAAATACAGTAAATACAGTACCCTCCCTCCCTGTTACAGAGAGATAATGCTTGTTCTGTCATTGTCACCATTTTATAGACTTAGGAGAAACTGCAACAGTTCACAGGGTGAGATCTTACAAGAGAGCAGTAACTACTAAGATGAAGAGGAGCTGTTCTCCAGAATGAATACAACTATATTCTTTTTTGCAGGCAGCCTGGAAAATACTACTTTAATTTGCTCCTTACCTCAGTTTCCCATCTGTACAGTGAGTTTTTCTGTCTGACACTGGTGCTAGGCAGTTGAAAATCCATTAATGAAGGAAAGATGATTAGCTAATGCACCCAAGTTTATCATTTAGGTATGCACAGAACTGTTAGTGATATTCTTGTAGCTGTCTCAGAACAAATAGTCTCTCCCTTTAAATCCTCCCTATCCCACAACCGTGAAATTTAGGCTATCATAACAATTCTTAATGCTTGGAAGATAGCACTTGCCATTGCAAAACACCCCCTAATTAAAACTACTGAAGAAAAAATAACTACAACAGGGATTTCCATTTCCTCTTCTGGACCTGTAAGTAGTCTGGAGGCTGCAGATGGTCTCCCAGATCTGAAGAAAGCGTTTCCCCTGAAACTTCTTTAATATTCTTTTCCAGATAGCTTGGTCATTCTAGTTAGAAAGCACTACCTCTCCCCACAGTTTAGGACCAAGAACTCCGCCACTTCACCAACATGATTCAGAGAAGACCTTTACCCTTATCCTCAGGTCTTCTAATCTTGTCAGAGTCCATAAAGAAAACTGGACGGCTTCTTGGGTGGGAGACCTACAGAGCATTTCCTGGTTGCTATAGGCAGTGTAACCAAAGGTGGCATTTTTATTCCTTGAATCAACTGTCAGCCAACACCCTTGCCTGGTATTCAAGGTTGCTGTGGGTTGATAGATATAAATCTGAGCTCCTGACCAGCTCTGGTCTTTAGAAATTCTCTAGTACATTTGATTGCAGCTCTGCTGCAAATGCCAGTGTCCTGGCTGTATTCCAGTTCTGCTGATTTACACTTTTCTGTTTCAGTAGGATGCTGTGCTCTTCTTAAACTCTTAAGCTTCTGTCTAGTGCAGATAAACATTTCTCCCTAGCCAAAATAAAGTGAGTCTTCCATCTATTCCAGGGTGTTTTTAATGAACGGTGCCACAGAAAGGTGAATGTGGTGTTTATTCTTGTTGGGACCTAAAATCTTTCATCACTGGCAAAATCTGAACTCCTGTGCTACAGGATCTTGACTGTGGACTGAGATCCCCAGGGTATGGGGCCTCAGTGGCACACTTGCTGCTGCCAGGACACTCCAGTCAGTCAAAGGGCTCAAGCATAGAGCCAGGTGTCAAGATCAAAGTGTTGTCTGATGCGGTACATTATCATTATCATCTGCTGGCTTGGTTCTGCTCAGTCCCAAGGTTTGCAAGCAGAGACTCCCAGCTCTGCTTGCAAACTAGGGATGTGATGTCTTTGTGAAAAACACAACAAGAACAAGCTCTTCTCTATCATTTCTGTTTCTGTCCTCAAGCTGGGACCTAAAAACTAAGACCAGAGGGAAGGGAATACAGAAGAGATTTTCACCAGCTATTCCTTGAAACTTTGGAATTGATTATTCTTGCCATGTCTGAGTTTTCCTTGAAAGATACTATAGGCTGCTGTCTACTGCCTATTTTTCACCTGTTGCCATGGACAGACTTGTGAATAACTACATTCCAAAACCAGAGAACAGACCCTTGGTTCCTAAGACATTAATCAGCCCTAGTTTAGACAAGAGCGTTTCCCTTCGCTTCAGTCTTTCCCTTCCCGCAGCATCTTCTGCCAGGATGTCCCGCTGCCTGCCGGAATTAATGTGGCTGAAATATCCCTCAGGATTCTCCTTGAGGTCAGGAACTCAGCCTCTGGATCCTCTTCAGTTCTCCTTTCTAGCCCCTGAAATAGGATGTTGCCAAGTGAATTTTGTTTCCCCATCCCATTCTTCATATTTTCCAAAGTCACCTCTCACTGGAAAAGAGAGGAGAGACAGAGGGGAGAGTCCAGGCCTGGATTGCCTCTTTCCCTCTGTAATTTCAGACTCCCCCTCTCATCCCTGAGATCATTTTGTCAGTGCAATATGATGTGCTACATCCCAAGCTATTGGCACTTCCCAGCCCAGTGTGTTGAATTTTCCTCAAGTTTTGGGGATTTTCCTTGACCTCCAAAAGGAATTTTTTTCTTTTTTTTTTTTTCTTTTTCTTTGTTTTTTCACTGAAAGATCAGAAAATTCTTCCTCTTTGTTTTAATTTTTCTTTTCCCCTTTTTTGCTCAAATGAACCTACCTTGCCCTTTCCCCCTTTCTGTCCTGTTCTCATCCCAAATGCAGAACTGTCTTCCAAGGAGGCACATCCTAGACCGAACTGTACTGCATTTCCTTGCTTTCTGCTGCCAGTCACTTTGTCTAAAGGGGACTATATATGTCACAAACTTTCTCAGGAAAACAGCTCTCGAGACAATATCTTTTGAATCACATTTCTCCTCACTGAAATCCACTCCAGATCTTGTAGATCTGGAACGAGCTGGCAAGCATGTTTTTTTCCATCCTCATTCACGGCGCTTTTTATTGCTTCCTTCCTTTCCTCATCATATTGTGCCCAGTGAGCTTTTTAAGGCAGGCCAACATCTCATTGTCAGAAAAACACTCGGCTTACTGACACTTTCCAGATTTGTGCTGTTAACCAGGTTATGCCTAGTCTGACTGAAGCCGCCTTTGGGGCCCTTCAACTCCTGTTTGCTTTGCCTTGTGCATTGTTTTAGCCAGGCAGAAATTATGAGACTTCCAGGACATCTGGTTCTTATGCATCCACCCTGCAGCCCACTGTAGCCATTTCTATATGCAGACCTTAACCTTCTCCAGTGGTGTCCAGCAGAGCTGAAGGGTCTCTGGCTCCAGCAAAAACCTATATAGGAAAAAGGTTAAGCATTAGATGAGCTCTCCAGGCTAGTTAGTCTCCTGCTGAGACACAAACAGGATAATCAGATGGGGCAGGTGGGTAAAGGGTGTATCCTGCAAGAGGCTGTGGCTCGAGCTGGTTCTCTTCATGGGGCTGTCATGTGTGCCTGAACACTCCTCCCTGAGGCTTTGGTCCAGTTACCGGCCAGGAGCAGCAGGTCTGGGACAGCTTCTTGTGTCCTCTCCCTCCCAGGAAGTGTTGCTCTTTCTTCTCTCATTTATGTAGATTCTGTAATCATGCATCACCCCTTTCACAGACTCATACCACAGAGCAGTGTATCTTTTACCAGATGTGGCCTTAATATGACTCTTCTACCCTCAAATTGCTGAAATGCCTGATCGCTCACAGGGCTGGCACTGGGTAATTCAACAGGTTGTTTTTAACAGCATAGGAGGAACAGCTGATCTTAAGACAGCCTGTTTCTTTGAGCAAGAAATTAAAGTGTTACTACATTTTGCATTTCCCTAGTGACATAGGAAAAATGATAGAGTTTCTCTGCTGATTCATCTGCTTTTACAGTTTTGGGTGTTATGTTTATTTTCCCGAAGCGTTTTTTTCTTTCCCAGACTCTCCCAGGTCCCAAGGTCGGAGCTGATGTCTGCACTCTGAGTGCATCCTGTTTGTCATAGAATCACTTAATTGCCATTTAAGAGAACTTATGCAACTGACCTTTAACATGGCAGAGTCTCCCTGCTGCACTTAATTCCTTATGCTGACATATGAAAAGAAAGAAAAAACTTCCTTTTAGCTAACGGGAAAGTCTTCCCACAGGGAAGATGAAAAAGGCAGGTGGGATGAGGGAGCTGATGGAGTTCAGAGTGGTCAGTGGTTACACAAAGGGCTTGGCTGGATGTTGCTTGCTTCCAGGGGAAACTACAATACTAATTGTTCTGCAGTGAGGGGGAAGAATTTTTTTTAAATGGGGGAAATTAATGATGTTATGAGCAAATTTATTTTATTTCTAGATCACTGCAGATCAGTTCCATAAATCCCCTTCCCTATCCTCAGAAGATCATCTGTCCAAAGACAGTGTTAGGATTCGGGAGGAAAAAGGGGACTCAGGGTGGTGGGGGGAGGAACTTGTCTGTCTGTGCATATTCCCTTCAATCCATGATTTTGATGAATAATCACCTGGAGATGTCTGACAGTGTCTGGCAGTGGATTGTCTGGGTTGCCAATCTGGACCCAGAGTTATAGGATGTTCCAACCCCTTCATGACTGGTTGGCCACAGTTTTCAAAACTAGAGAATAGCTGATATGGAATAACAAATGCAATATATCACACTTGCCAAATAAACAATGTTTAGATGACATGAGAAGAGTCCTGAATACCTGACGCTCGTGCTCTTCTTTGTGAATTGACTGTGAAATTCATCTCATAAATAGCAGACTGGCCCTGAGGGAAATAGCAATATATAAAATCTCACACAGGATCAAATCATAGCTCAAGATTTCCAGTCGTTATCCAGTTTACTTTACTGCACTTCACTTTATGGCACCTTTTGTGTGTCACAGGCACAGGAACTGCTGAAGTACCTACTCTGATGACTTTGTGACTTCTGTTCTCTAAAGTTTTGAGATACTGACTACAAATCAGAGACAGAGCTAATGGGTGTGGTAGACAGTAAACAGGGTAAATGCAGTTCAGCAACTCTCCATATGTATCAAGGCGGGGAGATAACTCACTGGGCAGCAGAAAAACAACCACCTTTCCTTCCTTCCGTATATCTACTGAATGATATGAAGTACAGCACACTGATACCAGTGTCCCTTGCCATGACCTGGATCCCCCATAAACACCTAGGTTACTTTTCCCTAAAACTGGCCTCCTCTCAGGTACCTTTTTTTTGCAACACAGAGGCCTTACCTCTATATAGGTAAAGGCATGTAGAGGGATATATGCACTGATATTTAGTTAGTTTGTGATGTGGCTTCTTACCCCCTGAGAGCAGGAGGCATGGTCCATTTATCACCAGTCACAAACAAACAATGTGTATTTTTAACATCTCCATTCACGGAAGATATAAAAAATAGTTTTAGTTAGCATGACATGACTTAGGTGGGGAACCCTTTATGGTTTTTTATTTGTTTAGATAATTGGGTCACAGGAAAGCACTCCTGTGAGAACCACTCTCATTCCCAGAGATCCAGAGAGGTGGAGGGAGAGAGTTGAGATTAATGCTAAAATAAAACATCCTGTGCAAAAAAAACATTGTCTGTGTAGCACTAATCTTAAGGTAATTTAGAAGGATGGCAGAAAAGTTCAGCCTTAACTCTGCTTTTTTTCATCAAGTGTCTGTACCTTAAAATACATAATATGTAGAGCCTGACTTCATCTTTGTTAGATAACAGAGCACATATAACTCATTATGGTGTGCCCCAGACTCGTTAAATCTAGAGTTCACATGGCAATTCTCCACTGTGCATTTGTGCACTGTCCAAATGGTCAACATTTTACAATTACTATTTAGATTTATTTTTTTTAAATTGTATTTCTTTTTACTTTTTCCAAATTTCAACTTTTTATTTGGTTCTCACAAATTTTTTGATAAAATCTTTTTTAATCTGTATTCTAATTACATGTACTGTGTTTCCATGCACAGTTTGTGGTTTTTGAACTAGCAGCTTAGGCTCTTTGAGCCAAGGAGAATTTCATCACAGAAAAATCACCAGCCATTTTGTAATTATACCTGATTTAATGAGGAATCAATTCACTTATTGAAACAAATCCCTCTTCTATTGTCTTTTGAACCTGGTGGTGGGATCTCTCTGTGTGTGGCAGCAACCTCAAATAATTAGCTTGGTGCCAAATGAAGACTGTTAAACCTCCATCATCCTAAACATCTGACTGGATGGACAGAGGATGTTTTGACAGTGATTTTTGTCTTAACATGTTGCAAAAATGGCTTCTGAAAATCAATGTGGAGGTAAATGTGTTTTGGTTTGAGCAATATTCCCCAACAGCCTGTCCAGAACAAGCCTGTGGGTTCACTAAATAGCACTTCTGCAGAATGGTCAAGACTGTACCATGCAAAGTGATCCCTCTGCCCTGTTCCACATACTGCAGTGTTAAAGGATTGGGGACATGATCCAGTTAGCAACTCTGTTTGTGGCAGCACATTAAAAAGTTTATGAATTTGTATTGTTCTTCTGCTTTGGTAAAAGGCCAGTCAAGAAATGCCACCTCCCACTTCCCCATCCTTTCAAACATATAATGTGAGAGGTTTGAGTGAAGTGTCCATTTAGGTCCTGGACAGCCATCACATCTAACCCAGCAGCACATGGAGGCTCTTCCTGATATCAGAACTCAGCTTCAGAGAGTTCTTGTCCTTCTGCCACTTGTGTCATGGGCATGGGACAAACAGCTCCATTCCTCTCTCCCAGCTGTTCAAGGTCATCCTTCCCAGCTCCTTTCCTCTCCACCTCCTCATCCATGTTCTGTTGCCACACATCTGGCTTTGAGCATGGAGCCACTTCTTGGATCTGATCCCTAGCAGCTGTCTGCTGCCAGTGCTTTCCCACAGAGGATATGGATGGGATCCAAAAGGGAAGGGGAAATGGAGGACAAGCTGGAAAAGTCCACAGCAGGTGGAGGTTAAGACAGAACCGAATCTCCACAGGAGCAATGTCCTTTTCCCTTCTCTCCACTCAGCTCCATGAGCGTCTGCCTCTTCAGCATGTGTCTCCCATCCACTTCTCTATTATTTCTGAAAATGTAGACTGCCTTCTCCACCTCCGTTCCCTCTATGAGTTCTTTCTGGATGCAGACTTCTACATCATGGATCACTGGGAGCACACCCCAATGGACACAGCACGAAAGGTACATAGGTGAAAACTTACACATCCTGGTCAAACAATTAAGATAGAGATATTTCTTTCATTCGCCCAGTGACAGATGCCAACTAGATGCAGCTGGAGAATTCAGTCCTTGCAGCTCCTCCTCCTTGTCTGAGCAGGAATATTTCAAAGGTTATGAGTGCCAACAGCAGTGAATGAGGACTGAAAAAGGGGGGACATGTTGCCTAGAAATGTACTCTCTGTATTATGTGGTAACAACAAAAGGTCAGATTCAGTCTCCAGGGCTGTCAGATGAAACCTCTCAATGTCATTAAGGAACTCAGATTGCCTTCAGAAGCACCCTATGCCAAAGGTTTTTCTTTGTGCTGGAGTAAGAGACAAAGTCAAGAAAAAACAAGGTTTGACCAATCCCCACCTAAAAACTTGTAAGCCTTTCTGATGCCTTCCACAGCTTTAGATTTGGTCTTCTTTCTGCCCTTTTGTGGGTTTGGCCTCATGTAAATCCCAGAGCCAGAGAGCTCTGAGCAGAGACAGATTAGCATCTTGTTTTCAGAAGCCTAAGACCAGGATATATGGATCTGTTTATTTTGCAGATGCCAATAGGTAACACATCCATTGTGTTCAACATACACAGTGCTCTGAAGCTGCTGCTAAAAGAGGACAGACATTTTAGCTGGCTTATTATCAGCCTACATGCACTGGAGATGGATCCTTGGCTTTTAGTTCACCCTTGCTCTCAGTTTTATTTCAGCACATTGTCCTATTAATGATCAAGCACTCTTTGAGCTGCATTTTATTAAGTTGCCTGGAGGCCCTCTGGCATCAGCAAAGTAAATATACTTGTGGTGATATTATTATTATTAGATTCATACTAATAAAAGGATAACAACCCAGCAAAAGGCCTTTAATCAGTCTATGCTGTGTAGGCAAAACCAAAGCTTTTGCTGTGATTTTTTTCCTCTAGCCACGTAGGGTCCTGTCCATGTGAGTGGAGAAAAAAATAAAAAAGACCATCAGTTGAGTGATTAATTTACAAGACTTTGTTTCTTTGATGAATTTTACTCCTTTTCTCTGTTACATAATTGGTTTGGAATTTCCTTCCCCTTACTCAGAATTTCACAGAAAGAACCGCTAACATCCAGTAATAAAACCTTTGCTGCACCAGTAACTTGCAGACTTGCCCACTGAAGAAAGATCCCAGTTCTTGGTTAGTGCAAGCTGAAGGAGATGGTCTGGTGGATCAAAGCAAAACCAGGGCCAGCGAGAAACCAACATCACGTTGAAAACACGTGTGGGTAGCGACAAAGGAAATTCCCCAGGGTAATTACTGAAGCTACTCAGTGCTTTGTTTGTCTGGAAAAACAGCAAATGCTTCCCTGCTTCATCAGGGCATTGTGAGGATAACTTCCAGTAAAAAGTAGGAAGCCAAACACTCCTAGGAGGGTGGTGACAGATGAACTCCTTCATAGACTAGAATGGCTTCTTTCACTCCCTATTTCCCACTAGTTGTCTATGTCTCGGTGGATTCAGATATAACCATTTCCTCTGCAAAAGGACCTCAACAGAGGTCTACTGCTCATGTTCTGGTACAGTCACAGCACCCTTCAGGGCTTGTGCTTATTTGCCTCCTTTTAGTATCTATCACATCTCACCTTTGCTGTGGTGCTCCTCAGAACCACTCTGTACTGATAGTAAAGATGTCCACTTTTCCTAGCTTTTGCTCTGGGAAACACATTTTTGGCTGATCCTGTGCTTCAGACACACACCCCACTCTTTTTATAAATCCAGTCCCCCGGGTTTGTTTTCCTCTCATACCATCTCCATTTTCTTTTTTTTTTTTTTTTTTAGGTTGTTCACATGGCTATTTGCTGGGGAAACTGATAGCTTTCACTGCTCACCTGAAGAGAATTCATTTCAATCTCACACTGATTTTCAGCCTCACACCTTGATTTTGTGATGCATTAAAAAAAATTTACCTCTGCTTCTGAGCAGCTCCCTACTCCCTGCAGCTGTCCTGAGCTTGAAACAAAGCTTGAATATCTCTCTACAAATTATTGCCTGTAATAACTACAAATCTGTTTTAAACCTGCAGGATGTGCTGACATGGAGTTAAATGGACTGTCTCCACAGATTGTCTTGTTGCACGGCAGTCCCAAGACACAGGGGTGGCACAGCTGTGTTCAGGCGTCTCCCCTGGTTCCCTACGGGCTGTCTGCATCCTTCTGTCCCTGCCCTGAAATAATTCCTCAGTGGCCTCTTGGCAAGGAGAGAGTGTGTTGCACCCCTCTCTGGGTTCAGTGGATTCTCTACAAGGAGGCCTGAAACCTCTGGAGTGTGGACATGACTGGTTCAGTCCTTCAGCTCAGAAGTTAAAGCACTTTTGCAGGGTTTTGCTATGAAATGCAATGTACCCTAGAGGATGGTGTACTTGCAATGGTGTGAATGTATAACTTGAGGTGAACCAGATCCCTCAGATCTGAGGAGCCCGTGTAAGAGCCCTTTTGAAGGACGTCTTCAAGGGCACAGTGATTGTGTTTATACTAAGGTGTAGGAGAGATCCTGAGGTCAAATATGCAGTCTGTCCACATTACTTGTCTGGGGGAAGGCCTTGGAGCTAATCATGGTGCAATCTAGCTGATACTCCCAGTATAGCAACGTGAACACCCTCAATTTATCCCCTACAGAAATCTGGAGGTGCAGCCAAATTATCTGGCAAGAAACTAGACAGTAATAACAGTCCCTTCTGAAGACAACCAGTCATTGCTACCCCAGAACCTAGGGGGAATTGAATTCTCACCATGCAGCTGGTCTAATCCCTACCCTAAATCTGATCAACGCAGTCATTCCTCTCTCTAGGTCAGACCGTGCTGACTCTCATGCACCCTGACAGGCTGTAAGCCCTGGAAAGCTGCATTAGCATCCACATGTACAAAACCACAAAATTAAAGCAGGCGTGCAGGAGCTGGAATAGCCGAACGGATCTTAAGTTTGGTCTCTTCAGAAAGAACTCCAAAGCAAACTCCAGAAAGGATGGCTCCTGGGGAATGGCATAAGGAATACAATATGAGTGCTGAGGAGACCAGAATGATTATTTAATTTCCACTCTTTGAAAATCATTTGCTGTGTATCTGTTTGAAACAAAAGAAAAGTTTAATGGTGAAAGGAGCTTGCAAGACTGTTTGTCAATTATGCATCTCCTCTCCTCTCCTCTCCTCTCCTCTCCTCTCCTCTCCTCTCCTCTCCTCTCCTCTCCTCTCCTCTCCTCTCCTCTCCCCTCCTCTCCTCTCCTCTCCTCTCCTCTCCTCTCCTCTCCTCTCCTCTCCTCTCCTCTCCTCTCCTCTCCTCTCCTCTCCTCTCCTCTCCTCTCCTCTCCTCTCCTCTCCTCTCCTCTCCTCTTGCATACCATTGAACTGGGAGATGAGAAAAGGAGTAGAAAAGAAGCTCATCCTACCTTCTTAAATGGATGTTAATGAAAAGATGTGTCTGGGTGAACAATTTATACACATGTTGAATAAGAAAGAAAAGTTTCCTATCCTCTCTCCCCACTTTAATATTTTTTGACCTGGGAGTTTTCTGAGATGCCCTTCAATAACCTCTCCCCTACTCTTTCAGAAAGCCAGAGATATTCTAGAATTGTTGCTTTAAACTTTTTTTTTTTTTAATTACATTTTAAAAGTATTTTATTCCTATTTCTTAGGAATATTTATACATTCTATGGCCAGGGGAAAAAAAAAAAAAAAGTGATCTTCTAATTGTTCTGTTCCCTCTCATGGGCTCGAAAGCCTCACTCAGTAATTCCCACTTTTATGCTTGTAATTTTGTGGTTGAACCAGCATGCAAATTTTAAGACAACTCCCTGCCTTGATTTCACCAAGTGTTTAGTGAATCTCTTGCAGCGGTTAATTATCCTCATGCTGAAAGTCAGAGACTTGCAGCTCATTTTCTAGTTTACCTTCTGACTTCACCTTGCAACCACTGGATCTCCTGCCTTTGCTGACTAGCTCAGAAAACTCTCCCCCACTCAACATATTCTCCCACTGTGTGTTTTAAGGTTGCTGTAGGATCTGGAGCTCATTAGTCATGTTCCAAAGATACAAGACAGGGCTGTGCCTTGCATAATGTTTTTGCAACCTGGAGGGAGAGAGGAGAGCAAAGGAAATGGATAAAAAAGAGTGATGCATAATAAGTCTTTCACTTTACTGCGGGTCTTGACTTCTCTTAGCTTTGCTCTGCTTTGCTCAGGAGGGCTTAGGATGAGGGACATGATATCTCAAAATCAAAATCTAAGCCCAAACCTCGCAAGCACTTTGCTTCATCTCCAGTGACTGAGGAGTTAAGCTCAGCCTTGTGTCTCCACTACACATTAAAGACTCAATCTGTCTATCTAATTTAGAAGCTGGGATGGTTCCCACCAGCTGAATTTATTCCCTGGAGCTGAGGTAACTTGGAAGACTGAGTCAGGCCTCAAGGTAAGCCTGGAGTGCCTAAATGCTTTGTAATGTAGGAGCAGCACTTCAAATAAGGAGTTGGTAAAATACTGCTTGCTGGCTATTGCTGCCTCCCTCTGCCTCTCTGGCTAGATGTGATGAAGGGAAGAAGGGTGAGTATTCAAAGGGGGGTGGAGGGAAGGAGGAAATTTTGTTACCTTTGTCTGCTTCTCCTGCACCACAAGGTTTATCACAGGCTGAGCAGCACTTTTTCTTTCCATTTGTGAACCCCTTGTTACACTTTGACTTGGCTGCCATTGCTCCATCCCAGCTAAACATCAGCAATATGCCCCTTTCTGGAGACCATTAAACACAGCCTTCTTGGTAGGTCAGCATGAGCCTCTTGGGGGAAAAAAAGACATGTACTGTCAAGTATCTGAGAAAGACTTGGGACAAGTCAGTTCACCTAAAATGTGTACATACGTATAGCTCCTTTCTTCCCAAGCAACACATGTTTTAGGTGGCATTAATAAATCAGCAGCTGGGCTGTCATATGTGGAATAAAATTCAAGGAAATGGCAGCTGTATGTAGGCTGAACTGTACAGAGGTACCATTGAGTCCAGTTAGCTGGGAACGACTGGCATAACTTGAGTCACAGGAGAAGATGAGCAAAAGACCAAGGGATATTACTGATGAGGCAAGATATGCATTGACAAAGCTGCTTGGTTTCCTGCAATGGGACTGAACAGTGGTGAAGCTGTCCATGGACAGTTTCAAGCAGGGAGACAAGAAACCGGCCACTGCATGGCTGGAAGGGAGCCTGCTTTCACCGTTCCTGAGTGCCAGGTCCTCTCCTCACTGTACAGAGGCCCAGCTCCACATCCAACAGACAGGGACAAGAGCAGCTCAGAGGAAGCTCAGAGGAGTGATTTCCCCCCTGTACCCCTAGTCTCTTCTGGATCAGGGCCACACCACCTTGTTGTGGTGGTGGGCCTAGGTTTGTTTTGACTCTAGCCTGTTGTTGCTAGTGTGACCTGAAGACTGGATGACCATTTCCTATTGAACTCAAATTAAGCTGGATAGCAGGTAAACAGGAGGAAGAAAGCTTTAACAGAAAGCCTTGCCAAAGCTCTGCTGGATCATCCAGTGAGTGCTGGGGAACTTGGCAGGAGAAGAATCACAGGGTTGGATCAGGGCTATTAATTTTTTGCTAACTACTCCTGACATTTCTCTTCTCACACAAATGCACAGCATTCAAAGGTTTTCCAGAGGTTCCTCTACGCAGGTTCGCATCTCACTCTTTGTTCATTGATACAAACCTTGAAAGAGAAAAAAAAATTAACTCAATTGCTCTAGGGTGGAGGGGGGACAGAAAATAAAATAATAGTATTAAAAGCATAACTGCAACCCACAGGATATACAGGAGCTGTGGAATAGGGAAGGGTGTGCTTGAGCAAATGCTAGGATGTCATTTGGCCAGACACTTCTACCTCCAAGGTCACCCAAGTGTTTTGACTGAATAATAAATTTTTATGTGTCTTATCCTGAAACTTGGGAGAACTGGGAAACAGCAGGGGTGGAGAAGTAACAGAGAGGGAGGGAAAAGGGGGGTTGTGGGACACCGACTCAGTCCCTATTGCTCTAAACCCTGTGGAGCCTGATCACACAAATATTTGCAGATCCTGGCAGTAGCAAGTGTAACACAGAGTATGTGATCATCTTAAGACCGATCCCACATTTATTTTTCTTTAATTGCTGGATGTTGCAGCCTGTTCTCCCAGCTCCTGCAAGGGAGAGAAATAAGAAACCAGAATCATGAGTGTTGAACTCTGTCCCCCAGAATTTTGCTGCTGGCATCTCACCTTGGAAGAGAAGATGGTCTGGGGAAGTAGAAGGAATTGGAAGGTGGAAAACTTCCCACTAAGGACATGGTTCTTTCCCTGTGGGATTAGGAGAAACTGTTCAGAAAGAGACAGGAATTCTGCTACTGGTATCTCAAAGGAAAAGAATCAAGTCTACATTCTTCCAAAATATTCTTTCCCTTAAAAACCAACCACCCCACTTCCAAAAAGCACCTTCTAACAGTTTATGTGAGGAGGAGGTGGTATCGGGGCACACTTCTGTGCCACCAGCTCGCTGCCTCATAAAGACAGGCAACAGTTCCTCAGCTATAAACCACAGAAATTCATCTTCCCTTTGCCAGGATAAATATCTCAGATTCAGAGACTTATTTTAACTCTCTGGTCCTACAGTATCTCCTAAAAGGTGAAACTTTGAAGTGTCGTATACACTTTATTTCTCTAATCAAGGAGGAAAGCTGTGTGTTTATTAAACTTAGACTGCTTATTGCAAGTTGAAAAACCAAAATGAAGCATGCTAACTGTGGATAGCTACTGAACAAAGCCTATAGGGACATCAGAGGTTAAACCCGGGCTGCAACATGGAGTAGTACTTCAGTGGCTTCAGCCTTTCTGCAGATCTGTCCTGTGTCAGCTGACTCCTGTAACTGTCTCCAGCTCACACTTCCCACAAAAAAAAAAAAAAATGTGGATCTACTGTTCAGTGCTCCTGTAGTACAAACAGAGCAATAAAGACATGTGGTGCCACAGAAAGCTTGAAAAAAATTTTGCTAACTCTTCTCTGTGCCCTTAGTGTTACACAATGGTTTTTAAAGCAGAAAAGAGTAGTGTCTGTAAGGAAAAAAAGGAGAAGATAGGTAAGGGGCTTGGGAGGTCAGCAATGCTTGTTGCAAATGAAAGCAAGACAGGACAACAAAGTTAAATAGTTTACTTTTGTGGAAAAGAGGGCAGGAGTGAATGACGTTTTTTTTCCTCTCAGTGTAATGGGGGCTTTTTCTATAAATACAGTCTCTAAAATATATTATTATTTATAACATTTATATTTTGGTGTACTTAATTTACGTTTCTTTCTGTGATCACATGAATCATGCAATCAAGAGTAGGAACTATTGAGTAGTTCCCCAAAAGACAATACATTTATTTTTACCACCACTGCATTACAAACAGATCAGATCAGCAAAAGGATTTATACTGAGGTCTGTGTCGGTAGATACTGATGGTTAGTAGAGGCTGCTGCTGACTGTGAGATCTGTTGCAGTCCATGTGTGGGTCACTGCCTGAGGTATGATATCTCATCTGAGACTGAAATCTGAACCGATGGACTTGAATCAAGCCAGTGGAAGGCTTTGTAGGTGTCATCAAAATCTTTTCAAGTCTGTAGAAAGTTTCCAAAAGTGAATGAAGTTAGATAGCCGAACTGTTTGTGTAGGTCTAGGGCATAATGAGAATGAAGAATTTTGCCCAAGTGAAAAACCTTAATGTTGCCTCTGCTTGTAAGAAGAGCTAGTGCAGGCTCCCAGAGTAAGCCTTGTGACTTTGAACCAGACACCAATTCCTTCAGATTGTCCCATTTCCCATGGGAAATGGATACGGAGCCGGACAATGCCTTCAGTTCTTTGTGGCTCTTTGAAAAATGGCCATAATCCCACCTTGAATCCAAAGAGAATCCTTCTGAACTGAAAAGAAATTATGCATTACCGTAGTGGTGATTTCTCTGGTTGGAGAAACAGGGACAATGACCAGCTTGTTAGAGTTGTGTAGACTATAGGTACTCAGCTGTTTGGTTAAAAACCAGGTTGCTACTCACTAAGAAGCAGGCCTGGCGTTAGTACGAAGGCTTGGGGTGCTTGGGTCTGTGATGGGCTCCAGAGGTTGGGGACCTAGCTGTATTAGTAATTGACAGTTATACAGTACCAGGTAGTAGGGGGATTACATAAGAGGAAGGGTAAATATTCCCTGTTGCTCCTACTCAAAATGGTCATCAGAAGCAACAGATACTCAGAGGAACATGAGGATCACTCCACAGATTTCAAATAAGCTTGAGATTTCATCCTTATGCAAGCAAACACTATCAACTATGGCAAATCTGGAAATCATAACAGCTTCAAGAGAAATTGTATTCTCTGTGGTGTGTAGGAAGAGCTTTTTTCCTGCTCTTCCACAGGAAACAGTGGCATAAAACAGTATGTTAAAATCAGAAAGCAGTGGGGAATTTTAAGAGGCAGGACAGTAAAATGGGTGACACAGCTCCAAGTCTGAGTTAGCATCAGCAGCCACTTCTCCAGAAGGTGGTTGTCCTTGCTGGATAGTCTAAGGAAGTCTGAACCTTTAGAAGTAATAATAGCTTTATATTTATATATATTTATATTACAAGTGATTAATCATTTTATAAAATATTTTGCAAGGAGTCACCTTACCTAGGTGCTGTTGGGTAATTATTTGCTCTTAATGGTCACTCTTGTGAAAGATAACAGAAGGAGCAAGGAATTCCTTTCCTTCACACTTTTCCTCATCCTGTCAACTTCCTACTTCCACTGGCTCCTTGTCCTGCTGGAGAAACTGATGCTCGTCTGAACTGTGTCCAGTTAGACAACATCAGAATTAGATGCTGGGTTTGGAAGAGAAGCTGTCATTTGCTGTGCCCATATAAAGATGAAGGGCAATCTGAGAGTGCCCTTTAAGAGCTCCTACAAAATGATATTGCTGTTAGTTTAAGCTCCAGGCCACCACAGAGTACTCCCCTATCTGTGTCTCTCTGCTTCTCTCTGAAGTCTGGTTCATCCACCACATGCATTTTTTGCACAGCCTGAACTTGCTTGCTAGAGGTCAAACACTGATGCTTTTATTTCTGCCTCAGCCCTCCTGACTGAAGAAAGAATAAATATTTGCTTAAAATTAAGCCCATTTTGGTCTGGAACTTCAGCAACAAAACAGTTTGGACGCTCTGCAAAGAGGAAAGGATCCAGCATGCCTTGCCTCCCTCACCCCAGGATTCCAAAAAGACTCAAAGTATTTTGCACAATATTTGAAAATAAATATTGCTCATCCTTAAGCTGATAGTTTGGAGCCCAGACGGGCTCAGGATTTATAACGGAAAGAGTGATGCAAGCTTAACGCTATGTGAGCCATGTGTTGTTACCATCCAACAACCAGCTCCCATCCGGTCTCCTTCTTGCATGAACGGTCATTTTCTTCCAAAATATTCCAAGGACCCAAGACACTGTGCTGATTAACCCCTTCCTGAAGGGTTTGAACGCCAACAGTCATCATATTGTGCCTAGAAGGACTACTCAGTAACGGATAATGTTTTATTATCATTATTCTTTAGATGCCTTCTTCTCAGAAAGGCTTTGCCTTTTTTCCTAGTGCAAAGACATTTCTTTGAGATCAAGCAAAGACTGGAAAAAAGATCTGGGGAAGGAAATGATGGGATACCATTATTAATTTGGAGGAGGAGGAAGACATAGAAAAGTCATCCATCACTCCCAGCCCTCTCTAAAGAGAGCTATCACGGCCTGCCCACAGGCCTAATAATCTTCATCATTTTGAAAGGGAAATATCCTGCAAGAAAAAGTCAGGGAAGCTGGAAGTATTGAACAAGCTGATCTATAAAGATAATTCATTCCATGTTTCTGCACTTTTGACTTGCTCAGTGGTTTGACTCATGAGAGCAGAATAATGCCAAGGTGTTATGGACTGGAAGTGTAGCTCCCTGCAGATAGGGACTTGGCTGGGGCTTGAGCAATTACCTAAGAGGAGCATCCTGGACTTTAACACAAAGCTTCCTGTGGAACCATGCTCCAATGATCAGCTCCATCTGAGGCTCTCCCTGTCTGTGGCCTCACCCCAGATGGTAGCATATGAGACCATGTGGGTAAATGTGAGCCACAGAGAGAAAGAGAGAACAGAGTGAGAAATGCCCCAGTGCAATCCTCTTCCCTTGCTCCCCTCTCCACTTCATCCCGCTCCACCTTGAGCCTAGCCAGTGGTTTTCCCACATCAAAGTTGACTGTGAAGGCTGGGGAGAGGAAAGGAAAGGAGAAGAAAGGCAACCCTAGTTTCAGGGAGCAGTGTCGCAAGTAGAGCCCTGTGTCATGCACAGCCAGGCACATGACCATGCTGATGTACCAATTACCCTTTATAAATAGCTGCGAGCAGATGTTCAACCGGCAAGTGGCTGTGTCGGTTGAAGCCATTACAGCTTGCAGATGCTTGGCGCAGCCCTCCAGCCAAAGATTACCTCTCCCGCAGCTCTTCTGGCAGTCAGCTCCACTTCAAGCAAAAGTCAGCTGGATTAGCTTATACCACCTGCATCAGCTGCTTGAGCGGTGCTGGCTGACTCTGCACTGGAGCAGATTAGGGAGTGCTCACATGATCCTTTTAGTTGGTAGTGACCAGGGGCCAGACATCTCCCAGGTAGCACAACAAGGTCTGGAGGAGGGTATCTTGCCTTGCTCTGACCTACATGTGCTCATGGAAAGACATGTGCATGTTTTGCATGCTCAGAAAAAAGGTTGTGTGATAAGAAGCTAAAACATATTACCAGGAGCTTTTGTTCAGCCACCAACTTCCTGATGATTTCAGGGCTCCTATAACCTTCTCTCTTCCATCCCCTTCTTTAGTCTGGATGGTAATTCTTGTGCAGGAATTGCCCTTTTACTATGACTTGTGCAGCATCTAACACAATGGAAGGCCACCTGTAAATCTATAATGACAAACTAAAAAAAGGTGAGCAGGCACTTTTGCAAGGAGGTCATTTGGAGTTAACCTTTATCCTGTGCATGTAGAACATGTATCACAGGTGGTCCAAACCTTATTCAGCGCCTTTAACTGCTTCCACAGTATACCAGAAAAAGAGTAGTTTGGTCATCATATTCCCCCATTTATTTTCTATGCCTCACACATCCAGTATTACATTCACAGGCACGTAAAGAAACAGTAAACCAATGATGTGAACATATGGCTTTTCTCCTGCTATGCTGGCACGTATATGGTAAGATACACACAGATGTGGGGAAACATACGCTAATTTAAATAAACCTTGCAAAGTGCCAGAGCACACAGAGAACACATCACCCCACCACCCCCACCCGCAATGAAACAGACAAGTTAGGCAAACTGCAAGTTGGGAGGGATCTTGTGTTTTCTCTCTTTTTTTTTTTTTGGCCTGTTGAGCCTCTAGCAATGTTGGTATCACTTGCCTCCTGGCTGGATGCAGATAACAGCAATATAACTCCTGATTCCCAGCCTCAGCAATACCATTTTGCTTTTGTTAAGCCTGGAATCCAAATTTAATTAGCACAAAAATTAAAAGGAAAATAAACCTTGAGACAACTGAACTCTAGGTCACAAAAGCAGAGAGGTGATTGACAGCTGAGGAGGAAGGGGAGGTAAATGATGTGACTAGCTTCCTTCTGATTCATCCATTCACCTACGGGGGTTGATTTGTGAAAAATCAAATATGATATCAGTGTGGATGCTGGGGCCAAAGCAAAATAAAAACTTGCACACACAAAGGAGAGAGATCCTATCTGTACTGATGAATTCCCTGGGAGAGAGCTTGGGAGCCTTAGCCAAGCCTCACGAAGCAGTGAACTCCTGACATGCATCCAAGAGGCGTGAGTATATTGACTTGCCCAGTGCTATGTTTGCAAGCTGGAGCTCTTCTGTGAGGTATTAGCTGCTACCTCAATGACTTGAGGAAACTTCAAGTGACTGAAGCTCTCCTTGATGATGAATATATATGCAGAATAATTGTTCCAATTTGACACGTGAAACAGCATTTTGTCAGGGCATGTGACAGAGGGAGAATTGGGGTGCTAAGAAAGGAGGGAAGGAAATTGCTTTTAATAGATCCCATGAACCAGTGTCCTGCTGGCTAGCACACCCTCAGTTACATGGCTTCTCTCCCAGTCTGGGACTCTGTGACCCGCAGACTAAAGGAACAGGACAGACTATTGCATCAAATACAGACTGGTAGGTTTTTTGCCATAGGCACTGTCCACTGGTTTACATGTTTCCCTGCTGTCACAGGTCCATGAAGTATGGGGCTGCATGGGGTACCCTTGTGTGTGCACAGAATCCCTCCTGTTCAGTGTGTCTTCCATAAATGGGGTACTCCTCAAGAAAGAAAGTAACTCAACACACAGATTCTGCTGCAAATCTGTGATCTCATATGATCCTTGCTTCTGAAGGCTCTTCTGTTGCTGGAAATTAAAAAAAGAAAAAAACAAACAACAAAACAACCCAGGATTGCTACGAAGCCACCTCCTAAATATTGTCAGATTAGTTTTTCCATGGGGAACCTTTCTATTCAGTCAGTCTCCAAAAGGGAGGAGGGCTGGGATCTGCAGTCCGCTGAAGTCTTCTGATTTTAGCCATGAGAAGAAACAAAGCAATTAGCAGCAGAGCAACTTTCCCTTGATGCACTTCCCAGGGACCTCTATCCATAGTACTATTCAAGCATGAGCCCCTTGGAGGAGAAACATGTTCTCTATTCTGAGCCTCACAACAGTAGAGCTGCTTGTGTAAAAGTTCCCCAACTTGCTTCCAATCTGATTGGCCCAATTTTGCAAAGACCTTGTTATTTAAGTAATTAACTAATCCAGCTCATTGTGGCTGAAATGGGTGAGGGAGCATGCAGTGGGAGAAGCTGTTGGTAGGAGAGGTGTGACGAGTACAAGGGGAAGTGATTGCTCCCATCAGCACAGCTGTTGGCAGAGGGCACATCTGTCTGCACCATTAATCTCTATTGAGATTGTCAGTGGGGTGGTGCAGGGAGGAAGCAGTTCATTCTGATTATCTAGTGTGGCTTCTGGCACTATATGAGTCATAGTTTTTAGCCTGAAATGCTCTTAGAGAGCATATTTACCTCTCCATCTGAAGGAGAGAACAGAAGAGAATTTGGGGACTTACGGCTGAACTGAGGATAAGCTTTCAAGACAGTCTTGGCTTCACGGAGTCTCAGATTTTGGCTCTGGAGGGCCATCTGCCCTCCAGGAACTGGATTTAAAGTAGATTTCAGCACAAATAAAGCAGTCCTCCAGCCTCCAACCCTCCTGGTGACAACTGCAGGAGAGATGATCCTGTTTGTGCCATGGCACGTAACATTGACGTGACTGTCCCAGACCAGCTTGCCAGCTCAGAAGGAGAGCTGAGCTTGTGGTGAGGACAGGCACCTGCTGACTCTCTGCACGAGTGCTAGAGCCCAGCCCCAGGGGATTGGCCAATGCCCTCCTCTGCAGTTGCTCTTCTGAAAATGAAACAAAGCTATTGCAGCTATCAGCCTAGTCCCTTTCACGAGCAATAAATTCACAGTGAAAGCAGCAGAAACAAAAGAAACAAAGCTCTTCTAAATCTGCTTTACTTTTCAAACTTAAAAAAAAAAAAAAAAAGAAAGAAAAAGGAAGAGAAGGTTTAACTTAAGAAGGGTTTCTGCTGGACCTTCACTGTAATGGTAGGAAAACACTCTGAAAGCATGCTTCCTAGAGATGCAGAGCCTGAAGGCCACAGAAAGGCTGCAGACCCCAAACAATAGCCAATTGTACAGTCAAGCTGTTAATGGCAGTCATTCACATTGCTTGTGGCTGGAAGATCCTCACAGTAACAAGATTTGCAGGGGTTTGCCTCAAATCACCCTCCTTGCCTCATATGGGAGAGGAGACTGAAGTACAGAACACCTACTGGAACTGTACACAGCTGGGTTTTTTTTTTTTTTTTGCATATAGCAAATCAGTTACCAGACCTGGAGTAGAACACAGGTTTCTTGAAGTCCAAGTCACTGCATTACTCACAGCCTCTCCCTCCATCTGATATGAGTGCAGAAGTCCAGCTGTGCATGCAGTGCTGTGCCCAAGCCACTTCTGTTCCAAAGGAATAATGGGGTTTTACACTGTCAGGCACACATAAATTCAGCCATGCTACTCTTAGGCCAGGCAGCCTGTCCCCCTGGTACTGCCTGTTGCTCTGTGAACTTATTGCCTTAATTAGGACTTGTTCAGAGATCTCTGGCTTGCTTTTCTGTTGCTGGGTGGAGGCATGCCGTGAGCTAGGGCTTTTTTTGGGTTTGAATTTTTCCCCTCTTTCTTTCCAGCAAAATTGCAACAATGCCTGTTTCATGTTGTTCCATGGGGCTTCCCTTTGTAAAGAAAACTCATCAGCCTTGCTAATATAATCACTCAGCAATGCCATGTCAAAATGTGAGTAAATGAATAACCACAGTCTTTTCAACACATCTCTCTGTGCAAACAGATGTTTAGAAAAAATGCACCATGTTGCAGGAAAAAAAGTCAGCAAGCGATAATATCTAAGCAGTTGGAGCCTGGACCCTTATGCTACAGGTATGGCCTCTGCAGCCAATGGGGAGAAATGGAGATAAACTTTCTTCCTGAAAATTTAAATTTTAGGTTGCCAGCATCATTAACTCTCAGATCCTGTCCAATTTCATGTCAGTGTCACCTCACCACCTCTTCTACAGTAGTGATGTCCCTTCTAGTTTGTGGATTATTTTATGGGTTTTCCAACAAAGACACTAACTATTAGAAACATCACATGAAAAGATTGTCTTATGGCAGAGATTAACTATTTTATTTCAGTCATCGTTCATGCCCATCTTAGGAGTAATCCACAGAACCAGGGCTGGAAATCATGGTCCTGTACTTTCAGCACTGTCCTTCCAAGCTTCTGTGTCGCCTCAGTGTTCGTTGTGAAATAGCCATCACAATCCACTCCAGAGGAAGGAATGGAGTGCTTCCATAGTGGTATCCTACCTTTTGGGTATGAACAACTTAAGTCAAAAGCCCCATAGAGAGAAAGAGGAAATGAACTACAATGCAATCCATCTAATGCAGCTACTTCTGTGGCCTCAGTGTCTGAAGTATCTGAGCATTTCAGAATATTTGTAAGATATTTCTCCTCTTAGTATGCATTGCTGTTAATTTTCCGTTTTACAAAGGACAGTTAAAGTACAACTCACACTTCAGTGTTTCTTCCTACCTTATTTTTAGATGTCTACAAGGGAGATACTGCAGGCTGACCTAGTCATCCAAGCTTGTTTGCAAGGAGTGGAGAGAAGTCACTATTAGAAGGTGATTCCCCTGTCTAAACATACACGTTTAACCAGTTCCAAAATACTTCCCTGGAGATTCCTTCATTGGCCCTGTCATGATTTTTCACACCTTCTCATTAATGCATCTTCCTGTTCAAGGAGCTGATATTTGTTAAATGGGATGTGGGGCTCCTCTGCTACAGCATTTGGTGCTCCTAGTATAAAAACAGATGGGTACTCTGTCCTTTGGGATACTTGATATTCTAGATATATAAGATAATGGTGAGGATGATTACTAATGAACCCAAGGAAGTTCTAAGAAAGAAAGTTAAGGCAAAGGAATGTTTGTTTATTCCCGGTTGGACTTCCACAGGGTCAAAGTATCACACCCATGAATCCCTGGTGTGTTCATATGTGTCTACGTTAGTGTAGAAAAAAGATAATATGGTGCCAATATTTCCATTATGCTACTTCATTTGCAAAGTTTTGAAAGTCAGCCATAAATAAAAGCACTCTGGAAGACATTTTGGCAGATGGCATCCTGACTCGTGAGTGAAAGTGGTTGATTTTGCTTTCCATTTACATTTTTTGACATTTTTTTCTTAAAAGGACAAGAAAATGACTCCAGATAAACACAAGATCCAAACCATTATGACACAAAAGCATTACTATGGGCTACAAGACCACTTAGCAGGAGGGAAAAATAATGATGTGCAAATATCTGAAGATCATCCAAGAAGAAATATCAGTCATTCAGGGAGGTCCAGGGTGGAGGGGGGTTAACGCAAGATGTAGAGAATTAAGAGCAGTGGGTTGAGGCTGAGCAGAGAAAAAAGTAGCTTGAGGAAATCTTTCCTACAAGTGGACTAGTCTCCCAAGGCAGGAGATGGAAACCTGATTGTTTGAGTCACACAGCCCTGGACTGGCCCTGTTTCTGAAGAACTGTTGCGGTGAGCACATGGGCAGGGAGAAGCCTGTGTACCTTGGAGATTTCAGTTCCCCACTTGGATGACTCACTTCAAAGTGCAGGATGAATTTTAAGTTGGTGGGTTAACTGCCTGAGCGATGCTTGCCAGGACACGTGTCTCTCTGCTAAAAGGGGAAGACTTCATTGCTTAGATAGTGCTAAAGTTTCACCTGCTCTTCAGGCATACCAGAAATCATCAGTAGTTAAGCCACCTCTACCCACCAGCATGAAATACAGAAAACATTACCTTCCCTCCCTCTGACCCTGGTAGCTGATGAATGTTTATAGTGCAGAAGAGACTGTTTGCAGTCATAAAATACATAGGAATGGAGGAGGAGAAGAAGATGGTTCAGTGCCTAGGAAGTCTGAGGGTGCAACTTTTAAGTCCTATATAGCACTATAAGAACCTCAAGGAGCATTTCAAAAGCTCCTCCATTCACCAGATCCAGTCACACATATAGTTCTCCCTTTCCCTCTCCCTGCAGTTGCCTTATGTGTTGTTCAGGAGAGAAATCTCTCCTTACCCAACCCAGGAGAACCCTATCTTTTCATTGACCCTTAAGTTACACATACCTGCTTTTGACTTTTTACTCTGAGCCTGATTCTACTCCTGGCCTATGACTTTTTCTAGGTGCAAGGCAGAGTCTCCTTTTCTTTGAAGGCTCTGCTATAATTCAGCCAGTATGAAAACTGATCCCAGTATAGGACCTTCACTTTCACCTTCTCTTTTCATTAACAGCTTCTTGGGAGGCATCTCTCCAACTGCTCGCTTCCTCCTACTGGTGATGGCAACTGATGGAAACAATTGCTCATGTTTGCACTGAGTGGACATACTTATCAGTTCCAGCACTAAACACAGAAAGGGCAAATTCTTCAGGAAATGGGGATAGATTCCTATCACACATCTCAGTTATACTTCCATACCAGAATGACACTTTGAGGTCTGAATGGGATCAGTGTCCACGTACACTGGAACATGCCCAATATACTTCAAAGCTTAGGACCCTGGTATGGTACTAAGCACCTTATTAGTCTAATGGGCATCTCCAGAGAAGACGCTATAGGTAGAGAAGACAGGTGGTCCAGAGTGTATGTCATGGTGATGGCCATTGTAGTGCAGGTTAAAAGGTTGGTGTCTCAGGCACCTTACCCTTGAAGAGAAGCCAAAGTGATAATTTGGGTTATTCCAAATGGAGGACTGAGTTCAAGAGTGATATGTCTCAGAGAGGTTTATCTAGACCTTCTCTGCAATCTGGCTCAAAGTTGGCCTGTTTATTTCCATGAGGAGAGCATCTGCACGTCTTTTTGCAAATCTCCCAGCAACAATGATATAAATAAAACCCTAGACTACAGGGGCTGTCCTGACAACTTGTACTGCCCTTTCCTACAGGGGGGGCTTACTCCATGTAATACTACTTATATCTACATGGAAACTTTTCTTTTTCATGTACGTCCTTTAGTTTTTCTTTTTTAATCTTGGCAAGGAAGCAGGAAAAGCTCTACCAAGTAATGATTAATGCAAGGAATCACATCCTCACATATTGAACAAATAAATATAAGCTAATATAAATAGGAAAATACTCTTGGAATTTGTCAGTCAGTGGTCTTATTATCTTGAGCTCCAAAGCCAGAATTGCAGACTATGGTTTGCAGATGCTTTTCCCTTTTCTCCTCCTTTTCCTTTTTCATTCTTTCTTTCTTCTTTTTTTTTTTTTTTTTTTTTTTTATTTTTCAAGGCTGCTCAAAGGGGCTTGTGGCTCCCTTGCTAGGAACTGCTCCTCTGACAGAAAATTTGCTCCCCTTTTCAAATGAGTTTGGCACATGTTAGTAAAAAGGTTGCTAGTAAATATTGTTTGCAAACATTTATAGGTTTCTGAGGGTGCATGAAAACTTTTTGGGCTGCAGTTCACAGAACTTCCACCCAGAGACCTGGGAAATTCTTCATCATGTTTTTTGCCCCAACTACTCCTCTGTTCCCAGAATGCTTTGAGACACCACTTTCTCTTGAAAAGTCCCACACATGAAAAAAGAAAGAGAAGAAAAAAATAGGGCAAAAAGAATGTAAAAGGGACCCATGCTTTTATCCTTTTTTTCATCTGGTTATCTGAGTTTAGAAGAAATTACAACCAGTTTTCCTAGACATTTAGGTACTCAGCTTTCTGGGTCAGGGAGGTGAGGGGTTCTGTCTGGGATCATTGATAAACTGGTGCAAGAAGACTCTTCTACACATTATATTTTGTTAGTTCTGGGGGTTTTTATTTGTAACTCCCAAGTCTAACCCTTAATTTGTCTGAAGTATCTTTTCCACAGCTTTCAAATGACACCAGTCTTGCTTAGGTGAGTTTGGGACTACTCTGAGTCTTCACTGAGACTTTAAGTCAAAAGAATCACAGGATAAGTGGGCATATTTGTCAGTACATAGCTAGTCCCTGGGTCAGGCCTTCAGTTTTGGATCAGTGCTATAGAAGCAGAGGCTCCTGTGACAGCCATCATTAGCAAAAAAGACTGTATTTTCAAGTGCCAGCTCTATAGTCTTTCTTCTTTACTCCATGAGCTTTAGGAAGGGAGAAGGTGGTGAACCTGTTCCTACTTTAGGGTTCACGAGGCTGAGTTTGTGTGCCAAAATCTGTGGTTTTCATTATCAGAAAATTTTCCTCTAGATAATATTCATTCTCCCAGAATTACTCATTAAAGGAAAAAAAATCCCACAAACTACTGATTGTTCAGCAGAGAAATATTATCCAAGAGCTCCTCTACATTAGATGTTTTCATTGCATTCCTTTCTCCCCTTTGCAGCTTTGACTCTGTGAGTTACACTTTGGTAAGAAGGACCTTTGGTTGTAAGTCCCTCCAGGATCTCACATGAAATGATCACAATAGGTGTCAGCTCCCTCCTTTCTGGGCCAATTGTCAGGGTCACAAAAAACTCCCAGTACAGTTGGCAATCTCCTGTTAGAGATCTCAGCTGGGACGCCATGTGAACCACTGGCCAAAGCTGCAAAAAAATTTGAGCTGGTTTCAAGGTTTGAAGGGGAAGGACAACAGAAAAACCGTTGCTAATTCCCAATGTTTCTGCTGACTCAGCATCCAAACAACTGGAAATTTCTCCTTGACCGGGAGAGATGTGTCCAAACATAAAGCCTGGACCTGGCAACACTTTTGTGTTGTGAGACAGTTTGCAACCAGACCTCCGCTCTATAGTTGGCCCCAAGCCAGTACTCACAGAGCAGAATTAAAGCCCTCATAGATTGTTTTAATGCAGCCCAGGAACTAGAGCAGAGCTGGTCACAGCCATGGTTTTGGGGCCAAAGAGTACACCCCACATTGGGCAATAATGCCAAGTGGCAGCGAACAACATTTCAGGGTCATAATTATTCACATTCAAGGGAAACCCAAGGGTCTGCTTCAGTCAGGGACTCACTCTTCTGTTCTTCACAGCTGAATCAGGGTTTCCAAGCAAGACCCAAGTCTTCCCAAATTCGGGTGTGAATGTTGTGAATTCAGCAGTACTGTGCTCAGACTTTGAGCTCTGGGAGATTTTCATGTCAGTAGTATGGCTAATTTGGTCCTTTTTCTACACTTCCCTCAGACCCCTCTCCCATAAGCACTTCATCTGCTCTAAGAGTCTGGACTGCTGGTGTTGGCCACGTAATCAATTTACCATCCCTAAGCTTGGCTGACTTTGATAAAGAGGATTTAGGGGGTTAATTTGAGCCCTCATATTTCTGAGGGGACGCTATACTTAGGAAACTTTCTGCATTGCACTTCAGCACGGATTAGTTGTTCTGCTTCCCATAAAACCTTATGTCTGCCAGCTTGCCTAGGATTAGAACTAAAACGGAGTGTGTAGATCCCATTGCCACAAATAGAGCTTCTGCAATAGGGCTGCTTTGCTTGGGATATGAGCCAAAGTTAAAAATATTGAGGGCCTGATTTTTCAGCCCATCACAGTTGCAGTATATATATATATGTATGTATATATATACATACATAGATATGTGCTTATGTGTGTGATACTTCACACCCATGGTCACCTTGAATGCACACAAGCAAACATTTCATGATGTCCTTGAAAGCTTCTTATGCCAGGACAGAGCCATGTTACTATTAGTAATGTTTTGGAACACAAATTAAATTAGAATTTTTGTCCTCAGTGAGACAGGTGATGTTTTTAACTCTCAAAGGACACTTTTCTCTGTGGTATGGCTTTGTGTGACATTCACAAGGAAAGATGACCTGGAGAGCTGCTCAAAAAGGGAGACTTTTCCATTTTATGGTTTCAAATGATAACTCTAGCATTGTGTAACTGTGCTGTCTGCTTTCCCTGAGGGGAGGGTCTTCCTTGAGAATACAGAAGGAAAATGTCAGAGTCAGACTAGTCAGCTTGTTACTTGAAGCCTGTTGTCTCTTCCTCTGGCTTGTTTGTAGACCTTGATTAAATCTTGAAAGGGGCACAGCTGTTCCTGGTACTAACTGCCAACCTCCTCTTTAAATGAACAACATTAATTCTCTGTGTTGGTTATGTTACTGCTCATGAAAGATGGTGAATAGGCTGCTTGCCAACAAAGGTCCACAAACATGAAGGCTGGTGGTGCAAACACTCTGTAGCATATCCTGAAGAAGACAGTCTGCAAGGGATAAGAGCCATCATGGCCTTGAGGTGCTACTGGTCATGGGCTGACTGTGATCTAGCTAACTTAGCTGGAAAATGTTCCCGAGGGACTCAGCATTGAAGGCAGGAGAGGGAGGACCAGCAGAGAGAAGTTCAAAACCTCCATTTCTGACACTCTCCAATCCTGGTGAATGCTCTGAATGGCTGTAGGGGCTACACAGATACATGGGTGCTGCTGAGAGGCAGAATTACTTCCCAACTCTCTGAATTCCTGCTGTCCTGAACAGAACCAGGATGAAAAACCATATCCACTCTCCTGCTCCTGCAGTCTTGGAAGGAAGGAAGTGGAGACAACGCATGTGAAAAAGCACCCAAAGCAGAAACCTCAACAGCTGCTGTAATCACAGAGGCAGAGAATCCTCTCCTTTCCCCACCCAAACTCAGCTTCTCTTGCAGACTATGACAGTCCAAACACCCTACTATCACAAAATCGTGGAAGGGCATGACGATAGATTGGTTTTCCTTTATAAATCCATGGTGGTAACACCTAAAAACCCCAGCCCAAGCTCATAAGGCCCCTATGGAGGGTATCATGTAGATAGGTCAGAGCAAAACCAACTGTGCCTGATGCTAAAGGTTTTTGAATTTGAGAGGCTATTCCATGCATCTGTATTAAATCTGCCCACTTCTTGCTGTGTGGGTCATCCTCGTGCCAAGTTTTCCCTGTAAATCAGGAGCAAAAAATATACTCCAGGCTTGGTGCCATGCAGTGAAAACACATGTCTTGTCTGTACATAATTGTACAGAAACTGGAGCCTTTTATTTTCCGTGAGAACAGGCCCCTGACAATCAAATCCTGTCTTTCTGAGACACTTATCTGGCATCTCGTCACATAGTTTCTGAGAATTTCATATGTCTGACTTTACCTTCCCCAAACTCCTACAAGGTTGGGAGTGATGTTGGTTTTTTGCACTGACAAATTCTTCATTATATATATACTTTTTTATTAATTTCCTCTAAACATGCTCATTAATTTCAACTAACATCACTCATGTTGAATTTCTTAGGCAAAAAAAGTAAATTCATCTGACATCTCCAAAATTATTCCTGGGGTTTTTTGAAACGTTACACAGATGTATCTATATTTAACTTTCCTTAAATAGAGATAATACTTTTCTACCCACCTTTTTCCAAACCATGAAGATTAAACAAAAAGGCTTATTTTGGACTGGATGGAGTATTTATATTTGACCTCCCAATAAAACAAACTGCTTTTTGTTGTTGATACTTTACTGGAAACATTACAGATGAATCCCAGTCTACATATTTTTAATGTAGATTTTTAATCTTGGTTTATAAATCAAAATATTATTTCATCCCATTATCACCTATTATATCAGTGAAGCTTGGGACATAGGTGATTTAAATTCTTTACCTAAGGTCACACAGGGCACTGGTGACAGAGAGCTGCATGAAGATTTCCCCATGCTAAGGTACTGCAGGAAAGTGCACGAACCAGGACTGACCCTTCTCTTCAAAGCCTTTCCAATTATCTTCTCACTCTGCAAACCAAGTGAAATTCTTTTCAGAACTCACCCGATGAACTGGACTGTAAAAACTAGTGCCAAGGATTTTTAATGTTTTGAGATATTATTTCTTTTAATTTTTTCTCTTTTTTTTTTTCTGGGAAATTATCTTTCACAGAGTTAGGACACGCTTTCCCTCTCTCCCCCCTTCCATGCATATTTTCTGTTTCTGCTTTTTTTCACTGTAAATCTGGAAGATTTCTGATTTGAAAAGCATATTTTCTCTTCTGTTAGGAATGGGTAGAGGTCTGGCAAGCTTGGCCTTGCCATCTGCCCTGTCAGTGAAAGCTCTTGCGCTTCCAACTTAACGGACAAGATGACCTTCTGCCACCCTCTCCTTCCTTTAGCATGAGATTTGGGGGCTGTTACTGCACATAAAGCAGACAGGCCTGGCTCCAGTTCTGTCAGGAACAGATCCACAGAGGTGAAACCCACAGAAGACGGGAGCCTAAGTACTCTCCATGTGCCTAAATACCTTGCTGTGACTGTACCCAACGCAGCTGCTGACAGCAGGAGACCCCGTCTCCACGTTGTAGCTGCTCTGTTCAGTGTCCTGAGCAACCCCCTGCTGAATTTTCCCACCCTGCAGAGGGAAATTAAATTCTTTGTCAGAGCTGGGAAATCCCCATAATGGCCTTAAACCACGTTCTTCAAAACGCAGTGTGCTCTGTTCATGCCCGCGCGTGCACATGCACATAACATCTTACTGCTCAGTCCTCCCTGGGGACAGCCGTGAGAGTTTATTTTAGAGTAACTCTCATACAGTGGTTAAAAAATGGCTCTCACAGCCTTGCTCAGTCTTTGGATCCTCCTTTTGGGGTAATGCCAGCACCCTTTGAAAGCAGCAAAAGATACGCATTTCCTTGGTCAAAACCATTCTCTCTGTGTCATCTTCCACTCTGTTTACTCACTGCAGCTCTGGGCTGGACACACTAAGTAGGCTGGGAGGGCCAGGCAGATAACCCACCTTCTCTCTCAGATGTTTAAGGGAAGACTTGCAAGCTTTTGCCAGAAAGCAATGGTTCCCAAGTGGTCTTCTCTCTTGACATGATGGGCCAGCTCTGCCAGGTACTCCGGGCCTCTGGATGACAGAGGGGCTTGGGAAAACTCACAGATGACCATGGTTCCTCGGGAGCGCAGAGCTGGGTTGCAAAGTGACCTGGTGCCGGTCCCCTCAGGTAGGGTCCCTGCCTTGCTTCCCGCTCTCAGGAAGGGCTGGAGGCTGCCCTGCACCTCTGTCAAACACTGGGTATAACCATGGCACGCAGCTGGCTTGCAAGCCCTCCTGCCTCCCTCCCCATCCTCTCCTGGTGGAACAGCATGGAGGCTGGGGGGACACAGGTGGGGATTGCATCACAGCAGTGACCATAGCCCCTTCTCAGTGCCCAAAGAACGTGTGAGCAAAAGAAGTGGGTGCTGACCACAGCTGGTGCCATTCACCTGCTCAAGTTGTGAGCTTCCCAGTTGGTGTGAGGGAGGTGTCCAAGGAGCACTAAATCACCTGGCTGGGCTAAGAAACAGGTGGGAACCATGTGGCCGCTTCGAGCCACATAACAGTGCTTTCAAGTTTTCTGCACAAATTCAGGAACCTGTGTACCAATGGTTCTGACTGTCAAAAATATTTCAGATGCTCTGACAGGTTCAATAAGAAGCTCAGGTTCCACAAAATACCATTGCCTGTAAATTCTGACCTTCTCTAATTTGGTACAGACTTTCCTTGCACCAGCCACTTCACAGATCTCCTCTGGTTTTGCTCTGGTTGTGTGCCCTGTAAAAAGGATTTGGGGAGGCAGTTGTGTAAATGGGACTGATCTGAGGAGGGGCAGCAGAGTGGGGAGAGACATGGTGTTTTAGCAGAGACATGGGGCGAAGCTTCCCCCAGTGAAAGGTAGGCAGGGAAACGATGCTGTATGCGTCCCCGAGATGGATGAAAGTGCTTTCCCAGCTGTGCTCACCTGGATATTGCCTAAAGATCCAGTTGAGGCAAGAGCCAAAGTTTAATGAGAAGAGCACACGTGCTGCCAGCTGGTTCAGGAACCGTTCCCATGGTCACACAGAGTTTACAGGACAAAGCAAGAGACACATATTTGCTGCAAAGGTCTGAGAACAGGAAATGAGTTGAATTGAGAAGGGGGAGGGGAGAAAGAAATGGCAGCCAGGAAAGAGGTTTGACTTTGGGTTGAGGTACCACAACCTCCAAGAGAAAGGTGGTGAACCAGGGCTTGAGTTGGTGTGAACAGTTAGGGCTATGGTCCCCTCTCCAGCCTGGAGTAGGGAAGAAAAGAGATGTGATGGTGCCTGTGAGGTTAATGTTGGGGGTATTTAGACTTCAAAACTCTCTGCAGGGGCAGGTGGAAGCTCTCAGCACCCTGCCTAGGCCTGAAGGAAGGCTCTTCCATATCTCATCAAGTGCCAGCATGAAATGTCCCTGTTCCTGTGGTGAGGATACAGGAGTTCAGGGCAGAGGGCGGTGCATTGTACAAAGGAATGCAGCAAGTAGACCTCCAATGAGAATTGCCCATTTTTCTGAATCCCCCCCCAAAAAGCTACATTTCAATGGAGATGTAGTGCTCTCCAACCCTGCACCCTCTCCTTCCTAATTCACATCACTGGAGATGCTTGTACTGATCTGTTCCTGTTTGTCCTCTTCCCTCTGGAGACCCATGGCTGCAGAGAAATTCTAGTCCAGTCCTTCATGGGTATTTCTCCGGTGTCCGCAGTAAAATTTCAAGGATTCATTTGCCCTCTGGCTCAAAGGTTTGGACACCTGCCTGCAGTACTAAGAGGCACTGGCTGGGATTTCCCCAGCAGCCCGCAGGAGTCAGGTGCCCAGACTGCCCGCAAGGGAGGAGTACCTCAATTCCTCAGGTTCCCTTCAAATCCTCCAGGAAGAAGCCAAAGGCTGCCCAGACCAGGTGTCCTGCTGGCTCCAGCACCCCCAAATCCAACCCCCTGTTGCCTGAGGGGATGCAGAAGCCATTGCTGCTGCCGGTAGCCAGATGAAAACTGCTGATGTCCCCAGCCTGTCTGCAGATGTGCCTTCCTCTCACTCCCCGACCTTTCCAGACTGGTTGAGTTTGTCGGGTTTTGGTGTGGTTTACAAAGATTCTTTGGGAAAGTTTCTCACACCAACTTGCCCCTAAGTTCCCATACAAAAAAAAAAAAAAAAAAGTCCTGGCATTACACTTGCCAGAAACTTTAGCTAAAGTAAAAGCAGCTACTGCTGCTTTTTTTTTTTTTTTAAGTGGTTGTTTTAATTTTAAAAAGATAAGTGAATTCAAAGACACCAGTCCAGGCATTGGTTTTAATTTCTGGGAGGAGAAAAAAGCATCTGAAATCACTACCAGTTTTCTTTTTTCCCTAAGACTTGTAACTTAAAGTGACCAAAAATTATTGCATTTTTTGACAATGAGCAGAACAATATCCTCCAGGCATTCAGAACAAGAACCTTTCTTGACTGTCCTGAATTAAGAGCCCTGCTTGCAGCTGTGAATTTGGTGCTAAGAACTATCTGATGAACAGAATATACCTTCACCACACCACCTTCCACCACCCCCTCTTTACTTTAACATGAGCCTTACTGTGAAAGTAGGTAGAAAGGTTTCTGAACCCTGAAATAGAAAGATATCCTCCCTGGAGTCAGTCTTCAGGATTTGAGGGAGAAAAGTCTCATAAAAAACTCTTTGGGTCCATCTCTAAAATTAAATGGCAGAAACTGTTGACACGTATGGAAGACTTTACACCCAAAAGTTTTGGCCCAGAATGGGTTTTTTTCTGTTTAATTGTTATTTTTCTATTTCACCATTTTTAAGTGGCTTGCAGCTGATACATCTCTGCCAGTAAGTGAGTGCAAACTGAGTCACTGTTTTATATAGATCTGTCCATAAAGTCATGGAACTGACTTTTGAAATTTCTTGCCAAAGAGGAGGAAAGTTCAGGGGAGAGTAGGAGGAGCTGATGGAGGAAAGGGCAGAGGACTCTCCAGTCTTCCTGACCCCTCTGCTGAGACTTTGTGCTGAGACCCTGATTTTTAGAAGATTGACTGGATCATTGATCTTACGGATGTGGTGTGAGGACTGCTCCTGTTTGGGGCTGTAATAAATGGAGGTTTACAATGGCCACACTGGATGCAGCATCAGAATGAAAGCTTCAGACAGTTTTACACCATCTGATATGAGTTTGTCTGGTTTGGCAGCGAGAAGGTTGACTCTTGTGGGTGTACAGCCACATGTCTATCCTTCTCCTTGTGCTCCAGCTGCAAACACAGCCACTGAACATGCTGTGCCATCTCTAATGACGAGCAAGTATCTAGCTGCTCTTTAAATCAGGACTCTCAGGCCTGTTCCTTCCTGACAAGGGATTTCCTAGAATTTCACAGCAAGGAACAAAGCAGAGGCATTTCTGGGCTTTGCAGCTCTGGCCACCTGCAGCTCCTGGGCTTCATCCCATGTTGCCTCACTGAGGAGGGGGCCCTGCTAAGGAACATGGCGTTTCACCCAAGTCTGGCCCCAAAGAAGGACATGTTCAGCTCCCAGAGTCAAATTTAGGTCCATTTCACAGGAAGGCTTGTTCAATTGCAATACAGTGTATGCTTGGCTGGCCAGGTTGAACTCCATGGAGGCAAAAAACAAGGCAGAAATGCCAGTAATTCTGGCTTTGCCAGTGATGTCCTGTGGCCCTGAGAGTCTAGATCTGCACCTGACCATACAGCTTTGATAAAGAAACATCTTTGCAGGAGCTGCAATGTTACAATATCTTCCAGATGTGTTTTTTTCCTCAGCTTTGCAAGGCATGTTCATCTCACCAAGAGGAGTTTTAGCAGGCTGGTGGTGTGCTTGGGCAGGTCTCTTTCTTTCCCCTCCTGAATTATTTTGTAGGATTGGGTGGGGGTGTTGTAGATAGGACTCAATTAACTCAGAACAAGATCTCATCTGCTCTGGTAGCACAGCTTCCAATTTGTTGAGGACTGAAGCACCCTTTCAAATCTTTTGTATTAAAGAAAAAGAGCACAGGGAAACCCCGTGAAGATCAGATCTCTGCTGAGACTGTAATCTGGATAAAAGGGCTGCAGGTACAATTTGGTGAGCTGAAGGCAGTTTTCTTTTTTTTTGAGCTGCACTTTTGCTCACTGCTGCCACCAGCAATGTTGCTCAAGGGCTGTGAAGGCAATATAACCTGCTGACTGCCCACTGATGAAGGCGTCTCACCCCAGCCAGGAGGTGACACTCGATAGCTGCTATAGGTGAGCAGCATCTGGATCTGCAGTATGTGACATGTGTGTGCTGAGGACTGCGAAAGGTGCAGGCTTGCGTGCTGCTGGCCCCTCATGGACATCGGGAGGAGGCAGACTGGGGTGCACACAGCTGAGCTACCCTGAAAGCCACAGCCTTCAGAGAGGGGCTTGACATATGCTGTGGGCCTTTTCCTATCCTGTGTCCCCCACTGCTGCTTGCTTGCAAACTCCTTCACAAGACAGAGGAGGTGGAGGTAGATCCAAAACTAAATCCATCTCCCTGTCCTGAAAAGAAAGGGAAGTTTTGCTTGCGTGTTACCAAAGTAACCGAGAAAGCAACCTCCTGACACTGCCGTGTGAGTCTTCAGCTGGTTTTATAGCCTTTTGGCAAGGTCCTTCCCACCAAATGATATTACCAGAGCCCGTGAGCAGAGCTGCTCTAATGAGGAAAACTCCTGCTTTCTGCAACTGCTAATGTAATAAGTGGCAATTTTATGGCTAAATCAGAAGACAAAAAAACAAGGGGAGAGAGGGAGAAGAAGAAAACCTCTCTATTTTAAAATGCAGCCAAAGAAATCTGCAGGAATCTACTGCTGCCAATTATTTTAACAGCTCCAACCTGTTTCCCCAGCAGAAGGAAAAAAATAAAAATACCCCCTCCAGCCCCTCCTTCCCTGTCCTTTGGGAAGAGAGAGGTTTGGATTAGCTCTTCAGAATGAAAACAAACACATCGGGGCTTTTATAGAGCCAAGCTGTTCCTGCATCTTGAGAGCAGAGCGAGAAAAGATCTAACAGGTGCTGCATGATTTTATATGGCAGCGTCGCAAGAGGCTCTGGGTCTTGCTTGTGAAAGGAGGCTTTCTTCGCCCTTCAACTGGTGCCCTCCTCTATCCCTGGAGCTGATAGATTTAGTTTAAATACCTGTGGTGGTTTTTTAAGCTCTAAGCAGCGCAAGAAGGAAAAACTTGTGTCTGTCACATTCCTTCCCCCCTGCCAAATGTGGGTTCCAGGGTGAGGGACTCCCTCAGTGGCTGGTGGTATTCCTGCTCCACTCTGTGCCCCACCATGGCTGCTCCTGAGGGACCTGAGTACAGCAAGGGTCAGGACTAGAAAATCAGCTTTCCCAAACAACCCAACCATATCAACCCCCAAAGTTCAGGAGGTAAGGTAATCCTACAAAATGGGCTGCCGAGTGCAGCCCAGCCCTTCTCAAAGGCCCGGGAGCAGGTTGCATTTCGTGTCATTACACAGCGAGAGACATGTCTCCTATGGTAACAAATGTCTCTGAAACTCCTGTGAGCCCTGAGCAACCTTGGGACAAGTCTTTCTCCACAGTACATGGGGAAGACCCTGGATAGAGAGGGACCAACCAGTGGCAAGGTGGAAAAGTTTTCAAAATCTGGTGACATATAAATGTAAGCACTGACATAATTTCCAGAAAGTCCCCAAATGAACCCTGCAGACCCTGGCCCTGCCTTGCAATTTGCTAAGCAAGGAGCTACAGAGGCCTCCACATCCTTTGGAGGAGAGATGTAGCATGTGATCACATCCCCATGACACACAGCTACCAGGCAGAGGTGACGCAATGGGGATGGAGGAGGTCGAATCACAACTATTTTAGAGGGTCTGCTGGGACAAACACTTGAACTGAGCCACATTTGGGGCTGGCCTTTTATTGTCTTGTTGCTCTTGCCATAAAAATAACCTCCAAATTAGCCCCAGCTGTTAGCAGGTTTCATCATTAAAATTTTGTTTGCTATCTGAGAGGAAGGAAATAAGCCACTTAAAGAACTATATTGCATTTTTTCTCTTTTCTCCCTCTCCTTCACATCCCCCACACATACACCATGATGTCTAGACCTAGGTTTCTCCACTGGGGCTGGTGAACTACTGTCAGATAAGACAGCAGACACCATTCCACAAACTTTTTTATTTCTTTTAGGAACCATTCCCTTCCCCTTGACACGCATTCTCATGTGGACAAGCAAAGGGAAATTCAAGCTATAAACAAACCTTCAAAGATTTAGCTGCGTTTTTACTTGTCTGAAAATGTGGCAATACCATGCAAGGCTGGCTGTTGTACAGATCCACTAAGCAGACTAATAGAGTGCAGATCATCAGCAGGGAACATATGCAAGCCACTCAGCTATTCATCCATATAAATATGGAAGCCCTTCAGCACCTGGCTTTCTAGCAGCCCCAGTATCCTCTTCAGCTGCACCATACTTGGGAGTAGGGAGGTTCAGCCTCAGATTCTGGCCATGTTTTGCCTGTTTTCTGGGTGCAAACTAGGACCATTTCACCTTGGTGCTCTTAGAAGTGGTCCCTGTTCACTGACAGCTCCTGCTAGGTGGCTCTGCCCCCCTCATCTGAACAGGGCCATGTAAATAGCAGACTCAGCTGAAGAGTCAGAAGTCTGCAGCACATGGATAAGATGAGTTTTAGGGGCCAAAGAGAGCTAAAGTAGGAGGTTAATTCCTTGGAGACAATGCAGTGGTGCCTCTCCCCCAGGGATTGTCACCCCTGTTGCCAAAGGGAGGCTGTGCTGGATGGTCACTCCACTAATCTGTCCTGGCATGCAAGAAATAACATTTTTTTCACTCTGCCCCACACTCCAATTAATTTCTGGGCATGCAAACTTTAAAAGTGAGTAGGAACCCGCTCAGGAGCCATCCAAACCTGCGTTTTCCACAATGCAGATCAGTGCTCTGCTCTCCAGGAGGAAGGTGGGAAATTCAGTGAGGTGCAGGAGGCAGCAAGGGCACTCACTGTCTCTTGACAATGTTTAAAACATCCCAGCTTCATTCCACATTGCAGCAAAACCTTGTTTCTGAAACCTCAGCACTTCTTTGTGAAATGACATTCTTGGTCTGCAGCCAGCCCGAAAAGACAGTCTCTGAAGTTATCAGTTCAGCTTCAGCCCAGGAATGATCAGGGAAAGGAAAAACAAAATAATTCCATTACTGCTTGACAGCTGGATTTGACTCTGTGTGGAATGGGTTGGTGGTCTAAGGCCAACTGGAGCAAAGTAAAATGCTTCTTTAGTTGTTTTTTTTCTTTCCAACTGATAGTAATTGGCAGAAGTCAAGGGCTGAGAAGAACACAAGAGAACATGTATCACCCCAGAAAAATTTATTTGAAATATACATCTATTCCCAGGTACAAGCCCCATGCCACCCCTGGTACACCCCATTGGTATTGAATGGAAATATCTGACTATTAATGTTGTAGGCAAACAAAAGAAGTGAGGACTAGAAGAGGCAGTTGGGTCACTGAAGCCTGGTCTCCTGCTATTCCTAGCCACTACTGCATATCATCACTTTCACAACTGGATCTTAGTTGCAGGGGCTATATGTTCTCAGATATCACAGCAATGCTCCCATGAGACTACCAAGACAACAAAACCCTGTGGAAGGCCATGTTTGTTTGGTTTTTTTCCCTAACCCTACATACATCTATTTGGAGGAAGTTAGAGTTTTCCCTAACTTTCTCGTTTGAACTTGACTAGCTCCCAGTTTGAATCAAACTTGTTCAGGGAGGACATTTTAAAGAGTGAAAAAGAAGACATATTTCACTTTTCCTCCCCGCTTTTCTCCAAGTTTCAGATAAGATGAGCCATCTCTCCCAGGACACTCTCTCAGCAATATGACCCATAATGTATTTGTAAAGGGAGAGCATAAAATCAGGTCACGTATAAGGTAGTATTTCTCCATGATATTTCTCCATGATTTCCTCTCTGTAATTGCTTGTTTAGGAACCTTTCAATCTGGAGGCTGGATTTAGACTGTTGCATTAATTACCTACCAATGGACCTGTTCTCCCAAAACGTATCTGGTTTTTAATCCACTTCTGCCTCTGATTTCTAGAGCAATCTGTGGCAATGAGTCCCACAGTATTAATTTTAAACATCTGTTTCCAGAAATCCAGAAGATTGGAAAAAACACTTTAAAACAAGTTGCTTTGTTGCTGCCCAGTGCTTATAAATAATCAGATATTCACTTCTCCAGTGCCCTACCTCATCCCCCAACCCTCAAGAGCTTAGATGAACTTAAGCTGTAGACTGGGATCCAGTAGGAGAGCTAATGTTCAATTTTAGGATCAAGGATTTAGCAATTCTTTGCATCCCATAAAGATCAGAAGCAGCTGCAAAACTGAACTTCAGATGTAAACTTGCAAACTTTCTGAGACCTAAGCCACAGGGATTTAAGTGGAACTTACAGCCCACTTCAGGTTTGCAATGCTGCTTTTCTCCCATTGTTGACTCTGTTCCTGTCTGCTTCTGTAACTCTTGCACTTGAGCATGTACAGATAACAAGGGATATAATAGAAGAGCAGAATGGTTTATAGACCCATACACATTTATATTTTCCCCCTAAAAAAACCCCAAACTTCTGGTAATAGATGTCAGTCTCCTGCTGAAAGCATCTTTTTGTGAAATGAGTCAGAAATCTCCAAGTCTTAGGTAGATGCTAGATCTCCGGAAAGATCTGAGGTAGCTGAAGAAGGTGGTGTTTGGCTGCTTTAACTACACCAGGAGAATGGTTTGATTTTGATTTTGTTTTAGACTATCCTTTTCCTTCTTCTGGTGATGTTCATTGATCCTGATATACAGGCTATGCCACTGAGCCTGACGAAAATGGGTCAATAGGTTGCAACTCTGGAAAATATCTACGCTTCTAACTGTCATCTTTTGCATTTTCCACTGTTCTTTTCAACCTTTTCTGGCATCTGGGTGGGATGTGAATGAGTCCTGGGGAAGATAGCAGACCTATCCAACAGTTAATGTCAGACAGCTTGAAGTGACAAGCTGATATTGAAAAACAGCATATGGAAGACCTTAATGTGTAGAGATTTATGGAGCTGCCTCTGAAACAAAGTAAGAAACACATCCCCCTCACCCACCTCCTCCTTTCAACAGTTTCCCTCTTGCGTGGTCTGAAGGTCTGATCCAGCCAGGAGACAAGTTCTTGGGTGGCAAACTAATTGGGAGGGACTCAGCCCCTGCAGCACCCCAAGAACCTCCCAGGATGTGCTCACTGTCTCTTCCTAAATCTGGGAATAAGATAAATAATCCATCTCATGGGGCAACTTTGAGACACTTGTAGCTTCCATGGAAAATGCTTCACTTGCTTCTTTCTGCCCTAGGCCTCCAATGAAAAGTAAATTAATAAAGTATAATTAATGAAAGACAAAGAATTATGGGAAAAGTGTAGAAAAGGGTGGACTTTGAAGGCTTTCGATATAAATCATGTGGGGTCAAGTACTATAACACTCACACACACAGGAGCCCCAAGCCATTCACAACTTAGATCAGAAAGCTGGAGACTGGGGAGCATTGGTGATGGTGAGACTGCTGAGACATGACCAGTGCTTCACAGAGATCCATCAGTCCTTGAAGGAGCGAGGCCATGAACCCAGAGAGCTAAGGTGTCATGGGCCAGGAGCAGCAGCTCATTTCCTTTATTGGCTGGAGGATCCAATTACCCAATAGGACCTGCACCAGCACAGCCACATCATGGGAGCGTTAGTTCCTGTGCAGGAGCTGCTCGGATATGTGTGTCCTGGTAAGAAAAGGCTCCCCATCCTCTTCTCTTCCCCCACACACCCATCTCATGGAGTCTTGATTAGATAACGTTTAGCTTTCATCTTGCACATAGGTACCAGGAGTCATCCTTTTCACTTTCTTCAGTAGCTTCTTTCCTTTGAGAGAACACATACATATCAAGAAGGCAAAGCATATGTCTTCTATTTTTTTCAGGGCTCTTGTTGCAAAAAAAGACACCTCAGCCTCTTTCTCCACCTTTTTTATTTTTTTTAGAACACTGGTATGTAATGCTTTTACTTTTGGTGTAGAGCAGCTCTAACCCTCTAAGGACCCTAATGTTGAAGGAGACAAGCAGCCATTTCAGTTGTAGTGTTTTGCTTTTCTGCTCTCATATTTTGCCAGTTCCTTTTGGGAAGGGGAGTATTGACTTTTTGTTCATTTAAAATCAGACATATTCAGGTTGAAATTGTCTCTCTTGTTTGCAGAAAGAAAGATAGAAAGCATTTGCATCCCACTACAAAAGGGGAAGACTGCTCACATATGCATGTCTGAATGCTCTATAATCTGAGCATTTGGTCTTTTTTCTGAAATATGATGGTTTTGTCTTAGCCCAAACCAACCCTGCCTCATATTTTCCTCTTTAAGAATCTTTGAATATTTTCAGCCTCATTTGTGTTTACTCTTGTAACCTGAAGTGAGCCCTTTCTACTGATTACCCATAGTGTTTAAGGTTAAATTTCAGCTGATTTTCACCCCAGGATGTGCCACTGAATAATCCTCTTTCAAAGTGCAGCCACCATCTCCATGCAATACAAGTGGGATTTGAAGCTTGCAGGCCCTTTGTAGGTGTTTTTAGTTTGCAACAAAGAAATCTGGAACAATTATAGGAAAGCAAACAATTCTGAAGCACATTCCTAACCTGTCTGGTTTACCTGTGCAGTAAGTCTTTAAACTTCTATTTCTGCCATGTGTTTATCCTCTTTGCCCATCCCCCCATCAGGTTTGTCCTAGTCAGAATTAACCCCACCTCTCTGCAGGGGATGAATGAATTTCCAGCACACTCACTCAGCACTCCACACTTTCCCCTGAAAAAGCCCTTGAGACTTAGTGACAGAACAGTCAACAACGTTATTAAAACATATAAAATACCTGTAAAACATCTTCCTCCTAGGAGCTGACAAGGTGGGTTCTCCTCACCTTACTCTATTTGAGGCCATGTTTTGGTACTGCATTAACCTGGAAAAGTGGGTATCTCCATGCACTTGACACTGAATTTCTAACCTGTTTGGGCTCAGGTATACCCTGGGATGTGTATATATATATATATATGTATATTTTGGACACCCTGGGGTGGGGCCAATACTCAGCATAGCTGGGAAGTGTGTTTGTTCCTTAGCTTCAAAATTTTGGTGGTGTCAGTTAACCATGTTGTCAGTACTTTGTGACATTTAATGCATTTTCCTGCACATCATTAACTGCCTTTTATGGGTGGCAAAATTATAGGTAGCTCCTTATTCCTGCTGTTGGAGGCAAGATGCTTTCCTGGATGGCCCTTTGATCTTTCATTAATCCTGATGCTGAGAGCTCACAGTGTGCGGTGGTGGCACGTGAGGTCAAACAAGGCTGTGGACACTGAGTGAGCAGCGGGATGTGTGCATGGGTCAGTCTTGTGGAACTGCAGCCTCCTCTTTTCTCCCCCATCCCACCAAAGTAGTAATCCTTTCCTAGTGTCATTTTTCTAATGACTCCAGTTGCTGCAGCCACAAGGATAGAGGGGAGCTAATTCTGGGTGCTGAGGAATGGAAAGAGAAATAAGCACTGGACAACAGTGTCTCTATTAAGAGGAGACCCATAGGTGATAGGGAAACTTGAGTATGGCAAGAGATACTGATGTACACTGGCATATTTCCTTTGATTTCTGTATATAACTTACATCAGCAGAGGACCAGGGCAAAGACTGCAGGGAGAGGGAAGGAAGGCACAGGCATGACTGAGTCCATATTCATGGCTGAGAGGCAGAAATAGAACCCAGGGCTCCTGATCATGACAGCCCCCCACTGCCTTCCCTTGAATTATTGCCTTGATTAGCATGGTGTCTTGCCCCTGGCAACCATGTGGCATTGAGTCTGTGGAGGAAAATATATGAGTGTTGAGAATAATTGGTTCTTTGATATTAGATTGCACAAAGGTCAAAGTGTACTGAGGAGAAGGAGACAGCTGAAAAGTCACATTCCCTGCAGGCGCTGTGGCACTGACCTCTTGTGCCTGCAAAAACTGGGAATCACAGATAAGCTGTTGCGATGCCATGACTTCTTGCACTGGGGACTGCAAGATCTCAGTGCAAACACTGTGATTTCTTAGTTGGCGACACTGGAGCTCTTTGTAGTGCCAGGTCAGGTTGTGTGGGGGGGGAGTTAGGTAAGGTTTTCATGTTATGTGATCTGTCTTGTTGCATTATTCTAACAAATTAGACACTAGAAAGCCTCTCTGCTGTCTATCTGTCTGTCTGTGCACCACCCTGAGGACATCTCTCTCTTCCCCTGAACTCTGGCAGCTCTGATTTACCTGGGACAAACCTGGTATCTGTGAAGGATCTTGCTGTTTATGTTTGTGGACTCTGTGAACCCTGTGGTTCGGTGCCCCTCACTCACATCTCCCTCAGCCATTATAGAATTTCTTAAAAAACTGAAGACCTTTCCAAACTGCTGACCCCAAGCCTCTCAATATGGAGCTTCATCCAACATGAAAAGATTTGTATCCACAATTTCCCTTTTTTAGTAGTACCTCCCATCCTCAGAAGGGCTCAAGTCTTCAAGATGGGGCCTCTTTTCTGAATGGTCCTACAGGAGAAGTCACAGTAACAAAACAATGAGAATTCAGATTTGTGCCCAGAATAGTCTGAATTTACATGAAAAGTGGGCAACAGAGGTGTGCGGAATCCATCCAGAAGGAGATAATATTACATGCAGTACCTGATACACTGCAGCCAGTAGCTAATAATAAGTAGCTGAGGTCCTTTCTAATGAGGACCTGTTGGCCAAAGCCTTACTATGGGCTGTAGACAGATTCTGCTTTACTTTGCTGCATCTCAGACAGCTCCTTCTTGATACACTGGCTAAGTTATTTAGCTTCTTAGGGTATTTGCCCCATTTGTGCTGTGGTGATGGTGAAGTGGAAGATGGATGGTGAAGATGCATTTTTTCTGCATCAAAGTGACAAGGGGAATTAATGTTCAGGCACTCAGATCCTACAAAGCAGTGGCTAAAATGTAACCAGGTTTTCTACTGTGAGATAAAGCTCTCCAGTACCCCTTCTCTTGTGCAGACCTGTTATGTCCCAAAGACTCCATACAATTATTGTAGCACTTTCCTTCACAGACAGGCTCAGAGATCATGGATTTGCAGCACTGCTTCACAATGCTTGTCCATTGGCCCTAGCTCACTGGCCTCAGTTTTAAGATGTTAATCTGCAGTGAAAGTAAGATAGGGTTTTAAAACAGGGGGGAGACTGGGGAATGCATTGTCAATTCCTATCCTATCCTATCCTATCCTATCCTATCCTATCCTATCCTATCCTATCCTATCCTATCCTATCCTATCCTATCCTATCCTCATTCCTTTATCATGCTCTCTCTCTTGTGAATCAATGTTTAGATATATTGAAGAACATATAACTTTCATGGCAAAGTGGGTTAAAGCCATGGTCTGCAGTGAGATAGTAGAGTACCCTGCTAAAGTGCTGATCGCATCCCATCTCTTCTTGAGGTGCTGCAGGTCACCTTTTGTAGTGTTTTAACTGAAGCTGAAATTTTCCAAATAATAGATTAGGGAAAAGACTAGGGTTTGAAAGGAAAATGCTTTTCAATAAAAGAGAAATCTTTGGCCTGGCTGCACCTATCAATGGGGCTCAGGCTGCCACTCCCCATCTCCTAGTCACCACAGGGTGTTATGAGGAGGTATCAAGGGCATGACTTCCTGGCAGTGGCTATTTCTTCAGAAAAAAAGAACCTGCAGGGGAAAGCAAAGGCCTGCTGGCTGTTTGGCTGCTTCCCAAGTCAATGTCACAGGGAACGCTGCCTTGCAAGGTTTGCTTCCCAAGGCCATCAGTTGGTTGATGGCTGAACAAGAAGCCTGGACGTGAAGAGCCATTTCCTCCTGCTGCAGTGATCTCTGTTCAGGTCTGCTGGCCACTGATGCATTACAGTCAAGACCGTGCCAAACTTCTCCTGGTATAGTGTGAAATTTGCTCCAGAAGAGCAGAAACATCTGGTTAGAGCCAGGAAGTGGTTGCTGGCTGGGTTTGGCAACAAGGGAATGTGTAGTTAATACACTCTTACCTCATCAGTAGGTGTCACTGCAGCAAAAGACAGGGTCCAGTGGAAAGTTTCAGAGGGGAATAGAGAGGGGTACTTCAGCCAACCAACCAGATGCAGAGTCAGTTCAGTGCTTCCTGACTACAGCCAGAGAACAGCTATGGATCTGGGTTTATGAATTGCTTGTAATAAGGCTATAGGAAATGAGAGATTAAGGAAATGAGTCATTAAGTGATTACAAAGACATGTGGAGCGCACACAGTTGTGGCCGCCAGTAACAGAGCGTTGAGCAACCGTAAATTTCTTCTACGGGGGTTTTGGGAATGTTCCTGCTGAACTTGTATGCAGTAGTGAGTTACGGTTCGGTGGATGTAGTTGAAATGAACCGGTAGCAAGTTTCAGTCACTCTTAGCACAAAACCCACAAAAGATTTTTCTACAACTCAAAATCACCCTTTTGATGCCAGGCTTGGTGACCAGTCCCAGAAGAAATATTGCAACAATTAAGTAACAGTCACCCTCTGACATGGTAGGATTTAGGTCTGGGCTTCAGTATGGATGTGGAAGGTTTAACCAAGGCTCAGTTAAAACCTCTTTGTCAGGGCCAAAGTCTGAAAGCTGACAATGTAACCCTGCACTAGAACCAGCTTCTGGCTCAGTTTCCACATCACTGCCAACAGACCCCCAAGCAGCTGCTCTTCCTCCTGCAAGGTGTTTCTCCGGTGTGCTGGGACTGGCATTCAGCACACAGGGAAACGTGGATAACGAGGTCTTGGGTCTGCAGAAAGCAAGGTAGAGAGGGGAGCAGCGTGGCTGCACTTGTTCAACAGGTGCACTACCATCAGCTGGTGAGCAGATGCTCTCTGGTGTGCCTGGAGGACTTTGTTCACACCACCGTGAACCTGCTTCCGTTCCCAGCCTCTTGGACAGCAACTTTTCTGGAGAGGCACCCCCCCTCCCTCTCCCCCCACAAAGCCAATACTGGAGATCCGTAAATGAGCTCTGTTCATTTTAAGAGTCCAGCGCTTCAGAGGCGATATGAGAAGCAGGATTCAGAAGCTGTCACTGCAGGCATCTGGGATAAGTCACAGAACCCATCGAAATGGACCCTCCATGTGGTTTGGCATCAAAACCCATCTTTTTAATTCTGTTTTCTAGGAAGAACAGTCAGGAAAGGAAGACCTGAAATACAGGGCAGGTCAGCCCTGCTGTCTGCTATTAAACCCAGACTCTCCTGTTCTGCATGACTTTCTTGTATGTTCTTGCTAAGGCATCCTGCTCCAGAGCGTGTTACACAGCACATCCAAACCCCTTCCGCAAATGTTGCCAAGCAGTCAAATAGTATGGAAGGAGGAAATGAGGCAATCAGGTATCTTTGATGATATCTTAATGGCTTTACTAAGGACATACATAAAGTCCTGGTGGACCAGATGCAGAATAAAATTAAACAATATGAAATAGGTTCTTTGAGTCCTTTCTGAGACTTTCTCCACAACATTTTGCCTCCAAAGTGTGTTGGTTCTCCACCAGCACCTCTGCAGGCTGCAGCTGCTGACTTCCAAACTGGCTGTAATGCTCTGTACCTTGTTTACTGCTGATTCCCTCTCCCATATATCTGACTCCCCAGCCTACTCCCTAGCCAGGAACATAACGATAGACACAGGGGGAAAAAGTGCAGGTGGTCCCTTCGTCTACCTAATAGTAGGCTGTCATGTAATAAGACCTCTTAAAATAGGCATCTTGGTTAAAAAAAAAAAAGCGCCTCATAAAAGCCTCATTTTCATTCCCCTTCTCTCAGTTTTATTTCATATTTACATTCAGCCTCCTCAGATCCTTGCTGATCTTCCATGCAAGCAGTATTTTGGGTATATATTATATTGTTTCTCACAGAAGTTAATCACACCTGAACAAAGAATGGCTGCAGTGCTTATAATCACAGTTTGGTTTCACCCACACTCCAAATTAACAACTCAGTCTCTGCATATAGAATTCAAACAAAAGGCATTTCCTATTCAATTTTTCTCTCACAGTTTCCCTTCTATTGTGGAGCTACCTGTCTTAGGAGGCTGAGACACTTCCAAATTCTCTGTAATGGGCTGGTAGATGGGAGAGGATGGAGGAGAAAATCCACCATTCATGCTACTGCAGTAGAAGCAGTAATCCAAGCATCAGTGTGTACATAAGATTCTCAGTATATGATAGTTCCTGACCCTATGACTTTAAATCTGACTAGATAAGAGAGCCAAAGAGTGGGAGGTGAAACAGAAGCCCAGAGAGTTGAAAGGATTTGTCATAGCAAATCTGGGACTGGTGCCCAGGCCTTCTAAGCACAGCTGGGTGATGATATTATGGTTATTATTATTATTATTAATAATAATAATAGTTAATGTGCCAAAAGCTGGTGTTAGGGTAGGACTAAAAGTGATCATCAAACTGAGCAGAGTTGTGGTGAATATTTTTGGACAAGGAACATATAGTGCTGACATCTTTCAAAATCTCTCAGGCATTTTCAGAACAAAACTTTTAGAACGGTTTTGAAATGGTGCTTTACAATTAAAAATAAGCACTGCATTTAAAAGCAACAAAAGAAAAAAAAACCAGCTTTCTAAATGATCTAAGTAACTAATAAGTGTAAAAAGCCTTTCAATTTCAGTCCAATGAAACATTTCATTCAGATCCAAAATCAACCTTTTCATCCAAAAACTCAAAAGATTATCATGTTGGTTTAGCGTTTTTTTCCCTTCTGATTTTCCATTTTGGTGACCAGACCAAAATATGTATCACTCACCAAGCTCCACTCATAAATCCTAAGAAAAAAATGTGTCCCATGGACTACATTAAACTTTATTATGTAGACTTTTCAACAATGAAAATCGCTCTCCCAGGCATTTTAACTACATCACCACAGTAACTATCCTACCATGCTGCAACTTCTACTACAATATTTCTTTGTTGCACAGATAACTGTGACCAAGCCCTTGCTAACGTAATTCATGAGAGGGAGCAGCATGATTGAAACAATACTCACGCTTCAGGGTTGACCTCTAAACCTATCATAAGTCACAAGTGTCAAAACCAAGCAAGGTTATACAGGGGAGGTTATGAAATTTCATCACTTATACAGATGTTGGATTTTCTATGCCTTAATGACAGAGTCAGGCAACTTACTTGATTGTGTATGTCCCAATGAAAAGAACGAATTTACTTTATCTTGACTGTTTTTCATTTTTAGATGATGCTCACTATTTCTACAGCAGTCTATTTTCTCTACTGTCTTTAGAGAAGCTCTTTTTTGTTTGGTTTGTCAGTTTTGTTTGGTATGAGACAATGCATCAACACCTTTCATTCTGAGCAAATCCAGCCAAGAGACATATCGGAGAGATATTTTCTCCCTGATGAAATGTAGAGAGGAGTGGAAGTAGCCGTTTCACAGCACAATGTTTACAAAAGCTCAGGAAAGGAAGGAGAAAAGGCATGTGCCTGCAGCTGATGGTGAAAACAGAAAATTAAAGTAGAAGCAACGTAACTGATCTAACAAGAATCCTACCCAGACATCGGTCATCTACTTTTGCAGAAAATGCAAGTGATCTTAAATGATCAGGAGCAACTGGAGCTGTGGTTATGTCTTGTTGGAAAATCCTTCTCAGTGCTCTCTGCTAAACCTCCCCTCCTGTCATGGGAATACTTTCTGTTCTTACAAACATGTCAAGATCCACAGGCAGGACAGCTTAACACCCTGTTGTGTCTGATGCTGTCTGAGAGAAAAGTAGTCCCCACTAATGACTAAGCTTCTGTTGGTCCTTCCTTGCCCTCCAAACACTCATTGTACTCAAACCCCTAGATCTGCAGAGAAGAGACATAGGTATGAATTTCTGAACATATTCAAACCCACGTTAGAAGAACATGCCTGGATGGCCCCAACAGAGTTCCCTAACTCCCTGGATTTTCCTGGAGTCACCTAATTGCTTCCAGGGTTTCTCAGAAATATCTGGATTTTCGCAGACAGAATGGCCTTTGAGAAACTGCATTGTGACTCTATCAGGAGCCCATTAATTCTGCCCCATATGAAGTCATGTTGTCCAGAGAGTGATAACACACTGAAGAGATAAATCAGTTTGACAGAGCCTTGCCTTCAGCTTGCACACAAAACAGTATAATCCTGGGAGCCCTCAGATAAACACATGTGTATATTGAAGGCAGGATTTTCTTTTTTCCATTTTTTTCTTCCAGAAGAATTAAAATGAACATCAATAAATTTGGGTGTCAGAGCACAGAGAGGAAGAGAAAGCAATAATGCTAAAAACACAGCATCAACAGGAGACCTACCTATGGCTCAGGAGACCTACCAGAGGAAAAAAGATCGAGAACTATATCCAGACTGGCCACAATAGGCAGCAGCTAGTTTTCTCCACTGATTCCTGAGGGAGCCAGGCTCTGACAGACTATCATTGTAATATGATCCCAAAGTGACTGATGACAAAGCTGCCTATAATGTTTGCCATCTGAGAGCAGCAGCATGACATGTGTGAGATAAGATGGATGGTCAGTCTTACAGTACTTTGATCTTGAGATGCCAGTAAAACCTCTGAAGATTGACTGTCCTCTACAGTGCATACAGTTCCCATCAGGATGGTGTGGGACCACACTAGAGCAGCAGGGGAAGGGAATCAGGGTTCACCATCTTAAGTGGAATAAAACATCACACAACGCACTTGATTTCCCATCTCCTGGCTGCTTTTCCAGAACAAAATATTCAGGCTCAGTAGAGAAGTAATAAGATGAGATGGCCTGTGTTTGTACAGGAGGTGAAACCTGAGATTCAGATGTCCTCTTCTGGCTTTACAAATCTGGATCATCACTAGAAGATTTCTATGCACAAAGTTGACATTCTAATAAATGGCAGAAGTATTCTCTCCTCTACACAAAGAAATGTCATGCATCAGTCAATAGATTGTGTGCTAGACTTCATTCTTCACCCCTGGCACTACATACAGCACAAGACCTCATGTGTCATCTCTGTCCCTATTGTTCTAATCTACTCCTTTCTAGCTAAGCATTCGTATGTTTCTGAGTTTTGTAGCACAGCTGAATTAATGACATTTCAAGATAGTTCTGAAACCATAAAGAAAATTAACAAACATGGTTGGGATCTGTAGCCTCTGTAGGCTTCCGTTCAGATACTTTTTTTCACTTCCTTTTTCATATCCATTACAAGGCCTACAAGGGCATTCAGGTGATATTTAACACTAGCTGTACTGAGCAATGGTTGTTGCTACGGATGTTTATGTTCCCTTGGATTCAAGAAGCTCCACCTGATATCAGGGGTCAATTACACACATGTGGAATGGTCCTTGGCTTGGAAAAACACCAGGGGGGTATGAGACTCTTCGGGGACAACTAAACACACCAGTCGAAGTGCAACCCATAAATCTGAGGAATGCCTGTACTCCTCAGATAGAAACAGGCTCAGCAACACTCAGTAAAGAAGAGGTGGTGTGGGTAGGAAAAGGGAAGAAAAGTATCCTACCAGAAATTTTCAGGTGGGAGAAGTAACACCACCTCACCCTTATAATGTCTACATCAAGAAAACAGGTTGAGAGGTTCCTTGAAGGGCATGTGAAATGTCTGTAGCCAAAGACAAAATCAGATCTACCCAACAGATATTCTTAAAATTACCCAGCAATGAAGACTCCATACCCTCCTTGCACAGATCTGTTCCAGACTTTCACAGTTCTTACTGCTTAGACCCTCTTTCCCTTTTTCTGATCTTGGGATAATCCATCATGGACATGGACAAAAAGTGATCCCCCATCACACTGTGGCTGTCCTCCCAGTATTGGAAGACGCTGTTCTGTTGCAATGCAATCGAAAGCAATTCCACAACATCGAGAAATTTGCTTTGAAAGTTACTAACTATGGCACATCAAAAATAAAAAAAAGCAAGTAAACCCATCATGAAAACAAGTGCTTGTGTTTAGACACATTCATGAAAGAAGAGACAGGCTGAGTGGCTAGTGGTGTGGAGGAACAAAGAAGCTCCTCTGGCCATTGCCAGGATTAATGAAAGACCAGTCCTAGGAGTTTGCTCCAGCAGTTTTAGAAACAATAATAACAGTCCTCCCCCTCCCAACACGCTAAATCTGATCCTTGCTAATGTGAATTAATACCAGGTTTCAGTGTAGCCACTGGGGTAATGTGATGCTCTGGAGTGCTGTAATCCTAAACAGAGCATTAGGAGAGCAGCTCGCACCACAGCTGTAGCTCCTTGCAGGTGTTTCTCCCCCAGGCAGCCCCTTCAGCAGCAAGTCTCTGGCTCTGTGGTTAAACCACGACACTCTGCATGAGAGGCATAGGGAGAACTCTGTCATGGTCAGACAATAGGCTTCCTTGGAAGAAATGGCCTGGTCCAGTGCTGGTGGTACCAGGATGGGTGGGTAGGGGGACGTCTGAAGTGATATGGGCACAAAAGGAGAGAGAAGCAGGTGAATGAATGAAATAGATACCTCTGTGTTACCCCCTTTCCCTGTGGACTGGGCACACAGTGCCTGTGTACACATGTGCTCTTTGTTTCTGCAAGTGGTGTTCCCATTGCCCCATCCCTGCCCCACAGCTTTCCCTTATCCTCTCCCTTAAACAAGCCCTGGCTCACACATTTAATCAACAATCCCCACTATTCATTTTTCAGGGGCACCAAAGGGAAACAGAAGTCTCCTAAGTGAAGTTCTGCTTCTTTTGGGACTGCCCTGCTTTCCCTCCACCCATCCTTCACCACCCTCCTCCCCCAAGCCTTGCATCGTGCCTGTCTGCAGTCACAACTTGATATTGGGTTACAGCAGGCCTCCAGCTGACCCGGTGGGTTCATCCCGTAAAAATACCGTTTGTGCAGTTTGTCTCTCTGATTACTCCCGGCTCATAACAGGTGGGGCTGCCAGCTCGAAGGGGGAGGGCAGGATGGAAGAGCTGCTCTTTAGCTGCATGCCCTCCTCCTCAGAGGGGACAAAAAAGCCCCATTTGTTCACTCCCCCAGCTTTGTCCCCAAGGTCTTGGGTTTTTCAGAAAAGTGTTTTGTTAAGTCCATTTTTTTTAACTTCAGTACCACTAGAGTCAAAGGAGGGACACCAACAGCAGTTGCCTAGCCTAATTTCCAGCACAGCCTCTTTCTGTTTAGATGCAGGTCCCCATCAGATTCCCAGCTGACTTCTAGACCCTTTTACCACTGCAGAAACAGGTCAAAAATTTAATTAATCTCACAACAAATTCAGTGCTTCCTGATTGACACTTGGGCCAAGAACTGCCCTTTTTGGCTGTTGGATCTTGGGCTTTCAGTCTTGGTTGCACTTGGGAGAGTGGAGAAAGAGGACGGAAACAACTACAAACTAACATAATCTTTTGAGTTCCAGAAACAGATATTGGAGGGAGGGACATCTATTTAACTTGAAGTAGTAGGTCAGATTTGAACAGTTTGCAATGTGGGTGTGATTTAGATGTAGATCTTAACTTAAAGGCTTGTTCCACTTCTGCAGTGATGTAACCAGAGAGTATTGTTTGAAAGTGCAAAAGAGTTTCCTCTTGTTCTTGATAGCAACTCTACATTCCTCCTGGAATCAGGTAGTCATGGACTGCTTGGTGGCCCAGGGTTACCTAGGTAAATAAGAAAATGCATAAAAGGTTTCTGCACAAAACAGGAGAGATTTAATGGCACAAAGCTCATAGAAGTTCTTGAAAAAACAAGAATGGAGAAGATCCAGGGATGGAAAATGGTCACAATCTTTCTGAAGAGCAGTCAGTAACACCAGAATTCATTTTAGAGTTACATTGGAGGACAGCTGAACAGAAACTAGATATGAAACTAGAAAATTTATTTCCAAGCCCTCTTCCCATCCATCAAAAAAAAAAAAAAAAAAAGGCTTTGAAAGAAAAGGCATACAAGAAAAGTGAATGTTTCTGGGCGGTGTTTCACTTTCATCAGCCTGCAAATCTCTAATCAATATCCAGAGAGGAAAAATGAATCTGTATAGCTGGTTATGCCAATCAAAAATAGCCTGACGGTTTTTTTTGTTGCCTTCCTCATATTTCTCGTTTCCTAATGCATTATTCCAGTTGAGGCTTATGCAGTGTAGAAACACTGGGTTCATTAAAATAATCGGAGATGATCAGGTACTTGACAGTGACTTTCTAACCCACTAATAGCCTGTGCTATAACTGATCTATGAGATCCAAGAGACTCTGGATGAAGACATTGAGAGATGGGTTTTACTCTTTCTTCCTTGCAAAGCTGTAATGAGGGATTATTTAAGGATGCTGGCACCAAACTGGATGTATCCTGCACAGCAGGAGGAAGTTGATGATAAGCATTGACTTTGTCACCTAGAAGACACAGCAATCCTCAAAGCCAAGTGACATAGGAAGAGAGAGAGATCACTGCACCAGCCAGATTGAAGGGGGATTTCAGAGCCATTTTTTCAAAAGGGGATATTTTCTGTGTTCCTATCAAACAACCTAAGTACTGATATTTTCACTTTTTAGCCTACAATGGTCTCTGTCTTTCCTTCTGCATTTTGCTCTATTCCACAATGAAAACCAGCAAAAAGATTTAACTTTTCAATTCTCATTTTTCTGTTCAAGTAGTTCTACTTGGGAACTGTGGGCAATAGGAATTCATGTATTTTTCAAGAAATGCAGAGTTGCTGATGAAGTCTGAAATATAATTCTAGGTCATTTCTACGTACGGATAGTTGCAGACTCTTTTGGAAGAGGAAACTCCTTTCTTGTCTTATACTTATCCCTGTTTTCATCAGTGTCCTTTAAGTTACACTGTCCCTCACCTAAAAAAAATAATCTGCAAATTAGAAAAGGACAATGGTTTGTCTGTCTTTTACTTCCATAATGCCTAAAAGAAGCACAAAAGACCTTATATAATATATTATACTGTATGATATTTGTTTCTACTTTACAGACTCAGGAACACTATGTCCCTTTATTCTTTTATGCCTCTCTTGCCTGTATTTCTTGGAAAAGGGAATTGGTGTTTTTGCTGAGAATTCAATCAGTTTTGTGTTTAAAATGGACACATTTTCACAAATTTCATCAGTCCAAAGAGATCTAAGCAGCTGAAAATAAATGTATTTTCCCTTCTCCAGTAGACATCACTTTTTTGATACCTTCATTGTCGTAGTCTTGCCAGTTTTACATTTTAGAGAGGAAAGTAGAACAGAAAGAACATGCATTTATAAATGACAAACATGTCAATAAATGAATATTTTTACAAAAAGAAACAACTGAATCCATTTCTCCAAGTACTGCAGAGATCCCAAAATGACCAAACCCAGTGATGTTTTTCCTTTGCAAGTAATTTTCAAAGGGCAAATTACCTTGTTACAACTAGAAGTATCATCTTCATGACTACTTTGAAACCGTAAAGCAGGTGACATGATCTACTGTGTTTGTTCTTGCTGTGCCTGCTTGGCATAAGCTTCCTAAAAGCCTCAGGAGTTGCTCTGGGGATGAATTTGGCCTGCAGGGGTCTTCCATTTACTTTGATTTATTGTGATCATTCAAAGTGTTTTCTCATTTGGATGGTCAGGGATTTACACACATAGCTACCATTAACACTAAAGGGTGATACCATTAAGACAAATGTACAGTTAATCTCTGGCACTGCGGAGATAAAAATATACCTCGGAGAGTGCTCTGTCTGGGCTGGAAACCTTCATTATCTGAGTTTCATTTCACAGCATAGAGCAGCTTTAAAAGGCAGCTTTATAATTTTACTGTCCCTACCCTGTATTTCTTAGGGGGAAGGAGAGGAGAGAAAAGGGGGAACTATCCATGGGAGAGCTGAAGGAAAATGAGATTGCTTCCTTCAAGCCTGAGTATGCAGACAGTGTTTCACATGAATAGCAGGGAGTATCAGATGAATTTTGATCTCTTCCCTGGATCACCATCATTGCAGGATTGCTTCTGAACACCAGGGTACTTGCTGCTTTTATTTTAGTAATGTCACAGTAGTCCTTGAAGAGAGAGCTTCCTAATCTTTCCCCAAATTCATGCCAACCAATAGACTTAGGTGAAACAAGAGATGATCCATACCCAGAAGAACCTACAATAGACAAAAAAGTAGGGCCAAATAGGAATCCAAATCTTAACAGGCAGGAAGTGTCTTTTCTTTGCTCTTCATCTACCTACAGTCCAGGAGACATTAACATCCCTGGTGTTGAATGCTGTGGTATGTTTTTTCCCAAGTAAATGTCTGAACAAAGAAAGAGTAGGGAGATAGAATTGCCTCAGAAAAGCTCTGGTGAATCATCCAGGAGGTTCAGATGAAGATCACATTAAGACTAGTAACAGAGGAGTGAAGGCTCTTACTCCAGGACTATTAAGCCTGATAGCTTGCTTCTTATTTGCTAAGGTTTGGTCACAAGAATTGAGTGCCAGCCCCTTCCAAAAGGGCATCTGACAGTGACAAACTCTATGCCAGCCTTTGTCCCATCCTGACAAACCTCTCTTGAGAGTACAAACTGACTGGTTTGTGGAAATAAAACACTGACTCATATACTAAGACATCTTTCTCTCAGATGTCTTTGTCACCAGCTGAAATGGCTCAGTGAGCCATTGGCACAGTAATAGCAGATTTTGAAAAGCACTTTCATAATCTAACCCTATTCACCCAGTGCCCCCATGGTGTCCAAAACTCTCAGCACCTTGGGTTGTGACCACTGTGTTGACACTTCACCACTAGCAAGTGAAAGTATGCCCAGCCTCATACAGCAAATCATGGGCAAGGAGGTGTACAGAACCCAAAGGTCTGTCTCACAAGTCTTTTCTCCACGTCTTAAAATGAGCCCCTGTATGATAGGTCCCTTTCCATACTCTCCTTACTGAAGACACATAATTTCAGATCTGTGGACCACCCTGCTGCAGAACACCCATAACATGGTAAGATGCCCAAAGGAATTATTCAGGTGGATATGTCCTGTTAAACCATCACAAGCAACAAGAAACTGAGGTAGTGCAATGCAGTGGACATAGCATAGAATAGTGACTTAATCTCTGAGTTTGAGCAAGGTACTTCGTCTTTTTATAGCTTTCTCTTTGTCCTTTCACACTTTCTCTGTGTCCCTTTTACAGCCAATATAAATCGTTGAAGTTAAACCACAGGAAAACAACTTGTATGTGTCTACATTAGAGGCTGGCACTAATTTTTTTCTCAGTTGCATTAGTGAAGCCGTTTACATAGGTCCAGAAGCATTTTGACTTGGGCAGGGACTGTACCCTTGGGTTTATTCTGTTTGTGACTTTATTATTACATTGGACACCATGACATATTTTAAGTGGTTCCCTGTCTTCAGCTGTAACTGAGTATTTCATTTAGATAGCCCATTAGGCTTCTTGCTATGGTAATATGGATTCTATATTTCAAACACCACTAAACAGTTTTCCATTCCTGTGGGTGAATCCAAGTTTGTAAATATTTCTTTGCTGCACAATGTCATTCAACAACCTGACCCAGCAAAACTCCTACAGATCTCACAAGACCCCTGGCTAAATGCAGAAGAGAAAACGTTCTGTGTAAACAGCAAATGCAAGCAGAGAGGAGGAGGAGGCGGGGAATGAATACGGTTCTCATTTAATTGCTTTTAAAGCTTTTTGTCGTCTTTTTCTCATTTCCCCCCCTGCCCAAGACCAGAATATCATGCATGTAACAGAATCCGTTCCGATTAGAAGGTTTTGTTACAGCTGTAATAAGCTTTCACACAGGGAAAGTCCCCTGAGACCTATATTTCATCTCAACTTTCCCCACCGCATTAAACAGACGGTTTGATTCTGGAAAACAGAGATCGAAATTCTCTCCTTCTGCACTCAACACTGGGAAGTAATGAGAATTGACAATTTCAAGGCTCAATGTGAAACTAGCATGGTCTGCACTGAAACTGCTTGTGTGATAACAGGTTTTGGGAATGTTTCCACTTTCATCTGTTTATTTATTATTCTTATTAATTATTGTTAGGCTTGTGATTTGGGGGAGAGAGGGTGGGAGGAGAAAAAAAGGGAAGGAAAAAGGGAGTCAGTAGCTTGACAGCACACAGCCTAAATCTAAACACCACACGCACTCGCTATACCCTGGAAAAACCTGGATCTTATACAACAATTTCTGTAACAGCATCACTTGGATAAACCAGCAACTTACTTGGAAGGAATCTTTGCTTTCCTAGAATTCATGTAACTAAGAGATAAAATGACCTTGAGGGATGGCAGCTTTCCTTCTAAAATACATTAACTCTTTCAGAGCAAGCCTCACTGAAGATCCTCCTTTATCCATTCTATGGCGAATAAGACAGAACATCAGGGTCCGGCCAAAACCTGCCAGTGGATCTCATTGTACTAACATCACTGGGTTTCACATTCAGACTCAATTCTGATGATTTCGAAGGGATACTCTGAAAACATCTGGTCAGCATCATCTGTGAGTGCTGACAAACTTAATGCAAGCAAATGATTTGATGCATCTTTACTCCTCCCCATAAAGGGGGTCAACAAGAGAGGGACTTTTTTTACAAGGGGATGTAGTGATAGGACAAGGGATAATGGCTTTAAACTGAAATAGGGTAGATTTAGATTAGATATAAGGAAGTTCTTCATTGTGAGGGTGGTGAGGCACTGGAACAGGTTGCCCAGAGAGGTTGTGGCTGCCCCCTCCCTGGAAGTGTTCAAAGCCAGGTTGGATGGAGCTTTGAGCAACCTGGTCTAGTGGAAGGTGTCCCTGCCCATGGCAGGGGGGTTGGAACTAGATGGTCTTTAAGGTCTCTTCCAACCCAAACCAGTCTATGATTCTATGACTTTGGCCCACTTTGTTGTTCTCTGAAATGAATCAGCAGCCAGGTTAGTACAAGGCATCTCCAAATGTCATAGTCCCTTGGATTGCTCTATTGAACTATTTCTGTTCCTGTGATCCTGCAACAGTGATTTTTAAGAGGAAAATGAGGAATGAGACAGTCAGGCAGCAGCCAGTCAAATCTGCTGTGCAACTTCTTCAGAAATGAACAGTCCTGTGAAGAGCAGAACTGACTGAGCATGGACTCTGGGGCATAATGTTATTTGGCTGGATTTTCTGGTGTTTAAAAATAGTGTTTTCTCTGCTGTAACTTCTCCCTTCAGAGGGTTTCTCTTCCCTCTACCCTAGTTGCCTCTTTTCACAATAATGCTAGGAACACAATACTTCTTTTCACCCTCTGTCAATTTTGATCAGTGGACAGATTCAAGGTTATTAGTGGGTGACTGACAGATGGAGTGAATGGTAATTCCTGTTGGCTTGAAAAAGAGTAAGGAAGAAAATTCAAAATGGTCATGGAAGCAGATCACTGGGATCATTTAGAGGGGGTAGATAAAAGGGGCCACTTGGAAGGGAGAAGCAGCAGGAGCTGATGGCTGGATACTTTTTACTGGTTACTTTATGCCCAGATGTTGTATCTGTAAGGAAGACTGTTTCATACTTCAGCATGTTTATATAAAAAAGAGATTCTGACAGCTTCCACTTTTCTCTCATTTTTAGATGATGCTCTAAGACCAGGTGCTGCAAACCTTTTGGAATTAAAGATCTCCATGGAGACCCCTTTCCCAGAGCAGATGTATCCCAGCTGTGCTCAGACAACACTGACATCTACCTTCCCTTAAATTTGTCACCATTTTTGCTCAGAAATGAGGGCTTTCCTCACTTCCTTGTACACAGCCCTGAGTTTCACCCAGAGCTGGCTGCATTTCACTGCCAACTGAGCTAATCCAGAGGGATGCATACTCCCTTCTCCTTCATCAAGAAAAAAGGAGCTAAAGCCATCAGAAGCTGGCTGCGGAAGAACTGTGTCTTTTCTGTGTATTCCACAGCTGACATTTTTTTCACTGGGTAAAAAACTGGCTGGATGGCCGGGCCCAAAGAGTTGTAGTTAATGGAGTTAAATCCAGTTGGCAGCTCGTCACGAGTGGTGTCCCCCAGGGCTTGGTTTTGGGGCCACTCCCATTTAACATCTTTATTGATGATCTAGACAAGGGGTTCAAGTGCACCCTCAGTAAGTTTGCAGATGACACCAAGTTGGGTGGGAGTGTTGATCTGCTTGAGGGTAGGGAGGCTCTGCAGAGAGATCTGGACAGGCTGGAGCAATGGGCTAAGGCCAACTGTATGAGTTTCAATAAGGCCAAATGCCGGGTGCTGCACTTCGGCCACAACAACCCCCAGCAGCGCTACAGGCTTGGGGAGGAGTGGCTGGAGAGCTGCCAGTCAGAGAGGGACCTGGGGGTGTTGATTGACAGCCGGTTGAACATGAGCCAGCAGTGTGCCCAGGTGGCCAAGAAGGCCAATGGCATCCTGGCTTGTACCAGAAATAGCATGGCCAGCAGGGACAGGGAAGGGATCTTACCCCTGTACTCAGCACTGGTGAGGCCGCACCTCGATCACTGTGTTCAGTTTTGGGCCCCTCACTACAAAAAGGACATTGAATTACTCAAGCGTGTCCAGAGAAGGGCAACGAAGCTGGTGAAGGGTCTGGAGCACATGTCGTACGAGGAGCAGCTGAGGGAACTGGGGTTGTTTAGTCTGGAGAAGAGAAGGCTGAGGGGAGACCTCATCGCCCTCTACAGCTGTCTGAAAGGAGGTTGCAGAGAGCTGGGGATGAATCTCTTTAACAAAGTAACAAGTGATAGGACTAGAGGTAATGGCCTCAAGTTGTGCCAGGGAAGGTTTAGACTGGATATTAGGAAGTATTTCTCTACAGAACGGGTTGTTAGGCGTTGGAATGGGCTGCCCAGGGAGGTGGTGGAGTCCCCATCCCTGGAGGTGTTTAAGAGTAGGGTCGACATAGCGCTGAGGGATATGGTGTAGTTGGGAACTGTCAATGTTAGGTTAATGGTTGGACTGGATGATCTTCAAGGTCTTTTCCAACCTAGATGATTCTGTGATTCTGTGATTCTGTGACATTGCTCTGCAAAAGACCATTTAACCAAGGCCCAGCAAGACCTCTGAAATTACAGGAAGGAAGGGTCTACCTGCTCAGCCCTTGTCCCCTGCTGAGCCTGTAGCTGGTGGTGAACAGTTCCCCAAGCTGCTGCAGCTTCATGCATTTCTCTGCAGAGAGAGAGCAGTGTTAAAATCAGAGCTGCTGATGGAAAAGCAGAAAAGATCTAGATGTGCATGGAAGAGGGGACAGATGTGACTCTCCCGTCACTTTACAGGTTTGCATGTTGGGAAATGGAAAGAGAGACAGATGGACTGTATACACCTTTCCCTACTCCCCCAATCCTAGCAGAAAGGTGAAAGAAAGAAGTCTACAAAGCAACAAAGTAGTGATTTAGCCAGGCCAGAAGCTTGTGCAGCAACTCTGCAAGGGTTCATACAAACACACACACCTTTGGCTGCTGGAACATGTTTGACTGCCAGAGGGGACATAAGCCAGAAGACCAGGTCACCCAAAAAACCCAAAAACTAAAAAAGAATTCAAAACCAACAACAAAAAGAAAGAAAGAAAGAAATAGCACACATCCCTCCTCCAAAATAACAACAGAATCAGCCCCATGACAGCCCCATTGAAGTTAAGGGAGACCCCACCAGGGCTGAATCTGCCCTGGTGTAATTAATTCCCTTTTGGAAGAGTTGCCAGCAGGGATCTCAGATTAAAATCTCTCTCTCCTCCAATAGGAAGCACCTTCAGGAGCTCAGCATCTCCCCTCCCTTCCCCACAGCATGAAGCAGTAGTCCAAGTCCCAGTGTGAGACTTGAACCTACAGTGACCTCCTGAGCCCTGCAGTGAAGGATGTATTAACCAATGAGTCATGTTGACTCTGGCTTGAATCTAAATGGGCCTCTTCTCTCATACCAGAGAAACCACGTTCACACAGCCACGGACGTTGCTTGTATCGGATAACCCTAAATGCAAGAGTTGGGTGGTGCTTGTTGCTGTCATGCTTGCCTGGAGGGAAGGGGTGAGCAATGGGGTGGGGATGTCAAAATCCAGTTACTCCAGAATTTACATCCTCTCTGTAATTTAGGATGCAGAAGAAATTGTCATCCAATTTGAACAGTAGAGACTAAACTAGCCCTCTGGTTAATGAAAATGATGACTTCTGTTTCTCTGTGGGTGGCCTTTTCTTTATAGGGAGAGAACAAGTGATTGTTGCTTGTGTTACATCTTTTTGAGAGGTCACTTTTCACTTTCTTGTGTGCCTATCTTGTACAGAGACAACTTACCTTCCCAATTTTTGACATGCCACCATGACGGTACCTTTGGGCCTTCCAAATGGTGTCCTGCTGTGGGCTAGCTAGCAGAGTTGGTGGCCGCTCTTGGCTCACTTTCTCCATGCTCCTTACAGGAATACCAGCCACTTGGGATTCCTGAATCCCCTCTGCAGGTATTGGCTGAGTGAAGTTGGAGCAAAGTGTAAGCGGACAATCAGGCAATCCATCATGGAAATCCTAGGGAGTGAGAATAGGAGTTTATGACCAAATCAGTTGGTGACATTCCTGAACCATGGCTGGGAGGCAGCAGCTTTCATATGACAAGCAAGACCAAGTAAGCCTCCCAGCCATAGGTGCTGTGAGAGGGTCTCTGACTCACTGAGTAAAAGCAGGAATGTTTATCTCCCAGCAGGACACCAAGTTGATATTTTATAGAAAAGATTTTACCCACTACTGAAAAACAGCCTACTCTCAGCTGGACAGAGCAGTTGGTCAGCAGGACACTTAGTCACACTTCACTTGAGGAACTCAGGTGGTTGAGAGTTTAATGCAAGATAACACTCCATGTCTGAGTTCTCTATTCAATTGTAAGTGCAGGCTGATGAACTCCAGTTACTCATGCTGATATTTGCCAGGACACTGACCATTTCAAACAGAGGTTATCCTCTGCCTGATTCTCTCTATCTGCCTGATAACCAGCAGGATATTTGTGCTAGAATATTTTGCTTTTGCCTGCCTGCTTGTCTTTCTGTTGCAGCTGAATAAAGAGAGCATTGTTTTCAGGATATCAAAACTGATTTCACTTTGATGGGCTTAAATTACCAGCTATATATCAAGGGAAATATATATCAGCCAGACCAACACCTCCTTTCTCAGCTCCTGCATCCACCCACCTTCTGCCCCCCAGAAATATGTCAACATCTACTCACAAGCCCTCATACAATTCTGAACCCTCACTGATGTTGTCTGTTACCTATTGACAACCCTAATGGTCTGCAAGGAAATGCAAATTGGCATTGATAGGAAACCTGAGAAAGCAACAGAGAGATTTACTGGTCAAGAAAACACTGGTTTTTCCTTTCCTTATTCATATTGTGGTTCATTGGGCTGTCATGTAATGCAAATAACATTCATGGCATTAGCCTGTACTTAAAATAAATGCTTCCTGTGGTTCTTAGATATCTCCATTTCATCATATAACACCTGAAAGAAAAAAAAAAAAAAAAAAAAGGAAGGAAAAAGTTGTTCATTGCCTCCTGTACTCTACTGATGCACATGTTTGTCCTGCAGTCATGAGTGCGTGGGCTGCACAGCTGTAATTCTGGTTTCTGTGTACTGTGCCTTTAAATATGAGTAGGCAGCCTGCCTGTAGGGCTGGGAGGGTGTAAATCTGGAAAGGCATTTAAGAGAAAGGAGAAAGAAGTACCTTTTGCAATGTCGTTTCTTTAGGAAAGCACAAGACAGAACAAATTCAATGGGAAACAAGTCCTCCAACCTGAAACCCAGGTTCAGTGTTTATCCAGAGAGAGCAAAATCAGATTAACTTCCCCAGCCAGGGCTGTTCACTGAGGAAACCTCTAGTCGAAGAGCTGGCTCTGCTGAACAGCCAGTTGGATGACCCTGCTTAAGGCCGTCTGTTTCTGCTCCCAGCAGCCCCATGGTGGAGCAGTGAGACTAACATCATGCACAGATCCTTCTGAGAATGACCACTGACAGCCCAGCTGGTGAGACTCCAAAACATGTTGCAGCCGCATTCTCCACGCTGACCTGCAGGAAGTGCCAGTCTGGCCAAGGTTGCACTGTCATTCCCCCGCCACACCCCCCCCCACTTTGTGTTTTGCAATTTCTTCATCCCATCAGTGCCGTGGAGTCTCCTGCAGATGTTCTAAGACTGCAATCTCTAAGGCAGTGAGGTCTACACCACAGTGCGAAGAGAGATTTGAGAACAGAATTAAACACCCTATAGCTTATAGCTTCATCACAGCGTTGGTTGCAGCTCAAACTTAAAATGCCTGTGCTTGGGTTAAGAGTGGGCTAAAATTGGAATAACTCCTGATGGGATGGAGCATAGCCTAAGGCATCATCTACAGTTCCCATTTGTGCAGACCCACGTGGACAAGAGCTCGGGCCTAATTTAAGGCAACAAAGTTCCTTCCCTGGCAGTCAGCCTATGTCCATGCCCACGCACATGGGCTTGGGCCCATGCAAACATACCACAGTGGTTCCATAGACACTGCTGTGTAGCAGTTACACTCAGATTCTCTTACTTTATACAATTTCCAAGCTCTTCATACCCATGCTATTATTTTCCTTTTTCTTTTTCTTTCCAAATGGAGAAGAAAGACTTGTCCAGAATCCAGCAGCAAGCCAACACGAGAAGTAGGAGAGCAGTCCAGCTCTTCTGACTCCAATGTTGCAGGCTTTGTCTGCTAGGCAGAAGTGCTGGTCATGTTTGAATAATGACATTATCTATACTAGACTAGTCAAAGCCCAAAGGTGAGTAATTCTGTTCCATCATCCCTTCCATGAGTTTCAGTGGATTGCTCCATATATCTCCAGGTGACTGGAGCAGCTGCCTATAACACGGCATATTTTTGGTTTCATTTGTTGGGGTTTTGGGCTTTTTTTGAGATCACAGTTATAAATAAACCAAACCATCTCTTTGGGGCAGGAGGTGGGCTAAAACCTCTTGCTGTCACTGTTCCCTGATTTTTTGTTGCATGCACACATGGTCATTGTAAAGAATCACTAGCAGTAAAAGTAGAGCATATAGATCAAATGCAAACTGGTTAGAAATGGATTGCTGTGGTGCTGTGCTCTACATAAACCAGGAATGACATCAAGAGACTGACTGGTCATGTTCGTTATATGATATTTGGGCATAAATTTGGAATCAGTATTCATACAGAGGTCAATGAGGGACAGAAAACACTAGCTGGTCTTGGTTACTCAAAAAATTGTTTATTAGTATGGTTTAGGCTTATCCACAAGAGAAGACAGATCTGTGCTAGATTATTTAGTTGACTCAATCAAAGAAGTAGCCATTTACAGTGTAAATCTCCCTGTTCCTTTCATCTCACACAGAGTGAATCAGAGTTGTGTTATTTGTCAACATGGGACTGAAGCCATGAGTCAGCATTCAGCAAATGCTTCTAGTTCTGTACAGATGGTTACTTTACCACTTTCAGATTCAGATAACCTGAATGGAGGCAAAGAAATGCCAAAGGATTTTATCCTGGAGCTCAAGGCTCCAGGAACAGTGATGGACATAAGCTTTTGTTGTCCCTTATCTACCAATAGTATATTCCCATGAATGTAGCATCATTTTATAGCCTGTCCTCTTCAGATGAACCTGTCATGTCATTGAGACAGGAAGAGATAGTGTCCCTGCTGTGTTCCTCAGCAGGCTCCTGAGCTGCCTATAAGCAGGTGAATTCATGTTAGCATCTCTTCCTCCACGACAACCATCTTAGCCATTTCAGGAGACGCAAATACAGGTGTGATTTAGGTTATGTTTGTCAACGGTTGTGACTTTGCAGAAGCTGCACCATGTTGGCTCCAAAACCTTTGAGGGTGAAAGGCTTAGAGATCTTCTATCTATCTTGCAGCTACTACATCACACATGGGGACTCAACTAAGTGTCTTCATTACATTTCCATAGCTTTGTGACTGATTTCTAGTTGTTTATGTACATAAACAGCGAACCCTGCTTGGACTGGTCAGTTGGCAGTGCTGAATACCACATATCCACCTCATAACTTATGGGTGGGTGAGGGTTTTTACACTTGTCCTCCACAGCTGGCAGTCATCTGTAGGTTCTCAAACATACCTTTCTAGAGAAGTATATTCTAGTAGAGAAATATATTCTAGTTACCCTTTGTTACCCTGCTGAGAGGGCTCATTTCAGAAGTGATAAGAGCTGCATCCAATGCTTTTGCTCATGAATTCCCTCTCTTTGGCCAAATTTCCCAGCTTGTTTATTTACTGTAAGCTACACTGGAGCCCCCTCTGGTTCAACACTGGGCCTGGGTCTTGCCACAGGTCTTGCACCCCTTAAAAACAAATTTTGCAAAGGACTGTTATTTTATACACCGCAGAGCAGATCAACATCCCTGTAGGTGCCTGGAGTCTAGTTTTTCTTGTGCTAAGAAGAAGAAATCACCTTGAAAATTTTGCACTCTATAGCACCTGCTCTGGAAGGGAACACTGCTTATAAAAGAAGTGCCAAAGAATTCCACCAATGGTTTTTCAAATGCCTGAAAAGACATTTGCCACACTACAGTGAGTGGTGGATTAGGAAGAGAGAAAAGAAAGAAATGTCACATTATTTTCACTTGTTTTACAGACAAGGACCTTGTGGATGAAACAATTTGCCCCCAGGATAAATCCTGGTAAGAGAGAAAGCACCTAGATATCCTATCTGCTGTAAAATTCACGAAGACAATCCAAGAACATGACACTATCAGACCTGTCATGACTCTGAAATGGCAGCCCCTTCATGTCATGATCTCAGTCCCTCATGTGGGGTTGCACCTCCAGTTGACCTTTATGGGTTAAATAGTGAAGAGAGGGAAGAATGGGGTTTGGAGTGCTTTACTTCAGAAATTGCGAGGCTAAATCCAGAGGTGCTGAAAGTGGTTGGCATCTGAGGGCTGCTCAACAAATCACTGGTCTCTGGTCCCCTTCCTTTGAAATGACTGTCCAAAAAACCACCTTTGTTGCTGGCACTAATTCAGATCTTTTCTGCCAGTGTTAGGCCTGGGCTGCATGACCTGTTGTGCCAGTAAAAGCTGCCTTCTGTCAGCACAGCCCGTGTCCATATCCAATGCTGAGGCCTGGAAGAGAGTAAAACTTTGTCTTTCTCCTAAGTACCACCCAAAAAATCCTTTCCTGGCACCATGCCACCACTGCAGATGGTGGATGCTGCATTTCCCCTGCCAGTCCAAACAGTGCTGGAGTAAGTCTCCCATAATCCTGTTGGGTCCCAAACATTTTCAAGGTCTGATCACATCTTTAAATATCATTGCTTGGAGCAAATGGAAGCCAAGCCACAAAGCTCTCATCCATGCAGAGCCTGATAATGTTATGCATTAACTTGTTCCTGTGCTTCCTCAACAAGGGAAACACTTAGCACGATGCAAAGGGGAGCGTGGGTCCCAACTAAAATGTCTGCATCATGAACAGAGTCCTACAGAGCTGGCATGCCCCAGTGTGAGTGCAAAAATAAATGCCTTCAAAGGGACTGGAGCTGATCAGGCAATGGAGACAGAACTGCAGGCCAGGGCTGTGTATATGGAAAGTGGAGACTGCTAACGACCATATTCTGTCAGCCCCTTGAAGAAAGACAAGCCTTCTCTCTTTAACACTCTTGTTAACCTATTGCCAGAGGCACTCACTGACACTGAAATTCAGGAACTATTTGCAAGCCTTCAGAAACACCTTGTGCAAAATTAATCCCCTGTTGAGTTCACAGAGGGCAATTGTTCTAGCTGCTTGTGGAACCTCAAAGTCCTGCCTGTGTTAGAAGTTGAGGAAAAAATATAGTCACAGGATGGTCCTTAATTACTTCATTCCTCCCACCCAGTGAAAAAATTACAGGTGGGCAGGGCAAAAAGTCTGCCAAAGCTTCTGGTGTGGAGTTCCCTGATCAGTGGGAAATGCTATAAAGGGGAGAATGGAAACCCACTTCCCCGATACTGAAAACATGACTGGACAATGTACAAGAGTGGTTATTTAGGAACAAGCTTTCATTGGGGCGATATGGCTTAACATAAGCTTTGGGGGTGATATGTCTCAACATGACCTTTGGGTTTCATCAGATGTTTTTTCCCTTTAAGGGATGATGTCTAAATAAGCAGGGCTGAAACTCATTTATCACCAGATGTCCAAGGCCGGCTCTAACACAAAAGACCAATTTAGCAAATTAGAACTTATCTCGGAGTTAGATGTCCCAGAGGCTCCAGAGTGTGAGTATTAACTATCTATCTTGAGAGCATTAGCCTTTCCTCCTAAACCCAGGTAAGGAAAGAAATATCTTTATGAAATATAACAGTACTTCCCTCTGCCCATCACATGGGAATGTTACCTTTTGTTGAACACTTGCCTCATCTGAGGATGGGAACTCGTGTATGCAGTTAGACTAGCAAATCCTCTTGGCAGTCTTATATTTCCAAGGGGTTTGCAGATAGTAGCAGATAGTTTGTCTATTTTTTTCACTTTCTTCTAACTTTGAATGTTTGGGTTTTTTTTTTTTCTCTTTATTACTGTTACCCCTTTCTATATCTGTAAGTTATACATAAGGAGACAAAATATGGAGGAAAAAAGGTAGGTGAAATGTTCAGATTTCTGGATAAAGAGCCAATTTTTCTCACCTGTGTCATGTTTTCTCTTCTGCAGGGATCTGTCAAGAGCTTCCTCTGAGGTCTCACCACGGTACCAAGCTTGCTTAAACACACATGTGTGAGGTGAATCCTTTAGTATGTGTGCATGTGCATGTGTATAACTGAATGTTCAGAAGAGAGGCCATGAAGGGAGCATCATTTCAAAAGCCCCTGTTTGTCTTGGCGTCTTTCTCCTCCCCATTTTTGTTAATTATTTGACAAACTCTCACTTGTGCCTGATGTCCTTCCAAATGAGAGGAGCCTTCAGCCAACTGCGCACCATTATTCAAACCTTCAGTTATTGCTCTGCAAAAGCCTCTTCAAAGCCCGGCCTGCTGCCCCTGTTTCTGTTTATCAAACAGCTGTGTTGAGGTTGGCTGCATTTGGCCAAGTTCAAGGAGAAGAGCTGCCAAAATTATGAGAGAGGGAGCAGGGGAGAGTGAAAATGCCTATCACCTCACAGAGAGTGAGAAAAGGGAAAATGGCAGCCTCTGGCCCAGGATGCTATAAATAACCAGTTTGGCACTGCTGCACAAGAAACAGCTTGGCTAGCCCTCTCTTCTCTTCTCCTTCCCCACCGGGTTTATTATGTATTTAACCCTCTGCAGCATTTACTGAGGGAGGAGACTGTGTCAGCCAGAAGACCTCTCTCTGTGTAACCCTTGCGCACCACATAGATCTCTACCATAACAAAAAAGGACAATGGACCTGGTCTGGGTCAAGGGTCCTTGGCTTTCAAATGTTTACTCATGCAACAAACTCTCAAACAGCATCACATTAAGTGCAAAATTAAGTAGAGGTTGAAAAGTCACGTGTTTCAGTCCCTTGATAGTAATAAACCTACTGAGATAACTGAGAGGAGGGAAGGAGAAAACGTCCATTTTCTACTGAAGGAGATGTGTAGTGACCAAGATGATGGGCCAGCCTTATTGCAAGAGGTATGAAGGTGTTCCTTCAGGTTAGTTGCTGCAGAAATTGTGCAAAAGCCCCGAGAATCTTTCTCCAGAAGCATGGACATTAGGAAAGGGCAGTAGCTCAGAGATATCCAAATAGGGGAAATGGGATTAACATTTAGAAGAATGCTGGGAAAGGGCCCAGGAAAATGCTTCAAGCTCTCTGGAGGTTTTGGCAAAATAAAGATTGCCTGTTGTAAGATGCTCCAATGATTTCTCCAGTCTACAGAGTGTTTCTTAGTTTTGACAAAATATACTCACGTCCTCCACAGTGTAAAGAATTCTAAATCAAAAGGGATTAGCGTCAAATCCAACAGTCCCTTTGAGCACAGATCAATGCGTTGTGCTTATTTGCCATTGGCACCAAGCTGGGCCAGGCAGAGTGATTAATACCCACCTGAGGCTGAGGGATAAGCCCCTATACAAAGTCTCTACACTTTGTCCTCCAGGCTCTGCCTCAGCTGTTTGTGGGGGAACAGAGCCACAGATCATGTGAAAATATAGAGACATGGCTGGTTTGCAGAGAGCTTCCTAGACAGAATACCCTTTGTAAGAGTCCAGGAGAAAGAAAAAAATCTGTTACAGATCTTTCTAAAAGGCAAATTTTTCAAGGGGCCCCTCTGACAAGATCACTTCTTTCTTTTGTTTTTTCATGAAACCCTTTTCACAGTTCTCCCCTCAGAACAGTTTTCTTCCACCTCTTCAAATAATCGAGACATCATTTGGATCCACACTGCAGGGTCCAAGGCAAGGTTCCCAGCAGTGTCTCCATTTACTGACCTCTCTCCCTCCTTGTCAGCACTTTGGAGGGGTCTTCCCTAGGTCCCTTTGTTCCAGGTCTCCTTGACCTTGGCTGCCTTTTAACAAAGTCTTTGGATCATCAGTTGCACTCTCTCTTTGTTACTTGATTTGGCCAGCTCTCTTGTTTTCCATCCTCTCTGATATCCTTGTCAGTCTCCCAGATAGCGTTCTTCCCTGATCCATTTGTCTTTATTCAGACCTTCTCGCGATACCTCTTTCGTAATCTCTTCAAAATTCCTTCTACTGTGTTATTCTGGTTTTTGCAAGATCTAAGCCACCATTAGAAATAATCACGCTCTCAGCTTACACTTATATTGCTCCTAGAAAAGGCTCTGTGTAAGTGATTGCATTTATCCTGGATGTGAATCCTTACCAGCAGAGAAAAATGGTCTAAAATTTTAGGCACTTCCTTGGGTTCAAGGTGGAAGAGATATCCAAAGAGAGATCTTTCTCCAAGAGAAATCGAAAGGGAATCTTTTGATTAATGCCTATGTAAAAACATCTCAACTTCAAATACTCCTTGAATGTAGCCCTAGATCAGAAATCCCAGCAGAGGTACTTTCCCACTCTGCCATCCTCAACAAGAACTTATCATTCATAAAAACATAAGAATGGCCAAGTTAAAGATCCATAACCCCCAAATCCCATCTCTGAAGTTGGTCATAAGCTGAGATTTACCAAAGGAGTAAAAGAAAGAGGCCACAAGGAGTGTCTGTGTCTTTGGATATGCCCTTTCAACCACTGGAAGTACTGGGCCTGATGAAATAGTGATCTTGATGAGCCCACTTCAGTGGACTAAGTAGTGGAAAAAAATCAACCACCAAAAATGCTCTCAGAATAAATATTGCTCTCCTAAATTAACAATGTCCACACAACTTTTTCTTTTTTGCATCTTTTGGTAGTAGTTTTTGAAGATAAATTTATCTAAAAAAGTGCCTGGTTGAAAAGGGGTCATATATCTCTACCTGGGAGACTTGAAGCTGACATACTCATCTGGTTCAGGAATGAGATATTCATGCCAGCTCAGGTGCCTGAGAGCAAGAGTATAAATTATGACACTAAGTTTCTTATAGCCCCTGCAATAATTCTCCCAGTATCCAGTAAGGTTACCTCAGAAATAGCTCGTTTGCCTCAGATGCAGACATGATGAGAGCTGATCATTTGGAGACATAAACTTACCATTTCAGCATAATTTTTAAAGGACATTCTTTCTTGACTAAGCCATTTTATCTTTAGAAGTTTTTCATACCCCTAGTTTGGTCTAGCTGGAGTGAAGACGACCACTAAACTCAGTAATTTGGCACTGCAGATAAACAGTGCACATAAGCAGAAAATCAGAAGGTGGCCACACAAGGGGCAGCTTTTGTGCAGTGCCTCACCAGAGCATCCAGTCTTTTCCTTTTGGGATATTCCCTCAGTTTCTAGTTTCACTGGGAGTTTTCAGTAGCAAGCAGACTGCCTTATTTCAGATGTTTGTGGAATTAAACAGCAGAGAGAAAAATGCCAGGGCTCAGACCTTTCACTTGAGAAACGTGAAACTTCCTTTTGATATATTTCTCCTCAAAATGTATTTATTTAACAGGCTCCCTGACTGACTCTGGAAACCTGCTATTTTGACTCAAGAATTTTTCTCAGTGAATTATATTAGATAAATATAACTAAAGTGTGTGATTATGCTGGGTCGATTAACTCCTGATGTTAAAACAGAACCATTCCTTTGGCTCTATTCTCACCAGCAATTTGTCACTGGTTTATGTTAAAAAAACCCCTCCCTGTGGCTGAGTGATGGAAACTCTAAAAAGCCATTAAGTCTTGCCCCTGTATTTAATTGTTCCTGATGTTGCATATTGCACCTATTCACAGTCACGTTTTTTCTCTGCAGTCAAGACACTGGTGCTCAGTGTAAGACCTGGAATTAACACAGGACTGCACTTTCCTCAGCACTCTTCCTGTAGTGGTAGAACATGTATTACAAATCTCAAATTCAATCCACTTTACTTTGCTGGAAGAGAGAGTCTGAGCTAAATCCTGCAATGTGCTGACTATCCTCAGCTCTTGCTGTTGACAGGAGATCCCAGAGGAAGAGTACATGTGTGGATCATGCCTTTTCCTATATTTCATGAGTCCTAAACTGTGATTTTTAAGCCCTGTTTCAGACATCTTATATCACATTCTTGTCTTGTTTGCCCTTCTGTGAGATTAAAATAGCATTTTTGTCTCTCTTCTCCCTTTTTTCCCCCATCATGTCTAGTAAGACAACTTCTCCCGCACAGTAGATGGTTTCTTACTCTGAACACATCCTAGTGCAACAGTGGGATAGTCTTCATTCAGAATCTTGGTTACACCAAGTTGTTTGCAAACACTGATAAGTACCACTGCTGCCAAAACCCTGTAAAAGTGCTGAACACCACCACATCCAAACTGTTACATTTCATATTTGGATAAGAAGAAAAATGCCGTTTTGTTCTTTTGGTCTTGGTCTTTTTTTTTTCTTTTAAGAAAAACTATAGATCTAAGATATTTGCAACAAGAAAAATATACTTGGGGCTAGGAAGGGTGGGAAATCCCTTTGATTCAGTATTACAGCAACCAGAAAATTCCAAAGAATGGTAAAATGGACTTAATAATCACCCTGGCTCTGTTTATTTCTAATCATTAATTGGCTCTGATCCCTATACTTTTGGCTTGATCATAAAAGTCCACCTAAGCAAGAATTAATTTTATTTAAGGAAGGTTCCTGGAAAATGCGCAGGACATGGGTTAGCTGTTGAAGGTTTGCCAGGCATGAGGCAACCAACCTGCAGTGCTTGTAGGCATTTTATTCTGCAAGGAAACTGCCTCCAAATGTTTGTATTGGGGAATAGAGGAGTGTCAGCAGTAACACAAGATTGTGCCCAAAGCCAAAAGAATTAAAGGGACTCGGATAAACAGGTCTTGGAGAAACCAATTCCTCACCCAAATTCCAAAACCTTCTCACAGGCCGTGGGGTCCCAGCAGCAGACAGCAACCAACTTCTGGGGATAAGTTAAGAGTGTTTGCAGACAGTGTCACTTTTTGACACTGGCTGATGGAGACAGAGAAAGTAGATTATGGCACAAAGGAGTGAGAAAGGAATAATACTTTGTCTCAGTCCTTTGACTTCAGAGATTTCCATGCAGTTAAACCAGGAACATGTTTCCCAGGGATTTGGGGAAATGAATGGTTGTCAAAACAAATACCACCCCCATGACACCCTCCCTCCCTCATTGTAAACAGTCTTTAATCACTTCATAATAGGCTGTACCGATGGGAAATGGTGATTAATACTGTTTACCACTAAGAAACTCCTGTTGCTTTTTTACCAAGGAGTCATTAGAACCAAGTTGTACTATGGATATAGGGCTACCTTCTTTTGAAATCACAACTCAGAGACCCTACTTCCCTCAATTATTGCTCTATGATGGGATTAAGATGAATGAAATGACAGAGAGGAGGTCTCCTGTTTTCTGTGGCCATTCCCTGCGTAGGTCCACAAGCTCCTTAGAGATTAGTAAGCATTTACAACCTCATTTGCAGGAACAGAGGTGCAGGGCAGATACAGCTGTTTCATTTGTTCAGTGCTCACCAGTGAAAAGTCCATCTCTTCTGGTGTCTGTTGAAAACACTAACCAAAACATTTCTTAAATTGACATTTTAAACTGGGTAGCTGGGACTAAAAGACACTTCTTTGGTAAAATATTTGAGTTAGAGAATGTAATGGATTCAAGGAGTTTTTTTCTTTTATTTTTTTTCTGGTGGGATTAAATCCAGGTTAATTGGGCAATTTACAGGCTGTGACTAGAGCCCTGTGAAACATAATATCGGTGCCCTGAAGAGATAGTAGGCAAATTTGCTCAAAGATCCCTTATGGTGCTCGTGCTCCTCCAGGCATGCAAACTCCTGTTTTTATGTGTCATGTTGGTACTTATGAAACACTCCCAAGCTGGGCCGTTTGTTCTGGCTCATTTTTCCAAATCAGTAGGATTCAGGCTGAGCTCATGGAGAGAACCAAACAAATATGTTGTTGGAAACATCACCGCAGACTCAGACTGGTTCCAGTCTGAGGCAGGAATCAGGAGCCCAAGTCTTGATTTTTGCCCAAGCAAATATGAAGCCAATGGAAATTATCCATCTGCTGGGATGCAAGTTGTAGTTGCCTGCTCAGTGAAACTCCTGTGAGTTTGTCTTGTAAGCATGCTGAAATGTCTTTAAAACTTTCAGTGACCATTAAGACTCATAGGGTCTTACTTCCTGCATAACACAAACCACAAAATTTCATTGGGAAATCCCCTCTTCAGGCCCATAACTTCTGTGTGAGAATGAATAAATCTCCTGATGGCAGCATTTCACCCTTGCAGCAACACATCTTAGTGAAAATGTCTCGCATGATACCATGTGCCACCTCCTCCTTCTCTCTTCTTTTCTTTCTTTTCTCTTTTTCTAACTTTGTGTGTGTGTGTGTGTGTTCTGAGCGTGGACCAAAAATGGTTATTTTCCCCACACCTTCCATAGCACTTTTCTTAAATGATGCAATCAACCTGAGCCACAATGGTGAACCAGTGGTGTGCAACTTGATGAAATATACACAAGATCAAAGCTGAGATGGTTCCGAGCCAGAAAGTGGGAATGTGGGTCTGAACTTTCCCAGAGTCTCAAGGAGCTGGTTCAGCCCATTGTGAAAGCCCTGGCTAGATTCCAGGTGCACATTTTCCTAAAATGTGGAGGTATTTAGATCATTATCTCTCATTTGAGCTTATTGCAACGAATCAGCTTCTTTGTTCACTACCTTTATAACTGGTTTAATGATTTTATTATTTTTTTTTTTAGAAACATTTATGGCAATATGGTATTTGCTTGAATGTGATCAGGAACATCATGTTTAAAGACTGATGATGTACAACACAAGGTGAAAAGGGATTCATAGCTTTACATAGGATCTTACTCTTTTCTTGCAGTTCCAAACAACACAGCAGTGTCTGCCCAGCAGATAGCATTTCATCCAGCAGCTGCTGTGAGAGAGTGAATTCCTCAGGGGCAGTAAGTGCAGTACTGGCCAAATGCACCTCTGTGAATAATAACCTCTACCCATTTATTAATGCATTATGTAATTAATATTGAGAATAACAATATGGGTATTAAACTTTTCTTAAAACTCTCCAGTGTAAGTTCTTCTTTTCATGGATTTATAGCTTTGTCAAATTTTAATCATTTGGACTGAAACTTTCCATGTTCATGATCTGCCTCAGGCTGACTTTTTTTCTGGCAGTTGGGGGTTTTTTTTGGTGGGGTGTTTTTTTTTTTTTTGGTAATTAATGTTTTAACAGTCTGGCTATTTCTGAAAAGGAGATGGAGGAAAATAAATTACTCCTCTAAACCAGACATTTTTTCCTAACTGTTTTTCTTGAAACAGTCTGAAATCTTAGGGCTTTCAGGAGGAAACTTGAGACAGAATGAACTGGGAAAGGAGAAGGTGCTGTTATGTTGGGGTTAAACCCCTGGACATGGCAATGTGCGTACGGTCCTTCGAGTTTGTAAGAACAGAAGGTGGTCCAGCCACAAAAACCTCTGCATGTTGTGTCTGAAAAGTGCCAGTCTGTACTATAAACTTTTTACATGGCAGGCAGATGAGTTGAAATACTAAACAGAAGGACATAACTGCAAAAACCAGCAGTATAGGTGGTCACACCAGTGTTTGTTTTGAGCTACAGAGAACTGTAGTGAGCTGCCAGCCTCATGGAAGATCATGGTTATTAGTCTCAACTCCTCATTTTTTCAGTTTTCCATTTAAGTCAGCCCTATATCACTGCCTGAGGAGACAGATAGGGGCCATTTATACATTGTAAAAATATGTTTGTGGAAAGGTTTTATAAGAGAAGTATACAGAGCTAAGATTCCTTTAATGACAATCTGCCTTTTAGAAAGATTGCACACTAAATCTAAGTGATTGATTGTGTTGAGTGTACTGGCTTAGGCCACATTTCCTCCCAGAATCAGGAGGAGGAGCCAGGATTTTGAATATCCATATATTTTTGCTGGCTAGCAGAGGCATAAATGTATCACATCTCCCTTTAACCACCTGTTCTTGTACAGTAACAACATACTACCTCTGCCAGTTTTTCCTTCAGTTCACGCAGCAGATAGCAATGTGCATTCAAAGGTACTGGGCTCTGACTGATGCATGAGGTTCATGCATCCCCCCCTTTTCCCTCGCTAGCACACACTTACCCAGAGTAATTAAAGACTCAAGTGTACTGCAGAGTTCACTCCAGCTTGTTGGGTCTGCCAGCTAGTATGGAAGAGGAGTTTCTAAATGTGCTCTCACATCCGTCCTGGATTAGTTCCTCAGCATGTTATCCATGGGCTCCTCTCTTTCAAGCTACCCATTACCCATAGCCACTGTCTGAAAACCATGAGGAAGCCACTCCCAATACAGGCTTGTTCCCTCTGATGTGTTTTCTCATAGGAAGACATGGAAGAGGAGAGGAAAGGAGGTAATTCAGATTACTTCAAGAGCACTTTTGTTAAGGAGGTGTATATTTTAGAAATGTTTCTTCACTTGAACGTCCTAAATTCTTCAGATCTTTCTGCTAAAGCAAATGTTCAGAGTAGCTGAAGTCAATAACACTATGCAGAGTTTGAAGACTGGGGCCAGAAAGGATGACACTTGTTTCTTCCCATGTTCTTCTGTCACACTGTCCAGTCAGTGGAGCTGGAAACTCATGAGATACCTTGTCCTTCTGGAGATCTCCAGTGACAAATGCTTGGGCAGCTCTGGAGATATGGCTGAACAATCAAGGTGTCTGCTTTCCCCATGAGCTTCAGGACCTCTGTTTCTGCCTGAATCAAGGCCTTTTAACAACCAGGATGTTGTAGCCTCTAATCAGTAGGTTCTTCTCTCCAAATTCTGCTATGAGCAAAACAGGTGCAGCTTTCTTTTTCCAAATTGATTACCCCAATTATTCACCTTATTATATGAAACCTAAGGAAAAGATGAAGTGCACTAATTCCTGGCTACCTGCCAGTTGCAACTCAATCATTAGAAATTATAAATTGATGTTGGTTGTTTTGCACTGTTCCATGGGAAGATTTATGTCTTTATGTAGCCAGTGCTGATGGAATAAATTAAACTGGGCATAAAAAAGGAATAAAGATTTACTCAGCATTTGAAATCCTGACTTCAGTGCCTCATGGAAAAGTGTGGCAAATATTCTGTAAACATGCAAATACATCACATATCCCTAACAAAGAAAGCCTGGATAACTTGTCATTAAAGCTGTGACATTTCACCCCAATGCCCTCTCATTCCCAGAAAAGTTCTTTAAGCTGCTGTGAAAAAACCCATTGCATTCTCCCAGTGCAGAAGGAAAACATACTGGGCTTCACAGTGATCATCAGATTTTAGAAATGGTCCTGAAATGACACCCAGCCTCAATCCCATCCTTCTTTCAAGCTGAATTATGTTGCCTCTGCCAGAAAGATTGCCTCCTCAGAAAGGAACTGAAAAGGAGAAATTGGTTTTGAATTGCGCCACATACTGTTTTCTCAGGAGAAATGGGTTTGGTTGAAATCTAAACTGGAAGTTTTCATGTCCTTAAGGTCATTACTACTGGAGCACAATAGACTGCAGAAGTACAACGACTGTAGACGACAAGCATGCAGGCAGCGCATGGTGTTGGAAAAGCCTGCAGTGCTTCTCCATGCAGACTCTCTGGCAGATAGTCACCTGGACTGCACAGTGCTTGCGCCATGCAGGGCTTTTCAGTAAACATATTGGCACTCTGATATTATTTTAGTTTTCATTTTGAACAAGGGACTGCCCAAGGAAAGAGACTAGACTTAAACAGATCATCTTTCCTCCAAGCTTGCCGCCAGCAGGAACTGAAGTTGGTTTTCATTCGTGTCCTTTTGGCAAGCCAGCTCTGTGACTTAGCCTAGATTATGTGTTCAGAGCTATATACAAGATTTTAGTCATTCTGATTCCACTGCTTGGACTGCATTTGTCACCCTCACCCAGGCCTTCCCCAAGCGGAAAAAAAAAAAATTGATTTTGCAAAACTGTCAACATTCCAAAAAGGTCACCAGACAGATCAGGGAAACGAAGGAGTTAATACCCATGTCTTGCCCAAAATATAAAACAGTTAAAGGTATGGATGTTTTTTCTGCATTTTACTTTAAGGGTCCATTCAGAAGCCTTGATCCCATGTAAGACTTCAACCTGAAATATGCTGCCTCACACAAGAATTTTGCAATTTGAGACTCCTTGTTGCAAATGCATTTCTTTGTCAATGATTCCTAGCAGGTTGTTTCTTGGATGACTTGTATTTCATTTTTTGCTTTCAAATGTACATATTGTGTGAGTCCAGCTGTGAATTCATTCAAATAAAGAGTCCTTTTCCCTTGTCTGTTCATGGGCAATTTGTTGCTGGGATTTATCCATTCTGACTGGGCAGTTTGGCCACATGGTTCATTTTAAATTCACTCTTCATAAATGTTCTCTCTAAATTCACTTGTTTCCATCTTGAAATGGGTTTCATCCTTTCACCATATAAAAGAATACCAAAACTTGTGGGATTGGATAGGCACAGGACAGAATCATTCGCTGGAATGTTTAATCAGGAGCAAACAGAAAGGGAGTGAGTAAAAATGAAATTGCTGATTAATCCAAAAGTGTATGCACAAAAATCCATGTGTATGACTCATACAAGAGAGACAGAGGCCCCAGATAAATCCAACTTGTTCACTGTAAAGTAAAAATTAGGAGGACTGTCTTGGAATATAATCTCACAATCATCTTTCTCTGATACATCTAGAGCAATATGACTCCCACCATCTGCTGAGGCTTTGTGGAAAATGCTGGAAACTATCCTTCCTTACGCTACTTAATTCTACAACTTTCCCACTAATACAGCTACTCTTTAGGTACATCAAAAGAGTGTAATCTGTGGAGTGCTTAAAGACCAACACCTGTCAATGCCCAGATCATCCATTCAGTGTCCTTGCTGAAGAAATAATAGGTAGGAGGCAACGTGAGATAGACTTTAGTCCCACTAGATGACGAGGTTTTCACACACACTGTTGAAGACCACAAGAACATTAGAGGTAGCAGCAGGTGCTACAGCATGCATGCACTAGAACCATTTGGCTTACAGTACTGAAAGGAACTTGCCATTTACAAACTTGCCTATGAATAATAAAAAAGAAATGTGCTGGAAGAAGAGATAGAGACATAGATACTACCTACATTCCATTTTCAGGCCCATTTAAGAGTCAAGGTGCCCACCACAATATTGAAAAGTATCTGAATCACCTAATAAATTCTTAAAACAACCTTTAGAGTATCTAAGGAGGAAAAGGGTAGCTGGTCTTTCTAGTCCCTTGACCATTCAGTGAGTTTGGAAGTTTTGATCCAAATGGGCATTTCTCAGCCTTCTGCTATCAGTCACCTTACAATTCAAGACATCAAAGCTATAGGGACAGGGGGAGGAAGAAGTGAGGGATGGGATGTGACATAAACAAAGAAAAAGCTGTCCAGTTTTTTACACTTTAGAATCTGCACTTGGCACAATATGTATGTCTTGTCTAAGGATGTAACATGTCTATTGTCTGGCCATTGAAACAGCTCAAACTATTTACATGGAAAGGCCATGTTCAAAGAAGACATCTTGTGGTCATAGTATCTCCAAGTCTTCTCCTTCTCCCTTTTCTCCAGAGCATCTCAAATGGAAATTTTCACCAGATCTGTAGATGGCACTCTCCAGTGCCATTTCTTCAGCTGTAAGGCGGTTGCACGTGTTATAGGAGGTAAGAGACTAAATACTTATTTTTTGGCCAGGAGGGGCTCTCAGGCTCTATTCTGAGCCAAAGAACTATAAAAGGTGGTGCAAAAGTTGGGAGAAGAAACATGGTCTTGTTTACACAAGAAGAAAATACTAAATGTGATCAGGAGCTGAAGTGTCCATGACAACGTTTCTCAGAAAGTCAATTTATTGACCATAATAGAGCCATCCACTGGTAATAATGCAGGGTACACACCAAGGCTGTTTAGCCAAAATCCTCACATCTCAGTTCCTCAGCATGAGCAAAATTTGTATTTCTATCAGATGAATTGATTCCTCATTTGGGTCTGTCTTTTCTTGACCAAAGTCCTCAGTGGAATGTCAGAACAGCGATTACTATGGGTATTTGAATGGAGGATTTAAATGGAGGCTTGATCTCCTGTTATGGCAGAATACAGAAAAGTCCAGTCAGTTAGTCATCTCAGAACAGATTGAAGGAATGCATAGCATATATGGAAAAAGGCAGGTTTTGATATTTGTCCCAAGGATAAGCCTTGCAACACTTCTAAGTGTCACTTTTCCTGTAATTTTCTTAGTTTTAACATTATTCCATTTCCCCTTGAGCCATCCTTGAGCTGACATTAACAGGATGCACTCCATTAACCTCAATGAAGTCAAGGCCTTCAAAGCTCTTAGTCTAACAGTATTTTACTTTACTCTTGGGTGTAAATCAGCTTTAATGCCAGGACTGCAGGCACTGTAATCTAAGCCTGGAAAAGTTAAAAGGGTGTTGCAATGCATGTAAAATCTATATGAAATAGAAGGATGCTTTTTTTTCCCCTGAAGGAAAGAAAATGCTTTATTGGTTAACTCTGATGTTCCTTTGGAAAGGTGGTGTTTTTTCCTTTTTTTTAAAAGGGGAAAGAATAAGAACAAATTACTTCTGTTAGGAAATACTAGGCAATAATTGGTAGATGTAATTCTGCAGACTTAGTGGTGAAATCTTTTTGCAAGAATCATAGAGGAAGTTTTGAGGCCAATTCCTTCCAGGTAACACAACCAGATCCCACAGCACAATGCTGCAAAACATCCAGCCCATCTCCTGACTCCTGCCTCAGAGGCTGGTTTTCATAGGAAACTGTTTTACTTCTCACACTCACCTCAGAAGCTTGGCTCCTGCCACTAAATAGCCAAAATGATTTTGAGATACTCTGTTAAGGCTCGAAGCCACTGACCTCAGTGCTACCGAATTTCAGGCAACATGTGCCTTCTGGTTTCACTTCTCTTGAGTGGCCTGAGGTCAAAGTCTCTAATTGTGAGTTACAAGAGTAGAAACACAGAGAGCAAGACCAGATTCTTGCAGAACAGAGACCTTGAATGTGATAGGAAGCAAAATATCTGAATTCAACTGGACTTTAATTTTTATAGCTGGCATCAAAGGACGTTTGGATTCTTTTCTTCTCTTTTAAAGACTCTATTTGTCCACTGAGGGGAAAAAAAGGAGAGATAATGAGTGACTTGGAACATCAGCATTAGAAGGTGGAAAGAAATGGTGTCCAGCCGTTTCTTAGAATAGCCTGTTCTGAAGAAATGCTGCAAAGGATTGGCTTTGATAGTTCAGACTGCCAGGGAGGAAACCAAATTAACATCAGAAAGGAAGATGTGTGAGTTGCCCCAAGTACAAGTGATGGGTTTAATGTTAACATTATGAGAGTCATGCCAGAGATTTTCACTGCCACAGAAACCCAACAATGGGGATAGGTAAAATGCCCAGGAAAATGGCACTGAAAATATGAACTGGAGTCCAGATGGCTCTCCTGAAAGAGAGACTGAGAAACCTTCCTGGCAAAACACAATCCTTGTCTTTGCTGACTCTTTTCAAACAGGACTACAGTTGAAAATTAATGCAATTAGTTGGATGACCTAGAAAAAGGCAGAGTGAGTCTCTCTTTTCAGAGAATTTCTTGTGGTTGGACCAAACTCCCATTCATGAGAAGTATCCAACAAGAATTTCACAGCTTACTGAAAAGTGGTTCAATGCAATCTGGCTGAATTGAATGCAATAGTTCACATTAGTCCTGTGCTCAATGTGAGCCAATCGCATTTCCACCCAAGGACTCCAGGGAGTCCTCAACATAACGAGGTAGTGAATCTTGATTGGGTTCCTAAGGCATGGGTAACCACATAACACAAAGTATCATTCAAAGTGCTAAATTTCTTAAAATCTGGGTCATGAGTGTTAATGTCACACTATGACAGAATAACTTTGCACTACCCGTGGTCACAAGCAGAGAGCAGGACCCACAATTCAGCTAGGTGTTTCCAATGATGACAGCACCCACAGGGTTAAGACGCCAGTCATCCTAGAGTTATTTGTAGCACCTAGTTCATTTCTCTCTTTTAAGAACTATTCTTTCTCTTCCATACTCTGGCATAAAAACCCCAGCGTCTAGAGCCTCGTCTCTTGCCCGGAAAAAAACCTAGTTCCTTGCCCTCATTTCCCTTCATGGCCCCATCCACTCGTGCAGTTCCCCCCAGCCAGGAAGGCACACAAATGAGACATAAGGGAGCCTACTGTAACAGGACACCATGAATCTCCTATCCCTGAAGAGCTTTGCAGATATTTTCCCTCCTCCAGGGACTCAAACGCAGCATCTCCAAATGCACTTACCCTCTGCCAGCCTAGGTCCTGGGAACTTGAGTTTATTCCCAAACTCAGATGTTCCAGTTGACAGCATTAAACAGTGGCTGCCAAGCCAACAGGCCAGCGAGTGAATGGGTTTTATTAAAAATAAATAATTTTTAAGCAAAGCTGAGTGAACCTTATCTTCACCTTTGAAATAGAATGGATATCAAATCTCTGGGTTAGACTTCGCTCTTTACCTGTTGACTCTTCCAAAACCGACATAAATGACCCCTCTGCTTTAATTCCTTTGATGTTTTTTGATTTTTCTCTCCTAACTGGTATGGAAAAGAACATTTTTTTTGTTTTTACATAAACTCTAGGGAATTGTTTTTAAGCTTGAGTACAGTAATACAGGGAGGTTTTTAAGATGTGCACTTCAAATAGGCATTCATGTCCATATTTGAATGCCTACAAAAGTTGGCCTCACATACAAAGATACATCTACTGATATATATGCCAGCTGTGTTTGATATGAATCTAGAAATCAAGCTGCAAGCATTTTGTTTTGAACCTCTAGGCCATAATGTACCTGATATCTAGGTGCAAATGAAGCCTGTTTCCATTCAAGTCCTTTTTCAATACTTCTTTTTATTAAGCCATTAAGAATATTCCCAGACAATGAAAAAACATTAATTTAACTAAATAGGGATTTGAAGTGGTACCATAATAATCTGAATCAAACTTCACCAGAAGAACAGGAAAAAGAATGAGTTTTACTTGAATGAAGGCTTTTTGGTTAGTTTTACACTCAAAACTTGAACAAAAAAATTAACCTTTTTGTTTGTTTCTAAAACAAAAACATAATTACCAAATATTTATTATTAATAACATTTTAAAAATATGTTAAGAGTAGTTTCTGGTCATTCAAAACATTTTACTTAAAAATCATGTGAAATATTTTTTTTATTTGGAACGATGCAGGTACCTGCTGAGAAAAGATGTCTGTCTGTCTCCACTGAACCCAAAGAACCCTTTTTTTTCCTTTCTGTGAGTTTCTAGCCCAGGTGTTCCTGGACCAGAGACAGTTAATATGTGAGAAAGAAGGGTTTCTGGTAATTGCAAGGAGAAGAGGAAAAGCTTTAAAAAAAGTTTTTGCAATCTTGTCTTGCTGACTGTTTCTGACATGTAATAGAGTTTTTAAAGGGCTTTTAAATGAAATCACTCAGCCAGCTTTGCTGCGTCACTTTCCACTTCACAAGTTTTTCATAAAAGTCTGGGAACAGCTCTGGAAAACGTAGGAGTGAGCATTGAGGGATGTATAATGGACTGCAAGAAGGAAAGCTCTTTGCCATCCAGTTCTGAACTCAGAATTTACCTAATCTCATCCTGTTTGGAAGTTTCCAGATGAGGTGTGAACACAGCCAAGTTTCACCTGCAAAGCCCTGAGAGGTGCAGGTTACAGTGATCTCTGCATCCTGTACCAGTACAAAAACTAAACAACTCTGCACATCCAGCATCCTGGCAAACCTCCCAAGAGGTTGGGAATAAGTATCACAGATGGGGAAACAGATCCTTGTAGATTAAACTGTTTTTCTGAGGTCATTTGGTAAAATTGTGGTGGAGCTGGAGACTGATGTAGGATTTTTGGAATCCTGGGACTAAACTTAAAGGACAGAATCATTGGTGCTGGAGAAGATGTGCTTGAACTGATGTTGTTAAGAACAGATCAGTGTTTTGTAGTTTAACTTCTAATCAAGGGTAACAATGTATTATGTGTGGGTCTATGTAACTGTATCAATTTAATGCATATGCATACATATGATGGATTTCTAATTACTAACTTCTCCACTTATTTCAAACAGTCTAGGACCATTCACTTTGAAGAAAAGGGAGAGTTTGAAGTCAAGTTAGATTTTCTGCAGCAGAAGCTAATATGGCTGTTTAAAGTTTTCTAGCTACAGATTTGGGATAATAGCCAGGAGTTACACAAACAGTGCCGAACCAAAAACAGGGGTCTTATTAAAAGACAGAGAAGTACCTGGCAAGGAATAATAATGTGAACGTAAAACTCAGTCGATGATATCTTATTTATGTGTATCATGAATGTTATCACAGAATAGAAAATCTGCCCCTCCAATGTTATTGCTGTTTGGGGGGTGGTGGGTGAGGGGCAGAGGCATTATCTTTATGAAAAAAAGAGCCTTTTGAAGGCATTGTGGAAGCGACTGATTTCTCTATTGTTCTTTCCATTCCTCTTCACCACCCATACTTCCATTTGTTCATTCATCCATATTCAGTCCTTGTGTCTCTACCTAAGGCTCTATTTATCCATCATTGAATATGTCGTGTTCTGGTCGCACTACTGTAAGCAGAAAAAGAGATGGTCCCAATGACCCTGTGAAAGTCATTATAAGAGTCATTGGAGGGAGATGGCAAATTGATCAATATCCTTGCTGATAAACCAGAGAAGCTATAAGTCTCTTGCCAGATAGGAGCTAGAGAACTAGGAGAGCTCAAGTCTGAATATCTTTAGATATGCCTTGGCTTTCCAAGTAAATACCATCTAGTCTCTGCAGCTTCTGAGGATTGTTCAGCTCAGATTCTGACCTTACACTATGTTCCCTTCAGTCCTGATCCAAAATAACTCTGCTGATTTCAGTGAACCGATTCTGGATTTGTGCCATTCAGTGCAAAACTGGAATTTGTCCTCTCGGAGACTAGCTGTCCCAGCAGAGTTTATGTGTGGTGCTCATTCAAGTCACTAAGAATAAAGCACAGCAATTTGGGGATGCAGTGACCTTCTTACTGTCTCCCTTGTGTCACCAAAAAGTCAGCCATCTAAAGCACAGAACTGGTTTTAAACAATCCAAAGGGCCTTGTTTTCCCAATGCAAGGGAAAAAGCTCACTGGGCAGCTCTGAGATGTATGGATTGTGTTTAGTCTATGTGCTTAAAAATAATAATAATAAAAATATTGTTCAGGCCAGAAGGAATTTACAGGCTTCTAGCATCATGGAAAGCAACTACCTCAGTCTTCAGAGTAAAAATATGCCAGAGAGACCCAAATAAGCTCCTCCTTGTCCTATTAATTCATCAAACTTGGCCATGCATTATTGGCCCAACACAGCAATAATCTTCCTCTTCAGGGTCAGTCATGAACTGTGCCAGATTCCTCCCAGCCTGTGTGAAATTGATTGACATTGAACATCAGCCAAGCAGCCAACAGCCTCATGGGATTCAAGTTCTCAGATACCAAAGAGCCTCTTCCAGCAGCGTTAGGCATAGGGCACTGCACTGTTATTTATATGAGGCTCAGATCCTCAGTATCCCTTTCATGGGGAAGGGGATATGTCTGAGATCACACCCTTAGGAGGATCACATCACTCTGGAGCTAGGAATGTTGGCCTCAAGATAATTAGGCTAGCCGCATTTCAATGGCAAATCGTATTTTTCACAGTCCGAGAAGCCAGACATGTTTACCTCAATTCCCAGGATAAGCAAAAGTTAGAACACTGAGATGCTCACCATCATTCAGCTTAGTGGCTTACACCCTTTGCTGGGAGCTAATTTGGGAAAGCTAAGCAGCATATCAAGGCTGTCTCAGCACCGCCATGTGCAGCTGCAAAAAGCCACTCAGAATTGCAGCTGGACGCCTTTTGCCTTATCTTAACAGCTGCCTTAAATATTACCATACGTCTTCCTTCATACGGGGACAGGAGGCTGAAAATTTAATAACACTGGTAGCAAGATGACGTCTGGAATGATGGATAATCATTATAAGAATTATAATTTTGATTCTTTAGTATTTATCTATTGAATTTTGGGTTTGTTTAGAAAAGGAAATTCCTGGATATAAACTTCAATTTGTGATTCCAAATAACCTTACCATTTGACAACATCTGTTACAATTGTTACTAGACAGACAGCATTAAGCTCTTGCCATATCTTTGGATCCTTTGGGTGAAAGATCTTGATTATTTATTCTGGATGGAAAAACACACTGACTCCTCTTAATTCACTTTACGGATGCTCATTTAAGAACAATGAAAGTCAAGGTGAATTTAGGCAACTCTGGGGTTTGTAACTCTATATGCATAGAAAGAGAAAGCCAAACTCACTGCTGAAGTAAATCGGAAAAACTCCACTAAGGTCAATGGTTCCACCGTCATTGATTCTAGCAACAGAACCTGGCTGGGTATGTGCAAAGAAAGTGTCAATCATTTTCATCTGAGAAACCTACACTTATTTCATAGCCAAAAAGTATAAAGTAAGTTGTCCAAAGGAAATCCTGCACCTCAGTGAGGGTGGGTTAAGTGGCTTTGCCAAAGAGGATATCATGGTTTATAAGACAAAGGCTATTATCTTTAATAAACATAGAGCCTCTGTTTAAATATATATATGTTCATAAACAGTACAGACTGCTGTACAGCTTTTTGAAGCACATGGAATGGGAGCAAAGACCCTTTAAATTAGGGACCTGTTGTAGTCACACATTGTCTAGAGCCACCACTGGTGAACATCCTCTAAGGTTAGGCTGTTCAGTACAAAATGGCTTCCTGCTTCTCTGTCCTCAGTAGACCTCCAGACTGTCCAGAGTTCCTGTGGGGAACATGTATAACTCACTAATCATTGATGTTCTGTCTGAAGATTAGAGGCGATTGCAGTCATCAAAGAGAGTAACACAAGCAATTAAATCATAACATTCACCAGCAACACAGTGGGTAGGGAAGCACGGTGGAACCCTGTGTTTCCTCTTCAGTTTCCTCTCAGCTCAGCTCCATTGACTACTCAACACTTCTGTTTCAGAACCACAGCTATGACCAATGAACAGGACAGGGCTTGATTTCATTTTATCATTTTGAATATTTGACTCGGGCACCAACTGTGATGTTTCTGAGCTCTTTAGATCTGCTGCACAAGCCTGGGCTAAGCAAGGCATGGATCATATACATAGGAACTAGAGTCTATGAAAATATGCATCTGGTTTTAACTTCTTTTAGAAGAGGCCAGAACACTAGATCTGCGGATTGATATCCTCATGACACATGCGTACATATTTCATGATACATGAGTACATATTTCCTTGGTTGACTCTTGACTTGATCATGCTAGGCAATAAACCCCAACACTTCTATGAGGGTCAAAGATCATGAGTCCTGGGGCTTTCAACCAGCAGTGTGATGTGGGGGGACATTAGAAACACCTGGGAAAAGCTGTGTTCACTGTAACATTGGAGACTGAAAATGCTTCATTTTTACTCCTAAATCATCTGAAGGTGTATAATTGTCTATGCTGGAGTAAAAGTAATCCCAACCACCCACCAAAGCCAGTCTTCTCCCAGAAAACCTATCTCATCTTGTCCCAGATTTTTCTTCACTGGAACTGAAACCCAAGATCATTTCCAAGAAAGGTGTGGGTATGGTTGTAGATGTCTGAGTGTGAAGGGAGGTAGCCACAACTCAGAGCTGTAATCTCAGCAACTAAAATTTTTTTGTTTACCAGGGGGCCTTGCATATGCATATCACAACAAGCTCAAGCAGCTTAACTTCAGTACACAGAGCTGCCAGGAGGCTTGATGTGACTAAACCCAGAAGTCTGTACTCTAAGCACTTCTTCTGACCCTGGAATGATGGCAGAATATTACTTTGGCCTCTTTGTTTGTCTCAGCCTTGGTACCGTAGAGCACATAAAATAATCCTTTGCTACAGATTATAGTTTCAGACTATTTGATAAACAGGAGTCTATTTTTAGGCACTAGATTTGCCTAGGGAAGTTGTGGAATCTCCATCTCTGAATGGTTTTCATAGCAGGTTAGACAAATCATTTAGGCAAAAACAATCTTTACTTGAGGCGGGCAGATTCTCCCAGCTCTGTTTTCAGAGATTCAGTATATTATAGAGAGGAAGAAAATAAATTTAAGCATAAATTGGTAATACTTGCATCTTTTTTGTAGCAGGCAAACGATACTGTTTGGGGACATATGGTGAGAAAGAAAATAGGAGAGGAGCTGAAGAGGAAGTAAGGCACCAGAGAAACAACTGAGGAAGAAGAAATTGGTGGAAATTAAATTCCTGATTATAACTTGGAAACAAAGCAATGATGCCTTTCCCCACAACTAAGAGACTCAGTAAAGCCAGGGTCTGATGAATAATGAATTTTAACACACTGATTCAAGAAACTTTTTAGAACCCCCTCCTTTGAGCCAGCCACCTCCATGGAAGAGTGAGCAAACAGCTAATGTTGGATTGAAACAGTCAATGTACCTTTAACAGGTAATCCATATACATACACACTGAGAATCTATGCTTCCTCCTCTATCCCCAGTTCAGGTCACTTAAGCTTTTTATTGAAGTTGAATTTCAATAAAACCATAGCTACAAAACCAGTTGCAATCCTTGTGTCCTCCTATTTCTGTATACACCTGTCTGTTATATCTAATACTTAGCTCTTGGGATATGATCCCTTTTTTTGGATCTGTGTCTGTGTAGAACTTGGGGCAAATTGGAGGGGAGCCCAGCAGAGGGCTGATCATGACATAAAAGTCATAGGAACAGTTCCTCTTTTAGCAGGCAGTATTCACCTTGATCTGCAGCTCTTTATAAGACACTTTTGGAGCCTGATTTAGGGACACACTTATTTTCCAGGTCACAAGTGGAGCAAAAAGGGGAGCAGGTTTTGGAGCCAGGGATTTCTTAGTCTGCTGTTATCATGCTGGGGGGTGGGAAAATAGGATTCTGTTTTAGCTGCTTTATCTTCCTCCAGGTTTGGCTGCATTGTCTGAGCTGTCTTTGGTGAGGGCTTTGCCAGCAGCCTCCTGTTCTGTCTCACTGTGTCGACAGACCCTGTTGCACTTAATTAAGAGCTAGACACTTTAGACAGCAGCATAGCAGTCCCCAACAGTATTACAAAGGTGAACATGTGTAAGGGAAAAGAGAGCATTTCCCATTCAAACCAGGGTTTGCATGCTCTGCCAGGTCAATTAAAAGCTTTTGCAGCCACAGAAGAAATAGTTCTTTCTCCCTTTTATTAAAATCGCACCTCGATTACTGTGTCCAGTTTTGGGCCCCTCACTACAAAAAGGACATTGAATTACTCAAGCGTGTCCAAAGAAGGGCAGCGAAGTTGGTGAAGGGTCTGGAGCACATGTCGTACGAGGAGCAGCTGAGGGAACTGGGGTTGTTTAGTCTGGAGAAGAGGAGGCTGAGGGGAGACCTCATCGCCCTCTATAACTCCCTGAAAGGAGGTTGCAGAGAGCTGGGGATGAATCTCTTTAACCAAGTAACAAGTGATAGGACAAGATGTAATGGCCTCAAGTTGTGCCAGGGAAGGTTTAGACTGGATATTAGGAAGCATTTCTTTACAGAACGGGTTGTTAGGCGTTGGAATGGGCTGCCCAGGGAGGTGGTGGAGTCCCCATCCCTGGAGGTGTTTAAGAGTAGGGTCGACATAGTGCTGAGGGATATGGTGTAGTTGGGAACTGTCAATGTTAGGTTAATGGTTGGACTGGATGATCTTCAAGGTCTTTTCCAACCTAGATGATTCTGTGATTCTGTGAAAAGGGCTGCTTCATCCCATTGTGGATTGGAAAAGCTACTTGGCTGACCTTGGATCCCAGTTGACCTCCAGCCACAAGCCTAGGCCTTTACCAGAAAGGATGGGGAACCATCAATCTCTAAATGAAGACATTGCCCTCTTGATTATCTCTTTGTTGCCAGTGGTATGTGAGGCTATAGAAAGGAAAAGAGCAGTTCCAAGGTGGCTGCAAGTGAAGGAGTATGTCCCAGCCTTGATGAGACTTTTATTCTGTCTGGTGCTGCACAAATTGCTCTGTCAGCAAGAGTTGTTGCTATACGTTAGGCTTGAATTTTCCGGAAAAGACTAAGTCTGTTCCCCCCATCTCCTCCTACCAACACCACTCAGTGTAGCACACCACTCCATTCCAAGTGTCATGGCACCATGTTGTGTCTGGAGGCTCTATCAGTTTCTTTCCTTGTCTGGGCTTGGATTAACCTGGCCCTATGCATCTACAGAGTCAGTTCAGATAAAGTTTTGACAGATATGGGCAGTGAACAGGCATCAGTCACTGGGGCTGACTGAAGGAAAGAGGAGATAAGACATTCTTGGATACCTGAGCCAGGATAATGTAGGTGTCCCCATAGGAAAGAAGCCATAGATTACATTGTTTGGTCTTCTGCTTAGCTGCCTGCAATGATCCAAAAAAGACTGGTGGAATGGTTTGCATGGAAGGGCTTTGGGCTGGATGCCAGGAGGAACTGGCTGGAGCAAGGTCCAGATTGACAGCAAGACTGAAAATCTTGCACCAATGATGTCTATGGCAAAGCTCCAGCTGATCCCATGGAGGGCTGGGCATTATTTCTCATCTTTTCTTGTCCCTGGAAAAAAAAGATATTTGTCTAATGAAAGACATGTTCTCACCCTCATCTACTGACTGGGAATTCAGTGTTAACCTTTTGGAGAACCAGCTCATCCCAGAGAAGTGTCCTTTATCTTACTGGAACTCGTGACCCTGATGTATAGGATTGCTGCCTGTGAAGGCTGGAGGGTGGGCTTTATGCACCATGTTCTGAGAAAATAACACAAGAGGATTCTGTTGATGTCAAGAAGAAAGTGATGGTTTGTTAAGAGAATGAAGCCTGGAGGTATCATAAGCAAAGCTACTATTCAAGCCAGGTGTTCACAGTCTGAACAAGTCTTTCTTGTTACCTTCCCCATATCTTTTCCCCTGAGCTCCAACCTGCACTTCACCTGTAAAGCTTCACACAGATTGCTCCATCTGTCCTTTTTAACTGTTATTGTGCTTTGTGACAGTATTTGCTTATGTACCAGAGTCATCATTACCAGCACCAGGTCTAGAAGATGGAGACAAGCCCAGTCAATAGTCCTGTTGCAAATGGTTCAGCTTTAAATGTCCTGCATTTTTTTCAACCATCTTCTAGTGGCTGTCTGCTTTGTCACTGTAGGTGAAGAATTTGTTTCCACCGAGTTCCTGCCTTCACACCTTTGATTAGCATCCTGGTCTCTTGTATCTCAGCATCCATCATCTCTTGTTTCTGACTCCTCCATCAGCTGAAAAACTCTTGGTGTCCTCCTGATTTTGTCCTTGTCTACAAGTTGTTTCTTTTTGTGCATGTATTTTCATCTTCATCACTATCTCCCTGTAATTTCTCCTGACTGTTGCCTTCCTTGCAGCAGCCTGTCCATTTAGCTTGGCACTTTCTTGAATGGGTGGTGTACCCATCTCTCTTCAGGCTGGGACAGCTTGCTCCGTGGGGTGCAGAATACTGGCTCTGGCTCAGTGGTCCCTGAATTAGCAGATCACCTGGTCCTCAAGATAGCGTACTGCAATGTTGGACCATGTCACTTTTTCTGATGATGTATCATCAGAAAGAGAGATCTCTATTTCTGTCACTTCTGACCTTCTTGAATTTGAGAATACTTGGGGGAAGTTATCGTGGGCACAAATTCCTTTTGCTGTCAAATTGCATACATTCTGCCAACACGTACTATCACTCACTGTCCAAGCATAGTGAATCATACCTTGCAAAATGCCCCTTCAGTTTCTAATTAGCACATTCTGGCTAAGCAGCCTCAAGATTTTCTATGTATCTTGCAGAAAACAAGTTAGTGTTAATAAGGCAGACACTCTATCTGGGGACCAAAGCTGCAAGAAAGGGCCTCCACTTTGCCAACTGCTAAGTAACGTGACCTTAAGAGGAGAATAAACTGTTGTTATAGGTTTTGTGATGATTTGGCTGTTTTGGGCTAGAAAAAGTGTAATTTATTATACAAAATATAATTTATAGTTTTGCTAGGATGTGATGCTTCTTGTTCCTCCCCTACAGAAATTTAATGTGCTGTTCAGGTCACCTTCCTCCCACTAGGTATTTCCTAAAACTGCTTCCATTGTTAGACATGATTCACCTCCAGTGACAACATGGTGGCATTATGGCTGCATAGGTTCATCATCACAAAGGAGAATTCTCAGCAAACTACTTGTCTCGTGCTGGGTGTCAGCAGCTGAGGCACATGAGCCTCTTTCCTCCTGTATACCCAAAAAACTTGTTATCACTGCAAAAGTGTTTCACCACCCTTGTGTGCCTGGGGCATTGTTTCGTATCTGTTGAAAGTGTTTAGGCATTGCTGAAGATGCTACTGTGAGCCACTGAAATCTTACAGACTTTCACCCTGGAACTGTCACTGTGGAAGGAAGTTACATGACACAGACTCACTCCAAGTTAGACTGATGGGGTGGGTGGATGCCTCTGCTGCCAGTGGTGGTTGCACACAATCACAAGCCATGAATTTTCCCTTGTGATGTTGCCTCCTCATTCAGGGACCTTTTTCCCAAATTGTCACTTTTGAGATAAGCAGGACATTTATTAGGCAGTTATTCCATTCATTGCCCTTCTGTTCTTCCTCATGATGATCAGGGATGTTCCCTACTGCACCAAAATATAGGCTTGGCTTTTAGAACATCAATCTGAGCCCAATATAATAAAGAGTCTTTTTTTCCCTCCACTATTACAGGCCCATGCTGAAATGCAATTTGCATTGGAGGACAATATCTGAAGCAAACATTCCCCAGTGAGTATTTTCAAAGAGGCTTGGATGTACTCCTTGAAAGAGAGCAGTGTTTGCTCCAGAACTGGAACTACTCTACACACACAACAACAAGGTCCAGAAATGTGGTGTTAATTGAACATGTTGGTTTCCATATGTCCACAACATGGAGGGACCCAGTGTCTGTCATATCCATAATGCTGGAGAACTTGCATGCATTAAGGTCCTGTCATTACAGGAGGCTCATTACAGACAGATTTTTTTACTCCAGTGTCACACTGAGGCTTCAGCAGCTGCTCAGTTACCATTTGGGCAGGCCTGTCTATTGCTTTCCACAGCTTTTTCATCTCCAGTCCTGCCCGTGGGAGGGATGAACAAGTGGTGGGGAGGAAGTGGTCAGGGACAGCTCTGACAGGGGCATGTTTATGCTGGACTTTCATGTTGTTCCTCTGTATCTGATGGAGAACAGTCCATCTCGCCTACACAGTGAGGGGTGCGTAAAGCCTCTCTGTGTGTTTGCAGGGAAAGGCTGAGTTATGATGATACTGCCACTGGCTTGTCATGTACAATTGGGAAGCCCTGATGTAGTCATTCCTTTCTACCACCCTCACTGACTCAGATCTCCTGCTTGCTTCTGACAGGATTGAGCTGTCTTGGCTCAGCTGTGTCGCAGGAACCATCTGCAGGCCTGAATCTCCTCTTCTTTTGTTAGTACTTCAGCACCTCCATGGTATTGCCCATGCTATGACAGAGTACTGGCTCCAAATCTGAAGAAATCCCTCTGTTGGATTTACCTCCTCTCACCATTGCTAGGCAAACTGCTTCTTGTGGCGCCCACTGGGATCCAAGAAGGGCAAAACTAGTGTTGCCAACACCCACTCTTCCAGATATACAAAGAAAAATTAAAACACTCTGTCCCCAACTTTTTCATTTTTTAACCATGGAAATGTTTTAATTTTTTTTTTCCCAGAGAAAAGAGCTCCTTCTTTTTCACATGCAATTTTTTTGCAAGTTTACACATTTCTTTGTGGATTTACCACACTGTCCATTTGTGCTCTTTGTGTATTAATGAAAAATCTGAGAAGATAAGAATGAACATTCTTTGAAACATTTAGAGTCTCCTGTTCAAAAGAGCTCTTCATTTTGAATTTTCCATCTTTTCTTATGCTTTAAAGCTCTCAAGAATGACACAAGTTGGCCTATTTCAGAACAGATAAAATATTTCATTGATACAAAGTATATTTTCCCATGTATTGCACAGAAACATGCAAGCGGTTCTCCTTCTTCTTTCCTCTATCAATTCTTTGTTTCTCAGAACCTCCAGGAATAAGACAATCCCCAGAGCCTTTGCTGATGACACACACATGTTTACTAGATTGCAGTGTATTTCAACACCCAGTTGAAAACTGTCTCTTTTTTGAACACTTAGTAGATGCACCCCAGCACACATCATGGCTTCTTCCCCATCTGTCTCACCCCAGCCCACCTTCATCTGGCCTCTTCTCTGCTGCTGTTGTCACTCTGAAAGGGAGCTGCCCAAACTGCAGATATTCTCTACTTTCTCCACGTTGCTTTCCTTGGAGCTATGCTGCAGCAGAGCTGCCACTGAAGAGAGTTCACAGTCCTTTTGGTTTCTTGTCTTCACCCACAATGGAGACTGGAAAGTATCTTGTATTATGTTCAACAGGGTGTGGGGGAATGAGGGAAGAAACCAGTCACTTGTGGTCGTGAGGAATCTCTGATTTGCCAAAAACACTAGCTGAGCTGGGATTCCCATTCCAAGCTGGATGTGTTGATTCAGAAAATCGAGTAGATAATGAGCTGTTTATGAGCAGGTCCTGTTTGTTTACTTTGCTGCAAAGCTGTGAATGGCCTGTTCATGAGAAGCATCCTGGACTCTGACCTCGTAGAGGGAATGTGCATGAGATGAGCAGAGAAGAACTCAAACCTCTGACTCAGCAAAGGAAAACACATAGTTTTCTGAAAAGGCCACCTGAGAATTGACCATCTCACAGGCCACACAGAGGACACTTTCTTCACAGCAGTCAAATGAGCACATGTCCTTGTCACTAGGTCTCTGCTCCAGGAGAACACTACATGGAATATCAACAGTCCTAACTCGTTAACTGGTCTAACACTGAGCTTGATGAAAGTCAGAGCAGGTATTTTTCTCAAAACCAGATTTTAGCTAGAATGAAAGAAAAAGAATATGTTTTTCCTTTCCTCCTCTGTGCTGGCGTCTAGCCAGACAGCCACCAAAGAAAGCGGAAAACCATGATGCAGTTCTGGGAAACTGGAATACTTCCTATATAAGATGTTGGAAAAGGCTAACACAGCCTATAGGAGTCTTCTCATCTAATTCCAGTTTGAAATACTCTATATTCTTTAGGCAGACATCCAGACTTGAGTTAAACCTTCCCAATGACACAGATGTTCTTCTTTTGCTGTGAAAATATTTGCATCTTCTCTTTTAAATTATTTCCTATTATCTCCTTATTATACCTTGTCATACTTGTGGCTGCTTGACTGAAAAGTCCTCCATTACCACATTAGCATATGGAGTTTATTGCCACAAAATACCAGAAAGGACATGCACTCAGCAGGATTCAAACATGGGAAACATGGCAAGTTTTTCTGAATTTCTTTGACTCCAGTGGTACATTCCAGGGAGATCTTTCCATGGAGGGACACAGTTCACCTCCCTCAAAAGCTGGAGTCAGAAGAGTTCTGGCTTTTTCAGAGGCTAATGCTGCAATATGAATGTTCATCATTGCTGGAAAGAAGGGAAGGGAAATTTTTTGCCTTTTATAAAAAGAAAAAAGAAACATTGGCAGATCTCAGAGTTTTGACATTGTGAGTTTCTGCAGAAACATTTAGGGAGTTTTGGTCTTTGTTTGGGGTATTGGGGAAAAGGAAGGGGAGAAGGGAACCAACAGTAAAACAGATAGGAAAAAAAAAGACAAAAAAATGAAGAATTCTGGGGGAAATTCAAGTGAGGATGGTATAGTGGCAAAGCAAAGGAGTTGGCTTTGAAGTCTGAGGGTTCTGTTTTATACTTGGGAGAGCTGGTGAAACAGAGCCCAATCCTGAGAAATTCTGGAACTGATTATTGGCCTTATATAATAAAACAGTGGATTTACAATAAATTTTCCATTAATTATCATATTCACAGGTGATGTCTAAATATACACCCTCAACTACTTGCAGGCAATATGTTTTACAGTAATTTCATTTTGGTATTTTTTTATTCTGTAAGATTTGTATGGGCAAAAAAATCCAAATGTGCATGCTTTGTTTGCATAGGCAATATAGGGAATATATAAACTTACTAAGTGCTTTGCTATTTGATTTTGCATGTTGCATTCCAAGCACTCCCACCAGTACAGCAGGCACTACACCAGGCACTCCAATCACTCAGGAACTGCAGGAAAACTTCAGGCAAACCATATTCCTACTGTACAACCAACATTTGGGATTTTTTAACTTGTTAAATTTTGCTCTTTTATCATGATGGGAATGATCTATTCCTCTGCTTTTCCTATGAATAATCTCTAAGATCATACATTTGTGGATGTTTTCTTGTATAACATGGAAATGCAAGACATTGGTTTATGTTAAAATACAGAACATGCATTGACTGCTGCTCACAATGGAATTTTCCATGTTTTTGTCAACACTGCTTTTGTAAATTAATTGATAGGTCTTTGGAGATGGACCAAAGCCAAACAATTTAGACACTGGCTTGAACCCACTGAGAGGCAGATCTGAGATATTTATTCATTCTGTTACAGGGAAGTAGCTCAAGTACAAACTGCAACACAGGGTATAGGCTTAGTGTACGTAGGTAACAAATCACAGCCACATACACACAGACAGTGCTATGGGAACAAAACGTGGCAGCCATGACAACAAAACGACAAGCCCTTGTTAGATCAACTAAAACAGTAACTCTGTTAGCTGTGCATAGGAAGCCTTTCTCTTCTCCAGGGTTGGACACAAGAGGAGAAAATGGAGTTAGAGGGTAAATCAAAGCAGTACAAGAATATCCTCAGGAATCAAAGTTTTGGGGTTTTTCTAGTATCATATATCATAGAATCATATGTATCATATAGTATGTGAGAAGTTGGTGATGATGATAAGCTGGTAATGACAACAATGACAGAATGGTGAGCAGTCAGGAATGCCTTTGCCATAGAAAGCATTGGCACAAAAAATATTCCAAGATCCCTAGGTAAACCAAGACCTTCCCTATCTGATCCATGGTTCTTTCTGACAATAACTGCAGTGAAACAAAGCAGTTGATAAGAAAGGTGGAAAATTCATCACTTAAATTCTTCACATTTCAAGCCCTGAATCTTTCAATAAGAGATAATTTAGCTTGACTGAAAGACTGGGTGAAGTTCTTTGGTGTAGGAAATGCACAAGTCAGTCTGGACAGTTTCTGGTCAGCAGGAAATAAACTTCAGCATGCAAGATCAGTCATACTGGCACCAGCATACTAAATGAGATATAAACTCAAATCAGAACATAATCTTTGTACCAAAGCAGGTACCATCTACATAGGCTATGGCAGAACAACTCAGTTCATGTGCCACCAGGACCTTCCTTAATGCTTTGCCACATTCTGATCCAAATTTCTGGCCTGCAGTTGATGCTTTTCAACAAAGGCAAATATCTCCCTAGAGATCACTCGCATTATGGACCAGTTATGACAAAATTCCTCTATCAAAGCTCACAATGAGAAGGTGCAAGAAACCTCAAAGCAACTCAGCTTTGACACATAAAAGACAAACAGACAAATAAATAAAAGGAAAAGACCATGAATACATGCCATGATTTCTTCTAAACCTCTTAACCCTTGAAGGGTTGTAACAGTAATCAAAGCAGGTGGATAACCTGACATATACAGAGGAGTTTATTAGAGGGTGTTGCATTTGTTATTCAATGGAAGCCACGTGATTCTGTGGTTTAGAAGATGAAACAAGAAAGGACTCAGGTACAAAGCTGGTGTGGATCATTGACTCACAGATGTGGTCACATGACAATCACTTGACTGAAGTTTTTGTGCCACTGTCATGCTTAGCTGGGAAGTTGGGGTAATAGTACCAGGGACTTCTGTCAAAAGGAAGAGAAACAACAAAAGAACAAGGATGATCCACAGATACTTCATCTGTCTGCTGGAGCTTTTCTCTGAGTTAGGTAAGATGGAAACAGCAGAAGGAAAAAGAAAAATAAAAAGGAGAGAGGAAAAATGAATTAATAACTGTTTTCAGTTAAGTGAGATCTGCGTGGTGTGACCAACCTACCCCAAGGGAGAAGGGCAAGACTCTTACAGTGACACAGGATGAGTCACAGATAACTACCCTTCTGTTGCCCAGGGCTACTCCCATGACTTCAACAAAAAACTGTTGAGTGAAGAAAAAAGAACGGTGCTTCAAATGTAGGGTGTCTCATTTGCATGGGACATTGTATTTCAAAACTTAGCCTCAGGTCTGGTTTTAGCCTTCTTTCCTGGGGAAAAAAGGACTAGCACATCATCTTGGTTTGTGCATGTATTCAGTCTGCTTGTCTTCCTGTACTGACCATTTTCAATTCCTTTTTGCAAAGACTTCCACTTTGCACTGGGTTTGTGGCCTGATGAGGAACAGAGACACTAAAAATCTATAGGAAAAGCTGTGTTATGAGCTTTAGACCCTCCCAAAATCACTGTTGAGCAACCAGCCCTGTGAAAACAAACTTCCTTGGTTCCCCTCATTGAGCTGCCTGTCAAGATAGAAGGCACAGCTTGATCTCTCATGCAGTGCATCTGCGTGGAGAACTGAGCAGTTGCTGCAACTCAGGACTAGTTGATGTGAATTCCTCCTCATGGCCTTGTTCATCTCCATCCACAGAGATTCCCTGACAGAGGTGCCCAGCTTGCCACAGAAGACAAGTATCTTACAGCCCAGAGCCAACCTAGGGGATATTCCCTAGGAAGTGTGCTAGCTAGCTTTCAAGGCACAGCTGCACAGGAAAGTACAAAGAAGGTCTCTTCTGCACAGCTTTGAGGTCTCAAAAGAAGTCACAAAATAGGATCAGCACAGAAAACCCTCCTGGAACTCAAATAACCTCCTCCTGGCATTTGCACATGTCCCTCTGCTTTGTGTGAGAAGCCCATGCTCTGTGCTAGCCATCTGGGACTGCATTACCTGCATTCATGCTCTGACATTCAAGAGTGATTACATATACTCCACGAAAGGCAAAACTCAAAGAGGAGCCAGTGAAGCAACAGAGATAAATAAATGCATTTCTGATCTCACCCTGCAACGCATCTATAAACTATCCCCCTTCTAATTTTTGTTCCGACTTTTTCATCCACTGTTCCTTCTCGCTAGAACTTCTTTTAAAACTGTTGTAGAAGGAAATATGTTTCATTAATGCTAAAATCAGTGGGATTTAAGTTAGTGCTGAGCATCAAAAGCTTTAGGATCTTGTTTCCCAAGAGAAATGCTTCACAGATATGAGCCCATCATGCCTGAAGATGGGACATAGGTTTCCAAGTCACCTAAGCAACACTTTGAAAATGTTACTTTCCAATGCACTGGGGATTTGCCACCATTGTACACAGCTGCTCAATCCAGTTCCTGAGAGCTGGCCCACCAGGATTCTTCAATCACCAATTTCATACTTGCAGCACTCCCCAGGTTTATGGAAATTGCTCCAGTGCAAAGCCCAGCTGCTGCTGGTCTTTGTGCCCAGGGTTCAGTCTTGTGCAGCTGCAGAGCTGGCTGGTAATGCTCTTCGAGATCCCTTGCGTCCTGAACTGCATTGTACCCTGCAGCTGGTCCCTGCCTCAGAGCAGCAAGAAAAACATGTCCTTAGCTCAATCACCAGTACCTTGAACACAAGCACCGTAAATCTTGACAAGGCCTCGACCTTAATTTTTTTACATAAGCTCAGCTTGGCTGCTGACTCGTGCACCTCTCTCATCAACCCTGGGTGCCCTCTGAGCTCACTGTGATGCCCTGTATTGGGAAAGGCCATGGCTCTGGCTGCTGGCAGCACACAGAGGACATCACTGAAAATAAACAGAGAGCAAGCAGTTTGGTTTTCATAACCTCGGTTAAACGCAGGGGGTGAAGGATCCGAAGCGGCAAAGTCATGCGAGTTCAAGAAAGGCGGAGGGTAACCTCTGAGGGGCTCTTTTCTTTGGCAGCAGAAGGGAGGATAGTGCACAGAGGAGGGAGGAAGGAAAAATTATGGAAATTTTTGGGCCTCTGTGCACAGCAAGTCTGTCTTTATCTCCTTTTGGGGCTGTTACAACAGACCTGATATTCATTACCAATACCGACAAAACCACTTTCCTGGGCTCATGTGACAAAATGGTGTATCATAATTGACCCCTACCTACAGAGCAGAGGCAAATTAAAACTGAATTTATGCCATGGATTAGCTCATTTCTGCTTACCTGCAGAGGTCTCAAAGCATCTTCCTTCCTTCCTGTCTTCATCTGAAGCATAATTTAGCTTATTTCTATTTGCGATGGCAGGGAGAGATTTCTCCTCCCTGAGTCATGCTGGAATGGTGGGATGTCTGCCCTCCTCCTCTGCCTGTGGCAGGGAGTGGGGACCAGCCAGTCACAGCAGCCTGTCATAGACAGTCTATGTGAAGGGGTAAGCTCCTTTGGGCAGAGGTGGGACATAGCTAGGTCTTTCTGTGGTTGGGGGAGGAAAAAGTCTCTGTAAATTATAGGAGTAAGCTGGGCCCTCCAGAGTTTTTGGATATTGATGGGACCAAGCACCAAGCTCAAAAGGATTGGGAAGAAAGAACCTTCTTGGAGACCTAGAGCCTCCCACAACTCAGAAAATGCTGCATTAAGTAAACCCACATCTGTCAGCAATGACTTGCCTCCAAGTCACAGCAGTCCTGAAAAGTCCCCAGCGTGCATTTGAATGGTTCTTATATAGCATATGTCATTACATTCAATATAGCAACAAAGATTATTTTCATGGAGTAAATCAATTAAATACCTAGACTGGAAGACTAGGTGTAGTGTTTAGTGGTTTCTCTCCAACTCATTGTATTTCTTTTAGCCCAGAGGTGAATGCCGGCTACCACAACTGTGGTCAATGCTGAGAACCTGTGCATCTTTCAGGATCCTGTCCATAGCCTGGTGACTCTTCCAATGTTAGCAACCATAGGGTAGGAATCTATGAAATACAGTTTTCTATCTACAAATAGATTTGTTTTCTTTTTGCACTGCTTCGTTCTGTCTCCTTATTCTTACTAGAACTTAGTATCATGAAAATGCAGTAAAATTTTTGTTGGACATCAAAAGAAATACAGGTTATGTTGAGGTAAAGCTTTGGATTAAGGTCCAAATGAAGTTATAACTTTTCTGAATGTCTCATTTATCCAAGCATAGAAGGAAGCTCTTTGGCCACTTGTATGTGACTTTACTTATTTGTTGGCTAAGTTTGGAGACATGAGGAGGTACCTAAGTTTGGTGTTATGGCTATGACATTTGATTGTATGGGAGGACAAAAATTTGTTGCCCAACAGCCTGAATACCCATTAGTCTCTGAATTTATGTACCACAGTGATTGTCATACCTTAGCAAGAACTTGTTATAGTTGATTGTAGACATTGCACAAAATAGAGCTGGACATGACTTTCTTCAGTGCCACCAACTCTGCCTGCCCATAGACAAAACCTGTCCTCTCCCTTTCATTCCTGAGATATGCTATGTTCAACCTGTCCTTAAAAATCTCCAGTGAAGTCCAAACCTCAGACTATTCCATTATCTTTTTTGTTAGGAAGGGTTTTTTCATTATATCTAACCTAAATGCCCCTTGCTATCCTTTAAGCCTTCTCCTCTGCACCCTGGACATAAAGAACAAATTGTTCTCTTCCTCTTCATCTATCTTTTATGTATGTAAAAACTGTTATCATATCCCTTCTCAGTCTGATCTTCTCCAGACTAAACAACTCCCCTATTTCAATCTCTCCTCATTAGTCATGTTCTTTGTACTTCTGTTCGTCCTTGTTGGTCTCTTCTGGACATTGTCCAACCAGTCCCATCCTTCTTGAACCATGGTGCCCAAAATTGGAGAGAAGAGAGTACAGCAGAAAAAATCACATCCCATGTCATGCAGATGTACTCCAGTTTATATATCCCAGTATGGTGTTTGCTTTTCTCATGGCAATCTTAACTCTTCTGACTTCTCTTCAGCTTGCAATTCACAATTACCCCAGATCCTTCTCTGCTGGTTATTTCACATCCCGTATTTGTACATCTGATTGTTCTTGCCTAAGTATAGAACTGTGTATCTTGCATTTGTTTTTATTGAATTTCATCCTTTCCCTTCCCAAACCCCCGGATTATTCTTACACTTATATTTGATAATTCTGAAGTTCAAGACTGTCCTCTTTTGTGCTTGCACCTCTTTTCAAACTTATGTCATCTGCTAATTTAATTAACATATCCTCCATTCATTCCACCTAGGTCATTAATAAAAATCCTGAATAGTAACAGGTTCAGAGAATTCACTTCAGAATCTTATCAACTGTGTTCCCGCAATATGATGATGATCTGAACCCAGCTTGTTGATATCTGAATTTGAGCATGAACCTACAGCTACACACTGATTCTCAGTGTGCTTCGGTACCTGAAGTTCTTCCTGACATTGGTATGAACTGAAGGAAGCTCAAAAGTGCCAAAGATCAAGCCATGAGTATCATTGTCTATCAAGACATACATACTCTATATTCGTAGATCAATGAGTTTATTCTGTGTCATTGTACTTCATCTTTGTAACACAGTAATGCAACAGAAGACAGACTGCACACTGGTGCAGGTGTTATACATAAACTAAAATGCCATAAGTAAACCCTGATAAAAGTTAGCAGCAGATCTTTAACCTTTGGAGAGGACATAAACCAACTCCTAGTATCTAAAACACTTGTTCAGTATGTCCTGTCCTATTCAGTCCCTGCTTTCTTCTCCTGTAGTTGGTCCAATTTCAGCAAATTTACCCTTTACTTACAACTGTTTCTTGAATAGTTTTGAATTCTGTCTATGTCATTCTACTGCACCCCTTTCTGTATACCATTCTACATTCCTGTAGATGGGAAGGTTTCCTCCTCCTCATTTACAGGGCATCTGGTCAGAAAGCTTTTCTGTCCCATTTAGGACATAAAGAATTGTTCCCCGTAACATTTTTTCAAGACTCTCAAACTGAGACTTCACAAGCTGGACTTCTATACTCATGATTGATCATGATAACTGAGGGCTCTTCAGCTGTCATTTCATCTGTGAAAGTTCATGTTGCAAATTGCTGTCTAGGAACAGGTCTGGACACATGCTCCACCTGTTAAACATGAAAACAAGAAATAGTGATTCAGAGAGATCCTCACTGGCAACATGTCCCATGTGTGTTTCTATTCAGAGTAGCTTTTCCTAAGCCCTGGAGAGACCCAAGACCCATTTGTGTAAACACAGATCGAGAAAGCTGAGATGCCTTGGGAAATGGAGCCCTTTCAAATTCGAGCAAATCTTGATGAACTCCTGTTTTGCAGGACTTGACCAGTAAACTCTGAGTCAGGAGCAGGGTGAGACATCACCTTCCTCTTGTGTTTGTGAGTCCAGCAATGAACAGTCTCCGTGGCTTAGTCCCCAAGGCCAAAAGTCTTGTGATCTGACTCAATTTAAATTTTTACTTTTCCTCCCACAACTCCTCCTTCTGGAATTCACTATTGTTACTTCAGGATCGTTGCCAGATTCCCTTCTGGCATCACTTCTCTCCCTCTTTTCTGCAATCTTTGCTTATAAGGTACCTTAATCACTTCCCATGTCAACTACTGCAAAGCTCTTTTTTTATAGCTCTCGTAAATGCTTACAGGCTTTATATATATATTTCCTCTCCAAACTTCAAGGGATGCAGATCATTGCTTAGAAATGAAGAAGTGGAAAGGAGGGCAGCCTGATTCAGATTTCCACATGACCCAGGCATGGCAAAGTTTCCTGCAAACTGAGACAACATTGGTTCCTGTATTAGGATGTAAAAAAGGATGGTTTGCAGTGCTGGCTCTGTGTTACCTCTCCACTCCCAGATATCTCATTCTGCTCAATGATCAATCCTTTCCCAAAGCATAAAGCCATTGGGTTACCCAGAAATCTGTTTTTTCTTATTTTCTTTTCTATATAAGTTTGAACAGTCTGGTGATAATTTTGTTACTCAATAAAGCAGAGGTTTTCAACTTTTTTCAGACTGTTATTTTTTTTTCTGTACAGAAATTTAATATAAATTTAATTATTTAATACAGAAATTTAATCCTCCTGGCAATCAGATGATTTGTCTTCTTTTTGTTCAATAGCCTGCTACAAGAAGTAGTGCACAGACCCCACAGATCCAGACACTGCAGGTCAAAACTGACCAGCTAGATTTTTTAGTGATGTCTTCTGCTATTTTTCATCATATAGGGGATACAGGTTAAAGTCTCAGACTAATGGGAAAGAAATTTCTTTTTCTCCTGGTTTGAAAAACAGAACTGTGTTTTTTCTCCATCTTTGGGCTTTATATCAGCTGTCTGTTGGGTGTTTCAAAAGTAATTGTCTTGTCTCAGCACAGTAAACTCACAAGCTAATTCCCATAACGCTGGTGATACAAAGGAGTCAAGCCAGCCAAGATATTTGTGCTTCAGAGTTCCAAATACACTCTTGACTGCCTTCAAGCAACAATAATTTTAAGGGTTTTCCTTCCTGAAAAATTGTTCAGTGATGACCTAGAAGTGAAAAGTTCCCTGTCTCATTACCATTTCCATCCAATTCCACATGAAATTTACTTAAAAAGCTGGCTTTGACTAAGCCAAGAATCAAATACGAGAGCTACAAGGCCCTGATTTAGAAAACACTTAATCCCTTTCTGTGCTTTGAGTTGGACAGATGCTTTCCTCTGTCAAAGACTCTGTCAGTAGCTGGGGGAGGATTGGGGAAAAGAGCTTGGCGTAAAGCCTATGAGAATTCACAACCCAGAGATACAGCTGCAGGACCTTACTAAAAGTACTGGTATTCTAGGACTATCAGCTGTCTCTCATTTTGATCAGGACTTTCCAGGATAGTTGCTCAATAAAACTCAGTGGCTTGGGTTGCATCTGAAAACAGAAGCCACAGAAAGCCCTGGGAATTGTCCCAGGAGCACCTACCTTTCATGGAAAACAGAGAGGGGCCCAGAACAACTTCTGCTTAGATTAGATTGCCGTTGCTAAAAATAGGAAGCCCTTTAGTCCTCCATCTCTGTTGATAAAGCTTTATTTTTAAGCCTATGTTTTGTTTGACCTTGAGGTTTAAAAAAAAAAAAAAAAAAAAAAAAAGGAACGAAAGAAAGAAAAAGAGAGTGAGCAAAAAAAGCCTCCTTGACACAATTCCAAGTAACACTGAAGGTAAAACTGTGCTGTGGTTAGTTGGGATTCAGTGAGTAAGAGGTTTTATACAGTCTCACAATGTCCCATCTGCATTGTTCAAGTCATTATTTCTCGGCTCCAAAGGGATGTCGAACAACACTTGATCCAGAATGTGTCTAGTTCTGGTCCACAAGGTATCCCTTCTCCTTTCCCTGGTTTTCCAGTGTATTTTCTACATTCTTTCTAACCCCCACAGCTATGGCCAAGAAAAAACAGCAATGAAAATAGTCATCAGCACCTTCAGATCACAGTAATTTGATTTACTGGCTCTAGCACCATCCCATCAGGCTGTAGGCATTACTGTCCCTTATAAAGACTTGACAAGTTCTTTCAATAGTCCATCAGCCAAAGCAACCCAAGTGGTCAGAGTCCATGTCTCTGTTGGGATGACAGGAAACAGATCTCCTTTCTTAATCTCAAAGGAAGACTTTTTGCACCAGAACACGCTGTCATAAGTGTGTACTGGAAAACTCATAATGTCATTTGCAAAGTGTGAATTTTATTTCAGGTGTGAAGAAACCTTCTGAGACAAAATTTGTGGTGGAGCCTGAATAAGCTGTTGTAGATAACTTTCATCTAGAAAAATCACATGAGCAGCACTAGACGTACCCAGCTTTTAAAGGAAAACAACCCAAGCAGAAAATACATCTCTAGCTGCAAAAATAATTCCAGCTGATTATAGACAGTTGCTTATTAAACAACTGAAAATGTGCCCAGACACAATGACAGAAGCACAGGGTTAACATGTAGTTTCAGGACCAACAGGCAAGAAGGATGTGAGTGAACCTTGCATGACCTTGTGAAAAACAAACTCTCTAGTGACTCTGGGACTCCAGCTAGTGCTGTTTGTCAATGCAAAGCTGGTGTGAGGCACTCAACCCGATTTACCTTCCATCCCAGGAGGATGTTAATTTCCACTCCCTCCCCTCAGTACCAGCTGGGTCCCCATTGCTAGCACATTCAGGGTCCAGGAAACCCGTGCAGATGTTTTCATGGACATAGCAAAAGCTCTCTCTCTCTGCCAAGACTCACACTGGGCTTTCTGTAGGAGCAAACGTATCTGTCGCTTTTAAAGCAATGTGGGTTTGGAGCAGCTCTAATTTAATCTGAAGTTGAGAAATAAAATCCTCCTGACCTAGTTGTTGTATTCTCCTTGCCCTAAACAATTCTGACAGTAAAATGGCTATTATTTGTCTCTAAACTTGGAATCTCAACCTGAGGCAACAACCCTCTATAGTCAATTTCACTCCTTAATATGGTTTTGAAAAGTTATTCTTGTTCTTTTCCAAACTAGAAATGCACAGATTCTTCTGATTGTTATTAAATATCTCAACTCTCAGGCTACTTATAGTTCAAAATAAATGGTTTCAGATTTCCAGACTTGTTGGCAGAAAGTCTTTTGCCACATACACACATCCTGGGGCTTTGAATTTCCAATTCTGGACCACAACCAGTTGAATTTGTCAGTCAAACTGAGATTTAGGTGCCATTCTTTGAGGGGCATATGGAGTCCTGCAAGTGAAAAAGTTATTGGGGGTGCTTAGAAATGTTGGGTTTTTTTAGTTCAGATTTGCACAGCACTCATATATGTCTATTCGTTCTGGCAGCTTTCCATCAGGTCTGTGCTACAGTGTAGGCTTTTGAGTGAAATTTGTGACCCTTTGAATGCTTCTTTTTAACACTCCAGAGGAAATCACCTTAATAAAGAAATGAAAGAGTTTTTCTGTGAAGAAGGGTTTTCTTAAGGTAAAAGGCCAATACAGCACCTCCCAGAATGTTACCTACTTTCTGGTCATCAGCAATGGCAGTCACTTATGAAGGTGGGAAAAAGTGACAGAATCACAGAATCACAGGATCGTCTAGGTTGGAAAAGACCTTGAAGATCATCCAGTCCAACCATTAACCTAACACTGACAGTTCCCAACTACACCATATCCCTCAGTGCTATGTCAACCCTACTCTTAAACACCTCCAGGGATGGGGACTCCACCACCTCCCTGGGCAGCCCATTCCAACGCCTAACAACCCGTTCTGTAAAGAAATGCTTCCTAACATCTAGTCTAAACCTTCCCTGGCACAACTTGAGGCCATTACCTCCATGTCCTTCTGCACTCACCTGTGAGACTCAGCCACTGCAGTAGCAAGCAGCAGCCAGTAAAGAGCTGGGTACGTGAACAGATACTTCTCCAGAGGTGGAGGCAGAAGCTTGAACTCTGAGTTCTGGTATCCAAAGGTGATAAACATCTCTTTTGCTAAACTTGTGCCAGGATCAGATCTGCCTGTCCTGACTACCCTTAGCATTTTAAAGCATCATAGTGCCGTTCATCTCCATGCCTGTGGCTATGTTCAACTCAACTCCCATTCTTCATCTATGTAATTGCATTAGGTTTTAAGTGGTTTGGAAGAAACACTATCCTGTATTGGGTATAAAACTTCAACAGGGGCCCAGGTTTTGTTTGGAAAGTGATGATCTTTCTAACAAATATTACTAAAAAAGTCAGCAAGTTTTATTTCAGTGTTTAGTTCTGGATTTTGGTGGCCAGTCCTAGAAATACACCTTTTGAAAGTTTCAGCACAATCTTCCTTTCTGAATTCCCAAAGACTGCAGAAATTATAAAGCAACTGAAGCAATTCTTTGTAACCCTATGCACGATGTTATGTTGCAGATATTTTTCTCTTTAGAGTCCTAGATACAAACTCAGAAAATCTTCATTCTGTTTCTTCATGATTAAAATTCAATGAGAGGTTGTGCATTTGATATCTTTTTATTCATATTTTTTTTAAAAAAAGAATCAGTCCCCTTTTCTTGATTTAAAAATATCTTCAACAGTCACATGGAGATTCCCCAACCTTTGAAACCACTATGCCATTCTGGTAACATTTATTTTTCCCTTGTCAATGGTGATTTTCCTCTGAATTCATGTTTTTGCTTTCCTTGGCGCAGATTTGTTCAGTCCCATCACAGAGACAGGCCCAGTGCAGAGACAGCTAATCCATGATTTCTCATAGAGATAGAGCAGAATCAGATCAAATATTACATTTGGATCTGTTGTTATTCATGGAGTTGTCAAAAGTGTTAACATAAGGCACCAAAACTTACCATCATGAGTTTCTACATCATGGTGATATGTAACATGCATGGATCTTTTTGCCTACCGACAGGTAGAGGAAGGTTCTTTCAGTGTCACCTTTTCTATATTACATCTTCAGCCACTCCTCAGTCTTCCATCACTGCTAACTTTACCTGAAGACTTTGACTAGCATGGTAGGTCCTCTCCTCTGTCTTGTGAAGAATTGCCAGACAGCAGAAAAGAAAGGGTTGATTAATATGCCTGGGTGCAAAGTTAGGAATACTGTGCAGTCATGTAGAAAATACCTGACTAATAATTTATTGTGTATATATAGCTCAGAACAGTTATAATAGAAACAATTCCTGTAGCAGATTTTGCTTTAAAGGGAGCCTGCACTTTACAAATGGCTCATTGAACAGATCATCTTAGCTATTCATTATAGAATGTGCCATCCTTAAAGAAAGGAATTTGCTGGGCTCGACAGCAGGCTAGTCTAACTGTTCAGTCTTGTACAAAGCTTATTTGCCAAATTATGAGGAAGACAATTCTGCAGCAAGGTCTTCAGTGGTTTTGGGCAATAACTTAGGATGGACAAGAATAGTGCTTAGGGTTAAAAAATAAAATTATTATAAAGAAATCTTTCCACATCTAGCCACTATTACATTCATCACCCTAATATGCAGAGGTCAGATCACCTATACAGTTCATACCTCTTGGCTCTATTGAGAGATCATGCCTTTCTTTAGTTTCCAAAAACATCAGTCAGCTATTTTCTTATGCATCTCTGACATACCTGGATTTCTCTGACACAGCAATAGCAGGTCATCTTTGCAGAATTTGGATCAGTCTTTGACTTGAACCTGAGCTTCTCCAAAGATCAGCAGGCTTTGGATTTGTTTGGTTTTGTTATGAAGAGACACACAATATATGATGGTCCAGTCCTGACTCCATCCCCATCCCTCTTTCTAACCTGCACATGTCTAAACAGGACAAGAACTCAGGCTCCTGTTTGGGTCTTAGTCCAACACTAACCTTACTTCAGAGGCACATGGTGTAGATACTCAGGGAATAAGAAGCTTGGCTGCCTGTGTGCTGGATCATACAGAGGACAATGTGCCAAACATTTCAGCAGCCCAGTCCAGAGTAGCAAAAAGACAGAGTAGCCAATCTGAGGAGTGATGATGATGGAAGAGAAATTACCAGAGATAAAAGAAACATAATCAAGAATAGTTTAGTTGGATTTGAACCTTGTTTGGTATTTATCTGCAAATATGAGCTGCACATGAGTTTGGACCCAAAGGAAAGCTCCAACTTCCTGAGATGCACAAAATACCATAAGGTATAGCATTTGCCTAAGAGCCATCAACTGAAAGAGCTCTCACTCCATCCTACAAAAATAAGCAACAGAGATGAGTAGTAATGGTTAGAGAGAAGTAGACATTTCACTCCTTATCCTCAATATCTGCAAATTGCACTGCATCCCCTGCCTGCACCCATCCCTTTGCACAGCACTTCTCCCTTGAAAATATGCTTTAGTCACTAACCTTAAAATAGAAGGCTACGTTCTTCCCTTCCCTTGACAGCACCTTGTTTGTTTTAGAAGGGAAGGGGGCGATGTTGTAACTCAGGGCTGGATTCGGGGAGGGTGTGACAGGGCTAGAGGGTGTCACCAGAATAGCTTGTGAGTGAGGGGAGATATCTCATAGCTGGATAGATTCAGGTCAATGTAAAGTGTCTTCAGAGTGTGAACTGTGAAATGTGATCTCATCCTCTTGTAGCCAGCAGTTCTGTGCTCAGCTTGGTAGAGACAGCCATGCAGAGCTGCTCTTCTTTAAAGTTTGCTGCTTTGCCTGCTATTAAATATTCATTGTAATTACAGTTCCTAGCAGAGAACTTCTAACTTCAGTTTGCAGGGGACACTGCAAATACTGTTTCACTATTTCAGTGGAGTAGTGTGAGATCCAGGATAGCAGATTCTGGTTGTAGGTGTGTGGAGCAAGATAGCAAACCCACAAAGAAAGCACGTATGGGACTGAGCTGTCCCTCACAAAGCTGGCACAGGATAGCTGAGAAACAGAGCAAAGGTACTTTTGGAGTGCTGTCTATGGGAAACTTGCCCAGCATTTGACTACACAACTTTAACTGTACATCAGGTTCACTCAAAATACTTTACTGGATGCAAACAAACAAAAAAAACCCAACAGCAACAGCATCAAAAACCAGGCTAAATTCCCCAGAAGGGGTGGATGGAAATTTGGAAACTAAATTCTTTTCACTCTTCTTAAAGAAACTGCCATGCTTTTCTTTCTGGAACTTCTTCCATGGCTTCTGGGAGGTGCTCAGAGTATTATCCATCACATAGATCCTTCTCTCACATTACAGAACCTGTCACTGAGCTGAGCTTTGGCAAGTAGAAATCTAGGTAGTAGAAAAGACCAAGCCTTTGACCTTTCCTGAAAAGGTTGGATACTGCAGACAGCTTTACAAGGTGCCTTCAATGATCTCATTCCACTGGTTCCCTCTTCTCTCTGTTTTATTTGTCAGGATAAAATCTTACCTTTCAGTGTTTCCTTTCTTACTCCAGAGAAAAATGCTTTTTTTCAGGGACTGGAAAATATAGAGTCCTTTTTGCTTATCCCTTCCTCTTCTATTCCAGTGGAATGCACTCCTGCAGTAGCCTGGAGGGGCTCAGTCCTTCCTGCAGCATGCTTAAATCATGCATCTGCCTTGCCAGAATATGTCAGCCTGAAGTACACCCCAGGAACCATCCAACTGCATCAAGGTCCACTTTATCTCCTTCAGAGCAGAGCCAACACCTGCTCTCAACAAACAGCATCACCTTGCACAGTAGAAGGATTACTTGGCAAGAAATCTTTGACCTCTTACACCTAGATTTTTAGTCCAGATATTCATCTAAATGGACACAAAGTAGTGACAGATGTTTTAGAAACTGGCATATACATACCAAAAGAAAAGCAAAATTGATTGCTTATAGCTAGTTTGCTCTCAAAGATCTGTGGAACAGTGAAAAGGGAAGGTATCTAGAGACCAGACAGTGTATTCCCCTCTTTGCACTACTGGTGAGGAGGCACCAGGTGATGGTCACTCCTGGACAGGAGGAACTGGTCACTTCTCCCCATTCATAGTTATCAGGAAAGAACTCAGCTCTGTGGAGCTATACAGGCAGCTGGTCATGAGCTTGGTGAATACAGCCATGGTGTGCCTCACTCCACATCTTCTGAGTTTTCCAGTCCCTGCACTGCAAGTACATCTGGTTTTGAGAAAGGCTTGGACAGCTGCTTACTGAGAACAGTAGATCCACAAGAGACCCTGGGCCCATCTGTAACTAGGGAACCATGATCTTGAAAAGAGTTTCCTCAAACAGAAAGATGCAGAAAGGAGAGTGAAATGGACAACTTATTTTTTGAGCTTCATGACAGCAGCCTTTCAGCAGCACCTCTGCTGTTATCGCTGACTAGTCATTGTTAGCAGGGCGTAAGTGCACTATGCAGCAGGGTCAGCCCATGGGAACGGCCAGTGTATGGGATGTGCTCTGCACCTGACTACTCTGGAACAGGATTCAACCACTCAGGGTTTAAAACACCTTTTCTGTGCTTCTTATAGGGTCACTTTCCTCTGGAGCAGCCTTGCTGGGTGCCCTCCCTCTGTTGTTTTGGTCCTTTTGGATTCACAGCTGCTTCACATTCATAAAACTCATATATATAGACCAGGACAGACCATAAGGTCTCATTTCCAGCCTCCACAGTGGCATCATAACCCATTTTCCTTTGTGAACCGATCAGTTAAAAATGTTTCAAAACCACAGAAAGGGACAAACTAAGAGATGAGCTCGCTGCACCCCTGGCTGTTTGACTTGCTGCCCTTGGGGAGCCAGAGGTGTGGTTACAGTTCAAACCAGGACAGGCTCTTTTTTTTTTTCCTTTCATTCTTTCTGGTCCTTTTGAAGCACTAACAGAACCCATAACCTGTGGAGCAAGGGGTAGCCATCCATGCCATAGCAAAGGATCAGAGTGGGGGATGCTGTGTTTTGTGTTTTTTTCTAATGTCCCCACAGAGTGGGGGAAAAAAGAGACACACAGAAAGTGAGAAAATTAATCGAAACCCAGATGTCATTGCTGCAAAGGAAATTAGGTGGTGATATAATTTTAAACTTGAAAATATGTTTACACTTTTTTTTAATTCAAAATACTCTGTGATTCACATGCCCACTAGATAACCCTGAAGACAGGTTTATATGTACAGTTGTGCACTTGTGAACCTTATTGCACCATCTTGTTGAACCTGTTTCTAAAAATATGCATCTGTGTAAGAGGTAGGTATTCTAACTGCCCAGTAAAGGTGAATAAAGTGACTGTCAGGCAATTATTGAAGCTTAAGGGCAAGATGAATTTTTAGACCAAGCCTCTAGAGCACTGTTGGAAAGTGGCAGTTGTGACACCAAAACCAATCACCCATAATAGGTGCCTAAGGGTGGCATTCAGAAGGCCATCTGGCTCAAACAGAGGACTCCTGTCAGTAGTCTCTCGTCTGTATCAAGCCTTGGCAACTGTGGCATTGCAAGAGAATACTTTGGAAAGAGTTAAGTGAGGCAGGAAATGTGGAAGATTTAGGGTGGGAAAGAATTACAAAAAGATTAATTACAAGTTCTCCCCAGGCTTTGGACCCAGCCCAACAGTCCGCTTCTTCCTCAGAACATTTGGTCCAGAGTTTGGGGCAAAAAATGAGTGTTCATAATGTCTTTGTGGATGACCTTTCACTGTTACAGGCTACAGTGACTCTTTATTGGCAGTCTCTGAATCAAGATTTGGCTCTATTGTTACTCGCCTCCTTGCAAAACTTGCTGTCGCCTAAAGTCTTTGGCAGAAGATATGAAAGATACTTTACAAAATAAAGCAGGAGGGGGTTCCCACTGCTACTAGAGAGAAGTTGATGCTAGCTCAGCATTAGCTTTTGTAATGTGCTTTACATGAGGTATGTTACCCTTCTGGCACCACCTCCAGGCCTGACTTTTCTCCTTTGTCCTTATGTGGATTGGGGATAGGGGTTCCTCAGGGAAAGGTTCCCACACTTTCCAGCTGAGAAGCTGCCTCCATGCTGTGACGCCCCATCCCTCTGGATATTTTTGGGTTCAGTCCCAATTAAGCCCGTACTCCCAAGTTTGGTAACCCATGCTGCATGGATATCACCTGCAATTGTCTTCTCGCTGTGCTGTTGCTGAATTACTCCATTGAACCATGATTCTGATTTTTAATGCATTTGTTCAGGGAACTTTTGTACTGTTCTTACAGTACAAAGAAAAAGACACAAAATGTGTGATGCGAACCATGGCCTCCTGTGAGAATGGATGATGGCACATAAGGCTCAGACTGTGACAAAGCATGGAGTTATTCATCATATCTGAAGCACAAAGAGAGGGTGCTAATGTGCAGGTACTTCAACAGGATAACTAAAACTTTTATCTTTAGAACCTTTTCTGAAGGCCAGTTGTGTGCTTAAAAAGGAGGACTGGGAGTAAAGATTTTAAGGTACTGATTTCTGCTTTACATCTAAATTTCAGTCTTTGAAATCTTAGACTATCTTGTCCCTCCACCCGTAATATGTGAAAATACCAACAGATACATTGATTTAGCCCTGACAGATCATCAAAAGGCTGTCTGCTTTATATCACCAGCCAGTACTTCTCACAAGAATTTCTTAAATACAGTACAAATATTTTGGTTAGGCCAGCTGTTTGAGATGTTAAAAATACTTCATGCTCTAGGAAGAAAACACAATCCAAAAGTTTGTCCACAGTCTGGGGCTCTGTGATAGCACTGCACAGATGAAGTGGACTATGAAATAATGATTCTGCTTGATACCTACACCTCACGTCAAAAAGTCAAAACCTTTCAGAGCCTCTGCCAGTGGAAATCAGGGAAAACCTACCCTCATTTGTTCCATGTCTGGGGATCACTGCAACCCTAAGCAAAGATTTCCCACTTGCCACTTCCTTTTTCCTCTCCTGTTCCTCAATCCTTCCCAGCTCTACAGCCAAGGATCAATCTCCTTGTCCCAGAGTGGCAAGTTGCCATAGTTTCCTTATCAAAATCTTTCTTGCACCAGCACAAGCTTTGTGGCATTGGCACAAACCTACTAGCACCAGCAAAAAACAGTGACAAACCCACAGCCCAACACAGATTATGAAATGTCAGGCTCCAGCATAAATTCTTTCACTCCTAAATCAGGCTTAACTTCTTCTGAACTTCTTTGAGCTCCCTGTCATTTGTTGCCCAATTTTTGAACTGGAAACTGAGGTCAGGGACTGCCTTAAACATTGTGTCTTGGATCATATTGCACATGCTTAACAAATACTAATAAAAATCAGCAACCTAACTAATTAAGCAGCCCTGAACTCTCTGGACATGAGGGCAGTAGAAAATCACACTTTCTGTTTTGTTCAGCAACATGATGCAATAAATATTTTTAAAATGCTCCCAAGATATTTTTTTTTATTATGAAATAGTATGATTTAAGGTTTTGTTTGTTTCAGTTATACAGTTTCATTAGGTATGTACAGGACAGAATATGAATGGCTTGTACGTTCACCCAGACAGATTATTGACTCATGTCACCAAGTTCTTCAAGCTTATAAATAGCATCTCCATAGTACTGCGTTGCCTTACTGGTCTTATGCCACAAGCCTGGACAACCAGAGGCATGTATACCATCATTTACACTGTAGACTGTCTCCCACCTGCTCAGATGCACAGCATTAGCACCCCAGGCTCATCCCAAATCACCCCACAACAACATCCAGGAACCATGATGTTAAGTGTACCTTCTGCTGTAAAGACTCTGTCATGAGTAGGAGCTAACAGCTGGTGAGTTGAGACACCTCCAAAGCCTTGGGCACATATTTCTCAGCAGTCTTTGTGCTCCTACTCTCTGAGGATCTCACGACACTTGATGCATCAAGCTGATCAACACCTGTTCTGACACAGGTCATCAAGTAAAGCCCTATTTTTCAGCTAAGGTCGATGAACTAGCAAAGAAGGAGTCCACACACATGCACCTTGCATAGATTTCAAATCTTCAGCACCTGGCATTGATTCAAAAAGTATTGTTCTTACAATACCCCCTTTTTGACCCATGTCCATCCAACATTTCTGGTTAACTTTCTGGACTAACCTTACCTATGAATGCAAAACTTTGTATGTAAGAGCTAGTGAGTAGGTAGTATCTCCTTCCCTGAAGGCCATCTCATGATGGCTTTCAGGACATTTTTCAAGTCACACTCGCACATGGACCACGTCCCTCACAAATGGCTTGTAACTGTTTTTACCATTTCCTTGTCCACACAGATCAAGTGGGGGAGGCATCGAAACCAGCTGATGAAGGGAAACAAACAGACCACGGGTTTTCTAGTGATGTTGCTAGATTGCATCTTTTCTGAAGTTCTTCTCTCAATTATGATGACATTAGATGTTCTTGTTTGTACAAATAAGGCTTTTCAACAGTCTTTGCAGAAAAGCTAAGAACTATATGAAATGATACTCAAGATGGATTCTGCTGTGTGGAAAGGGGATTTGTTGTCTCTGCCTCCACACTTTTAGAACAGTAAAGGAAAATGTTATCCCTTTTGATTGTATTAAATTTCATCAAAATGGGATCCTTAGGACTAAATTAGAAAGACTTTCCCTCACTTTTCCTGATCTGCACTTTGGGGGAAAAAAAATGACAGGAGGTTTCTAAGCAATCTGCCTCAAATTCTCCATGGGATCTGGTGCATTTTGGGGTGACATTCTTTGGATTATTTAGTTCTATACCTTGCCAGCCTCTCTGTCAGCTGGGAAAAAAGTCTGTAAAAGCTACTGCTTCTTTACCTTTGGGCCAAGTCTTGAAGTGTTAAAGTACAACTCCTAGTAACATGGATTACAATAAAATCTGAGTTTCTTTAGTTCACTTTCACTGCTCGTTTATAACACTGGGATTCAAAAGATTGTTTTGCAAACTTAAAGAGGACCAAGTGTCCAGTAAACTTTTTAATACCATGTGAAATTTGAAAGCCTTAACAGCAGAGGCGCAGAGGCTTAGTAGTAGTGTCTCACGATGTTTGGGCATTTAATGAGTTGCATTTTATGGGTCTGTTTTTCCTGGGGGCAATAAAAGGATATATGAGAGGGTCAAAGTTAGAGGACTATAGTACAATGTATCTTACCAGGGTTACACACAACATATCTAGCACTTTACCAAGAGAAGGATGGATTAGGTCTGCAGCTATGGAGTATTAGTATCATTGCAGTTATCACAGAGATATCTCTGCTTTGGAGACCTCATCTATGGACAGATGAAGCAGAAGTGTCCCAGAAATCCCAGGCAGGGAAGTGGTTTCCTAAGTCAGTTTGAATCAGTCCCTACCGAAGCTAAGTTCCCACAGAATTCATTTTCTTCATATTTATGGACTGTCACCTCAAAGCTTTCTTGATACTGCATTTTCTCAGAAAGATGTTTCCAAAATGTATTTGAGAAATACAAGTAAGGAACATGACAACAGCTTGACAAAAACAATATCCTTCTCATGCAACTCTTGCCTGTGGCATATACTTCTGTAATACTTGAGAAGCTTATGATCCCTTTATGTTGTCCTTCACTTTTGGTAAGGGGGAAGCTCACCATTTTGTGTATTAAGTAAATCCAAAGTGCTTTGAATGTCTTTTGTTTATTATTAAAAGTGAAACTCTTGGAAATATCTGGAATGTGGAGGTATGGCAAGCCACACAAAAAGCAAATATGGACGGTCATCACAGACACCCTTTTCCTCCTGTCAGTGTCCTACACATTTTACACAACCACATACTGAAATGTGTATCTGGGTCCACATATTACCTGTTCTATTGACATCCCCAATGGCTTTACATGTGCACTGAGTAAGCATCATTACAGCGTTAAGCTTATTGCCTACTGACTCTTGGCAGCAGGCCCATGGGCTTGTGGGTAGTGTAGCTGGGTTTGAGCAGTGGCCCTTTCCTCTTCAGGGAATAACACTCGCCACTCTTGACCTCGGCTGTGCTTTGTTGAGCAGTGGATGCTACAAGAGTGCCTCCCAGCTACCGGTGGGTGGGTGATGACTAACCGGGACATTTCCATTTTTCCAGGACCAGCCCCTCCTCGCCAGTGATGAACCCACTGTGCTAGGGCTGCTGCCCCCGGCGTTCCCTGCCTCTCCAGCTGGAAGCAGCTGGGCTTTGCCAAACCCCAGATTCATGCGGTTTGGCACCCTCTCTTCATCAGGAGCAGGAGCTCCATCCAACACATACTGCTGTATACAAGTCAAGCAACAGCCACAGCGAGGACTGGGCCAGAAGCTGGCCCACAAGCTCCTCTTTAAGCTTCAGGAGGTGGGTTAGTAGCCGCAGGGACAGGGTGACGGGAATGCTGTGTGCTGGGAGAAATAAGGAGCCAAACATTTGCCTGAAAAGGAAGGGAGGCAGCGGGAGTTTTACAAGCTGCAAGGGAGGTAAGGAAAAGGCCAATAGAACAAATATGATGTATTTTAAATACTCGTTTCTCCCAAAATATGTCCCCTCCCCCTTCCCCTGTTTGTAACTCTGCTTTTCAATGCTGGAATAACCTCTGTGCCTGCTATTAAGAAGACAGTGCACAGGTTTTTCTACAGCCCTCAGCACAAACCAGAGGCAAGTGTGCATGGGAACACAGAGGAAGAGGGCTGGGACAGATGGCTGCCTGAATTGTCCCCTGAGCCACTTTTGCCAAGATGTGGTGCAACATCTTATTTTTCTTGTCATTGCTAACATCCATTACAAGAAGTCCACTTGTGTTCATTAAACATCTTCTGTGCAGCCTGAAGATTCAAGAGAAGGTAACATCAGGCAGGGGTCAGTCCCCAGGGATTTAGCCACAACATGGCCCCAGCAGCTTCCAAGGATCCTGCAGCCCTTCTGGGAATCATAAATCCCCACAAATGCCCATGCAGCTGAGGCAGGGGTGGGGAAGGGTCAGTGCTGAGGGAAGGAGGTAGGGGTGGGGAAGAAGTGAGTTGCAGCACACACATGCCCCAAGCAAGCTGGAGCTTTCTCAGCAGCAGATAGAGCCAGCTTTCGCCTCTGCCCCAGCCCAGCAAGGCTATGGGAAGCACAGCCAGCTTGTTTCCTGTAAACAGGCCGCTGTTCCCAAAGCTGTGGCAGTAAGACATGCCACTGAAACACAAGCAAGTCCAAAACTGGGACAGGTACCACTGTTGGTAATGGTCTGAAAGACTTCATTTCTCCCCATCCTTCTCCAGTGCACTCCTCCCATGCTCTCATCCACTTTGCCCTCTGCTTCAGCTGTTCTCCTTTCCTTTCCCTTCCCACCTGCGTCCTTCCCAGGCCTTGGTACAAGAAGGACCTTTGCAGCTGCAACGTTATGGTAAATTCATGGCACTGTCCACCCTTTGCAACCCTGGCTGATGTTCAGGACCTCTGTGATGTGATAGCTAAACCTGAATTGCCCTTTTCCTAGTACCTCCCCATTTTGGGGAATGGGGAGGAGGGTTAAGTGGCTGTACATGCTTCATTCCAGGTTGAAACTTGGCAGAAAAATGCTATTCTGAGAAATCTGTCTTAACAAGAAACTAACATAGAATTACACAGGACCAAGCAATCCCTACTGCCCATCCATCCCCTCTCTAGCTTCTCCCTGCTTTACTCTGACAATGAGCTCAGGCTGTGCCATTGGAGGAAAGGAGGGGTCATACCAAAGTCATGGTAATGATCCATCTAGTCCATGGTAATGATACATCTAGTCCCATATCATGCTCCTAAGTAGCAACAAGTAATTTGGGACCCTTAGCCTATGTCAGGTCCTAAAATTTCTTATAGGTCATCACACCTTCTTATCTCAATCTCAGCTGAAAACAGGAACCAGGTGATATAGCCTTTGACACTAGCTGTGGCCCACAGTTTAAGCATTTCTGCTTTAAAGAACAAGCAGATTGTCAATTCCTGTGATAGCTGGCGTTTTCCTTAAAATCTCATCTCTTGGACTCCTCATTGTTACCAGATAATCTCTGTTTTCTTTTCTTTATAAATTCAGCGTGCACTCAGACATCAGGATTTTTGTCAAAAGCCTGATGATGTGAACAAAAATGATTCAAATATCAAAGTGCAAGCAAACATATCTTGAATATACTCGTTTCAAAACCTATTTTTCTGTCAAATCTTGTGATTTTTGATAGTCTGCCTCATGGCAATTAATCACTTATTACTTAGCAACATTAAGGACATGATGAACTGGCAGGAATACTGGTTAATTCCCCAAAATGAAGATATAGAGACTTTGTCTCTCACTGAAACATAAATTCAAGATACTTGGTAACATTACATCCTGTAACTGCACAATGCTGGACAAGTTGTTTGAAGCCAGCCCATGTCAGGGTATAGGAAAAAATGAAATAAGCTCAGGTTTTTGGCTGCCTGAAAAGCAGGTGGATTTTTTTCTGTGGGTTAAAATTTACTGATTATTGAATTTTAACCTTGTTCTGTACATACATGGTTGGTAAAGAAAAGGCAGGTCCTCCTTTCTTGCTTAGAAACCAGAACATATATGAGAAATGAACACACACATGCACAAAACCAAAACCCAACCAACCACATAGGATTCATTGTGTTTGTTCTATTGATTACAATTCACATTTTTTTGTGAATCTAAATCCTCTTCTTGGATGTCAGTGGCTAGGAATTTTTGAATGGTGCTTTCTTTCCCTCCAAGGGAACCTCCAGGCCTCCAAGGTCATGAAGAAGTACATGCCATCTCCAGAGCCCCTGGGTTCATACTTCCCTTCTCTGGCTTCTATGTTCCCCGTTTTCTGTTGCTGAAAAGAATTAAGAAGGGCTCTGTCACCACGGCAATGCAGTTATACCTGGTTTGGAAAATGTATAAGCATCTACAACTAAACCTTTCCAAGTCAAAGCCTGCCATGATATCCTCAGTTCTCTCCCCTTGACGACAGATATTGGGTGTAAAAGGCATTTTGATATGGCTAGGGTAGAAAAAACCTGATCAGAGCATGGCCAAAAGGCACTCCCGGGGGCAAACTGGGTGGTCGTCGGTGAGGAGCAACCAAAACACACCCTGACTCAGAAGAGGCCAAGAATCCCAACACTTAGGTGTGGGTGGATCACTGCAAGGTGCAGTTATTTTAAGATCAGGCCTGAAACCATCAGAGGTGGAAAGTGCAGCCTTGAAAAATGAGGTCAGTGGGAAAATCAAAAGGTGCAGAGCCAGCCTGTTGTCAGGGGTTGATGACACTCAAGAGGGTGCAAAACCTTCCCTGAGAGTTACAGATCATCATTCCTAGAAAGGAAACAGCAAATAAAAAGATGTAGAAACACTTGGAAGCATTCGGAAAACACCCTAAGTAAAGTAAAAAATGGTAAGACAGCCACTTCTTGCTCTAATTGAGGAGCTTTGCCAGACTGGGTTTTTTCTGATCCTAACCCATCCCTTCTACTCTAGCTTCAGAAGGACCTCTAGAGAAAGCTATTTCCTTCCTTCTTATCATCTGGCATGGATCTGGGGCCTTCCCTCAAGTGCCTTGGGTGTCCTCCAGGTAGCTCTTTGCTTTGTCTTTCAGCAGGAATTACACAGGATGCCACAGTTTGATCTGGCACCTTCACTGAACACGGTAATTTGTGAGTGTCCCTTAATGTGTTTTCTTCCAATAAGGAAACTGAGGCTTACTCTCCCAGAAGATTTCAGGGCTCTCACTGAATGAGGAACTCAGCATCCTACTGTGTGTGTCTGCAAGGCTACATTTACTTCATACTCACCTAGAATGTCAAGCTGCTGTACTGCTTATCCCTGTGGAATCTTTTCTATATTAATGCTGAAGTATTTATGTCTTTTTTTTTTTTTTTTTTTCTTGTACCCCTAAGAGGAGACGACCCTTTGCAGGAAGGATGACAATTTTGTTTGTTTGTTTATTTTCATTTTGAATGCCACAGTCCACTACTGGAAATTTGGGATGGTAAAATAACCCTCCCTATACTCATGCACTGTGAATCCAAAACCAAAACCCAGGACTGGGCAAGCTCCAGATGTGATATGGGCCTCTGAGACTGAAAATAAACAGCCAGAGAGTTGGCTAGAAGAAGCAACCCTCCCTTCTGCCTTGCATCCATGAGTCACTAAGCCAGATGGGGCTGGCTTAATGCATAGAAGCTGCTGATTCTCAAACCAGTGCTGTCAATGGATGTTGAGGAGGAGGGACAAAGTCTATTTGTGTGCCACCTTTTTAAGTATTTGGAGTTCCTTTCATACTTGTGCTGCTTTCTGTCATGAGGCAGAACAGATGTCTTTTGCAGGATGCTCTACAGCTAGCTAGCACATAATGAAAATTGTTATCAGCTCTGGAGCAGTTCAGTCCAAACTAATCTCATAAAATTCAGACTCATCCCAACAACACCTCTGAAAAGCACTGCAAAGTAGACTCCGTCACTCACTCTGCATCTCTGAAATGCAGTCAAGAGCATCATGAGAGCTGTAATGTACAGGCCGTGAGAAAACATGTGTCTGGATCATTATAGTTAAACTCCTGAGTAAGAACTGAAAGATTTGGCCTTTGAAAGGCATACTGGCTCTGGTTTGGAATGGCTTCATCTCTAAATAAGAATTGCCCATGTCTGGCAGTATGTAGAAATATACTGTTCTGACTCAGGAGGCAGGCAAAATAGCAGGAAATGACTCTGTTTGAAAATTAGACCATAAATTTAGATATAGTTGTTCTGATCCTGGCATGATTTGTTACGAATAAATCAATGTATTTTTGGCAGAGATCATGAAACCAAAAAAAAGAAAAGAAGGAAAAGGAGAGGAGGAGAGAAGAGTAGAAATAGAGTTTTATAGAGGAAACTAAATAGAGAGATGCCAGTTTGTGTTAACTATATCACAGATTTCAAGTCACCCGTACTCCAGCCTATTGACAGCTGCCTTCTGATGTATTCAGTACAACCAAGAGTAAGGGGCTCAGCACAGAGACTCTAGAGACTTGAATCCCATTTTTGTACCTGTCTCAGACTTGCCACTGTCTCTCCAGCTGTCTCTGCCCTTGACACTTCTCCTACCTTTCCTCCGTTTAAAGGACAATATCTGGGGCAATTTGGGAAAGGGGCCAAAGTTACCTCCAAGACCAGAAAGCTGCATGCCCAGAATAGGCTGCAGCTGAAGCTCAGGGAGGCAATGTCTGGTGCAAGCATAGAAGTGCAAAGGCTTGGAGTAGGGAGTGAAAGCAATCAGGAGCTGGAAAAGGGGTCAAGAGCCTAGAGGGCAGAGCAGCAAGCTTAGGCTTCACACGTGCTTGGGCAACCAGGTGTTAAGCATCTGTAACTAAGGGCCTAATGCCCTAGCTAGCAACAGGCAAATCCCAGTACCAAAAATATATGGGGATCCAGACTAAGCATTGCCAAAGGTGTAGCACCACACTGCTCTGCTCACTGTGCTCCCATTGCTAAAGCCCCCTGATCAGCTGACCAGTTATGTCTTAGCAGGAAACAACACTGTGGCAGGTCAGCACGGTGAGGGTATGTTATGACAGCTGGAGAGGAACTTCCTGAGAGAGTTACTCCATTTCGCTAGGCGTAGCTGGTCAGGCTGAGATGAGGGAATCCCCATTTATAGTCTCTGCATCCCCAGGCTGAATCCCACAACAGGAAAGCAAAGGACCGCTTAAGAAAATGTCCCACATCTGGGAGGGGACTTGGCAGAGTAAATGTTTCCGAAGGTCAGATTCCAGAATTCTGGTTAAAGTGAAGTCCTGGAAAAATATCCAGGTCTGATGATCTGCATCATGAGAAGGTGGCTTGTGTCACCCAGAGGGTGGGGAAGGCAAAGGAAGAGCCTAGAACATGATTCACTTGGCACTATCCTCTTTTCCTCTGTTGAAGCCTCACTAAAACCTGTGCAGCAGGCAGGGTTGTATGCCTACCTCTGGTCCTCTGTCATGCATGTCCTTCAGGAGCAGCATGCTTCCCGGCCTGCTGCAATGTAGCTTGCAGTGGAAGATGATGGAGCAGCCCTGACAGCAAGGAAAGATCTAGCCCAGCAACTGCTAGAAAGTGTAATTCAGAGTCCAGTTTCTAAGAAATGGCTTGCAAAGAAAAGTAAAGAAACAGCAAAATTGCTGGGAGAATATAGCTAGGCAGAATACTATTTTCTCTCCTTGTATTTAATGAAAATACTGGGTTTACACTGTGCAGAGAGAACATTTCTAGCAGCCACATCCAGATAGGTCCTTGCTTTTCTATTCTCTCTTACTACTAGCATAGTCCCATGTAGCTCTTGGGCTCTGTAGAAAAAGCCTGAAAATCCAAATTAGACACATACAAAATAACTGTCTCATACTTAGATCGCCTTTAGACATTTATGCCTGTGCAACACAAACAAATAGTACCAAATGAGCAATAATATTTATAACACAAGCATTTGTAAGGCAACAGCCAAGAATTACGGCAGTGGAAAGAGCTTCACAATCTTATTGTAGAAAGAAGCAAAGCATTTTACCCTCTTAGAGGGCCTGTCTTTCTTCATTGATGTTCACGTCATACCCATCTTAAGTATCCCCAGCAATACTAGAGGAAAATAAGGAAAGAACATAACATCAGAGCTGAGGTCAACATCTGGATGGACTTAGGCTTCACAAAGGAATTCACTGACTCATTGGCACATGTGAGGACTGTCATCTCCTCTGCAACATTTAGTCTTTAATCATGAGAGTCCATTGGCATAAGGCTTGGTTTTCAGGAATATTAATGGAGTAATAATGCTATGAAACCTGAAAAAAACAAGGCAAGAAACTGAGTAGTTCCAAAAAACACCAGTATGACTCCTTTCCTACATACACACACACATACGTGTACACACACAAGGAGGGACTAGTCAAAAGACTGGCACTGAAAGCTAAAAAAGTCACCTGATGAGTGTTTGAACAGGAATGGGATAGGAGTCCCATCTGTTCCCTGACCCTACCTGACCTTCAGGGGCTCTACCAGTGATACAAAACTTTTGTGGAGTGACTGAGGATTCCCTGTGACCTCCGCGGGTGTAACATGGACTCTCCCGACAGGATATCCGCACCAGCATGTCCCTACAGCTCTGGGGCAGTGGTGCCCAATCCGGGGAGAGGGAAGGAAAAGGAAATAGAGTAAGAGATGATGGGCAGGGCTTTCCTGTTGCAATTGTTTGGAAGAACATGGACCATAATGTAACTTCTGGACAAAATGTGCCTTGAATGAGTTGCTGCAGGCACAATGCTTTCCTCATGCACACAGCACACCCCTCTCCTGCCTTATCAGATAAGCCCCACAGGCAATCAAGAACAACAGCTTGCAGATCCATGCCGAGACATGATGCTCAGTGTGGCATGCTCACTACCCTGGGACACATCCTTGCCTTACCACTCCTTGGATACCTTTGTATATGGAGCCTTGCTGGCCAAGGATGCAGAGACATGGCTCAGAGCTGGTGCACTGTCCCATGCATCTGGGCCCACAGTCCTCCTCTCCTGTAGATTATGAATGAAATTCTGAACCTCTTGAGGTTGATAGATCACAGGAAGTGATGGGAAACTTATTTGCTCATGACTACTCAGTTGCTGTTCTCTGTTATTTAACCTGGTGTTTTATTAGGTTCACTCCTTGTGATCAGGAGGATTTGGAAATGCCTGCTTTGATTGTCCTATTGCAGTGACATCACAGTTCACAAGGCACCAAATCATATTCCTCAGAGAGCTAAGGAATTTCTAGTGGCAGTTCCTGTGAAGCAGAGAGGACAACTCCTGCTCAGGTATCCCCAGCTCCACATGGGAAAGGCCTGAGTAGAGGAAGAAATTTAGATTCTGACTTGATTTTGCATGATCAGTTCCACCACGCCCTGCTGATGTCCTGTCTCCTCCAGCCATGGTTTCAACTTACCCAGAAGGTAAATCACTAGCTTGCTCCAATCTATCTAGTTTGCTCCAGTCTACCACTAGCCTGCTCCAATCATATGTTATTGCATGAACTTGAGAGCCATTCTATAGGCAGTGAAAGATGGCCTCTCCTGAATAAAGACAATTAAAGTAGCAATGAGTCTCAGGCATTTATACTATGCACAATAATTAGCTGAGTAACAGATTAACAGCTAAACATTTCCAGCAATTTAGGAGGCAGCTTTGTTCTCAAACTAAGGTTGAACGGCTACTCTAAGACAAGCCTTAACCATTTGCTTCCCCTGTAAATCCTCCCAGTCCTGGACAACCCAGAACATCTTTATGTGCACCAAGAAGGTCTCTAAGATCACATTCTGGGGATACCATAAAAAAACCAAAGAACAAAATGCATCCAGTCCTGTTTATTGCAAGTCAGTTGTTATGTCAGGGTACTCTTATGCCAGGCTCTTCCCAGAAAGCAGAGTTCGTCATGCAGCTGTTGTGGAAGCTTGTTTCTACACTGCAATACATGGCGGAGAAGGCAGTCAGGGTCTCAGTTCAACACTCACTTCCTTTAATGGTACTTCTTGCCCCCTGTAGAAGAGAAGGTAGGAAAGCAAAGGTGAGAAACACTGTCCTTAGTCAGAAGGCTGCTAAGGGCATTAGTGGCAAGAATTAATTGTCCAGCCTGCTCATGACACCTGTTAAGTTGATGGATTTTCATTTCATTTTACAAAATGCTCCCGAGTACATCTGGAACTAAAGGTTTAGTGGGACATAGGGGAAGATGTCACTATGCCTAAATATGATAATCTAATAGTTTAACTGGGCAATCATGGTTGCCTCTTTAGGCAACAGACACACATGCATTTTCAGAAAGTTGTCTTGGTATACCTTAGGTACCTGTCTACAAATCCAGCCCAGTACTTATCAAGCCCTATAAACATCTGCTTCACCACTGGTTATACTATACTGAACTGTAGGAGTATACATGAATGTCAGTCCTGTGCAAAGGTATTTTTATGCTAACTACCTGGTATAAGTTGGTGGCTAGTGACTAGGGGTTGTGATTTTGTGGTACTATTTCTTATTTCCCCACATTCCCTACCCCACACTGAGTAGTTATTATAATGTGTTTATATAGAACAGCCTGTGAGCCTGCAGACACCTCAAATGGCATGGACACCCTTATGGTTGCAGCCAATGTGATGACTTCAACTGTCATATCGGCTCCACAGCCAAGACCTTAAACCCATTTTCCTTCAAAGATGAATCATCCTTGAGCCAGAAAGAGGTTTCTATGTCTGGTTGCAAAATAGACCCTGCAGCATTGTAGTTCCACCAGGATTTTTCAGAAAGTCTCACCCTGTGACAGCCTTTCCATCACTCAGCCTGAAAGACAGTACCTGTTGCCTTACTCGTTCTTAGCCCTTGCCTCCTTCCTCGCTTTCTGCCTCTGTCTCTTCACTTCTGCCAGGAGCATTCCCTGTTGTGTTGCTTCTGATATTGCCTGTAGCTCACCATTTCTGCTTTCAAGATCTCTGTAACTGGATGGCTGGCAGAGCTGCCTGTTTCTCTGATGGGTGGTCTTTCTCTGTATCAGATGGTGAGTGAACACATATTTGGCCTATCTTTAGAGGTCAGCCACTATGACGTACTGGGTATATATAGAGAGTCACTTTTGTCATATATGGAAACAGCCATATTTGGCCATTTGGTTTTCTGTCACAATAGAAACAGCTTAATGATTGGTCTTTGTGAAATAAGAGCTTTTCCTTCCATCTCAGAATGCATGAACTTAGACTCAAGACTAAAAAGTTTACCTCTGGGCTTTCACTTCAGGGTTTTCACTGTGTTAGGGGGAAGGCAAAGACGGTGAAACTGAGGTCCATGATCTCCAGAACAGAACTGAAGCTCAGTGGTCCAGATCCCACCCATGTAATGTTGTCTTCTACAAGGCCTGTCCCTTATAATCAGCTGTGACATGGTATGACAATGAAAGGGAGAAAAAGAAAGAAACAGGGAAGTTTGTCAAGGATAGAAAACACAGACATATAATTGGTTTCTATTAATTATTTTGTTTTCAGTCCAAGAATCTCTGCCATTAAAGCACTGATGCCTGCCATGTAAGAATGAAATATCAGAAAAACCAAACCACCCTGTAACTAAAAGAGTATTTTTTTTGCTCTCTTGTTGAAGTGACATATGAATACTGTGAGGTTACTTCTATTGTGCAACTGATGCATTGTTATACCACATAGCAGGATGAAGCTGACCCTAGAAACTCCCAACACACAATAAATCGAGATCTTCTTTTGGAAATGACGCTAGCAGTATGCATCTCAGTAATGATAGCCTTTGGGCCTTGTTCTGGAGTCATAGGGAGTTTATGAGATGTTATATTCTCCCATTTCCTCCCTGCTGAAACTTCCCTGGGAAGGCCTTTCAGTATCAGGATGTGTCACTTCCAAAAGGATGCTTGGGCAGGGTCCACAGCAAAAAAAATCAGACTACTGATCTGGAGCTAGGTAGGCAGAAGGATGCAGTCTAGAGCTAGAGCTGTTCCCAGGCCTGCACCACTGGTCTGATTTCCAGAACTAGATGTGTAAAAACCTTGAGCCCCACAAACAGCTTCCATTATGTTACTTACATTGGTTGGCCTTTATACATAGAATACAAATATAATGCAGTCACACTGTTTTGTGTAGTAAAACATCATCCATCTTGCACATAGATCTCAATCTGGCCAGAAAATATCAAAGTACTAAAAACAAACCCAACATTTCCAAACAGCCCAAAGCATCTGGTATTTAATGTCAAAGATGTATCAGGCATAGTTTGTTACAACCCAAAGTCCCACACCAGGGTATGGATACCATAGTAATGACATTATAACTTGATCATAAAGAAAAAGACCTTGTTTCTCTCTCATAATCAGAAAAATCAGAAAAACACAGTGGCTTAATGAATATATATTTTTAATTGCAGGTCAAATACATGGAGTGATTGTTACAGGTTGTTATTATTTTCAATAATGCAGCCAACATGAGGTGCGATTTTTTTTATAATTACATCTACAATACTGCATTGTGCTCAACTTAATAGCTAGTCCTACAGCATGTGAACATTCACAGAACTAGACCACAACACCTCAGTTCAACACAACAACCGCAATATGCTGAAGAAAGTCTACCAATACATCAATTCAGTCTACCTATTACCTCTTCCAAAGAAGAAGAAAGATTAAAGAGGAATGAGTCTAACTGCTCCACCAAGTATCCAGAGACAGACTTCTTTGGAAGAGTAAAACAGCTTGAAACAGCTGCAGATTCTTCACAAATCCTTCCTTTGTTTGTCATGCAAATTTGAGAGGCTGGCAGTGAAGAGGGGACAGATGAATGATTAGAGCAGACACTACACCAAACCTTGTAGTATTTTGTCCTTAAAACTGTTGCTGAGGCGTCCTATGATTATTAAATGTGTGTAGTGAAAGTGAAGGTCTCTATCCATATAAAGCAAGTCAGCTCTCTCCTAACATGCTTGTAAATCAAGAGCTGGTTCCTTGTCATCAGCAGATACCCAGTACACACAGAGGCAAAACAGGTATGAAATGACATGCAACTGACCAGTATATGGATTCTTTGGCTTTCCTAACCTTTGTGATTTGTGACATTAAGCTGCCTTGCTTATATGATTGATCCAATGGGCTAAACTCTTTTACCTTTTCCCCTCTAAGCCAAAGACAGACATGAGGAATAAGTTTGTTCCTCACTACCACCCCACCTTTTGTTTTTCTTTTTTTTTTTTTTTTTCCAGTTTATAGTCTTAAGGGCCATCATAAGAGAAGTTTAATAATGCTTACAGGTTTTTACGCTTCAGTGAAAGCTGACAATGCAAGTTCTTAGGCATTTTTTTCAGTGGCTCTAGGCAAAGATCTCTTTTGTCTACACTACACAGTCATTCTTTTAAAATCACCTATTTTTTTTTTAGTGTGTCATATTTTACTGTTACGAAGGGCTCCTCATGGAAAAAAGTGCACTGATTTTTTATAGAAAGATCAACTACGTTAAAACAAGGACAGAGGTTTACATTTTTGTAGACAAAATGTAGTTTCTCACAGACTTTCATACTCCTGTTTAATTTTCAAGACTACACAAAAAGCATGCCTGATTAAGTGAAACTTGCTGAACATGACTGAGGAGGTAAAACAGTAGAAGTCCGTAACCTAGAAATACTTCCTTGCTGTTTGCAGATGGCAGGCTCAAAATGGATAGGAGATAAGTATACACTGTGCAAGAAAATGAAATCAAGTATTTTCAGTGGTAGTCATTGGGGGTGCTAACAGGCACACGCATGCATAAAGCAATTTGATGAACCCTAGGACAAAATCTATCAAAAATGCATAGATACCATTTCTTCCCAGGTAGTCCAGCAAGTGGGGTATGATTGGCATAGGAACACAGCAAAGCCAACAAAGACAACCTCAGAAGCAGGGGTGGAAAAGTCCTACTGTCCTCACTATTGTATACATCTCGCCAGAAAAAAACAATTACTTCTTGCAGAAAAGCACAGGGAGAGTCAGTGTTTCTCTCCTTAGGAGTTGGCATGAGCAGAAATGCACTCTCTGGTCTTTGAAAAGCACCATGCTCAGTTTGCCACCACTCTCAAACCTCAACCAGGGCTGGCCCTATTTCTTGGCTTCATCCATGGTCTCAAAGTTATTCCTTAGCCCTAAATAATTCCATTATTTTCCATTTAGATATATGCTTCTAGGAAACAGGGCCTTCAGAGGGGAGTCATATCTTTTATTTTGTTGGTGGAGCAACTCCTTGGAGTCCCTGGTTGATTATGCCTGTTTACCTTCTGATAGCTGTGTTTCCTGGATGGCTGCCATATGTTTTTCCTTTCTATTTAATCTTATGGCAATGATCCTGACCTTCAACAGATATAGAGTGTTTGTCCTCCTGGTGTTCAATAGGGCTCTAAAACATAAACACTTTTTCATGTGTTTCTGGGTACATCAGCATTCAGAAACCAAACTCCTTTATGAGTAGCAGTTACATACAAGCACTCAGCATTTTCAAATCTCTGCAGACACATTAATTCATGCTCTCCCTGCCATGCAAGGCAATAAAGTTTACAAATGACTCTTCATTTTTCTGGGGTAGAAAGCTGAGAAATTAAAAGCTCCAGGTTGCAGGAGCAAAAACTAGTCATATAAACAGGTAACCAAACATATAAACAGGTAACCATTTAAAAGGCATCTAAGGAACCTTTCTGGCAGAGATAACATTTCATAGCAGGAAAACCTTGCTTCATGCTGAAGCACCACAGACAGGTTTGATCCTTTGTCTGACTATGTCTTTTGTACCTCAATGAAGCCTCTGAGATTTCTGTAGCTCCTTCAGTCCCACAGAATGCTCTAAGAATGCTGTTAACTGAGTAAGACTTTTCCCTGACATCAACACTCAGCAATGTTGAGTTGAGAAAGTGACAGACCGTGGAATCTTATTGTATTTGTCTGAGATAGGATTCAATATGAAGAATCAGTGCATTGTTTCAATGTCTGCACACCAGTTAGATATTAATGAATTCACAGTCAATAAAATATACACTCTGGGTAATATCCGGTCAACAGTTATACTAGTAGTTATGTTTGGAAAAGAGTTTATGATCAATCCTCTGTTGCCACAACCTTATAAGTTCTGGAACGTTCACCTGTTGGCCTGAAACTTCCCAGAAATTTTAGGGTGCCAAAATCAAATCTTACATAAGCAGGGGGAAGAATACAGCTTCCCAAAAACTTTTCTTCAATATTTTCAAGCCAGTGCTAAAAGAAATATGCACCAGTCTGGGAATAAAGTTTGCCAGGGCAGGCATTTTTTGCAGGAATAATGACTGTCTTGCTTGAGGAAAGAACATGTACAGCTATCCCAAAATTAGGAGCACTAAAAAGAAAAAAAGCCATGCTGAGAATATAATTTTTGATTCTTTTTCTTACATGTACAGCTATTGGGTCATTTCTGGAAGAAATTTTCCTGTACCCATTAACTAGATGAATAGTTCTCAAGACTGCTTTGTCAGATTCCACTGTTTACAAGTTTTATTTACATGACTGCACTGTAAGTCTTCTAACTTGATTGCTTGGGAATCTCACTGAGACCTTAAAAAGAAGCTAGGTTTGAATAAACTTAGTAGAGATATAAACCAATTTCAAAATTATCAATGATACACACATGCACACGCATATATAGGTGTATTACTTAGCATTACACAGTCACTTGCAGTCTTCAAACACTTAAAATGTTAATAATGCTGCAGTGGCTGGCATAACACTTCATGTCTAAATGCCTTAAAGATGCACAAAGCCAAACAGCCAAACCAATAAAAACCCCACAGTTCCTAGCTTAGTACTTTTAAAATGACTCATATTTCAGCAAAGGACCCAAAACCACCTCAAACTGAAATCATAGCACTCAGAATCTGGTCCATTTTTGAGCTGGTGCTGCCTTTCCACATCCAACTTTCTTACCCGGTAAAGTCACGTACACATACATCTACATGGGGGTGTGACACAGGAGTGGGTACAAAGCAGTTTAATGGGCTGGCTAGAAAGCTGTGATAGAAGGGCGTATAAACAGGGTTTCTCCTATGTTGAAGCTTTTCCTACACTAATATAGAGTGACTTGATTTTGTTTATGGTGTGGGACCTGGACTGCCCACAAAGTTCTTTTTCATGGGATGCATTTTCTTGTTCCCCCCTCATTAAAGTAAATCTGATTACATTTCAGTCTCCTTTTTTTAAAGAGAGGGGAGCTAGCAGGGGGAACTGGAGCCACACACTTAGATAATTTCCATTCAAATCCAGCACAGTAGTCCTCTCAGCCAAGTCACACTTAGGGGAAGGAGACAGCAGGGGAAAATTTTGTGCTATTCTTTGATGGGCTTCATTGGGTGGATGAAGCATGACCAATCATCCATAACCTGACAAGGCCTTGGAAAAGGCAAAATCATGACTACATCACGTATACCTCCAATGCCAGGACAATAGGGGATACTGTTGTGGGCTGCAGGGTTGGAAAGGAAGAACATTTAAAGTTGTAGTAACAAGGAGCAATGATTATCTGTGGGGTGATGGGAGGTAGGGGCAGTCTGGCAGAGGACATCAGAAGAAGCTGAGGGGGGAGAGGTGTCTCGTCCCCTCCCTGCCCCAGCCTTCATCCTCCCTGAGACATTTCAACATTCGTTATCCAAGCAGCAAGCTCTTTTCTATGACAGGGAAGAAAGAAATCAATTGTGTTTTTAAAAGCTACTTGGAGCCCACAGAAGGTGCATTGTTTCAAATTGGGTTGAGGGGGCTGGGTGCTTTGGGGGAAAAGGGTTGAACTTATACCATCATTTCATCTAATTATTCCTGATGTTATTCCTGTTGTCATGTGAGTTACTACAAAGCCAACTGCCAGCTTGTGTCCCTGAGAGCAAAGACTAAACTGTTACGCTTACAAGGACACAAGACTTGTTCCCCTCTCCCTCCTCCCCCTCCGACACTACCACAGGCACTGGCTCCTCCTCGGGATACCCACACATTTAGAAGAGACGTCGGGAAACAGGGGGCAGAAACCACCTAGGAGATACCAGCCGTTTCTGCCATTTAGGAGACAACCACCGGGCTTATCCTATAAAACTCCAAGGACATGCTAAGAGACATCCAACCAGTCACCTAGACAGTATCCTCTCCTTTTCTGTTCAGACAATGCATTTGCCATGTCCAGTTTCCAGTCCAGGCACACATTGTAGCTCATCTCAAAGCAAACTCTCTTGCCATCTCATCCAGATTTTTTATCAGACAGATGTCTTTGACAGAAGAGAAGCTGGAGGCCACCAGGGTGTTGCATATTGCCAACAAGGAAAGGCACAGGTTCCAGGGCAAAATGGAGTAGACCACAAAACCAGAGCAGCTACAGCTATCACCAATTTAAAATCTCAGATCCTTCAATAAGTTCCACCTCCTCATCTGAAGGCCAGCTCTGGCAGGTCAGTGACTTGACTGTGTCCTGCTTGCACTGACCTTCATCTCATCAAGGATCTTGCTGGCTTTCTAAGACAACCTCTAGTGACATTTAGAAAACAAGCAGAGCTTGGGCTGTCCCTGAGCTAGGTCTTCAGATGTGCATGCACCCATAGATGTTGTCTCCTGCCAGTCTGGCTTAACTTGGCCTAGGGAGGACATATCCCAAAGGGCACTTGGGCTGAGGGTGGACTTCCAACTCTGCCCCTGGTTTTATGCTAGCCAAAGCCAAAATAAACATGGTCAGAACCTGATCCTTAAGAGGAGGCTGAGGGTAGACCTCATTGCCCTCTACAACTACCTGAAAGGCGGTTGCAGAGAACTGGGGATGAGTCTCTTTAACCAAGTAATAAGTGATAGGACAAGAGGGAATGGCCTCAAGTTGCACCAGGGAAGGTTTAGACTGGATATCAGGAAGCATTTCTTTACAGAACAGGTTGTTAGGCGTTGGAATGGGCTGCCCAGGGAGGTGATGGAGTCCCCATCCCTGGAGGTGTTTAAGAGTAGGGTCGACACAGCGCTGAGGGATATGGTGTAGTTGGGAACTGTCAATGTTAGGTTAATGGTTGGACTGGATGATCTTCAAGGTCTTTTCCAACCTAGATGATTCTGTGATTCTGTGATTCTTTGGCAGACCCTGACAATTCAGGCAGGGTCACATCTAATATCTGGGAATGGGTGAAAACATTCAAAGCAACTTAGCAAACCTTTTGTTCACTTTCATTTTAACTTTTGTAGGCTGCACTTCCTGACCTCTGCAGGCATCTTAGCCTAAGAGGACACACCATTTCATCCTTGACTTGGAGTGGACATTCAAAACAGACACTTACGTGTCTTCAGTGTTAGGGAAAAATCTCTCAGTCTTGAAGCACTGAGGTGCACTGTAAGCATTGCTAAGGGCTTCCAAAACCCCACAGGTCCAAGCAGTTTTTTTCAATATTCTCCTGTTTGCACATATTAAAAAAAAAAAAAAAAAAAAAAAAAAAAAAAAAGATGGGAAATTAGCTTGAGAAAATAAACTCTTCCTTGTTTAAGGAGGCTGTTCAAGAGATTGTTTTCTTTCATCTGTTTTAAAAACTCTGGTTTATAAAGACACGTCACCTGCCCCGGTCCCAGTGTCATCTGAGCACTTTCTGCTGTAAGGTTAAGAACATCTTTCATGTGACTGTTTTCCCACACTCAGTGTTCTGCTTCGGTTCGTTTTTAATATGCAGGGACACATATTGCCATACACCTATGCTAGAGATGGCAAAGTTAAAAAACAGATGCTTACGTCTAAAAGCCATCCTTGTTTTACACTCATCAGCCTCAAATCCTCCCCACCATCCCCCTTCCCCTTTATTTATTACAGTGAATTACAGTGAAGGACTTGGAAGACAAGCAGGTCTTGGAGCCGACTGGGAAGCTATCTGACCTGGTTTCTGTAGGTCAGACATACTGACCTTCAAAACTAGACTGTAAAGCTCACCTTTACAAAGCAGCCTTCCCAGCTCCAGCAAATAACTGTTGGGACAGACATGCTGGAAGCTGTAACAATAGCTGTATTGATGGGAAGGAAGATTTTCTTATAAATTGGATTTAGGAATGAGTAATTATGCAAGCAATTAACTAAAATAAATATGAATGACTTCCTCTTTCAGGGGATGTTTTTAGTTTAACTTGCAGCAAGATCAGAGTCAGGAGATTTCTCAGGGCTGAATAAAGCCTTTAAAAAAAGATAAAGGGGGCGTTGGCAATGAGGGGATAAATACTGTCCAGTCTCTCCTTTGCATCATTAAATGCTATGTGCATATATATGCAACAGGGCAGCTGTAATTTACAGAATCAGGAAATGCATTAAAATACCAAAGTTTTGAGGCCAGGTAAGGCCCATTTTATTGACCCACCATCTGTGGAGCAGCATCATTCTACTTATTCCCATAGGTTTCACTGATGAAAGACAAGACGCATATTTTTTCTCAGTGGTGGTGGCTGTTTTCTGATTTCTCTCCCCCCTGAGAAGGCAGACTGCAGGATGCTTGCAAGATAGCTGAATATGGTGAAACTGCTGTCTGCCTTATAACTTCAGCTATCTCAGCTCATCAGAGCAGACACTTTGGAAATCCAAATGTTTCTGAGGTTAGCCTTCTTCTGTAGTGCATCACCACCATGTTTACAAGGCCTGCTCTGCCCCACACTCCTGCACTGATGGAAGGCAGTTGGGCTGAGAAAGTAGTGCCAGATTCCAGGAAGAGAGATCTTCCTGTAAAAGAAAAGGCAGCCCTGCAAGTTTCTGAGCAGGAGAGGAGGTAGTGGCAGATAATGTACATCGTCTTTCCCTGCTCAGGGACACTTCAATAGAAGGGACTGGACCTAGGCTTCCCTTTGGGAATGTCATGCTGATGAGCCCACAGAGAGGAATTTACTAGAGATGCAATAGTAGGAATCACTGAAGCAATCTGTGAAGTTCAACTTCACAAGCAGGGGAAAAAAAATCACTCCCCCACCCCCAAGATTCTGCTTTTACATTTTGGAAACAAACTGTGTACAAAATACGTTCCCACATGACTTTGACTTTGCGCTTCCAAATGGTTCCTTTCATTTTGAAATTCTCCTGCCTTTTTGTAAGGTAGCATTTTTTAAAAAATAACTAAATAATCCCAAATCAAAATGGCTTGTTTAATTGCAGGTTGAAGGAATGAAATATTCTCTGTGGAACAGAAACAATTCTCTCTTCCCTATTATTCAGGTCAGATGTAAAACTTGAAACATTTGCTCTTTACAAATCCTTTTATTATCAGCTGAGGTCTAGAGCCCCATCTTCTGGAGTCAGGTGATTATGTTAGATTAGTTTGGTTGCTTTTGACATTGCTTGCCCTTGTGGTTTGGAAGATCTTGAAAATGTTTATTAGGCATAATGAATGTTGTGACATCTGTCTGAGCCTCCACACATCCGAAAACAAATGTTTCATGTAGAGCAATCTGTTCCAAGTTTATCAAGTCAATGTTAATGCCAAGTCTCACTTACGAGGGTCCACCAGCATCACTCATGGAGAGCTTGCATAGGACCAAACGTTTTTATTCAAACTCAGAAAAATTTAGTTTATCCCTTCAGTTGACCCACTAGGGTATATCAGGAGGAAAAACCTACTCAACATGGGTAAACCTGTTCCTCTGTCCTGTGGGGTACCAAGACCATCCATTCCCTGGCCAACATTCAATCCCAGTGCTGCCATACCATTTTTCAAAAACAGTATTTTGCTGTTCCCTTCAAGGATTTGAATTCAAGCTTCTGGTTCACAGGCAATGCCAACTCACACTGATTACAGTTCAGAACCCAAAGAAGAAGAAACAACACTGAGCAAGAGCTCTCATGTTTCATGTGGCTCTAATGGCGATGGAGTAAAGGCCAGCCTGTGCTACAGCTGCAGGCATGCAGGGGATTCGTTTTCAGTATGGCCAACTGCAGTGGTAAAGTCAAAAGAGAACCATGAGTCTGAGCCAGAACCTGGTCTGGGGCCAAGACCATTTCCTCTCTAGCTTTGGTACTTACGTCCTTCAGTGATCTGGAGTTTTATCAAGGCTCTGTCACTGACTCTCTCAACTGATTTACAGTTGTTCATGAAGCTGTGGCAACTTGGTTGTGAGTCTGAGCTCCTCACTGTCATTTGGACAAGCCAGGCGGATTTCACTTTCTCAACTGCAGCTCAGAAACCAAGCTAGCTCAACCACCTCTGGTCATTTTGGACCTTCTTCCCCTGAACTGTCTCCACTTTGTCTCTCTCTTCCTGGCAGTGATCTGAAACCAAGCTGTCTTCTTACCAGTTTTTCACAACAACACACCAGCTAGAAAGAGGTCTTCTCTGCCAAGGACAAAGGTTGCTGTTTAGGATTTCTGAGCCCCACGTTGCTCAGTTCCCTGGTCTCCCACAGCTTCACTGTCAGGCCTTGGGCAATTAAAGTCCACCTCTGGTGCCTCAGGTCCAGCCATCAAAGAACAAGAGCAATCTTTTTTTCTAACTTAAAGTGCAGCTAAAGTATGTAATTCAAACCCAGCTGAGCTTCTCACCAAAACAACACCCCCCTCCAAAAAAAAACCCCACCCTTTTGTTTGCTTCCTGTTAATGCCTCCCAAATAGAGCAGCCTGACACAATCGGGGGATGAAGGGGTGTCATCCATCTGTTCTTCTGTTCACTCAAACTCTCCCCTACCACACACTGCAGATATATTTTAACCAACACTAGAGAGCTCTTTATTTCTCATTGGACCCAAAAACCCTTCTATGACAGGTCTCATTAGGTCTCTGCCCCTCTTTGACTGAATTTATTTATCCCTCTCCTGGATGCTCAGCTCTTTCTGAGTTTGTGTCTCCTTTCTAGTCCATTTTTCTCTTTCCCCTGCAATTCCCATCATCCTCTGCAAGGCATTTCATGAAGAGCATGGTGCTCATACACTTCCTTCACAGCATCTTGCTCAGTTCAGATGGGGAGTTAATGCAGGACAGTACTGTGGGCCTCCACATCCCCTCTGCTGACAGAGCACCCCAAAACTTTCCTAAGAGAACCTGAACCCTATGAAGGAACAGTGGGTCAGAAACCTTTCTGCTGGGGGGGGGATCTTTCTGAGGTTTGCCACCTCTAGGTGTTCAGGAGGAGGCCAAAAGAAAAGAAAGTCAAGAAAGTGAGGAAAACCAGAGCAGCTGCAGAGGCTGCTGCTGAACAAGGCAACAGTGTTTTGACACACCTGTAGGGCACACCAGAGGCAAAGCTAGAAGGCAGAAAAGCATTTGGGGGTAGAAGAAGGGAGGATCAGGAGGTTTAAAGGAGAGGATGAGGGCAGATGAGCTTAGAGATGATGGAAGGAGGGGAAAAGTCATGGCTGAAGAGAAAGAAAGAAGGTGAAGGGACCATAGGAAGGTAATAGGACTATCCTCCTATTAGCTGCACCTGGATTAGGAATTATAAACTCATCCACCATACCCATAGAAACAGCAGAGAAAATTCATTTCATCACTTGCACAGAACTTGACAGTTGCTCAGAAAGACCCAAATATACCCAGGAAGTAACTTCCAGACTGCATCAGGTGTTTTTCAAATTCCCAAATGCCTGAAAGGTAACAGCCTCATAGCAAAAGCAAGTATGTTTTGCAAGATATACTTGGGTCAGGCAGGGCTGCTGACAGGCCATGGCAAAGAGTCCCCAGGGCCCACCCTGGATGTAGAGATCAATCTTCAATCTTCAGTCCCAGCTTTTAGGCAAACAGAAGAGCACTGTGCATTCAAGACTCACAGCAATCAGCAGCTCCAAACAGAAGAGCACTGTGCATTCAAGACTCACAGCAATCAGCAGCTCCAGGGACCCCCCATCCTCAGCACCACCACAGCTCTGGGGAGCCGCTGGGCACCTACCACTGAGGGTCCCTGAAGCAGTGACACAGGCTGTCTCCCAGCCAGTCCCTCAGCACTAAGGAGGAGACAAACTCTGTAAGCAAAAGCAGTATCTTTAATTAAAACAGGCCCTGCATGACTTCATCACTGCACAATTCTTACTGCCTCTGTCCCATGGAGCTTCTAGCTGGAGTCAGACAGATCATCTGCTGGGGGTGAGCAGGGGAGAGCTGCAATCCCATCTTGCCAATTTTGTGCAAAATATAGGTGGTTTTACTCTGGGGACTGTGACATCAGCGAAAGTGCAAGTGAATCTGGTTACTGGAAAGCCAGGACACAATACGCATTTCTGATGTTTCAGGGGATGATGCTGTTCTAAAGATGATAGAATAGCATGCCAGCTGCTGGTCTTGCAGCACTTGGAAAGGAGCTGGGGACAAAGTTCCTGTTTATGCAGAAGTGACTGAGTAACCAGTAATTTTGGGAAAGGAGCATTACACACTCCTAAAGAGCAGCCTTCCACTGGGAGGTTTTCAGTTTGTGGTCAGTTGTTGCAGTGTGAGATTCATGAGCTGCCATCCAATACGCCTCAGGCTCAGGTCATGGCTGAACAGCTCAGAGAAAGTCCCCCAGAAACAGCAGGGAATCTGGTTCCTGGCAAATGGGAAGCAGATTAGGGACAGGGATGTGACACACACGTGGAGTCACGCAACAGACACACAAACAGGCACAGGAGTCAAAAACCATTTAACAAGAAAAGCACGCCAAGGCTGGACACATTGCTGGGAGCAGATATCAGAGATAGGAGCTCTCCACCATGAGCTCTGCCTGCACATCTGGACCCCATCCAGTCACATGCTGCTACCCAGAATATTACACTTTCTCTGTCCTCCCCACAGCTGCAAAATCTGGTCATTTCTCTATCATTTCTGAGCTTGCTGCTGTGGCTTTTGCTGTCCACACCAGGAGCTGAGAGGAGCAACATTGGCCCATGTTCTTGAGTGAAGAGAGAAAGGATGAGCCCACATTCACTTTGACAAGTATCCAGAGTCTCCGTAAGTCAGATGTGCCATTAGCATGAGTTTGGAGTCCAGAATTGGCCACAGGGACATCAGAAGTTGGAGGTCCTGCTGCATCAGGCAGGTGATGACTGCTCTGGTTGTCCTTCATGGTGAAAACTGCCTGTGATGAGCCTCGCTGAGTGTCATTCATAGCCCCCATGCACGCTGAGATCCTGCAAGAGGGGTGCTGTCTAAGCAGGCCTTGCCTAAGGGCTCCTGAAGACAAGGGTCTCTCAGCAAAGTCATGCTGGGGAGCCAGGAGCCCCATCTCAGCCCATGCTAAGCCAAGGAGCTGGCAGAGTTTGGGGCCCTGTGGGTAGGGGACAGAGTGGTTCACGGCTGGTTGCCGAAAGGGAGGGATGCTCACAGTGCAAACGCAATTAGGTTTTAGCTGAAGCAAAACTGCTTCACAGACACTAAGGATTCCATTGCTCCCCATCCACCTCATTTTATCACTTTGATTATAAGATCCAGGCTTATAATATTTGGCTCAAGTCTCTACTTATGCTGAGGCGAAGCAGACAGAACTCAGTGGCACTGAGGGAGGACAAATCTCATTTTTTTGAGTATCAAGCTGCTCTCACCAGGTGATGATGTGGCTGCAGTTTCCCTTGGCCTTGCTGCAGCCAGGATCTCATTCATGTTTCTTTCCTTTTCTATGGACCTTTAAGGCAAAGCTGAAAGATCTCCCTGGAGTCTTGGTTTCCAAAATGTCAAATCCCTGCTACAACCCTCCTTTAAATGTTTTGGGATTTTTTAAAATTTACATTAAAAAAAAAAGTCATCCAGAAGCTCCAGCACAAGCACTGATTGAAAGGATAAACCTGCGAGAAGGGCTACTTAGTGATTAACAGTAAGGAGGTAATTCTCCATGAGCTGCACAGTTCTCAGGTACTAGGAAGTCTGGGTGAGAACCCAAACCCAGTCTCTTGGAAGAAATAGCTGCTGGTACAGTGGTTACTTGAAGTATAAATATCTAATAAAAAAATGAATACATCTCTTCATGCAGAAAATATCTCTGCTGATATATCCAACTCCACCAGTTTACAGCTTTCCTACATTTGCCCTGGAAGTTTGCCAAGCAGTGTACAGTGAATGTAAAATATTGCAGGCTTGTGACTGTTTTCCTTTCTTTTTCAAGATCCAAAGTCAGAGACGGGACTTCTTCCTTTTCTACTTATTTTTCCCGAAGGGCAGAGACAAAGTTATTCCTTATGTGAAGAAGCTGAGATGCTGGAAAGATTTTTGCCTTTGCATGCATGGCTTTACATGTCCCCCTTGCTCAGCTCTGAGAAGTGTTCTGTTTTAAAAGAATAACATGGCGTGCAGATGCCTATAAATGGAAGATGAAATTGTTACTATTAAGCCCAGGCCCTGCCAAGGCAAACAAGTGCAGGGCAAATTGTATGCAAAGGAAGAGAGCTGAGAAAACTTGAAGTCAGCTGAATCATAACTTCACTTTAATTTTAACATCACTTATACTACATGAACACAGTCATCTTATTAATAACAAAGCCTGCTCCTCAGTAGAGCTGTTGTTTGGAAAGCCAAGCCTGTGCACACAGATGCAATGGGAAGAATGTTTCAGGAGAGACGTGCCTTCTAAAGCTGCATTTTAAATTTAAAATAGTTGGGATGTCTGAGATGCAGCAACTTTGCAGGAGCCTTGAATAGCATTTGATGTTTCTGCTGCAGTTCACCAGGGTTCTGACCTCTGCAGGGCCAGGAGCTTGTCACGACTGGTGCAAGGAAGAAGAGCACAACGGGGACAGACGCTACCTGTCCACCAGCAACGCAGCTCCGCTTGAACAGCAAAACGCTCACAACTCCTGGAGGCTGCCCACCCTGGCTTTCTGCTTTCTTAGTGGAGGATGACATGTTAGGACACTTTCATTCTCCTCCTTTCAGGCTTTGCAAGTGCTGTCAGTATGACCTTGAATGAGTAAATCGTGTATGCACACATTTTATAGTACACACACCCACTTGGCACATGCAGAAGTCGACAGGGTGCAGCAGTATAAATCCCCAGTGCATTCCTCCATCTACAGTTTTGACTTGCCTGTTGAGGGTTTTCTGTGGATTATTTGGACCCTCACTTTGTGCATAAGTGAGCAGGCTCTGGGGGTGCACTGTTGTGAATACATATAGTTCAATCTTATGCTCTGTTTCCTGAGTGAAATGGAGAAAATACCACTTTGTTAATTAGGAGGTGAAAGTGATAAAGTTACAGGAATGGTCTGCAGGAGTTTTGTGATACACCATAGCAGACAGCAGAGCAGAGTAAAACATTTTTACTGTTGTCTTGCAGGAGTGATTTGGTGTCTGCGGTGATCTGATAATCTCAGGGTGAGGAGTGAAAGCACACTGGTACAAGGCTTGTTCTTTATTACTTCTGACATTTTATAAAGGCAGACTGGCTCAGCAGCTCCCCTAATATATAGTCCCTAAAGCAGAGATGCAATTCCTAATGCATTCCTAATGAAACTCCCCTGACTTCCATGGCCTTGTGTTAAGACTGGATTTGGCCCCGTCAGTGAAGTACATTTAGACTTCCAAACTGAAAACTGCCTCTGGATTCCAGAGGGACTTGAAAAACTCCCTGAGCATTGGAGTGCAGCAGTGAGATTTATGCTTTTCCCTGACTTTTCACTACTCAGTAATACATTTGTATGGCCAAAGTAAAGCCAGATCTGGCATTCTCCACTCCCAATTTCTCTACTACCCAGGGAACTAAATGACAGTGTAGACTGGAACAGTAATGCTCTAAGCCCCAGAAGAGCTTTTTGGGGGTATTTTCACAGCCTGTGGAAAGAATGCATATGTGGCTATTTGAAATATAAGGACTTGACACTTTAGCTCACCCCCGTCTGGAGAGCCACTGGTGACACAGGTTCCTGTGCAGAGGCAGAGATGTGAAGCCAAAAAAAGCTCCTTCTGATATTTATTTGTAGGAAAGTAGCACCTCTAGTCTCCAAATGGATGGAAGACTTGGCTGTTACTGGGCACTCTTTTACCTGCTGCCAAAACCAGTCCCAGTTCTGGGAGAGGATGACCACTAAACAGATAAGACAACCAGGTAAAAGGAGGAAAGAGGCCCAGGGAAGGTCATACAAAGCCAGAGCACCCCAGCAGGGGCTCAAAGCTTCCCAGTAGCATGGGGAAATTTGCTCTTGCTACCACAGTCCTGACACAGGAGCATGGGGATGGGGAGCAGCAGAGCTGGGACTGGGAGCCAGGGATGAGCTTAGCTGCTCCTGTTGCCTGGGGCTCAGAGGAGGTGGCGGCTGTGGTTCCCTTAAACTTACCCACTGCCCCACAGACCCTGATGACCCCTCAGGGTCAGCTGCCACCTTCCTGGGGGTCTGGCGTGGGTCTTTCATGCAGCCCCCAACAGCCAGCTGAGACTGCTCCAGGGAAACCTCCCTGGCCTCACCGTCTGTCATGTCATGTCCCTTTTGCTTAGCGGTGGGGCTGGCTGAAAGTTCTCAATCACTGCCACCATCGCACTCATAGGTCTCATATTCCTTCAAGCCTTCCTCCTTGACTGATGCTAGAAGAAATCATAAATTCTGAGTCCTGCTGTTAGCAGCAACCACATCCACACAACTTCTCTTGTGAGTGTATCAAGAGTGAGGGATGCTTTAGCTGCTTGTGACAGGACTTTGGAGCGGAGGATTGCTCCAGCAATATTTCTCACCCAATTATGCATGAAGCACTGTCAGATTGAAGGGCTGTGAAATGACTGCAAATTATTAATTTTAATATTTAATATTCTCATATGAAAACATACAGCCAAAATGGGGAAAATAATAAGAGGAACATGCAGGGGACGGTCTTCTATTTAGTAAGCTGTGAATGAAAACTATTGTGGCCATACTGACAAAATGGTGTCTGACTTTTCTCTTTTAGGAGAGATTGTCATGTTACCAAAGGTTAAAAAGCCCAAAATGAGCAGGTCTCTGGAGGCCCTTCTCAGCTCCATTTCTATGGCTTTATAATCTGAAAATGACTTGATTTCTTTTTTTTTCACTTTTGTATTGCTGTTTTCTGTCTATTCCCATTGTCTAGATGCATTCATGGGCAGCCTGTACCCAGCTGTTCTTGTGCCAACATTGTACTTGAGTTAAACAGTTCTCTTTCCTCCCCAGCATTTAGGCCCCTGACGTATCTGTGGCAGCCAGTCCTACCGTTTTCAGCCATCATTTCACTAAACTCAACAAGCTGAGCTCTTCCAGTCGTTGTCTGAAACATGAGTGAGCTCTTCCCTGGGCTGTTGCAGGACCTCTCTTCTTCATGTCCTCTTTCTTTAACATTGGTGAGATTATGGTAGTTCTGCCAGGATTTGCTGCCCAGGAAATATTTTCTGAGGGAAGTTACCCAGCTGAAGCTGGATGCAAAGAGAAATGGGAATTGGTGGGAAGAGAAACACCACTATAACAGTTTTTTCTAGTAGTAGAACTGGCTTTATACAAAAGGGATGTTATTGCTGTCACAGTCCCTCTGTGTTTTGCATTGTGGTTCATTAGTTTGAATAGATAGTCAAGGCTACTAACCAATCCATTTCATTATTCCTGGCTTGGTACTTCTCACCATAGTTTGCCCAGACCCGTGACTTCAAAGTGGATGACAGCATTCCCCTCTACCAAGACAGATCAGCTGTCCTGCAAACACTGCAGCCAGTATGAACCTGCTACCCTTGGGTTCCACATGCTCCCCAGAGACCTATTCTGATGTCAAATCCTAGTCTCCTGACTTTCATTTTAGGTGCCTCCTGGCTAGTGGTACAAACTGACAAGGCACCCACGTTTCTCTCAGATGACATTATCCTTTGTGATGCCATAAACTGTAGTCCTTTCTGAGCCACTAGAGACAGAGTATGAAGGATTTGCTTTGTACTGAGGCCTGAGTAGTAAAACCTTATGGAGGACAAGGTAAGGATGCACAACTGCTTGTAGAGCACAGAGAGCAAACATCTTGCTCCCATCCAGCTGGGGAACAGCAGTAGCTGCGAAGGAAAAGAGAAGCAGGCTGAGTATTGAAAAGGCACCATGTACTAAAAAAAGTATGGCTGCATTTAAAGAGAAAGGGGAGACTAACACTCCCAGAAGGATTTTATTGTTTGCATTTGTAAGATGCTAGGCATTTTTAATGATGTGTTAATGACCATATTCTATTCAGATGGGATTCATCACACTGTCCTTTCTCTATTTAAAAATTTAGCATCTAGTCTTAGCTGGCCATTTAGGATACCCCTCTGCTGAAGGGCAGGGGATCTGTCTCTCTCCAAGAATGCTCTCTATGACAGAGAGGATGCACTGCCATCCAGAGCTGTCAGTCTCTTTCCACGTGCTGTAGCATCACATCCAAGCTCCATCCCAGCTGTGCCTCACAGTTGTCCCTTAAGCAACGGCCACTCTCCTGCCATGGCTGGGGATTTGAAAAAAATAGCTTGAATTGCCCCAGAATTAGAAGCCAAGTCAAAATTAGATGCTGGGAATCCCATTGTTAATGCTGGTGAACAGTAGATACACACAGTCCCACAGGATCAGAAACACACTCCTGATTGCATGTTGCATATTGTTCTCCCTATTGTTCTACCCTTTAAGATTCATTTGCGACCAACATTAAGCTCAGGAAAATAATATTTGGAACTTCTTTGCCCTGTAAATTGTCTTTCCCACCCCCTAAAAAATGCTGCTGAGTGTGTTCCACCCTCTGCTGCCCTGGGCCAGACTGAAAGAGCTGATTAATGGCAAACATCTGTGGGCATTAGTTGATGGGTGAACCAAGACTTCCCAAAAGGCCTGTTGGTGTATCCAGCTCACTGGCACTGAGAGAGGACCATCCTGTGTGAAATCATGCTCTTTTTACTCTCTGTTACATTGGGCAGTCAAAACTGGAAACCTTCAAAATCCTGAATCATCATTGAAGATGGCAGTCTTCATTTTAAATACTTTGGGGAGGGACTGCAAGCATTGGCTGCTATGACTATTGCCTCTATTTTTGGTTCTTCAGCCCTCAATAAACAGGACTATAGAAAGTCAGAGCTAAATCAAGAGGCCTGGCCTCTGCCTTCACAGCCATTTGTGTCATTCATTGACTGATGCAGATCATCTTAAAACCTGATACCAGTTTTTACTGGTGCTCTACCCATGGTGGACACGCTCCAGACCTCCTCCCCTCTGCTGCTTAGAAACCCTCTTCTAATTTCTAGTTTCTAAGTTCAATCATAGCTAATTCTGAAGCCTTTTTTTTTTTTCTCTCTTTTTTTTCTCTAATCTCTATATAAATAAACCCCAGCAGCCTGGACAGTTTGTTAGCAGGGCTATAAGTTGTCCCCCATTGAAGGCTTTGAGAACCCCAGACTTTGGCTCAAATCAGATCACAACTAATGACATTTGCTGTTTTTCACAGGGAAGGAGAGTGGACTTTGTGGTTCAGATGTTGCTGTGATCCAAGTGTTGTGTTGGAAGACACGTTTTTGTATAACAGCCATTTTATCTGCAGCATTAGTCAGAGCTGAATTTCTCTGTCCTTTGTCCCTGGTCTCTGTTTTTTGGCACCACCTGACATTTGACTCAAGAATCAGTCAGTATTTCCATAATGATTAACCCACCAATTGTCAGCATTCACAGCTCGGTGTTAAATATGGGAATACTTTGATTGCACAGATGCCAAGTGACCGTTGCTAACCAAATAAAAACGTGTCTTGAAAGTCACCCTCCTGGGCACCCTCAGTTCTGTAGGGCAGTCTCAGGAGGCAATCAGGAGTGCTCTTGCTATTGGCTGTGCTACACAGCACTTCCAATGTGGTGATTACAGTTCAGAGCAAAATGTGTGATTGGACTTACTGGCAATTTCAAAGAAAGAGTTAAAAAAATATAAAGGAGAAATTTTGGTGCTGGAAGAATCTGAAGGAAATTACATTTTCAAGGGAATTTAGTTTCTTGAAATACAAAGTTTTGTTCAACTTTAAGCCATTTTCTGTCCTTTCTGAAGCCAATTTCCTTCTCCAGAAATGCCAACAGTTTTCATTTTTAGCTCCTCTGAAAGGCTTGGGGATTTTTTTTATCTTCTGAATGTTTTCAAAAGAAAATGTGGAGCCAGAAAGTTATTTCAAACAAACAAACAAATGAGAAAATAACAAAGTGCCTGATTATAAAATGAAGCATTTCGAGTTTTCTTCTTTTGCCACCCCCCAAAAAAATTAAGAAGAATTTTGAGATTTGTCTCTCCATGTTTTTTCATTACAGAAACTTTCATCTGGGAAGTGTTTCTGGACGCTAATCAGAGGAACTGTGCAGATTACAGGTGCAGCAGGGCAGCTAGTTGCTTTGGAAAGACAGTGAGCTTGGAAATCTCTGTCTTTTTAATTAATTTGTGTTTCTTCCTTTGCACTCAGGCAGACAGTAAGAAGTGTAATGCCAAATACTTGAGCATAAGAATTGATAAGGGCATGAGAATTCCTTCTTATCTCTAGCACCTTGCATCCTGCAAGCAGGGAAACCAGCTTTTTTCTTCCATGATGGTTTGTTGTTCAATGTTAAGTGAGTCACTACACTGAATATGATGGAATATGATGGAGAAAAATTCTCCTAGTGTCCTGCAAGTCATGGAGACACTCTGGGAAGAGGATGCAGTGAGAACCAGCTCAATCAGGAGAGGGAAGAATATGATCTCTAGGCTCAGAGCATTCAAGGCAGGAAGAGTCTGCTGGAAGAGAGCAAAAAAGCAGGTCAGAATATGGACCTGCCACTCCAGTGATGCAACTCTGACCTGGAATGACCACATATATGGGTCCAGGAGATCACGGGATGTTTGTAAAATAGATCTTCTCTCTTGTGTAAGCAAGAGGATAAAATTATCCTGGCAGCAGCTGTTGTTTCCCAGAATGAGGATCAAGGCTGGATGTTTTTCCTGCAGTATTCAAGACATCAGGCTTTCCTATCCCCACGATCCTGTGGTTGCCATCCTGTGCAAGTGGTCTCAAACACACAGACATACACATTTCTCACTGACACAGTATCCATGCTAGTGTGGCATGAGGTTCTCTCTTAACATCTCACACCATGTAAATCTGCTTCCTTACTCATTTCTGCAACATAAAAAGCAGTAGAAGGAAGAATGGGGAATGCAGAGAAAAGAAGGGAAGACAGAAGAGAAAAACAGAGTAAATCAAGCAACTTTGGCAATATAATACTGTCTTGCAGCATGCCCAGGACGTGAGCAACAGATAGGGTTGAAGCTCATTTACAAAACTAGTAGTTAAGTCCCATTTCCAGTTTTTAAAGAGGACACAGACTTTTTTAAAGTCTCTATCCAAATGTGTGCTCAGCTAGCACAGTGAGGACAGATCCCATCAGCGAGGGTGGCAGACAGTCATTCAGCTGGCCAGGAGAGGAAGGAGGGTGGTTGGAGGAACAGATGTCTCGCCACGTGATGCCCAACAACCTGGCACCACCAGGGAAGATGAGAGCCGGAGCTGCGTGGGGTTCCCACTCTAGCAGGTTGGGAGCTTCTTTGGGGCTTGCTGGTCGACAGCTGGCTACCATCCCACACAACCCATTCAACCTCAGGTTCGTAGGTCAGGTGTGAGCTCAGCAAATATAAAGTGCTTTTCTACCACACCATGAAACCATACTGCTCCTTCTTCCCCCTCCAAAGGAGTCCACATACTTGAGTTTTTATTTTTCTGGGCAAAGAGGAGGGTGAGTAATAGATTTGCTTTGTTACTGGCAGTGCTCACCACCGAAGTGTGGGCCTGCATCTGCTGCTGAGATAAATCAGAGGAGATGGCAGGGTGGTCGGGCGAACATCTGACCAGAGTTTTAACAGTGCATTTAATTTACAAGTGGGGGAAGGTTTAATATTTCCATCCCTCTGTAAATACACTCATGCGGCATCCCCCCACCTGTCTCCTGGGGAGTCGGGCTAATTGCCACAGGCTGAGGAGCTGAGCCCAAACTGATTTTACAGGGCACTGCAGCCAAGCATGGCAGTGGGCAGAAGCATTAGGCATTACGATACCACAGTAAGAGCTCTGGTTATCAACAGCTAAGGAGCAAGCAAACACCTGACAGGCTAGGTTGGATTTATTGCAATATAAAATTTATTTGGATTGTAAAGAGATGTGCAGCCAGAGTCTGGCTATGGAAGTTAAGATGCAGCAAGCTTCCAGTTTCAGTCCTGATTCCTGGAGAGTACCATCTCCATCACCCAGATCCAGTGTACCTTTCGTGTGTCCCGTTCTCAGGGCACTCTCCCAACCACATGTTCCCAGCACCTGCAGATCCCATAACCCTGGCAGAGTTTCCCTCCATGAGGCTCAAGGAGAAGAGCATCACTTCCATCCTGTCCATAATGTCACGTTGTAGTGGTTTGTGGATTTGTCTAGTGCCCAGGGCAGTGTCTCCAGAGTCATGACTCACCACGGGTGGGAGCAGGAGGCAGGAAGGGTGTCTGTCAGCAGTGGGAAAGCTCTGCCTCCCTCTCCCTGCAGTTGCCTGCTGGGTTTATGGGAATAATGTCCCCGAGTACACCGCGGCTGGCCGGATTATCAAAGATCTTCAGCCGAGATCTTTTCACACGGTGCAAAGTGCCAGCCGCTGAACAGCTAACCTGATATTGAAGGACACATTGCATTACAGACTCTGAACTGGCTTTGTTTTAAAAGTGCTGTCTTTTGTCTGTAACACTTCAACTTTCCGTCTCTTTTTACCTTCTCTGGGGCTGCTCTCTGCTTCCTTTTTTCAGCCTTTATTTTCCTTCTCCTGGTCAGGCAGTTTCCCTCTCTGTGACATGACCATCAGGTTGTGACTTCAGCTTACTGAACCTAAATTTTAGGCATCTCTGCTAAACTGGTGATCTAAACTAGTATGGCTGATAGAAAGACACTCCAGGAGACAAATCTTACCCTCTCATTTTGATTTCCAGGTTAGACCAGCAGAAATCCTCTTCTGGAGTTGCTAGTATCTCTCCAGCAGCTATAGAGCAAGTTTCATTTATGTAAACCAACCCACTTTTTACGTAACCAGAATATGGTGAGATGGTTCCTGCACCTGCCTTCAGAGAAGTGAAAGATTAATTTTCTCCTATAGCCTCCTGGTGGCCTTTTTAAAAATGCATGACCACACAGGAAGCTTTGGGGGTTTTTCATTTTTAAAAAGGAGGGGTTAATATGACTAGATCATTAGGAAGGTTTAATGCCAGTATCAAAGTAGCACTTTCCACCTTTGGTTTACATCAAACTATTTTTTGGTTCATCTGTATCTAATGAGTATGAGCTGCCATCAGTAGACATGACAGCTGCTGTCTTACTCAGTTTACAGAGGCAGGACTGGAGCCTTGCAGAGTGAAAGCCATGATTTTGCACTGCTTCTTCCCCAAATCAGCCTCTCTTCACCACTTTGGACCCTCAACACAGCCCAGAGTGTTGCACAAAGTCTCATTGGTGGGTTAGACTGGCACTTTTAACCACCAAGGCCCCTTGAATGCTTTTAAAACACAGTATCCACAGGAATCACATCTAGGACTTGAATACAAATACTCCATATCAGGATGAGACTCTTGTTTCTGACACAGATTTACTGTGTGGTCTATGAACTAGATGAGGATGGTTCTGTTCATCCGGGCACAAAGGTATCTCCGTTACTCTCCTAAAATGGGATAATATTTTTTTAACATTACTCAAGAGCATCATGTAACCCTATTGGGAGGAAAAGGAAGAATGATGCTTCCAGTTTAAGCCAGTATGAAATCTGCATTTCTAAGACAAAACATTCAAAAGCATGAATTCTGATACAGAAATCAGGAATTAAAATTTAAATCACATTTATTTAACATGAAGGAATAAGAAAAAGGACAGTGTTTGATTTCAAGTTTTTCAGTTTTTTAAATATAACTTTCTAATTGTATAGGCCAACTCCAAAAGTTAAGGAGCTCATTATTATTCTTAGCTAAAATGGAGATGATACACAATCATCTGACTCCAAGAACAGGCCTTTTAGGAAAAACACCTGCAGTTTGTCAGGGTGGGGTGGGGGCCAATCTTAATGAAGAAATTTGATGAAAGGATGCAATTCTTCCATTCTCCCCATCCCCTCAGCTCAAACTTTAAGGTAGAATTATGAACACAGATCAACTTAAGTCATGGCTTCAGGCTATGGGGGTTTGGCCCGTTCACTGCTTCCTGTTAATATCAAAGCATGAAGAGTTTTACATGCAGAGCAATATTTTTTTACCCATCTAACACCACTTTCTCTGACTGCAGCTAGACCAGCTGCTGAGATGTGACAGAGCTGGGTGGAGAGTTGGCCATCCCTGGCCCCTTGCCCTGTCTCTTCCTCACCACCACCTCTGCTGAATGGCCAGTGTAGGCAGCTCTGCAATCAGCTCCAAACCCAGCTCCCTCAGAACAGCCTGGGTTGCTTTTTGGAGCAGTTAACAAGCAGCTGAGTTGGTGGGTTGAGAAGGGAATGGAGGGAACAGAGATGAACAGCTGGAGAGTAATAACTTTCTAAGGAGATTGGCTGCCACTGGAACAACACATCTGATCACAGATTTGTTGCCAAGCATCTGTTTTCCTCCTACCTCCTGATGTGGTCCAGCTTCTTTGCTCTGACTCTGCTCCTTCCTTCATTTTCAGAGACTGTGTTTCTCAAATCCGAATGCATCCTTCTGGGTACAGAAAGGGCTCAGTAACTCCACAGGCCCTGGCAGTGTGTTTGAGAATTGCCCCCCATTCCCTTACATGCTGTTCTGCCTAACAATGTCATGACAAACAGGCTTAATCAAGCTCCCCTGAACTAGTCAAATCTTCAGGGAGTCCAAATTTGTATATTTTCTTAGGCAGAGTAATATCACACAGATTATTGAATGACAGTTAAAAACCACATCTGGATCTTGCTCTATTATAACACATCCATAGCCCTAAGGGGAAGCAGTGTGGTTTAGTGATTCATGAAACCTGGGTTTTATTCCCAGCTCCTCCACTGCCTCCCTGGGTGACCTTAGCTAAGCTATTTCACTGCCCTGTGCTTCAATCGTGCCATCTGTGAAAATGGGGGGAGTGATACTGTCTCCTGCACAAAGTCCTTTGATAGCCTCTGCAGGCAAGTGCCAAGCACTATTGCTCAACCTCACATGCCATTTCCACTTGGGATTACATGTAGGCAGGTTGTGTGCCCCACACCTTTCCTCCCCATGCACACACAAGTTCCTCCATAGCTCGGTGTACCTCTGCAGGCTCCCTGAGGTTCTCCCATGTCTCTCCGCCACAGCTGCAACTGGCCATACCCAACACAACTGGAGCTGTGACCCTGTCCCTGATGCATGAGACCAATGAGCAGGACGGATGCCAGAGCATGGAGCAGCATCTGGGGACTGTGCTATCCAGCTTGTCCTGCTAGGAAACACCATGCTCAGTGGCAGCCTTGTCATTTCTCTTGCTGTAATAGGCATGTATTTAATGGCCTGCCATGCTAGTTTGTATATGTCAGCAGAGACAGAAACAGAGAGGTTTGTGCAGACTGAAGGTCCCAATCTCCCCTTCCTCTTGTATGAAAAGAAAATCTCAAGGGGAAAAAAAAAAAAAAAAAAAAAAAGAGGAATGTCTGTGACATAAAATTTGTGTCCTGCAGAGAGGGGGTGAATGTATCCAATCCCTCGGCATGTCAGCATGAAGTAGTGGTTGTCCCTCTGTGTGTTAAGTGGCTCATCCAGCTGGGACCTACTGACACACAAACAGTTAAGCTCCTAAAGAGCACAAAGTGACAAGCCCTGCTTTTCCTTTGAGAAATATTCCCATATTCCGCAGGTTACAACCCACTAGATAACAACCTTGAGCTGAATGTTATCACGGCTGAGATTTCCCACCGCAGTAACATACAGGATACTTTTTTGGTTTACTACTCACTCCAAAAAAAAAATGCATACAGCTAAATAAAGTGAAGGTTCACAGCTCTGACAAAGCCTTTCAGTGGGAATCTGGGACGCTTTTCAAGTGTTACTGACTGCTTTATTTTCCCATGGCTCTTTCCAAGACAATAATTGCTCCGCAGATGTTTCCCTCAGGACACTGAGATGTTCAGGTACTGGGGCGAAAGCTGAGGCTTTGGGCTATCGTTCACAAGGCTACTGTTACCTGCTGTGTTCTTGCAGAGTGCAGCCTTTTCCCATCACAGAATTTCTTAGGTGTCTGGTTTATCAGAAGCACTGTAAATTTGAGCCCTCTGGCTAATTGTGCCTGATTTATGTGAATGACGTGGTTGTGTCTGTATGCAACATGAATAAGGAAAGGGAAGGAACCTTATTTTTGCCACACACGGTAACTCACACATGCCCAAATGCACGACTCAGAAATATGTTACTCAGCACTTTGGGAAGACATCGGAGAAGATGTGAGCTTCCAGCTTTTGACACATTACCAGCTTTTTTACAGGTCCTGAAAAACCAAGAATGCAATATTTTGTGTTTAATCTTCCACTTTATGTGTGCTTTTCTCTGGCCTTAAACTGGCAGAAGCAATGTGGACTCTCCTTTACTTGAGGATGGAGTACCGCCTTAGGAAGAAAGAACTTTGCTTAACGCCCCCAGTGTCACAGTGAAGATGTAGTTATCTTCCTTCCTAGTAACGCTGTCACCTCTGCCTCCTTCATTTAAAAATAGGGTCCATTAAGCAAATTACTCAGGCCTTGAGAACAACTATCCCCTCAATGTGGTAATCTGAGGTGTGTAAAAGTCAGTCCCATGGGCGCTCACTGAGTCACACACCTGCGTGAACAATGTTTATGACTGCTTGTGATGGGTGTGGTTATAAAAACTCAGGTGATGGAAGGAGCAGTTCATATTTGTGGAACAAGCACTGGGCATCAGACTGCTAGGCTTTGTCTAAGTGGGCCACCCAGGGAAGATGCTGGAGGTGTTCACTGTAGTCCTACTAAGAGATCTACGGGCTAAACTGCCCTCCAAGGAGCAAGGATGGCAGGTTTGGGTACAAAGTCAAATCCAAAAGCAGGCAACCCACACTGGAAGTGGGGCAGACACAAGCCTAAAGCAAATGAAAGGAAGGGGCTGCTTCATAGCACATTCATATCCCATGAGACAGGAACACTTAAAGGAACTGGTGGCACAAGGCTGCTTCCCTCTTGCTCCCAAGTCTGCTCACAAAACACTGGCTTTATCTAACTTGAAAAGACCTGTCCCAGAACTGCAAATTACCAGTGGTCCTGTGTAAGAGCAGAGGAAGGGACTTCCCACCACCCACCCTTTCCAGAAAGGACGACCACGTAATAGCTCCTCAAGACCTGGCCAGGAGGTGATTCTGATGACCAAGAACTCTTCCAAATGATAGCTTTTATTCAGGACCTATGAAATTACAAGGAACAACTTGGTCTCTTTCTTCTGCCCACTGTAGGTCCAGCCAACCTATATGTCACATGCTTCCAGACACAACAGATTCTCTTTTCTTTGCAGGTGCAGTGGAGAGGAAAGGGAGTGAGAAACCCTGAATGCAGCTGCAAAACTTGGCTCTGACTTGGTTGGGCAGAATGCTGAGTACTATGGAGGTCTGACCAGGCAGGGACTTGTACGGTGTTAAAAGAAAAATATATTCTGCCTTACATTGCTCTTTCAAACTGGTCTTTCTTTGCTTCTCTACCATATAACAATGGAAGGAATATTTTCTGCCTAATCACACTCACACACACACACACACATACACACAAAAGCCTGGAAGACAGATATATCGCTTAGGATCATATCCAACAGTGTCCTAGAAATAGAAAGCCAACAAGAGAAAACACTTGGTCACTGCCAGACTCCAGTGCCTCTGTCTGAGTTTTGCTCCTTGGAGCTAAAGCGGTCACTGTAATGTCAGGACATTAGATTTCATCGAATCTGAATTCATTGCAAGGAGCCCTGCTTAGGAAAGGCAGCTAGCCCCACAGCCCATCAGAGGGAGTGATCTTTGATCTTCAGAGTTTCCTGAGAGCCTGTGGTGGTGCCAAGAGCCTGTACCACTCCCTGGTTTTGGCTATGAGCAGCAATGCTCTTGCACCATAGAAGCTAACAGGAACTGTTTTCCACACAAACTTCTCTTCCCAGAAGCTCAGGACTGTGACTTCACTTGAGTATCATTGCTATCGCCTGAGTATACATAGGGGGCTGGACATAGCTGGCCTTGGCAACAGTTTTCTAGGAGTACAAACAGACCAAAAAACCTAATAACACTACCTTTGTCCCACAGTGCACTGAGATGTAACTTGGAGTAGTAGTTTGAGGGATCTCTTTAAACCTCATCACAGATTCACATTCCTAGAGAAGCTGCCCAAACACACCGTGCTGGACTACTCCACAGTGGCATCTATTTTCTGAGCAAGCATCAAACCCTCCTTCCTTTCCATTGCATAATCTTGCAGGAGAGGGAGAAGGCAAGGGGAACACTTTCTTCTAGACAATCAGCTAATTATATTAGCACATGCCTGGGTATAATGCTTTCAGCAAAGTCTTGTCTGTGTGCTAATTAGTATCATTAGCTGGTGCCCCAAGGAACAAGCTTTGATTACCCTTCTCTTACTGATTATACAGCAAGGCAAAGGCTTTCATAGGTCATAAAATTATCTCAGCTCTTCTTAAAGCCCATCTACAGCCCTCAGCTTTCTGACCTGCTGTGCTGATGAGTCATCCATGCACTGACTGAACACGATCCTTCTTACTAGGTAACACCTGCCATTAGATGATCTGGCACGAAGGTACAGACAAAAATGCAGCCTTTATGATATTAAAGATTTTCCTGTAGATTTACATACTGGTTTAGTCCTAGATGTGGTCTAAGGTAGGAAGCACATTTTCCTGGGTCATCTTCTAAGAAGCAGTTCCCTACCCCAGATTCTTCAGTGACCCCTGACCAGGCTGTGTAGGAAGAAGTTAACTTCTTACATAGGTTCATCTCTACTATTATTTTAGCTTTATGTGGACACATTTGACCTGGAGCTCTCAGATCTCCCTTCCAACTGCCACTGTAACCCTGGACTCCTGGGTCCTCCAAGCTTCATGGAGAGAAAAGGAGGAACACAGCATCTCTTGCAAAACATCCCATGATTGCTTAGCTCTTCCCTCTGTGCTGGGACGTGTCCCAGTGGATCTGCCCCTTACACTTCTCTCTGGATTACTAACCGTAACAGGCACAAAAAACTGTTGACTGCTCACAGAGTCTTCCTGTGATGTGAATTTTACTAGCAGAAGTCACATTTCAAACCCATGTGCTCAAACATCTTGTGAAACCAAACATTTATCTCTAAGAATTAAGACACCAGTGCTTTATGTACTCACCCTCCTTCAGACTGGAGCTTGAAGCTTGTGAAAACAGGTATAATTAGCTGTGTCACTCAGCTCGAGATAAAACTTGATAAAACCTGCATTCAAATAAGGTGCCAATCAAACGAATGCAAAATAACAATGAGACATCCTTTCTTCACAGCTAGCCAAATAGCATGAATTAATAACCACAAATTACTTAGTTGAAGGGAACACTTCTTTAATAATTAAGGACACAAACAGTCTTGAGCAACTCTTTCACCTCTCTGTGGGGAGCTGCCTATTATGCTGGATCATGGAGGGTGGTGGAGTGAGGAAAAGGGACTCACAAGTGCAAGAAACTAACAATATCATAGAAAGAAAGAGAAGGAGAAGGAAACAAAGGCAAGGTCCAGGGCACAGCACTGTCTCAGATCTGACAGATAAATGTAAACAGGGCTGTGGTCAGTAGCTCTGTGCCTTTTTGGCTGCAAGATAGAACTGAAAAGAGCTGATAGTGTATGCAGAAGAAAATGAAATGCAAACAGGCATGTCTTTAATTCTCTCAGATAAGTTCCACCATATGCATTTATAGTCTTTGGTAGGGACAAGAGCAGAGCAGGAAGGACTCTGTAAAATCCTAGAAGTGCTTTTCAACCCACAGAATCAGGAATGTTGTCCAAGGAGCTGAAAAAACAATAGATCAGGATATTGCCAAACTGCGCAAAATGGCTGACTCATGCAATTATCAGAGCCACTATCACCAAGCAGAACAATATGCCCAAATTGAAACGGAATGTTAGAAAGACATGGGAAGACTCAACTGAACCAGTCACATGCCAGTTTCAAAATCAGGGCTGGAAGTAAGCCGGGAATACATTGTACGAGACAAAAATTTACAAATGTTCTCATTCATCTTCCTGTCAAGCTGAGCGGGCACCCAGAGCAAAGGCCCAGCTGCCTCTGGAGAGAGGAGCTCTTCAGGCAAGCTGACCTGCCATCCTACGTAGCCTAATACGCAGATGAGGTGTAAACTAGGACGTCATCTTATGGATTTTCTCAAGAATAGGATCCAGAATCCAGGACTAATGAAACTGCCTGGCCTTCTCACAACATCCATCACAAGACAAAACAATGAAGAACCTCAGCCAGCAGCTACCAGGCAATGAAATCCCATTTCACATGTTCTATGCTCATGCTTTATCCAGGAATGGCTTTCAGGTCATGTTCCACCAGAGTATTGCTACTGTCAGGCACAAGGTGAATTTTCTAATTTTAATAAATTAAATTATGCTAAATTAAATTTTAAAATTGCTAATATTCTCTCACAGAAACAGGCAAAACCCAAAAAAATATTAGGCCACCATTCTCAAATTTTTGTTTGTGGCCTTGATAGCATCCGCAATCGCTAACATATGTAATACATACATATACCCCTCCACGTTCCTAGTCCTAGCACTGTTAGAGCCTGGAGCAAAAGTGTGACAGTGAAAAAGAAGTATCTGACTGAGAAGAAGAATCTCATCTCAACCTTGGACCACAGCACAGATCCCCAGTCAGGATCCAGTTAGTTCCTCAGAATAAATCATATCTCCAAGGAGGAAGAAACATCAGTGGAAATCGTAAATCCTTGTTTGTGCAACGTGCTGATTAGTGGCCATGGACTTCACTGTAGCCAAACACCAAGAACTGGGTAAGAGCAGAAGCTACAAGTTCATTAGAAGAAACTCAAAGGGAGACTCTCCATGCAGACCCTGATGCTTGTGCTCACTCTTATTCAACCCTTTCCAGGCATTTCTGGAAAGCACATATTTGGCTAGGCATCATCGCTTCTGATCAGTAACTATCAGAATAGATGCCAGAACATACCTCACCCATCAGAAAATCAAATGGAGGACAGATTCATGTGATCACAAGACAGATGTTCACTAAATCACCAGCCCACCTGTGTAGTGTTAAGATGGGCAAAGGAGCCTTTGAAATCCTGCTTCCTAAGAGCACATGAGTTAACACTGTCCTTCCTCTCTGAGCTAAGCTGTAGCTCTGTAGACTTTAAGATAATTGTTAACATATTAACTACCCAGGCAGAACATGGCATTTAAGATTCATTTTGCTATCTCTTATAAACAGGACAATAAGGCTGTTAAAATGGATTGTGATAGGAATGAGAGGGAAAGTGTAATGCTGAAGTATAGTGAGTGAAGAGTGCTTTACTCCTTGAACATGCTTATTGCAGAAGGATGGTTACCATATCCAGCAATGACTTGGTCCTCTCTCTTCCTGTCCTGGGAGAAAAAATACCCAGTGCAACTGACCAAACGTGGTTCTCTTTAGATGAAGACTTGCTGAGATCCCAGAACAGAGCATGGCAATATTGCATGAAGTTTCACCACACAATAACAAGCCACTATCCTTGTCATCACCTGTCCTGGCTGACTTGGTCATATGGCCTGCCCCAATTTCTGAACAAAAGCCAATTTGTCTGTGATGCACGTATTTTTAAGAACATGCACCAACTGATTACTCACAAAGTCTTCATTTAATTCTGCAGTGAGGACTTTGCAGACATGAAAATGCTTTTATATATTGCAGTTAGCAGTGAGCCTGTATATTTGGACTTTTTGTTTTCACAGAAAAAGCTGGAACAAAGATAGCAGGACTAAACCAGAGCCCCTTTATCTTGCTGGTAATCCTCTTGGACCTAGTCCAATTCTGTGTCATCAGGTAACTCTTTTCTCTCTCTCAGAGTTTGCAACCATTTCCTCTCTCTCCATATTTCCTTGAAGAAACACTGCATGTTCTGCAAGCAGCTGATCTGTAAATAGAAACCTTGGTTGGCATCACCAACACCTTTTCCTATATTTGGGGCTTTTCTTAAATGATGTGAGTCAAACATTTCATGAACCAGTTCATGCTCCACCCAGCCATAAGTTTCTAGGCCAATGAACATGTCATCCTTCTGCTGTAAGGGGGGAATCAGCAGCAGTTATTTGAGTACTAAATAATGGCTGCTGAGAAAGGACATTTTTATCTTTGGGGTTTTAAAGGCAGAGGTGGTTTCAGGAAGTTTCTTCTGGGGAAGTGTTGTAGTCCCACAGTTTTTTCCTTGTTTTGGAGCAGGACAGCATCAGACAGAAAATGAAATTTCCCATCAAATAAAGTTCTGAGGCAAGGGAATGAAATATATTTTCAGGGCAGTTAAAGTATTCCACTTCTGGGAAAAAAATTGGTCTTATTTTTTGTAGTTTTGATATTCCTCTTATGACGTCTATTATAAAAATATGATATACATTTTTCAGAAACGGGACATCTAAAAATTTAGTTTCTAACCAGAAAATATTAGCTTTACCAAAGCCATATCTTGAAATAGACATTCATCAAAATCCATGTCTGTGACTGGAGTTTTTCTCTTTCCATGCATTGTTATTTTATGAGAGAAAAGATGTTTCCTTGGGAAATTTCCAAACCACTTTTATTCATGATGTCTGTTTGTTTGTGTAATATCTGAACACTGGTCCTCTAAAATCAGAAGCAATAAATACTTCTTTAGCTTTGAATTCTCCTGCCACTTAAGTACTGTATACTGCTGAGACAGATGGTGAGTCAATGCAAAATAACACAAAGACATGCAGAGTGAGTGGTGGGTTTATACTTATGTCTAGCATCTCAGGTGTAGCTATGACCAGGCCAATTTCTCTTTCCACTCTTACTGAAATGAGTTGAACCAAAAGATTGGGATTGATGTATTCCCAGAAACTGGAATGTGGAATCAGGATCAAAACTTCAGATCATGGGCATATTTCTAAGGAAATAAGACAATGGTCTTACCAAGAATTCTAGCATAGGCTATGTCCACATCTGCGTAGAGTGGCTCACTAAGAGCAGATTTGTAGCATGGAACAGTTGATGCAGAGAAGCCAACACCCACACTATATAACATCCACACTATACACATTCATGATGTTTTCCCTCTGACCACCTCTAGCTTGGCTACATGGACAGAAATGTTCTAGTGTGGATGGAGAGCTTAGCTTCATCTGAGACCACACTGTGATGGAAACCAAAGTTTTCGTGTGGAAAAGTGTGTAAATGACTATGGCTCACATAAATTTCCTGACACAGACTAATGCACCCATGTAGCTGCACACAATATCACACTGAAGCTTGTCCAAACCTTCAGCAACTTTGAATAAAATTTTCTTCACTTACAAAAAGAGGTAGGTATGGTAAAATGTTCTTTACATCTCGTTTTAATTCTGTAGCAAGTTTCAGACACACCTGTAAAGGAGAGCAACAAATTACTGTGCATTTCATGTCTACAAAACCAGCCCAACCCATAACTGCAATTTGATTTACTCATGCTCTCTGTATTTTTTAAACATGAGATTATGCTGTGTTATATGGCAGGCAAATGAGAGACAGTGGATTCCTTGGGTGGACCCATTAAGTTTTGCACTAGCTCACCTGAGCACTGTGGATGTGATAACCATGAAAATAAGGTACTCCATATATTTTACTACCTGAGGTCTCCTCCTAAATCCTTTTTACTATACAGCCATTCCTGGGCTTATGTTTCTCCAGATAATGCTAGCAACATTCACCAAGGTTGTACAAAGCCCAGGCAGGTGTATCTACATGAGCTGCAGTCACACCTCTCTGACTGTAGTCTAGACTTAACTCCCAAGGGATTCACCCCTGAATTGAGCCTGACTTCCTGAGATGGCAGGAGCTGCAGCAGAGAAAGGACCTTATGGAGAATTTATCTAGTAAACCAACAAAATGACCAGCACTGCATTTCATAGTCACCAGCTGCCAAACACTGCTGTGATATTTCCTCTACCAGCCAGAAACCTCTGTGGGACCACAAGGGTAGGTTGTCTTCATCAGAGTTGCCAGACCCAGTCCCTGAGGTATCATAGCTGGTCCCTGAGGGATCTTCTCAATAACCTAGACACTTCATATCATGCTAAGTCTTGCCAGCCAGAGGGATATTTAAGAGCCAGACTGACGTCTCAAAAGGAATAAAATAGCCCTCCTGATCAGATCACTCCTCCTCACCTGTGCTGGACAGATTGGGATCTGTTGGTCCTACCTATATTTCATGGAAGCTAAGTTTCCTCTGAGGTTTTGTTTTTAAGAACATGCACCAACCCATTGCCCACAAAGCACCCTTTCTTTAATTCTGCAACAGAGGCTTTACAGAAATGAAAATGCTTTTATATTTTGCACAAAGCCAAGAGCCCATATATACCTCTCTTTGTTTTCACAGGGAAACCTGGAACATAAGAGAGTAGGAGCAAATCAAAACCTTTTTTTTTTTGCCAGCACTCTTGGGTCTGGTCCAGGCTCTTGAGTAACTGTTTCTCTCTGGACAGCCATGCAAAGCCATAGGGTCAGGTGTGATTATTCACAATAATTCAATTGGTTTGGATGATTGGGCTTGAAATGCAATGGCAATGTGAGGAAGGATCATACAGAGAGCAAGAGAGGGTCCCTCCTAACATAGCTACCTGCTGTTCTTCCCTGGGGACTGCTGCTAAACTGTAAAGAAATTATATCAAGAATGAATGGAGCAGGATTGGTTTAAAGAGCAGATTCTGTCTGTCTTGCAGTGGGAATGCAAAGTCTATGTGGAATCCTGAGACAGTCTAAATGACAAATGTCCACTGATGCAGCTATATAAACACCACAGGAAATGTGTCAGGAGATAGCATTGCCCAACATTTCAATTTTTAAACATTTCCATTTTAAATTTGAAAAAGATTACAGAGACCATGAATCTGAGGAGCAGAGAGACAGTTCTAGCTCCGACCCATAGTGCGTCAGTGGTCATGGCAGGGAGAAATAACAACCTTGCCAGCATGGGGGAGTACTGTGTTGAATCTAGAGCTTCTCTTTCCCCTTAGAAAAAGGGGTTCTTAACTGGGAACCGGGGTGTCTCACAGAGGATTTGCTGCAGACCCAGCTGCCATGCCCGTTCAATGACTCATTTGAAAACAACCATTTTCTGAGAGTCTTTGTTTATGGATATTTGAGCAAATAAATGTCAGCTCCTCCTCTCTGGTTATTAATGATGCAGTTGCTCAGCTCTGCCTGCACAAATTCTACATCCTTATCTGGTGCCTTCATCTCAGACACAAACTGAATGACCGAGATAAACCATGTGCATCTCCTGTACTTCAGCATCATCAGCAACAGCTAATCTCCTCTGGGATCACCAACTGATCTCTACCTGCAGGGGATCCATGGGGGTGGATATTATAACAACAGCTATTGTCACTTCATGTCCAGATACCTTCTCTTGAAACCCATGGCAGTGGGCGGGAGGAGGGGGCACGGTCTTGTCTAAGAAAAACAGGATTAATGTGATGTCTGTGGGGGTGGCATAGACAACCCACCTGGTAGTCAGCTCAAGAAATTAAGGATCTTCTGGTTCTCCTTTCCCTTTACATCATAATTTTCATACAGGTTGGGGTACAGATCACTGAAGCTTTTGGTACAAGAAGAATATAGCAAAGTAGGCTGGATTTTTATATTTAAGAAAAATGCCAATTCATCTCAACTTAAACTGTTCAAAAGAAAGAGTTATTGCTACCAAATTTTGCTTTGAAAGTCATAATTGCCAAAAGCATAAGTTCTAAGTTTTTTTCTTTTTACTCAAAACTCATTTCCATTTTAAACTATAAACTGTAGAACAATTTTATTTAAAGGTTAAAATCTAAGCAAAGAATTCCAAAAACCTGATTTATTGATGTCATTTTTTAGTTTGTCAATCTAAAGGTATTGTTGATTGCACATTATTTTTACCAATTCAAGAGAGGCAAAATGAAAAAAAGTTCAAAAATCTCAAAAAAAATCCTTAAGAAAAGAGTTTCTTTCATAGGCAGGTATTTGTCTAACAAAGGCAAATGAACAGTTTTGACTCTGTCTGAGAAGTGCAACGACAGTGATGGAAAAATAGACTATAGTGACACTGTATCTTCTAAGCTATTCATTTTGTCTGTCTCATTTTCAGCCAATTTAATTATTTTTTTAAAAGCATAACTGATGTCTGCAATAACCTAATCTTTAATTTTATTCATGCACTTGTACAAAAAAAAAATCGAGACTTTCCGAATTTCAGTGATTCAGCTGACTTAAAATAAAGATCTGTGTGCATGCATGGTGTAGTGGGGAAAGCCAGGAGACCTGTACGAGCCCCCATCCTTTCTCTCCCTTGCACCTTTCACCTTTCTTATGAGTTGGAATACAGCCACTCATTCTTCTAATGTAAGTCCCTCATTAGCTTCTTTCTACACTCGCAGTTGCTCTAGCAAAGAAATAGGCTGGAAAATTATTTTATTGTTTTGGAGCCAGAGACCTGGATTGTCCTTTATTTCCTAGCTCTCTCAAGCTAGGAGACTGCAACCTCAACCTTGATTGGTGCCAAAATGCTCATGAAACTTCCTACAGTCCCTGTTCCCAGTCAGAACTACGGACTGTCTTTCATCTGAGATACTCATACAGACTTATTGCTAAATTGTCTAAGTGCCTCACAGTCCTCCCTCTATTTATTTTCCCAGTATCTCTGGGCAAATCTTGTTAGCTAGGAATCAGACAGATTAAGGCTCTACCTAACCCAGATCTTTCTTAGGTACCTGACATTTATTCAAGTGGAAAAATCCCACCAATTTCCATGAAAGCAAAACTGTTAAGTACACCACTGGGGGCCCACAAATATAGGCACATAATTACGGCAGCTTAGCAAGTTACCACCTCTTCCTCTGAGGTTTAAGGTAACCTTTTTCACCTCATGGTTAGGACCACGTCAAACACATTTGGGCGCATCAACCAATAGGCAATGATTCCATTTCCTTAGCACATGTAACTGCACTCTCATATCAAAGTTTAAGAATCTTTTTAATGGAAGGTACATGTAATCATTCCAGGGGAAAAAACTAATCCATAGGCCTGCCTGTGTAGTTTTACTATTTTGGTTTTCATCACAGCCCATTAGAGACTGGGCAGGACTTTGTGTTCAGATACTACCTTTATTTTCTTCCATTTTGTTTATTTGCTTGCATGTATGGGACTGCACATGTAAGCTTGGGAGCAGGGTATTCATTTTGGTTTTAATTCTCAGTCATTTTGGGGCCACCTTCTGATGGATCAGTTTTCAAACATTCTTCTAAGTGACTTATCCAGGGTCACATACCAACAGGACCTACACCTGCATCAGTTTCCGATAGAGGCTATACTAACAGCTTCAGGACAGAAAAATCTTTCCTATCATTGCTTTGTTGACCTTCATGCTGGCTACTATCAACAGTTCAAAAACTTCAGAAATAATTTTTGATAACAGGTAAAGGCATACAAATAAAGGGAATCCACTTCACTATTGCAAATACCTTGGGAAAGGTGACAAAAGCCCACAGTGCCTCAGAGCTGATGGGAGTTTCCCCTTTGACCTAGCAGCTCATGGCTCTGAATCACATTCCTCTTTGGACCAAGGTTAGTTATTGAAAGACTCACCAGTCCTAGCTGCGTCTCTGTCCCTCAGTTAGAGCAGCAATGCCCTTTGGCAAAGGAGTAGGATGATCAGCTGTAGGCAGTAACTCCAAGGTGTACATGAGGCAGGTAAATCTGCCTGATTTAATTATCTCAGCTCTTGCTCACAGTTTCAGTGTAAACCCAAAATAAGATAAACCCAATGCGTCTGTTTTAGTCAGTGATAGGAACTTAATTCTGTTATTCTGTTATCTACAAAGGCAGGCAGATATTAGATAGATAGATAAATAGATAGATAGAACAGCCTGAAGCCATTCTAGTGATAAATCTGTTTATTTCACTGTATTTATATGCGATAATCTTCTTGGCTGAAAAATGCCCTCAAAAGAAGTCCCTGCGGCATCAGTTTGCACAAACAAAGGCAAAGCAGCAACAAACAAATAACTCCATCTCGCATGCTGCATGGGACATGAAACACATGGCAAGCACTTTGCCCCTGGAATGCTTCCATCAAAATTTTACCAGAGGCAGTTTTGAAGGAGGTGCTCCACACTTGTCTGGGGATCTGTGTGCACATGCCGTTATTCTGAGGGCAGAAGAAATGCATTTGTGAAGCTGCACCACAAAACACAAAGAAGTTGCTGTAAGATCAGTTCTGGAGTTGTGTGCTTGGATTGATTTATTTGCTAAATCTGGGTAACCATATATTTTTTTAAGAATATGTTTATTTGGATGGGAACAGATATAGAGGGTAGCGAAATACTAAGCCCTATTTCTGGGGAATCTGCTTCAATGTATTTACACAGAACAGCCTTTGTGGGATAAAAAAAGCTTTGGAAATAGTCCCAGCAGAAGATTAGGGGCAAGGGAAGGGTCACACTTTCCTGAATCATCTGTTATCATCAGAGACAAGATATTGATTGAGCTGAACCTTGGCATGTTCTTGTCTGACCTCTTTAATACTCCTGTCACAAGAGTATTTTAAGTTTCTGGCCAAAGATATCTTCTGTAACTTCTGCCCTCTCTCTGTTATCCAGCAGGACCCAAAACAAGATAGACAACAGGGAGACACTGACTTGAAAGATAGACAGGAGCCAACTGCCTAAGTCATTTTAGGCCCTCTAGGGTATCCTCAGCATCTTTATGGGCCTGCCAGATATGGAGCAGGACCTATGTCCCACTTCCCTCATTCTGCATATCCAACAGAGGCCAGGTGGAACACTCCACTGGTCCTATAATGACACTGCTTCTTTTGTTTAGGCAACCTACTCCCACACATGTTGTGGGTGTTGTGTTGTCACCACCAGAGAGACAGCTTCATGGAAAACAAGGGCGCTTCCAGCCTAATGTCCCAGTCATTCCCTGGCCTTCCTGGTGTTATGCCGTTTGCTGATTCATCCTCTGTATCTCAAAGATACTGGGAGCATCTACTCCCCACCAGCTTGAAGAACTGCCACTGGAGATATCTGTGTTGTCTGTGATCTCTGTGGTCCCAACATCATTCTCTAGACCAGGATGACTTCAAATCTGCTGCATTCCAAGTCCATTGTCAAGCTGGGTCCCCACAAAACTATTCACACAGCAGCCTTGAGGAGACAGGATCAAGACAGGGCTGTGCTTATGGGCATCCGTGTACAAATGTAGCCACTGTGTCAGAGGAACAACACCCAGCCAAAGATAGGGGCAGTTTGATGTAGACCACCTTCCCATTTCGTATTTCACTACTTTCCCAAAGGCACAGTTTCCAGTCCCAGCAAACAAGAGCGAATACCGTGGGCCACCTGGCCTTCAAGAGAATCAGCTAATTCATCTATCTTACCATGCAGATAAGCTTTCATCAGACTTTTCATCATCTTGTTTAAACACAAGCTTGGTAAAGTCCATCTCCCTTTTAACACATTATTCATTCTACTCCTTTCCTCGTTAAAATTCCTGCCCGGTGCTCAAACACCAGCAGTCAATGTCATTGTCATACATGTCATTTAAGTCCCAATAAATCATTATTACTGCCAGTGTTGTTTGGAAACATGACTATTAATAGAGCACTCCAATGGAAACGTGGAGAAGTAGTCAAGCGAGGGGTGATGGATGAGCTGGCGTCACCCCCACCTTGCCAACAGGGACTCCCCCTCCACCACGCACAATGGCCAGCAGCTCTGAAGACCTGCCAAGGAGAATGTCCCATCTGCCCGGTAAAGGCAAATCCCTGCGCTGGCCCGTAGCAAGCTGAGACTGCCAAAGGAGATAGGCTGTGTCACATGGAAAGACATAAAAAATGGAAATTTAACTCAGAGCTGGAAGTGATGGTTCACAGCAGCAAGGCAATGTTGTACCCAACCGCCTATATTAGCAGCTGGCTCAGAGGGGTATTTCAACATCTCATGGCAAATGGGACCTTCTTTCATCCCCATGTGAGAGTGCTCACTCCCCCATGCACTTCAATGTTGTGGTGATGAGTCAAAGGAGGGTTGATGGATGGATGTTTGAATTAGCCGGATAGCACACACCAACTAACAAAGCACATGGAGACCAAGTGTTTATTTTTCATGTACAGCAGCATAAATCCCAAGCACCCATCCGTCCCCTGAAGGGGAGCAGCCCGGATCTCAATGCACAGTGCCACCCTCCATCCCACCTGTCCCTGTGCCAAGTTGGCTGGATTTGCCATCTAGCCCATGAAGCTGGCTGATAGCCCTCATGCAAGGGGTCTGGAGGGTATTTGTGGAGAGAGGCAGAGGTGCTGACTGTGGAGAGACAGCAGGGAAGGAGAGAGAGTCTGCCATCAGTCTCAGTGAGCACCTGGGATGCTCACAGATCAGAAATTAAAGCTTTGCCTCTGAATTGTAAAAGGTTGCTGCTGCTTTTGCTGTCAGACATCTGGCTCAGGAGAGTAAATCCCAGGGAGTAAGATTGCCTGGGAATACAGTATCTTCCCCCAGCTCCTCTTTCCCTTGTCCTTTTGCTAATAAAATGAAGATGTCCCCAAACCAAACTCCCATCATGCTCTTTGTTCTTTGCTGGGTGAATTAGAGTCACTTTATTATGAGACACAATCACAGAACCAGGACTGCTTCAGGCTTTTTTGCCTTTCTCTCCCAAAACACTGTCTTTTCAAATTACCTCCATCACAGAGTGACCCAAGGGAGACCAGCCCTGAGGAGCTCCCTTCAGGAGGCATTTGCTTCACAGCTATGGAAACATGTAGAAGACCATACAATAGCTTCTGTGTGGTCACGGACCTTGCATGGATGACTGGAGAAAAGCGTGATTAAGGCAATGGGAAATAAACTTCCAATCTTCTCCAAGCACATCTCAGGGAATGCGCGCGCGCGTGTGTGTGTGTGTGTGTGTGTGTGTGTTTTGACAGGGGAGAAGAAGTATGGAGGACAAGTCTCGCAGCTGCAGGTAGCTACCAAGATACTTCCTATCTTGCTCTTCCTCAGATCTATCACTGTAAATAGCTTGGTTTGCTTCCCCCCACACCCTTCTTTTTTGTGCTTTCTAAGACTGCAACTTGCATGAAAACATGCAACCTTAATTGGCACTGTCAATTCCAGCTGACAGATCTCTCATAAAACACACCCAGCAATAAAAAATGTAATCCTCTTTCCCTCCCCCACAACGAAGTTCAATTAAAGTGAGACAAGGAAGACTCCAGTGGATGGCTGTAGGCAGACTGCAATTTGCTGGATTTATGAAAAAATGTTGTAATCTTGCCAATACTTTGATGAGGACCACTTTGTGCTATCAAAATGAGGTGGTATTTACTCACTGGAAGACATTAAATCCCGCTGAACTAATGGGTGGGTTTTAAGGCTGCCCTAGGTGCTTCACCATGAAACCCGGTGTGATTTACCAGCAAACAATCAACTCCTACCCACTCTCCTGAGCCTTGTGCTTCTCACAAACAGTCCTGATGGTTTGCCTTCCCTCCCATTTCCAGCACTGCTAACTGCCACAGCATTAGGGACTCTGCATGTATTTTCTCTCTCCTGCACAACTTCACAAAGGCTTGCTGATGTTTGTGTTGCTCAGATCCAGATTGAAGTGACGCAGGGGATGCAAAAAGGAGCAACCCCCTCCAGCCAGATCCCTCTATCCTTTGATATCATGGGGATCTTCAAGGACTGATCTAGTTTGGATCTGTGCCCCATGCACTCAGCCCCTCCAACGAGAGCCTCAGGTGGGAGGTAAGAGGAAAAACCAATCTGTACTCCTTAGCTCCCAACCCAATGATATTTCAGCCCTCCTTTGCATGCAGTCACAGCACCTCTTGTGCCCCCTCCCTGGACACAAGACACCACTGCAGATCATGGAGGTGGCAGGGGAGAAGAGCATCAGTAATGCTATTGCCAGGGGCAGGCAGGGAGGAGGGGAGCAGGCAAAGGCAGAAGGAGAGCTGCCTGAGGAAAGTGGGATGATAATGCAAGCAACTATCTGGAGCCTTCCCAAGGGAAACCACAAGCAGATGTTCTTGTGGTGTTGCAGCGGGACCTTGAGGAGAGAACTAAGGGGGACCCTTTGATCTTCATCTCTGAGGCAGGTGGAGCAAGGGGGCCAGGTTTGCTCACTGAGTGGGAGGTAGGAGGAGGAAAGGGCAAGAGTCATCTTGAAAGCTGGTAAGAACAAATTGCCCCCTTGACCTCTGGCAGGGGACTGAGATGCAAAGCCACGACCAAGGTGTGAGGGGAGAGATAAGGAGGGCATGGGAAGTGTCCCAAGTCTTTGGATTTGGGTTTTGTCATCAGCAACCCTTACAAGAAGAGATGAGGGCCTGTCTGGTGGCAGAAGTGGTCCCTGAGGAGGCAGGGCCAGCAAACGACACTCTCCGACACCCAAAGCCAAGGCTTCAGAAGCAACACGGGTAATGACTTTGGCAGCACTGAGAGTGAATGAGATTCTCCTTCTGCTTACCCACTGCCTTGCTTCTTGGGTGGCCACTTCCCCAGGGTGGAGAGGGAGTGCAAAGCATTGCGTGATAAGGAGGTGAAAGGCAGGGTTAGGTGGGGGGAAGGAGGAGAGGGCAAGGAGGACTGGTGGAGGAAATAGGGCCCCCGATCCCCGCTGACACCTCAGCGTCATGCTGCTCCCCAAGTCCCAGCTTCCTTCACCAAGACACCTCCTTTTCCACTCCCATCATTGTGCAGAGCCCTGCAGAGCTCAGGGCTCACTGCTGCCATGCTGGGTGGGACATGGGTCCCAGTCACAGGTTCAAGCCCACGTATTTGTGTGCTTGCATGTGCTCTTTTGTGCACAGGCAGCAGCAAGGGGAGAGGAAATTCAGTGCCAGCTTTTCCCAGGCTTTGCACTGTGCCTCTCCTCTCTGGCAACTCTGCCAGGGAGGAGGAGAGGTAGGCAGCCAGGAACGCAGGCTATGAGCAGAGGGGGAGGCGGAGGAGGTGACTGCTCAGGACAGGGATGCTGGCTTGTGCTGTGGGTCTCGGTGGTGATAGATCAGTGTGGGATGCCAGAGCCAGAGTGCCTGTGGGGGAAGCTTGTACTGTCTGGCACTGCTTGGATGTTCTCTCATCTTTGATAGAAACAACTGAATTTGTGAACTTGTTTCCCACAAGAAAGGCCCTCAGTGTTCACAAGGGAACAGATTAGGGATTGTCCTAAAGCTTCACAGTGGCCAAGGCAGCGGGGAAAGCCAAGTACCAGATGATTTCCTTGGAATGCAACAAATCTTGCAGTGCGATAAGAGCAACAATAGCTTTCCCTCCGGCCCTCCCTCCGACCTCAGACCCAGCACCTCGAAGGATCTTCCTCTTTGAGCAAGTGCTTTGTAGCAAGAGCAGAGCAGAGCAAAGCAAAGTGAAGCATAATGAACTCTGGGGTGGATGGGTCCAGAGGGATAGGTAGAGGGCAACAGGCTGAGCAGAGGAGGGAAGAGATGCCTCTGTGACACCGGTGCTCTGCTTTCACATGGCTCCTCTCTAGGCATGGTGAGACAGTGCTGGTCAGCTCTAGGCATGGAGGAAATCTGAAAGCAAAATGCTGAGCTCTCTCTGTCTGCCTCAACCATGAGTCTCCTTCTCATCCAGAAAAAAAAGTACTAGATTCCCTGCTCATCCCCAGCCCATGAATTTAGATGTCACATCCCTCCTAGGCACCTGGAGAGGCTCACTGATCACAGGTACAAGAAAGGCTTGGTGAATCTTCCTTTCTTCTGCCCTTCTTCACTGCATGATTTTTCATCTCCACCGTCTCTGCCCTTGAAAATGGTCAGTGATGTCTCTGGACTGTGTAGACTTGCCACCATACCGACATCCAAAGGTGAGTGGAAGGTATAGCCCTGTAACTGATAGATGCAGCCTGTCTGCAGACTGCAGTAAAATATCCCACCAAAACATTACACTCGGTTCCCAGTTTAGAAGTTAAGTCTTGGCCCAGGAGAGCTAGAAGCATAAAACATGATTTGCATATGATTGTTGCAGCCCATGTATGATTAAAACCTTTTTTCTAGGCATAGAATTTACATGCATTACCAGAAGGGCATCACAAGCGATGGTGATGCTGATTGAATGGAGGAAACTATTCTATCCTAATTATTGCCCTGAAAACGAGTCAGAAAGGCCTGAGGGGTATTATTTGTTAGAGGAACAGTTTGAACAGCCTGAACTCCTGACTACTGAAGGAAAGGAAAGATTTCCCTGGGGTTACTACCAGACATTCAAACAGTCATTCTCCTTGTGGCCTTTAATCCTTACATCCCAGACAGTCTCATGTTTACATCATCAACCATGATGAGGATTATTAATCCTCATCATAGCACAAAACAACAGGCTGGTCCCTGTCATGGGAAACTTAACAGTGTAAGGCAAAAGGCTGCTGAAGGCCATGGGCAGGTGCAGCAGCACAAAGTAGCTGTGACCAAAGCAATGCAATGGTCACCTTTGAATTCCCCACTCCATAGTGGAGCTGGTGCACTGCACAGCCTGTGATCCATCACAGAAGCAGCTGCATCTCAGCTGAAAGACAAAAATTGCCTATGAAACCACTACACACAGCCCTGAGGGTGAAAATCCCACTGACCATAGCACAGCTATTACAGCCAATGATTACTGATAGTGGCGATGGTAGGGTTTAGATTAATTTGCTGTCATTTCATCATTTACACAAAATGCCATGATTCTTTGATAAACATTTCAGGCCTTTTTCCAAACAATTTTTCCATTTGGAGCTGATGAAAACAGGCTGTCAGCACTCCTGGTAGAAACACCCTGCTTGTGGCAACAGTTGCTGTCTGGCCTAGTGGTCTCCCTGGAGAAAGTCCAAGTGGGAAGGCAGCATCAAGGCTCCATTTGTGGAAAGCGACCACTGTTTCAAGAAGGTGATGATGCTTAGGAGACAACACAGAGTGGGTTTTGTCAACCTGGCGGCTGGACTGGCATCAGTCAACCCAAAAATTAGGAGGGGTACAATGGCAGCCCCCAGTGCTGGGGGAAAGGAACCATTTTCTCAGGACAAAGCATGGGTTGTCTTCCAGGTGTTGGCCCTAGCTGTCTTTATCTGGTGATCTCTCCAGCATCTTCTCCCTCCCTCCCTTAAAGGTCTGCTGAGAGGCTCTGACACCTGCGGGCACAAATCCCCAGATCACTGGGGGCTTCCTCATGGGGTCTGTCCTCCAAATGCTCTTACTTCTGTATCCACCAAGCAGAGCTGAATGAAGACCCCATTCCAGTCTGAGAGAAGTCTGAACCTGGAGCCAAACATTGCACCGCTAGAGTCTATCTGTGGGAGGTCATCAAACCCAGAGTTATGGCCAAATTCTGTTTTTAGACACTGCACCATGCTAAGGCATGGCCCAGGGGACCTGCTGGGTCTATGATTGACACCACAATTGAAAGGATGTTCCTGAGTTGCAGGTGCAGGCCTGGTAAGGCATCCCAGACTTAAAAAGACAAGCATACTCCTTCCCTGGATTTCTGCATGGGTCCTGTCCATAAAGAGTCCTGCAACATCTTTCCTCTGTGCTTCCAAAGTTTGTTCTTAGGAGTGGAGTTCACTGTGGCAATACTAAAAGGCAAAGCTTAACTAGATTGCAAAGCAGGAGGGAAAGGATGACAGGCTGTATGTTGAGTTATGACAGTCTGGCCATTTCTTTTTAGAGTATTTATTAGGATATTGTCCAAAGAGTCCTTCAGTGTTTATGACACACCATAAATACCATCTGTCTCCACTCGCCTCCCGAAACAGTGAGCTGTTCTCTGCCACAATGCTGTTTGCAGGTCATCTTGATAACCTGTCCCACAGGAGGAAGTGACAAAAATAGATCTCACTGCTTAAAAAATCTCTTTATTTGCACTAAGCACAGATATTTTGCCTCTATTGATGTAATCAAACACCACGTTGACAGCGTGTGAAAAGTCTAAAATAAAGACTCCCTCAATCTGGAAATCAGCACCTGGAAGTGTGTGATCAAGGATAGCTGAAATGGGGAGAGAGCAGAGCTTGCATCCAATATAGTGAGGCATTGTTCAAGACATCCAGCTTTGCTGAGGGCTAGTGACACTGGTAGAAGATAGTTGCTCTACAGAGAGATATGTAAATAACAGAGCTTTTTTCCTGGCTAAGCTCCCTTTTCTCGTCTGGTCTTCTACTATAGGTGGAATTTAAGGTCTTTTTTTTGGATTTCTGTTGTTCCACAAAGGCTGCTGTATCTCCAGAAATGTCAGAAGCATCTGCAGTGCGTGCTTAGATTAATTAGACAGTGTATGAGGAGCTCTGTGTGGACTTCATGAGCGTGACACAGTCACAGAGATGTCTCAGAAGTCCTGAAGTTTCTGGGGAGCTATTATGCATGAGCATTATACTCAAAACAACTTGAACTTGGTAGGTTTTTTTTAACCTCCCATTGTCAGCAGGGTGTGCTTCTTCGTACATGGCTCACAAGCATAAGTTTGATTCTAAGGCTTTATTTAGATAGGCAGGAAAAAATAGGCAGAGAATTTATAGATGACAGCAGTTCATACGTAGAACTTGAATTAACACACAGTCTGGCCAAAATGAAGGAGCAAATGTTCAGGTAAAAGTATGACTTATCCCTGAAGCAACCAAAGTTTAGTTGATGGTACAACCTCCAGGACGGGAAATATTTTGCTGAGGATGAGGTGGTTTTTTCTAGCTGATACACTGAAATATTGTTGAATTCATGGAAATCCTCAAGTCTCAGTGTTGCAGAAGTAAACAATTAGAGACGTCACTTCCATGTTTATAATTGGTGAATCCAAGACCCTCCAAGAACAACATCTACCTGGGATCATATAGAAGGTCAGCAGTAGACAGCTTAAGTATCCAGTTGAAGGAGATCAGCTCTTTAATGTTAACTAATCCCAGTGGACACTTGACAAATGAGGCTGTTCAAAGAACTATTCACTGTCATTATTCCAAATTGAAGAACAAATTGTTTTGAAAAATTTAGAATTGCTTCACAGATCAGAGCTGAGGAAAAAGACAGAAAAGGTCAGATGACATATTGTGGACTAGTTTCCCTTCTCTGAAACTGTCTAATCAATTTGGCTTAATTACAGAACACAGCCCCCTCTGAGCTGAGACTGCAATGTAGAAAAATCTGTGGGCAATTTGGATACAAAAAAAAAAAAATATCTCACAGAAATCCCTGATGTCCCCATATTGTTTGCATGGGGACTAAGTTGTTCCATACACACAAGTCCTTGTTTAGATTGTTTGCTGTCATCCTCAAGAGAAGCTATTGCGGTGGAAGGGGAGAATGAACTAACACACTCTAAACCATTACTTAGTCTCTTAGCTTCATGTCACAGTAAGTAATGAGTTTGATACTACATCATGGCAATGTTATGACAGAAAGCAAAGCCCTTCTGACCTCGAATTAATCCTGTCTTCTCTGAAAGCTTTGTTTCAGGCTTCACTGGGGACATGTGTGTAACTTTAGATGATATCTGAAGGTATTTCAGATGTTAGCCAAAAATGTGCTTTATATTTATGCCGGATTTTGTTGCTCCTTTCAATCCAAAATAATTTTGGGGAAGATGGGGAAATCTCAGGTGGAAAATCCTTTGACATCCCCTAATTCCCAGAGTAACAAACTGAAAAACAGTTATCAAAAATGTCACTACTGCATGACCTGTGCCTGCTGAAACATAGAGAGCTGTGTTTAGGATTATTGTAGCCACTTAAATTAGAGGCAGAAGTCAAGACAATCACATATTACAGGAAAGAGCTGGCTATCTCAGGGCAAGCAGAGGAGAAGAACAAGCCAGTTTATGCATCTAGATAATAGAAATTAGAAAAGAAAGAAAAGAACCCTGTGGGCTATTTAGACCAAGAACATGTTGTGTTGATGTCTATGGAAAAGTTTCTATGTTGTTTCATGGAAGAAAAATGTTCTGTTCCCTGTTGGTCTACAAAATATCTTCAGACTATTCAGTGTTAGACAGTTTCTGTCAATCATCCCTCTCTTCCACCTATATTGGTTTTGTCTCTCTCAGAATGCCTGAGACATTTGCCCATTATCTGGTCAGTGAATAGTTGATGCCTGGTTTATTTTAATTTTTGTTTCAACTTTGAGTGAAGATGGAGGAAGCAGGATGCTTAGGGGAGAGTTTCTTTGCATACTACAGGACAACTCATGCATTCCATTTTCTAAGGTCAGGAAAAAATCAGAGTAGGACTAGAAACTCCTTGAGTTCCTCCTCATAGGATTCATACACTTATCCTCTCAGCTGGCAGAAGAGGACAGTCCTTGAAAATGGTCCTCACATTTTCTAAGATTTCTTCCTATGGCAGGCAGGAATTGAGAACAGCCCTATGCTTATGGGGCAAGGAGATCTTTGATGGGAGCTGGGAGACAAGGAGTTAATGCTGAGCAGCAGCAAGACCACAGCTGTATCCAGGAATGGCTAGACTCTCCAGGGGCAGGTCTGGAACAGCTGAAGTGAGTAGGTGATTTCCCCAGCATCCCATAAAAGAGGTGGAACAGGCTGATGATATGCTTTTTTATTTGATTGGAGGTGGGCAAGAAGTCTTGATCTTTGGGCTCTGCAAACCCCCATTTGGATTGGGACCAAGACCAGGCTGGAGAAAGCATTTGAACCTTTAGTGTCATATGGGAACCCTTAAGTTTCTTTGTTTGGTAGTTCTGGTCAAGTGTGTTTCTGTAATGATAGTGAGGAAGCAGTAGATGGCAATACAAGGAGCCATAAGACAACTAGAAAGTTATATTTCTTGTAGTACAAATGAACAGAAAAGAAGAGGTTTGAGTCCCATGATGGTAAGTTCAGGGTTAGCAAAATCCCCTGAAACTTCATGAATTGAGACCATCACAGTTCCTCTGTCTCTGGGGAACCTCTACCTTCCATGCTGTTGGCTGTCTTCAGATTCCTCATGTAAGTGTGAGGAGAGAAGCATAAATTTCAACAAAGGGCAATGGTTTGCCTGTTTTTTCCCCCCTTTGTCTGAGTCCGTTTCATATGTCTTCTTCTCTGCTGCTTGCCTGGAACAGTTGAATTCTTGTGAGCTGTTCATATGTTGCTATGTTGAATGGCTTGGCCTGAAGTGTCCAGTCCTGCCCATGCAACGGTCCAGCTCTATCTCACCTCAGGCATATAAATTAGGATCCCGCTAGCTTTCAGCTCCCTCTACAGTTAACAGAAAGAGAAACCATCTGAAGGTTACACAGGTCACCTGATGCATAGCCAGAAGGCCCTGTTTTTTCTGTCCATTGACTGAATGGGTAGTTTGTCTTGTCTGTGCTCCTATCCTAGGCAGCTCAGTTACCAGTTGTAATTTAGGGTAATCATGATGTAAGGGGTGTAAATAAGCAGGGAGTAGCTGACAGAAGAAGTACTTCTGTCAAAGCAATGAGATGCACTGATGAGAGACTGGAAAAGGATTTGTGTCCCTGCTTAGGGCTCAAGAAGAGGGAGGACATTTTCAAATACTTTAGTTCCCTTGCTGCAATATGGGGAGAGGAAACAGGGAAAAGGAGCAGGGGATAGTACTACTCAGCTTGAAAGTAATTTGTGGGGCTCTAACTTATCCCAACAATGATAGCATGAGAGGCAAGCAATGACTCATGTTCATATGTTTTGCACAAAATGTTACAACCTCTGATGGTGCAGCAGAATTGCTCTCTCCACAGAGAGGTTGCATATCAAGCAACCAGGGTGCTTCTACCATTAACGCTGCCTTCTTGCACCTCTGTCCTTTATTTTCCTGGCTCCCACATCCCACCAAATAAACAAGTGCTTTAGTGCAAGGTAGACAAGGGGTTTCTGGAGTGCTTAGAGGTGCTATTTTATGAGGGGAGATATAAAAGTAAGGTCTTGGAACTTGCAGCCATTCACCTACATCTTTGTCAAGAAAATTAGTCTTCATGTTTCCTGGCTCCTGCTTGTGTGCTGCCTTCCTTAACTCCCTCAGCAAATCCTACAGATTATAGTATTTCCCGCCCAGAACCAGCTTGTACTACTGCTGTTTTCCATTAGACAGCCATCAGGTGGCTGTTTCAGTAGCAGCAGTCCCCTTGAGTACATGGGGAGACTGACTGTCAGAAATATTAAGCATTTGTGACTTCTGATGACTTGAAAATGAACAATGTTCTCAGCACAAACCATGTTATTCTCTAACATTTGGGCATTTCTCTTTCTTCCTTCACAAGGGTAGTCCTTTTAGATGAGCAGATCATGCAACAGAATGCAATTTGGCTGTTTGTTCTCAGGTTTTTTTCCCATTTTTGTGTTTATGCTGAAATTTTTACTGTTTAGTATTACCATCTAACATGGAGTACTGTGTTCAGCTCTGGGATCCCCAACATAACAAGGACATGGACCTGCTTGAGCAAGTCCAGAGGAGGCCACAAAGATGATCAGGGGGCTGGAGCACCTCCCCTGTGAGGACAGGTTGAGAGAGTTGGGGTTGTTCAAACTGGAGGAGAGAAGGCTCCAGGGGGACCTTATAGCAGCCTTCCAGTACTTAAAGGGGGCCTACAGGAAAGATGGGGAGGGACTCTTTATCAGGGATTCTGGTGATAGGATGAGGGGCAATGGCTTTAAACTGAAAAAGGGTAGATTTAGATTAGAAATAAGGAATAAATTCTTTACTGTGAGAGTGGTGAGACACTGGATCAGGTTGTGCAGAGAGGTTATGGATGCCCCCTCCCTGGAAGTGTTCAAGGCCAGGTTGGACGGGGCTTTGAGCAACCTGGTCTAGTGGAAGGTGTCCCTGCCCATGGCAGGGGGGTTGGAACTAGATGATCTTTAAGGTCCCTTCCAATTCAAACCATTCTATGATTGTATGATTCAGAAGACCAGATAAACTGATTCTCTTCCACTACTGTATTTGCATGCCTTCCTGAGGTATCTCTTCCCTGTGGTCCAGCAAAAACACATAACATGAACCAAGCAGCAGGGGCATAGCCATCTAACTGAAGAAAGCTGAGAAATTACTGGGAGATCTGAAGGTGGTGAATAGGCAAATATGTGGTGAAATGGAAAAAAAACCCAAAAAACCCAAAAAAAACCCAACAAAAAACCACCAGAGAGTCTTTCTGAGCCAGTAGAGGGCATTTCTCCAGGCTGGGGGACAAGCAGCTTTGCTATGTCCCAGGGAGGGTTTTGTTTTCCAACCGTTTGGGGTCTTTTTTTCTGTTATTATAATGGAGGATTTGAATCTGTGGCACTTGTCATCCTTACATCTTCCTTCAGGAATTAAACACAATAAAAAGTATTAATTTAATTTCACTGGCACAGAGTTGATCCAAGAACTTGCTGGCAGCCCACCTCACTGTCTCTGATGTTTCTGTGGTCAAAAGCAACAACCAACAGCAGTCACGGGCAAGTGGATCTCAGCATCCTGGGAGCAGGATTTCATTAAGGAGTGCCATGGGTGTCTCTCACCTCCTTTCTATTTGAAGCAGAACAGTCAAGGGAAACAGCCAGCAAGCTAATCACCACCACAGCCTATTGGGAAGATAGGAATAATTATTTAAACCAGTCTTGAATTACTCATTGGCATGCATCTAATTAACAAATTCCGTTTATTCCTGTAACTATTGTGCAACAATTAGTGGGTGTTAAATTGAGCTCTTCTGCCGGCAATTTCAATGGTGTAATTTTGCCAAGATATCTCTGTTTTGCCTGCAATGCCTGATGCTACTGAGAATAGTCTGGAGGTGGTCAGAGCATTTTGACTAAATTTACTTTTGCTGAAAAGTACCATTCCCTCAAAGCCTGGGGCATTTTTAGGGGGAGGACAAAGTGATTTCAAGCAAGGTTTTTCTCTGGCCAGATTCCTGAACTCTGAGACCTGCTGGTCACTTCAAACAAGAGAGAAGGAGGCATCTGAATAAAAGCATAGAGCTGAAAACAGATGTTCTGACACAATTATGCTTCATGTGCGTGTTGGATTTTTTTAAAAAAAATGCTGATCCTGCTCCAGAGTGGACCAAAAAACAAATTTCAAAACCTTGAAAGATTTCACAAAGCTGAATTGTCTTCCTCTGGCAATGCAAGCATACCCACCCAGGGGTACAGAAATGCTGCTCGGGCTGGGAGAAGGAGCAAGTCCCACTGAGAGCGTGAGGCTCTGCCTTGCACTACTGCACCCAGTGCCGAAGACATTACGAGGCTTTGAAGCCATCGCAATCTGTAGGGGAAAAATGAGTTTCTTCTACAAGCACATCCCAAAGAATTGGATTGACATAAGATGCTGCTCCCTTCCTGTTATATTCAGTTTCTAGAAGTCATCTTCCTCCTGTAGGCTGATGTGGTGGCCTGGGCAAATGTCCCTCTTCACTGTGATACCTAGATATGCTCCTGAAGCTCGAAGCAACAGCATGGGTCTAGAACAACCTCACCTACCAAAAAGGAGGCTGACATCAGGCTTTTTCCCATACGCTAGGCTTTGGTTGTCCTATTTACAATTCAGTACCCCAGCTTCTGTTTCATACAAGGAATCCCAGAGCCAGGCATGACTGTGACTATGTAAGCCAGATTCCAAAGCAAGGACTGAGCTGTGACTGCAGGTTTTTCACTTCAAGAGACATCATGGGGACTCCTAAAGACCTTTACCCAAGCTACAGCTCAAGATATGGCCCTTCCCTCATGGCTGAGCTTTCTAACACTGGCAGATTAATTAAATAAATAAATAAACAAGAAACAAAGTCCTGGTACCAGCTGTATTTTGCACAGACCCCACCAGGGTCCTACCACTAGTAGGTGTCTGCCAACACGAAGCTGCCATCTTCTCCCACACACACACACCTGATTCTGCCAATGGTGAGCTTAGCCCCTCCTGGGCAGGATGAGTACAACATCCCTCATCATTTCCCTGAGGTGTTTCCCTTTATTCATCAGTTTCCATCTTGGCTAAGTTGAGTCTAACCTGCTTTATGTGGGTTCATATTGCTCTTATATTAATTATCAGTAAGAGATCTTGGCTGCTCCCAGGGCCTTATTTTTTCCAGCATGAAATGGTTCTACAATGTTTGTCAGCCATTTAGGACACTTGCTACTTTTCCCTTTGACCATCCTCACTCTGTTCCACTTATATTTTATATCTCTCCTATAAATAAAAAGCTCCCTGAGATATCCAAAGTGTTGCTTAAAAAAGAGGTGGGGGGAGCTCGCTGGGGGGGAATGGGCCATTATAGAAAAGGCCAGGTGCTTGGCAATGTCCCCAGCTTGCGAAGGTGGGAGCTGTCACGAGTCTGAAAAATATCAGTGTGGGAGTTATAAATAAAAGTTTTAAAGCCAGGGTTTTAGAAAGTCATCTTTAAATGCTGCATAATTTATAGCCTGCTGCAAAGAGAAGAGTGTGTGAGCTCTGGAAGCCAAGCTAACCCACTCTATGCTCCCTCCATAGTTGGGCTGTTCTTATGGGTGTGTTAAGGTGCATGCTGGGCATCCAAAATTCAGGATTTTAACTATCAGTGCCTCCTTCCGCAGGTTTACCTGGGTCACTGTGGCTGGGTTCCTTTTACCTCCTGGTGTCTCAGTGTGAACTGGAAATAAATATCCTTGGCCTCATATTGCAAAAAAATGGAGTCATGCTGCGCTCAGGTAGGGCAGTGTTGAGAGGTAGCAAGAAACTCAGCAATAAACAAGCGGTCTCACCCTGTGCTGTGTACAAGTGATTTACTCTCTCGTTGACTCAACTCCTCCTCTTTACAACAGGGATTATCCTAAAAGGTTGAGAAACTTCTTTCAATAGCAGCTACAAAATGTTTTGCTCTTCTCTTGCAGAACAAAGTCATAGAAGAGGTAGGGGGTAAGGGCCTGCCCCAAGGAGGGCTGGAATAGCTGCCAAGCTGGCATTTACAGCAATCATTTCATCCAGCCCTGGAAGTGCAGCTACCTCTAGGATGTAACATAGCAGCTGTGCTATCACCATCCAACAATAATAAACAACGGGAAGCAGAACGGGCTTTCAAGGCAGCTGAGTCTCCCAAGAGGATCTAGCCCACCACATTATCATTGCTCCTTCTTTTCCCCAGCTGGAAACAAGTCTGGAAATCATGAGTCCTAAAACAAAACAAAATAAAATAAATATATGGTGTTGGACCTTTAGTATTAATGACAAATAGCTGTGGTGCTGATGCCTTCCCTGAAAGATGGTCCAGTGTATGCTCCACTGCCCATTTCACCACCTTGGTGCTTGCTTCTGTGGTGATGTAGAAGGGCCAGTACCACCTCTCTGGCCTCTCTCACCTTGCTTCTCCCCAGACATCTGCATCCAAGCCTTGACTTGTTTGGAGCCTGCTGAGCTGGTGAGATTTAACAGGATCTCACCGCCCAAAGTGCTGTGGCTTGAGGCTATAGATTTAAGCAGAAGCATTAAGCACCCTGCTCTTTAACTCATTTCTAATCCATTTATTTAAACTTCAGCATGCTTTTAAAGCACAAGAATCAAAGGCAAGAGCAATTTAGAGTTTTCCAGCCCAGCTCTGAGATCTGACCTCTGCATGTATCCTGGCTGCCTGTAAGAGTGCACCAGCATAAAAGCACAGTTTGTGACAAAGCATCTGGAAGGATTAAAAACTTTCTGGGATGGAATACGCTTCTGTCAAGGACCTCTTTCCTATCTTAACTCAGTTGCCAGAAAAAGATCTTTCCTCAGGGGGCTTCTAACCTGCCTGGGGGATTTAGAGAAGAATTGCTGAGAAGAGCATATAACAATTTGATTAAGGGATAAATGTGAGAGGGAGGGGGTTAAGGGATAGAAGGGAGAAACGGGATTAAAAAGAAAATGAAAGAAGTGGGAAGGAACTGAGCTGAATGAATCTGTGTAAGGCAAGGTTTGTGGAAGCATTTTGGAGTCCAGACTTTGCGGGCTGTTTTGCTTCCTGGTGTGCATGACATCCTTCAGCAGTGCACAACGCTAAAACCGAGGGAGCCTCAGGGAAGGTGGGAACAGGAACGATGGAGCTACTGAAACAGCAGAGAAAAAGCAGAAGGGCAAGATTTTGAAGAAAGGTTTCAAGCCCTAGTGTGGGCTGTTCGCACTGCCTGCCTGCTTATGCCTCCTCCTTGGACAATGCTTGGGAAATCGTTACCTGATCCCTCGCACCTTTGTTTACAAAGGCAATCTGGGTCAATTAATCCCTGCTACATTTCTTCTCATTCTGTCTGGATAGTCACTATGAAGTAAGTGGTAACCAATCTCCCAGCCCATGGAGTCAGTCTGTCTTCTTATTTCCTTATTCATTAAAGCAGACACCTTAGAAAGGCCGGAAAATATTACCAAAGCCCAGGAGACTCGATCTTCAGAATAAGGAACCAGTATTTCAGCCTTGGAGGCGACATGAGTCTGGGACATGAGACAGAGCTGGGTATGAAAACAGGCCCTTCAGCTGAGAAGCAAGCAATCCCTGGACACACTGCTGTTTTCTTGGTTTGTCTGAGGTTTTTGTTGTTGGGGTTGTGGGAGTTTCTTTTTTTTTCTTTTTTCTTTTCACTTTCTGCTCCCTCACCCCTCCACCCTGAATTGGCCTGACATTAGAAACTGATGTGAAATGAAGAAGCTGCCTGCCAGGATGGTTTCTTCCCTCTTCATGATCCCTCCCGCATGCCAACTCTCCCGCTGTGTTATTACAAGTGTATTTCTGTACACCACCATGCTAGGTACTGTACAGATTCAAACCAAAATATAAAAAAGAAAGGAAGAAACACTGGACAAACAAACTGTTTGTTCATGTAGTACTACTGATGCCTGGTTTCCCACTGATTTGTGTCTGGTGATTAATGAAGACCTCTGTTTGAAACTTTTCCTGTTCTCAGGACTCTAATTTTAAACACATGAACTTGTGCTACCACGTATATCTCTGTGTCTCTCTCTGGGTGCTTATTTTTGCTTATATCTCAGAAAATCCCTATCACTTGGCCAGCACATTTGACAGTTGTTTGGAGGGAAACAGGTTGGCACATACAAATACAGACAATACAATTGCTCAAGACTAGTTTCCTTAGGAAATTGGGTGAAGAAGATCCTTCCCAAGAAGGATCCCTCACATCCAAACAAACTGCAAGATTTTGGAGCTCTTGCGGTGTGAGCTAAGAGACAACCAGTCGATGCAGATGGACAGGCAGGGGAGTTCAGCTGAACAATCAGACAATATTGAGCTTAGTCAGCTCAAGCAACGCCAACAGGCGCTTGAACTGATTTTTCTCCTATGGCTATACTGCTTGCCAACTATTGAGGCTTGGAAGGCATCTACCCTACATCTCTGCTGGGGTCAGAAAGTTTTAGGTCAGCTTGTTCAGGCATGAACTGGAATAGGAAGGACATTTCGCTCCATTGGATGGATGCCCCAGTTCAGCTTCCTTGTGCTGAGTTGCATTTTGGAGAGGACATCCCCACTGCAATCTGGTGGTGGCTGTGAAAGTCACATCTCAACTAGCTTTATCCCTGAGGGGAATATCAGTGTGATGTAAGGAGTTTCAGCTGGGAGCTCAGGCTGTAAAAGTGGATCAGAAAGTCTGACAGACATCCTGCAAAGCAAGATCCCAATGAGCTTGATTCAGTTTCAAGCCTGTTCAACTGAAGCTGAAGTCCTACCTTTAGCTGCAAGACAGTTGTATCCTCAGAAAGAGACAATCTTGGTGCCATTCAGTGACCACTGTGCTGGATAAGGTTCCCCCTGAGTTCAACAGTTGAACTAAAGAAGAAGAAGAGTCCAACTACTGTCAGTACACAAAGCTAGCAGAGGGAGAAAGGAATTCAGTGACCAAGAAAATGTGCCTTATGGTGACAACTGCTCCATTGAGGAGCATCCCCAAAGACACAAGGAAAACATTACACTTTTTTTTAGTTTATTAAAAGCACAATGGAGATGAGGTCTGGAGTGGAGACCATATGGCATGATCTTCTGCTTTTCTCCAAGAATGGACTGGAGAGGGAGGTTTAATTGGTCTTCACTGTTTCATGTTTCTCTACACTCATGTCTGGTTATCATGTTTCTAAAGCAACTCTAGTTGTTCTATATGGCAGTTTGCTCCAAACAGCACTGTGGACTTTTTGTATCACAGGAAGATATGAACAGACAACCCATGTCAGACTGGGTCCTTCTATTCCATAATACCACTGCTGACAATGGCTAATAGCAGATGCCAAGGGGAAAGATTATGAACAGGGTGAATAGGGAGTGTTTTATTCTCCCACTAGTCTGCAGCTTCAGGACTTCCAGAGATGGAGATGATGGCTTTCTGCTTAAATAGCTGTCAGTACTTTTTTTCTGTCTGCCCTTTATTTTTAAGATCCTGACTTAGTGCAGTTAGGGACCTCTGCAGTGATGAACTGTCTTATGAATATTACCTCATATCAAAAAATACCAAGATTTCAAGGTCTCTGGTTGTATCTCACACAGAATAAATTTGCCTATATGTTGACTACATTAATCCTTCCCTTTCAGATATATATAGCATGTCCATCAGTAACGAATCTCATCATCACCAGCCAGCAAATAACAAAATACCAAAAACTTGTAGGATACTAAAGGCTTAAATATCTATTTACTCTTCCCTATGATTTGGCTCTATTTACACCCTTTTACCCAGTTTATGTTATCAAAGGCATGTTTTTCCTTCTTCTGACACACTGGGTGGAAAGCCTTTTAGAATGCCTAACATTACCCCTCCACCCTCTCTTTTGTCAGTCATGAGACTAAGTCTCTTGAGAATAACCTTCCAGGAGACACTTAACACATTCGTTCTGGGGGGAAGAATTAAAGGGAACTTTATCACTCATATCACTCTTGGCATAACTCCTAAGTCTTAGAATCAGGCCTTAGCATAACTCAACTTTCAGCAAAGCTTTGTTTCAGGTGATGAGTTTTGGTAGGGACCCTTTTGTCTTGACACTGACACTCAGCACCAACTCTTCTTAGAATAGAAAGAGGGAGAAAGTATTTTCCTTCAGTACTGCAAGTAACAAGCTAAAGAAAGGTCATTACTTACTAGTGCTGAAGGAAAATACACCACAATACAGACTCAGATCAAGGAGACTGAAATGACACAGTGCAGGTCTAGTAAATGCCATAGAAAATATAATCTCTTGTGAAGAATTCCCAGGGCACAGCCTTCATTTGTCAGTTCCGAAGCCTACCTGGAACAGAGATAAGTAAACCAAGGAAGGATGACTTACTAGTAAAGCCTTCCTCAATGTTTCCCCTCCCTTCCATGGCCAGCTCATTTCCATTTCACATGTTTGCTGACTTAGCCAAATTTGTCTCTGTTGTCTGTCTGTTGTTCGTCTAATTCACCTATGGAAAATGGGAGGTATCAGATGCTATTCAACAGAAACTTGAAACTGAGCATAAGTGCAAGGTGGGTATTGTATCTCTTTGCAATTTGCAGGCACAAATCCCTCTCCCTTCCTTTCTCTATTGGTCACTCTTGTCTTGTTGAGGACTTGCAGTGTTAACTGTTCATGCTCAAGACCTACTCAGCCCTTGAAATAGGTAATTTAACAAGGACTTTCTGGGGCAAGAGAGAGGAGAAAGTCTCTCAGAGACAGCAGGTTCTAAGAGCATCTGACTCATTATGAGTTATTCTAATATCAAGACACTCACTATCTCATTCTTCATGCTGGGCTTTGCCAGAATCACCATACATCTCTGCCTTAAATACAAATATGTTGTCTTGTCCACTGTAAGATTTTGGCTGCTCCTGCCTTATGTGGTTTGACATTGCTTGATAATTGCTAATCCAGTCCAAGCCTGAGCCACACATGGATGGGCTTCCCTGACCTCTCCTGTGGTCCTAGTCTAATGGTCTGATTAGTCCCAAGCAATATGTGGTTCCCACCATCAATTTCTGTGGGTCCCTGGAAGAATTCTGTTAATAGAAACTCGGTCCTTGGGGTTTCTCAAACCCTGACTGGATAAAGCTGGGTTGAAAATTGTTCTTTTATTATTATTATTATTGTGTTTTTGTTTTCTTTTCCCGTGGAAAATGTTGAGATTTCACCAAACAATGAAAATGTTTGGCCAAGAGCCCTCCATTTCAGTTCAGAAATGCTCCCCCATGGGAATTGTAGCTGGTATGCTTTGTGTCCCTGTCCTTCCCTGTGAGCTGACATTCCTGGCTTGCCCACATCTCTCATGGTGCAGTATGGTCTCCCCTCTTGCTGAGACAATGCCATGCACCATGGAAGTCATATCACCATGGTGCTTTGTGAGAAACGCACTTCAGATGGCAAGCCCAGCTGCTGGAGCAGGATGGGATCACGAAGTTCTGCAGTGACAGCCTCTAGGAGACACTCTCCGAAGATTTCCCAGCTGAATCTCCAGGCCTCCTGCCACACTCTGAAGTCTTGTTGAGAGATTGGTCATAACAATACAAAACTATTTTGCTTTTATTGAAAGGCAAATTTTCCACTGAAAAATGTTCTGATGGAAAATTTCAAGCAGCCTCAGATGAAGTTCTTTCCAATGCCCTTTGCATTGTAGTTAATCAACTTAATCTCACTTTTGTTTTTCTGTTCCCTATGCTTAAGCTCTGATAACGGAGGGAGAGCTCCCTTTCATTCAAATGTGAGATCAGGGGAAAATGACATATATTACTAGCAACATATGGAAGGGTTTGTACCTTTCTGAATGGACAGATTTACAAGGTGAGCTCTCAAAAATCCCTGAAGAGAAGACATTTCCCTGTCTTTTGTATGTATTAACAATGAAACAAAAATCCTTTTAGATCTAAATCCAGCAAATAAAGATCCCCTCTTTTTTTTAATGTTTCCTTGCAAAGGGTTTTGAACATCAGTATCCCATTCAAGTTGTTTGGTTTTTTTTCTTTCTTTTTAACTCATTTCAGGCTGGTGAAAGGTGCCAAACTGCCTGAGCTAGAGATCTCGCTCTCTTTTTTTTTTTTTCTTTTTTCTTTTTTATAAGACAGAAGCAAGAGAAAAGTTCCATGCTGTAGATTAAGATTTTCAACTGACTGGACCTTTCCCATGTTTTCAAAAAGTTTATTCTTACTGCTAACATCTACCTTACTATCTTGGTGAGGTAGTAAACTGTTCACCTAGGCTAGTAAGACCTTCCATCTTCCCAGCCTACCAAGTAGCAGCTTCCACTCACTCTCCAATGTTTCTAAGCAGAGTGGGACTAAAAGTGGTGACCCAGAGGTTAAGAACTGGGCAAGCTTTAGCAGGACACTGAGCTATGTGGCATCTCACAAATTTATTGCTTTCTGTTCTTTTTTCTCTTTTTCTTCCTTAACTCCCTAACTTGCATATATTCTTTTGTCTGAAGTGATGCTGCAGCAACTGCTAATTGCCCAGTGGCATTTTTGCTGTGGATGTGCTCTAGATCAGCTGCATTTCAGCCTGGAAAGGAAGGTAGGGGGCATGTTTATATACTTGCAGGTGGGAAAATGCAATAGACAGCATATTCTGTTCCAGGCTAGCTGTACAGTTCATCTGCAGATCCCAGGTTCCCCCATTAAAACCTACCCCCTGCCCCAGGGAACAGCCTGGCAAGCTCTTCTGACCCGACAGCACTGGCAGCTGTTTGGCAGCTTCTGAAGTGGATCCAATCTGGTATGAGTTTGCTGCACTTTCATTTTGTCTACATCTTCCAAACAAATAACCGAGTCCAGAATCCCAAGCTGTGTTTTGCAATGGAAATGCTTCAACGTCTGGGAATTGCCTCTGCTGCAGGGAAGATATAGAGCACTGTTAACTGTTTAAAGGGTCAGTGAAGAAGTGAGGGCAGTCCCACATTTATGGGCCAAACACTTGCTTTCAGGGCTTGCTAATGAATGCCATGTGGTTAGAGAACCTGGTAAAACCAAGGGAGCATGGGGAAGTCTGTCTCTCTGAGTCAGTGCCCTCAAAATTCTTGGACCAGCTTTTTTCTGTTAATTTCCCATCTCTTCCATGAATCTTCTTTTACTATCAGACCTCTTAATTGGAAACACCATACCTTTACAGCACAGTTCCAGTGAATAAATGTGAGTCCCATTCCACAGCCTTGTGGACAATCAACACAATTTGGGAGTTACCTGGGTTTTCAGAGAGACATAATTTCTCACATTTAACACCACTGGACTTGATGTGAGGAGCAGCAGAAAGAACTCAGCAGTGTTCAAGACCGCATCGCTTAGTGATGTACACAGATGTCTTTCTGTACCTGACATTCCTGTATAATCCAAGGCAAGAGAGTGAATCAAATAACAGCTGATCCAAACCTTCACTTAAAGCTGAAAAACAGTGGGGGAAATATGGCTGTAGAAAGGCCAGGTTTTCATTCTTATTTGTGCAGTGCTTGAGAAAAGAAAAATTAGGAGAGAAGAAATTCTTATCTTCCATCCAGAGGTCTCTAGAGTTTCTGATTCCCTTTGCAATAGCCTCAGAGCATCCACATGATTGGACTTCATGAATTAGCTGGATTTTATTACAATGTATATGTGAATGGACAGTCTCAAAACCTTTCTAAGCAAATATGGTTGCCTTATTTTGCAGCTGGAGTATGGGAACTGGAAGAGACTGGGCATCCTGCCCCAATCCACGTAAGAAATCAGCAATAACATCAGGCGTGGAATCCCTGCCTTTGTTTTATTCCCACTACTGCTCCTCCAGCCTCATCCTTCCTCAAGAGAACACTCCTTTCTAAAACCTAATTAAAAGAAAGGAGGTTAAATTATTTTTTGCAACTTCTGTTTAGAATTTCTTCTACCTCCCCATGAGAAATCCTAAGTGGAGAGTTAAAAAACAAATCCATCAAGATTTCTGCTTTATTAAGTTACATATGTCTTGATCACAGAGCTAATCACAGTTCATTTCATCTCCTGTTCCTTCCTTATGTTATTCCAGTGCAGCAACAGAGGTGCTGATACAAAGTCACATAATTCCCTGAGGAAGGCATGACACTTCAGGGTATGTGTATCTTTAAACCAAAATTTACCCAGATACAGAAGGATGACAGATCAGCTCAATACAGTATCTTTACTTTTCTGCCAGACTAAGTTTTGTTCAACTTTCCAGCTGCTCTGACTCAGGTCAATGATTTGCCAAAGGTCAAAAGCTGAGTCAGGAGCTTGGAAAACCCACAATGATGCTGGCTCCCAGCTCAGCTTAGACCATACAAGCCCTCTAGGTCAAACCCCTCCTCACTTCCATCAATCTCTCCTATCCCAGAGCAAACTACTTTCTTCTTGGAAGAGGTAATAACCCTTCCAAGCCCCTGACTGAGCAAGATAGGCACAGCTGCACTGGAACACACCTGTACTTTTTCTAGCCAAGTACCTTGCAAGTATCTTGAGAGTGGCTGATGTCAGGTAAGTTCAGAAGAAAAAATTATCTTAACCAGCTAATTTGCAAGACACCGAATCCCTAAGGCATAACTAGCTTGATTCCCCTTTCATTCCCAGCTCACCCCAGAGCACTGCCCTACCCCAAGCTACATCCAGCCCCCAGAAATTCTTTCTGGCTCAGAACTGCAGCTCTCCTCTGATGACAACACTGGCAGGCAGAGGCTTGGGTCATATTTACCTCCTTTTTTGGGCATACCCCTCTCCCTCCATCCTTGCTGCTGCTCTGCCCTGATCACAGTGCAGGGCATCCTGCAGGTCCATCAGAGGTCTGGCCTAAACTGCAATCCCAGCTGGTGGTGGGATGGCACTGGCTCGCAGCCCAAGGACTGACAGAATTTGGATGGGACTCATCTGACATGGTGCTGACAGCCTCTTCTCAATTAATCACATTAAGCATTCTCTACAGCCCATTGGGATGTAATCAGTAGAGTCAGTGGAGACTTGGGCATGGATCACCGCATCCAAAAGTAACTGTCTACATTCATACAGATGAACTGAAAATGCCCATTTCTCCTTCCTAAATGTGGCTGGAGAGACTAGTTTGGATGGCAACCTTCACATTACAGACAACTAAAATAAAGTTGAGCAAGCCTTTTATTGCATCCAGCTGAACAAAGGGATGGGCAAATTTTTTCCCATACAAAATCCTCTTCTTCCTCCACTTTTTCTGCATTCACTTCTTCATTGCATCGGAGCAATGAAGACTCTAAAATTTTCTCTATCTCATGCTGTCTGGGAGAGTTCAGTCAACACTTATCCATTTCTAACTCTCATCTCACAGCCACTGCCATATTTCTTCACAGAACAACTACCATTCTATCTTAATTATCTTCAATTAGAAGACCATTAGTCCAGAACCTGTGTAATCCATCTCAAGTGCAGAGGTGGGACCACCCCTCTCAGCAGAAGACTTGCCATTAGATTGGGTTGTCCCAGAAACAAAGCCCACCTAAGTAACCTAGGGTTCACTCACAGTTTCTTTGAATCCCGTGGTAGAAGGAGGAAGAACTTACAGAAGCCCCAGTCAAGCTCAAGGTATATATTATGGTGATGATTCAGCCGGATACACCAGGACATCAGGAGTCCTTGCTCCCGAATAGCTATCATTTGATTTTTAAACATTTTGATAGGGAAGTGTGGCATGAAACAGAGGAAAAAGGAGGGAAAGCAAACAACCCACGATGTAAAAGTTATTGGGTTTGTGTTGTGCCAAGTCATTGGAAAATTATTTGGTTTGGACTTGGTTTGAGGAGCTTTTGCATTTTTTAAACAAATGCATACAACCACCACTCCTCAACAGGCACATCTGTACCCATGACTGACTGTCTGGTGGCTTTGCAAAGTCTTTGGGATGATCACATCAGAGGGTGGTGCCTCTCAAGCAAAGAATTTCATAAAGGAAGATCTGAGCACTATTTAGCTATTTTAACATATTCAATATGGTATCTTTCTTACTTTTACGTTTGCTTTTCCTACAGAGCTCTCAGACCATGTGACAAAGTTGATTAGCAGCATTAATGTCAGAGAAGAATCAGGTGGGGAAACTGAGGCACGGGCTTACTGGGGTATGCTCTATCTTGCAGGTTGGTGTCAGAACTGGGAAGAGACTCCAGCTCCTCCCACCCTTGTGGGTAGTGATAGCCAGTATTTTCTCAGAGTTTCCTCCATGGCATGCCTCCAAATTGAGTCCTCGTAGCAAAGCTGGACTCATATCCCAAAATAAGTGCCGATACCCTCAATGGAGTCTGTAATTATTCTCTTTGCTGTCTGGCTGCCCTCTCCCCTGCCTTCCCACTGGGCCTGGACACCTGTGTTGCACCATGATTGCCTCGTCGTTTATGGCAAACAAGTCTGGATTCTTCCAATGTATATTTTTAAAACATTTTGAAAAAATCTGTTTTCTTTTTTCTCTCTTTTTTGCCTTGGCATGTGTTTTTAATTGGATACACTGCCGTTCTTCCCCTGCTTGCTAATGCTTTTCTTTGGGGAAGCACAAGTTTTTAACAGCCCCACAAATACTCACTCCTCTTTGTCAAGCCAAGTCCATTTCTTGGGGATAACCTGCTTCTGACCTATTGTCAGTTATACAACAAATGCTCTGCTTTCAGATCAGCCTATTACTGTTCAAATCCATACCACTCAGCCATCACTTGTACACCTGCAGGAGAGCGGAGGAAAGTCACATTTGGCAGCTGGTGTCTTCAGGAAGGCTAGGTGCTTCCCCTGAGGGAAATCACCCACCCATCTCAACAGTACTGACACTCAGAGGCACCTCTCATTGGTGCTCAGCTGTGCTTTCATGCCCCCCCACACACAATGTCTTTTCTGCAGCAACTCAAGCTTGAAGCCAGGCACTGATGTCAAGGATTTCATCCTTTTCAGTTTCTCTCCGGTACCGTTTGCTTCGAGGAACATTCCTGTGGTTCCTGCCAGGCTCCTTTCCAGGGGAAAAGATTCAGGTGGCTTCGTTCCCTTTGTCTTTGCCAGACATTTACATTCCTGCTGATGCTGCAGGATAGCAGTGTCACAGGCGGGAGCGTTGGCAGGAGCGTCTGGCCTCCACTCCCTGGCCGTAGTTACATGGCACACGGCATGGAGCAACTGAGGAAGGACCGATTCGCAAGGCTTCCGCTAGGAGACCCAGCAAGCACATTTTATACTGATGACTGCATGATAATTAGCAACAATGCTCAGCCAAAAGGTAGAGGATTCTTTGACTTCTGGTCAGAGCTTTGAGTGAAGACACTCAAGGACAAATTTGGTGGTTCTGTCCATATTGCTCTGAGAAAGGGTTGCTGGAGAAGCACATGCAGCACCTTTCACCTCTCACCCCTCCTCAGCAGAAAGGACAGATGTGCTTAGCAGGTCCCCCTTAGATAACTTAATGTTCTTACTATGGAACAGAAAGGCAAATTTCTGTCAAGATCTCCTAGTACCCAAGATGGTTTTTGTTTGGGGATTTTGTAGCTTGGTAACAGAGGTCCAAGCTGGACATCTTTGAAGCTTCAAGAGCAGGTCTGATTATCTCATCCAGACTTCTGAACTAAATCCCTGCCACAAGTATGATGATTTAAGGCACAGTAGGGTGGCAGATAGCAAGGCAGAAAAAAACCCAATCACAAGTTATATATGTGATCAGTAGCTTCAGGAGATTTCTGTCCATTGCAACCAGATCTGCAAGGAGCACTTCCAGGACTCCATAATCTTGTCTTGCCTGTCAGATCAATAAAAAGTAGTTGCTATGACACCACAAACCATATTTCTCAGGCTGAGATGTGCCAGAATTTCAAACAGATGTGGCAGTGCAAACAAGAAGACCCCTTGGGAGCATGCCAGGAGGCTCAGACAATGCAACAGCATCCAAACATGGTTAGAAGCCATTCAGAGACAGCCCAGCAATAATAGCCCGTACATGTACTTTCTGGCCTGTCTTGCAGCCAAGCCCAGAGCAACTCAGCAAACAGTGGTACTGGAAAGCTTTGAAAGAAAGTTGCTGAGTAGGGAACTTTGCTGAAATAGCACCTGCCTTTTTTTTTTTTTTTCCAATCTGCCTTCTTTTCTTTCTCTTCCCTTTTTTTTTCTTCTTTTTTCTTTTTTTTTTTTCTTTTAGGGCCACGTTTATAGCTTTTTTGCTGCTTGGAAAAGCTAACCCCAGGCCTGTTTGGCATTTGCTCTTGGCCTGAGCCTTCACATGAAGATTCTCTGTAAATAGGCTAATGTTGGTTTCATTTCCATTCTGAAAGCAAGAAGGGATCCTTCTGTTTCACTAATCCTTTCTTCTCCGGCTGTAACAGAGAGGGCTGGAGAAGGGCAGAAGGGGGGTTTTGGCTGGAAACACAGCCGGCCAGATTGGAGAGGTTCTGCAGGAACAGGTTGACTTTGTCAAACCGTTTGCCTGAAAGCAAGGTTTCCCAGGGAAGTGTGCCAGCTCATCTTTCACGTCAAAAGGTCAGAAACCCACTTCCAGCAAATTTGGACATTTTGAGGTTTCACTTAGAGGTGGAATGAATTATTTTTATTAGAAGTGGGTTTTTCAAAGAGAGGGAATATCTCTCCTTAGACTAAGTAGGAGAGTTAGAAAAACAGATGTACTTTCAGGCTCACCAGCCCTTCTTCAGGTCTGAAACTGGAGTGTACCATTTTCAGCTGCACACAGGTGGAAAACACTTGTACGTGGTTTAACATCTCCATGTCAGCTGTGTAGACAATTTGAGGAAAAAGAAATCGGCTCAGGGAAGAGATATTACCAAGGAGGGAGGGGTCAAGGTAATAGTGTGGACAAAGAGAAGTACAGGTACCTGAAGCTGTGTGTCTCTGTTGAATCCATACTTTTTAGCTCCAGTTCTAGTATCCAATTTATTTTCCATTTTTTTAATTATTCTTTTGCTCTTACAGCAATTCTGGAACATTCTCTGGTGCAGGAATCCTGGGCTTTAGCTCCTATCCTACACTGAGATTAAAGAGCAACAAGCCTGCTGCTCTGGAAGAAGGCAGGAAAATGCTGGCATGAGAACAGACAGTACAGAATGCTTTTTGGCCTTTCTCTGAAGGCTAGGGAAGCCTGTGTAGCCCCCACAAGCAGTATTAAAGTAACTAGAGCTACCCTTAGTTTTATTCCAGCTGTGGTTTACTATCAGTTGTTGCATTAAACTGAACTACCTGGTACATGGAAATCTCCTCACCCTGACTATTCTCCATCCCCAGCCCTTGTGTTACCTTCTATGGGAGCCTGGTAACAGGACGAGCATGAATTTAGCTCCATCAAAACATCACTTGAGCAACTTATGTGACAAAGTAAAAAAAAACTGTTCACTTGGATGGCTTAGTTCTGCTACTGCTGGTGCACAGAAAAAAGGGCATTTGTATTTGAATGTAGAGGGTGCTGAATGTTTGGGGGGAGCAGGCAAAAAAAAAGACCCTCTTTGCTATCATGGATTTGGGTCCTCAGGCAATTCTGGACACAGCTCCCTCTTGAACTCACAGGAGTAGATGGGCTAATGCAATCACTAGATCTCTGCTTATTTTATTGGTAGAGAATTCATGAGAACGAATCATGGATTACAGACCTGTTCTCTGCATTTTTGCAGGTGTGTGGGCAGCTGAGGACATGACAAAGGCGGAATGAATGGTGCATGGTTGTGGGAGATCAGCTCCCAAACAGGAAGATCAGTCTGGGGAAGCTCAGATGAGGTTCTTGAAAGCATAGTGGTATTTTTTCACACTACGAGCACTTTCCATAAGAAGGTCCTTTGCCACTGAATGCTGGGGATGCCAGAAGCAGGAAAGAGGAGGATTCACTGAGGATGGTGCCTATTAAATACAACAGTCTACAGGGCAGCCTTCTTGGCAAGTACTTTAAGGAGCTGATTAATAGGAGCTGGGAGGTCCCAGCTACAAGATGGATAGTGCTGTAACTTTCTTTCTTACGGTCTTTCCCCAGGCAATTTGCCACTGACCACGGTAGAAGAGCCTGCTCAGCTGGGTGGATGCTTAGTCTGCCATTTGCAGAGGACATCTGACAAAATGCTTGGGAACTGCAGTGCCATCAGCACAGGCAAATGGGGAAGCAAAATGACTGCCAGTGAGTTGCATTCAGACAAGGGGATAACTTTCTGCACTGAATCTGAGCCCTTTCAGGAACAAAGCCATCAAAATGAGAACTAAAACATTGGGGAAACTCAAGCTGGACCCATCTAGTGTTGTCTGACTCTGGTGAGATCACACAGCAGAGAGATTTCACTAGCGAGAACAGGAGACAGTGAGTGACAGGTATCACAAAGAGCAGTCCAAAATTCTCTCCTAGGGAATAAATATCATGTTTACCAGTGCTGTCAGCACCCAATGTCCAGCTCTGTGCACCTGCAGATGACTTCTTCCTGAATTTGATTCCAGTCCCTCTTTCTTTCTTTAGCTAAGCAAGGTAGGAAGGCTGTAATTTATTTTATTTATTTATTTATCTATTTATTTGCCTTTCTGCACGTAAATCAATTCCTCCTTTGCCATTCTGGCAGGGTTTCAGCAAGCAGGAGGATGCGTGGGAGCGGAGGCTCCTGAATGGTTGCACACAACTCCCTGCCTCCTTCCTGGCATGGAAAAACGGTTTCCCAGCACTGGGTTTCCATATTGCTCTACTGGAAGAAACAGAGCTGGGCATGCTCTCTCTGGGCCTGATCTTATCTAAAAACGCTCCCATCACTGTATTGCGTAGGTATGGGATGGCTGTGGAGAACCCTATTTTGGCAGTCTTCAGCAAGCTGTATGGGAGCTCTGATTTTCACATACCCTGCAGCACCTTTTGTCTCCTTTACATCTCAAGTTTTTTTCTTCCTTTGATCTAAAAGAGACAGAGCTTCCTCCTTTATTCCCTTGTTAGGTTTCAGGCCCTGGAGGATTTATGATCATTGAGTCATGATCATACAGAATCTGATTCAAACTCAGAGAGACCTCTTCTTCTATCTGCCCTCTCCAAGAAATGAGTTTTCAACCTGAACCTGACCCAGGAGAGAGAGGAAAAGTGACACAATCAGTATCAGGGCAGAATCTGAAATTGCCTAGCAGGCAATAATATAATTTGTGTGAGAATAACCTATTGGCATCTAACCCCAAGAGGAACTAGAGACTCACAGTGGACCAGAGCCACAGAGTCTGGGCTTACACTTGGATCAGAACTCACATCTCCCTTCACCAAAGTGAAACCACTGATATTTCTAAATCTGGCCTCCCATTGGCAATGGGCCTGAGTCAATTTTGCAATACTGTTCAACCTGGGAAACCTTTATCTAAAGTCATACACTTCTTCCTTTGAGATCAAGCAATTAGGACATGTCAGTTAAAATGGATTTACCCTGCTCTCTTTTGTCGCCTCATGGTAAGGGGCAGGTGCCAGCAGTGTCACTCAGGAAAGCCAGCAGTCTGGGAAAGACAGAATAGTGGAAAGAAGCTGCCTGAGATACATCTCCTTTGTATGTGTGTTCTGTTTGTCCTTTCCTTCATCCAGATTTCTTCTGTTTCCTTCTGTTGCTGCATGCCTTCCTCACCCTCAAGCTACATCATTGAACCTATCGTTGGCTTAGCAGCCCAGGCAGGAAACCATGTGGCACACATCAGCAGGGCTTTCTGATCAGCTGGAGAGAGTATGGTAGAATTTGCCCCAGATCCTTCTATGCACTGCTTTAGAGCAACTGAACAAAAGACCAGAGCTGTAGGCATCCAGCAAAGTAGTGCTGGCGCAGCCAGGCAGTCACTGGTCATTTCTGAACAAGGGTCTTGTGGCTCAGCTGAGGCAATGACAGGTTTCAGTGATGATCCTGCCCCTTCCTAGCAAACCTACCTTCTGAATAGCAAGTTGGCAGACACACCAAGTTGGCTGGACCCCAGGCCTTCCTGGATCCCTTCCCTGACTTCTCATCATGCGTGTTTTAAATTACTGTTTAAATCAAAGATGTCAGTGATTCAGGCCAAAGGGTTTTGCTGAGAGGTAATCTCATACTTTTTCTCTGGCGTCCTTCCTTGTGCTGATCCCAGCACTGAAGGCTTGGGGATCATGAGGGGGCTGGTGGGGCTACCTTTTTCTGCTGCACAGAGAATGGCTTACTTCTTTGGAGGACTAGAACATTTCATGTAACATTTCCTGTTATAGGAAGGACATGGGACAAAAATTACGTGTCAGATCTCTCCTGGTTTTTGACACATTGCAAGTTGTAGTTTTTAAGTTTGTTTGTTTTTTGTTTGTTTGTTCTTTTGCAAAAGAGTCACATTTGTACCAGGGGCTTGGGAAGAGTTCAGGGCAGGTGTATGTGATAGTGTGAATGCTGTATGGACCATTATGAGGGCAAATTTAGTTTTTCAGAGTTTGACTTCAGTGACCCAGCTGCTCTGGTGTTCCTCTCCCTGGGTACCTTCTGCTGATGTGGGATGCACCCATGCCTCACCAGCAGTCTCAATGTGAGCTGAAAGATACTTTCAGAGACAGTGCAGACTAGAAGGAGCATTTTAGAGAACTGCCCAGCTCCACTAAACTTGGACTATAGGACCTCAAAATGAGGGAGAAGGAATCTAATATCTGCTGCCAAAATCTGCAGGAGAGGGGAAACTCCTCTCTGAGCATAGTGGATATTAATGTATACTCCCTCCCCTACGACAGCATATCCCACTAGAGACACTACCTATACCATTGGTGATATTTGAATGCAGAGGAATAGCCTCTCCTGTTATAGCCTCTTCTCTTTTGGAAGTGTTTCAGTAATTATCTGCAGCACTGAATTCCCTAGGTTGGATAGAAAGGGAAATGCATTTCCTTCCCTGTCACCTTTAATTGCATTGCACCTCCCGCTCATTTCTCAGCCACAGCAATGCTAACAAGATGCCTCTGGTGGGATGGCTGGCATATTGGATTGGTATTACATCCTGCTCCAGGTCCAAGCAGGGGCTAGCTGAGTAGGATCTGGCGGGGGGTAATCAAACTGTACATTTGCCTTTAGTCTGATGCATAAATTTAAAGTGTCTAAATCAGATACTTGCTTTGACACTGCTCTGCCTCATCTTCAGCTTTGCCCAAGAAGTTCCCTAGGGGGGCTTATTCTTGCTTTACCCTCAGCCTGCCCTCTGTATTTACTTGTCTCTCTCATGCTCCTTCTCGTCTCTCCCTTCTTGCATGTCTCTCTATCTCAGTCTCTTCTGTTAAGCTGGAATTTTGCTAGACCTAAGAGTCCTTTTTATAAAAGCCCAATAAAATATGATCATGGCTTTATAAAGTGCACGAACATGAAAAAGTCAAAGCCGTAAACACGTCTCCAGCCAAAAAAGCTCAGCACACAGACTAATGCTCTCAGGCATGAGTGAGGCTCCTGGAGTTAGTCTGAGGGGTATGAACCACTTTTATTTCCACCCTTGGCAAAATTTTCAATCTCAGCACCTCAGTAGCAATCTCTAGATTCCTTCCTTAGGGGATGTTTACCCCAGCCCCCAACTTGGCTATAATGCATCTCTGTTACTCTCCAGACTTCTATCCTCACCAGTCCCTGTCAGGGATTTGTGTCCAGATCAATCTTTTCTTGCTTTTTTTTTTTTTTTTCTATCCTGAGGCCTGAACAGCTGCATCTCATTCTAAGGAGCAACAAAGTCCCCAGTGGGTGGGAAGGATGTCTCCTCATTACGATCTAACCTACTGTTGTCTTTTGACACCTGATTGCTTCTCTTCTGCTCTTTAAATGCTGAATCGAAATGGACCTAGCCCTGTACTGCCAGTCATGTTCTTGCACTGTTTTACAGACTGGACAACACAGATTTAAAAGTTACCATCCATTTTTAAAAAAAAAAAAAAAATATGTAAACATAGATATGTCAGTATAGTTCTAGTTGGATCCTTAATACATTTCCTTTAAAAAAGAAAAAAAAATGCTGTCCTGCACTTGTCTCATATCTATTTTCTGTGGTCAGTCAATGCTTTCCCTGGCATCCTAGGAACTTTCATGGAAATATTCTGGTGAACATTGAAACCACTCTGGTTCTTTGAGATTTCCATAGATAGATACTGTCCAAGGTTTCTTGCAAGTCTGATTTTTAATGACATCTACTCAGACATGTGGCTGGGACATCAGCAATACTGAAAAACAATCTAGAGATTCTCTCTTTCACCTAGAAGTGCAACAGGAGGGGACATTTGTGTCATAGGGATATTTTCCTTTTCTGAATTTCTAGATCAGTTACTCCCACCAAAAACTAAATCAGAGCCACCCACACACTCCAACAAAGGTTTAGTAACAAAGCACCACTAGACAGATGTAGCAATAGGATAAATCCTGTTACTAAGGATTTCTCTGTGCAGCAAAACAGGCATTACCCATCATTCCCTGGAATCTATTAAAATTAAGCATTAGATCCAACTTTACATAACTTTCGAAGATTTCAGATTTGGAGCCAGAGAGCTAAGCAAAACTAGAGCACCAAGCCCAAACATCTCCCAGTTTGAGAGAAGTCTGGAAAGAGATAGGAGCCCATAGTCACAGATGAGTTTTAATCAATCTGTCCTAGGTAAGAATACATTGTCTCCTTTGTGAAGTAAATCTGGGTGCTTTGGGAGACCAATTCAAGTTTATATGCTATTTTTCTCACTTAGTCTACAATGTTTCTGAGATTAGGGTGTTGGTACTTTCTTCCTTCTAGAGATAGAGTGTCCATTTAAAGCCCTCCTAGCACTTCCGTGCAAAAGAAAAGAGCCTGTTTTCAGTTTTATGCTCAGATGGAAGCCAGAACACCAAACAAATACAAATATGGTGAGAAACCATTGCTCTTTAGATCTGACACCTGACTGAAGTACACCAAGACAACAGGGGGGTCTTGTTCCTCTCCCATCTATTTTGTTCTATTGGTGTTTCTCAGTTTTCTTGGACTAGACAATTCTAATATTTGAGAGAAGTATAGACTCCCCATTTAGTCATTGTCATCTCTACTGGGTTGGTCAGTTAGTGCCAATGTTCAAAGGGCAATGTGCTCCATTTTCTGTTCCCCTGGGGTATCCATTCCCTGAGAGAAGAGACATGTCCGGGAGATAAGCATGGACACTCTGTGTAGGTTACAGGTTTATTTCCAGGGTTCACAGCAATTCAATCAGCTGCATATGTGATTAACTCCATTGTGAACTCTGTCTGGGACGAGATCTCTGGAGAAATGTCTTTGTACATGGACAGTATCAAGGTCTATAGTTTCTGCCTGACACCCTTTTACCTGGATGACAAGGTACCTCCAGTTACCTGTGCCACCAATCTTTGGATCCATTTCATATCTCCTTCTCCAAGGAAAGACGTGAACCAATGTTACTATAACTAACAAAACTAGAGAAGATAACTAATTAAAGAACAGAAATGAAAGTTTTGTGAGGAAGGAGAGATCTTCATGCTATGTCATGTTATCTAAGGGATGATGCTCCACAGTCCAGAGGTGACCTCAGAGCTTCTGCACTAACTTTTCTGGGGAAACAACAGACTTGAAAACTACATTTGCAGCAGTTAGTCCCTGTTTTGAGCCTCTCCTCTGGCTTCAAAAACATAAACACCCCACACCTCTGTACCTTGTTGAGTCGAGTTTGTGGAGGAGAAACTCAGGTTTTATTTTGTACCATCTCTGTTTGAAGAGTTCAGCCATGGGCTAACCCCCATGCCCTGTAACATTTCAGAGCAATCGGGGAAGACAGACAGATGGAAACACAGGGGGATGGAGGGAAGCTGATTTATATGCAGCTGAAACACAGCCGTGGAGCTGCTGCCAAGCCATATAGATGTGGTGGCAACACAAACAGAGACACGCAGAACAGCCTGTGCAAATATAAACACTGCCACACGTGATGAGGGTTCACCAAGTTCATGCAAACACCAGGGAAGGAAAAGAAAAGAGACTTAACTGGGGAGGCAAGTGTAAAGATTATGTCAGGCACAGGAGCTCTGTTAAACAAGAAAACAAAAAGAAAGTGCCTCTTCTCTTGTTCTCCAGAAAAGCATGTGTAGATAACAGGAATTTGCAACAGATTTAAAGAACACAGGCCCATCTTTTTGCATCATCAGGTAATACTCTTAACCCTCCTGCATGTAACAGTTGTTATCAGTGATCAGTTTTCCTCTCCTGTCTAGATCTGGTTGCTGGTAGTTGATTAAATCGTATGTCTCAGATCAATCACTATGTTTGTTTCTCTGTTAATTCAGGATTATTTCCAAATGTAGAAGGCTCATTACAGAAAGTTAGCCTGGCACTGTGACCACTCCAGTGAACTGGCATTTCTTCTCTAGCTTTCCCATGTGAATCTGCATCAAGTTCAGCAGAGACTAGAAGTCATCATCCTGCTAGAAGGGGCTCGCATGGAATTTGTGGAGCTGTGTATAGTCCCTAGAGATTACAAATTTCAGGGTAGAAACCACTGAAGTAATTATTGCTGACTGCCGTCCTAGGACAGAAGGGACATGGAAACTAAACACTCAGCCATAGCTGAGGACATCTCCTCCACCACCATGAAGTCCTACTGGCCACAGATGTAATAACAAACCATATTCTTGTTTTGGAGTATCATGTTGCAGAGATGCCACTGCAGCACTTTTTAGCAGCACCAAACTGCAGAAAATATTGTATTCCAGATAGTTTGTTTTCCAGAATGGTATGCTTTTCCTTCACAGAAAAAGTAATTCCAGCACTTCTTGTATTGCACATACCCCTGCTACTCACATCCTGGTGTCCCTCTAACATCTGCCTCTTTGCTGCCATCCTTTGGCAGCCTCCAGGTAGAAAAAGGGAAGAGAGTCACTGACTGCCATCTGTGAAACCTTCAAATATCCCCATCAAAAGCTAAGCACTCAACAAACAAAGCTGTGGTGTCTTACCAAGGGCCCACAGGGACACCGCAATTTCCTTTGGGCTGAGAGATTAGATGGTTAAAGCGCAGAACTGTAAGCCAGAAGGCTCCCATCCAAGCCCAGCCACTGACTCAAAGTCCATAACCACCTACAGGCCTTTGCCAAATACAGCTGTAAGCAGAAAGTTATATCCATGAGACTGATGAGACACAGTGTCCTCTTGTGTATTGGTGTCCATAATATTGGCCTGAGCAGGCCACATCGGTTAGCTGAAATTGGTTGAGATATCCTTGAACAACGGGCCTTGCCATTTCAATACCATTAGCTATAGAGCTGCTCTTGGCTGTTGGCACGACTTCTGTCCACCCGCAAAAGTCAGCTCCAGAGATGCTAAGAATATTCCACTTTTACTGCTCCAGCCTTACCATTTTTCATGGAGTGGTTCTCCCCTGCAGAAAATCAGGGATGAGACTAGGAAGCTGAAGTTCCACATATTTTGTATCCTAAAGTTTCTTGTTTCTATGGAATCTTTCTATCCATATGGGGTTAGTTGGATACTCATCATTTGCTTTCTCTATTCCAGCTGGATGAGGCTGTGCTGGAAGCTCTCATGTACTCAACCTGCCTGCAATAATAAATAAATACATGCTATTTCAAGATCTCAGTCTGTCATAGCGATTTCCTTCAGACTCTTACTTTCTTGATGATTCTTTCCTTTTTCTTCAGTGTCTTAATCTCTCCAAGTCTTTCCCATCAGTTTTTAGGCACTGTTGTTACCTCATCTACTAGATGACTATGCCCTTTGCTCTCCAGACAGTTTGAGAAATGAAAATGAAGTGACTATTGCTTTTTGCATTGTATTTTTGATAAGGAGATGGAGTGAACTCTAAAATAAAGCAGCACAAAAGTCATTTGTCTTTTCAGAAATGCATCAAAATGTCTCCACATCTGTTTACATTCTCCAGTTATACATCTCATCTCCACAGGGACTGAGCAACTCTGATTGGTCTCGCACTGACGTCTGGATATTTGTTCTGACTCTTTGTGAAGGCTGTACAACCCAAAGCACAGGTCTTTTGGATACATCACCATTGCAGCAAGATCACATTTCAATTTTTTTTCTCATTTATAAAGTGCTCTTTGTAGTGTGAAGAAGGTTCAGTTGACAGCCCTGGAAATGGAGGTCCTCTGCTTAGCTGTAGTAGATGCAACGCAAGTTTCACCACTCCACCCACTGGTAACAAGACTTCAGCTTGGAACCTCAGCAAAAAGAAGATCAAATAAAGTTCACTCTCCACGACCAAAAGTTAGCTCTTCTGCACTGAATAAAAGTGGCAGTTTTGAAGAAAAGACAGATTCGGGCAAGTCTTGCTTACCCTCTTTGGATTAGATACCATCTGTTCTTTCTCTTCCATTAACCATCGGTTCCAAACATTCACATTTCAACAACTTTCCTTGGTCCCAGCAAGGAACCTTGCTAGCAATGATTCAGACATGCTCCCAAACCAATCATCAGCATCAACCTCAGTTCATGCAGTACTTTGAAGATCTGGAAGGCCAATAAGAATCCATATTTCTCTTGGTTGCCCTGTGCACACCACCCAACTCTTGCCATTCCCCAGCTCAGCAAGCCAAGAGTATTACGATGCATTGGGCACATGGGAGGGCCAGCAATGAGCCCAACAGCAATCATGGCTTCAAATTCATAACAATAATAATTTTTTTAAAAGCTAAAAAATAAATTATGGAAGAGGATCAACTTCTATATAAAACTTTTTTACATTTTCAGACAACTCCTTCCATATTTTGGTCCCACACCCTTTAAAGGAGCCTGCTATGAATATCTACAAAGTTACAACATTATCTTCTTTGAAATCCATCTTTAAAACTTCCCTTCTTTATAACATGGAAGGCAGTCTCCGCACTTGTTAGATCTCTGATATCCTGAGACACCTGATCATTATGTTTCATTGTTCTCATTGTTCAGTAACTCCCTATCCATGTTCTTGTTCCCTTTCTTACAGAGGGCTATCTTTTTGCTTATATAGTTTATCAAATAATCTAGTGTTGGTTTATGAATGAAGTTCATGAACAGTAATGAGTATAAATAAACCTCATTCATAACTTGTATTTTAAATGTGATGCATTTATCCTCTTCCTCACTTTCAAAGACAGAAAATCTGTTATGTGGAAAATTTGAGGTTGGGAAAATGTTCTTTAAAGAATAATATGGGGAAGAGCAGGCTGGAAAACAGTTACAAGTGATTCCTTCTTTCATGGAAACAGCCTTTAGAAGGCACTAGTGTTGGCACTGGAGATACAGTTCAATAAAAGGAGGCCTTTAATTGCACACATCACCTCTCTTTTTAATAGAGCTGTGTCACACACATAAAGGTGAAATAAAATGAAATCTGAAGGGGGACTCTGAACTATCCTCCTACTGTATAACTTCAGGCCATTTCTGTTCAGACTAATTAAAAACCATCGGATCTAAATATCTCTCCCACCCAAAATCATTGTTTCGGTAATCAGAAAAGAGTAAGGTCTGTTGTGTGGTATTTACAGCTGTCAGTGATTTCATGAGCTGTTGTAAACATCCCTGCCACTTAAAGATCATGAAGCGTGTTGAGAATATATTGACCGTATACTGTCACGGTCAGTGCCTTTTTAGTAGAAATGAAAATGAATTTAAGACCCCATGGCTGACTGCGATGGATTGGTTTCCATCATAAAAACTGAAATGCTTTAATGAGAACATGCTTTATGAGTCTAGCTGTTAGCTATGGGGGTGTCATCACACTCTAACCTTCCAATTCTTTCCCTCTGAGATGAATTAAAGGCGGCTCTACCACTAATTTATTACAAAGACAGGTGCTGGAGACAGCAGAAAAAAAGAAAGCAAGAAATAAAGAAAAAAAGAGTGAGAAAGAGAAAAAGCAAGCAAAGAAGAAAGAGCAAAAGAAAGCAAGCAAGGAAGAAAGAGCAAGAGAAAGCAAGCAAGCAAGACAGAGAGACTGACAAACTTAACTGTGTGATAGAATTTGCCTGAGCTGCAATTTCTTTGCATGCCGGATGTCAGTCTGGTTCAGGCCGACAGCATTGCAGAGGGTGGGAATTTCAGTACTGTCCAAACCCAGAAAGAAGAGAAATTTTAAAAGTAAAAACGAAAATTACTTTGTTGTTTATTTCCTTCATCAGTAAAAATTAGGTCCCTCCAGTCATGTAGTTGACCATACCATGCACTAACACTTTCCCTTACAAATATGTGATTGGAGCACTCCTCAGAATTTGGCCAGACCAGCTGAAAAAAATTTATTTTAATGCAGTAGGCTGAGGGAGTCATAAAATGCATCTCTATAATTAGTTTATCAGTTTGATAGTGAAGGACTTGAGTGAAGAATGTAATTATGTCCGTTCTTTGATATTTGAACAGGCTTATTTACATTCCTCACTGTATACCTTTTCCCTTTGTACCCATCTTCCTTTCTTCACCTCTCTCCCTCCCCTCTGTCATCCTTGTTTCTTTCTTGCTTCTTGCCAAATCCATCATGTACCTGGGGTCAACCAGACAGTTCTGCAGATGGGTTGATGATACTGCAAAACACTCACTATGAGATGTTTCTGTTTGGCCTACAGATGGGAGGCTCATAAACACCTGATACACCCAGTCCCCCATTACTGGTTTAACAGCTTTTCTACCAGAAAGCCAAGACCTTACCCAGGCAATGCAAGTTGTTGCCATATGTTTGGGATACTTATAGTCCCTCTAAAAACTCATGTGTTTTCAGGCTAACAGAAGAAGTGAAATTATTTTCTTCTTGGTATGTTTTTAGTGGTTGAGAAAGGCTCCAACTGTATGGGCTATTCTGTGGGTATTGGCAGGCTTTGACAATTGGATGTGTGCAAGTGTGAATGATGCTTTTTGTCTTAAGTCATACAGATTGACTGCATTTAAAATATTCTGCATCAATATCTTCTGTCCCTGATGATACCTCATCACAGCTCCTCAGAGACACCATGACTTAATCTGCCTGAGTCAGAGCACAGTGTTTCTGAGAGAGTTACATATATCACTTTAAAAACTAAGTGGGAAAAAAGAGGCTGCTCCACACCTCCAGAGATCTACTCCACCCTGCATAGAGCAATGGACCTCTTTAAAGCCAGACTGTCCTGAAGTAGCAGATAATTAGGAGCGTCCTTTTTCCCAGTGAGATTCCAAGTGTGAGCTTAGAACATCCACATCTGCTAAAAAAGAAAGTCCCAAGAGATTCTTCCATCTGTGAGGTCTTCAAGTATCCTACTGGAAGAATCAGCCTTCTTGAACTCCTTTGGCTAACCTGAAATTGAGATGGTCAATCATCAGGTGCTGTAAGGAGCAGTGATAGTGATAAAACACTCCTTTATCTTCTCTATTTTTTCATGAAGTGCTAGGAAGTGAACACCCTGCCTCTGTCTGATGGCACCTAGAGGATGGAGGACTTATGTGAAGACCACATAAGTCTGCAACGATGGAGGATTCCAACCTGCATTTACTAGGAAAAACCTCATTAGCTTTGGCTTTCTGGCTGAGTTACTGCAGAGAAATTGCATTCTTCTTCCTGAATCCCTTTTGTGGTTTGAGATTGACAGCATCCTTCTTTCCACACCAGAAGTATTTGAGCAGTGTTGCTCCATGCCACCTTCTGTCCTAGCTATAGTCATATTTTTTGTATATTATATATGTAATTCCCTAAGGAAACTGTAAAATGTTCTGCAGATCTCAGTGAAAGCAAACTGGCTTCTCAGTGTGACAGAAATGAGGTGTGCTGAGAAAAGAACACCTCTAAAGGGAAATTCAGAGAGTTGTTCCCTGAATCTTGTGCCAAATTCCTTTGTAGCCTCAAGGTCTTGGTGGCCAACAGAGACTACATCACTCTTAGGAAGAGACTAGAAAACATGTCAAACGTGCTAAAATGTCATTGTGTACACAGTGTCACTCCCTGACCTCAAATGTAGTTTGAATCACCAGCCCTCAGAAAATGTATAACATAAACAAGAGAGATCTAGAGCAGAAACATGGAAAGATTTCCACGTAGAAAAGACTTAGAAAGGAGCCCTCTGATGTAGATCATTAGCAAATAAAATACAAGAGAGGAATATAAAACTAGGACTGACACATGGCAGTCCCTAATGCCCTCATCATACTCACAGAATGAGGGACTTTCATCTCTTTCTGAAGCACATGCCTAGTTTGAAATACATGAGCTGCTCTTGTAACATCCTCATGGGAACCCCTTGGATTACTCATAAGGTTTAAATTTTGGCACCTGCCTCAGGATGTTGCTGAGTCAATGCCCCAGTTTGAATAATAGCCAATGGACAGGACTGCCCCATTCACCGCAGTGGGGCTCTGTGGACAGCAAAGCAGCAGTTGTGATTTCCAGTCCCAGACCAGCAACTGACTCATCCTACCTTCATTCCTGGAGCCTTAGTTTCTTCATACCAGAGACTGTTCTTCCTTCAGATGAATTCAATCTCTATGACATTGGCTCCAGCCTGTGTACCCTGGGGGTGACTCTCCCTGCCCTTCCCTGAAGAGCATCTTAGACCAATAAATAAAGATCTATCTAGCTGTGCTACATTAAGCAAACTAATATCCCTCAGTTGCTCCAGACCCCACAGTGATCCCTATCACTAATATGAGGAACATTTCCACAGAGAAAATGGGGATTTGTATTCAGAAGAACCTGATACATGCTGTAGAAGTCTGTGGTGAGATCTTTGTATATGCAGGCTGCCTTTAAAATCTCAGTTTCCTGAAAGGTTCTGTCATCTCAAAAAAACGAAAAATACTGACACATTTACATTAAAACCAGAATTCTTGGAAATCTGTTTCTTCTTCTGTTAGTTGCAAAGGAAAGAAGAAAGTAGTCCACATTAGTAATTCTTTTGTCTACAATACAGCACAAAGGCCTTGGGGAGCTCCAGTCTTGTCAAGTACTTTGTGTATTTGAGTACTTTGAGTATTGTTACTCACATGGTGAAAACAACTTTTGTACCTTCTTAAATGTGGTGCAGGAGAATATTCATGTAATGAATCAGATGAAGAAGGCTGGAAGGACTCATTCTGATCTACAATGATGTTCATCCCACCAACTTTAGCCATTTATAAATTAGGTGCCTAGATTAAGTTGCTCTCTAGATTATTCAATTAATGAAGAAAAATATGCATTCCAACCTGGAACACCCTCCACCTCTGGGATACCTAAATATTAGATAGCTTAAAATTAGATGAATTCAACCCCATCTTGAGACTGGCCTCCTATGTAACGTTAAACATACCACTCAGTGGATGAATTCCTTCATTTTATCCTGTTTCTCTAACCTGTTGGGTCGTTCCCTCTCTGGTAAAGCCGTGCCAGACCCCTATGGGACAGCAGAGTGATTTTGCTATTCCCTGATGAGATATTTTCCCCCTCACAGCCTATTCCCTGATGTGATATTTTCCCCCTCACAGCCTATTGCTGGGTTGGTAGCTCTTCTTGTTTCATGCCATAGCAGCAGTCTTCTTTCCTTTCTACATCTGTCCCTTTTGCTCTTGGTGCGAATTCTGGGGACTTTCCCACCCTGTGGCACTTCATCTGGTCACAAAGCCACAATCCCACCACAGTCTCATTTGCCAAATGTGTTGCATAAAGTTCAGCCTTGTGGGTTTCCTCCAGAGCAAAGAGACAACAAAGATCCTCTGTGAGAGCAGAAACACCAGCCTGCTTTCTCAGGGTGCACTAGAAGAGGCCTTTAGCCTCTTCGTTTCCAAGTGATTTAACTTCCAAGAGTTTAACCATAAGTGGGATTACAGAACAGGAGGAAGATGCTCAGAAATGCCTGAATGTACTGAAAGTACTTAAAGGAGTACTAACTCCCTAGTTAACAGCCTAGGGATACTGCCAGCAGTATCTTCTAGCTGCCACTCCAATAAACTCACAGATGAGTGGCTCTTGACCCTCTTCTTGGGGCAAGTCATGCTTCCCACCACCCAACACCTAAAACCCCTGCTGTGTCCCCTGGCTGTTCTCCCTGTACCTCTGACAATCCCTGCAGTGCCTCTGCATGGAAGATCCAGGGCCAGTAAATGAGCCAGGGTAAGCTTATTAATTTGTGTCTTGCTCCACACCTACCATGGGGCAGGAGGCTGGCTGGACACTGGACACATCTAGTCTAGTGAGAGCAAAATACCAAGAAGGTAGTGAGGCTGTATGGTCACCCAGCACCATAGAGCCTACAGCAGGAAAGCAGGCTTTACTGCACACACTTTGCAAGTGAGGAACCAAGGGAGAGCATTTAGCTCCCATGGTTAGTGTGGAAACTTCCTCCAGTGTGTTTAAGCAGTGTTGTTTAGTGGACCAGCAGCTATGCGTAAACATCTTGGCTTATCATCAAGTAACATTCTCCCCTCATTCTGTTAATGACGTTCAAGAGGGAAGTCTTTGGTATTCTCTATGAATACTCATGACAATTCCAGGAAGGGCATACTTAGGGTCTGTGGCCTGTACCAGGCAATGTTCAGCTTAAGGCAGCTGCCAAGGATCTAGAAGATTGTATAAGGACATGAGGGCAGCTGAGCTGGGTCTGACCATGTGTACATTTGGCCCTGAAGCCTGGGGAAAGTAAGAACAGGACAAGTATATATGCTGTTTCCCCCAGGTCCACCTAAACATGTTTAGTCTCTGCATATTTATTAATTCCCAGTGAATTTCTTCTTCATGAACTTATCCAGTCTCCCCTGGAAGCTTTTCTCCATCCATGACATCCTCCAGACATGCATCTGACAGATCAGCTACACACCACAGGAGGAATTGCCTCCTTTGGCTGGTTCTGACCCAGCCCCCCCAGCTTCATTTGGTGCCCATCCCATGGGTGCCCACCTCGGTCCCCATGCATCCTCATGGACGGCTCTGCATCCCCCCGCACTGTTACTGCTAACGTATGGCAGCTGTGACCAGTGAGCCAGGACCTTTGTGGTGAAAGAATTAAAGCTCAGCGCCTAGGCCATCCTGCTCCAGTGTTCCAGCCCCTCTTTTGCAGAGTTATTACTCCAGACATGGTCTGTACTAGACAGGTATGTGAGACAAGATAGCAATCAGCTGATGCATTTCGGAGTTACAAACCAGCTGGGAGTGCTGTTCTCTGAGACCTCCTCGTGTGCACCCAGAGAAAAGCCGCTGAGCACAAAGGAAGGAGGTGGATCAGCATGTCAGAGCACGATGCCTGGTCCTGCTTCTGCTCTGCATGAGTAAGGAGGAAACAAGAAAGCTTTCTTCAGGCTTTCCTAAATCAAAGTGTGTGAATAGCTGAGGTTGGGGAAGAAGGTGCCCCCTGCCAACACACACACACAATCGTTTCTTCCATCCACATCTCCTTGGGGCAACTGAGTTTCTGGTTAAGCCCAATGCTGAGTCACTGAGGTACAGATTCAACCAATATAAAAACCTTCCTCCTTGACAGCAATCCAAAAAAGCACAAATGAGCAGAAGAGATGGAAGAAAAAAAAAAAAAAAAAAAAAAGCTAGGAATGTATCAGGGCTGACAGCCCCGGAGAAGGTCCTACAGGAGGTATCTCATCACCTTCTCTCTGCAACACCCTGCCCTGGCAAAATCAGAGCCATTCCTTTCCTTATACCTCACAACAACAACCCCAAAAGGATTAATGCTTGTTCCTAAGAGATGCCAAGCAACTCTCCACTCCTACTTAAATCGGAAGATTGCAGAGAGCTTTGCACCTGGCAGAATGAAGTCTTTTGGGCCTTGGAGGGAAGATCCCGCTTTATGGCTGGAGATGAATGACAGCCATCTGAGCCCTTGTCCCATGCTGTGATGGGTGGCAGGGCGGCTGTCAGAGCTGCTCTGGCCAATTTTTACAATGGTGCCATTATCCATCAGCCATCTGGCAGGCATAGCCTCTATTTTTTCTGCATCCAGCTCTGTGTTGGCAAATGTTAGGTGGAAAGGGAGGTTGGTGGGGGTAGACCAGAAATTTGACATCTCGTCCCTTCTCCCCTTTGCTAACATTCCTTTGGCTTGTAAGTCTGACAAACCAGCAATGGGAGAAGATTATTATCAGACAAGTTCTTTGCAAGGACACAGGGTCACATGTTTTTCATCCACTTCATTTAAGACTTCAATGGCAACATACAAGCACATTTCCCAAGAGCCAGCAAGGAAGTCTGTTCAGTAAAGCAGCTAGAGGAAACTCTGGGTTTAGTTTTGTTGTTTGTAAGAAGGTAGGAATGATGCATCCTCCAGAATATCCTTGAGGGTCACTGACATTCTTGGTTATTAAAAAACCTCTCATGAGCATCAAGGGCAATGCAGCAGGTGTAGTGCAGAGGGATGGCAGAGGGGGGATGAAGGTCTTCAACACATTATTGTCACACAGGTTTCACATTCAGTCTGCCAATGGGGGCTGAGCTCCTCCACAGGCTTGTTTCCTGGAAGGAAAGAGTGCATCCTTCCCAAATATGGCCTGATTGCCTCAGCTGATGATGCTGGTTTTCATTATTTTAAGACCCAGAGCAGGGATTGAGGTCCTATTGTTCTCAGCACTGTGTTAAGGATGAGATGAGCTCTAGTAACCAAACCCAGCAGGAGAGGGGCTCCCTTGCACCCAGCCCATCTGCTGGGTGGTCTCAGCAGACCTTGTGCTCTTCTGGGGAGACTGGGTTTGAGCGCCCAGCATTTCTCTGAGTGGCTGAGTACTAAAAGCGAAGTCAAAAACAGGCAGGCAGAGGAGCTGCCCAAGGCGCTCGCCCTCACCACGGAGTGGTGTTCCTCTCCAAATGGGCTCAGTGGCTTCTGCCAAGGGCAGACTCATCGAGAACCTTGTCCAAAGACAGCGTGTCTCACTCTCTGAGTTTAACATGACGCCTTTTGGTCTCTGCAGTTCCCCTAGCACCTCTCAAAGGCGCATGGATTTGATTTTGGCAGCTGTTCAGTGGGCCACATGTTCGGCTGATCTGGATGATGTGATTGTTTTTGGGAGGACTTTCCAGGAACATTAAAATTGCCTGGAGGATGCATGTAGCTGGCTGGAGCAGGCTGGTCTGAAAGTAGAAAACCATCCAACTGTGACTAGTTATGGTCCCAGGTGCAGCCCACTGGTCATATCATATCTTCAGCAGGGTGTGCCTCCACCTTCAGCCACGACAGATATCCTGAACACAAACGCACCCAGGAATGGCAGCTGAAAGGAGACACTACACACGCACAAGATGTGCAAGTCCTGATTTTGCTCTATATTATCTGGCAAAAGAGAAGGAAGGGGAGGGAGACATGAAAGAGCAGCCTGGATCTGAATTTCCAGCCTGAGGGTGGGCCTCTAGCAGCCTTTTTCAGCTCACCTGCAGTGCTTGTGTGAATAGCAGTGCTGAGATGCTGGTCCTGTTATCTATCCACGTTGCTTTCCTCCTCTAGTGGGGTTCAGGTTTTGGACCTAGGAAATTAGGGCAGGCTATGTCCCTGATGCAGCCATTTTGGAGAGGTGGCATAGAGCTGCACATCCCAGCACTCACAAGAGCCCAGAGGGAGGAAACATGAGGATTTTTTTGAGTTACCTGGTGATAAAGAAAATCAAGTGATGCCTGTTGGAGTGAGATGCAGGGCTCTTTTCCAGCAGAAGGGTCTTGAGCCTGAACCTCAGCCCAAGGACCTGTTATGAGTAATGCCTGGGTGTCACATTGGCTACCAGCGACCAGATACACTGAGCCCCCTGGTCTGGTAGTAGCACACTCGGATCACAAACTGCTCCTTGTAGTGGGGGAGTAAAGTAAATAATGAAACACAGAAATTTCCACTGTCATGCTTGGTTGGTAACACGCCAGAAATAGGTCTCCATGTTAGGATAGTTTTCCTGTCCTCAGAAAAAAAAAACAGACAGTACTGTGCCAGCTTCTCTAGATATTATCGAATGACAAATCTAAAAAACCTTACTTTTGACTATCAAGAGTTAAAATGACCAGCAAGTGGAGGATTTTTAACTAGGGACACTAGAGTAAAATGAGCACAGTCCTTGTCCAGGTTGCCTGATCCTTCATCCCAGAGTCAGTCCTTTCTTCAGGAGTCATCTTTTCAGCCAGCTCTCTCCTGTCCATCTCTCCACATCCACTATGGACCTGTTCAACTGGCCACCTCACAGGAAGGACACAGACAAACCTTTTGGTGGAGAAATACTGAGCTCACATGGGGATACCTTTTGCAGGAGTCTTTTGTAATACAAACCTTCTCACACAAACACTCAAAACTTCCTTGGAGCCTCACCACATTTCTTCCTTATTTGTAATGGGCTTCAGCAAAACTCATTGTCCATCAAATCCATGTGTCCAAGACCATGTAGTGGGAATCCTGAAGCGTGTGTAAAAGTGATTGCATTTGCTGTTGGATGTCTTAGCTAAAATGCAAATTAGCTGTCACTCTGGTAAATTATGTGGTACTAAGCTTTACTAAGCTTCCTTCTTTTCCCTTGTGTTACAAATAAACATGCAGGAAGGATGGTCTCTCCTACACATCTAGAGATGCTGATAGCTCAGTCAGGCAGCAAGACTTGGCTGGGCCTTTCTGTTTATAATAGCTTACAAATCTTGCAATTTAAAACCTACAAACCACATGCACATGCTGCTAAATCATTCAGCTCCGCATCGTTGGCGACGCACAGCACCCACCCAGCCGATGCACAGCACAAAACCCCAACAGAAAAATGGACATCAGATGGGGTATGAAAAGAGGACTGAGAGTCTGGGGGGGAGTTGACCCCTGTACAGCTAGAAATCTGTTTGAAATTGCCTCAGGTAGGAGCCGTGGCCTCACAAGTCTTTGCTAGAGAGATGTCAACTCCCATCTTTTTATGTTCTCATGTGCTGGTTTTGACACAACAAAAATCCAGGTGCACTTCAAGTCTCAAGCACTAGGTCGTTCCTCCAGTGAGGTGCCATAACTGTGCCCAAGAGTGCCTACCTCTTGCACTGAGACCTTCTGATGGGTGGAAATATTGTTTCATTACTAACAATTACAGCAAGAGAAAATTAATTACTTGTCAAAAGCAGCTGAGGTTGAGCTCTTGAGACATTAATATACCTCAGCTTGGAGAACAACATGACTGTGAGAGCTAACAGCCAGCTGGAAGACTGCAAACAGCCTAGTAAAATGGCAAAATCGGCAGTTACTACCTTTTCCTGGCTGGTTGTGTATCTCATAATAAAGAGAGGTGACAACCTTTGGTCACTGTATGGGCTTTAATCACAAACAGTGCTCTCAGCAAGAGAACCCAACCTCCCACAGCTCTGCATACTCTGCTAGAGTCCCATAAAGTACCCCATTGCATCGCAGACAACTAAACATGGAATACCTGCCAGCACCTCAGCCGCACACAGAATCACAGAATCATCTTGGTTGGAAAGGACCTTAAAGATCATCTAGTACAACCACAAAGTGGGTGTATCAAAAATCAGCACAACAGTGTTTCTGTGCATAACAGGACATTTGTTCCCAGGTTCAGCCACCTCTACAGTTCAATCCAGCCCTTGAAAAACACGAGTGTGGTATTATCACTCAAGCCTAAGCATGACCTCAGGCAAGAGGAGATCTGATTGCTAGAAGGAAGACTTGGGAGCCAGCACCAAAATCAGTGTGAGTGCAGATGGCTGCAATGGGCCAAAACTCCAGGCACTGCTGGAAACAAAATGTATCAAAATCTGGAGTTGTTTCATGCAATTACCCAGCACTAGTTGGAGGAAAGCATCACTTTCCAAGGCTGCCGCTCTCTCTCTGTCCCTCTAAGTGCTGTTTGCTGAGGAGCTCTGCTTTGCACCACTGGAGTCAAAACCTGAGAGATAATGCAGGACAGAAACACAATGCACTGTACAACTGTCTACCAGACACATCTGGATGCAGTGTAAACCTCACCTCTTTGTCAATATAATAGTATGCATTTATTTCTCCCTCTGGGGGGAAAAGCAAAAACAGTTCAGATCTGTGCAACAAAAAAAAAAAAAAAAAACAAAAAACCAACCCAAGCAAAAAACAAACAAACAAACAACAAAAATCCCACAAAAAACAAAACCCTGTGATTAGTGATGTGGAAATGCTGCTACAGGAGGAGACCTTGCAAAATGTGGACTGGCTTAGATAAAGCAGGTGAAATATACAACTCTGTCCAAAACAGAAGCCAAAGTCCCCTTCAACCAGGTTTTCCTTTTCCCAGGGGAAGGAAAAGAGAAGCACTGAACTGCAGAACTGATCAGATTACTCCCACCTGCTCTCTTCTGGATATGACCCTGAGAGTTACTGTCTTCTGTAGTTTCAGTGGACTTCCCGTTCCCCATTCTCCCATCCTAGTCACCTGTGATGTAACAAATGTGACAGCTTCTCCAGTTCTCAGCTGAGCAAATATCCCAGCCACAATCATGACCACACCGATACATGTCCTAGATTTCCCCAGTGACTCCTTCCCCGCCACCCTTCCTGCTTTGCCTGACCTGATGTTGTCCACATGGAGCTGGCCACCCTCATCCTGCCACAAGCATCCCAAAAGTTTTTTCTGCTGTCCTGCCATCGCAGTAGGTTTCACAAGAAACTGACACAAGGCTCTCCTCTCCTCACGGGGTCTGCATTCAGCGGATTATGTGTAAGCACAGATGGCTCTGCACTGTCTGCTAATTGGGGATTGTTCCTTTTTATCTAGTCACTGGGGCTTGTCTTGGGCAGGGGCTGCCTGATTTCTTTGTCTTTGATTTCAGAGGGTTTTGTAAGAAGTTACCAGGCAGAACTGAAGGGCTGGTGGACAAGGCTTTCACAAATGCCTTGATTTGCGTGGCCTGCCAGGTGGTCTGTAGCTGTGCAGTCAAACACTCCAGTGGCTTTTCAAGGATCTCACCCTATCTGCTCTGGGCAGCAGGGTTATGCAGGATGTACAGAAATGTGACCCAACAAGTCTCCAATCCCCAGGACAAGGATGAAAGTGGATTTAGAGTAAGGATGGCTATGTTTGTCCTACTAGCTCACACCTTCTGTCAAGTCCCTGATCACCAGGGGTGAATAAACTCAGCATGTGCCACAGGCCAGTGCATAATGAGCCATTTTTATCACCCATTTCTTAGAGTAACATAACATCCATGCACTCTTCTGCTCTGCTCCACTCTGCTGGGGGTGATGCATGGGAAAGCTTCAGCTCAGGGCAGCTTATGCCTCTCTATAGGCACTTCTCCATCACTGCCTGCCCATGGCTGTAAAGCATGGACCAGGATGGTGCACACAGAGAAGTGACTCCTTCTGGGTGCCTTTGAATTGCCTCTTCAAGCTACTACAGCTCCTGTCTCCCTGCTCTGCTTCTCTCACTCCCTAACCCACCTTAGCCTCTCTGGTTGAGGCAGCCTGGACCACAGTAATGGGGCAAAAGGTGGGCAGAAGGAAAAGCTATATTACATCATCCAGATAGATAGAAATACAAATGTGGACACTGGAGATGTTGCAGAAGAAAAGCTTGCTTGGAAGTGAGGGGAGAGCAGAATGCCCCACAAGCCATCAATGTCACAGTGATGGAGCACTGCCTCCCACAGTAAGGAAGCAGGGAAGAGGAGGAGAAGATTTTGAAGCAATGGTGAGCTCCAGCTCCACAGGAGGATCAGTTACAGCAGTCTCCTCACGCATGTCAAACCCATAGCAAGGAACTCCTCAGCACATCTGGCCATACTCCCATAATCTAACATGGCTCATCCCACCCGCTCCATTCCCCTTGTGGACGCAGTCTGCCAGCGGTTCATGGGAGGCCTGAGCTGATCGTGTGATTCTTTCCTACATCGGCCTTTAAGAGGGAAAATAACCCTCAGCTAGGACATCCAACACCTAATAAAAATTGCCTTAAAGAGACTTCTGACAATATTCCCTAGACCTCACATTTCAGTTACACGTAGGCACAAAACCTTCTGGTGGCAGGGGCAATTCTTATGCAGGTGAGGCTATTGGTGAGCATTTCCCAATGTGGCAACACCTTTGGCAGAGGAATGAACTGTCTGGTTGTGAAATATCATGCAGGTATTCCTAACTTGGAACAAGCGAGACAAGCAAATAGACCTTTGACTCTATTGTCGAGTAGCATCTCAGCAGGGGAGCGCTCCTTTGCCCTTCCCATGAGCATCCAGGCATCATTAGCATCCCTAGCATGCAGAAATCTTCATCAAGGACGTGACCTCATTGTTTCAGCGGCTGCACAAATGTAGCTAAAAGATGGTCTCTGCTCCCAAAGAGCCCATAATCATGTGTAAAATGCTGGATGGGGAACACAGTTTGATTGAAAGAGAGTGTAAAGGAATAATAAGATAATAGTGTAATATGTCCTTGGCCTGTCTCCCTTTCTTCAATGTGTTACTCTCTCAACCCTGATGATGTGATGTCTCATTTACAATTCTGGAAATGCAGGCCATATATATCCTTGTAACTAAGAGATCTGGGACCGTACTCTGGAGTCTGCCTGGCACAAGTCAGCTCAGCTTGGCTCATAACTAAATTCCCTTCTCTTCCCTCCTCCACTGTGGTAGCCACCTTCGCAAGCCTTACTGGGAATGGCCCTGGGACATGCTATTCCCCAGGCCAGACCTAGGAAGCACAGGTATGAGCTGGCCAACTAGAAGGAAATGTTTATTATGCCCAGTGTATAAGGCTAAGAAGTTGAGGCTAAGACTTGCCTATGGCCATGGGGAAAGTCTTCCTTTCCAAGGGTCAGACCAGGAGACAAAGAGAAGCATTTTTTCAGGTTAGGATTAGCCCTTATTGTGTATCTGTTGCTTTTTTTAACACATCATTCAGAATTAGTTGTCACCTAAGGCTCAACTTCATAAGAGTGTGCAGGCACATAAATCCTAGTGTCCTGTGCTGCATGCATTTGTGGGTCTTGCCAAGGTGTGAGGCATATTGGCTGCACATGCAAATAACCATTGCCATGCACAGTGAAGCCTTTTCAGCAAACATAAATGCTCTTTCTCAACTACCAGGTTGGTGCTGCATGAGGTTCCTTGGCAAAAATGGCCTGCAGCAAGTTATTGCAGTGTTCAGCAGAGGGCTTCTGGCATAGGGTGCTTGAGGAGGATCAAGTTAGATCCAACTGAGCCCCAGATGTTCAGCCACAGCTTCTGATCCTGCACTCACTACCAAGCTGGAGAGCAGTTGTTATCAAATCTTCACCAGCGGTGTCTTTGGCCACTTTTGAGTTACGGCTTGAAGTTAATCCACTGGAGGTGTTTATCTCCAGTGCCATGGCTTGTAGTATAAGGAACTTGGATCTGGGAGTCCTGGATAGCCCAAGGTTCCCATGAATCACTGCTCCTTTGAATTAGGAGGTAGCATTTGTCACACCTCCTTTAAGAAATTATAGTTAATAACTTTAAGCTACAAGATCATATTGCCTAGATGTGAGGCTTTACTGTACGTGGCTGCAATGGCAGAAATGTCACACTGTCTGCTTGCACTTCTATCCTTCCTCTCTGCTGCTGTGGATTATCTGTAGTGAGAGAGCAGGAAAGCAATTTATTTTTTTGGGTGATATAAAGTGAGTGGGGAACAGTGAGAAGAGAACTGCTGATTTGACCTTGAGTGCTGGGAGAAAGCATAACACACAGTCTGTATAAAGTTTCCTCTTGAAGAAAAATAATAATAATAATAAAAAAATCTTTTTGTTCCTCTACCAGAGAAGACTATAAAAATCTGCTCCTGCAAAGCTGAAGTGGATTTCACAGCCAAAGCAAGGTCATTCAGAAACTGTTGCCAGGTCAAGTTTTCACTTTGAACATTTTCACAGTTAAAGGAGGATCCAGAACATGTAAGAAAACACAGCCCCAGACTTTCCACTTTAAACTATTTCTTGCTTGAACTATAAGGTGCAAAGAAGAGAGGAGGATTGAGGGGACTGGAGTGGCAGGGCTTGGGTGATTGTTTATGTAGAAAATCTTTGCATCTGCTCTTTTGAGTGAAGTTCCCATTGCTTTTTTTTTTACTCTATTTTCCAGCTGTGTAGCACAAAGCACAGGCAGGTCAACAGCCTTGCCGAAGATCACAGAGTGAGTCAGTGGCTCTGGAGAGATCAGAGCCAGGACCCCACTGTGTGCCAGCTCTTTGTGCTTCCCTCTGGTTTTAAAATTCATTTCAACCCCAGGTGCTAAAACAAGGTGAAACAGGACAAATTCCAGACTGTGGCTTTGGCAGGGCCTTACAAAGGACTCAGTGAAAATGCCACCACAATGCTGTGACACAAGACACCACAGACTGAATGGTGCTCAGTCATATATATGCTTAGGGGTATCAGCATTTCTGGTCCCCATGACTTTGCAGTAGCTTTTCAAACCACTGGTCCATTTCAACCCAATTTGACAGCACAGCATGGTCTTCCAAGATGTAACACTTGTACAGTTTTCATGAAAGCTGGCAACCAGATAAAGGAGAGAGCTGGAAATTCAGTACCCACTACAGGAAAAAGTGACTCAGCCACAGCATTAGCCACCACCAAATCCACCCAAGAAAGGGTGGGGTGGGGGGCACAAACCAGAGTCTGTGGCTGCATTTGCACAAGCAAGTTAAAGAGGACAGGGGCTCAAGCACCAGCATGTGACTGTCTGTGCTGTGTAACTGCTAGCACACTCTTCATCACAGCTGTCATAGCATCTTCTAAGGTTTGGGATGGGTATCACACCTGCAAGAGACATGCCCAGGCATAAGATGGGTGACATCCTCCTCTTGCAGGGGTGGGGGGACACACACACTGGATGAAGTCCCTTAGATATGCTCTGTGCCATGCCATGGGACTTGGATTCTCCAGACTGACATTGGGTGTTCCTCCTTTTTCCTGATTGGACAATTAACATATTAAAAGTGATGTCTGCCTTTTCCCCCAAATTACTATTTCTTTGTGCTCATGTTAATCAAAGTTCTGGCCATAAGTTTTAATTTCTGAAATGGCTAAAAGAAAATATCATTTAGAGAGCTATTTTGAAGTATATGCAAAAAAATAAAAATATCTGATTATTTTGCCAGCAGTGGATCTCAATTTGTTATTGTAGTGTCACTTGAAAGTAATGGCTGGCAAGGGTGAAAGTAATTTGCAGGCCCTGAGCTACATTGATTAATTGTGGCCAAGTTGTGCAGCGATAGTGAGGTCTTTTATTGTGAGGTCACCAAAGGGTACAGGGCTGAACAGAATGGATCATTACTGGAGGGCTGCTGGTTAACAGAAACTATAGAGCTGTTTATGAACAGGGAGCTCGGCTGGTCTGAACAGGATATTCATGAAGACTGAGCTACAAAATAGTTCGTTGTTGTGGTCATGCGCTCTGGGCTGCTAACATTCGTGGGTGCACTTGTGTGGGCATGTTCAGTTTATTTAGAAAATAAGGGCATTGAAGCACTTGTTTTCTGAGGGAGAAAAAAAAAAACAAGAGTAAGAATTACTCCAACTGTGCAAATATTGAAGAGAAAGAAAGGAGAATGTCTCATTCTCCTTTTTACAAGTTTTTAAATGACAAAGCAAAAGATGTGAAATGATGGGCAGAGCTGTGCTTGCCATCGCCTGGGGTCCCCAGCACAGCAGAAGACTGTTAAACCAATAATCTTGCTTTCCTGACCTTGCAGCCTCCTAACAAATCCTTTCTACTTTAGCAGGATTTGTTTCAGAGAACTAGACTGTGTAATCTGGTACTCTGGTAATGTCCTCATTTAACAGATTCAAGGCCAAATCCTGCTCATACCTCCACTGGCGCGGTCCCATCACTTTTGGTGCAACTTCTCTGGCTGAGAGCAGACCGTGACATTTTTCCCATTAATCTCATTCCCCCTTCCTATTGTGTTACATTTTACGGTGCCCTGGAAACTGGGAAACCTGTATGTCTTCAGCCATTTGATGTACAGGAAATGTAGTCGCTTAACTAATCTTTTCCCTCAACAGAGGGTTTTTTTTTTTGTTTGAGTTTTTTGGGGTTTTTTTCAGAGCTGGCCTCACAATGCTTATGGAAACTGGTTATGGTGGAGGGGGAAAAGATTAGGGATGGCAATTCAGCAGCCACATACATCATGCTCAGTTAAAACTGTATCCAGGCAGCTCCAGGAACAGAAGTCCCGAGTCCAAACTTTGTCTAAGGCCACTCTCCAGCTACCCTTTCAGCTAAAAGAGCAGCTTTTCTGGCTCATCCACCAGCTGGAACGGATGCAGGCATGACAGCCTAAGACATCCCGTGCAGGCTGCAGCTGTACCAGGGTGACTGCAGCCATCCGCCCCTGCCTGGTCCTGGAAGCTGAGCAGTTGTCAGCTCCCAAGCCTGCTGGAAAAGCAGAGGAGTCCAAGGCATTAAAGCCAGTCTGTTTTGTAGGAAGGACTGAAGGCATTAGCTCTGTAAGCACTGGAGCAGTCTCACCACTCAGTCAAGTGACCCTGGAAAGGACAGGATTTCTCAACATCCACCAAAACTCTCAGGTCTGGGGACATCTCAGATCCCCCATACCTCTCTTTAACCATGAAAGAGCTCAACAACTACCTTCAACCAGACAACCAACTTTTGGATGTGTAAAGAGAGGTGGGATGGAGTCTACAAGCACAGCTAGTTAGGGTTACAGGCTACTATACTGATTTGGAAGAGTGTGAGAAAAGTTGAGGATGAGATGGTGGAAGGACAGAGATGAAGGTCTTACAGGACTCTCACTGTGACCCCTTCAACATCTTGCACCACTGCACTTGAAATATGTTCAGATTTAGTAAGGTTTCAGTGACAGTGAGACATACAGTACAAGGTCTGAAAACTTTGCCAGCTCTTTGAAAAGATGAGACTTTAAGAGACAGACAAGAAGGTCTTCAAGGAAGATATGGGAAATCGGGAAACATGCTACTCAGACTCGGAGACCTCAGAAAAGCATCAAGGATCTGGCAACAAGTGGTGACTTCAGGCAGAGCTAGAGGAGAGAGAATAGCTAGAGGGGCCAGTCACCTGGGAAAGCTGCTACAGTAAAGTTTATGTTGGATCAGGCTGTCCTGAGGGATTTCTGCAGGAAGATTGAAGAGGCTGCTGAAAACTCCGGAAAAAGAGTGCAAATGGGCCATAAAAATGAAGGCAAGTGGGAGGCATGATTTTTTTCCTTTGGCCTAAATTTGTGCACAGGCTTTTGTTCACAGATAAAGTTCTTGTCCTGAGGAAGAATCCATCACTTTGGTATATGAATGTTGGCAGCACTGGCATCATTGCCAGGATGCTTGTTTACTGTGCTGCTTCCTAATGTGACATTTCAACACCAAGAAAGGGCTCTTCAGCTTTCTTATGCTGCAGGAGAGGGAGATCCCTGCTCCTCTTCCTAACCCCATTGTAAATTACCTGCTCTTCAGGGCATTATGTCCTCTAAGTTTACCCTGTCAGGTTGGTCCACATTTCTCTTGAGCCCTTAACCCTCTGTTGCCCATTTTGCACACACTGGTTCAATCCCAGGCTCCCATCTAAAACGTAAAAATTAACTGTCCTAGAGGAAGCTAAATGTCTTAAACCATCATTTACACCAGACTTGCTCCAGACAGAAGGATGGTGACCACAGGTCCATGGATCCTAGTGGAACGTGAGACCCACAGCTACAGAGAAGCTCTTCTGGAATTTCCTGTTATAGGAGGGCTCAGATTCTTTGCCCTGTTCCCATTAAGCCTTCTTTTGCCAAGGAACACACAGTTGGTTGGCGTTTACCCGAGACCGTTGCAAGTGCCTTCAAAGACACGACGTCACGTGTGCCGGAGCATGCCTCCGGTCTGAGTGAGTTCCTGTCAGCCTGACGTGCGGGGAGAATACTGAATTAATTCCTGATGCCATTGCATGCATCACAACATGAAGATATCACCCACTGGCATAAGTGTGTTGAGTCACTACATTTCCCCAGGCTGCAAAAGAACAAGAATCATAACCGTTTCCCGGCACAGACCTATGAGGGTGCTTGCTCCTGCCAAGAGACCCATGTGCTCTGCTCGACCTCCCAATGACTTTTCTGAGGAGTCAGCACCAATGCAAGGCACAAGTGGGTCTGCCTTTCCCTCTCCCTCTCTCTCAGCCTACCATGGCATGGTTGTGAAAGGAAAATAGGAATTGTCCAGAGAAAGCTATGCACCTGCCCCAGGTTGTGAAACTTAGTTCATATGAGGCTGTGGAGATTTCCCCCTCAAAAAAAAAAAAAAAGAGGGGGGGGAGGAAGGAAATAAAAAAAAGAGATGATGATTTGGACAAGTTCAGGCCATTGATTTGAGCTCTGAGTCTGGGAGCCCAAGAAACAGTTCTGCATTTAATGCCCTACTATTTTGTACTGGGCACAGACTCTGTTTCCACTCGCAGCCTCCTGGATTGCATCTGATCTTATTTCAACAACCTTTTTTATGCATATGCTTTAATACCACTTTTTTATGATTTCTTTAATATGGAGTGAAACAATGATATGGGCCACTCTCAACCCTATGGACCAGTGTGTCCCAGGGCTGTCATCAGAGGGTGACAAGGACTCTTGCTGGGTCATCAGTGAGTGAGACTACGCTCCGCCAGGAGAGCCAGCAGGGCAGAAATGGGTGTCAGGATGTTTCCTAGGGAAAACAAACTGCAAGGGAAAGGATGTCTTGTCACAGCATGAAAATGCCTCCCTTCACCAACAAGGTGAGGGAGTTTGGGTAGCAGACTGGCTGTGGGGCCCTACAGCTCTTGCTCCTATGTACTTTTGCTACTACTACACAAGCTGGGCAAGAGCGGAGACCACCACTGCAAGCCTTTTGTTAGGAGTGCCAGTGAGATCTGTCCCTGACTTACAAACACCACCCGTGGCTCTCTGCTGTGATGACTATGCCTGTCTATGTTAAGGGAGCCAGCAACTAGAGAGCAGAGGAGGATGATGGAAAAGGGGAGGCGGGAAGGCTGTTGGTCCTGGATGGAAAGACAGACAGATAATTATTGCCTTTAGGATCCTGAGGGACAAGTAAATTGTAAGGGAAGCTGTAATATGCCATAAAACTAATATCTCTTGTTGAGGCTGTGATTTGTCACAGCCAGGAGAGTTATGAATTTTAGTTCAAGAGTCAGTATTATTTTAGCTTACCCTTGAGGATCAGGATTCACAGGCTGGAGATGAAGTGGATGTTGTATAAAAATGTTTCCCCACTGGTAAGTGGGTGTTTCTGCTCTTCACTGAGTGGTCTGTGTGATATGCTGTTTTAGAGAGGGCATTTAGTATATGGCATAAAATATATCACATTACAGGTGAGAATATGTGGGATCCAAAGCTTTTGATGGGTCTGAAGTGAGACAGCTCTGAAAATGCAGATAACTGGGTCAATGACAAAATGTGCTATTTTAATGCCTTTGAGGTTTTGCTTCTGATGAGTCTTTGGGTCCCCACACCTCTGGCTTAGGATAGGAGAGGGGATTTCAAGCAGGAAATGTCAAGCACAGGCAATGAGAGGAGATAATAACTTGGGCTGTGGCACAAGGGAGAGACTTGTCAGGGATCTCAGCACTGCAGGAGACTGGGGAGGATGGTGGCCTCAGAAAGACACAACAGAAGAAGAGGCTGGTTGGAGGAGAGCCAAGTGCCTTTTGACATCTCTGGTGTCTTCCCTAATTGCTACACCCCTCTGGATAAATCAGGAATGGTCTGACTCGCAGGGGCTGCTCTGAATCACTGTGTTTATCCATTATATCCATCCACACAAGGGCATGTTCCCGGGAGATCTGAATGAGGCACAGCTCAACCGGTAGCAAGGAGATAGCATCCCTTAACTCTTCTTTGCCTTGAGTAACAGCTTTAGACAGTCACCTCCAGTCCTGCTTCTTGCACCCCACCTCTGTCGTGCTCCAGAACAGTCAGGAGATTGGGTTAATGAAACTTGGCACTGAAATTCAGCCTCAGAGGAGGTGTCAAATTGTCAAGCCAAGCTAGGACCCATTCACAGGAGCAAGCTCTGCCGTCGAGGAAGTGAAGCCATCTGCCCTCCCTGCACATGCACATTGTCCTCTCCATCCCACTGGGGATGAAGGTGTCCCAGCAGCAGCTGCGAGTCACAAAGGACTTCTAGAGCAAAAGCAAAGACCGAAATGTGCACACAGGTTCCCCTACAAGAGCTGATCCTCCTGCTTGTCAGCAGTGTAACCATCTAGAAAAGTGTAATTATTGTAAATGTAATTAATAGTGATCTGGGAAGATTATAACTTTCTCTCTCTCTTCTTCTTCCTCCTCTCCCCGCCAAACTTTCTGGTTGTGTTTTTTTTGGCAACCCCAAAATAGTAATTTGATGCAAAGTCTGGCCACAAATCCAATGGAGCTTGATAGGCTTTAAATGAGGGGAGGGGGGATAGGCAGGGGTGATTGCTTTAATAACTGTTCTTGGAGAAAGGCCATTGATGTGTTTTCATTACTCAGAAGAAGAAGAAAGCCAGAAAGAAAACAAGTGGCAGGACAGCCATTAGAAAATAACTATGAATAATTATAGAGTGGGGGTAAGGGGAAGTCCACGAAATTACTTCAGGGATATAATCATGAGCCCACATCCAGGCCAGTTACTGGCAGCTAAGAAGAGGATGTATCCAAGCAGTGTTTGAGGGCCGCTCTGGTTTGGGTCTGTCTCCATCCAGTCTTACATGAGCCTGCATCCCCATCACAGAACCTGTTGTCCCTGGTGTCTCAGCAGGACTCTGAAACACTACACACATTCCTTACAGCACTCTGCAGACCTTCAAGGATGAGGCTCCATGCATGTGTCTGGGATGGGATGGAGATAGGATGTTTTCCTTTCACAACAGAGAAGCTGATGGTCTAAGATGCAGCCTGGATTAGATTGGTGAGTAACTTAATTGTCCTTTGAATGATATGACTGGTCTACTCATTGTGGGTATTTAATGAAGGAGGCTGTACACTGGCATCCCACCAGCAGAAACCTCTTCAAGAAATCAAGGTGTGACAGTCAAATCTAGTTTTCCCTAGTCAAAAGGACTATAAATGGGAACAGACAATTCTTCCCATCCCCAAATCCCAGAGTAGTCTGAATGTCCCTGGGACCTTCTGAGGCACCTCAACAGAAGAGACAGCCTGGTTTCTGAGTGCTCTTCAGTGTCAGGCTATAGAGGTCATGTCTCCTCATCTCTAGAAAGCCTCCAAAACATCCACACCCACTCCTGTCAATGGTGCAGCCAGACACCCACCCATGGGGCTCTCCATGAGAATTACACCTCCCTGCCCTTCGGAGAGGGGTTTTGGTGTGTTCCTAGTGGTGTTATCAATTCAGACAAGAACATTTCCACACACGTGGCAATGTAAAAGGAGATGAAAAGCCCAAATCCATCTTGGCTCATGCACGGAGCAGGAAGGAATCCAGAGTGGTTGAAAGATGAAAAGAGGAAAAATAAAATCAGCAGGGCTCAAGAGGTTATTTTCATGCCAACTCCTCAGGCGCTATGCAAAGGTTCAGGAATGAACGTGCACAGCAGGCTTGGAGGGAGGTGATGGTCACAGTCAGGAGTCATGTCCTCTAGGGAAAGCACTGTTTACTGCCAGTTCACAGGGCCAGGCAGCAGGTATGTGATCACAGAGGCAAAGGATATCCCACATCACACCCAGCACACAGTAAGGGACCTCTGGATTCTCAGCCAACTCCAAGCATGTACTTCTACCCTAAATCATTATCCTAATGCTCACAGCAGAACCTGCAAAACCTTACAGGAGCAGAGAGGAGAGGAGTGTCCTTCTGAGGACAACTGCTTCTTCCAGAAGATACCACTCTCCTGTCACAGCAACAAGCTACTGTATTTCTGGGTCACCCATCACCATGGCATCTATCTGCACAGCAAGGTTTCTAAAGCTCCTTAGTCTATGCCAGAGAGACACAGCAACCCCGTGTATTTTATTGCTCTACAAGGTAAATAATTAGACAATACCTCCAGAAGACAGCAGGCTGGGGCATCTGTTCAAGTTTCCCAGAGACAGTCTGAATTTATACTCTTCCTTTTATTTACACCATTTTTTATTCTGGTTATTGATGATGTTTCTCATTTGTTTTTATTAGATGCAGGTGTTTTCTGCACTTCAGCTGGGAGCACTTTCCCTTTTCAGCCAATTCCAATCTACTTTGTGTCTCGGTCACCTTTTGACTGTGATACTGGAGAGGCAGAGAAAGAGAGAGAAAAAAAGAGAGAGATACTGGTTTTTGCTGTCTCAGCAGATGTGTGTTAAAAGTGTTTTAGTGATTCAGCCAGTGCGTCTGCCTGAGGCCAAAGGAGAGGCATTGTCTGAATCTAAAACAATTAATAACAAAAAAAGAATGTGGGCAGCATGGAGCGGGGGAAGGTGGACGTGGAAAGCGAGCGAATCGCAGGGATATTTCCAGCTTGCAGAGCACCTTGACAAGATCTCCAGTTGCTTTCAAAGACAGCCCTTTAAACCCACTCAGTCCCCTCCAAGATACAGAAGCCTCATCAGCCCTGTTGTGCAGATAGGGAAAACTGAAGCTGCTTTTGCAACTCACCCCCGGTCATCCAGCCTCTCTGGAAGAGGGCCAGCCTCCTCCCCAGAGCCAGACTCCACTTTCCCAATGCCCCAGGGAAGCACAACCCCTGGCATGCACAGCCCAGGGGGGGTGGGAGAGTTGCAACACCCACTCGTTGCTGGGCCATGCACATGTGCTGGGAGGGACACTGAGCCGCTCGCCCCACATTCAGGGACCCCTCTCAGGTCCTTTGAGAGCCACCAGCAATGCAATGACCTCTGTTCTCCACTCCAGCTGAGAAGGTGCAAAGGGGGAACCTCTGTTGTCTGCTCATGATGAAACATCTGTCTTTTCCCCATTAGCAGAAGAAACTAATTTTGTCTGTGCTCAGGCAAGAGGAATTTGTCCCCTGAGCCATTTCTGCCTCTATCATTTAAACATCCAGTAAAGCCTTTATGCTTCAGTCCTTGTGAAACTTGGAAGACCTCCTGATGCTCAGGATCTGATGTCCCTCACTTACCGAATCCCCCCACCTTGCAAGCTGACTCTGGTGGGCCACGAAGAGATAGAGGCACCCCAGTCAACAGTCACCGCTGGAAATCTTGGCAACCAAGCCTTGGTAATGTGAAACAGAGCCAACACAGCCCCGCAGAACACCCAGGCGCTGATCTGGTGAGGGGAGACTCCATTTCTACATGCGGTTTAAAATTGATACCCCCATGAGGCATGTCAGAAAGCAAAACATTGATGCTGTCTTCACTAGAAGCATCGGTTGCTTTGTTTTTTTAATGACACAGAAATCTGCTTGCAAAGAGATAATTTCATTCAGCTTAGCCCTTGCTGGATGTGGAAGGAAGTCCTTGGAGGTGACTCTCCAACGTATCCAGTATGCCACCTAGCCCTCGCTAGCTCTACTACACCCACCACTGCAGGACAGGCTGCTCATGCCTGCTGGAAAGGGGCTCCCAGCATGAAGCTGTGAACGCTTGTTGGGGTTATCATCGCAAGTAAGAAGGCACTGTCCAAGGGAAGGACAAATATCTTGGGAAGAAATCACATTTTACTTCTGACACTCAACCCGGTCTCCATGCAAAGTGAAATATTGTGTCGATATCAGCACCACGTACTGATACTCATCTTTCTTTTCTGCACTTCTGTCTCAGATTTGCCCCATCAGTTCCACTTTTGTCACTTGCCATTTTTCCCTCCAAGGATGAAATACTGGCTTTTTTTCATAACGATGCTTCAGGCACCTGATTTCACAACTTGTTGGTGGTTTTTAATACTTGCACATGACAAAAAAAACCCCAACATTCTCCTGTATAAGCATTATTTTGCTAATGAGTTTCAGATCTACACAAACTGGACAGTGGTTTTGGAGGGAGAAGAAAAAAAAATCTCACTCTTGTATCTGCTCTTCAGCTCTCAATCTTTTTAGATTGCCTGAACTTGTTTGATGTTCTAAGTGCCTCCAAAACACACAGATTAGCCCAAACTGATTAAAACATATGTTCCATCCTCTTTATCACACCCTGGAAAGTCAGTGCTTTTGCACATTACAGAGAGTATCATAATGAAGTGTGATGTATTTGAGATGTAAAGAATGGTAACTGCTTTCCAAATAATTATTTCTCTTTTTGCAACAGAGCCATATGCAACAACACATGGAGCCTATAGCAATGAAGTATATTAGAAAACACTAATAGAAACTTTGGTTTCCACTGAAAACTCTCTGTTCACTCCTCCAGAATAAGAAAGCATGTCTTATAAACATAAAACACGATTGTGATCTCCCTTGGAAGAGCACAAGCCAGGAGAAATGTGATCTTTGTTAGCTGCAGGCTCTCCTACAGCTCACGACCAGCCGTACACTGCACACTACCCCGTTGCTATCTTACTTTCCCAGGCTAGTGGGATCATTTTGGTGTCAGCAAAAGATGCTGAAAAGACAGCCCTTGTGAGGAGCATGGACAGCACACACCAGGTCATCACCTGCAACTCCATCTCAGCTGCTGGCCTCAGTGGTTCAATACAGGTGGTAGCCCCATGATCCACATGGCTGAGACTGCTTTCGTAATGTGGGAGAAAACCTGCCATCGGGGCCCATCTCATGGCTAAAATCTTGTCATCTTCTGGTTGAGGATATGAGTCAGTTTTGAGGTACTCTTTCATGGATTAATGTCCTCATGGCGCAGCACAGAAGTGAAATGAAGGTAGCCGCAAGACAGATTCACATCACCTGGATTTTGGCCTGCTCTGAAAGCCCGGGAGAAAGTTCCCGGACAGCCCTAAATTAGAGCAGCTTCCTCAGGGATCCCTCACAGGATCTCTGCCCCATGGCAATGCAGCCGTGCCCAAGCCTCCTATGCCAGGGCTTGCAGCTGGGCTTAATGGAGGCAGTTCTCTACATGCCTCACCATTTTGTGTCTTGCAGGTTGGAGTGGGAGTGAAACTTCTCCTCCACCCCTCTACTCTCACTGTCTCTGTACCAGGTATTAATATACAGGGCACACAGTTTCTTAAGGGGTGGCGGAGAGAATGAGGAAAGCAAATTCTCTCCTGCCCTAAGCCCTCTCACAAAGTGTTTCCAGATCTTCAGGTGAACAGTGCTCGCTCTCTGCCCGGTGCTATTTTCTGCAAAGCACCCATTCAGACTAGCAGCAGATCTTCATAAAAATCAGCAGCAGGATGAAATTAATATGCTGTAAAAGTTGTGTCAACTGGAGAAACCATTTTAAAACACTTCTAGATAAAATCCTATGGGGTTGCTTTTCTTACCTTAAAAGTGCCTATTTATTTGCAGTTAATTGTGATCTAAGCAGAGATTCAGGTAGCATTAAATACAACTTCTGGAAAACCTCTTAGTAGAAAGAAAAGACCTCTCCCCAAAAAAAGCTTAGAAATGTGGCTTTCTCTTTTGAAGAGCGGGGGGGAGGGGGGGGAAGAACAGGAGGGAGTTGATCTTTACTAGAGTCCACATGGAGTAGGAAGGCAGTAAAACAAGGAACACCTGAGAGGTGCAAAAAAAGCCTTAAGCATGGAAATTCTGGAGAAGAAAGAGTTAATGCTTTTAAGCAACCATCCGTCCTCTTACCATAGATAAGGGTGCATTCTAGTGGCAAAATCCATGCAATGCAGCTGCGTAGATGACCGATCTGAAAAGAAACCTGGGGAATATGAGGCTTTGGAGGAGCGTGTGCATGTGTGAAAGGGGGGTTGACTTGAATCTCCGGTAAACCTCACCCAGAACTGGCTGATCCTTTTTCATTTCCCACTCCCCTGGGAGATAACCCTGTGCTTGTGCTGCTGATTGAGCTCCCACCCCTGGCTCAGCAATCCCTCCCGGCCGGGTTCAGCTCATCCTTCTGCTCCAGGTGTAACAGCCCGGTGCACAGCTGCCTGGGCGGGCCACGGGGCTGCACACCGCAATTTTGGAGATTCCCTTCCCCTCGCTTCCAGCTTCCCCGCTGCTAGCAATGAATGAGCACTAAGGGAGGCAAGTGCGAAGGACCACGGCCCGGAGAGCTGTAACCCTTAGGAATGCAGCGGTGGAACAAAAGACAACAAACCCCAAGCTGTCCAGGACAGAGGATGAGCATTGCAAAGCGCTTTTTTTTTTTTTTTTTTTCTTCTCCCTCCCCACTTCGTGCAGGGCAAGAGGCAGAAGAAGAATGAGCTAAAACGTGCAAATTGGACTTCACATGGCAAAATTCCCCGTGTTTTCTGGCATGCCCTAAGCAACAGAGAACTTTTCCAAAGAGGAATCTAACACAGTTCTTACAAGCAGCCCAGCCCTCCCCTCCCGCTCACTGTCCGGCTGCGTTAACCCTTGCTGTTTGGGGGTGTCGGGGGCGCACCCTACCACCGGGCAAAGCCTCACTGCGGTTTTAGACCTCGCCCAGGGGTAGAACGACAGGAGAGGAGAGCTGGGCACCCTGCACGCACAAAGGGCGGGCGAGAGCGGCTCCGTGGCGCGCAGCCAGCCATCTCCCTCCTGCGCTCACCTTCGGAGCTGACGGGTAGGTGTGCGCACCGGCTCCCCCCTCTGAGGGTCCCCAGCCCGCCAGCTACCCAGGCAGCGGATGGGGGTCCCTGCCTCACCAGCACAGGGTACAGCGTGCAGGATCAGACCCTGCTAACTCACTCACCGCCCCCCCTTCCTCCCCAAACTCAGAGCCCTGACCTCTCCCTCCCAGACTCCCTGCAGCCCAGGCTGCCGTGCAATCCAATGGCAATCACTTTTTTTTTTTTTTCCTTAAACCGTGAAGATCTGAACTTCCCCCCTCCCCTTCCCAGCCTCGGCTTCCCCTTCCCCCTCCTCCTCCCCTTGTCTCTCCTCATAATATTATCCTTGATCACTGCCCGGGGTTTGAAGCCCAGAAGTCAGAAGCTGTGCACCCCACCCCCACCAGCTCGAGTGTGCACTGATAGGGCCCTCGCTGCTGGCACCTAGTCAAGCTGAGGTGTCATTGGGATCTCAAATTGCAGCTAGGGGCTGGCAGGCAGCCAGAGGCAGTCTATTTAAAAGACAGCCTGTTCTGCAGTATTCAGTCTCTTTAGAAACTTCTCCAGGGGAAAAGTGTTGGGAGATCTACAAAGTGGATTTTTTTTTCCTCTCTTTTCTTTTTTTTTTTTTCCCCCTTCCCCCTGTTTTTACCGCTCCTCTGCAGACTTTGCAACAAAACACTCCAACTTTGCAGAAAACTTTTTTCTTTTTTTTTCTTTTTTGCCTTTTTTTGGCTTTTTTTTTTCGCTTTTTTTGCCTTTGCAAATCTTGGAAGAGGAAAGCGGGAGGGTTGAACAGAGCCGATCGAAACACAACTTTGCTTCATACCAAGCTTCCCAGCAGCTCGCTGCGTCGGGAGAGACTTTTTCTCCTGCAGAAGAAGAGAGAGGGAAAGGGAGCTTTTCATCCCCTCTTCCTTCTCCTGCGGTTTTTCCCCCCCCTCTCTTGACTGCTTTGATGCATTAATAGCAGGACACTGGTTTTCAAGGAACTTTGCTCCCTTCCCAATCTGCCTCCTCCCAGCCCTTTGGGAAGAGTGTGTGTGTGTGTGTGCGTGTGTGTGTGTGAAATCGCCGTCCCACCTCCCCAAACCCCCCTGCTTCCCCACGCCTCCCCCTGCAACCTGTAGGCTGTGCAACCCCTTGCAGGCTTTTCTCCCTTTCCCCCCTCCTTCCCTCCCCCTCTCTTTTTGCGCTCCCGCGGATCGCGGTGCGAATTCCCCCTTTCGAGGCGAGAAAAAGCTGAAACAAGGAGAAAAAGGAAAAAAAAAAAAAAGACAAAAAGCAAACCTAGACGCCCCCCCTCTCCCAACGCCAAAAGAAAAGGAGAGTCTCGCACCCCGAGAATAAACCCCAGAGTGGGGCGCCTGCAAGCAGGGGCTGCGCTTTCGGCCCCTTTTCCTTTTTGATTTTTTTTTATTATTTTTTTTTCGCCCCCGAAGGGGCAAGCAGAAAGCAAGCGCCGCCCGCCCCCCTCCCTCCCCCCCCCCCCCGCCCCGCCGGCGGCAGCCCCCCGCGCCCCATCCCGCAGCATCCCCGCCGCGATGCTGCTGCGGCTCCTGGTGCTGCTGGGCGCCTGCCCGGGGCTGTCGCGGTGTCTGGGCTCCTTCGTGCAGTGCGAGCCCTGCGACGGCAAGGCGCTGTCGCTCTGCCCGCCGCCGCCGCTGGGCTGCGAGCTGGTGAAGGAGCCGGGCTGCGGCTGCTGCCTCACCTGCGCCCTGCCCGCCGGGCAGCCCTGCGGCGTCTACACCGAGCGCTGCGCCCGCGGGCTCCGCTGCCTCCCGCGCCAGGGCGAGGAGAAGCCGCTGCACGCCCTGCTCCACGGCACCGCCGTCTGCCTCAGCGAGAAGAGCTACCGCGAGCAAGCCAAGGCCGGTGAGTGACCCCCGCCTCCCCCAGACTCATCCTCCCCGATGCTTTTCCGCCCTGCCGGCTCCTTTCCGCCTGCTTTTTCCCACCCCGCCACCATCTCCCGACTGCATTTTCCCTCTTTCCCGGGCGCTCTTCCAGGCCCCTCCGCTTGCTTTTCCGCCTTTCCGGCTCCCTTTCCATCTTTCCGCTTGATGTCTACTCCCTCCCACTGGCTGCGCTTCCCGGCCCCTCCCGGCCGCTTTCCCATCCTTCCGGCTGCTTTTCCATCTTCCCAGGTGTTCTTCCATAGCCCCGCTTGCTTTTCCGCCTTCCCGGCTACTTTTCCGTCTTTCCGCCCGCTTTTCCATCCCCACCCTCCCCAGCTACTCTTCCATCCCCCCTCCCCCGCCGTGTGCTTTTCTGCCTTCCCGGCTGCTCTTCCATTCCGCTCCACCACCACCAGCTGCTTTTCCATCTTTCTGGCTACTTTTACATCTTTCTGCCTGATTTTTCTCTCTCGCACACACATATACACACCCCGCCTGCTTTTCCATCTTTCCAGATATTTCCCCATTCCTTCCCCACCCCACCGCCTCCACCAGCAGCTTTTCCAAGCCCCTGGTTGCTCTTCTATCTCTTCTGACTGCTTCTCTACCACCACCACCGCTCTGCCATCCCCCTATTGCTTTTCGATCTTTACAGCTACTTTTCCATCTTCACAGCTGCTCTTCTACATCCACACACCCCCCCCCCCCCCCCCCAGTTGCTTTTCCATCTTTCTGGCTACTCTTCCATCCCCCCCCAGCTGCTTTTCCATCTTTGCGGGTACTCTTCCATCCCTCTAGCTGTTCTTCCATGCCCCCCGCTGCCTTTCCCATCCTTTTTTTTCCATCCATGCCCTGGTCAAACCTCCTGTTGCATCATCTCACAGCCTCCCCCACTCCCCTTCCGTCATCACCTCTGGGTTGTCCCATCCCCAATAGGAAAGCTTTTCTTCTCCCACCTCCCAGATGCACCCTTTTAGTCTCAGCTGCATCCCAGTCCTTCCCCAGTTGCATCCTCTGCATCTCTCCTGCACCCCTGTCTTCACCCTCTCCCTGAACCCTTTCTCTCACCATATCCTCCACCTCGCTCTGGGGCCCAGGCTGGCCTCTGCAGCTTGAGATACAGGGGAGGGCAGGGCACCTCCTTGCAACCATCTGCCCCATCCCCAAAGTCCTCCGCCACCGCCGAGGTTGTTGCTCAGTCTCCCGCTTTCTCCTTGGATCGTTGCAGCCTGCTCCTCCTGGCTGCCCACTGCTGGACGTCTTTAGTCGGACAGTGGGTTTTAGCCCAGGGAGGTGAAGAGAGCAGGTGCATTAGGGACAGGGAATCTGCGACTGCAAAATATAATGATGGTGTTGCTAATAATCAGAAAGAATAGGTTAAAAGCAAGCATGAAGGCTGGCATGGTAGCACCAGTTCAAAGCCAAGCTTCTGAAATGTTTGCACCTTGCACGTGACAAAAGCAGGAAAGAAAGCAGTCCTTCACTTTGGCACTCGTTCTAACTCCCATTTCTGGATCCTGTAGCTTGTGCAAGGACACTTTCCCTATACTCCAAATACATCTATTTCTGCTACAGCATGAAGGGGAGGCAAGGAGGGTGTCTGCATGTCCAGGGGACTAGGGAACCACTCGGAAAAAAAAAAAGGAGAAACAAGCCCCCCACTTTTTTTTGGTCCATGAAAAAGTAATTTTTGCTTGTTAGCAAGCTTCTGCTTATACCGGTGCAATAGGAATCCATTTATCCTTTCTAGCACCTAATAAATCTTGATGCTTTTATTATTTTTCCCCTTCGCTGCTTGCAGGCAGTGGTTGTGTTGCTACACTCCATCCTTCAGAGCAAAACCAAATTCTGTGTGTATAACTTCGCCCCTCCCTCAAATGTCCAAATTCCCTTAAAATCAGCCAGAAACAGCAAAGCTGAGCTTGGTTTTCTGAAGGGGAGCTGAAAGGGGTGAGGGTAGGGAGGGGACCTGCACAGGGAGTGGAGGGTGAAGCCAGGAGCTGCGTTGCTGCCATGGAGCCCAGGAAGCTGGGCAATAACCCGCTGGCAGCGGAGCTATGCGAAGTATCCTGGAGCGCGTCATCCCCGGTGTTTATTTACTCTGCGCGTGTGTGCGTGGCCAGGGGCAGGCGGTGTGGTCGGGAAGGCAAAGCTATGCAGCTGAAACCCAGCAGCGACTGGAAGAGCGGGGCCGATCCTCTCACCCGTGGCGAGGGTGCCCCATGCAGACCAAAGGCACCTGAAAAAGCTTTGGTGCTTGCTCCCAGCATGAATCTCCTTTTGTTCCACCTGCATCACTCTTCCCAAGCAAACTGGTCCTTAGCAGGTGTTTTGCGTAAAAACTTTGGCCGGTCCCCTTGTAGTATCATTGCTTTTGGTTTTCTTGGGATGGGGAGCACCCATTGAATGAACAAAGAGAGGGATAGGAAAGAGGTTGCAGGTTTGTTGCAAAACCAACCCCCTGGCACTACCTGCACTTCCAGTTTGGACTCCTGGAGTGCCGCAGGGGGCTCTTTTCGATGGGTTTTATTCGCACCCGGGAGATGAGTCTGGATCAGAAAGGCTGCTGCAAGAAGCCACGGGAGACCGGCAGACTGCTCTTGAGATTTGCATGATTGCAAAAAAGAAATAAAAAATAAATCAGGAATTCCTGAGGACGGGAGAGGGAAAAAACTCTCTTGGCATTCGACTGGTAGCGTGTGAGAACAAAGTATATTTTCATAGGCGTGTTTCTAAGCAACAGGGCAAGGAAAAAAATGAAGTTTGACTTGAACTTTCTGGCCTCTGCCAGTTTGGCCAGCAGTGCAGGGACCGTGTGCTGGGGAAGCGGGCCTGGCCCTCCCATCTATCAATGACCAAAATTGGCCCTGAGCTGCGAACCGCTGAGAAAGAATCAGCACTCTGCAAAATAAACTATGTGACAGCAGCGAGGACTAGATCAAACTGCATTTCTATCTATTTCTGCTCTTGTGCTGGCCAAGTTTAAAATCGCAGATGCTTTCCTCCTTATACTTGAGGTGGAGACTCAACAAGCGGTATTGCAGGAGCCCAAGCCTGGGAGGCTGGGCTTGGCTCTCATGTAGACCAGATGTCTTGCCTGGGGACAAGATGCTCCCGGGTACCATGCCTCGGTTTCCTCATCTGTAAGCTGGGCACAGCGGTACTGAGAAACGCTGGAGCTACTGGGCAGAATGTGCTCCAGATTTGCTGAGAGATTTGAAATTAAAGCAAGTGTGGGATCTTTGGTAAGGCTCGTTTTAAGTAGGCGGATGTGTAGGTACTGACAGGATGGTCCCTGTAGTCCTTCCTGGCACAACAGTCAGACACTGTCCTTTACTGAAAGCCAAACATCACGGCTGTAATTGACTGTTCCTGGTAAAAAAACATGAATGAGCTTCATTTATGGCACAGGCTGCAGGATTCTGGGTTTTCTCTGTTTTGTTTAGGTTTCCTTTGAAATACACCACGTCTTTCCATTTTTCTCCCCTGTGCTCCTGCCAGACTTCCTCCTGCTGAGACAGCAAGGTCAGGCCGAGCGCCGGGGAGTGGAGGGCACAGATTGGAGCCTGCTGCCCTAAAAGGCTCGTGGAAAAACAAAGGTTGTCAAATATTTCCTTCTCCTCTCTCTCATTCCTGCTCTCTTTCTAGAAAGCGAGCAAGACTTGGCAAGTTTCCTCACGAAACCGTGAGCCAATGATAACCAGGAGGGGAAAGGGGGGGGTTGAAGAACTAGCCCGAAGAAAATCATCTTTGCTGCGTCAGCTGGAAGTAGGCGGAGGACGAGTGCTGCCGAGCCCGAGTTTCCTGCAGCTCATGTTCAGTACAGTCCTTTATCCCTCCCTGACATATTCCCCCCCACCTTGTTTCTCCTTCCTGCGCTCTTCTGCTCCCCGTTTGGGGACGCGGGGCTTCAGGGGCGAGCGATGGGGACGCGGCGGGGCAGGTGGGCAGCCCCACGCAGAGGTCCAGGGCGAGGGTGGGGTTAGAGCAGGGGTCGTGGGAGCGGGGCGCTTGGGACGCGCTGGCTTGCGAACATGTGTCGCTCGGGGAGGGACCCGGCTGGTGCTGAGCGGAAGGTCTTTTGTGCAAAGCAGCTCCCGAGCTGTCAAGGAGAAAAGCTAGTAGCAACAGGCCTGCAAAGCCTCAGATCCAAAACAGGAAAATCTCCATTTTGCTTTTGATCTGAAGTTTCAACAACAATAACAATATATTAAAAAAAAAAAAAAAAAGTGTGAAATCTATCAGGTGCCAGCAAGAGAGCTGGGTTTCTGCGGTGTGTGTGTATGGGGGAGGGAGGGATGGGGTGGTTCAAACAGGAAAGGAGGGGCCTTGGCTGGAAAGATTTTTCAGCAGCCTGGTTTCTAAGGAAAGAGCAAGAATATTAAGTAGTTGATACAAATGAAATTCCTGCTGGGTGCCAGCAGAGTTCACCGGAGAAGAGACGTGGCTCTGTGCATGCGTGCGTGCATGAGTGATAGAGCTGGTCCCGAGCCCCCGTGCAGCGCTGTCAGGCTGGACCTGCTCCAGGTGAACGAAGGGAGCCCCTCCAGTGCCTGTACCGCCACAGCAGAGAACAGGGGCTGGCCTTAAATGGGAGCCTCTGCAAACCTGAGGGACGCTGGAGGAAGGCTGTGTGCCTCCTCATGTTGATATTTAAGCACCAGCATCCTGTGCCCAGATGACCGTTGCAGCTTTGGCACGTTGGTGGTGTGAGCACAGTCCTGTGTGACTGGAAGCATTTGCATGACTGCGAGGTGAGGTGTCCTGCCAGGCTCGGAAGAGAAGGGTAGGAGAGCTCGGGTACGTTTTGTGCCAGCTTTGGGACAGCCCCTGGTTTCTTTTGGTCGCGTAGTTCGACATACGTGTGTCAGGGCAGCCAGGGAGGAAGGAGAGGAGGAGGAGAAGCGAGCGGGCACTGCCTCACACAGAACGCGGTTCTCTGCTTCCTCCTAACGTCTGCGGGAAGTTTTGCCCATGCTGGATCAAATGGCATCGCAGATGTAGGAGCAGCTGTGGGAACTGTTATAGCGGTGGCAGTTCCCAGTGCTCTTCACCCAAACTGGAAAGCCTGGGAGCAGACTGGGAAGGGGGCAGGAACCTCAGCCCCTTGGGGCTTGTCCTCCTCTGCTCAGTGAGGTGAGCTGCTAAGAACAGTTGCAGCTCGTTTCACCTGTGCTAAGTCACAAGGGAGATAAAAGGGCCTATGGCACAGCAAATCCTGCCTGTTTTTTTACCAAGTACTTAGTAGTGCAAATTCAAGATCGGACATAAATAAAAGCAGAATTTGGCTGCAACACACCTGCCCCTCGATGTGGGCTGCAGAGCAGCAGGATTAATATGCACAAGGAAGATATGCATGTGAGCATACACACATGTACCTGTGTTCACACACCCACACACACCTGCACAAACATTTAATGTGTGCAAACACACACACGAAGCATTTTTGTCTCTGGGGACAGAATGGTTTCCAGGCAGCACACACAAACCTCTCCTAGGTGCAGCAGTTCCGCTTATGACTGGCACATCAGTATTTTGCTGTCCAGATCAGATACTGTTGTACAGACAGGCCTACCCCATCCTCCCACTGAGGGCTGAGAAATGAGGTGCAGCAGGTGAGCATATCAAACAAGGGGAGGCAAGGCAGGAGATAGAGGCCAGATATTCCTCCCAGCCAGCTGTGTGGATCCGAACTCACTCCCTGTGTTTGGAGGTGGGTTGTATTTTCTTGATGAACTAAGTCTACATTCATTAAATACCCTGAGAGATTCCACAGTGAAGGTGCAGATAGGTTGTGACTTGCAGAGGGCAGCCAATCCTCCTGCCTCATGCCAGGGCTGGAGCACACATGTCAGGGACAGTGGTGCCTGATGGCAGTGGTAGAGCAGACAGCAGCAGAGGCACTGAGTGCACTGGGACCCTGCAGTCTTCTCTTTGCCCAAGCAGCAACAACTGGCCTTTGGGAAAGCGGGAAAGAAGAACTGAATTGGGAAAAGATGTCAAATTTGCTGAAATGTGGCAAGCTGAGGGCAGGAGAAACAACCTCTAGCACTGAGGAGGAGGAAGAAAGCAGGACTTGAAGACATTGTGCATGCAGAGGTCAAAGATGATCCAAAGAGTTTGGCCTGGGTGAACTCACTGGCAGCCAGCATAATAACCACCTAGTCATTTGTAAGGAGATTTTTTTACAGGTGAAAAGATAGATATTATCTGTTTATCCTCAGGACAGGTGTAGCCAAAAGTGCAAAGAGGCTCTGCTGGCAAGGAGGAGAGGGAACCCTGGCCCACATGCTCTGATCCTCTAAGACCTGGACCCCCCAAGCCCATTTAGTGAGAGGCATCCATGCCAGATCTCCCTGGGGCGATGTGCAGGGCTGCCCATGGGTCACAGAGTGGGGTGGCAGCTGTGCCAGCGCTCACGGACCTCAGGACAGCCCATTTGAGATCACTGGGCATGGGTCATACTTGATGCCTCTGCCCATCCAGGAAGGGTCACATCTGGTGATGAAGGAGTGAAACTCCCCATCCTCTCACCACTCAACCCCCATGAGACGCTCTATTCCTTCAGCTGTGTAGCCAAGGCAACTCTCAGCAAGATGTTGTTTTTGAGGTGGCTCTTTGATGCTAGCAATCTGAGGGGACCGCTTAGTGTTTATGTCAATCCACAGCTCACAGTTAATCCCAGTAGAAGCCAGCATAATGTGTTTGCAGAAATTTGGGACTCTCGGTGGTTTGATGTGGGCAGATTTGTTCTCAAGGAAGCCATTTCTCAGTATGTTTTGGTGGATCTCCTATTTATGATGTTTCCAGGACAAGTGCACTAACTGCCCATCAGTCCATGTCTTTTAACCATCAGTTTCTGGCTGGGAGACCACACCTGCCTTAAGATATGCCTGCAGGAAGGTCAAAGCTTCCCTGGCTGCAGAGAGACTCTGGTCAACAAACTAAACCTTGAGGAGGCATCTTAAATTTATGCCTATGGAGTTGGTGGGCACTTATGTGTGTTTACATAAAGTCTTGCTCTTAATATTGCCCTCATTCTCCAGACCCCTCTGATATTGCCATAATTTTTCCCTGTGCCTCCACCCTTTTAGAACTGTCTCTTTCACACTGAATATGGAAATGGAGTGTCAATACCCCCCACAGCAAACTGGCACATCATTCCCTATTAGCCTGTCAGGGCTTGATCCTGCAAGATGCTGAGCACCTTTTCGATAGGCCCAGACCATCATAGGCTTTCAGGCACCTAATCCCCTTTGTGGGAGCCAGCTACCTCAGTCCTCAAAGGACGGTGAGGCTGAAGACACTGTTGGCTTCAGTAGGATTGGAAAGCTCTTAGCAGCTGCCTGCCTTGAGGGCTGTTATTGCAATTTGGTTTGTTTGCTTGTTGGATGAACACAGCTGGCTCACTGATGGAGATAATTGTTATGTTGATGGAGATAACTGGTCTGGTTGCTATTTAAGGGCAAGAAAGTAATCCTGACAGATACTTAAGGAAATGATCCCCTAGCTAAACAGGAGAGGGAATGTATCTTAAAGGTAACTTTGGGGGCAAAGTTGGCCAATAGTCATAATTCTTTTTGTAGAAAATCAGTAGAAATATTTTCTTTTTCCAAATTCAGATGGGATTCATCCTCACAAGACAATTAAATCAACAGACCCATTTATTATTCATCCTTAAGAAATCAGATGTTATGACTGGACTAATGATGCAAATCTAGTAATTAAATAAGCCAGTGAACAACTATAGAACCTGGCTTTTACTTTTTAATTTAAATGAGATGCTGGAAAAGAAAAAAAGTTTTATTAGGGAGGGACTGCATGTCCTATACCTGTCCAGCAGTCAATTATGATGCTGCCACAGTGACATGTATGTCTTAATAATGTCTAAACACAAAATGACATACAGTCACTTTGCTTTCACTTGTGACTCCTGCTTTCCTGAAGAAACAGCAAAAATGGGTGAAATTTTACCACATAATTTCATAACGATTTCACTGTTTTGGTTATTTGGTTTTGTAGTAGCAGAGTCAGCTTGAGGTTGCAGGATAAACAACGAAGTGCAACAGGGATTTTATCATTCCAGAAAGGCTCTGGACCTGTGGCAAAGGGTGATCAGTTGTCTTTTCTTGGAGTTTCAGACCCCAGAATGGAGGTCTGCACCTTTCACTCCATCAAGGGACCTGTGATATTTTTTTTAACATTGGAAAGCATCTTTGCATCATGTTGGACCAAAGGAAAATGGTTAGTGTATGCAGTGGTACAGTGCAGGGAGGGTGATGGCTAGGAGAGGCAAGAGTCATCCGTTAGGATCAAGCTTGAGCAAGTTTCTGTTTATCAGTATTGTCAGAGTGTGAACATCAAACTTCTGGTACTTTTTTGTGGTACTACTTAGGTAGACTGAGAGATTAAAAGTAGAAGAGTAGAAGGGAGTCCTGAGGGCAGAGGTGGAAATCTCATCACTTGGAGCTCATAAAAGTCAGGTTGTACAGTACATGTGACGATGTGTCATCTGGTGCTGACACAAAGATGAGCAATGGATGATCTCACAGATCTTTTCCATCTGGTTTAAGACAGAGCTGTGAAAATCAGGCTGAAGGCCTAGAAATTAATCCAGGGTAGGCTGGAGGTTTCAATCACAGCCTGAAATAATTGTGTTGGACCAGTTCTCATCCAGCACCTCATACAGGTGCATCTCCAGACTCCATCTGATGTGCCTTCACCTCTCTCTGGGGCAGACAAAGGATTTGGCTTTCTTGGCTCTTCCAGTTACTGGCTGCTGTTGAGGCTGACAGAGACCCTCAATAACGTAAGTGAGGATGGATCTTGTGACGGAGACCACCAGCCTCCAGTGGGAGCAGCCTCTCCCAGACTCAGTTCCAGTAGGCCAGTTGCTCCGTATGAAACTAAATCAGATTCAAAACCCTGACTAAAAGGCAAAAGCCACTTTCATCCATAAGCAGGCCAGAGAGCTTAGCATAAACTGTAGTGGCTACATCTCTGGTAGGACATCTTCTTCTCAGGATCATCTCCTTTAATATAGAGGTGTCCTCTTAATTGCACATTGTTTTCAGGGTAAAATGCTACAATATCCACACTGATATCTCAGTGTTTGATGGCTCCCAGCAACACTCTTCCTGGTTATGGTTCTCTTTCTAAGGTCATCTTAGCACCTGGCTTTACTATGATTTGTCACATTTGGGTTTCACTGATCAGAATAGTATCAGCGTCCTGGCAGCATCCCGCTTTCAAGTCCAGGTTTCTTGACATCTTGTGTATATTGACACCCACCTTCAGCAGAGTCTTGGAGACAGGCCCCATTTAGTCCAAGAGGGCAAAGCTACCTACTCTTCCTCCCTAGTGATGTTTCCCCTACCACTGCTGTTGAGGTACCTTCATCTGAAAAAGTCCTCCTTATCCCCTTCTTTCTCCTACAATGACAGCTGATGGATGCTATTAGGCTTCTCTTCCAACCCATCACAGCCCCTTCATTCCGAGATATAGCAAGATTTTTTTCAGGTGGTCCCTTCCTACCTGGTGGCCAGATGAGCAGTTTGCACCCTTTTGTTTTCATTCAGAAGACCTGAAAATATGTTTGTTTTCTAGGAAGGGTTTTCCTGTCTTTTTGACACAGATGAACCCTATGGAGAAACTGCTGGTAAATAATTAAACTATGCTTGTCAGGAGCTACTTCAGATTTTCCTCACCTTTACTGTCAGTTAGGCAGAGACTGTCATGCAATCTTCTTCCCTGAGTTTTCCTTCTTTGTTTGTTTCGGCTCTTAGTTCCTTGACAGTCTCGTGGTTTTTTTGCCACCTTTATTACAACTGATGGAATCTGCCGCTAGGGTGGCTTTGTTGGAAAAGATGCAAGACTAGGAAAGACTGAATGATTTCATCCTTTCCAGGAAGGAAAAATATGTCTTGGTCACTATAATATTGAAAGATGATTTATTTAGATTTCTCTGGGTAGTTCTTCAGTTCAGCTCTCAGCTTCTTCTGCAGTTTCAGCATATGGAATGGGGAACATCTGTAGTCTCCAGATGATATGAAGGAAATATGTTTTATCTTCCTATCATCAGTGCATCAGCAACAGGAGCTTCTTGATGTAAATCTAATCCTGAAATACTTCCTTCCCCTCCACTTGCCAGTTCAGTTCCCTGGAAGATAACTTTGTTCAGGAAATGTCAGGCTGATACAAGCAGCTATCTAGAAACAGAGTGCCTGCAATTTTGCAAGATGGTGCCTGTCGGCATAATTTAATTGTAATGGATGGATGTTTGTTCATCATCTTACCGGAGGGAGAAACTCTGGGAAGTTTCCCAATTCTTTTACTGGTTAGACATTTTAGGTTCCATCTTGCACCAAAATGGTTGTTGCTGGGAACCCCAAGTCTCTGGCCACTCTGCAGGTCCAGCACAGAGGCCCAGACCTTCACCTGAACTTGGTGTGTCCTGTATGTGCATTGCTACATCCCAGGCCTCTGTTGAGAACTCATCATAGCCAGATTTAGGAGCTCTCTGAAGAGAAAGAGACAGGTCAAAGGCAACAGTGAGCCCCAGTCCTTGCTTGTACATCCCAGGTCAGAATTAGACCAGCCCTCCAGCTGATGTCCAAGCTTGGCTCTTCCAGCACAGCATAGATTCTGCTTGGAGCCTGCTGAACTTACTGCTAGATGTGTAGGGAAGGAGCTTACATCATGGAGCTCCCCATCTCTAAACCTGCTTTTCTCCTTGATCTAGAGAGTTGCTCCCAGGGAGTTTTATTTTGTGGCTGCAGCAAGGAAGGGCAGCTCAGTAAAGTATCATCTGGCATACAGCAACGCAGATCCTTTCTTACGGTTCAAGTTCCCATAGCCATACCTCTCCCACCTCTGTGGCACTTGCTGGCACTGCAGAGAAGTGGTGCTGACCCAGAGATCCGTTCCTACAGATAGGCCCTGTGCTTCCAGAGCAGACCAAAACATGAGCTGGTTCCCTTGAGCGCTCCTTTCCCACATGCTGCGCTGCATTTCTCCCCCATCCAGCTCTGTATGAGGACACCAAGGTCATCAGGACGATGATCTCCCTTTCCCATGAATCCTATGTGAACCTGGGGGCAGCCCAAACACCTGATATTCACGCTCTGCAGGTGAGCCCTGGCTGATGCAGCAGAATCTGCATCCGCAGGTTTCTGCTGAGGAGACAGAAATCTCCTGAGAAAGAGCTGGTCTTCCAGGCTAGTTCAGAAAAGCCCAAACAAAAACTTAAAAACCAAAAGGCCACAGTATAGCACATCCCTCTGCCATCCATCCATCCATGCTCTCCAAGGCTCTTCAGGTATTCCTGAGCTGTTCCCATGCATCCTACTGGGCCTTGGCTTAATAGAATCAAGCTAAGTCTTAACCTAGGGTTGAGTCCTTCCAGCCCTCTGGCTGCTTTTCCATCTCTTCTCTGAGCTTGGTCGTACTGATCCATATCCTTCTCTTTAAAGGTGTCTCTGTGGGACAAAAGAGTGAGGTCCCAGCAACTTTCACCATGCTGTCACAGGGATTTAAGGTACTGGAATAGCCCAGAGTTCTCTTCCAAAAGCTTGTGTGGCATTTGGGCCATGGACTATTTGGACCCTGATCATACATCTTTGGTAGGGGACAAAGGTGATTTGCTGCCTTTGGCAGCCATTGAGGTACCTAATCCCCAGTGAAGGAAATAGGGTCTGGGTTTTCTTACCACTGCCCCTGTGCCTGTTAAACAGTTTGGCGCTGCTGATGATGAGAGCTGCACTGCAGGCTGCAAGGGGACCAGTACTGAAGAGGTGGTGGGATTTATCTTTCTTAACTTCAGACCTTTGGAGGCCTAAGTGAGACCATTGGAGTCGCAGGAGAGACAGGAGCCTCCAGAGAAATGTCATTCCACCCTAAAATAGGCACCCAAGAGAAATGATGGGGCTGGTCACAATTTGGAGGGTGCAGCATCTCTGCAATGACTTAGATACAGAGTTAAGCCATCCAGCAAAGCCCCAACACCTCTGTGTTAGCGGATGGGCATTATGTGATGCAGATTTGTGGTAAATGCCTGTTGCACATTTCTGGGACTTGGGGGACATGGGGTGGCAGTCCAAGCAGGGCTGCTGTTTTTCTGTCCTTCTCAGTGTGTGGTGTCTCCTCCCAGTCTCTCATCGCCTGCAAACATCACCAGCATGCTCCCTCACCAGTCCCCACCAGACCAGCCACGCCGGCCTGCCGTCGAGTCCCCACCAAAGCACAAAAGTTCGTCGAAAGTCCAAGGCACATTGCAGCTGTCTCTCCAGCAGCCAACGCCCTGGGCTAGCGGAGGGACCGGCTGGAGCCTGCATCCCCGGTCCTGGCTGTTTCTCCTCCGGTGGGTGCCAGACGGCCTCGGGCTGGGCGGCCGCCTGAGATCACTGCCTGACTTCACCAGGGCGGTGGTCGGGAGCGGTGACCCCTGCCTCGGGCATTGCGCCTGGGCCAGCTCCACTGCCCACCCCTGCGGGGCTGTGACGAGGGGCTGGGGTCGTTCACCCCCATGCTGGGGGGTTGTGCCTGTGACAGGAACATAAATGAGCTGTTCTTCGTTAGGGTGGTGAAAGCTCCCTTCTGTCTGGGCTGATCCCAGCAGCCTCCAGGGAGCTCAGGAATGCTTTTGCTCAGTTGTGTTCTCCAGCTGCCAAAGGGTGCGAGATGAGATGACCTCTGCATCCTTTCCCTGCCTGCATTATCCCTTCCCTGCCTGCATTTTGGGAGTGCAAACACAGCAGCTGTCCCCGTGTGCTGACCAGGAGGGAGGGATTTTTGTTTTACTGTCATGGTCACAGGTGTAAGTTCAGGTTGGGGAGGAACTTGCCTGCCCATCCCAGGATGTTTCGGTGTAGGTCAGGCATGTCCCTTCCTCTGGAGTGGAGACAAGAGGGAAGGGCAGCTGGGGGAAATACACAGTGAGGGTTTTTACCAGCCAGGGACCTGAGCATAGACTTCCTGTATAAGACCTGATCTGAAGAAAAGTAGCTACATCTCTAACATGATTTGCAAGTGCAAAAGCTGTTTTCGGGGACAGCACCGATGTTCCTCCTCTCCCAGCCACAGGCACCCCAGGGAAACTGCTTTGTGCTGCCCAGCAAGAACCAGTATCATAAAGGATGGGGGAGGAAGGAGAAATGGAAGGATCCTGTCCCTCTGGCAGGTACAGGGAAGAAGACAAACACTGATTTCAGCCATCATTGACTCTGCCTGCGTGTGTGTGTAAAGTCCACCAGGAAGACATAAGAAGCCAGCGTGAGGCTGGGCGGGTAATGGAGCCACCGTAGATAGGAGTCTGCAGCTGTTTGTGCTGGGGAGATGTTGTTATGAGTGAAGCTTGGAAGAAGTGTCTGGATCTGGCTCTGATTAGCACTTCGGGGTCCCGATTGATAGGAACTTTTTTCCTTTCTCCATTGCCAGCATCAGCTGCCTAGTGTCTGATCCCGAAATGTTGTCCCTCCCCCCAGAAAGAAAGACAAGGTGTCAGAGATCACCCAGCTAGGTTTGGAAAATGCCACATTGTTTTAAGTGGCGATGAGACAGAAACTGGGGTCCTCCAAAGACAGCTGCCACCAGGCCCAAAGTCAAGGGTGGGAAGTCTCTCATTAAGTCCTGCAGCTGGGGATATTCTCTTCATGGCAATACTGAGAGGTGGCTCTTCATCCTGGGGGTAAATCCTCCTCCAGTGGAGAGCAGAGACGTTATGCACTGTTGCACTGCACTGTTCAGTGGGAGACGCTGCTCTCTAAGCAGCAAAGTTTCAGCCCTGGGTAACGTAAGCCTTAATTTCCGTCTTGCAATGAGCAGTTCTGAATGGAGATGGACGAGTTTGGGGGCAAAGGAGGAACTGGGCAACTTCTCAAGGTCTCTACCAGTGAGGTTTACTGTCGTTGTGAAGCTAGAAGTTTAACCGAGATCCCGGTTAAGTCTTTCTCCAACACCTTCCTGCTTAAGTGGTCTATTATATGAGTGCCCATGCTGTAAATAATAATAATCATTACAGTAATCAAGAGGGTTGTTTAGCAAGGTTGTGCTATGGTTGTAAGCTTGTCCTTCTTAGGTGCATGTGGCTTTTTTTTGGGTGTTGGAACAGGACAGCAAGTCCTCTAGCAGTGGGCTGTGGATGTAACGAGCACGGATCATTAGCAGCAGCAGTCAATAGATACTTTTCCTACCTTCCTGCCAGAAACTGATGAAAATGTATTACGAAAATTCAAGCCTCCTACCCATTTGGAACAAGCTTCGTGCTCCTCTCTGTAATGTCAGCAAGCAGGGAGGTGGTGTTCCCACACACCCCGCACCCACATGTGTACACACACACCCACCCCTCTATGTCCAAAACTTCTGGAGCACTGAAGCACCCAGGCTGGGTTTTGGCCCAGGTGCAGGAAGGTGCACTGGCTGCTCTGTCTGGTGATGTCTGTCAGGGGCAGCAGGCAGTTGGACAGGAGCAATTTGCAGCTTCCCAGAAGCTCTGCCTGGTATGCTAATCCCATGTCCCTTCTGTAGGGGCAGGGTGAAAGGGTTGGAAATGGCTCCTGCTAGGCAGCTCCCTCTGGCCAGCCTGGAGTTGGGAGAGGGCACTAAGACCTCAGACCTGGGGCCCACGCTCTGCTATGGATATTTTCTGCCTCTAAGAACTCATGGGAGCCTGCATGAATTAGGACATCAACAACACATTCCTTCTGGCCTAACTTGTGTCAGGACCATCTCCAGATGCTCACCCCTCTTTCCCTGGCTCCTCCATGGGCACTGCAGCATCAGACCAGACATGAAGCCATGGGGTGGCTCTGAGTTGAGTTCAGTCTCCTGCCTTGGTTGTAGGGTCAACATCCCCTGAGGTGGCTACAGCTCAGGTCTCACCTCCAGGCTAGCCAGGCATCCTCAGCTTGGCCAGCAATGTCATTCTTCTGTGTGGACAGGGAGTCTGGGACCTCCTCCTAAGGAGTGGGGAGAAGGGATGGAGATGTGAGACCCAACCACATCCTGCTTCCCGCTGTCCTCTGACTGGGGATGTGGTGAGTAGGGCCTTCTTGCCTTGTGCCCATAGTTGAAATATGGAGATGTAGCATGCTCTGCCTCTGCAAACAGCTGCCGGCCAGAAATCTAATCACCAGGTTGGCAAGATGGATAGGAGTAGGCAGGAAGGGGCTGTGCAGTGGGCCAGATCCTGACAGCAAGGGAGGAGGAACTCCAGCCTCCTTCCTGAGTCTCAGACAGGCACAATTAGGGCTCATTTGGGGAAATTGGGCGTTGCTCCTGCTGGCATTCCCTCGGGAGCAAAGGCGCAGTGGTGCCAGCGCTGCCTGCCACGAGCCAGCTCCAAGGTGGCAGATGGAGGTTGTTGACGAGTGAGCTGATGGGTGAGGATGGGCAGGCAGGTGCAGGGGCTCTGGAGATGCTGATATGGGTGTCTAGTCCTGGCTGCAGCGGGTGGCTGAAGGTTGATGTGGATGAGCCAGCTGGGAGGCGAAGGGGGGGAGGGTGTGTGTGCTGTCTGCCCCGGCTCTGCCTTTCCCTCTCCTGTTGGCACTGGAAAGGTCCCTCACCAGCTGCCCAGGGTTTGTCAGGAGTTTGTGTGTCAGAGACCTCTGCCCTTCAGTTTGTCAAAATGGTCTTGTTAGTATCAAATTAGGGAACAGATAGTCGAGTGCATGAGCAGGGACTGCTTCAGCCTTGTTGCTGAAAGAAATTAGGCTATAAAAAACATCAGAGGATGGAGGAAAGGGATCCCTCCAACGCATCCATGGAGTTCTTGCTGGGAAATGAAGACCCAAACTAGACACCACTGCTGAGCAGCAGACAGAGGAGCCTCACCACAGCCATCCCTTGTCGTATCGCTGCTTGAACAGGGACCTGTGCATGCCAGGAAGGGTGAAGGGTGTCAGTTCCAGGTGCTTTTTTGGCCCTGCAGGAAGCACTGGATTCAGGCTGGGAGCTGAGCAGCTTTCAGTGCATTCCAGCCCTCAGCTCCCACTGCAGACCACTGGGCTCCTGTGGCTCCCATCCCCCATTGCCAAAAGGGCTTCACGTTTGGCCCCAGCTCCCAGCCTGCTTTGGCTAGCTGGCAGCTTGCAGGAAGCAGAGAAATAAGGTGTTTGCAGAGGCTGAAGCTGCTGACTGTATGAGCAGGATGAGCTGGTGCAAACACTCATTGCATCACAAGTCCTGGGGACTGGACACCCCGTGCTGTTTTTCTGACTGGATCCTCCCTCCCTTGTCCAATTTGTTTGTTATTTTAGGTTTGCCCAGGTAGCTGTGCCTCTCATATTTGTTATTGCAAAGGTAATGAGCTGTGCCCCTCTTGTGTTACAGTAGGGTTGCCTGCGCAGATGTGAGTCCTCCCCTCCCCCTAAATACCGTAGGGCAGCCCAGGGAGATGCCCAGGCTCTGCCATGTCTGGCCCTGGCAGTTGGTGCCAGAGGGGATTCCTGGGACAGATCACAGTGTGTTTCATTGCCGTGGAAAGGCTTAGTCACTGCAGATGTTTCCGGTCTCCTTTCGGACCTCAGATTGCCACAACACCTTTGTGGCAAAGGATGCTCTTCTACTGCACCTTGTACAGTGTCATTTCCTGGGGGACAAGATCATTCCCAATTTAATCAATTTCTTCCCTATCCCTTGTCTGTCATCCGCTTATAGTAGAGGATCCCCAATCTGTGGGGGCCTTTGAATCTTGCATCAAGAAAAAAGACCCCAAACATACAAGCATCAAGGGGCAAAATGGCAAGAGAATCCAATCCTGGGGATATGTGCAAGTCCCAGGGATGGTGAATGGGGTTATTCATGTTGCTGTGGGCAGTTAGGAGGGTGCTGAGTCTGGGATGCTGACCCAGCTCTGTTCTTGTGGAAAGAGAAGAAAAAAGGCTGCTTTAGTAAGTAAGCAGCCGTGGAAAGCTTTCCAGTTTTGCTGGCAGAGGGCAGGTCTGGCTTAGCAAGGAGGAAGAGGAGACGAGTAGTAGTGGCAGGCTTGGGGGACCAGCGACCAGCCTGTCCCCTCAGCCACCTCCAAGGCCACCCGGCTGGGTGCGTGTGACAGGCCGGTGCTGCCATCTGCCGCTGAGTAGCGCATCCGTCCCCCCTCGCCGGGCGTCCCCTGGGCACCCCTGGGCAGCCTGGCTGGGAAGAGCCATCCTCCTCCCCCCTGGGTGCATCTGGGCTCCAGGGAGCAGCTGGTGTGCAGGGAGGCTCCTGTTTGCCTTCTTGGGGGTGGGTTATCCACTTTTATTTTCATCTTGAGCCTTTTTCTTCTGTTCCGACAGTGATATTGCAAGGAGGGGCGAAATTGGTGCCCTGCTGTCTTCACCACAGGGTTGCAGGAGAGGATGAGCCAGGTTCACTGGCATCAAAGTCGCGGGAGACACCATACAGGGAGGGATTCCAGCTGCTTTGATGCTTTTCCTTCTGCCACAGTGGGTTACCCCGTGCCTGACCACTGGCCCCAGCACAAACCTGATGTCAGTGTAAGGCTGCTGGGAACCAGGGACTGGAAGACCAGGAGCCTCAGGAGCCTTAAACTCTATTCAGATTTAGTCCAGAAATAACCCGTTTTCACTCCGGTGGCTGTACTAAATGTCACAAGTCATCTAAGTTTAGACTGTCACCAGCTCTCTCCTATATATAACTGCAGAGAGCTCCTGACTGCATCCTGCCCGCGCAGGTCATGCTGGTGCGATCCAGGGGGTGTATAGGAAGGCAGCTGCCACGGACAGAGCCTAAACATGCTTCTCCCTTGCCGTCGGCACTATCGGTGGCAGCCATGGTCAGGCACCACCACCCTGGGCTTTACCAACTGCTCAGTGGGTGCCAGCAGACGGGGCCTGGTTCAGTCCTGTGAGTGTGGGGCTGCAGACTGAGGACCCTGGAGATCCCAGGATTTGTCAGCCATGTCTTGGTCATCACTGCCAAAATGTCTGCCCAACCACGTGGTGGCTTTGCTGTGGGATTGACCTTGACTTTGGAGTTGTCTCATCTTGGAGCATCCCTGGCTTTTGCTCTTGCATCTGCAGGGTGGGGTGGGGTATGAATTTGTCACTTAATCCTCTACCATGGCTAAAGAGGGGCTTCTCTGCCACATTTTGTGTGTCATATAGTCCTTTCTGGGTTTGGGATAACCCTCTCACCAGTCCTTCTCCACTGACACACTTCAAACAACGGTGGCCTTGTATATAGGAGCCCATCCTGATCCCCAGCTCCTCCATGCCCTCAGACACCTTCTTGTCTGGAGCTCAGGGGTCATACAAAAGCCACACCAAGTCCCACAGAGTGGGATAAAGCCAGGGCTGTAGGCAGCAGCTGGCAACGGGATTTCTTTGGTCATTTGTTCCCATCCTGCCTGGTGCAAAGATGTCCTCTGGGGTCAGGCAGGAGGCTCTTTGTGCAAAAGCAAGCCCCAGTCAGCTCCTGGAGACCTGACGGTTTGGTAACACTTCCCTTCCAGAACGGGAGTCCCGAGAGCATGAGGAGCCAACCACGTCAGAGATGACAGAGGAGACCTACCCACCCAAGTCCTACCGGCCCAAGCACGGGCGCCTCTCCGAGCTCAAGGCTGAGGCCCTGAAGAAGGACCGTCGGAAGAAGCTGACCCTGGCCAAGTTTGTGGGCATGGCAGAGAACACGGCACACCCCCGCGTCGTCATCCCTGAGCTCCGGCAAGAGTTTGAGCTGGTGGGTGCCTTCACCTTCCCTCTGCGGGGTTCCCGCAGGCAGGGGGCCTGGGGACCAGCTGCCAGTGCGGGGGGACAGGGGACCTGGGGGCATCTGCAGCTGAAGACTTGCCACAGGTGCTCCCCTTCTCACGCTCCATCTTCTCCCTGCTCGCAGGGCCCCTGCCGCAGGCACATGGAGGCATCCCTGCAGGAGCTCAAGAGCAGCCAGCGGATGGTCCCCCGTGCTGTCCACCTCCCCAACTGCGACCGAAAAGGCTTCTACAAGAGGAAGCAGGTAAGAAACAGCCCCACGGAGGGATGCTTCCCACCCAGGGAGGGTCTGCTGCCCTGGATGGAAAGGGTGGAGGTTTTTCCTCTTCTGGGCTGGTGAGGAGGTTGCTGTGAGCATCTCCAGGCACAGTTAGTGGTGGGTGGCCTTGCTAATGGCTCCAAGTGCTGTGCAGCCTGAGGCGAGCATCCTGAAGGAGCTGGTGTGGGAGGAGAAAAAGAGAGTCCGGGGCTGGGGTAGCAGTGGGAATGGAGATGTGCTGAAAGCAGAGAGCAGGAGCTAGGTCCTACCCAAGGGATTGCATCGCTGGGGTGAAAGGGGCAAAACACAGGGCTGATCCTGACCCCCAGCGTGAGAGAGCCACGTGGCATTTGGTGGTCAGCTCTTGATCTCTGCCCTTGGGTGTCTCCCCAGTGCAAGCCCTCCCGAGGCCGGAAGCGTGGGTTGTGTTGGTGTGTGGACAAATACGGCATGAAGCTGCCAGGGACTGACTACCTGAGCGGAGACCTGCAGTGCCACGCGTTCGACAGCAGCAATGTGGAGTGAAGTCGCATCCCTCCCCTTTGCCCCATCACTACCTACCCAGGCTCCCTTCCACCCTCCCCTTCGCACCTCCCCGTGCCCCGGGACTCCGATTCCTTTCATCTCATGTAAGAAGAAAAAAAGAAAGGAAAAGAAAAAAGAGAAAGGAAGGAAAAGGAAAAACAGAGAAAGGGAAAGAAAGAAGTAAAGAAAGGAAAAGCGAAAAGAAAAAAAAAAGGAAAGAGAAAAGAAAAAAGAAAATAAAAAAGAAGAAAAAAGAAAAGAGAAGAAAAAAGGAAAAGGAAAGGAAAAGAGAAAAGAAAAAAGGAAAGGAAAAGAAAAGAAAAGAAAAGAAAAGAAAAGAAAAGAAAAGAAAAGAAAAGAAAAGAAAAGAAAAAAGAAAAGAAAAGAAAAGAAAAGAAAAGAAAAGAAAAGAAAAGAAAAGAAAAGAAAAGAAAAGAAAAGAAAAGAAAAGAAAAGAAAAGAAAAGAAAAGAAAAGAAAAGAAAAGGAGAAAAACAAACTCTGAAGAAACTGAGGACTCGGAATCTATAGCAGCCTCTTGACAACAAGGACTCAGCAAGGAAAGGACAGAGCCAGAGACAAACCAGCCACGGCCGCTCCGCCATCCCATGCCTCCCCGCGCCTCTCCCCAGTGCTGCCCGAGCAGAGGCCACCCCAATGTAGGAAGCTCTCCGAGTTGGTGATTTTCCAGTATGGGTTTCGGGCAGGTTAATTTTTTTTTTTGGGGGGGGGGTTAGCTAGTTGTTTTCTAAAGGGTCTCAAGAAAAAAACCTTGTGGCCACAAGCATTCCCCCTCCTCGCTGCAGTCCTCCAGAGTCTCCTCCCCACATAACTGGGACTCACTCAAGTCGATTTGGTTTGACTTCAGTCTGAAACGACCACCCCGGATCCAAGCAGCTTTTGACACGTTGGGCGGAGGAGTGGGACTGCTGGCTTCGTGTCTGGAGATGAGCCGGGGAGGGAAGCACAGCTCCTGTAACGGCATGAATATCCCCCCAGAAATATTCATGGACTTCAAAAAAAAATAATCCAAAAAGAAAAGATATCCTTCTCTGTCCGGTTCCTCTCAAACGGGAGGTCAGAAATCTTTTTGGACAAGCGGGACTTTAACCATTGTCCATCTAGGTGTGGAAGTGTTTGTCACCTGCATGCATGTGCGTATGTGCGAGCGTGTGTGTGCACGGACGTGGCTTTTCCTCCTTGCAAAATTTCGCCTCGAAACTTGCAATCTGGAGGGCTTAACTAAGCAGGGGGAGAGATGCTGCCCCCCCAAAAAACAATAATAATAACCTGCCGGACTAAGCACAGGAGCAGAGTTACAGAGAAGCACCGGTGCCTGCGGGATCAGGGCCCCGCTGACACCAACGGCTGCATCCAAGCCGACCCCACAGATACACCATCATTGTCCAGACTGAAGCATCCCTATGTGGGAACAGGGGGATCGGGGCCAAAACTCTTCACCACCCTTTGCTGCCATGAGGAAGACCAACTACGGAGATTTTTATTTTATTTTATTTTCCACAGCCAAAAAAGTGGTTTGCTCCAGGGGAAAAAAAACCCAAACCTATACTTTGTTTTGTCTTGGATTTTTGTTAAGGATGGTTTATAGCCTTTCCCATGGGTAGGAAAACACTAGTCTCCATCCTTTCGCATTGAGGATACTGCTCACATCGCCACCCTACAGTAAGATCCTGCGACAGGCCTTTGACTTTAACCTGGGACCCAGCTCCTTGTTCAGTGACAGCAGCCACCGCACCACGGAGACCCACTGCCTCTGGCGTGCTGGGACAGCCCTCGCCTGCCTTCCAGACTTTTTTGTTGTTTTTAATTTTTACATTTGATTTTGAGACTGTTGCCTCTCATTTCCCCATGACAAGGGTCTCCGGGACATTGGTGCTGGGAGGAGATCCTGCAGTGAAGGAAAGGAAGGAAAGGAAAGCGAATGGGGTCTGGGTGCTGCAGTCACAGTGGGCAGACACGCACCCACTGGGGACCACATCCTGCTGCCATGGCTGGACACAGCAGCTGGTGCTGGTCAAAGGACACGGCTGATCTGAGGGGGAACGTTTCTGCAGCCCCGAAGTCCCTTTGAGCATCCCAAAGCTGGGCAGAGAGGAAAGGGGGTCTGCAGCACCACCAGGTCCCTGCCAGCCAGGATGGGACAAGAGGGATTTGATGCCAAGTGGGCCTGGTGGAGACTCTTCTCCATCACCCGTTGAGCCCCCTCATAGCCTTCCATGGCGTGGCACCACTCCCCCGAGCACCCCGTGGGCCCCCCACCAGGACACTTGCCCCAGCTGAGGGCAGGACTGGACACCCTGTGGTTATCTCCCCTGGAGTTATGGTGGGGGCAAGTTTTGTCAATGGACTTCCACAGAGAGCTGGTGAGGCGTGTTTGGAGCTGGGGGCGAGGCATCTTCCCTTGCTGAAAAGAAGGGAGAGTGCCACCAAATGCAGATCTGCCCCCCAAAACAACCTGCCAGAGTGGTGTGACCCTCATGTTGCTGGAGGGGAGCACAGCAGGTGCTGTGGCCAGGGAGGGACCCCTCCAGTCTCCGCAGGACTGATGGAGCAGGGTTGGTTTGACCAGGGTGGTGGGTTAATGGTGTGGTGAAGGTGGGGTGAAGAATGGGGTAAAGAAGACAGGTGGAGGAGGAGGATGAGCCTGTGCCAACCCCAAGGGCCACAGGTCGCCACTGTCACCACTGTCTCCCATCTCCTCCACTCACCGATCCCTGTGCAAAACCTCCTGTTATAGGCCAGTACCACCTTCCCCAGGACCCTTCCTTCCTCCTCTCTCCCTCTTTCTTGCTTTTTTATACATTTGTTTGTTTTGTTGTTTGATTTCCCAAAACTTGAAAGCCTTTGGCTGCAGAGAAAGGAGACGTGCCGCTGGGGCAGGATGGGAGTGGGCCATGGACCCTGCCTTTCGGGCTGATGCTTTTGCAGCATGAGGGTCAGCTCACAGGGCCTGGTGGTGGTCTCATGATGTGGCCACCACGGTGACACTGGGAGGGGGACACAGGGTGCCTACCTGACCTCTCCCTAGAAAGCAAGTCTAGCCATGGCCCCAGGAGCCCAGAGCATCAAAATCCATCCCGCACAGCCTCCCTCGCTGCTGCACATCCAGTGCTGGGATGGCACTGCCTGTCCTGTCCCCACCGACCTGGGGGGAGGAGGATGCAAGGAGGGGGCTGAACCACCCTCACCTCTCCAGGCCACCTCGGCTCCCAGGACAGGGCACTGAGAGAACCCCCAGCCGTCCGCTCCCTTGAGAATCCCTGGCAGGACGAGGCTGTTTGCAGGCTGCACTAATATTTAGGACTGGGGTTGGAGCTTGGGTCAGACTGGGAGTGGATTCAGGAGGGGTTGGCCCCCCGCCAGGGGCAACAGTGACAAGGTGTTCACATTCTCAGTGCCCTTTGCATTTGGGGTGAGAAAACTAAAAGGGCAGATTTGGGAGCTGGGGAAGGCTGGGTGAGCAGCAGGAGGGGTCGAGGCACGTGGGGAAGTGCTGGCAATTTGTGCATCAGGGGAGGCGTGAGGCTCGGGGGTCTCCAGCCACAGTGTTTGCACCGAGCCCCCGCTGTTGCCCGGAATGCTGACTGGGAAGGAGAGGACAAGGATGGCGCAGGGGTCAGGACAGACCTTCCACCACACCTCCCCGGGGAGCGGCGCTCAGCGGCTGGGCTACCCCTTGTCTGTACTGCAGTGGACTTTGAAAACCACTAGTACAAGAGCATTTTGCACTATTTCTCTGCTCTCTCCCCCCCCTTCTCTTTTTTCTCCCTGTCCCCCATGAAAACTCTCTTTTTTGTTGTTGGGTGGGGTTTTTTTGTTGATTTTTTTTTCCCGAACGGAGCATTGTATATTTAACGACTGACAGCTCACCTCACTTCCAGACCGCTGTCCTGGCGCTGGCTAGGAGCCCTGCCTACTGTGCCCCCCTCCCCAGCCCTGCCAGCCCCCCGCCACTGCCACCGGGACAGACGTCACCACGCACGTTACCCACCATTGTAACACAGTTGTTAAAACACACCAGATTCCGAGTTTCCTGCCTGGTTTTTATCTTTAAGCAATACTCACTACACATTTTACGGTAGCTTTTTATAGCTTTACATACATACGGTAGCTCTGTTGTTTTGTTTTGTTTTTGTTGTTGTTTTTTTTTTCCAGTAAACAAGAAATACTCATAATCTTACTGGTGGGAAAAAAAAGCAGTTTGTGAAAAACTGACAATGGAAGAAGAGCTTAATGCTCTGTTTAGCATTTTGTACTTAAAAAAAAAAATCTCACATTTTATTAAAAAGTGAAGATTGCTGTATACTATTTATTCAACTTATAATTTATGTTACTCTTTGATCTTTGTCTTTTCTCATGACAAAGCATTTATTTAATAAAGTTATGCATTCAGTTAGCTTGTGCCTGACCCTCGTGGAGTGTCTGTGCCAGTGAGCTGCTCCAACACCGAGCACCCCCTGGCTGGCCACGCTGTGCCGCTGGGGGGGCTCAGCCAGACCCATACGGGTGCTGGGGGAGGTACAGGGCACGGGGTAACACAGTGGCAATGGTTTAGGAGAGCTTTTGATACCAGAACAATATGCTAAGGCAGTTGTAAAATTGCAAGCTTGAGTTTAGAGTGCCCTTAAAGCAGGGCTGCCCTGCTTTTTTTTTTTTTGGCAATTTCTTTGCATGCATGTGGTAGTGGGGTAATTGTGTTCAGACAGATTATGAGGGAAGAGGGCCTGGCTGTTGGTCATGCTGAGCCCCACAGTTTGGAATCAGACAGGATGTTTGAGCCTCAGCCCTCTCTGGGCAGCAGGGAGATTTTCCCCAGTGTGCAAGAGCATCCTTGTGCCATCCCTGGGCAGCCTAGCTAGACCGTGGTCCTCAGACACCTCATGGTGACCTTTCCCCACTGCCCCGTGTCCTCCCGGATGCCGGATCCAGCCTCTCCCTCCACCCACACACTCACTCATCTCCCACCCCCTGTGCCCGCTCATCCCCTCCATCCACCCCAGCTACCAGCATCACCCCATGCACCCAGAGCAGGGTGGAACGCAAAAAACGTCTTCTTTGGCCCCCACTGGGGACCGTGTGTTGCCAGCGGTGTTCTAAAACATATCCCCCCATCCTATTTGCACCACTCGCGGCTGGCTCGGCCACGTGCTCCCCGATGTCTTTCTCACCCCATAGCACGGATGGGGCCAAACCTGACACCCCGGGCGAGCGAGGTGGGGGAGTCTGCACCCCGCTGTCCCCCCATGGCACCCCCAAGGCTGGGCCCGCTCCCCCGGGTACCCCACGGTGTAGGAGCCGCACGGCGCCGCAGCCGGCACCAGGCGGCGCTGCCTGCGCTGCCCGGCAGAGAGGCATTGCTGCTGCTTTCAGCCACACAGGCACTGAAAATGGGCTTTCCACCCAAAAAGTTAGGGCTCTTTTCCCCGTGTGTGTGTCCGTCGTCCCCCCCCGCCCCCCGCCTCTGCTAGTGGGCTAGTAAATCATACTCCTACCCACAGGCTACATGCATGTATATAGATAGCTACAGCAGTACATAGACACAGTCACACAGTCTTACACTAATTATAGCCTTTATATTAAATATTGTTTGCATTATACTAGTGCATAATTTTTGTGCTATGCTAAAATTGTAGTTTGCCAGTGTAGATAGTTTTGTGTGTGTACACCGAAGCTGCTGGGGTTTCGGCTACTACGCTACGTGCAGCAGGCCAGGTCTCAATGCCCGAGCACACACCTGATTACCCAGAGCCCAGGAGGCACAGAGCTGGCCCAGACGAAACCTCAGAGTCAGGATCCAAGCAGTGACACCCACCAAACCCATGCACACACACATATGCAGCCTTCAAGGTCATGTTGCAACCCTGGGGAAACCTAACCTGAAGCTCTTTGCTCCCCTTGCTTTACTGCAGTCCTTCTGCCCCAGCTGCAGGCTCCCTTTGCTAGGCTGAAGCCTCCTGTTCCCCTCCAGCCCTTGAACTGGAGGATGGCCCCAGGCATGGCTGGGCTCTGGGCTTGGGCACCTCTGCCACCCCCAGCCCTCCCTGGGCAGCACCTGGCTTGGAGCACCCTCATGCCCAATGGTACTACTTGGCATTCCCCCCTCCATGGCACCTCCTGAGCCACCTTCAGTCCCCCCCAGGGGCACAAAACAGGATGGTACTAAATGTTAATTTTGCTCCTTTCCCATGTGCTCCAGCTCACATTCCACACCCCATCCTGCCTGTCCCCCCCTCCCCTGCAGCCCCATGTGCTCACTACCTCTTAGCCCCATACATTTTCCTGGTGCTCCCCACCACTGCCCAGCCCCTCAGCACACACCAGTCCCACTCAGTGTACTAGCATGGGGTACGAAAAAACAGATGGGGAAGCAGCCCAGTGGTTTTGCCTTCCTTTGGGGAGGCCAAACAGAAACCACAGCCACCTGGATGCTGGCTGTCGGGGCCACACAGGGCCTCTCCTTCAATGCTGCAATTTTAATTGAATGCAGCTTGGAGTTTTAATTATTATTGTTATTCTTTGCCTCCCTGTGGTGCCCCAAGCACTGGACTGTACCATCATGCTCCCTTAGGCAGCACCTCTCACCCTCGAGAAGGTGCAGGACCTTCAAGAGGACTGTCTCCATGGCCCCAGGAGTGCAGCAGCTCAGCCACGCCCTGATACCACACGCAGCCCAGGCCTCCCTACACCTGTGGAGCAGCCCGGTCTGGACAAAGACTTCACACAGAAACACAAAGGCTGACTTTCTGGCTGGCTCAAATTTTGCTCTTTTTGAGCAAGCAAAGGAGAGAGCCCTTGGAGGGTCCCCCATGGAGGGTTTTTCCCTGCAGTGCTCTGCTCAGCCAAGGAACCCCTGCAGGGGATGCAGAAGAGACCAAAACCACAGCAAGATGCTTAAAGGAGCCTGGATGATTCATGGAGAACAGGTCCATCTACCAGCTAATGAACAGCACCACTGGACGCTCCTGCTACCTCAAGAAGCCCCCTGACATACCAAGGTTGGGAAGCTGGAAAGAGCAGAGCTCCCTTCTCCTTATAGCCTTTGCCCAAGCATCTGCCAAGGTCCCCGAGGTCCCTGTGCTGGGCAAGAGGAGCCTTTGCCCAAGCACCTGCTCAAGGAGCAGGAAACCACCGCCCTCACGCAGCCACTCAGCAGTTCAAGGAGCTTCACGAGCATCACGCCGGACAGGGCATTCACGCTGCTGCCCTCTCTGCCCAGCAAAGTAGGATACAACCACCCTTTTCCACCAAATCAACCTGCTGTCAGGCAGGGAGATGGGCTCCACACACGTGCTGGCCAGATATCGACTCAAGAGAACTCAAGGGTATGGTTACATTTTGCAGACTCACAAGGTACCACGAGTGGAGCAGGAACATAGCAGGCCAGTGGACGAGTGACACCAGTTCCTCCCTGCTCATACAACTGGGACCAGTAACGATGACAGGCCCAAGTCCCATCACCGCTTGTCGGGCCCGGTGTTTACTACACCCCCTGGACAAAAGATGAACAGGTCCAAATTTGGGTGTGATGCACTAGGCAAGGAAAGATGTTCTATGAACAGAGGGGAGTGGGGAGGGGGGAAGATGACAGTTTTCTGGCATCCCATTTAATTTATTCCAACTTTATGTAGCTCAGCTTTTCCAAAAGAGAAAAACACAAAAGAAAACTTCCTGATTCCTAAACAAAACAAAAAGTACAAACTGCAGATGAGAGCCAGCATGTGCGAGGTTTACATGAAAAAGCAGAACACCCTTGGATGTTAACACAAAACAGGTAGCATCATTTTTACAGTTACTTGGCTTTGCATGCAGGTGTGTTTTCTTTCTCTCTCGTGCACTCACTCCCTTATACACATCCACGTGCACACACCCCCACCCCTGACTTTCCAAATGGGGTCCTTTCCCTGTCTCATCCATTGCCACATCCAAACCCCGTCTAAGTCATGAGCAGCTTAATTTGCAGAGACCACCTATGCTCTTCACACTTGGGATCTGAAATATGGGGCCAAGAAGGTGGGAAAAAAGCAACAAACCCCAGCACTCCCCTTCCTCCAGAGCCCATTGGGCTTTTTGCCTTTCCTTCTTCAGATCAAAGTCCCCAGATGAGGAGGTATCAGTAGTGGAGACCCCAATGTGGTTTTTCTCCAGCACCATTTGGCATTTCTGGGGTGTGCTGGCAGTCACTGGGGGCTGGTCTCATCCCTGCAGGTCATGGTCACAGTCAGGTAGTTTTGCTGCCTGGCGCCCACCATGCAGGCACAGGGTGCTCCCAGCCAGCACCCACACTCACCAAGGAACCCCTTTCCTCCACCCTGTTCAACCTAACCCCACACAGGACCTGGGATCTGGAGGCTGTTTGCTACTCAGAAGCATTGCCAGAAATCAGGAGATGCTTTATTTCCCACTTCTCCACCTTGATTTCATTTAAGGAAAGCCTGAGACTTTTACTGTGAGAAGATTTTTGCAATTGCTCTGCAAATGGTATCCATATTAAAAAAGGGGAAAAAAGGAAGAAAATAATAAAATCTCCTTGCTTAGGCGATGGGGAAGTTATTTATTCTCAGCATTGGTGTGTTCTGTACAGAAAGAAATCAACAGGTGAAATAATAGCAGAGACACATCTCTCCTCAGAGCGACATGCCCGGCGCAAAACCTCTGAGAGCGCCTGGAATCACTTGGATTTAATCTATACAAATGTGTATGTGGGCAGAGGGGTACATGTGTGTCAGGGCCTTTACAAAGCAAGATATATACTGTAATTTACTTACAAAAAAAAGAAAAAGTCTGTGCTGAATAGCAGATGCTCACTCCAGTCCCAAGCAAAAATGGAGGGACAAGGGCAGCTGCTTGGGAGTGCAGGTTTTAGATGGGTTTTTTCCTATCTAGAAACAAAGAATGAATGAATGAGAGAGAGACAGAGAGAGAGAGAGAAACACTCCCTGGCTTGTTATCCTAAATCTACACAGGCATCCTTCCACCCAGCCCCAGCAAGTTCACTTTAGCTCCCTCAGCATAAGCTGTTCCTAAGAAATACTGGGCAATAGCCCTTCAAATCTCCTGGAAAACCAAGCATTTAGCTTCACCGTCACCCAAAGGCCCTGTCCTTCCAGACCAGTGGCTGGAGCTGGGTCCCTGTGGGGCTGGCTGTGCCCCAGCACCAGGAGAGGAAGCACCCAGGGGTATTTTGGAGGGGGCTGTCTCACCCTTAGCCCTTTCCCTCACTAATGCCTCTTTGGGGGATGCATCCCAACCACGCCAGCATGATCCAGCTGGGAAGCTAGAGTCTTTCCTCCTTCCCTCCCTCCCACACTGCATCCCATGCCAGAACCGATGGCCAGGCTGGGGCACAGGGGACCGGCAGGACGCAAGAGGCAGGCGACAGTATTTACAGTCTTTGGTCTCGGGGAAGGGAGGGAAAGAGGGGGAAAGGGTGGGTTTTTTCCTTTGTTTTTTGTTCCACTCCTGCCCATGGTTGAGGGTTTTTGTCCCCTGGGAGGTGTCGGGGAGCACACAGCGGTCTGTGCTGGAGGGTGTGAGAAGATGCCATGAAGCAGCAGGGAGGGCAGGACCACAGGGTGAGGAGCAAAAAAGACTGGTTCTCTGGCTTACGTTGGGTGAAAGACTATAGGAAAGCAGTCCCTTCTCCCTGCAACCCCCCCACCGCCCTTCCCCTCCCATTATCCCTCCCCTCCCCAGGAGCCGGGCAGCAGGGGAAGGAGGGCAGCACGCAAGACCCAACCCCAGTCTCTTCCAGAGCCTAAAGAGACATGCTGAAACCCATGTAAAATCCAGCACTGGGGCCATGGCGAGCCGCCTCCAGCGAGCGGGATCACGTCCATCTACTGGCTCCGCAGGGCATGTGCTCCCCGGTCCTCCTGCTCATGGGCTGTGTAGAAGAGGTGGCACTCAGGGTCCCCACGGATGGTGGGTGCGCCCTGGATCACCTTCCCATGGATGGGGTCCACACACCAGCACTCGCCACGCTGCCCGTTCACTGACATCTTGCACTGCAGGGAGAGGGACAGGACAGGCATCAGCTGAAGCAATAGGGGAACAAAATTCCCTTCCCAGCCCCACCAGTCCAAAGCCCAAACACAGGCAGAGCTGGGGTTTCTCCATTAATTTATCATCAGTTTGAATTTAGGCAAAATTTGGGGATGCTACACTTGGACACCCCAGGGTCTGTGCTGCACCAGCATCACTGCTCCAGCAGTCCAGGCTGAGGGCTGGACCTCTTCCCCCAGGGGCTGTGCCAGGGACCAAGAAGGCAATTCTAATGAACCACAAGGACAACTGTTCCCAAGATGCTTTGTGCTCTGTCAACTGTGGATGAAAGCATCCATCGAGTTAAAAATCCCTGAGGGAAGAGGGATGAGACAGACTGACAGAGGAGCTGTGTAAGCTGCTTCTCACCTGCAAATTGGGCTAAACAAACTGAAACATGAAAGCAAGGCCCCCACAGACACACACAAATATTTTTCCAAACAGGGTTTCACTCTCTCCCAGAACAGAGATAGGGACTATGGTGCCCTGGACTCTGCCCCACCCAGCCTGCTCTGGTTAGAGAGAAGTTTCTTGCCCTAATGGTTATCATCCCCCTCTTGCCCTGGAAGGGCTGCAGGCACTTTGAACCTGATGCTTATCACTCCACCCCCAGCAGATACATCTCTGAATAGGGTGTAGTGGGAGACACAGAGGTTACTCCAGCAGGTCAGCCTCTGCGTGCATTCTGTAAAGCTGAATTCAGGCCATTTTCTGCAGCTGGACTGAGGTCAAAATACAGCCTTGTTCATGGGAATAAAAAGAAAGGAAGAAAAAAATCTCCCCATCAGGAGAGTGCATCCAGGCACCCTCCACCCAAGCACTGGCCCACAGGAGGTGGGAGCAACTGGGAATGCTTTTGTTGGCATCCACTTTCCATCAAATGAGAAAGAGCTGGTGCTCAGCTCTGGAAACGCAGATGGAGGGAAATGAGTATCGCTTCACATTTGCCTTGTTTGCCCTTAACCAGGGCAGGAGGGGTGGGGAGAAGAGAACGCAATTTTTGTTCCCTCTCTTTTTCTCCACCAGTGACCAGTGCATAACCCATCTGCACCCTTGAGTGCAGGCTGTTTCCCAGGCATAAGAAGCAGCAGAGACTGTCTTTTCCTTTGTAGCACACAATGCATCGCTGCATTGCCCAGGCTCGTTCCCCAGACATGGCTCATATCCTTACAGGGAATTTGCCAGCTCTGCTCCATCCACCCTTTCCAAGTGTGCTCATGCTGGGGGATCCAGCCAGCCCATGGGGCTCTTCGGGGGAAGTGGAGGGTGAGGGTCCAGGCAGGACAGGGAAGAGAGAAGAGATGGAGGGAGATTATCTCAGAGCATCCTACTTTTTTTTTTAATGCGCCTGATCAAGGGGTAGAAGTAGCCCTGAGAAAAAGGCTTAGCTATGAAAACAGCAGGTTTTCTGGGGTCTCCTCCAAAGGCTCAGTTACACATAGCTATAAGGGGTGCTCATATGCAGGTACTATTCACACGTGGCTGCCAGTCAACCCTGGACAAGCTGGTGTTTTGCTGCCCAAGAGGTTCTTCCTGGCATTTTTTTCCCCATGTCTCAGCTGCTGACACCTGCTGGTTTTGCATGAATGAAGCCAAGAAGTCAGAATTCAGACACACATTAAATCATTCGAGTCCTTTTGGGTCCCATAAATACTTTCAGAAGCATGCTGCACCCCAACCCCCACCTCACGCCTGGAAGGAATCCCTCCTGGAGCTGTGGGACCAGCCTCAATTTGTGGAGGAAAACCAGTAAAGTGCACTAGAAACCTTCCTGACCCCAGGAGAAGTGTTTTCTGCTTTGTCTGCAAGACTGGCCAGCATTCAGCCTGTCTCTGCTTTTCCACTGTAGTGGGGCCCAGACAGGATAAGACCTGGCTCAAAGCACATGAAAATAGACCTGGACAGATAAGCAGCTCTCACAGGAAAGAAGGGGCTCTGAACTAAACAGATTCTCTGCCTCTGGGCTGCCTGCGGCCACGTGTGGACATGGGTCTCTCATCTCCTCTTGCTAGCCCATGGCTGCAGATGCACCTGGCTGTTACTAAACCTGTCTGTTCCACGTGTGATATTTGCTGTTTAACCCCACAGCTCAGTCCATGTGCGTGACATCAGCCCAGCCCTGAGCTGTGCATGTCCTCCGTGGCTGTCCATGGTGGGGATGCATGCTGAGCCGAGGGCTGCTGCCGGGAAGGCAGCCAGCCCCAGGGCTCTGGCTCTCCCCCGCACTTACCTGTTTGAGATTGTACAAGCCATGCTTGTCACAGTTGGGGATGTGGAGGGAGTAGAGGTGCTCCAGGGGACCTCGCTCATCTGGCAGCCGCATAGTGGAGATACGTTCCAGGACCTGATCCAGCTCCTGCTGACAAGGGGTCTGAAAAGAGTCCAGAAAGCAGAAAACAAAACCAAAAAAAATGAGGGCAATGGGACTATTCAATGTCTACACTTTGGACAGCAGAAACACCAGTAGGGATGAACACCTGTGTGCACCTCCTCATGACACAGGTTTGCCACAGGGTCCCGCTGCAGACTTCACCTGCAGGCACCCAAAATCACAGTGCTGCACGCCTGTGCATGCCGATGTGTGGAGATCCACACAGGGAGACATGCACATCTCTCCCATGTGCCACGTGCCTCACGTGGCCAAGAGCCAGCATGACACCAGGTCACAGGCAGTGGAGACACAGAGGAGGAGACTTCTCAGAGATGCTCCCATGGGTCCCACTGGTGGTAACAAGTGATGTGAAGCAGGATTAATCCAGACAGACCAGGAGGGTTTTCATGAGCATAGCCTAGATCCCACACCTGTGATGCAGCTTTGGTCCAGAAGTGCAACTCAAAGCATATGAGACCCCATGGGAGTGGAGAGGAAGCCCCAGGAATGAGAGCACCCAGCAAAGCCAGCCTCTGGAGGCATCCCTCTCGCTCCACAGCAGCCCCAAGCCAGGGCTCCCAGCCAAGGCAGTATGGCTGAATTACGCCTGATGTGAGCTGGAGTGAGTCCGCACCTCTCTGCTTTTGCAGTTGCTGGTTTGGTTTCTTTTTTCCCAAGAAGCAGCAGCAGTGTGGGAGCTCTCTAAGTTGACAGTGCTTGAACCTTATTTTGAACCTCTACTTTGCCTGCTGCTTGGAGGGGATGAGGGCTCTCTTTTAAGGCCCTTTCTGTCCCTATATGTTTATAGAGATATGTATTATGGACCTTTTGGGGAGGCTTTCCATCCCCATCCCCATCTCATCTAGTTGCTTTGACCAAGCTGCCCACTAGAGGGAAGCCACAGCCAAGGACTGGAGGGCAGACACACAGGGACAGGGAAGAGGGGACAGGGAGGACTCCGGGCACTCTCCCTGCTATGTGACAGCCCCGCAGCTCATCCTCGGGGGCTCGGGGCCCTCCCGCTCAACCTGGACTGGGGCTGCCCTGCAGGAGGCAGACAGCCCCCACAAATCCCCTTGGGCCATTCCTGGCACTTCCTTAGGGAAAAAGGGTGTGAGAAAGCCAGTCCGCGGGCAAAGGGCATGCACGCACCCCTGAGGGGGTAGGTGTCAAGCCAGCGGGACCCCCCCTTCCCCGGCTCTGCTGTCAGGAGGTGAAGCAGCAATGAAAATAACACCTCCTCGCCAGGACATCAAAGTTCATCAGATGGTGTGCTGGGCCCCAGCTTCAGGCCAAAACAAACGTTTACTTTTCCTTTTTCCTCTCCCCCCTTTTTTCTTTCTCTTTTTTTTTTTTTTTTCTTAAGACAGTTTGTTGCAAATGTCACTAAGGCTTTTGCATTCAGCATTTCCCTGGTGAGCCTGCAGCTGCCTCCGTTAGCTCCCCACACCCTCCTGCCTTCTCACCCTGCCCGTCGACAGCCGTGACTTCTTCGAGTCTTCATGGTTGTGATGGGGCTTGCCAACTTTGCCCATCTGCCGCTGCTGCTCGTTCACCTTCTCCCTCATAACTGCCAGCTCCTTCATGCCCGACTTCATGGGCTTCCTCCCGCCAGCTCCGCTCAGGATCCCTGTGGTCCCATCCACGTGGTTCTCGGCAAGGATGCTCTCAGACCGGTCATCGCCATTATCTGCAGGAGACAGGGCAGACAAGGAAAGGGTCAAGCTCAGCCAGGCACTTTCTCACGTGTTCATCCCATCCTGGATCACTTTCAAGCATGGCCAGTTACCAAACCATAAAATCTTTGCATGCAAAAATTTTAAATTGCATTAGCCCTTTCATCTGGAAGGTGAGAATAGATCCTTTCATTCTGGAGTTATTACCACACTAAAAGACAGTTTAGAGAGCAGGGGAAATCACTGCTGGAGAAGTTCTTTCTGGTTTTTCTTTGACCTTCTAAATTACTTCCTGAAGAATGTAATTTTCCCCTCAGAAGTCCAGTTGGGTTAGGGATGCCAAGTGTACTTCAGGTCCAAAACTTAAAACCACAGTGATTAGTAACAATACCTTAAGTTCATCTATCATCCCCCAGAGTATCTCCAGGAATATTTACTCAATATTAATGTGCTAAAATAAATTCTCAATTTCAAAAATGCCTTGCCTCTGTTTTACGGCCACCCTAATTTCCCTCGGAGATTGTGCCATTTCAGTGATCATCTTTGCTGTATCATCTTTCGCATCATTTGTCATACAGTGCATTACTCATTCAGCTTCTACCTACTTCTGCACTTAGCCACTCTTGCTGACCGTGGAACAGCCCCATGTGTCCTGGGTCCAACTCCACCACTGCTGCAAGCCACAAGACCCCCAGCTAATTCAGCCATTTCAAAATCAGTTAGCAAAAATCTGGGAATGAACGCTGGACTTTTCCACCTCCTCCACTCTCTGCTTTGTGCATTTTCCCAGTTCACTGGGTGCTGTTTCTGACAGCAATCCTTGCCCAAGTAGGACACAATGGTCACGATGCTGTAGACACCAGTCCCTCTGGACTTTGCAGCGGCAATTAGGACAGATCTCAATTCCTCCTGCTTGCTCCAGAAGCCCAGAAGGTGACAGCTGACCCCTCCTTGGTGCCTGGTCTGATCTGGCTGAGCAAGAATGTCTAACACTGTAGCTGGATCTAACACTGAAGCTGGCCCTGCTTTAAGCAGGGGCTTGGACCAAGGCCTCCAGAGGTCCTTTCCAGCCCAAATTATGATTCAACCCATGCACGCACATCACCTCTTACCACAATAACCCAGACTAAGTATGTCTCTGTATATATCTCTGTATATAGGAGCTCTTCAGCAGCTCCACAGGTCCCACACCAGTGACAGACCAGGCCATTCTGGTCCTACAGTGGTGACAAACATGAAGCGTCTTTTAGCATATGCTAAGGAAGAACTGTAGCACCCAGCCTCCCATCATCAGCATTCTCTCTGGCACCTCTGATTTCAGCTTTCCAGCACTCTGGAACTCAGGCACTTATACAGGAGTAAAGAAATCACATGAAACTGCACGATGGAGGGCAAGCGATGGTTCAACTCATGTGACAGTGCTTAATTTATGGATCTCTCCTGCTTCTTGGAAGACCAAGCATACAAAGCATTTACAGATTTTAACATTGCCTATTTTTCAGAAGCTGCATTGTGATGTTTTGTCATGTCACAGCTCTACTTTCATGACAGAGAGTGAAAATCATAATAGCAAGTGTTTTATTTCTGCCACAGCTTTCCAAGCTCTCTTCAGGTGTTACAACCCCAGGCTCACACAGGAGAAACTGCAAGAAGAGTTTTGTCTGAACTTACTCAGCAAATGTGTGGCTGCCTGCAGGCTGATAGCAAAAAAGGCCCAAGTGGGCTGGATCAAAGAGCCACTCCTGCCCAGCATGCCATCCACAAGAGACCACCAGCAGCTGCTTGCAGACACATGTCAGAAGAACCATTCCCAATCTGTGTTGCAGACCATCAGTAAAAGCACTTTTATGTCTGGAGACTGCATATGACCCCCAGGATTTAAAAGCCACCAAGAGACCCATCCCTCAATGGATTTGTCCAACACCCTTTTGAACTTCCTCACCATTTTGGCCTCAGATCTCCCAGTACTGGGATTGTCCCACTTCCCAGAAATACTAAATGTGTTTGGTCTGCAGGTTTTTAGCTGCTTAGGTAGCAACTGAAAAGCAAACACAGGGCAAAACCAATCTGGCAAAGTCCATGACTTTCCTCAACACTGATTCCAGATGAGAACTGGGACCAGGTTTGATAGCCAGATGGGCGAGCTCAAAGTCTGGGCTGCTGCCTGGCGATTGCCGTCTGGCCGTCATCCTAGGAGCCGGACAAGGAATATTCTGAGCAGGAATCTTCTGTTTATACACCAGTCTCCCCATTAATTAGAAACACATAGTGAGAAGAGAAAAGGCCATGAGGCTGCCCTTCATACAGGATCAAATGAAAAAGCACTGTGCAAGAGACGGGCAAGGCTGGCCAGGCTCTGATCCTCAATGAGCTGCTTAGGAGGGTTTTAGCCTTCCAACATCTTTTGTGCTCCTCTCCTTGCTGTCCCACCAAGCTGTCAACAACAGCAGAGGAACAAGTGTAGCAGCAGGGCAGCATCTCAGACACATTGCAGTCCCCTGCTTCATTCAGAAAACCGATGGTACAAACTGATGGAAAAGCAGCAAACTGGAAGCAGTGCCTTCCCCCATCGATTCTCGCTCCTTCCTGCCTCCAACTAAAATATATAGACATCTGCCCAAATAAGCACTGTGCTAGTAAATGAAGGCAAGCTGGTAAGCCTCTTGTCGGCTGATTCATTCACAAAACCTGCTTCTGATAATATTTTTGCTCATTTTTCTCACTTTCCAATGCTAACAAATGTCAGCCCAAAGAAAACCACTGATGGGAGCAGAGTGTGCAAGACCACGTGCATGAACACACCCAGGGACAGGAGAGATTGGTCTTGGCTCCCCAGGCACCACCACAGGAGCAAGCCTGGAGCAGAGGCCAGGAAGGTCTAGCTGCTATCAAGTGCAAGCTCTCCTCTCCAAGGCCAAGACAGCCATGGCGAGCCATACCTTCACCTGCTGCCAAGCTGGACTGATTGACCTTGGGCTGATGCCAGAGCCCCATCACAGCTTTTCCCTCTCCCAAATCCAATTCTGCTCTTAGGAGGAGCTCTCCTGACCTGGGGCTTGGAGTCAGTCACTGGGGAATAAAGATGGGACAGAAGAGGTTGGTCCCATGTGCAAACCACTGACATTTCCTTCACGGAAAAGCTGCATGCACGGGAGGAGGCTGAGCACCAGGTGTGACGGACCACATTTCAAAGAGCAAACGGGACAGGTAGTGACGACAAGAATGGAGACATCAAGACTCAAGGTCAGGAGAACACAGAGCATGCCATGAGCCAAACGACAGCTTTTACAGCCAGATAATGCTTTTTAACGCTGCCCAAAAGTAGTGAGTTGTGCGTGCTTGCTTATGACTATCCATGAAACAATTAAGCCACCCACCAACCCTACCGGCATGGGAAGGGCAGGTATGCAATTGCCTCAGACATACAACCCTAATCTGTTTGTCATCCTGGCAAACGCCCTTTTGCTGACCAGTTTCAATTCACACTAAATATATCTGTGAACGGAATGGTGCCAAACTCCAAAACAATTATGTTTTATAGTTCTTCCATTTTCCTATGGCATGTGGAAAACATCTCCTGTGCTATTTTGGATCAAAAGGTAGAGAGCTTTGTGCAGGGTGGGACAAGTGTGGCAGGAATCAAAGCAGATAGCTGAAGTTCTCCTGAACACTGATGTGAAGCCCATGAAACACCTCTTTCCACGCCAAGAAAATGATTTCTTTATGGTGTTTTTCAAGGAAAATTCCCATTGGCTTCAATGGGGCGAGGACTTGGCGGGTGAAAGCGTGTTCAAACGGTCATCAGCTAACGTCTGTAGGGAGCTACACAGTCTCGCCAACATTTTCAAAAGCGGCTACCAATTTCCAGTGCTGAAATTTTCGGGAATCTGGTTTGAGACCTCTAGGCACCTCCGCTGAGACAGCTGAGAAACAGAGGGGCTTAAAAACAACCTGCCACTTCCCGAGCTGCAAGAAGAAAAAAGCACCACACAGAAAAAGGCAGCTGCCTGAAGTTAAAAATACATCTTTATCCCTTTGAAGAGCCCTGAAGCGTATCTGGGTTGCAGGACGGGAATGAGCCAGTAGCACTCACTTAGCATGAGAGGGCCAGCCTGTATCACAGGGAGTACGCACCATGCCAAGACGACAGCCGTCCTCTCCAGCAGGACAGCTTGCCCAGAGGGTTTCACATGCATTTGCTTATCTGCCCACGGTGTTTGCATAGCGTTTAAGTGCTGATTAAGGGCCCAGACCCACAGAAAGCTTCACCTAAGTGGCCTTCAACACCCTGCCATTAGCGTCGGGTCCTGGCTGTGTCCCGGGCTGGACGGGGCTTAGGTCTCCCTGCCGCAGCAACTGCAGCCTCCGTTGGCCATCACTTTCTCTCTGAAGACGCAAATGCACTATGAATTTCATTAATTACACTGAAGAGAAAGGTGTTCATCCTGGGCTGCACACAGTAAAAAACAAAGGCAGGGGAAAATTTGAATTTGAGAGTGTTCCCAAAGCCACGCAGGGAATCAATGAGCAAACCCAGGAGCCTGCACTCCTGCCCTGGCACCACACTGTGCACAGGAGCGAGCACACTTGGGACTGCAGGAATGCGGCATCCAGAGAGTGATTTTTCACTCTGAGCAGTGTGTCTCCTCTAACACTTTTAGCTTCTTGTGGCCACAAGTTCTACCATCTCAGAATAATTTAAGTGCCTGTTCTGGGTTTTGCTTGCCACTTTTTATTTTAAGGAACAGAACTGCCTGTCCCAGGCTGCCAGGAACCCAGCACTTGTCCTTCACAGCCTGAGAGCAGGCAGGGCCTTTAAACCTGACCTTTAACATGCACGAGAACCATGGTCAGAGAATTACTTGCAGGAAGGTGGGGAAGAAGTAGACAAACCCCGACTGCAGCCCCAGTGACCTCTGCTTCATCAGTCTGTAAAGTATTTCTAGGAGAGCCCTGAGCAAAGGTTCCTGTGCAATAGCTGTAGTGTGGGTGTTGTTGACCTGGAGCTCAGATACCTCAGAAAACTTTTGCCAGCAGGGATTATACCGACGCTGCAATTTCCTCGCAGCAGGAGCTGCCAAGAACAAAGTCCCCCCCGGGCCCTCTGGCCCATCCTACCCCAAAAAGGACCTAGGGTTTGCTGATAACCGCTGCCAAACTGCAAAGCGATGAGCCACAGCACAGCATCGGTCAGAGCTCAGCTGGCAGCAGAGGTGAAGCACTGGGGCACCAGTACATGGTCTGGCCCCAGGCATAATGGAGCCAGGCTGGGATGCAGCTCTCCAGAGACAGACGAAACCAAAGCAGCCACTCAAGTTTCACTCTTCACTTTGCACAAAAAAAGAAGTGTGACTGGGAAATGCCAGAGAGGGAGTATAAGCAATGGGCCACGTAGGAGAGGGGGCAATGGAAGAAGGGATGCAGAGCAGAGAAGTCGCCCTGACCCAGGACATCTCTCACAGAGGCTGAACATGGATGCTCAGAGGAGGAACAGAAGAAAGGATACAGTTACAGAGCAATCCCTCCCCAGCTCTCCTCCTGGGAATCAGCAGTTCAGGAGCCAAAGGTTGCATCTAGACTGGGTTTAATAGCCATTGACAAGCCTAACTGGGGAGGAGTCATGCATGATCCCTTTCTGGATTCAACTACAGGGACCCCTCACGTACTTCCTCCTGGTCCCCCCTCCCAAGCTAGCAGCCTGTTCTGCTTGCCTCATCCAGTTCTGCACAGGCGACACATGGATGTTTAAGCACTTGATTTGCTTGCAGAGAACACACAACCAGCATTCCTGGGCAGCCTAGGGGTGTCCATGCCACCCAGCTTTTGGGAGGGCTGCAGAGAGCCTGGTCCCCCAAATCTCTCAGAACTGAGGGCTCCCATGAGACACAGAGATGGAGATCAGCTTGGAGCATCTCTCCATCTGCCAAGGAGCTCCTCAGGGCAGGTTCCCAGGATCTTCTGCCTGCCTGCACTCCTCAGGGTTATTTCATCACACCAACTATCTTCAGTAACAGCAAGGCAGTTGCACACCACAGCCAGAAAATTCCTGCATCAGTCTCTAAGAGCTTGTTTTACCTCTGTGATAAGCTGTACACAAAGAACTCTAAGATCCCCTGGGGCCAAGAGCCCTGAGGCTCTGCAAACACCCTTTATTTTTGCTGTGAGATCTTTTCAGCCCATCTCTAACAGCAGGGAGGGCAGGACTGGGGAGGGAACGGCATGTCCTGGCCAGGGGTTGCTTAGCAAGCTTCTCTCCCTGCCTTGAGCGGCTGGCACTGAGGGGTGATCCAAGGGGCACCCAGTGCCTTCCTTTGGCTCGGGCGTCTTGCAGGAAATGCTTTATGCTCCTCCAAAGTGCCGGGGACATTGACTCGGCGCAGCGCAGCTTTCAACAGCCTGCTTCGCTCTCTTTTCTCTGCCCATTCCTAGTGGCTGGAGAGAGCAACTTTCTCTCCTCCATCCGCCTAGGTCCAGAGCCAGAGAAAAACTTCTTACCCACTGCACAGTGCCCTATAATGCACCTGTGCCCCATCGCACACGAACTCCTTTGGCACCCTGGAGCAAGCACAGAAGTGATACTGAAATGGAACTGATGTCAGAGACTGAGATGTCCCTTCCCTCGGGCTTTACTTCAAACAGTTGTCTTTTTTTTTTTTTTAATCATATTTGTAGACTGGTTTCCCAAGGATACAGGACTTGTGCAATAACACAGCCTGCCTCTATGTGTTTCTGCATGTGCATGTGTTTGCATGACTGCCTGTCTCCCTATTAGTCCTCCTCCCCCTCCACCTCCCAATATATCTACAAACACGTCAGCAAATGCCAACTACATCTCAAACAGGAACACAATTCTCAAAAATAGTAAGTTTCCACCATTTCATGGAAATGTGCAGCCAGGCTGAAAAGATAAAATAGCAGGGTTCATTTTGTTAGCTTTCTTTCCAAACGATTTGACTGATGGGCCGTGTAGCACATCACCAGCCCACTCTGTGTGGACCCAGCAGAGCACAAACCACCACTGGGGAAGGTCTGCTCCAGCCCTCCTCCTGCCAACAGCGAGGCTGCAAGTGTTGTTTGTAACATCCTGTTCCCTCCCGCGCCAGCCGTTCACTGCGTGCCAAGAATGATAAGGGAAAACACCGTTCAGGTCCTTCAAAAATACAGGGGAACACTTCAAGTCCCCTCATTTACCCAACCTCCACTTGCAATCCTGCTTTCTTCTTTCACCCACCTCTTCCCCCAAATGTGGGGCTGCTGAGCATCCCAGTGCACACCTACAGCAGAGACTTTCCAGACTCACCTAAAAGCTGAGGCTGAGGAGCCAGAGGGTCTCGTCTTGTGACTGATGACAGCGGTTTTGCACATGTGCTTAACTTCAACATGTGTGAAGGCAGCTTGCTCAGGGGAAAGACCTTAACATGTTTGGAAGGTTTTGCCGAGTGAGGCTCTCCAAGCTCCCTGCTGCCATAAAAGCATTCCCCTTTGTTAGTGAACCGTATCTCAGCCCTTTCAACACACTTCCCCTATTAGCCCTCCACAAAGCTGCAACCTTCCCAGCAGAACCAAATGAATTAACTTGAAAACACTTCCAAGCTTAAATTAATTGCACTGCAGCTTCCCGATTTGACCTTGACCCCATCTGTAAAATCCCCAGAGTAGCTGCTACTTAGTCATTAGGTGCTTCTGCCTGAATGAAACGAGCTGTTAACCTTACCAGGCCAAGTCTCTGCTCTCCTTCCCTGGTCACTCGAATGCATCCGTGTGGTCTTTGGTGCTCCAGCCACCCCAAACAGCCTGCACCAACTTCTAGTATAAGCTTGGCTCCTTCCACAATGAAACCAGACCACAAACCCACCTCATTCATTTCCTACAGGTTTTACTGCTATGTTTGAATTACCTTTATTTCTCCAGTTTGTTTTAGGAAACACAGGCTCATCTCTAACCCCAAGTCCAAGCCCACTGGGACTTTTGCATCCCACAGTCCAGACTATGCAAGCACAGAAAAGCTTTCCTTACTGCAGCCTCCATGTTAATTATTATCTAGGTGATCTCTGTTCAGCACTGGGATGCTGTACCTCTCTTTTCTGCAGGAGAGCCAAAGGCTGGCAGAGTTACAGGAGCTGTGAATCTTAACAAGGCTGATTCCCAGGTTCGACAGTCTGCAGCCTGCCAGAAAGGGCTGATGAAAAACTGATGATCTGATGGACACGCAATCACAAATAAGAAACTCTTCCCTGAATTCACACAAAACATTTCTGCCTCCCTCACACATTTTTGGAAAAAGTGTGATATACAGGACCTGTTCAGACTCTTCTATTTTAAGATGATTACCCTTCTAGGTGCAGGCAGTGACAAGCAAACACCAAGTTAGCTGGAGACAGACCTGTCAAAAATCAATTTGAACCTGCACCAAGGAAACACGTACTATTGGAGGAAGTGCTCGCATGTGTCCATCGGGGTCTTCAAACCCACATAATGTGCCTCTTGGATAGGATGCTTTAGGCAAATACAAGACATCTTGCTCCAAGGAGAGGTGGCTGAGGGAAATTTTATGGTCTTTATCATATAAGAAGTCTAGGGGTTGTTTCTTGCAATGCTCTCTGCCTGTCCTGGATCCTCAAGGATGGCTTAGCTCACCAGAAAGATGTTCTCTGGCTCTGGAAGCTCAAGTGCGCCCTTTGCTTCCTGTTCACAACTCCCATCAAGATCAACAGCTGGTGGGAAAGTGGGTCTGGACAGGGCATGACCAGAAGAGCCTACGGCAGAGTATTTCTCCACACCTTCTGGGAAGGCTGTGTGCAGAGAGGCCAAAAGTCTGACCTTCTGCCCTGCATAAAGGTGGAAAAGCTTCAAAACCAGGAGGAAAAATATACTATGAGTAAAGTGAAAAAGACTTAAAACCCCTAAAAGGTCAGAGCAGTGCCCCACCCTGCTTGTGAGAGCCGTCTCTTGCCTATCTCCGGTATTGCTCCACTCCCTTCTCAGCTACATTGGCTTCTCCAGTTATGACGACTATTGCATGCAAATGGGATGAACTTCAGCCATTCGTAATACTAGTTTTTAAATAACATCTTACTTTTCCACAGTCAATTTTCCAGACAGCGGCTCAGTCCAGGGCTCCCCTCACCACCCACCCAAATCTCATTGCACATTTCCTCAGTCTGCCCTTTTCAAAATGCACTATTAGTACGGTAATTCCTTCCTATCTTCTCCTCAGAAACCTTGCCAGAACCCAACAGCAATTACCAACAGCGTCACCTCAAGGTCTCCTAGATCTACTGTCCCCATGCAGCCCCCTAGCCAAGCACCAGCCCTTGAAGCCAATCCTGCATCTACTCGCCCCCCCCCAAACTTGCATTCTCCAGGCACAAAGCACAAGTGCTTCCAAATATGACCAGAGCACTGAATTGTAGGTGGAAAGAGGCAGTATCTGCTGTAATTTAGTTGAGTCTCTTCTGGCCACCAGCATCTCCCAGCTGCCTCCAGCACTCACAGACATTATCCTTCCCTCCTCATGGGGGCTATTACCAAGTTGCCATATCCCACATTTAAGTCCCAAGTCGAGCTGTTCACAGACTACATTTTTTTTCTCATTTGATGTTCAAGCTAAACAACACTGCAATTGTTTCAGGTTACATCAAAACACTTTGTTCATCTGTTCTCGAGGAATATTTCACTCAGTTTTGAAGTCACTTTGCTGGATTTCTTTAACCTTTGTTTCTTCCTTCTCCCAGGTAGGTGTAGAGCTGAATTTGAACTCACCTCATCTGCACCATGAGAAGGGATTGAACCTGGTCTTGCACATGTATTTATTATGCACATTTACTATTTGACTTACTATGTGCACTTACTACAATAAGGCAACTGCCACTGCTTAGGCATTAAGTCTTTGTTGATACAACACTGCTATTGAAATAAACAGGAGTTTTGAAAAATTAAGACTTGCCGATTTGTCCCACTGCTGAATGACACGCACACACATGCAGTAACACCATGAAGGGCTCAGATTCATGGACAGGCTACCAGAAGGCAGCAATTTACTGCAGATCAGCTGACCAGCTTATCTGCAATAACTTTGTGGCAAACAACAGCCATGCATGCGAGTAATGCAACCTCTATGGTCCTTCAGCGACTTCCAGCTTCCAGAGGCTACAGCATGGCCTGATCAATGTCACTTGGCCTTCGCAAGGGGAAGCTTCCTCCCACATAGGTGGGAGGGAAGCACTGCAAGACAGCCTGCTGCTTTGCTCTGCTGTCATTGCTTTGGTCTCTTGCCTTTATAGAAAAAGGGGCTGGATCTCACTTTGTTTGCAAACGACTCTGTATTTTGGGCCACCCATGAAGTTGCCCAAGCTCCAACCTCAGGAGTATGCAGACTCCCACTGAGCAAAAGGCAGGAAGAGAGAGTCATAAAACTGTGGTAGAGGAAGGAAGAAAAGAAAGGGGAACATCAGTCAGCTGCATTCCCAAGGAGGAGGGAGGCATTGCAAAGCTTAAAAAACAGACCACCACAAAACACAGTGATGGAGACAGATGTGATAAGCCAGCTGAACCACTGGAAGGGAAGCTCGGATGTGCAACAGTCAGCTTTCCACTCAATCAGCTCCAGAAAGCATTTCATGTACATCCAGCCAGCACGCTCAGCACCAAGTGCCCTGGTGTGTTTGCTGTGCATCTGATCTACACAGGACCCCTTTCCAGGTGGGAGGATCTGGCTACCACCTAAAAGCTTGGAAGATACCCAGGCTTGTGGCAGAGACCTTTAAAGGGGGGAGCTGGTGGTATGTGGTGGTGGGGTGGTCCCCAAGTTAGAGCAAACCACCCATGCCTGTGTTAACAAGACAAAGAGTTAAAACACTGAGCTACTCTAAGAAAATGCCAGGGGACTCCCTGACTTCAAGAAGGATTGGCATTCTCATGGAGTTGACCCCAAAATGCTGGACAGATTCATCTGGCTTGTGGCATACTGATGTTGAAATCCTTCTCCAAACCAATCCTGCACATGGTCTAAGCCTGGCCCAGGTGAGCCTCCCCAGCCAAAACCCAGCTGGCTGCTCTGCAGCAAGCATCACTCATGCCATATATTGCAGGTGTTGTACAGCATGTGAATATCAGGTTTTACCTGGCCTTTATCCATCTTCTTACAGCTGAAAGCATCTCACAGCTTTCTGCTGCATTTTTGAACCCCCCGATTTTCAAAACAAAGTGTGGCAGTCATTTAAGGGCATGTAATGCCCCAGGCATAGGGTCTGGGGAAGGAACACATCAAGGGGGCCACCGAAACCTCCCAGGAGCACCAAGGTGGGAGGCTGTCATGAAATAGTTTGCCCTGGAGTGCTATAATTAACCCACCCTCACTGCTCTCAGACCACTGCAGCTGAAAAGCACCATAACCGCATCCATCCCAGGGGCAAGGGGGCAGGAGCCGCGGAGACAGTGGGAAACATCAGCTCTGAGCACCCACATACTCGGAGGACTTTCATCAGCCCCCAGAACAAAAGCACTGCTGCGCCATTCCCTGTCGGGAAGCAACAGGCACACTCACCCGCCTCCATCACACTCAGTCCATAAAGCTCCACTTCATTAGAGCCACTGTTGCCGCATCTGTTAGTGCTTTAAAGCACGTACATCTGGCTTAATTGAGCACTTGACTTTATTGCTGCTTTATCTCCATTTTCTGAACAGGCCTTGGGGAGAGGGTTTTGTGCGTTTTGGGTTTGGATTTTTCCTTCTTCCTTTTTAAAATATTTTCCACTGAAATCCCACCCGAAGCAGGGAAAAAAGCCCCTGTGACAGCTGCTTACACGCTGGGGACTCCTTTTAGGTAAGTCTCACCTCTGGACAATGAACCCCATCCTAAATATTCTGGGTTTATGTGCTCTAAAGCTGCAGAGCTTTGACACACCAACTCTCCCCTCCCACTCTCCCTCCTGGAAAAAAATCAGAGTTACTGGCGGAAAGTGTCGCAGTACATGCCAGGGAGAAAAGAAAGAAAAGAAAAAGGATCTTGCTGCCCCTGCAGTCTCTGAAACTTTGCCTCTGCCAAGTTACAACAAACAGGAAAAGCAGAATCAAAACACAGCCCCCACGTCCCCCTCCATCCACCCAGCGCAGGCTGTGCTAGTGCCAGCTACTGCTCACAAACAATCACGCTGCAAGCCTCCTCTGGCACATCCTTCCAGGTGGCCTGAACAACAGAAAAGCCCAGCTCAGGAAGCCTGCATCCGATGCATGGGGTGCTTGAAATCTCCTCCAGGAAGCACAAAGGTCCTTCATGCCCCCAGACAGAGGAGAGGTTACCTGCAAGCCCCTTTGCCAGCTCCTACACTGGAAGATGCTTGTGTTTCCCTGTGAAAGGAAACACCAGGCACGCAATAGCTGGGAACAGAGAGGAGTACTGGCTGCAAAGCTGGCTGCTTTCCCACTAAGCCACCCCAAGTGCTTCCCAGCCACTGGGAGAACAACAGGACTAGTCCCTCCTGTGGGAAGGAGCTAGGGTACCATTGCTGGGCTGCAGCATCCTCCCAGGGACCCGTGCCCAGCATCTCACCACAGCTTTCAGACCATGATCTGGCATGCACAGGTACCAGCAGTGTCTCCAGAGCCTGGCTTTAAAACACTGCCCCAGACAGCATTTCTCACTACAGACTGAGGCTGGGACCGCTCAGTGGGCAGCCTGGCTTTCACCAAGCACCAAATGCACAGCAGATGCATTATGCTAGTTAATGCTAATACAGGATGCAACCCACACATGCAGCCCAGGAACTTTATACCTGCTAAAAGCAGGACAACCTGCTGAAACCAGGACTACTGCAGCTTCAGAGTAAGTGGCTAGATGAAAAGTGATGCCTCATCACACCACAACACATCATGGCTGTGATGCAGCAGTCCCACAATCTGTTTTGTGCCCCCATCAGTCATCTCCCCAGATGTGCTGACCTGACCATCAGCTACTTGTTCTCCTGCCTGCCACCCACGAGGGAGTCCTGTTCAGTCAGCGTCACACCTTGTAAGCACTGGCTTTCAACTCTTCCAGTGGAAGCAGGCAATGTCCTGCCTGTCCCACTTCCTACAAGAGTAAGATATTCAAAGCACTGTCAGCTTTCCCAATGCCGTGTTCCAGTTTGATTTCATGCTGCAGTGCTAAGTCCAACCATCTTTTATCCCCGCTGCCTGGTATCTTTTCTCAGATGTCTAAACACAAAAGCCACCCTTGAAGCGAGCAAAATGCAAGGCATACTAGCAGCAGCCGAATGAGCTCCCCAGGTCCTTCCTGTCCCGGTCCAACAAGACTTCAAGCCCAAGAGAAGAAACATCTGAATAGTGAAGTGAAAGAGGGTCAAAATGTAATTAAGCTCTGCACTTCCTATCCCAAACTGTTAGTGGGTGTTGCTGTGGGTCTGAGAGTTACTCAGGCATTCTTGTTTCACTGGAAAGGAAAACAGTTCCATCTTTAAAAAGACAAGCTCTTCTGTATTCCTTGGGAGGAAGTCAGTAAGGCAAATTATGAATTCTAAACCCCTCCCTGTCCTCTTCCCCTCCTCCAGCATGGCTCATATGCACAAAGCAGAGACATCTTTCCTATCAAAAAAATCCCTCTAGGCTTTCCAACTGAACCCAGCTGAGCTGTACCCATGGGAAGACCAACCCAAGTCATCCTCACAAGGACACCGCATCTTCCAAAGTTGGTGAGGCAGAAAATTTAGATACTGCAGTGCATATAAAGCAAAACCTGCAATCAGAGCCTCTGACTGTGTGTCCTCTGCTCAAGGCCCATATGCCCCATGAGCTGAATATGGCTTATGTGCAAGCCGTGTTGACCCCCCTTCGACTGAGAGCCATGAAGAGGAGACAGCGGAGGGCACCTGCAGCAATGTTCACCAGTGAGAGAGGAAGTGGGCCGTGGCGGTTCCTTGTGCAGAGACCAAACCAGTCACAAGTCCGAAACACAAGCTGACCATGACACAGAGGCTCATCCATGCAGAGACTGAGGGAGGAGCAGAGTAGACCCATCCAGCTGCACACAGCTTGTTTGAGACCCCAGCACATGACACTTCTTCATGTCTCCCTGCCAAGGCACCAGCGTGCTCTTCCAGCACTCGGCTGCAATCTCCGTGACCCACCAGCAGCTACAGCTGTGGTCAGCAGCAGATGTTAGGAGGAGCATAGGACTGATCTTTTGCTCTGCTTCTGGAAACCAATGGTGTAGGGACTTTCCAAGCCAGAGGCTACACATGGATCTTCATATTTCATAGCCAGCCATCCCTCTATGAATTTCTATACTTCCTTTTAGAAGCCATTTATATGAAGGACATTTCCAACTTCCTACAGCAATTACTTTCACAGTTTAATTCCATGTCCTCCTCCCCCAGATGTGCTGCTTGACCTTTTCATGGGATGCCGAATGAACTGAAAAAATAGTGATCTTCTCGTTCCTCCCCCTATTCACAATTTCATAGTGCTTAGCCCACAGGAACAAGTAATCAGAAAGACCTAAACACCAAAGTGCAGGTCTTCATACTCTGTTGAGAGAGGTTTTGAAGACCCCCTAATCAAGGGGTGAGCTTCAGAAAGCAACATGCACCTGCTGTCTGCCACACACGCCTCCATCATGTCTCTGGAATCAACCACAGCCCTTGCGAGGGGCTGGGAGCCAGGACACCTCTTCTTTAAAGGGAAAGAAAAATGCCTGGCCTTTTCACAAATACAGAAGGGCCTTGGCACAAGCTGAGGGCACAGGAACGAAGCCAAAGCACATGGAAAACAGCAGCAGCAGCAGCTCTTACTGCTGCCTGTCTAATTGGAGAGCTGGGACGCCACCCCAGAGTGTGGGATTCATTGCAAGTTCCTGACAAGCTGTACAGGGTGCCCCAATACGGGGACAGACCCCTCCAGTGCCACCCCTGTTGCTGCCCTGACAGCCCCAGCCCATCGGCACTCGTTCTTGTCATGTGCTGCTCTTCCTCAAAAGCCTGCAAAGCATGTTGGCTGAGCCCCAATAAAAGCACCTTGTAATAGGATTTTTTCAGGTTTCAAGGATATCAGTGTCTGGCACAGGCTGAAGTAATTAAGAGGATGTCCAGCAGACGATCTGGCATTGATTAACTGGCTATTTACCACTGAATATTACAAGTCCCACTCAAACTCTGCACCGAAATACTTTCTTTTTCCTAATTGTTTTCTCCCTTGCCCCATCCCTGCTTCTCACAAAGCCCAGCTGTGGCCTCTCTCACGCCGCTCCCTCGGCCTCACCACACTTTGCCTTGCTAAATAAACCATGATGGTGTTGGCTGGACTAAAGCTGGAAGGCTTGCTGAGGGTTAAAAGGAAAAGTGTGTTGCTTTTGGCAAACAGATGAACCCAGTTTTCACTAAACAGGCCTCAAGATGGACAGCCACATGCACTTGCAATCATCACGTCTGCATTTGACTCTTCCTATTGAATCCCACGGTAAGAAAATCCTTGGGCTGATTTAATTTCTACCGGCTTTGCTGGGCTGGTCCCTACACAGCCACAGATCTGTTCATCAAGTTTTTCCAGACCAGAGACGTCCCTAAAGCTGCAACAGCCGAGTTAGACTCATTCCACTACAACTCCCTCCTACATCATTTGGGAAGTGTGCCTGAAGGAGCAACAAACCAGTGCCCTGGAGGGAAGGGTTTGTAGTGACAGTGAAGAGTTGCTGGTGGCATTTAACACCTCATGGGAGCGGCAATGCAAATTCTGCATGGAGAGAGCATTCAAAGACAGGATTTGTTACAGCAGCTGAGACAGCAGAACTGGCAGGTCGAGTTTCACTGGAAGCAGGCTGGGTCCTCTGCCCCAGCAGAGGAGGACCCCATGCAGCAGGCTGAGCAAGCCCTGCAAAGTTTGTCAGCGGGTTTCATCATGCAACTGGCCCAACATGCAGGGAATGAAAGATCGGTGGGTTTTTAACGGCAATTGCTGTTTCCACACATAGGCCAGACTGCATAATGCACCACATGGGCCACCTCTTCTAGACATGCCAAGCAAATTACCAGAGTACTTCCACTCTCTCTGCATGAAGTATCACCAACAGGTATGTCCCCTCCCCTCTCTTTGAAGAAGTAGAAAGGTCTTCTACTCCCAGGGAGCTCCAAAGGAGCAAAATGCACCGAGCACCTTCAGTATTCGGGTCCTCTCCAGCAAAGCTGTATCATCTCTGCTCCCAAAGCCCCCAACAGCAGCATAGGAGATGCATGGAAAGACTAGAGATCAGTGGGACAGCACTCCGCCTGTTTTGAGGTCTGCAGAGTACTATGTAAACTGATGGAGCAGCATAAATATTTATTATTAAGGGAGTGTAAGAGAAGAGGAGAATAGAAACTGCTAATCAATAATGAAAAGCAAAAGTGAATAAAACCTGTAGAGAAAATTGCCCACAAGCTGCTTACTCATTCCTAAAATACAACTGTAATGGAATGCCACAGAAGAAAGCAGGATAAATTGGTGAGGTAACATATTAGAAGGGAAAAAGAGCAACCAGGGAAAATTTGACTTCACCTATAGTTAAGTATATGAAGATCAAAAAGGAATTAATGACTCTTGCAAATAGTCAACTGTACTGAGATGAAGACTATTTACTGGATGAAGCAAACATGGACAATCCAAATAATTAGCCACTGGCACAGTTTACAAATGGGTTGTGATAGCATCTCCTGTTGTGAGTGATTTTAAAGTCAAAACTGCGTAATTTTTGTAGCACTCTACAGCAATTCACACAGCAAAAATCTGTCTTCTGAACTGGACCAGACGTCAGGATTGAGGATAGGACACCATCCTTCTGGCCTTAAAGCTGTGAAAAATGAACCTGTGAGCACCAGAGATGGGTGCACTTAGGAGAAGATCTGACATCGCATGGGCTGAACCTAAACTGAGTATTTCTGCTAAAGAAAAGGGCAGTGCTCAGATCAGACCTGCTACTGTGGAGCTGGTGAGCATGAGACGGAGGTCTCCACATGATGATTCCTTACAAAAGCAGCCTTGATCAGTTGCCATGACTGATGAGGTTAGCATATATCCTTAAATCAGACAGAAAACGAGGCAGTGTCGATACAATGAAAGAACAAACTCTTAATAGAGCATCAGGTGGTGGAAAATGTGAGAGGTCACTGGAGAAGTCATCCAGACAAATTAAATGGAATATGGCAGAAGGCTGATGAATATTTGGCGCCGAAACAGCCATCAGCCTCCCTGGGATGTTCCCAGAATGAAACTGTAGAATGAGCCATAAATAGCCTGAAGTGCATCTTGCTCCTTTGCCCCAAAGGCAGCACAGCCGTGCTGGGAGAGCTTGGAGGTGGGGAGAAGCAAATGCCTAAAACCCAACTCTCAGAGCCACAGGAATAAATCACTCTACAGCAATCAACAAAGGACCACTGTAAGCTGGGGAAGAGCCTTCTGGAGGCCTTAAAGGCATGTGACACTTCTCAATTTCTCTCCTGCCAGCTTTTGTTTCATTTACAATTAAAGTATCAGAGATGCCAGCTATCCTTTTCCCTTGTTTGTCGGGGCTGTTGGCCTCAGACTATGTACCTGATACCTCCTCTTGACCAACAGATTCTCTATCAAGGGCGTCCTAACTTTACCACATCATCTAGTTATTGGCATTGTACAAGGGCTTTGTTTTAAAGTCTTCCCACATTTCCCTGTTGCAAATATTAACTTTCTGAACATTTGCCATTTCTCCACTCCCCAAATCCCCTTTCATTCAAAGTTTAAGGTCTCAAAGTACAGATTTCCTCATTTCAGTTCCCCCCAAAGCTGGAGTAATTTGGCTTGGCTGCAGGGCAAACTCTAGAGCCCAAAAGAAAACAAACACATAGGACACTTCTGCTACCCTGAAATGCTGAGCAATAAAATCTCAGTAAATAAATAAATACATGGAAACTTGCTTTAGGTCAGAATATGTCATGCTGCTTGGTTTGCTACAATTAAAAACAAAATCTATTTAAATAAAGAAAACAGACAAGCAGACTGGGGTCCTGCACCTAGAAAACTATTAACAGAGACTGCAAAAAAATCTCTACATCTCCATTCCTTTTGAAAATTAAGTACAGTAACTTATTGTGAAACAGGAACACTGCCTTAGCCTAGATCCAACTCCACTTTGAACCAGACCCCAAATTCTGAGAGCACAATTTTATTTTGCATTTGGTGAATAAATACTGCTCTTTAACAATTGACTCTTCCATGACAAAGCTTCCATTTGCCAAACTGAAGGAACATTAGTATGGCAAAGTTGGCGCTATGTTTCCCGTGCACTGACAAAACCTGCTGGGCCCATGAGCAGAACTAAAACATTTTTTAAAATTCTTGTTTAAGGAAAAGATTAAATCCTCCCTGGGATTAGGGCAAGGGACTCCTGGAGCCACTGGACATGGGACTTGGGTTCAGCCACATCACACCACCCTCCTTGGAAACAGAAAAGCATCTGCCCTGGCCTCAAAGTTTCACCTGGAGATGATGTCCTAGAAGGACAGTGCTCCAGCCAGCAGAAGACGCAGTGTTTTCTAGACAGGATATTATTAGGGCCGAGTTATGGTATGCTGCCCTCCTGCCAGCACTCTTCTCTAGCTCATGGCGCTCTTTCCCCTCCCCGTGTTTGTTTCCCTCCTGTATCTTGAGGGAGCAGCCAAGTCCTCCCCTGCCAATCCCTCCCCATCACACATGCTCCCACTACCCTGGAGCTGGTCCCTGCACCTGCGCCTGCCCACATCCATTTTTTCAAGCTCATGACTGCAGCCAAGGGCTTGCCAGCTGCTTTCAGAGGGGTTAACACTTACCTCCCCTTGTGGGAGGCTTCTCTCTGGATACAGGGTGAGCCTGGGTGGTTTTTGCAAAGCAGGGCCCAAGTGGCAGTCCACCCTCACCCTGGGATTGATTAAAAGATACAAGTCTTAGTTGTCCACTGACAGATACTGCTAGCAAAAGTTCAGTTCAAAGTCTCCTGCCCTGTCTTTCACTGAGCATCCCAGCACTCTGTGCTATTCAGTTTTATCCTATCCCTGACCCTGTCACCCCTCCACATCACTTATCCTAAAGAGTCTTCCATGATAATAAACCTAACTCAGTGTAATCACAAGTATTCAACACCTTCACACCTACAGTTTCCACCAGGGCCATCATTACAAACCCACAGCCAGGTACACCTCGTTTATCCCCGGGGTCCTCTGCAGCCAAATCTCACCATCCCCGCACAAGCCTGTCACCCCCTCACCACTTCTCAAACTGACTCCCCTTGTCCCTATTTTAAGGAATATTTTCTCACATGCGTTTGTATCTACTGCTCCATGGGAGATCACACAGACCAGATAACTGATTTTCAGGTAAGTGCAGTGTATCAGACAAAAGTATCAGCTCAGCCTGGCATGATCCACCTTTGCTTCATCTGCTTGGTGTTTACCTTCAAGTCCTTTATTATTCTGTCCACCAGATCTGCCAGTGTCATCCACAGCTGAGGCTGGATTAATGGGTTTGCATTTGTCTGAATCACCCCCCCACCTTTGGCAATCTGAAATACTGGGTCCCTGTCTCCTATGTACCACCATGACCTAAAAATCCTTACACATGACAGTGATTATTTTTTTTGACCCAGTCCTTTCAGAAACCGGGGCCAGTGTTCCTGGCCTCTGCTCTCCAACCCATTTTAATCAATTTAATTCTCTGACTTTTGGGTTTTCCTCCTCAGTTTTCAAGGTTTCCATGTCTTGATCCCCTCCAACTGTACTGAACACTGAAGCAAAGTTCGGTTAATACTGGAGGCATACCTATATCATCTTTAATCTCCAGTTGGTCCTCACTGCACAGCGGCTTCAAGTCTCTTTTTATTTATATAGCTGAGAAACCTGTTGCTATTTGTTTTAATTTCCTTTGCCAGGCCTAACGCAGCTTGACTTTTGGCAAATCTCATTTTATCCCTACCCCTCCTGACCTGTAAGACATTGCTTTTTTGCCGATTAGTCTTTTTTTCCATTCCTTGCAGACTGTCTGTGTAATCCCAGCTATCCTTTTTAAGGTGGTTATTCACCAGCTTCAGCAAGGAGCCCTTTCCTGCCGTGTTTTCCTCCTTTGCTTGGGAAAGCTGGTCCAGATAGTTTCGGCACCTCTGAATTAGAGAGAGGCTCTGCATCCTCTGCATTCAAGTTCTCATGCTTCTCTGCTCAGATGACTTCACCCAACAGGTTTTTTTTAATTTTTCAGTTTGCCCTTTCAAAGAGAAGTATCCTAGTTCCAGACATACTTTTGTTTAGGCTTCCATTTAATTTAAAAGGAATCCATTTTATGAGCACTAAGTCCAAGATTCCTCTGTACAATCAGGCCCTCCTGTAACATTAACACTAGTTACCAAAACAAAACCTAAAATAGCACCTCCATTTGCTGGTGCTGTTACTATTTAATGAAAAAATCTGGGCTATCACATCCAGGAATATCTATGTTTTACCTTATTAATACAATGTGTTTGCCAATGTGTATTCCTAGATATTAAGATACATTCCTAAATTCCCACAGCAATATTATTTTGGTAACATTTATCTTTCTAATAACATTACAGAGAAATCTCTCCACACAACCCCTGCCACCCCTCATTTCACAGTCTGCAGCTCTATCTATCCTCTCATGGCTACATCCCAAGGTACTCAGAAGAACTGCAGTCTTCTAAGGTATTTTGTGAATACCTTTAAGTGGTCCTATCATCAGGATGACTCTCAAAACAATCAGCCCATCACAGGAACAACTGTACCAGCTCAGACCACAGGTCCACATAACTTCATCTCCTACAGTAGATAAAAGTGGGTGGAGATCAAAGACTGTTTGAGGGGATTTTAACCCCCATTAATTTTCCCAGTCTCCCCTTGAGCACTCAGAAACTTTGAGCCTTCACAGCATCCTCTGGAAAGTAGTCCCACAACTCACCTACTGATGCTATGAAAGGGTACATCCCTTTATTTGGGCAGCCTCGATCTCTCAGCCATGGTCCTCAAAAGAGACCCATAAAACACCTTCAAAAGGTGAGCCTAGAAACAAGCATTTATAACTCTGCTAGATACTAGAAATCCTGGTTTCAACGGGGAGATTGGCTTTACTGACTACTGTAGTTCTGTCCTGCCTCCTTCCAGCAAATCCCATGTTCAACAGAAGGCAAATTGTCTCTCTCTTCCTCACAGAAAGTAATTTCCTTAATTTCACTTTTTTTGTTAATATCCCTCTCATATGCAGGTAAGAATTACCTTCCTCTCCAACAACCTACCTGATCAACCTACCTCATTAAGCTTTAAGTATTTGCTCTCAAATTGAATGTAGCTTTGAAGATTGCCATCTCTGTTCCAGACTTCAACTCGTGTACCTGAAAGCCTGGCCACCAGCCTAATAAGAGAGCTTATCCTTCCCCACAAAGCTTGCCCTGTCTATGTCTTTAGACTACTACAGCTAGGACAACACCACTACCAGTCCACATAGTCTACATGCTAATGCTGTGGTGTAACCAACTCTGGGGCCCTTGACTTCTGATCACAGCCACCCAGATCCTCCTCCTTTCTGAGGACACTATTAAAGAGAATAAAATATACCACCACAGACAAAAATCACCACAAAAACCCTTCACTGAAGATCATTTAAGTCTTTGCTACTGGTGTCCTCATCTTCAGTCTGTTTGAGGTGGAGTCAGGAGCGTTGTCTCAGTGTGAGGGACTGTGAATGGACTTGTCATGGAAGTCACAGGCTCTGACATGGTTCTTCATCAAAACCAATGTTATCCAGAAGAAGGGAAAATGCAAATGAAAGAGGATAAATTACAATGAGACAAAAATGCATTCTAGTGGATTAAGAAAGTCCCCAGTGTCCATTCTGTTACAGACTGTGAGGCCAAAGAGCTTTGCTTTCAGTACTTTTTTCCTGCTTCCTCTCCAAGTTTTGTGCACTGTGTTTCACAGTAAAGTCCTTGAAAGCAGCTAATGTGGCCCTGGCCATAACCTGCTTAAGGCAGTTTACGTTGATGCAATATAGCTGACTTCAGGGAAGTCAATCCTGACACCAGGAAGGTCCCATAAATAGTCTCAGGGCCAAGTTCAAGAGAATTGGATTCAAGCCTTTCTACCCTGCTTCCCCCTCCTTAAGAGACCTTGAGGAAGTAATTTTATCACTCTATCCAGCAGTGCACATCTATAAAAAAGGGATGATAAAAATCCCATCCTTGACAGAAGGACTGTTAGCATCAAGCCAGCAGATAGAAGGAAGTCCTTGTAACTATGGCAAGGACAGCCGTATAGCCACACTGAATATTTAGGTGCAAGTCCCTTGCTCTGACACTGACTGTGCTTTTAGTGCCACATAAATAATTCCACTTTATTTTGGCATGCTATTATCTCTGCACATACAGGGGTGGGGGGCGGGGGGAAGTCAGGTTTCTTTCTCTCTTCAGCCCTACAAAGGCTGGAGCTGTTTAGTTAAATCTGAGAGGAGAAGGATTGTGGTATTACCTCACCTGCATCACACCAAAGATTGCCTCTTCACAAAAAAACCTCATACACTGCAGCTGCCCAAACTGAGACAACCCCAGGCATTAACCCTGAGCTGTACATCCAACCTGTTTTTTATCCCAGGCTATGCAGATAAAGCAAAGCTGACCCCATGCAGAAATCCAGGAGGCACAGCTGCCTCTGGGTGCTTACCCTGACATGGCTCCTGCTCCAAACCACCCAGCAGGGTCAGGAAACACAGCTGTTTCCCCACAGCACCAAACACAATCCACCTAACCATACGACCTTGTTACCTGTTTAAAAACTACTATTCTTGCTTGGCACCAGGCACTGTGATTACCAAACATGGCAGAGGTTGGACACTCCTCAAACTTGGGACTTTCAGGAAAGATTTGGGTGCGTCTTTTTTTCCTCCCATAAAACAAGAATCAGCAATTTTGCAGAAGTTATTTGCATTTTCTCAACCCAGTCATTTTTCATATCAAAGAGGTGTACGTGCCAAAACACACGTGAGCCTAGGCACGTAAGAGGCAATGGTAGTCTCCAACTTGCCCTTGAGAAAAGTCAGGCAGTAATAAGCTATTTACTCATGGAGAGAAAGTTGCTCCCAGTCAGCGATCAGCTTCAGAGGGACCAAGATTTGGTTCTGAAAGAACTGTAAGAGCCCTGGAACAAAGGTCAGACTCTGCCTCCTAGAAGTGATAAATCTAATTCTACACCTGAGCCACTTCATCAAATGCTACTGTTATCACTCAAGATGAACATGTTGACCTGAGATCCCTTCAGGACAGAGTCCCAGCATACAATTTGCTGAACAAACCCATTTAGAGATAATCTTGTCTCCTAAAGACTTCTTCATCAAAGAAAAACAGTCAGGCTTTAAGGGAACAGCTGAGCACCCCTAATTTCATTGCTTTATGACTGGATTAGCTAATATGAATCTTGAGGTTCAGGTCCTGAAGCTAAACTCCCTCAAATCCACCTGCTCCTGCTGAACCTTCTGGGGCCTGGCTGACTCAAAGGCTGCAGTAAACAACCACATTATGGAGAAGTCCTCCAGCCCAGAGCCTTCACCCTCCTTGAATGCATCAAGGTTTATAAATTCTCTGAAATCAACACTGCACCATCACAATGCTTACATACAGCAGACAGGCAGGCTGGAGCAACTGAGGGTCATCTGCTCAAGATGATGCAAGCATCAGTGGCAGAGCTGGGAATACAGTCCCAGGCTCCAGACTCCAGCCCTTGTTCTTTCCACAATGGATAGCGTAACTCCAGGGTTAGGCAACTTGACTTGCGCAAGTCCAGACTGGGTGCTCCTCCCACCATAAAGAATGCTCTTGCCTGCTCTCCATTGTATGGTCTGGATGGCCATGGGTTTGGAAGGAGGTCAAAGCAAAGACAAAGGAACAATACAGGAGTACAAGACAGCACCCTGGTCTCTCATGTTCCCTATCTCCTCAGCTGGTTATAATCTCTTTCACAAAATAAAGTAACAAGAGGATGACTAATGACTGGAAGGTGAGAGCACCTTGCTGAAGCAACACAGCAGGGCAAAGGACCCTTGCCAAGGGCAGTAGAGGATCTTATTTCACTGCTTCCATGAATACAGCAGCCATTTACCTATCTCACTAGATCCCACTGTGCCTTCAGTAGACTGCCGAAATGAAAAGAAAAACCCAACCTTTATCTTCCACTGATTAATGCCCCCAAATCACCTTAGTTGCTCTGAACCCATTTTCCCCTAATGAGCTAGGCTAGCTCTACACTCTTGCACCACAGCTGTTCACAAGCACCTATTAGAAATATCTCAAGCACCCAGAGAAAGCAGCATGAACAGGATCAGCCAGGAAATCCCCAGATGGCCTAAGGGGAGGGAAAAAAGGCTGCATGATGCAACCTTGTGCTGAAGTAAACCTGCCCTAACCAGTTCCCATCCAGAGTAATTTCTTCCCAGGGCAAATTAATTTCTTCCTGAGACAGCTGTTTGTTCATGTACAGATGTCCAGAGGCAGCTACCTCCAAGTTTCTGTTGCCTTGTCTCCACCATTTATGCCACATCAATTATATCTAATGTTATTTCACTCCTTACTTTGAGCAACAACAGCTTTTGTATCAGGGAAGGACGCTCTTCCCTCTTCTCTTTGTTTCCCCTCCATGTTTCCACATCTTGGACCAAGCCTTTGCTGTCACTCTTCTGAGAGCAACATTAGTTTATGACCCTGTCCTTCCTACTGCTCTGATGCCAAATAAGCACTAGTTCAAACTCATTGCATAATGAGGATTCCCACCTGGATGAACCTCTGAGGACTACATCAGTCTCTGCAGCAGCTTACTTTGAACTTGAGGGTTGTACATGATCAAGAAACACTTGGAGAAAGGGGACTGGGCTTGGGGAGCTGAGGAAGGAACCAGGAAGGTCTGGTGGATATCAACCTGCCATCAGCAGGGGTGGAAGAAGCAGCAGCAGCTCTCAGGAGAATGGAGAGAATAGGAAATAAAAAGTTTGACAAGCCCAAAAGGAATAATTGCCATAAAATGGTCAGATTTCTACCTGAATACCCTAGGATTGGGGGAGAATGAGGCCAATTTTGGCATCTTCTCTGCCCAAAATGACAGTGAACTGGTGGGTCCTCCAGGGAGCAGAATCAAGAAGGCCAGCTGTCCAGGGGATCGACACAGATGAATACTTTCCATGCAGTTCTCTGACATCAAATTCATAGTATTAAAAGGGTCTCATCTCTACCAGTTTTCACAAAATGAATAACAAATAGTTTAAATGGCTTCAAAGATTATTACATTGGGCATGCAATAGAATGACTGAAACACGAGGAATATCACCACTTCTGTTTAAAAACATGCTGGGGAAAAAAAATCACCAGTAAGACCTGACTCCCATAGTCAGTCTAGAAAGACTGACAAGAGGCTATACATTTGCTTACCACCAAATCTTTCCTTCTTCCCAAGCATTACCCATCCCCAAAGTTCAGCCTAGCATTGAAGCACCCAGAGTTAAGGTGGTGCTAGAAAAACTCCTGGTGCCAGAAAGTAGCTGTGTGCCTCTGCAGCTGGACAAAGCAAAGAAAAAAGACTTGTCACATCCAACTGATGGGGCAAGACAAGACAATGTGTCTCCAACTAATGTCTTCCCTCTAAGAGACCCAACACCTGCAGGAAATGTGACAACAAGGTGGTCCACAAGGCTCCCCTTCCAGTCTCCTGCTTTAGGTCCTCATGCTCACTGCAGAGCGTGTGACCTTCATGAGGGCAGCAGGGATGATGCTGACCCCAGGATAAGCTTCAGAGAGGCCCAGAACGCACACATCCCTGCAATGGGAGTCTCAGCAAGTCATCTCCCAGAGCCAGAAACTCTGACTAATTAGAAACATCTTTAAATCTCCAACTGGGGAGATGCCTGAAAAAAGCCAAAACATAATAATGATGATGATGATGATATTTGTAACTGCTGTTACTTGTTATCTTCTCAAAATGTTGACAGCAGCTCTTAGCAAGCACGCACCAGTGAATAGCTTACATGCACTAATTCTCTCTTAAAAAGCACATGCTTAACCCTCATCAGAGAGAGCACTTCTCCATCCCACATGCAACCTTAGGGATTGTCAAAATGATTTAAAACCCTAGAAAACAAGAGCTCTTGGAGGTGATAATCAACCCCCTCTTGCCCACACTTGACTCTCAAGGTCTGTTTCTCATGCTCTACAGTTTCCAGCTGGGACCCATCAGCAAGCTGTCAATTGCCCCTTACCTACAGATGAACAGGTAATTAGTAAAATGACCTAATTAATATTAATACACCAGAGTGACAGAACTAACAAAGTTTGATTTTTAAGGGTTTTTTTAATGTAGCTCTTTCCTGAGACTGTGCCTGAGAGTTGGTTGTTGGTTCTCTGATGTTCAATACTGCCTGTTTCTGCTACAACCCATCAGGACACATGAACAAGGTACAGTCCCACCACCCAGCAACTATTTTCATAAAAGCTGTAGGAAACCAGTATCTTAAAGTTCAATCCCTCCAGTGAATTTTCTGGTTTAAAAGTTTTCAGGGTACCCATAGAGACAAAGATAATCCACACGTGCCCACACACATGGCTCATTTGGAAGAAAGCCAGGCTCAAAATGGGACAGCCAGTACATTGCTTTAAAACAAGAAAAGGAAGTCTTTACTGAGTGCAAGAGCTAAACAAGGACCATGTTTGCACTTTATCGCCCAGATGCCCTCTCGACAGAGTTAATACTGCATGGCACATTGCAAAGGTGTGGAAACGTTTGCACAAAAGGGGGAAAGGTTTGCACTTTGACTCTAATCAAATGCTCTGGATGTATGAAGCATGCATGCACGTGATGGAGATGAAAAATGTAAGATTTGGGAGTTTTAAGGGGTGGGGAAGAGACAAAGAACGGGCACAGTAAACCCAGCCTCACAAAACACATGCATGCACTCGCCTGCGCTAAGTGAAGACGCCAAGAGCTTCAGCATCAGGACCCAAAGCAGCACAGGGGATCCCGCCTGCCCTCCCCATCCCTGGGGCTCAGGCGGCGGCATGAACAAGTGGGGACAGACGTGTTATGGAGCAGCCTGAAGGGAAGCAGAAAGCCAGTTGCTCACCTCACAAAGCCTGGGGGTAAGGCTTGCTCACCACCTGCCCCCAGCCACTGCGCCAAGGAGAGCTGGTCCCTGCGTGCACAATGCCAGCAGGGTAGCCCCACATGGAGGAATGGGATGTTTTACTCCAAACACCGTCCAGGCCTGGAGGTGTTCTCACGTCTCCGTGACTCCAGCACATCCCATGTGGAAGAAACCCGGGGAACAGGGCTGGATCAAGCAGGAAGAATTAAGTTTGAATTCACTTAAAGCAACTTTAGGAGCCATACAAAAATACAGAGGGTCGGGGGACCTGGCTGGCGGGCTGGGCTGGCCACACTGCAACTGAGGAATTCAGGGGGATACCTTCTGCAGGTGAGAGACCTCCCAACTCCAGTGTCTGCAAGGAGCAGTATTTGCCCCTGTGCTGCATCACGCAAGAGGCTATCGAACTAGTCAGCAATTCAAATATTCTCACAAGTTTTCTGCTCTCCTCATGTTGGGACATTTTTCAGGGAACATTGTCAAGGTTGACATACCCCTAGAAAACCCCACACATCACATCCCCAGCCTGAACCCTTCAAAAGTGAGAGAGGGAGAGGAGAGAGAAAGAAAAAAGCTGTGTCAGGATGGAGGACACAGCACAAAGGATGCAAGCACAGGCACGTTGACAGCCCCTGGGAAAGGGGGGTGGGGGGGGTGAAACACAGCCCAGGCCTGCTGCTTAGCAGCTGGGGTTTTAGCACTTGTTGCAGCAAGAGAAATTAGTAACAGAAATCAGCACAGGGAAAGATGAGGGTGTCAGGTTCAAGGCCTGTGCTGCACCAAGGGAGAGCAGCAAAAGTAGTCTTTAGGGAAGGGTTGATTGGCTTTGTTCTGCTTTGTTTTGTATTTTTTTTTTAAACAGTGCTTCAGACTCCTGACCACAGCCCCAGGAGATATACACCCTCCCTTAGATCTTCCTATTCCACCATCTTAGTGCATCTCCAAGGCATGAACACCCTGGAAATGTGAACAGCAAGTGAATTTTTATTATTTTCTCTGCTGGAGCTTTTAGGGAGTTGAAAGAAAATGTTTTTGTGAATGGCAACAGCTAGCTTTGTTAGCTGCAATCCCTTCCACTAATATTGAATGTGAGGAGTAAAATGGAAAAAATAATCCACACTACCCCATCTCACAGCAGTTCAGCTCCAGCTCACATCCCACAGACATGTGTACCACTGTTGTGAATCAGAGCCAATGTGTGTGTTGGTGCTGCCCAGGCATCGCCCACTGCATGGCTCCTCCAGCACTAGACCACCCTACAGCTCAGAGACACTCTCTCCCCCAGAGGGGGGAATACACATGGAACTGAAGGTGATCAGGGGCCACACTCACCATTTTCTGAGGACAACCCCATCCCCATATTCCTGTTGCAGATACTCTACAACCATAGGGCCCTGCAGTGAGAGGAAGGGCACAGGGAGCAACCTTCCCCACCATCAGGACACACATGCATGGGATCCCCTGACCCGAGAGCAGCACTGGTGCAAGTGCATCTAGGGGAGCACAGGGCACTTACACCCTGCTCAGAGCAGCCTCCTGAGTCACCAGCTGAGCCACAACAGCCACCCGCATGCAGAGCTCCCAGGAGTCTCATCACATCCAGCCCCTTGCTTCCCCTTTAATCTGTTCATAAGAAACTCAAGCAAAAAGGGTGATTTAGGCTAAGCCATTTTCTTTCATAACTGGTGTGGAGGAAGAGCAGTTTTGTGCTCAATGGCCCTGCTCTCACCAACAGGAGAAACCTCTGCCCTGCTAATGCTCATGCCTACACAGACTCGAACCCCACCACACAGGTTCCCTGGAAGGGGAGGATTATTTTTACATAGAACTAATGAAGAAATAATCCGTGCCAAACCATGATTTTTAAACTGATGCATAGCACAGGTAGGCTCTTAGCTGCGATTTAACAGGTGCCAGCAGCAGTTCAGGTGCCTACTGCAAATGGCAGAGCTCTCCTACATCAGGATAAGCAGTGAACACCTCCACCCCACATCTGAAATTGAGCAAAATAAAACACTGAGCTCAGACACTGCCCATCTGAGGCAATATTACTGAAGTGAAGGCTTCTGAGCTTTTCCCAATACCTTTGTGCTGGGACCGTGTTCAGGTTATGGCTGCAGAGGACGATGCAGTCCTCTGCTTCTGAGATTTCTTCCTGCAAGGAACGCGAACTGCTTGGGAACACGAGAGGGAAGCTGAGACACCAGGCAACCACAGCCTCTCAGAAAAGAATTTGTGATGAAAAATGATGGCTTTCCCTTCCAGTGGGGCTAACCTTAAACTGGGAGAGACTCTAGACCCACATTCTGCACCATAGCGACTCGCTCCAAGCATAGACCTCAGAGCAGGGAGGGTTGCTGGATCAGGACTGCACCTACACATTAGGACTCTTTCTAAAGCATGTATGAAGAGACTCAGCAGGAGCCTAGTTGGGCTGGTGGACAAAAGGGAGGGGGCAGGGGAAAACTGTGACAAATTGAAAATTCAACATGGATTGTGTAACTGCATGAATAATTCCTTTCAAGCCAAAAAGGATTCCTGAAAAAAAGGTAGTTTGCTGTAGTCCCTCAGCTCCACTTAATGAAAGAACCCCCAGACAGCTGGGTGGTTTTCATTGTTTGGTGTTGGGGTTTTTGTTGGGGTTTTTTTTCCCCCCCAAAAATGCTTATATCCCTGTTGCAAGCTGTAAAATGCAACTGATCTTCCATCAGCAGAAAAGAGCTGGGGGAACCAACCAAACAGGCAATACTGGAGACAGATTTCCCCACCCTGGCTAGATGAGAAGTTTGCTCAAAATGGCAAAGATGCTCATTTCCTTTCGCTAGATACCATTTTTCATTAATGAAAACAACGTATGAGATATTCATAGGAGAGAGGGGAAAAGATCTGCTGACAAACATTTTCTCTAAAACACTGATATTTTTTTAAGCGTGGGATCACCTCCCAGCAGGAAAGAGGAATTGGTGAAATGAAGAGGGGAAGGCTGAAAAAGCAGAGAAAAAAAGTAAGCAGTAAGATCTACTCATGTTATTGAGTGGCATGCCCAGAAATGGGGAAGCCCCATCTCTCAAGCTATAGGATGCAAACGTAGAATTGTGCAGCATGAGGAAGGGCCCCCTCCCCTGCATTTCCTGGCTGCCACAGCAGGGTTAGGCTTTTTCCATATGCAAAATCTAACCCTGCAAGAATCTATTCTGGACACATGACCCCCAAGAGATACTGGTCTCACTGTATTCCCATACAACCCTAAAAGCAGCCAAACTGACCCAGAACAAAGCCCATTTTTGCCCTGCATCCAGTCTCCTACCAGGGCCAACCAAGATGCACAGAAGGGTGTCCACACCCTGCAGGACCAACAGCCACCCCAAACCCTGGGGCTGACAGTATCCTCTCAGCAACAGCCAAAGTGACCCTTCCTCAAAGGCAGCAGCCCCCAAGAGGGGAGGAGTGGGTGTCCAAAGCATTTCACTGGGTGAGAATAGGAAATTGGGAGGTGGAAGAAGGGGGTAGAGGCCATCCCTGAACTGAGGGGAGACCTTATCACTGTCTACAACTACCTGAAAGGAGGTTGTTGTGAGGTGGGTGTCGGTCTCTTCTCCCAAGTAAGAAGTGATAGGACTAGAGGAAACAACATCAAGTTGTGCCAGGGGAGGTTTAGATTGGATATTAGGAAAAGTGTCTTCACCAAAAGGGTTATCAAGCACTAGAACAGGCTGCCCAGGGAAGTGGTGGAGTCACCATTCCTGGGGATACTTAAAAGACGTGTAGATGTGGTGCTTAGGGACATGGCTTAGTGGTGGACTTGGCAGCATTAGGTTTACAGTTGAATTCAATGATCTGAATATTCTTTTCCAACCTAAATGATTCAATGATTTTCATACAGAAAGTGCATTATTTCCCAAAGGGAGAGCCAGCCATCACAGGAGCAGTGCTACCCATGAGTGCACTCTGGGCATTAGCACCCACACAGACACCCTGATGTCTATATGGTGGTTCAAGCCACACTACAGCCTTCCTCTCCAAGTAGGCACCAGCAGGGCCTTTCCTCCTTACCTGGCCAGTGATTTTCACCAAACTTTCAGGAAGGAAATCATCGGTCAGACCTCTACACCACCCTACATGCAGGGAGTTGGTCCATGTATCTAAAAACTAGTGGGAAAGTGAAAGCCTTTACAGAAATCAGGCTAAAATGCATTCCCTCCAGTGGGATCTTTAGGAGCCAAGCCCAGTGGCTTTGGAGCTCCCTCCTTGAATTCCACATCATATTTTACACTGTTTGCCTAAAACCAGATCCCCAACTCCCTGCCAAGCCCTCCTAATCCATCAGCTTCGAGGCCAGGACTGCAGCCCACTCCACAAGTTCCTCCTCCCCTCTCCCAGGCAGCCCCAGCTTCTCCTCCTCTTCCCTGAAGACCAGCCCCACAACTGCTTATTCACCATTTTCCACCTCCACCCCAGTTTCCCTTCCTCCCTCTTCTTGCTTCCCACATGATCATAAGCTCTAACTCCCCTCCTGGCCAAACCCAGATCCCATTTTTTCAGGAGAGCCTGGGTGTCTATCATGAGCTCCAGGACCAGGCATGAAGACCAGAGAAAGGGACAGAATGGCAGGTTGGGTGATTTGGAGGCTGCTGCTTATTGGGAGGGTGGGAGAGCACCAAACCCTTTTTCCCTGCTTGAGTCCCTGTTTGGGGCTATGGATGTGTAAAAGGGGTGCAGGACTGCCTCCTTCTCTAGTCCTTTGGTTGGCAGAAGCAATTTTCTAGCTCAATGCTTCACATCTGCTCAGGATGGCTCCAAGCACCCACACTGCTACCAGGAGACGCTGTTCCGTGTGCTTCCACACCACCCCTCTCAAGGCCGTGCTCACATGAGAGAACCAAGCCTCTCCATCCTCCTGTCTGGCTCCGCTGGGGCATGAGCAGTAAAACCCACAGCCTGACCCCCAGCTCAGGAGCAGCTGTGCTGCACAAGTGCTGACTCAGGCATGAGCAACACCAGTGCGAGGGCATTGCCTGCCCTTGGCATCCAGGGCCCAGACAGCCCATAGCTTCAGCCCAGAACACGTTCTGCCCCAGTGAATCACGCACTAACCCCGGCAAGTCCTTTCAAGACCCATCAGTCACCAGAGGGGAAAAAAAAAAATTACATGCACACAAAGTAATTAGAGGTGTAACCCTCTCCCCTCCCTCTGTGCAGGCTTAATGCTCCCTTTGTCCGGGCATGTTTGCTTGGCTAAATCGTGCCTCGGGACAGCTTTCTTGACAGAAAACAAAGGTTAATTAATAAAAAAAAAAAGAAAAAACACAAAGAGAAACTCCTCATTAAAATGGCCACCCTCTCTGCACAGCTCTTCACCCAGACTGGTCCTTCCTGGAAACAGAGCACTGACCCATGGCTGCGACCCCTGCAAAAAAGCCAAATTACACACAGCCAACTCAGGGCTGTCTCCAGTGATGGAGGGGTGGGAAACCAGCCAGGAGAGCAGACCCGAGACACCTTACACAGCAAGGTGCAAACCTGATGGTTGTTATCCACCTCACTCACTGAAATCCCAGCCTCACTGACCATTTGTCTCCAGTTAAATTAAAACCTTCCCCTGATAGCTTGGTGGCACACGTCCTGTGACCTACTGTAGCTCTGCCACCCTCCTGCACCAATGGTTCTTGGGACAACATTATGGAGGATGGGATATCAAGTATCAAAGATGCTCTGCTCCCATCCCACCTCACCTAAGCAGCTGAAGCCACAGCAAACCTCACTTCTAATTTACCACCTGCATTATCAAATACTTCACCTCCACAATGGAAGTCTCTTATTACAGCACAGACATAAGAAACAGGTAGAAGTCTGCTTCAAACCTGCACTCTGCAAGTGCAAAAAACATCTCTCCCACATACTCATCCAATTTACCTCCAACACATAAGCATTTCTCATCCTGTTAGCTAGAGGAGGTGAAAGAACACACGCACGTGCATGCTCACCAGCCAGCTCATTAAGTCTAATTAGACAGTCTTCCACGGGGAATTTTGAAACGCATATCCAGCAGTTGCTGTGCACTGCTCTTTCCTCAACCCTCTGGATGTGTGAGCATGATTACTCACCACATGAAAAATAAAAACTAGTATGAAATTTAAAGGAGCTGCCATACTTGCACATTAACAGAGGTTCACTGTAGTTTAATCAACCTTCCTGCTTAGAGACAAATATGGTGGCAGCGACATAGGGAAAGAAGAACACCCAAGCCTCAGATTTGGATCCAAACTTCTTCAAGAAACTGACAAACCAGAATACCAGAAGTTTTCCCCAGTAACTTTTACCCTGCTGACATTCTGGTGTGTAAGGTGTGGAGCCAACACACATGTGCACAAGACCACCAGCACCATGAAGATAACTAAACCAAAGTACAAGGGACTGAATTTTGAGAGACTCAAGGAAAACAAAGAAACCTTCTCCAAGAGCTTCCAGTATAGGAAAATTGTGGCGTCAGACCTGATATATCATGTACAGGGTACATGAGGGCTGAGCACTGAAGCTGAGGGTCTAATGCATTCTCCAAAGCATTCTCCATCCCCAGCTCTGCCAATGTCACAACCAGGGGCAGTTAATGCCAGCTTCAGGGACATTCCCTGCACTCAGGACAGATGTCCTTCACAACTTCCACTTCACTGCATCAATTCATCGCATAACAAAATCCCTCAACTGGCTTGTTTACACAGAGAAAGCTTAATCTGAATTCATTTTCACAGTAGAGTAGCTAAACTGTGTTAAACATGCCAACTCAATACAGAGCATCCCTCCTTTTAGTTTGCCTTATTTGAAGGGAGAATTATGCTTACTTTGAACAAGGAGCATTTCAATTCTCAGTATGTGTATTGCATTAAACCTTCTATAGATAAAACTAATCCAGACTACATACACATCATTAATTCCTGAGAGTCCCTGGGCATCCAGACTCAGCAGCCTTCCATCATGCCTAATCCAACAGATCCCAGATGGGTTTGGTAAACTCACGGTTTCCTTGCTGGTGTGAAAGCACCCCAGCAGGTTTGACCAGGAGATGTCAACAGCATTGCTCATCTGCAGCAGCCTATGGAGGGTACTCAGGAGACAAAATAAGCATCTCTTCTGGAGCCCATCATTTCTCTAAGTTATGTCCTTTGTTGATGTGATTGGTCACCTAGAACTGCTCTACTGATAGCAAAGAAATGGTGTCCGTTTAAACCATTTATACACATGTAAAATATTAAAAAAAAAAATTCTTCTGCATTGCAGGGGTCATAGTTTGGTCTCTCCATGACCAAGTCTGAACAAGCAAACCCAAGCAACACACCACTCAGAACACAGAGCTGTTATATACCTCTGATCCCAGCAGCAATAGGAACTAGTCTCACCTTCAGACCTACCTCCTTTCATATGAGCTTTACAAATGCTTTTAACACACAGGGATCACAAAGAACTTTAAACATACATGAATCACTGGAAGTTGAAGAGCATTTGGCATTTCAAACCCCAGCATACAGCATGGAGGCCTTCACTTGACCATGCCATATTCCACTCCTGCTAAGGGTGATGCTGAGCTCTCAGGACAGTTTTGCATCAGTACAGGGTCCTGGATCAGAGGCTACAGACCTCAACTGCTGTTCCTGCTTGAAAGAAATTGAAAAACTCTGCCCTTGCTGTATCATGAGTGTTCTGCCTCCAGCTCTCCATTCCCTGTTGACTCTGGATGAAGACCACCCACAGACTCAGCACCCCCAGACTACATCACAACATCTGGCTGCCCAGTGAGGAACATTGGGGAAAAACCTCTTACAATAGCACGTAGGGCCAAGACAGGCTGCAAAACCTTGCACAGGACCAGCCTCACAAGCAGGGGAGTCGCAGCCAGGCCACGCTCAAGGAGCAGCTATGTTTGATGGCAACCACAGAGCCATCATCCTCAGGAGCTCACGGGGCCAACACAGCCCTTCTGCCACGGTGCAATGGGATTGTCCCAAATCCAGCCACATCTGTGCAGACATATCTCCGTGCACACCGGGTATAGGTGGCTGTGTGTCTGTCTGGGCACATGACACTGGTAATTTCATGTCAGACGCTCTGAAAACAGGAACACAGATACAACAGACACAAAAGCTACATACCACAGCTGTGTAACAAAAACTTCCCTAATCCTTCTCAGATACACTTTGGGTCAAATCCAACTGCAGACAAGGATGAGGGAAAGGCTCCCACTGACCTTCTAGGAGTTGGATATGATCTTCATGTAGATGCACTTGCACAGGGCACAGCCAGTTAAGCGTAAAGCTAGTATGTCTGGTGAATTTGCAAGCTTGGCCAGTGAAGCAACGGGTCTGCAATTTCCATAAATCAAGGCACTCCCAGTTTTTTCACCCTTGCTCTTTTAAGTCTTAAAAAATAAAACATATACACACAAAAAGCTCCTACAAAGTAGGAAAACTCATGGAATACAATGGACTAAAACAATCGTCACTCATTCACATGAATGATATAACCATAGCATTTGCCTTTGTTTTTCTTGCTGGTTAAATATCTAACTTATGTTCCTACTGTTAACAGTAAGAAATGCAAGTCCTAAAATATGCAGGATTACAAGGATCCAGCTAGGGTTAGTGCGCACAGCTGCACTGATCAAGCTGTTCAAATTTTATGATTATTCCAATGACACAATTTTGACATAGACATTACAATTTCAATTTCAAAGACATCAGAAATTAACTGTGAACTGCAGCATATAAAGCTAGAGAATAGCTAGCTGTCAAAACAAGACTAAAAAAACAAAAAACATTTTCATCAATAAGACTTTTCAGAAGAAGATCAAGATTTCAGCAAAGTGATACAGACAGCAAGTGATAGAAGGAAATTGTACTTAAAACAAAATCTCAGAAACTAAAACCAACAGCTTTGCGTAATTTTTGTGACCCTACATTTTCATTGACTTTTCATCATGGCTCATGATCAGAGACAGCAGTGACATATTTTCAACTTTTTTTCTCATTTTGGTCTGAAAACTTTGAATTGTAGCAAAGACTTTAAATAAAAAGAGAACCTGTAAAAATTGAGATACAACGCAACCAAAGGCTTAGCTGTATTACAGAGCTGGCTTTGCCCTGTAAAAACGTTGTTTCAGCAAGAAAACTAAAAGATAAGATGACGTTTATTCCAACTACTAGAAAATACAGATGTTAGTCCTAGATTATATCCTGTTAAAAAGAAAAGCTATGGGAGGGGGAAAACTTTTTAAAAGTATCAGAGTCACAACAGCTTTTTCACAGAGACAGAGAGAAGCAACTTGAATATAAATAAGTGTCCAAAATAGGTCAGCTCTTTTCTTGGCCACTGAAGTTTGATACTTTTCACTTGAGGTTAGCCTGGACAGCGGTGGCACACACACAGCAGGGGCACAGGCTGAGCCCATGGGCAGCTCCTAGCTCAGTGCGAGCCCTAGTGTCCCCAGCACAGCCCCTGGTGAGGGACCAGGGCTCACACAACCAGCGTCACCAGACACACTCACAGCAACAACTTTGCAGCAGTACCTGCGTTTCACCAGATTGTACAGGTTTCCAGTACAAGCTCACTCCCTTTCCAGGAGGGTTTTGAAGTACTGTGTGTCCACAGCCAGTTTTGAGCTTATCAAGCAAGAAGCATAACAAGAGACAGGGGGGATTCCACAGCCCCTGCCAAGACCCACCAGATCCATGCATCCAGCCCTGAGCATCCCAGCCACAGCCTGGCAGGGAGAAGCAATTTGTGTCAGGATAGGACTGGGCCCTGCACAATCCAGCTACGGTGGGCAAAGCCATTACCTCCCCGTCAGAGGTTACAGCCCCTTAAACCAAAGCAGAGAGCAGTTTTAGAACCAAAAATCAGGCCATGAGGTGCAGAGCATGCACCTCAGCTGCTCTGCCGCTGCTTCAATGGGAGAGACTTGGAGCAGTAACATCAGGCTGCAGAAGAACCACAGGTTTTCTCTCGTGTTTTTTTTTTTTAAAGGAAAAAAGGGAACAAGTTATTTCTCAGCACTGAGAGACAAGCCTGCCAGTCCAGCCTCAGCAGCATTCCTGCCTAGCTCTGCTTGTTTACCACCAATAAAAAGCCCATTAGTTGCACAATGTGCCTGTTAAAAATAACTCAAAAAAAAAAAATCATCACTGGCAAATTAGTAAGACAGCAGGACGCGCAGACACCTCAGCGTGGTGTTATGGAAACCACAGAAGAGTCAGACTTCCCTCAGGAGTTTTTCCCAAGGAAGATGAGCCCAAAGACTTATCTCCCTTTGAGTGGGCCCAGCTAATTTGAAGGGCTTGGGACCAAAATATGGCAGTCACCCAGCCAACCAGCCCAGGGTTTCCCATCAAGTGACTTCCAGAGAGAGAAAGTAAACTCACCAGGCTCAAATGCTGCTGGTTTGTGCTAATGAGAGCACAAGGTTCCCCTCACACAGGGGCAGCCAGCAGAGGAGGCTGTGGTGCTCTGAGGCTTCCCCAAAACTTCACACCCCTGCCCAGGGTCTGATACAGCAGCAGCAACAGGTACTGACTCCAACACACCTCCCTCCCTGGCCACCCAAGGACCCTCTTTAAAAGCATCGCTGGTATAAAAACAAAAGGGGGCATGGGGTGAATCATAAGCTGCCTTCCTTTAGGGACTGGTCACTCCTCACCAGACTCTTGTGGGCACTGCTGGCACAAGGAGAAAGACCTACATTTTCCCCATATATTTAAACACAACTGCTGTAAAAAAAATACCAAGCTCCCAGCCCAGTCCCTGATCAAATGAAACACAAAACTTCGTTTTGCCACCTGCCACACCCACCATTACTCTTCAGCTAAGGAGTCCACAGCAACACAGTTCCAACCTTGCAGACGGGGCTCAGAGTGCCTTTTCTGATCACAGCCTCCAAATTTGTGCAATTCAGGGGTCACTCCAAAGCTGACCCTGGGATTCACATGGGCAGTGGAAAGAGCGGAGGCGCTGCCTGGCTTCCCACAACCCTCCTTAAGCATCCAGAGCCAAGGACACAAGGGGAGAGGTAAATTCAGGAAGGTGCTACCCTGTGGGTTGTACGCAGAAGAGCTGAAGGTTTTTACAATACTGTTCCTCTTAGCAAACCCCGCTAGAGGCTGTGTAACCCTGGGAGCTTCAATGCTGCTTTTCCTCTTGAGACCAGCTGCCTTACACGGAGGCTGCCCCAGCCAAACAGCCCAAATCCCTCGCATTGCCACCAACCCCACCATTAACTAGTTAGGAAAAACCTGAAGATACCACTTTGCAAGGATGCAACCTGATTTTATTCACTGTTTCTCTCCACAACAGCAGGGTGTCTGTGACTCCTCTGTAATTAGGGTGTTTTTACCTTTCCTCTGTGTGAGCACTCACAACACCTTCCACGAGCCCAGCCATCCCTCTCTGCAGCCCCTCAAGAGGAAGCTCCTCTGGGAGCATGCCAAGCAGAGTTACACAGTGAGGACACTGCATTTGCGAAATAGGATGATGCTCACAAAGTGATAAAAGGGGACTTCAAAAGCAGCTGCAAATATCCAAGGTGGTGCTTTAGACTGACCTTTTCACAAGCAGAAACTTTCCCTTCCCATGCCCACAAAGGAGAACAAATGTATTTTTCAGACACACGCTTGATCCTCCAGATTTATAAGAATGAAAATGGGGTCACATAAGCAGGTGAGCAAGCGCTAGGCTAAAGCTTGGCTGAAAATACAATCTCTGTATATAAGAAATAAAAACATCCACCAGCACAGAGGGTCCACAGGATCTGTGTTACTACTATTACTAACAATTCTCCTACAGAGCCATGAACACCAAAAATTCCCAAGCAAGACCCAAATGCTACATCAGAAACACTCACCATCCTCAGACTAGAGGACAACAGTTGAATAAACAACACTAACAGACTTATGTCCAGGGGAAGAAGAGCTCCTCTCAGTCTGGGAAGTAGAAACAAACAGCAAGCCCTCTTCCCACCTAACATTTAAATTCAGGTGGGACTTGATGGAGACAACAGAGGGATAAGAGCTGCAACCAAATCAGTAGCCAGTGTTTTGGCCGGCATGATGAAGATGCTCAGCTGCTTCATCTCCAGCTGGAAATGGGTAACAGTAATGCCCTTTGCAGGGTCTCTATTTCTGCATCATGATTTTAAAGCTATGCTTAGGAACAGCTTTCCCACTGCTGACAAGCCCCTTGCACAATGACTAAACCAGTAACACCAATGAGATTACACTGAGGAAGAGTTTGGCCTGTTAAGGTCCCTACCAGATATACTTTTTAACAAACTGCAAAGGAGCTTCTTCAAACTGAGCCACCAAACCTCAATGTGCTCTGAATGCCTTGCAGGGATGGAGGTGGATGTGGCTATGTCAGAACAAGCCACAGCAGAGCTTTGCTGGACCACTCTCCATATGGAGACCTCATCAGCCATGGCTTGTGCTGGAGTGCCACCACCTCCAGCCCCACCAGAGTTATGTATTCCCACATCATTTTAACTAAATAGCTTATGTCAGGTATACTGACTCCATCCTGAGAGTGCTTAAAATCAGACCCAAACCACCATGGCCAGTGACCCGCTCTGTGCTCAACCCTGCTGCATCTAATGCATCCAAAACAATTTCGGGGAGAGGGCAGGAGGGGCAACTCTGCTCCAGCAGATTTCACGCCAGATAGAGTATCGCATCATCTGCACCACTGTAACGTGATGCCGGCAAGGTACTGTCAGCCCTGCTGCTGCAAGGCAGCATGCCAGCACAAACACCGTGTCGGGTGCTCCGGCTGGTTCGACAGCAACGCAACCATATCCTCAGGCCGGATCCAGATAGCGGCCTGCCAGCCGAGCTGGACGCACGCATCTCCGGTGCTGACGGCCACGGAAACCGAGCTTCAGTTAGCCCTCGTCGAGCTGGTTTTGGTTGTGGGGCTGCCCTCCGAGCTGGCGCAGGGGAGGTGGGGATGCAAGCCCCGGGAGTTTGCAATAAAGGAGATCTGTGTGGCTGGAGAGTGCGAGGTCTCCTGGGAACAGCCCTTTTACTGGGCTCCAGATGCTGTGGAGTGATTGCTTATATGAAGGCGGGGGAGGCCTCTTTACTGTTTCTCATTTCCTCCTTTTTTGCTTCCCCCCCCCCCCCCCCGCCCCGATTTCCTGGTTTTGTTCAGCAGCACAAGAGAGTCATTCATCATTTTTCTTCCAGCACAAGGAGTGCTCTCACCTCCCCCTCACCCCTAAATCCCTCCCCACCAGAAAAGGGCACGCGTTCGCCAGCCAAAAAGGCTCACAGCAGGGAAGGCAAAGCTCCCCAGCTCCTGCAAAGAGCTACGACACAAAGGGCCACATTTTCAGCTGGGTTCAGTGGGTGCCAGCCCCCAAAGGGTGAAGGCCAAAATTCAACCAGCAGAAACGCTAAGTCAGAAAACGGATATCAGCAGCGGAGGAAAGCAATTTGCACTGGTTTGAATTACAGGCAATGCAAAGCAGAGAGGAATTTGCATGCTGAGGAGACAGACAGCGCCTCAGGTAACCGGAAGAAAAGAGCTAAGAGATGAAGGTCCGCCTATGTCTCAGCCCACATGCTCTGATGGTCACTCAACTCGCTGAAACCTGGGAAAACTTTCCTTATGGAGTTGCCCCCCCAAGCTCTGGAAACTGGATGGGCACTGGTCCAAGTTCAGTTCAGGCCCTGCATTTGCTCCGCTCTACGTGACAGCAAGCCACCAGCCCCGGCTTTGGGATGAGCTTCCAGGAAAGCCCTGTTCAGTTTGCAGCAGCGGGGAAAAGGGGTGGCTACAGATGCAGACACTTAACCCATCTGGAGGGTCAACTTCATTGTAGGGCTTTGCTCCAAAGTCCACTTGGGTTCACAGACACACTGCTCTCTCCATAGCTTCTTGATGGCCTCTCCTTGCCCCATTTTGGAAGGAGAGCACCAGGACTAAACCATCTCAGTACAGCTACAACAGAGAAGAGAAGCTCTCTCCAAATGCCCTTGAGAAAGAGAGCGAGTAGGAAAAGCCCAAAGTAGTTCAAATTCTTGCACACATTTTTATAAAGCAACTTTGCATTTGTATGAAAACCAGGACAGTGCAAACACCTGGGGTCTGTTTGGGGTCTTTTCTTTTGAATGATGGCCTGGAAAAAAGGAAATAAAACTGGATGTATAGAAAATGTTCAGGTTTTGGTTTTGTTTGGGTCTAATCACAGCATTAACAGCAAACAAGTAAAAAATGTCTGCCTGTGGTCAAACCCAAGGCTTCTTTTTGGTCCTTTCAGAAGGAAAAATAGAAGATTGTGGTCAGTACTGGGGTCAGTTGGATGGAGGGGAGCCTACGTACGAGCAGCTCCACTGAGGAGGTACATTATGGCACAATTTCGGCCATAAAGAACTGGAAGAGCAAAGAAAACATAATCCACCAAGAGCCCAGCCATTTGGGACTAAACTCTTCCACACCCACTCAGCCAGAGATCCTGGGGCTCCTGCAGCTGCTGCTCAGGAGGCTCACCAAGTCAAGCAGGATCAGGGTCTCCCCCAAACACTACCAGCTGCTTACACCAACTGAAATGTCATTGTTTGACAAGACCCAAGTGTTACAGTGCGGGAACCCAGGCAGCCTGTGTTCATGTCTTGGGCAAAGGAAGAGTCTGGGGTCAATTTTCACGCATCCTAGCTCTGTGGGTAAACTGGTGGCATGCTCTTTGGAGCCACCTTTGAGAGTCTGGCTGTTTGTTCCCTTTGCTTTCTTTAAAGATGCTCAAATGGTAAACACTTTTTGCTGCTAGTCTCCCTCACCATCTTTGCAAGCTTGTTTTTAGGTTCCTTTGTGCTCCCAAGAAGAAACGCCAATATTTCAAAGTTACCTGAATAAAACCTTATATTTTGCTCTTTTTTTTTCTTTTTTTTTTTTTTAATGCTTTGGCAGCCAAACTGAAATGATCAGCCCCAAGCAGGAAACAACATGTGGACTGCATCATACTCCAAACCCAGAGCGTGTCACCTCCACAGCTCCCAGCCATGTTCACGCAGAGCTGTGCATCTGACCCTCCCACCCCAGTGCGATAGCCCCTGACTGCTCCTCTCTCTGGAGCAACAGCAGGTTTCAGCAGGTCTTCACCAAGCCAGACAGGTCAAAATGAGCCTGTTAGCACCCCACTGAAAATATGCAAAGTAAATCTGACAGCAGGCATTGGGAGAGAAGGTAAGACTGGTAGAAATGCAGCAAGAGAAAACAATAGGAAGACAGAGAGTGCAACACTTTATAGCAGGAAAAAAATAAACCTACTGACCAAAAAAAACGCAATGGGAAAAATGTACTGGGCTCTAGGGAAAAAAGCAGCAAAGGAAGAAGGTAAGAGGGGTTGGGATGAACACCCTGGCCTGAATGCACGTGGTCGGCATGGGTATAACTGGTGCATATTTCCTTCTTGGCACCAAGGAGATCCAAGAAGGCCCCCAAAAGCCTTTTGCAAATCAGGACCAAGCTCTTGACTTCTCCTAGGTGCAGCAGCTGCTGGATCCTTTCTTACCCATGGGGCTCTAATCCCACAAAAATCCAGGCTTCTGCTATTGGAAAGAATATTAAAATAAACTCAAAAAAATCCCAGGGGATTTTGCATTGGAGCCTTTTCAGTGTTTCCCTCATCCTGGCATCTTCAAACTAGGCAATACATGGCACCATCATGGCTTCTGTAATGTTCATCACTGGAACAACTAGCAGGCTGTTCAGTCCAAGAAATTTGCTCTCCTGAAATACAATCCCATCACTGGGTCTTCCAGGACCAAAGGAGAAGTATCCCCAAGAACAACACACCCAGTGGTACCTGCCTCAACTTCCTTGACTTCAGTGCAGCAGAGGCCAAACACAGGTGCCCATGGCCAGTCTGTGCTTGGGGGTAGCAGAAGTACAGTCGGGGAGGGATGAGATTAATTACATGAATAACAAAGAGCTGGATGTCAGCTCCCACCCCACGTAGCTCAGACAGCAGCACAGGGGATGCGGGAGGGAAGCAAGTGGCTCAAAACCCAGACGAGCTCCCAAATGAGGCTAGTATTACCCTATTCCAGCTACAGACCTGCATCTTGGCCTTCAGACGAGCCAGGAAAAGTCTTGCACATTTTCTTTAGAAAGGACCAGAACAGTGAAAAGCCCCCAGTAGGAGAGTTTTCCTTTCAGCCTGACCTGGACTGTCCTGTATATCCGCCACGAGGGCACAGCTGCCGGGAGCCAGCTTGCCCGCTTGGGGAGGAGAAAAGGGAAGTTAATTTTTGCAGCCAAAAGAAAATAGGGAGTTCTTTTCAGATGGCAGGAATGTAACCGTGACGTTTAGTCACTTGCTATTTCTGCTTCCTGGGTATGTCTATCTACAGGAAAGCCCCTGGATAGAAGTCTCTACAGGCAGCACTGCAACACGTGTTTGCCCAAACTTTGGTATCTAAACCTGCTCCGAGGTCCCCGTGCTGGCTGCCTGGAGAGCTGCGGGGTTTTCAGGGAGGTTCAGTCTTGCCCACTCTGTGCCTTGGCTGCCTTAAAACAGATGCATGTGTCTAGCTGGAAAAAGAGCAAACCTGCAACCCTGGCCTAAGGCTGCTCAGGGTCTGACTCACCAGCCGAAAACAGCAAAGCCCCGCTCTCCCCGTGACATGCAAGCCAGGGCACGACGACCTGCAAGCCAGGACACGACGGCAGCACTGCACTGCACCAGCCCCTGCGCTGTGCGAAGCTGGGTTGGAGTGGAGGGGAACCAACACCGTGTTCCCAGCTCTGAAATGCAGCCATTGACCACTGTCATGATGGAGAAATGCATTTGTTCCATGTTGAGCTGCAATGGCAAGTGACCATACCTCATGGTGTTGCTCTTGCAACAAAGATAGCACCTCTAGCTGAACTCCCCAGCTCCATCACAGGGACAGTATCTGATCCACCATGTCCCAGTCCCTGTCAGGCTGTGGCTACATGCCCTCCAGGCACTGTGCATGCTTCCATGGTTGGAGAGAGAAGAGAGCAACCCGTCTCGGGGTTACTCCAGTACAGAGCAGACTGCACACCTTGCACAACAAGCCCCAGGTACTGGCATCAAGCAGTCAGCTCAGCTTGGGTCACACTGCCGACACTGCTCAGCACGCGATTTCAGGGATTTCCAAAGCACAGCCCAGTCTGCTGGCTGCTCACAGAAGTACGTTCTTCATTGTGTTACTGCACTAATTGCAGTCTTGCATTGCAGAGGTTTTCTGCCACATGGCCTGAAGCCCTACTCATTCACAGCTCTTTCCTGGACAAAATTTTAGGAACTTCCCCCATTAAAAATTTTCGTAAATCTGATGGGAGTCTACTGCTTCAAGATAAAAGCTGCAAAATCTCACTGCAGACTCCACAGAGTTTCTCTGGATGTAATTTGTATGGCAGTGGGCAGTCTACTGTGGGTTGTAAACACTCCCACAGGAGCATTCACACACACAACACTGAGCTTGATGTCAGTCTTGAACATGGGTAATGATGATGGGAGACAAGCAAGATGCATAATTTAACTGCCAAAAATGCAGCTTCATCACAGGATGCCTTGGAGGGGATATGAATTCAGTTGACTATCCCTGCATAAGCAGGGAAAATAAAAGAGAACTGGAAAAAAAAAACAACAAACACAGACTCAGTTAAATATTTATAGGGGGCCGCTGCATTTCAGTTGCAAGCAGTTTTTTAGGTCAGCTGGGACATTTCAGCTCTGCTAGGGCAGATCAGTTCCAGGGGACAGGACACTGCTGACAACCACAACCTGGAGGCTGAACTCTTCTAGCATGTAACTCAGGGAAAAAACAGACTTGGGCAGGGTTGTTTCCACTGGTCACAGCCCAAGTGATGGGATCTCCCTTCTCACCATGGCTGCTGCTCCTGGTCACACAAGGTGGCAGGAGATGGGAACAGGTAGCAAACTGTATTTGTAAGAGTAGCCCCAAATTGGTCTTGTACATAGAGATCTTCGTATCTCAAAGCCTCAAAACACCACAGTGATGTACACAGACAAGGGTGTGCTTGCCTCCCCCAGCACTTAAATCTCCACTGCTAGAAGTCAGGAGGGCAGCTTACACACAAAGAAGGTACCTCTGTGAGCAGCTGGCAGTGCTCTGGAAACCCCTGAAATCATGGGCTGAGCAGTGTCAGCACCGTGATGGGTTTCTATAGCACTGTTCCTACCTCACAAGGCTCCCTCCATACTTTTTCATAAATTCCCAGTTTGTGCACCACTGGCTACCACCTAAGGCAGGATTTCAGGCTTGATGGACCTTTGAACAGGTTGGTCTGCTGCCCGGTCACGTCTGCACTGCTGAAGCACTTTCAGTGTGGTCTGAATTTGCAAAGGTCGGTTTCAGCACATGCAGGACCAGCCTAATGGCCAGGGGTGAAGGTAACAAATCCTTGAAATCCTTGATGAAAAGAATAAACAGGGAAATGGAGGAAAGCAATGACTGAAATCAGTAACAAACATTACTAGAAAGATGGAAGCTTTCCAACTGTCTGAGATTAGAAGAATTTACGTCTGCGTTATCATTTTATACTCTTTTTATCGGGCACATTTTGTTAATGATGAAAATTCTGTGTTTAAGCCCTTTGTCAGCTCAGCTGACCTTACTCCCTGCAGGATGAAGGTCACAATTCCCAAGAGGTCTGAGCACCAACCAAACCACGCTTTACCTGCAGGAACTTTACCACCTCCCTGGTCACCTTTGCCATGTTGAACTCACTTCATCCAAAACAAGGGGAAAAAAAAGCAAAGAAATCAAGCCCTGGCCAACAAAGGTGGGGTTGAGCGGAAAGGAGATGTTAGTCTCAAAAGGAGAACCCCCTGTCTGAACACAGATATCTGAAGCAATATTCGTAAAGCAAACACTGGAACAACCAGCAAGCAGTGTGCATTTTGCATGCCTGCCTCTTACCAGCAGGCAAATCTCAAGACAACATCAGTGCTTCTAAAAAGGAATTAAAATAAAAGCACACTGAGTCCACGGACAACCTTTGTTTAAAAGCCACGAGAGAGGCGGTAAGTTTCTACAGGCTGTTTCCCCACAAACCTAAGTAAGGGAAAGTTATCAGCTCTGGGCTTCCAAAATATTTACTCAGTCTAACCGTATTCTGACTACTCTCAAGCAGACCTTTCCAAAGTCCCATGTTGTCATTTTTATGGCATACCCTTGACCAAAACTCAAATGCAGAGCACCCTTTCACAAGGGTATTTCCAAGCACTTCATTACCATAGAAGCAAACAGTGTCCTTGCAAGGTAGAAACAGTGCTGTGGAAACCAGTCCTATGGGGAGAGGAGGCTGAAGGTGTGCAGCCTCCACTGTGCAACATCCAAGGGTCAGATCTGAACACTGCATCAAACTGAAACTGTGGGAGTCATTAAGAAGTCTAGATGAATGTCTTAAGCCAAGAGGCTGAGAGAAGACACCCTCATGGAGCAGGCTGGGGCATTTTAGTGGCTGCAATTGATCTAAAACTTGGGTTTAGATCTCATCTGGCCAAAAGCCACAGCTTGGGAAGCACGTCTGGTGGAGGATGTCAGTATATTCTGTGTGTTTCCTCACAAAGGCTTGGGATACCAGTTCTTATTTTTAGTACTATTTTCATTTCTTCATGTAATGAGTTCAGTGTTTCAGGCAGCCCTGGAGGAGCAGGAAGGACATGTCCCATAATAAAACTAATTAATTCATGTGGAATTTCTAGCCATTATTGTGAAAGTGGCCAAATTCCTCACTCCTGAAAAACTGCCAAACTGGCCATTAATCTGGCTGTGGTCACGAGCAGGATTCCTGTGGCCTCCTGCAACACCCAACTGGCCCCCGGGACAGAGACTGCAGCAACCAAAGTGGATGTTGTTATTTCCTCACACCGACTCCCACAGCCCGAGTTTTACTAAACAAGACAGTTGCCTCAGAGGGCTCCATGTCAAATTCCTCCCAGTGCCCCCAGACCAAGCATGTCCCAGCCATGTGCACAGAGGTCTAGACCTTCCTAGACCTCCTAAATGAGCTTAAATCAGGCATTTTGTCATTATTCAAAGCTCTGCGAACCAACTGTTTTCACCTGCCCAGCCTTGGCCATGCTCTCAGTGACAGGTGCCCTGACAGGAGCAAGGTACCAAATTTGTCCTGGAGATGTCAGAAGTTGTATTCCCACCACTCAGCTGGGTGTGGTAGGAGGCTGAGCTTTTTGGGCCCCATCGGCAGGCAGTGGGAAGCCAGGCTCCTCCACAGAGAAATTCCAGGCAAGAATCTCATCAACCAAAATCCCTCAATAATGCACAAAAATTAATGGAATCTGTCTCACTCCCTGCAAGCTGGGGGTGACAGGGTCTGTGGGGCCTGGCAGGGAAAAAAAGCATGGAATAAACTTATTTTAGGCACTAAAATCAATGACAACAAAATGACTCACAATACCCACAGGGAGCTGACCTGTTGTGTAAGAAGGGCAACATTTTGCCATAGTCTCGTTTTCCTCTCCCAATTCTGCATTGCTCTTTAAATTCAGTGATAGAGGGTTAGCCTCTAAATAGTACTTCTAGTGCTGTCGCACCACCCAGTCCCAGGAATGGCAACATTCCCTGAACACCACTAGAAGTCCAATATGCCCCAAATGTCCTGTGTACTGGACTACCTTTAACAACCTGGATTTCTAACAGTCTAAACAAAATCCTCCCAAAACCACCTCTGCACAAGCCATGGAGGCAGCACAGTTCACCATGGCCAAAGGAAGAGGTCCCCTACCATGGCCAACCATTGCTTTAGGCCTTCTCATCCCAGTTTCCATCATGGCAGATGATTTACCTGTCCACTCACACCACAGTCAGATCAAGATGTTGCAGCAGTGATTTCCCTGCCATTATATCAATCTGGTTCATATGATGTTCAGAAGAAAGGAAAGTACCCTCTACACATCAGGGATTGTATCAAACTCATGGCCCTTGGTTAGTGGTGGGTACTATGCTAGAAAAAGAATGGCTGTTGGAGCCCAGTAGTGCAGAAAGTGAGAAGGTTCCACCACAGGAACGTTGCCCTTGACCAGCTGGACTAAGAGATGCCTTTTCAGAGCCTGGGATGGAGCGTGGAGCAGTTCTTCCAACCTTCAGAAAGCAGTGGTTAGTGTTATCAGTCAGCATTTTCCTCACACTGGTTCAGCTGCAAACCTAGAAGAGCAAAGCAGCTACCATGTGGAGGGTGGATTGCAGGACCCCTGACAAGTGATCCCAAGAAGCAAGACATAATTCACCACTATAACTGGAATTTGTCTTTAGCACAGGCACTGCAGGGTGAATGAGGAGGACCAGGGGGAACAAAAAACAGCCACAGAAAGCCCTGGGACTGTTGGGTTAGCCTCACTGCAAACAGAATCACCATGGTGGCCAACCACTCCAACCCTACTCCACATCAAACTCTCCTGGCAGCCAGGACCCAGAAGACACAAACCAGGCACCCTGGAGAGCCCCTGAGCCAGCCGCTTTGGATTATCCACAGCCTTGGTAGCTACAAATCCCTGTTGGGGCTACAGGGCAGAGCCCCAGCACCAGGTCTGGGCTCCAACAGCGTGGGAGGATGGAGCCCCATGCCAGCCACCCCTCCCGTTCCTCCTCTTCATGCCATTCCTGTTCGCTAAACCTGAGTTCCTCTCCCCGATTCTGCTTGCTTTTGAAGTGCCAGATGAAACAGCACCAGATGGAGGCGAGCCGCTCGCCCGCTGAAAGCAATGGGAGACGAGCGTTTCCACATGGGCTGTGTGGGAGGGCTGCCACCGCGCCGGTTGCAAACCCTGCGTCTCCCTCCAGCTCGGCTTGCAGCCGAACGGCGTGCCGAGCACCACAGACAAAACCTCCTGGATTCAAACACAAAATGACCCCCAAGCAACTTTCCAGATGCAAAAAAAGGTCAGATTCTGGCCAGTTTCACTGCTTCCAGTCTTCTGCATTCACTGGGGCCGCTCCCATCGAGAGCAAAACTTGGGACTTCTAAAATACAGGGCACCCCCTACACTGGAGGAGACAGGTCACACTTTGAAGGTACCAAAAAGCTCTTGGAGGATACCCAAAACCACCAAAACATCTTCAACAACTCACTGTGCCCACCAGTCCCCTCAGACTGAACCAGCAAGCACTCCCGAGACATGGACATCAGGTGCCCACCCTTTTCTATTTTTTAGAACAGCAGGAGGAAAATATGGCAAGGTTATCAGACAACCTCCTCACCAAGCCAAGAGAACTCCATTAGCAGGGACTGGGTCTTCTACAGCTAGCCAGAAGATCTGAGAACAGACTGCCCTGGCTGAAGTCTGAAAAGCAAGACCTTATAGGGAAATCTTGCTGTGGTCTGGAGCAAAAATACTGGGCAAAACTTCATGAATTCTCCCAACAGGACTATAGGACTCTCCAACAGACAACACCATGCAAGTGACTGCAACAGTATGTCACTGTTGTAGGCATCGTGCATCACCTGGCTACAAGGACAAGCTGCAAGGAAGCACAAAAACTCCTCTCTAAAATTCCCTCCAGCCGGTAAGGTGTTGGAAACATTATTAATTTCAAAGGCAGAGCACTAGAACTCCCCTCATCCCACCTGAGCTGGTTTATCTGCAGAAAATATTAAGGAAAAGCAGGGATTTCAACACGGTCCAATTCCCACCAGTGCTTTGTGTCACTCTCAATTACAGTCCAGAATGAAATACCAAGAAATCGTTCCTCACAGGCGGCAGAATTAATGGGATCTTTGACTACAGAGAGCACCAGGCAGTGAACTTGTTCCCTTACCAGCCAAGAGGCACAGTGCAGCTTTCTTCAGAATAAAAGCTGCAATGTCAAAGGATAGTTTAAGGCTTATAAAAGTGACCTGATGTTTCCCAGTATTCCAGTCCTTAAGAAAGGCACATGATTACTGACCCTTCCTTTCTAAACCAATTTATTTCTACCGTAAGCTGATGAAGCAAGAGACTTTATCTTCCCACTGGTATCTAGCTAAATTACGTGTGGGGCAAAACACTGAACATAAGACAATCAATAGCGCAGTTACAACAAGCTGTCAAACACTGGGCTGCAGCAAAGCTCCGATAACTGTGCACTAACCCCTTTCTCTTAAGCCTTTGCCTAGGATAGCCACCACATCACGTTCGCTTGTAATTAGATGTCAACTCGTTTAATGAGGTCACGCTTGGCCAGTTCGTGAACAAGAAACACCTCCTAGCTTGCTGGCAGTGACTGCTAAAAGTAGGCAAAGATGTTTCAGTCAGACTCGCTCTGCTGAAGCTAGTTTGTCTTTGTGGAAATAATAGTAAAACTGGATTTGCAATCTGCTAAACTGGCAGAAAACTCATCCTTCCAGAAAAGTGAAGATTTGGTTCGGTTAACTCCCTATCATGGCTCACCCATGGTCCAGACAAAGACCAAGACCAGTATGACAGAGCACGAGGATGTGCACCAGGACAGGGAGGGTGTGGGGCATGACTGCCATGAGATCAGCTCAGCAGGGATGAAAGGCAGGCAAGAATAACCTGCCCAGCATGTTAGGATCCATAGCAAGGATTTTTCCTTCTCTCCCAAGTCCACACCTGAAGCACGCACCATGGTTAGCCTCCAAATCCCACAGCACGCTCAGCACCCATGAGGCAGCACGTTGTTGCCTGGCACAGAGCAAAGGGACACATAACACAGCTCCCTCCCTGAGGCAGACATGGAGCACTAGTGCAGCTTTCTCCACAAACCCAATGCCATCAGGTAAAGCCTCACTCTTCCACTGAGGACAAACCTGCCTCTTCTGGCAGATGCCAATAGTCAGCAAGGACAAGTTGGAAAGCCAAGCCCAATGTGTTCAGTATGTGCTGCTAAAGGACACCCTCAAAAGTGGTCACACACACACACTGTTTCAGGCAGCACCTCCCCAAGGAAGAGCCAGGGGTGAAGACAGGGGGAAGCGATAGTGGAAGCACATGCAATGGCAATGGCTTTGCATCCCTCTGATACTGAAGGGGTCTGCTAAGCAGCCACTGGATTGAAGTTACATATTTCACCCTGACTCAAGGAAAGAAACCAGGAATTCTTACACGTGGAAACTCAGTACACCACCAAGCTCGGCCCTCTTCCTGTAACTGAAATACTTTAAATTATAGCATCTTTGCATTTTACCTTGGAATTCCTCTTACTCTGTCTGTCTAGAGCAAAAGATCCTCCCTGAAGGAATCAGAGTCCCAGTAGGGAAGGCAGATGTGACCATGCTCAGAAAGCTGGAATTGCCCAATCCAAGCAGAAATGCAAAAAATCCACCAGGAAAAGTCCTGTTCCTCCTAGCTCCTTAGTGCTGAACACGTGACCAGGAAAAGCAGGTACAGGAGTGCTGCTGGCTGCTGGGATGAAACCCTGCCTTCACAAACCCAGTCCTGTTCATGGGTAACAGCGACAGCTGCCCATCGGGCAGATAAATTAGCCCCAGCTAATACTGCAGCCAGGTCTAGTACAGAGCCATACACAAACACACCTCTCGCATTCCAGTTTTCACTGTTTTGCCTCCCGAATTGTTTATCTCGGCTCAATTCCTGGATGTGGATAAAACAAACGACATGGACTTTCTCACAGACGGGGCTTCTTGCTGTTCCCTTGACAAATACCATGCTCAGCGAGTATGAGCCTGGAACCCAGAGGAAAGGAAACAACTGCAAAGGGCAAGAAGGAAATGGATCATTTGCAAAGGGACAGCATGAAAACACATTTCTCCTTTGGGCCAGAGCCTTGAAATCTTCCCAGGCTTCCCCCTCCCTCCAAACCACCATTTTCACACTGCTATCACCCCCACCACAGCAAACTCTAGTGGGACTGGAGCAGGAAATAGCATTATTTTCAAGAAGCTGATCCACAAGGTGCTATTTATTGTCTTAAAGATGATAGCCAGCCCAGGGACCGACCAGGTTAGCTCTTGACCAAGATACAGCTGCCATGAAGGAGCTTGGAGACCTGGTCCATCTACTGGCAAAGCCCCAGAGGCAGAGAGGACAGATGAGCTGTGTATTTTTTCATTCATCCCTAGAGCTGTTCTTCACTGCATTTCACTTTCAATAATTTCTTCCAAGGCAAGAAGCTCTGCAGACATTCAGTTTATCCTGGGCAGAGCCGCTGTAGTGGCTGTGGACATACTAACACACTCCCGTGGATGTGGTTCTTGCAGTTGGCTTCTCTGGTGTCTAGTAATGTCCAAGGTTGCATAAGCCAGGCTGAATGTCTGGTTGCAGGTACTCACAACTAACCTCCCTTTTGCTCATGTGCTTCTGCCTCAAAAGACATCTAGCACAGGACAAGGGGGACACTCATAGCCTGGCTTTCCTCTAGCCCTCACCCACTTTTTAGCTACACAGTGCCTTCAGCACATCCACTGCTGCATTAGATCTGGTCAACTTGACTGACAGGGTCAGAAGTTGTGGGGGCAGAAGGACAGATACACATGCAGATCATGACGAATGCTTCCTTTCCTTATAAAAGCAGGAGAAAAGCAGAAGTCTTCCTGGCAATTCAGTGGACATGAAAAATGCACTCAGCATTACTGGCATGGTTTTCAAGTTGCTGTTAAAATTCCACTTATATTATGCTACCTCCAACCTCAGAGTCTTCTGTGTTTTGGAGCAATATATTAAACTGTCTTTTAGCAGCTGCCTGCCAAGGGGAAATGGAGGTTTTGACATTTGACCCATAAGGAAGGATGTGTGGCATTTGGGGCTACCCAAATAAGGATTTTAGTTGGATGCTAAAACAAGCTGCGTTTTTAACAGTTAACTGTTTTGACGCTGTTTCTGTGTCATGGGAGTTCAAAGTGGAGTCCCTGACCAGGTGAATGAGGCAACCCCAGCCCTGCAAGCTCAAGTTTGCCTGGGGCCGCATTCTTTGCACAGCTCTCTTTCCATTTGGAAAGGTTACTTTGCACTGGCATAGACTAAAAAAAACACATTTGTTTTAATAAAGAAGTGAGATTCCAAAGCACAACTCAATAGCCAGCAGTGGGTTCTGAGGCAGATCCCACTGAATTAGTACAAATATCCCAACAACAAAATAAAATAATACTACAAACCCAACTGAACTGCACTAGCAAAAGGAAGAAAAATTCCCTTAACTGGTCAGCTTTGGACAGTGGCTCAGGAACTTTTTTGCAGAGTGGAACAAATTTTATTCCTAGGACCTTGTCTCCCTTAGGAGAAAACAGATGCCCTTCAGCTATTCTCATAACTTGGGCAAGACAATTTAGGACATTTGCAGACATCGCTAAGATCTGCCCTCCTCCACCTCCTAGCCCAAGGTCCCACCTTGGAGCAGCACTGTCACCCTGCTGTACCTTGAGCCATTTCAGGTCACTGATCTGACAGAAAACGATTGACTTGTTTCCTGGGGCTGGCTTTCTGCAGGATTAACTCCTGAACCAGCCTGCTCTGACACAAGGTGAGAGCTAAACCCAGCAGAAGGCAGGCAGAAGGATATTGCAGCTGAGAGCTGGACAGGACCACACAAGCACTTGATTCCAGTTCATGATGACCAAAGCAGAAGGCAGCATCCCCACCCTCCAGCTGAGATTGGAGAGGTTGAGAGACCTCAACGGTACCTGAAACGCCTCTCAAAGCACATTGTGTCTCCAGGACCCATCTGGTCCTCGACCACCCTAGACTTGCTTGAAGAGAAGATGGCTATCAGGGACTGGGACATTATCTGCCAGGACACAGACAGCCCTCACTCTGCTCCCCGTGTCCTGGTGGACCTCAGGTACATTGATTAGTCCACCTGCAAAACAGCGTGCTGATCTCGCTGAGGTGCTGAAAGAATAAACACGCTCGAGACTGGCATGAACTCTGCGAGCTTCGCACGCACAGTAACAACCCTCTGTCCCCAGTGCAGGCGGTTCCAGTCAGCAGTACATAAAGTTTGTTACGCGATGACCTGAAATAAACTGTAAAAGAGTGTGGTGCAGTGGCATCGAAACTATTTCAGAGGCCCTGATCCCTGGAGGTGCTGAGCCTCTGTCTCGCTCCCTCCACTGGTGGGAGTTCGTGCACTCGCCTCCCCGGGGGGTAGAAGTTCTCAGCCTGATTTCCACAGACGGCTGCTATTCTGTTCCAACATTCCCAACATCTTCAAAATACCCAAAACCTCTTGTGCAATGAGCAACATCCCCTGCTTCCTAGCTACATGGTGGTTTATGTTACTTTCCGCCTACAACCATTTCAGGATTGGCTTTACAGACCTAAGTGGAAGACTAAACAATGCTGGAGCCACAGCAGGAGAATTTGCAGAGTTTTATTCCTTGTTTCATTTGGGCAATCCTTCTGCCTCTCATCAGGGACAAAAAAACTTGCCAACCTCTTAATTTAGGAATAGCACAAGCTCTGCATTCCAGTCCTGAATCAGTCAAAGGAGCCTTTTAAAGCTGGAAAGGGGGAAAAGGGCAAATACCTTTAAGCACATTAAAAAAAAAAAAAAAAAAAAGCTTCAACACCTGCCTTTTGCAGGCAAAAACCTGCTTTCGGGGCACTCTTGAAACTAGCTTGACATCAGCATTTGAAAGCGAATTCCAATCCTGCTCTTTCGGGTGCCAGACTGCTTTCCCTGTCACTGCTTTAAACGAAAAGCAAACTCTCCCTCATATATGTTTTGCAGGCATGCTGCAGATGGAAGCGATGCTGTGAGTCTGAACAGAAGAGTACCAAGTGAAGCTGGCAGATTTGGGTTTTGGTTTTGTTGTGGGTTTGGTTGTTTTGGTGTTTTTGTTTTTTGGTTTTTTTTCTAATGGCTACAACAACCTGTTAAAATTTTGTATTCTGAAAAGAGCAAACCCTTTTCTGGATTTCCAAGCTCCTCTGCCAAGACATGCTTGACTGTGAATATTCCAGCTGCATGTTTCACATCATGCTGGTTAAGGATGTGCCAGTATTTTTATTATTCACCCCCTATGGACATTACAGAGCACCACATACATTAAAATGTTCTTAAACTGTGCTATTTATGTGTGTGTGTATTACACACAGAGATACGGTCAAATAAATCACATCCATCGTAAAGGACTAAAGATAATAAAATCAAGCAAAATACCCAGTGAAGTAACATAATTCTGAAATAAAGTCCATACAAGCAAAAAAAGCAGCATTAACTTAGAAAATCACCTCTCAACCCATCACGGCAATGCTGTCTGCACATCCCCCTCCCGCCAACTTCTTGTAAAAGCATAAGCGTGGAAGTCAGCGCCAGATTCCTTAAATCTAAATGCCCTTGGCTTCTTCTGGAGAGTGTAAAATTCACTCCCTTGACACTCATATTCCGTAGTCAAGCAAGACTTCACATCAACGTGTTCTCCAGACTCCCAGCTCTCCCACAGCCCTTCGCAGCTGGGCAAAGGAGAAGGGACAAGAGTGGGGACAGGAGTGGGGACCCGCAGCGGTCACAGTCTGGGTACATGGAAGCAGCGGCTTGCAACGTGCAGTTTTCCCTGCTGCTGGTTTTTCTCCACTCCCCTCTCTCCATCTCTGCCCCTCGAGTGGAGCAGCGTGCTCAGGCACTCGGAGCAGCGTGCACAGGTACCCAGCTGTGCTCCCGTCGTCCCGAGGAGCGAAGCTCAGAGGTACAGCCCGGTCCAGAGCCTTTTTAAACAAAGCCTCAACAAGAGGGAAGGGAGGTAATTCAAAGTCGTGCTGCTGAACTAGTTATGCGAACAGGGTCAGAGCCCCAGTCCTAGCCAGGGGAGCAAAACCAGCAAGGAGGCAGAAATCAAGGAGGGGTGATTTCAAAGGAGCAAGTGCTGGGTTTCACTCCCAGACCTGATTCGGCAATTTTCAACACCCCACGGAAAGGGAAGGAGCTTGCGGCCGATCGCAAGGGAGAGGAGGCATTAATAAAAGCAAGCTCTGCTGTACGGGCATCCCCAGGAGCGCTCCCTCCCACAGCAATTGCAGCAACAGGTCAGGAGCCTGCTGGCGTCCCCGTCCTTCTGGCTGTGCCCTCGGGGAACGCTCCTCTTCCCCCGGCACCCAGTGCCTGGACCAGGGGGGCCAGAGGGGGGCAGGACCCCCACGGGAGCCAGCAGCGGCCACCCCGGCTCCAAGGTGGGCTCTGCTGGGAAGGCAGCCATAGGGAACGGGCTCCCCGCAGCCACCCCCTTCCCACCAGGCAGCACATGGTCCTCCCACACGGCCTCTCCCCGTATCTTTGGGGCATCTGTCACCCTCCAGGGTGATTTTACTCCCCCACCAAACCCAAATCTGAACCCCCACCTCCCTCCATTCCCCGAAGGACTCCCCTTCCCCTCAGCTGCATCTCCCCAAACTTCACCTTTATCTGCCCCCATGGATTTTCTTCTCTAGAAGATGCCAAACCCCACTCTGCCCCTCGGGGCAGTCCCTGCATTCCCCTTCGTTACAGCCCACCCCGGGGTTCCTGCTCCGTGCCGAGGAAACCTCTCCAACCCCCAGGGTAGCTGCACCCCCAAATACCCCATTTTCCCCACACCCCTAGGGATGCACTCACGCTCCTTCCCCGCCTCCAGCGCCCCTCTCATCCCTGCCCCTTCGTCCCTCCCTGGACTCTCTCCTCTCCCGCTGGGACCCCCCTTTCCTGCCCTCCCGAGGGGTTCCTCTGCCCCGGGAGGACCCCCTTCAGGCCACCCTTTAGGATCCCTTCGTCCCCTGGACGTGCCGGCTCCCCTCTCGGTCCCGGGTGCCCGGTGCGTGGTGCCCGGTGCGCAGCGCACAATGCCCTGTCCCCGGTGTCCGGTCCCATCCCCAGGCGGGCTGCGCGGTGCCCGGTGCGCAGCGCCCAATGCCCGGTGCCCAGTCCCTATCCCCGGGCGGGGTGCGCGGTCCCCGTGCGCAGCGCCCGGTGCCCGGTGCCATCCCCAGGCGGGCTGCGCGGTGCCCGGTCCCCAGCACGCCGCGCAGGGCGCTCCGTGCCCCGTCCGCGGTACCCGCCGCCCCCGGCGCGGGGTGCGCGGTGCCGGGCGCTGCTCACCTGCGGGGCGCTCGGCGCTGGCGCCGTACTCGGCCGTGTCGCGGCGGCGGGCGCAGGTGCCCTGCCCCTGCACCAGGGCTTGGAGGGGCAGCTCGGCGCCGGGGTCGGGGTAGCAGCGCAAGCCGGCGGCGCAGCGCGGCGTGTAGACGCCGCACGGCTCGGCCTCCAGGCGGGCGCACACCGGGCAGCAGCCGCAGCCCGGCTCCCGCACCAGCTCGGGGCAGGGCGGGCGGGCGGCCGGGGGGCAGGCGGCCAGGCGCTCCGCCGTGCAGGGCGGGCAGCGGAACAGCACCTCGGGCAGCGCCGGCCCCGCCAGCGCCAGCGCCGCCGCCGCCGCCGCCACCAGCAGCCGCGGCCAGGCGGCCCGCGCCGCGCCGCCGCGACCGACCCCGCCGAGCGCCATGGCGGGACTGACGGGCGGCGGGGCCGGCAGGTGGACGCGCCGCTCGGCCCCCCGGCGGCGCGGCACGGCGCGGCGCGGAGAGGAGCGGAGCCGAGCGGAGCCGAGCGGCGCGGCACGGCACGGCACGGCACGGCGCGGCGCGGCGCGGCACAGCGCGGAGCGGCGCGGAGCGGCGCGGAGCGGGGCCGGGCGCGCCGCGGCGCCGCCGGGTCCTAGAGCCGCCCCCGCGCCCGCCCGCCCCGCGGGGGTCGGGGCTGCCCCGGAGGGGAGAGAGGAGGGGAGGCTACCCCAAGAGGGCGTCGGGGGATGCCGCGCAGGAGGTGCGGGGTGCCCCAAAGGGGAAATGGCGGAGGGCTGGCCAACACGGGGAGAGGGCCTGCGGCAGCGGGAGTCCGGGGCTGCCCCCACGGGGGATGGGGATCGGCCTCGCAAGCGGGTTGGGGTCTGCCCCGGTGGGTAGAGCGGGGCCAAACCCGGAGGGAATCGAGTCCTGCCCCACGGCGGGGGTTGGGGCCTGCCCCGCAGAGACACCTTGTACAGGGAGGGATGGAGATGCTGCCCCACGAGAGGGTGGGGGTCTTGCCCCACAGGGACACTCGGTGCTGGCGGGGGGGAACCGGGTGATCTCCACACCCCCAGAGAGAGCCGAGAGGGGGGCTGGGGGGAGGTGGGGCCTCACTCTCACCCTGTTGCCCCAGAATTGCCAGGGCCAGGCATGAGTAGACATGTTTTGGGCCAGGTCCCACCGTGGGGATGGGGGGGCAAAACCTGGACTCAGGGACAGTCCCACCACCCAGCCCCCCACCCAACGCTGGGCCTGGGAGCCACCCTGCCTCCATGGGAGCAGGACCCTGAGGTCGCGTGAGCCCCCATGGAGAGGCAGGGCCCCATGCCCATGGCGCTGCCCGCATCTCCAGACCAGCTGCCCACAAGTCATTTACACCCCCAGACCAAAGCAGCAGGCTCAGCACTTCCCCTGCGGCACTGCCCTGCGAGGGTGCCCGAAAGCCGGGGTACAGGCCAGGGTGCAGAGGCAGAGCTCTCTGGGCTTTGGGGTTTTGGTGTGAAATACCCATTTCAAACCCTGTCACGCTCCTATCCCTGCTGCCCGACCGTCGCAGGCTATGCAAAGGATTTTAAGTGCAAGGGGTATTACGTGGAGGTGACTTTTTTTCACTAATAAAAAATAATAACAACAAAGCCGAGGGAATGCAACTGAGCTAATGAAGCTGGAAAATTCAGTTAATATCATCGTGGGATTGTATGGTTAAAGTCAGGCAGTGAGACAGCCTGAGTTCCCTCAGCCATGGGAATGTCAGCTTTGGGACACTTAACATTTGCTTCTGTAGTTTTCTGGTGGTTTGGGTTTGTTTTTTTCAAATTAAGAAAAATGCAAAATGCTGCTGTTGATGACTCGTGTGGCACAACTTTCAGCACAGGATTACTCATGGCCCTGGAGTTATACAACAACATGTTTGTTTGTGGGATCAACAAGCACAGGGTGGGACGATGGTCTGCGGCATTCAGCACGCTCCATGAAATCCCCGTGATAACATCCTGGGACCAAGCACGCGGTCCCATCCCAGTCCCTGGGTCTTCCCAAGCAATTGCTCGGGTTTTACAAGAGTTTCACCAAGCATGGTCCCTTTCTTTGGCTGCCCATCACACTGCAGATAACTTGATGTGGAAGAGCTGCCCATTTGCTTTACTTTTTAAAAAGTACCAGTGCTTGTTTGCACCTTGCTTAAGCTGAACCGTGATTTTAACCATCCCCGTTTCACTTCTGGAGAAATCCAGTTAGTTTTGGGGTCCCTGTAGCAGCAAGCACTCATTGCTGCTTGCAGCAGTCATTGCTCTGAGTGTAGTGGACTCCGAAACTCCAAGCCAACAAAAATGTTCCCCTGAAATTAGAAGCAAAGAACAAAAATATTTTTATTCCACTTCACGTTACAAAATCCTTTTTTGTATTACAGAACCCAAATTTTAGCCCAAGTGACTCAAGGAAGTCTCTTCAAGAAGACAAAAAAAAAAAATATATGTAGAAAAAAACCCAGCACAGACTTTGCATTCGTTACTCCCACAAATCTCAAAGTGGGAAAACGGGATGCACAGCCCTGCACACAAGCAGCCCCTCAAAAGCCTTCCTTTAAAACAGATTTGCCAGCAGATGTTCAATAGAAAATGGAGCGAATTATTTTCACCGCACACTCACGACTTCTTGGGGATGGGGGGGAAGGAGGCTCTCGGTACCTTTTTTATGATCTGCCGTTGACTTCACTAATGACTCACATTTGGTTCCAATGAGATATTTTCATATGACTAATGAATCTATATTTGGAGGTGTAAGAGGGTTTGGCTAATTATCTGTTGCAGTCAGTTAAATATTCCAAGTATTCAAAATAGGTTTTCTTCCAGTGGCAAATGTTATGCCCCCACGGTCTGTCTTGTCCCGGTGCATTAAAAGCAGCCCAGCACTTTTGACTCGTACCAAGCTGACATCTGGGTTTCTGCATGTGTAAGCACAAGAGATGGCCTGAACTTAATTATACAGCGATCCAATCCTGCATTTTTTAGGTGGCCAATAGGTCATTCCCCAAGGGACGATTTAAACCCGATTTTTCAACACGCACTTGATGCTTGCAGCGGCCCGTTTTGCTGGGGGCATTTACTGGGGTGCCATTAATAACTCCTGGCAGGGGCAAATTCCTTATGAGCACCGGTGTGTAGGCTGCTTGTGCACAAATCATTTTTCCACAGGGAGGGCTCAAAATCTGATGAGAGAAGGGAGAGAGGAGGGGGAGGGAAGGGGCTCCATCAGCTCAACTGCCTGAATTGCAGGAGGACATAAAACATAATGATCCTGGAGGGAAAGAAACCGTACGCAGCTCAGATGTGGGAACGAGCCAGGATTTCCTGTTCATATGCCTCTTTAGTAGGTGCTCGGGCTGTTCTCCTTCTTTTATCGCCGTCATTTTCTTTGTCTGCCACCGAAGCAATAACGCCGGTGCAGATACAATAGATCAGATGTTCCCCCTGCCCCTGCTGCTGCAGCCCTCAGCCGGGAGACCTCTCTGTGCAGCTCTCCAACTTGAGCAGAACAATAAAGAAGATTTTACAGCTGTTGTGGGGATGGGGGGAGGCGGGGAGGCAGAGGGAAAACAGCTTGAGTGCCCGTGGCCAGCTATAATTTCTCCAGTGGGTCTTTGCTGACAGTTTTAGGATTAACAAGTGAGCTCTGTTCACAGGCATTTACCCCTCTGGATAAGCTGGCCTGTTTGTTCTCAAGGGTTTATTTTACCCTACAAAATATGGCATTGCCAAACAGATGTAGGCTTGTTCCTAGAAAGGCAAGTTATAGCTGAAGCTGCATCTCACAGAGGCTTTAGCCCTTGGAATTGTTTGGAAATGCTACAGTATTCCTCTGACCCTTTTCAGGGCAGTTTTTTCCCACAGACGTGCTGGTCGATTCTTTTATGGCTCTGTCCTTTGTCAAGGATGAATTAGGAAAAATAAACTTGCAAACAAAAAGTGGAGGCCCAGCACGGAGATCCTCTTGCTCCCAATGATTAAGAAGTGTTTTACAGCTTGGAGCGGGGGAAGGGGGGAAGAGAAAACAATATGTTCTCCTGCATTTTCCTTTCCCTCATTTTTAGCATGGTGGGTAATGGGGGAGGAGGGGGAAGAAATTAAAAAAAAGAAAAAAGAGGAAAAAATAATAAACCAGTCTTATTATTTTTAAAGGCCCCCTTTTCATAGACTGGCACAAAGTGCTTTATGGTGAGTGCTGGAGAAAGTCTCCTGTGTCCCAGAGCTGCCATGGCGAGGGGCAGGTGATGAGGAAGGGAAGACTGCGAGGAGGAAGGCTGAGGATGCATGCTGGGTCAAATGTGAGTGTTTGGTGGCCAACATCTTGCTTTCCGCCTGGAGATTTGGCAAAGTTTGGCCATGAGTAAAAGTTTGCTGAGGGGCTGGGACCTGGGAATTTCCACCGATGAAGCGCATCAGGGGCAGGACAGCGAGGAGGTGGCAGGGGTGCGTGCCCAAGGTCAGGGCTAGTTGGTAGTGGGGGCAGAAAGAGCTCTGCCCCGATCCCTGTCCTCTGCAGGGGGGACCTCATCTCCCTCTCAAAAGGAACAAAATAACCTTAAAATCCAATTATGGAGATGCCAAGTCTCATCACAAGACATGTGTGCATTCATGGTCTCAGGTGATGCCCTGCCTTTGCCAGCCAGCATGTTTTTCCCCTCAGCAGCAGGTCAAGCATGCTGCTGAAGTTTTGGAGGCCAGATCCCCACCTCACCCACAAGCCCAGCTCCCTTTCCCTACAGTGGCATTTGGAACATGGCTCCCTCTCCCCCCCTACACGCTCCCTAGGACCATAGGTGCCTGACGCTCCAGCCCCACCCCGCTTCGTCCCTGGCCACAGGAGCAGTGAGGGTGGCACTAACCTGCCTCCAGACACCCCAGTTCAGCAGCTTCGCCCACCAAATTGGGGTGGTGGGAGTGTGCTGAGCAGGGCACTGCATGGACAGGGGAGGCAGTGTGAGTCCCACTTGATCCAGCCTGCCCACAGTGCTAGCTGCTCCCCAAGGCAATCTCACTGAAAATGGCAAGCTTTCAAGGTAATAAAAGAATGGCCCATAAATATGTTACCAGCATCACCTCTTCTTCCTTCCCAGGGTTAGATGCCTAGAGGTTTGCTGCAAACCTTACGGGCGCTGCCAGAGCACGTGGGAGAGAGCAAAGGTTCAAGTGTGGCAAAACCAGATTTTGCCCACCCGCCAGGCTCGGTCAGCTGAAGTGGTTGAACATGAAAGTGGGAATGGTTCTCATCTGAAATGAAGCTGATGTTTTCTCACTTGGAGGAATGAGCAGGCGAGGAGCACTCCCCCTGCTCTGCACTAGACAGGGACAGAACTGCACCATCTGGGTTGCCACGCATCTCCCCAGCACACCCTCTGCCTGTCCCTGCTCTCCAGCCTTCGCTCCTGGTGGTGACTCGATTTTGTTTGCCCTGGGGTTACACCTCAGCCTCTTGTCCTTCCGTCCCCCAAAACTCATCTAGCATGTTTCATGCTTCACTCAGCACTTTCCCTCTGAAGCTTGGTTGGCTCCTGTGTGAGGAGTGCAGGTACCCCGCAAGCTCCTGCAGCTCTGATCCACACCCTGAGCTCTGCTGCTCCAGACTTCGCTCTCAGAGGTAGGTCTGAATCTCCCTGATGCCCCAGGCCCCACTCTCCAGCCTCAAATTGTTTTCCCCAGGTGCATCAGCCTGGCCAGAGTTCAAATGTCAGCAGAAGGGTCAATTACAGGCCACTTTCTTTACATTTACCCTATCTGAGATGTTTTTAGAGCAGCCCTAAATGCATTATCTATGACCCTGATCCAGTAATTACAAATGCTTTGGAGTGGTCCAGGCTAGTTTGTTTAGGTTTCTCCAGAACTGATTAGAGATTAGTAGAGCTAAAACCACCCATTAGCTGGAAGGCATAAAGCAGTGGTGGTTTCCAGGCTCAGGGACCAGGTGCTTCGTAACTGCCTGTCTCCCAGGCACCACCTCTCTTCAGCAAGGGTGCAGGGGAGGGAGGCAGAGTGCCGTGACTTTGTCTGGTCTACAGTTGCCATACATAGCAGAGGCTTGTAGATGCTATACATAGCAGAGTCTTGTGGATTTGGACACCCTGGTAGCCAAACTCCTTGCTCATCCCTAAGCATCCCTCGAAGATGCTTTCATTAGTCTCAGGTGTACAAAGCAGTTTGAAATCAAGCAGCTGACCAGGAGGAGGTGATGCAAAAAGGGTTAAATATTGACCTAGGATGGTCAGGCACAGTGACTCAGCTTATAGGGATGATAAAACAAGAGGAGAGAGGATTTGTGTGGAGATTGTCCTTGACTTCAGCAGGTACCAGGGTTAATTGCTGTTGGAAAAGGACCTGGTGAGGATGAAGGAGATGTAGCTGAGGGAGGGGAAGGAAGAGCCTTTATCTCAGTCCAAGGTAGCAGTACATCTTTGCAGAGATTTTCCTACTTTAAACAAATCTCTGTTTGGAGTGGGACTTGGGTGGCTAAAGGACCTGGTACTACCCATAGCTTCTCTATTACAGTTTCCCAGTTCCAGTCCTGCGGGTATCAGCAGAAGGTGACCTCTTTGCAAAGACTCTAAAACTTCAGCACCTTTTCAGACATCACAAAATCCCAGCCCTAGCCTATAGGGAACAGGGATTATTAGTCTCTGGGTTTGGTGGGCAACAGCCCTATCTTCTTACCTGAGGACCCACTCCTCTGGCCTCAGAGACCTTCCTGCTCCAGGCTACTCAACCCTCATTTCCCTTCAGTGGTAGGAGTGCTCCCACAAACTCATGGGCCTGGGCGTAAGACCTGCCTCATTGCTTACACCTACTGAGTCTTCCAATGTGCTCCTTGGTTTCCATGGGGATTTAGATCCTCAGATAAAAGTTAGATTCAAAATCCCTTTGTTTCAGTGAGTCCAGATGCTAGAGGATCCAGCTCCTTGGAGAGGGCTGGAACAGCCTCGCAGCCCCATGACACAGTGGGAATAGGAAACAGGCAGGATCCCCCTGACAAATATAAGAACCCAAAGATCCCTTTGACATTTACATTGACCAGCTTTCCCTCGGTGTCTGGTACCCCTTGAGCAGGGCAGCGGGATGAAAGCATTTCAAATGCTTAAGAATTTTATTAGCAGCATCAGCCAACATTTCCACTTGTTTTGTATTTGCTGTTGGAAAAGCAATAACAGCTTTGGAGAACCTACTCAGGAGAGAAAACAACTCTTTCCTAGGCACCATGCTGGGATACTGCTTTGAGTAACAACATTGCATGCAGGAATGGAAAGGGGCTGCAGCCCCAGTAGGAGCAGGGATTGCTTACACGAGCCCACGGAAAGTGCTTGAATGGAACAGGATGAAGGAAAGGAAAGTGTGGGGTGACTACATATCAAGAAAAGACTCCAGCTGCTGGTCTCTAGCTGCCTATGTCAAAGCTTCCTCAGGGAAGTAACTTTATTCATCTCCTGGGACAAATAAAACGAGTACTGGAAAAAATACAGGGAACAGTCCTGTGTTGACTGGGGACAAGACAGACCATTCAGATCTTAACCCGGAGCACAGATCTCTCCTAGGGCAAGAGGAGTATTTGAAGGTGCACTGATATTTACCTCTAACACAAAGGAAACCCCAGGCCCCTGCAGTCTCCTGGCTGTTAAGGAACAGGAGCTGCTCCAGAACTAGGGAGCACACAGGGCTGTGCTGCCTTTGACACCCTACTAAAACAGGAATTTCTCCCGTCCTGTTTCCCTGGTCCCATGTCTGCACCTCTCTTGGGTCTGACTCATTTCTGGAGATGTGGCCAAGGCAGAGGGAGACAGAGCCAAGAGCTATGGGGACAGAGCATCTTGCAGAAAGAGGTCCTCATCCCACAGCTCCCCTGGCCTCAGACAAGCTCTGTCCCACCTCTGTCTCTGCTCAGTAGTAAAGGCAGAGACCACTTGTGAGCATCTTGGGGCAACACCAACTCTGCCTTTCTACCTCCAGGCAAAACCCCTTGCCCTCCTCAGCAACAGCACAGGAGAAAGATTGAGGAAGCAACCCTGTATAAAAGTGTCATTTTCGACTAGCAGCTACAGATAAACATCTCTGGTGAGCATCACAGCCCTTTGGTCGATAATGGTACTTAACCAAGAAGCCAGCAGAAAAACACCTCAACTCAGAATATTTAATCGTATGCTTTAAAGCATGCTACCTGTCAAGGCAGGTGTGGGAAGGGGTGATCTGTATCATCTCATTCTAGGGTAACGCGATGAGCCCTCCTGCACAGTTGCAGTCCTGCTGGGACAGCCAGGCAGCCTGGCGGGTGGGTTTCCCCTTCCAGGACACTCCCACAGCAGCGAGTCTTTCCATTTCTTCAGTAAGTTTATATGTACCAGCCTGTGAACACAAGCAGTGACATGCAGCCCACAAGCAAGACCTCTTCCATGACCTTCTGCCCAAGCATCACTGCTCAGTTTTGGCTTGCCCCTCTGGAACTTCACTGATTCCTGTTACACAGAAGAAGCTGGACTAACAAGCTCTCCCCTTCCTTGCTGACATGGACACCCTGCCAAAGAAAATGCATGACAAAAGTAACAAGAATGGGCCACTACTGCCCAAGGCTGTATATTTTTTCCACCTGAAGAAAAGGTCTGCCAGTGATCCCACAAAACAGTACCTCCTGGAGCACCCCACCACGAGCAAACAGATGTCATGCAAAGCAGAGGGTTTGGCTAGAGACCTCCAGAGGTCCCCTTCAGAGCTGGAAAAGGTTGCTTAGGGTCTTTGCCAGTCCAGTTTTGAGTATCTCTGGGGATGGTGATCCCACAGCCTCTCTGGGCTAAACCGGTCTCCCTGTGAACTTATTTTCTTTTCATTAAGACAGAACATCCCTCACAGCAACTTGTCCCTGCTGCTTCTTGTCCTTTCGTGGTGCCCCTCTGAGAAGAGACCTGCTCCATCCTCTCTGAATCCTCCCTTTGGAGAGTCAAATACAGCAATTAGCTCTCGCCCTCTCTTCTCCAGGTTGAACAAACCCAGCCCACAGCCTCTCCTCATCACTTGCTATCACATGCTAGTTATTAACCAGACCTTTTATTAAAGATTCTGGTGTCTCATTCAGCGGTAGAGTATGATTTTAGTTTTATAGCTCTGTATCTATTTCCAAGAATATTTTACTGGCCTGATGTACAAAGCTACTTAAACTTTAAAATGAAGTCATCTCTGCTGCAGAATACAGCTTGCTAATTAACCCTTCACAAAAACACTGCAGCTGAGATCTCAGAGCATGAGTACCAGCGTAGCCTAAAGAAAGGGCAGAGGGCTTTTAGGAAGATAACAGGAGGGATCCAGATCACAGGTTTGCCTGGACATCAGAGCTGCGTGAGCCAAGCTCTATCACATTGCTTTGAAAGCAAGCGGACATTAAAGCTGAGGACGCTCCCACTCAAATAAACTAAATTTGGATTTTAAGCACAGTCCCACTCTGCAAAGCAGCTCTATAAAAATGTCATTGCAGGACTTCCTGTTTATTGTCTCTCGCAGGCTCCAGATGAAACCCATCCCACCAGAGAGCTGTTTTCTAACAAGCCTTCTGCAAACACAGGTTCCTCTCCCTCATCCACCAGCTCTAAAACAGAGGGTCCAAATCTACCTCCCCAAACCCTATGCAACACCCTGGCTTTTGGGATAGCCACCAAGCCAGAACCTGCTAATCCATGTCTTGCTGCATGCTGGATCCATCCTTCTCCTCCAGCATCCACCTCTCCCATGGGCCACTCTGTCCTGGTGGGTGCTGCTGGTGTGGCAACAGGGGGTATGGGGAGCAGTCAGGAGAAAACACAGCTCTTTTCTTAGACAATAAAATAGTTACTCACTTTTTTACCTAAAAAACAGCTGTGACCTGGAATAAAGCCTACTTACCTTCATTGCTAGGATTTTTCAGGGAGCCTAACAAAACCAGGAGCCTGTGTACTACAGGCATCCAAAGGCAAATGAGTACAAGGTTTCCTACAGCATTTTTAACTCTCCAAGCCTGCAGCAAGTACAGCCCAGTTCTGACCCTTTAAAGGAAGCAAATGCACAACTGGTGCTGTTTTTCTGCAGTGTCTTTTGAGAGTTGAACCACACTTTAAATCACTTTGATGATGTACACACACTTATTTGTCCTGAGAACAAAGAGAGAGCGTCCCCCCCCGCAAAAAAAAGACAGGAATATCTGTTTCACTTCAAGCTTGGGGTTTTGGTTTTTTTTTTTTTTAATTTGCTGGTTAAATCCTAAATCTTAAACTGCAGCCAGGTCTAAGGGTGAACAGTGCACATCCCCAGAAAGAACAGGACTTGATTAGGAAACTTCTGTCCTGCAGCATTTGGGACACCATACCTGCCAGCTGGAACAGTAACAGGTAACAACATGAACGTATGGATGCACCATAGTTGTAAAGGAGCAGCAGGCACAATTTGAGCAACGTTTTGCACAGCTTGGGCAAAACTGCTCCTTGCTCATAGCAGGCAGGCTGGGGAAACAGCAGCTCTTCCAGAGAATCAGCTTTCAAGATCCCAGGGCTTGCGCTCCAAAGTGGACCAAAAAAAAGGAGGAAGATGTCTTCCAAAACAGCAGGAAACAGACACAGGAAACAAAAACCATACAAAACATACTTCTTGTATCAAACCACATTAGTAAGGCTGCAAAATAGCTAGATGCCGTGAATATAAGATGATGCCAGTACCAATCAGGACACCAACGTAGCAAAGAATAAAATACGGTGTTAGTGGCCCGGAAAAATGGCAAGATCAGCGGGGGAGCAAGGGGGAAAAAAGGAGCTGGATAATGCGATCTTGTCTACTGAGAGCCCAAAACAATCCCAAAGGATCTTTCCTGAGGAATTTGCTGGGTTTGCTGCTCCGGGCCTGATGTGAGCAGCGCAGGGGGGATTGCGGGGCCAGGACCGCTCTCAGCTCGCTTGCCCTCTGCCGGCTGCCAGGAGCTCGGCGAGCCCGGCCCGGTACCCGGAGCACCGGGGTTAAACCAGCTCTTTTACAGTCCAGTCCTGCGTTCCTGAGGGGCTGTCTGCTCTGGGAACTGCAAGGGGAGGGGCAGGGAAGAGTTGAACACAAGGTATGGCAGAGCTAGAAACTGCCGTGGATACAGAAAGTGATGGAGGGCGAGTTAAATAAAGAAGAAACATCTTCCTCTTGCCACTTGTAGCTCTCAGAATTGTCCAATGTCTCAATGAAACAAGCTTTTTCTAGCTCAGGGTCTCAAGATTTGCTTGTCTGTCTTCCTGAAGGAGATTAACACTGCTTTCTAGTGCTGCATTAACATGCCTAGAAGAGCAAGAGGTGGATGTCAGGGGGGTACTGTCATCCTTCGGTCCAAGAAGGACTGCCCTGCCCCACGGAGAGCAGATGGGGGCATGGCTGGCACTATGAGAAGACATCCAGCTTTCAGACTCCTCCAGCCACTTTGCCACTGCAGAAAAAAACCCCAACCCAATGTCTTGTGTGGGTAAGCCCAACCCAGAAGAGCATAAGCATAAAAGATGTCCTAGGAAATAGCTTCTGCATCTCTTAATTTCATGGGACAGGTCAGGGCAGGGAGCTGCATGGCAGCCAGCCAGGATTCCTGTATATACACACCACCAGCAGCCCGCACATGAGCTCCCACGAGGTTTAAATCATGGTCTGTGGGAAAAAGTCAGCTTCTCTAGACAAACTATTCACATCAAAAAAATCAACAGTAGTGATAAGCACCTGGGGGAGGTTTGATAGCAAGCTCTGCATGATCCACATGGTGCCGTGATATCCATTCTTTCACCTGCATTCTCCCAGACAGATGGGGTCTTTCTCAGAACACCTCACAGATCCCCCACTGCTGGGAATTCACTGGAAAACCCACCGTGGTGTGGCAGAGATGGGACCCAAAAATGTGGCTTCCTATACCCAACACTGCTGCTTGCAAAATAACCACAGTTGCCCTCTACAGTTGCTTTTTTCCTGCAAAAGAAGTAGATGCTCCCACTCCAACATCACGGTAACCTCACCGCATGCACATTGCCATTTTGCCAATGAACACAGTCATTAGTCAAAGAAGGGCAAAAGCACAGTGAACAGTATGAAGTGGTCAGTAAACCAGTTCACCACATTGGTCTGAACTGGGAAGAGCTGTGAGAAGTCAGCCTGCCAAATCCTCCACTGGAGTCCTTCCAAATTACCCAAGCCAGCCAGGACAGCACAGCTTAGCTGGGAAGCTGATGGGATGGGGTGTTTGCAGGCAGCTGGACTTCCCCTGTGTCTAGACTTGAGTTGGGAAGTGGGGCGGGAGGGTTGCACTCCATGACTCACCCCAGGCACCTGGCAGCATGGCAGTGGCCTCCACTCTCCCCCACAAAACCCAGCAGTCAGGGTGAAGGAGAGGTTGGGTGCACAGTCCTGAGAAGAACCAGTCTGCAGCTGGGCCTGGGTGCTGAGATGCTCCAGCTGGGGACCAGGCAGTCTGGCTGCAATATCTGTGCCCAGCTCTGAGCACACAGGCAGCCAAACTTGCTCCATCACTGCTTCTGTCCATGCCCTGTTCTATACCTAACTCGTGGAATCACAGGGGACATGACTACTCTACCTGAGTTTGTCCCCAAAATGGGACTCATTTGCTAGCCACATTACTGGCACACGATCACATGCCCCACGTGAGGCCTGGAGCCCTGAAGCCGAGATCCAAAACTTGGTTCATGTGCTCTGGGTGATCAGAGACACTGCTCCAGTCCCAGACAGACACCCAGAGCCTGACCCCTTCAGCAGGTCCTTTGAATATGAGCAGATCAGAGCTCTCGGTATCTGCTTTCAAACCCACTCTTGAACTGGCAGCATGGATATCACAGCTAGCTTGTGGCTGCCACAGCCTAATGTGAGCCCAGAAAGCCTAGCAGGGCTGTACTTCACACTGGGACAATAAAGCCACCGTCCCTAGGGACAGCAATAAACTGTCCCCAGAAAAGAACAATTCTGCTGGTGGATCTGCACTAGGGACTTCAGTGAGCCTAGCTAAAGCCACTCAGAAATCACATCACCCCCACCCCTGACCCGCATAGCTCTGCGGGTAGAAGTCTGTACCATTGCTCTGGCCAGAAACATTAGACATAACAAATGTATTTTTAAAACAAGAGGGAGGAACTTTTTCAGGCCTAGGGGGTAGAAGATGTTGGCTTGAACTGCAGGAGAAAGTTCAAGGTCAAATCCTCCCTCATGCAAACCAGCTCCTCCAGCAATGCTTTGCAACAGTGCCAAGTATCAGCCCCTATTCTAACATCTTCCACACAAGTACCTCTCTGCTTTGGGCACACACATATTTATGAAAAATATCAGGCTGTAAATCAGTTCTGCTCCTAGCTGATAAAGTCCTCAAATCAGTGTCCAAATCACTCCTGAAAACTACATGACAGAAAGATGGGTGATGCTGCCTTTCTCACACCAAGATGTGGGTGCATCGGCCCATGCTTCTGATTCAGGATCCCAGTGGGCTTCACAATTCTTGTTATCACCTCTCTTCCAAGACTGGGACAGACACATGGGCAAGCAGATCATACATCAGTAAAATGGATCACACTTAGAGCACTTCTGACTCTTCACCATGGCTTCATCCCACTGAGAAGCCAACCCGAAAGACCCTTGACCACTCTCAACAGACACCTACCCAAAACCCCTTTCCCAACAGAGATTGCCCAGAGCCTTATTATTTGTAGTCATTTTCCCAGACAATCAAATGGTTACTTTGTGGATCGAGCTCCAGTCAGTTAACAAAAGCAAGAGCTAAAACCAGAATGAAGTCCTATCTTGGGCCTCACTGCCAACAGATGTAATTTTATGAGTTGGTTTTCTTGGGTTTTTAAGTATTTTGCTCTCCTCCTCATTGGAAGAGAGGCAAGTGGTTGACTGTAGAGAAGGAAGTGATGAAGCCCACCCCACCCACAATGTTTTGTTGATCTCACTCATTTCCCCTAGCCTGAGCCACAGCAGATACTGAACAAGTTAGATTTGTAAGACAAAGTTGTCTCTTCAAATATGTTCAGTTCAGCATTTTGGTGAGCAGTATTTCCTGCAATGAAACCTCCTCTTGTAGGTACACTTCCTCCCCTGAAGAAAAGTCCTTATGTGCAACAGATTAATCACTGTCCCCTGAGCATGGTGCTCCTTCATTTCTATTATAGTAAACTATTTTCAGGAAAAATACTGCATCAGGAAATTAACTGCACTAAAGATGCTAAAAAATGTATCTTGTATGGCTCAAAGCAATCAGCATGGCCATTTTTCTGCTCTATCCATTTTCAGTTCCTTGTCACCTTTAAAAACAATTGAGGAAGGTACATAATAGAGATGCTGCAATTTTGTCCTGAGGTCATTACCTGATCTTTAATTCAGCTAAATCCTCAACAGAATATTTTTCATGTGCCTGTCCAAAAGCAGTTCACCATTCAAGAGTTTACCCAGCTACCTGTGATTTCAAAGCACTCTTGTTAACTGCTTGCTTTATAGTGTTCCTCACTGCATAGGTGTCCCATGAACTTCCCAAAGGTTTTGGGGAGGCAGTCACCCTGGGGCGGCACTTGGCAGCCCCTCAGCAGAGCTGAGCAGAGCCCTGCAGCTGGAGGGGGAAGTTCTGGACATGTCACGGGAACACGCCGTCAGTGTGGCAGTGTGCCAGAGTCAACACTCACACTGACCTTCAACTGCAAGCAAGAAAATCCCGTAACAGAGACTGTGCCACAAACATCTGTGCTCTTGCTGGGGCCAGGTGAAATTATTGTAATGGGCTGCAAATTGGCCTCTCTCTGAAACCCATCCAGGGGCAGCAGTTGTGGGGATTGCGCAGTACAGGAGGAGCAGTTGTTGCACTCCCCAATGTGTTCCCGGTCCAGACAGCCCCACTTCTGGGGACTATGTGTTCACCAGCTGGGCTTGCAATGGGTAACCTTCAGGCCTCCCAGATCAGCCAGGGTCACCCCATCTCTAACAAGGTCCTTCACCCCAGGACTCTCTGCTTGGAGCAGATCTGATGGGCTGAGCCACCCTGTCCTCCAGGCTGCCCACAGAGTGGGCCATCAGTGGCTGGCTGGCCCACAGATCCTTCCCTGATAACTCACCTTGCCCTACAGACACAGATCTCCTTTTGCTGGTGCCTGGTCATTAGAGAGCTGCTCCCAATGCCAGGTTCTCCTCTGCTGCCTGGCTGTACGCTGGGACAAGCTGGCTTCATGTCCAAATTTTTCAAATATTTTGCTTTGTGGTTTTTCATGCAGCACTCAAGATATTTTGCAAAAGGCACCTTATAAATTGACTCAATAAATACATATAAAACACTGTGTTTAATCCTTCCTTTCACATTCTTCTTTTCATTATTAAAATGTCCCCAACCTACTGATTCCCTCCCCACCCTGTGTTTAGGCCAGTCCAGTCCAACTTAAAATACTTTTGGCTTCTACAGGAAGACTGGAAAATTACTATTTTATTTCAAGGAAGCTTGTTTTGGACTAAAATCAGGCCTTGTAAATGGTTGAAGCAAAGGATGGCTGTAAGGACTATCACATCAGGTGCACAAAATAATGACAGCATGGTGGTGTTTTCATGCCAAGAGGCCCGATACCGTATGACAAGACCTCCACTCACCAGTCCTTCCTCATTGGGGCATACTGAATAGGAAAAAGTACTTACAAAAGAAGAACAAATTCTCAGGGATAGGGAGGCTAAACGACACCCAGACATGGCTTGAAGAATGTGGGTACAGTGTTGGGGACAGGCAGGACATGCTAACACCAATGGTAGGACTGTCTCCCTTGTATGGGTCTGTCTCCCTTTTAAAGGTGCCTGTCTGCACTGAATGACTCCTAAAAGGGGTTCATCCCCTCCAAAACCAGGTCAGATAGGCACTGGTTTGGAATTAACTTTAGAGGAAGATCCATCAAACCTGCTTTGGTTTCCTCGTCGCCATGGTGTTTGCATCACATCCAGCACCAGGGATGCTCAGCCACCCAACAATTGTCTGCTCCCATCAGCCTCCAGCTGCCACCTTCTCCTTGCAGCCCCGTTCTGCTCAGCAGTGATGGACTGTCTCCAGGCCCTCCATGCATTAAAGAATTAATGGGACGAGCCAACAAGGAGAAGAAGCGAAGGTCAAATTGTGATGGCAGCAGTATAGCCTGCACTGGCCCATGCTCTGTACCTCATATGTTTTCCCCAGTAGCTGAGGGATGGAGAGAGACAGCAAAGTACTAGAAGAGTATTTTGTACATCACTAGCTAATACCTGAGCATTCAGGATTTCCCCTGCCACCAGGTGACAGACCCTCATCTGAAAAAATGAGAATTAAACTTTGCTACCTGCAGCACAGCCACGGGGCACAGTGGGAGACTCATGCCATCCATATGGGCAAGGGGGCACCCTCATCTGACAGCACTCTGGGTGACAAGCTCCAGAGGATAATATCCATGCTCTTTAAAAAGCACAAAGCTCCTAAATAGGGTCTCATCAGCCAAGAAGTTAGAGGAGCTGAGAGACCACACTAGCCCAGATTTTGTTCCTGGAGCCCTAACCCTGTGGTTTAACTTTCTTAAGATTCCTTTAAGGATCACAATGTTCTGGCCAAGAGACCTTTGGGACCTCTTGGGTAAACGTGGGCATTTCTTGTATTCATTACCAGCCTCTGGCTGCATTAATACCTTAGCTATTTCATCACAGGCCTCTCATGCCTGTTAATATGTCTTTTGGACTCATTTCAGCCCGCAAGCCTCTCAGTTCCACAGTTTTGCTGAACAGCTTTGTCCTTTTTCAGAAGGAGCTGAGCACTGTGGTCTGGAGGTTAAAGCCCTGGAGGCCTGTGCATGGGACAGCTGGCCTCCATCCCTGGCTCTCTGCAGCCTGGGCACCCCTTTTACCCTTTCCATCCCTCTGAACCCAATAGAGAAAACCCAACAGCAGCAGGGTGACCTGGCCTGTGGTGTTTGCGGGAGCAGGAATTACCTGTGCATGGGTGCATTCGTGTGCATCTAACATTCTCGCTTCTTCACTGATAACTCAAAACATCATGGCAGCAGTGAGGCCAGGCACAACGCCAGCTCAGCCAGTCACATCCAACACTTGTGAAGCTTTACTGAAAGACCTGAAAGGCAGAGAGATCAGGCTGTTTCTTCTGATAAATGAAGGGATAAACCGAGCTTTTTACACAACTCTAATTATTTAAAGATGGCCACAGGCCCAAATGGAGCTTTGTCTTCAAGGTCTAAAAGGGGAAAGACCTAAGAGTCCTTTTCATGGGATTTTTTTGGATTTTTATTTCTGGAAATAGTTTGACCCAGGAGTCAGGGAGAGCCTGCAAGTAGAGTCAGAGATAGCCAACCCAAACTCATGTGCTCAACAAAAACCAAGCCTTGAGGAGGGGGCATGGCAATGACCTTCAATGTCTTCTGCGGGAGGAAGATGCACAGAGCAGATGAGGACCAGAGTCCAGTTCCTGCTCCATACGCTCCTGGTAGCTTTGCTGCCCATCTCCCAGGACAGACATCCTTGCCCCCTTTTCCTTGGAGGTGCAGAAAAACTGGAGCTCATGTGCAACCTGGGGTTTCTCACCTCTGCAAATGAATCCCACTGGGGCCAAAATCCCAAGGCTTGCATCACAGGAGTTGGCAACAAAATGACTCAGGCTGGCCAGCTTGGACTGGCAAGGTTGTGGCACCATGACCAGTGTGTTTGAGAGGGACCTTCCAGGCAGCTGGCTTTGGTATCACCTAAGCATAGAGGTTTTGTACCTCTCTAAGGCTTTTAACAGTGGTTTAATATACAATTAGCCAAGCTGGTCAGGGAGAATAGTTGTTAAAATGTTGTTGATTTTCCCTGCTATAAAATGTCATTATCCTTGACCTCTTTTTAACATGTTTCTCAGGTTTAGGATGAAGAAACAAAACCTCTGAGGCTTTCAGCAAAGGCCCATAAATTTGTTTTAAAAGAAAATAACCTCAGAGTTGGGGTTATTTGGTCTGTTTCCCATGAAAAATCTAGGAAAAAATCCTCAGAGAGAGATGTGCACTGTTGAAACGCTCAGTTTCACAAAAAGGACTGGTTTTCATTGTAGAAAAACAATTTCTGTAAGAAAATTAGAAGCATGTTTGATGAGATGGTTCATATGGGTTTGGTTCAATAAGAGCTACTGAATCTGGTATTCTTATATTCTTACCCTGTCACATTCTTTCTGAAACTGTCAGTAAAAAAATCTGCATCCTATAACCAGGTAACTAAACAAGATTGACACATCTTTGCTCTTTTCATTATAGACAGGGATTTGTTTTTCTTGAAGGCCTTAATTTGCAGTATTCAACAGCTTAACAATTTCCCCACGCCTTCTGCTCATTAATTGCATCAATGAAAGGAATGCATTTGATTTATATCCATCTACATCAAAAACCATCATGAGTGACACTTTTAATAGGAACAATGAATTCAGCAATAAGAGAAATGTCACAGTGCTTTCCAGGATGACAATAAACTGATAGATCTTGGGAGTTTTTAAAGCAAGGATAAGGTAAATTAATTTGGATTATTCCTCCTGGTGCCAAGTCTAAAGCTGATGCCTTGCCAAATCTGCTATAGAAGTGCAAATTGGTGAGGAAAAGCAATGAAAGATATGAACTTGTCACTTACTTTCCTGTTTCTCCAGACAGGATTTCAAACCACCTTCTCCAAAACAGCTGGTTCCATGGCACACACATCCTACCCAAAGAGAAATCCTTGAAGAAAGTCTTCCACCATGGTCCACCCAAACACCACCTTTCTTCCTCAGATCCCTTCAAGAGAGTAAGTACAGGTCTCTCCTGAGTGTGGCTGTAGATGATGACTTCAAGGACCTTACCTATGGGTAGGAGAGCAAGGAAGAAAGAACTGGAAAGGATGTTGACACTACTGCGGGCCAAATGAAACCTTTCACAAGGCCAGAGATGCAGATAAAGTTACTTATTGCTATCCAAAATGTACAGCACCCCTCCTGCCCCTACATTTAAGGAAAGAACCAGAGGCTGCATTAGGCAATGTCTGGTTCAAAAGAGCTATCTGACCATGCTTTTACCTATCGGCAAGCCCACAAGATCCCCAGATCTGCTTGCTTTTCTTCCCATAAATGTTGTACAGGACTGACCATTGCAAACAGTTCCACACTGGTGGCTCTGGAAACTTCATTCGTTTGTGCCTAGAGGAGAAGTCAGGCAACTGAGCCAGCACAAGCTTCAGCCCAGACAGGAATGGAAAAAGAGGAGCCTTTTACCAGTGCCCTCTGCAGACGCATTTGTTGGGCAGAGTTGTGCAGCTGGGGCTGAAGTATATGGGAAAGAAAATGACTGACAGCAAAAGATGGAGGGGGAGGACAGGCTCAGAGATGTAACTTCAAATCTGAAAGTGTGACATGAACCGTTCAACCCGTCAATGACACAATCCCAGGGTGACTTGGTTGAGGCAATAATTATGCACATGGAGAAGAGAACGGATAGACAGGGACTTTTCAGCCTGACAGACTGCACCATAATGCAATCTATGGTATAGCAGCAAAACTGGCCAAATGCAGCCTAGAAATAAGCTTGGCAGAAGAAATCGGCCATTGGCACAACTCACCGGCAGCTGTGATGGCTTCTCCATCACTGATAGTTAAGAACAGAGGGTGGATATTTCCTTGTGAGATGTGCTCTTGCAGTCCTGAAAACTTCTACCATTAGGACTATTCAGGAGACTGGATAATTACTGTCCCCTTCATCTTACCTGAGCTGCTGCTCAGCCAGCTGCTGTGGACCACTTGAGATGACCAAGACACGCAGTTCATCTAATTGAACTGATGACCTACATTTCAGTGAAGGGCTCTCTGCTTCAGCACCAGGCTTCTGAACAATGCAGCTTGCTGGCCAGATATTTCTCTCCCTCTGCCTAACCCATCAGGTCAGAAACCAGCCAGAAGAGACCAAAATGATCACTCAGTCTGAACTCTTGCACAAAACAGACCACAGAGCCCGCCCCAGTAATTCCTGCATGAATACACTGCAGTCCTCTGGAGCCACTGGGAATACAGGGCTGGAAACAATAGCTTCGAAAGAGCAAATCAAACTTATAAAACAAAAAAAAAAAAAGCAGGGGGAGCAGTAAAAGTCATGATGAGTCAAGGAGGTAATTATGTGTGATAGCAGGGTTTCTTTGGCTGGGGACCAGCAGGAGACACTGTCTGCATCCAACCCCTGGGATGAGCATGACAGAGCAGTTTGTGCTGCAGAGAATTAAAAGTCTCCAGACAGGAGAAAGGTGAGGGAAAAGGCAGCAATCCGAGATGGGGCCGGGCCCAACTCAGACACGCACAAATCATTAAGCTAATATCTCTTAGCTAATTGCACACACAGAGACATATCCTGCAAGGAAAACAGCCTGAGAAACAGCCTCATGGAATGGGCATTAAACAAACGCATTAAGCAGAGGAACAGTAATCCTTTTTTGATGCCAGCAGGGTGTGAGGCATTTCTCATCCACAGGACCGCAGCCATTCAGTCACACTCAGCCCACGGGAATCCCACAGAAGCAAGAAACTGCAAGAAGCTACAAGCCCCCCCCCATCATTGCTTCATGTACAAAGGCTCAGGGCAAAGAGGAAGAGATCTGGCTGATGATACGTGCATACTGTTAAACATACCTCCCCGGCAAGGACTGTGAGCCCCAGGATTAGATTTAGTAATAAAAATCATGAAATGGGAGCAGAGGAAGGAGGCCAAGACTTCTGGGTATTGTTTGCAGCTCTGCCCATGTTTGCTCAGTGATTCAACCCAGCGTTACTGGGTCTTTTAGAAAGAGGCCATGAGTCATCCACACCATTGGTTCCTTCCCGCTCTAGAAAACCCCCAACCCAGGAGGGTGAACATAGGGGAACAGCAATTTTCTTGATGAAACCGTTCAGCCTTCCAGGTTCCCTGATTTTTTCTCATGCCAGGTATCTGTAAGTCTCAAGCTCCTCCAAGCAGAAATGAAGGATGCATAGTCTGATGCTCTCAGGCATCAGTGCTTGAATGGTAGGACCTGCTGTTTTTTAAAGCCAAAGCCAGAAAGGACATCAGGAGGACAGTCTGCTTTCATTCTTCCAAACAGTGTCAGCTCTCCCTCAGTCACTTCTGACAAGTTTTTGCCTAATCTCCAACTTGTAGCTTCCACTGATGACATTTCTACCACCTCACTTCATCACTATGTGTACATCCTTATTGAGGGGAAGTTGTTCCTATTGCAGAATTGTAGAAATTTGTAGCTGGAAAGGACCTCTGGAGGTCTCTGCTCCAACCCCAACTCAAAGTAAGGCCATCCAGATCTACTTGGCCAGGTGTTGTCCAACCAACACCTAACCTGTATCTCTCTTTCTACAATTTCAACCATCTCTTCTTGTCAGGTCTGCAATGGATACAGAGAACTGATGAGACCCTTTCACCTTACAGCAAAATCTTTTGTGTATTTAAAAAAATGTTTTCAGAAAGCCTTCCCTTCTTCAGATCCTTCAGCCTTTCCTCATAGGTCATGTTTTTGAGACTTCCGATCTTTCATGCCTGCCTCCCACAGACAATTGCTAGTCTCCAGCCACACAGATCCTGGAGCTGCCAATCTCATGAAGACTACTGTGGCTGTAAATGGGAAGAGTTAGAAGCATGTGCCTCCACAGGCTTCTTCCATGGAGAGGAGAAGACAGAAGAAAGGCAGACAAAGCAGAAACAGCTCATCAGAGGCTCTGAACACCAATCTTCCCTTGGGGACCCTTCTCCTCACATCTTCGACAACCTCGAGCATGAAGATGAATTAAAACCCCAAGTGCTCTGTTCAGCTGTTGATAGCTGTGGTACTTCTTGCTGTGCCAACAATGTTGCATGCCTCAGCTCTTCCCCAGGGCTAGCAACATAGAAGAGTGGAAAACCTAACTCACGAGACATTACTGTTACTGTTTTCTAACAGGGCTGTGCTAGAAAACCCTCTACCCAGAGGAAAACCCTTTTGTGCCATGAATAGGCCAAACACAGTCCAACTGCTGACCAGCAGACTGGGAGGAGAGGCTCATGGCAAGATGTTCCTCAAGATACAGAAAAGTTAGGACCAGGTGTCCCTTGGCTATAAGCCCACTTTTGGCTACCCTAAGCTCTGCAAATCCCTTAGCTGCATCACCCCATCCTCTTCCCAGTCCTGTCCTGGGAGCTCTGCTTCACGATCCTTCATTGCCTGTCCCCATGCCCCAGAGTATTTGTCACCTTCTCAACCACAAGAAAAACCCTCATTTGACTTCTCTTCAACCTGCTCTAGTCCCACATTCTCCCCACGTCCTCCCCAAACACACACACATTTTAGGGTTGAGAAACTCCAGTCAAACAGGAGGTGCTTAGGAGAACAGGGCTATGAAAAGAAAGGGTCTTGCCATGTTAACTAGAGGCGCCTGCCAGCCAACAGCCCAGTCCCTGAACACACAAGGAATTTTGACCTCACATAGTGAAATTTCCTAGAACTTTAAACCTTTGTTTTTGTTGTTGTTGTTGTCGTTGTTTCTTTGGCTCTCTCCTGCTTTTCAATTTTCCACTTGGCAACTGCCTTGAAATGATGCAAGGAAGTAGCCACTGCTTAACTGAAAATTATTAATTAGATGCCAAGGAGTCTGTGCATGACTGCACGCAGGGCAAGGGGGCTGTGTCCTGTCCTACATTACAAAATCAACGGACTGGTTTGGCATTGCTTTTCTGCGCAGAGTTATAATTTAGTGGCAAGTCTCCATTTGCTCCAGAACTGATTCCTAAAAGAGAAGGCACTTGCACAGTCTATTGAGGGGGAGAGGGGGAGGGAAAAACCAAAAAAACCCCACCCCTGGTGACAAAGGGCTGATCCTTTAGCTGTTGAAACTCTTTCCTAAGAGCCTCAGTCGCTGTTAAAACAAATGCTAATTGTTCTTAGCTAGGGGCTGGCTATAAATAGTCTGACTGAAGACATTCTGCTGTAAAATACCAATCTGATGAAGATGAGAAAGACTTCAGGTGCTCAGGGCTACCCAGCTCTCCAGGTTTTCCTAAGACTTACTGCCACCCCAGCAGGAGCTGACACCCCTCTGCTGAGACAGCGTGTCTGGCCACACGCATCCTCCCAGACTGCTGCAGTGCAACTGAAAGTAGGTTTGCACAAGCCGTGGCTGAAGACGCTGCGGTTTTCGGTGCTGTACGTACACTTTGCCCTAGACACGTCTCTGCTCAGAGGACCTCATAGTTTAAATACTCAAGACCAACAAACATCCCAGGGGGCATCTGTTCCAATGGGTAATTACCCTCATTGTTAAAAATTAACAACAAAACAATAATCATAGACAGCTGGGCCTTTCGTGCCTTTTATAGCAACATTCCCACAGCTCCGTGAGAGGCATTGTTTGGGATTCACAAATAAATTTTCACCCCAATTCAGGATAAATCCTTAGTCGACTGTTTCAGATGCTTTCCCAAGAGGGAATGTCCACTTCCCATGTGGCTCTAGCCATGGAGTCTCTTCCTAGTATGCATATCCCAGGCAGCAGGACTGGGGGGCCTAAATGCTTGTAGGAGCCAAGCTCCAGACCGTGCTTGTGCACCCAGAATTGCTGCATCCCTCATTTTCTGTGTGTTTTAACTCACAGCATTGCCTGTCTTGGTACTGACAAAGACTTGGGAGCCTTTGGTCACCTCCTCCCCTCCAAGAGGTTGGCTGGTGGCAGAGACCCCAGGGCAAAAGGAGTCTCGAGGAGAAGTTTAAGCATGTAAAAAGCTGCAGCCAGCTCATCTTCAAGGGGGTAGGCAGAGGTGTCAGGAGATAGACTTAAACTGAGCAGAGAAACAACCCCAACTCCTGAAAGCCAAGCTGGTAACCTAGAAGACTGTCAGAGGCCTGTTGGGAAAGGTGGAGGGAGGTTGGCCAGCTGTGATGACGCGCATCTTACAAAGCTGAAAGAGCATGCCTGGCTTGGAGTGCTCCATGTGCCAAATCCTGAGTGGTTTTGGGACTGTCATTTGGAGGCAGACCTCAACTGCACCCTGCTCATCTCGGGCTTCAGTGTTCCCTCCCTCTACCACCCGTAACAATTCATATTTCTGTATGACGGGAAATGCTAACCAAGATCAAGGGTGCGGGCTTGCAAGTGGCAAGAAAAACCTTCTGCAGCTCCCCTAGACGCTGCGGCTGATGGCTGCCGCTCTGCAGCCCGATGCAAAACCAGAGCAGAATGATGCAAACCATTACACAGACCCTTTCAGGGTCAGCAGGAACAATCAGTGCTCAGTCCCTGCCCTGAGAATCAGAAAGTGCCAGTAGTCCAGAGCAAGAAACACCCCTGGGGAATCTGCTTTGCTGGTTAATCACCATCACCCTTAAAAATTAATAACAAAACAATAATAGTAGACAGCTGTGCTTTTCCTGCCTTTTATAGCAAGATTCCCACAGCACAGTGAGGGACATTGTTTCGAGTTCACAAACAGCTTTTGGGCCATGTTCACACCTTCATCTCTTTTTCCTTGGCCTACCTCTCACCTGCTGGACTCTACTCACCAGAAGGCAGCCAGCCTGCCACTTCCACTGCAATAAAACCAACCAGCCAGCAGAAAAGCACATGGACTGTACTGGGTTTGCATGGCAAGGTTTTGGTAGTAGAAGGGCTACAGGAGAAGCTTCTGTGAGAAGCTGCTAGAAGCTTCCCCTATGTCCAACAGAGCCAATGGCAGCCAGCTCTAAGATGGACCTGCTGTTGGCCAAGGCCGAGCCCATGAGCAACGGTGGTAGTGCCTCTGGGATAACGTATTTAAGAAGGGGATAAAAAAAACCCCTGCACAACAGCAACTGCAGCTGGAGAGAGAGAAGGTGTGAGAAAAACAACTCTGCAGACACCAAGGGCAGTGAAGAGGAGGGGGAGGAGGTGCTCCAGGCACCAGAGCAGAGATTCCCCTGCAGCCCGTGGTGCAGCCCATGGTGAGCCAGGCTGTGCCTTGCACCCATGGAGGTCCATGGCAGAGCAGATCTCCACCTGCAGCCCAGGAAGGACCCCACACCAGGGCAGGTGATGTCCAAAGAGGCTGTGACCCCATGAGAAGCCCACGCTGGAGCAGGCTCCTGGCAGGACCTGTGGACCCATGGAGAGAGGAGCCCACGCTGGAACAGGTTTGCTGGCAGCACTTGTGACACTGTGGGGGACCCGCGCTGGAGCAGCCTGTTCCTGAAGGACTGCACCCTGTGGGAGGGACCCACACTGGAGCAGTTCGTGAAGAACAGCAGCCTGTGGGAAGGACCCATGTTGGAGAAGTTCATGGAGAACGGTCTCCTGTGGGAGGGACCCCACACTGGAGCAGGGGAAGAGTGTGAAGAGTCCTATCCCTGAGGAGGAAGCAGCAGCAGAAACAACATGTGATGAACTGACTGTGACCCCCATTCCCTGGCCCCCTGCACCCCTGTGCGGGAGGAGGCAGAGAAAATCTGGAGTGAAGTTGAGCCTGGGAAGGAGGGAGGAGAGGGGAAGGTGTTTTTAAGATTTGTTTTTATTTCTCATTATCCTACTCTGATTTGATTGGTAATGAATTAAACTAATTTCCCCCTGTTTTGCCCATGACGGTAATTGGTGAGTGATCTCTCCCTGTCCTTATCTTGACCCATGACCCTTTCATTATATTTTTTTCTTCATGTCCAGCTGAGCAGGGCAGTGATAGAACGGCTTTGGTGGGCACCTGGTGTCCAGCCAGTGTCAACCCACCACATGGACACATGCAGCAATCTTGGTCCTAGCCTGGGTGAAGCTTAGCATTCCTTCACATTCTGGGTTGTGGAAAGAGTTGTTCAAACCAGGCTCACAGCAACCTTTTAGATGTCGCACTCAGAGTTATGTAAAATATTTTCCCTGCTTTGGTAGTTGGCAAACTTTGTTTTATAAGACAAATGGAATTTATTAATGCAAAATATTTATCAAGTCTTTGTACTTTTTTTTTTCCAAGGGAGTAGAGAGGTTGACCAGGAGTCTTTCATCTTAGTTGGCTTCTGAATGTTAAAAATTCAGCTGATTTAGAGCAAGACCACAAGCCAGAGTCTCTCTCATTTCCATGCAACCCCTTTTTCTGCAAGTGATGTCAAGTTCTCCCTTTGACAGAGATACCATCTTCCTGCAGTGATGGCAGGGAATGATCCTGAAATGTATTTTCAAAGCTTTTGGTGTTCTCCATCCTACAGATGGACAACAGAGGTAAAAGGCAGCATGCAGGGTCCTCTGTGCTCAGCATTCCACAGATGGATAAAAAAAGAAGATATTCCTTGCCTCAAGGACCTCATGTCATCCAGGAGGGTGCATGGAAGGTGAAAACACATCAAAAAAGAAGGGAAGTAGTGGGAAAGGGGAGGACAGTACATTGGCCACATGAAGTAGCCTGATCCCCACATACAACCATTCTGATCACTGATCTCCACCCTTTGGAAACAAAAGAAGTATCGCAACTGGCAGCTCTACTGCCATGTCTAATGCCTTGAATTCTCCAAGTGAGCAATGTGAAATGACTTAGCAGTGCCTAAGGTCCATGTTATAAAAACCATCACTGTCTTAAGCTGCTAAACACTGATTCAGTAATAATAATCCAAACCAAAGCTCTTGGCAATGGCCAGGCTGCTGGTGGGCTTAGATCACAAGCCAGTTTCTTTAGGCTTCCATACCTGTCTGATTGTTTATCATCTTCTATCTTTTTTTTTTGACTGTTTTCTTCTTCATTTTGATAGGTACCAGCATAGTCTTCATCTGAGGTCCATAAGGACTATCATGGCATACACAATGTTTTTGTCAGAGGTGGACCTATTTGGAATAAACACCTCTGCTTGCTACAGGAAGTTGCATTTATTTCTTTCTTACTCTTAATGCACAAAGAAGAATACATCTTCAGCAGACTAAGGTTAAAAATAGTTGTTTAATGCCTAGATTATTAACTTGTTCCCCTTCTTTCCTTGCATGACTTGGATCTACTCTGCATTTAAGGGTTTTTAAATATTCCCTCTACAGGTTTGCCTTTTAATCTCAAAGCCAATCCATTACAGTAAAAACAGTTTCAAATCCAATAGCTTGAATGGAAACAGATGTGATTGATAGAGACCAAGATCCTATTTTCAATCAATTTGGCCTTACACCTGGGATATTGGAGAAAATCTCGATTTGCATCAAAACTTCTCACTTGAGAGGTGAGGGCCAGTAGTAAGTGGTGACTTGGAAGAACTACATTCAGTGAAAAAGACAAGTGCCTTCTTGGTCCACCACTTAGCATCTCCCATGAAGGAACCAGGTCCTCTCTCCACACTTTCAAAGAACTGGAGCCATTCCAGAACTGCCTAAAGGGGAGAGCAAAGCAGCGACTTGCAGGACATTTGTCTCAGAGTGGGCAAGGGCTGCAGAATAAAATGTTCCTCTTACAATATGAGATTTAATCAAAGAAATGGAGAGGGGTCACAGAGCAAATTCCTGAAACCAAACTCATGAGTTATAAATAAATATTCCCTGGTGTGGACAGAGGTCCCTTCGGAAAAACCCACTGAATGAAGGCTGAAAATATTCCATTTTGGTGGATAAAATACAAAAAAGAAGTCATCATTAACAGGAGAGCTACCAGGTCCAGGAGGGGCAGTTCTCCACTCTCCAGGTTAATTGGGCCCATTTCACAGGAGTGGGCCAAAGTCACAACACTCCAAGCAGAGAGCATGAACAAGAAGCACCTTAGTGGAAAAGTGGGGCGTCATCACTTGGCCTGGACTATCCTTCCAGTTGTCTCAATCATGGCCTCTTCTGTGCTGAGGTCTGCCCTTGGGTCTCCAGCCCTCTATTCATCCTGGGCCGTAATGTGATGAACATAGGCTCTGTAGCCCCACAACTCAATTTCCTCTGCAGCAGCTTCCCTGTGTCCCCCGCTGAGCTCTTTCCACGAATATCAGGTAGGACTTTGAGCACAGGGCAGGTGAAATCTAACATCCCAACCTGAACACAAACTCTTGCTCCCAAAGTGTGACCATCAGATGACCGAAGGCCAGGAGAGTACATCAGACGCAAAGCCCATGGAATCTTTTACAGAATTCACATTTTAAAAACACAGCCCAAAGCCTAAGGTGGTGTAACATAGCAATATTGTGCTTTTAATTGCACAAAAATAAGAAATCCAGGCCAGTTCTCCCTCTGCTGCCACAGGGGCAAGGGGCAGCCATGACCATGCATGCCACAGCAGAGATGATGAGGGCAGATCCAACCTGTTTTGCCTCCTGAGAAATCAGGTGGAGGCATGCTGCCAGCAAAGCCCCAGACGTGCAGGCTGCACACCGGGAAGCTCAGACACTTTCCCACAGCGACACTGCTCACACTCTGGGTCAGGAGGTGAGTAAGAGAGGACAAGAGAAGAAACAAGAGGTGGGCAAAGGTCGAGGGAAAGTCCATCCTTTGGCTCTCCCAATGCTTATGCAAGATTGTCGCCAGTGAAGCTCAAGGGAGGTTTGTAGCCTGACATCAATGGATGACAGAGTCCTAGGAGAAGGTTTCTTTTAGGGAGACACTGGGGTTTCAGCGATGCTGCACTGGCTTCTCCCCACCTTCTTTGCTTTGACAGTTTCAGATGCCAGAGCAGCACTGCACTTCGGCTGGGGCAGAGGGAAAGAAGCAGCCCAGGCCTGAAGCTCTAATCTGCAGATTTGCTGGTCCCTGCCTGGCTGGAGGCACCAGCTCCAGGGCTGCTTCTACACCAGTATAAGCACTGGGGAGAAAACAAAAGGGGAGCACGACAGCCTCATTCATTTGCTAATAGACTACTGAAAGAAAGACATCACATCTACAATTGCTATGCAAGGATACAGTCCAACTTGCTAAAAAAAGAAGAAAAAGCAAGACAGGGCAAGAGAGGAGAGGAAATGGATTAGGTTTTCCAGAAGCACCCCAAAATCCACACTTTCAACTCAACAGAAGCCCCAGGAGGCTGAGCAGGGCAGTGACACCAAACTGTTGAACACCAAACAAGCACTTTTTTCAGCTCTGGTTAGAAAAAACCTTTCTTGCAGAGCTGCCATAGTTCATATGCTCAGAGCAACAGTGTACAGAAAGGAGAAGGGTTGGGATTTTTTGGGAAGAGAGGTGGAAAAAAAAAAAAGAGCACAAACCCTGCACTGGGAAAGCCACACCGATGAGCTTGTTAACATTTGAAGAGACTGCTTGGCGTGATTCCTTACACAGATTCCTGCCAAGAATTTGCAAGAGGAAAGTATATTTAGCAATCCAAGGCATGCCAAAGCCTTGTCAAGAGAAAAAAAAAAACATTTTGAATATGTGGAATAGCAATTAGACATTTTCTAAGCAGCCATTTTCAAAATGCATCCAGGCATCTAATAAGGGCACCTGAGGCATATCCACAACTCCGCCACACTCCATGCCTCAAAAGCTAAGGATCGAATACTCGGAGGAAGGATATGTTACTGATGGCAACTGCCCACTTCCAGAGCACTGGGGCCGGTTTCTCTGTCACCCATAGCCACTGGAAATACACAGTCTCATGCCACTGCATATCACTTTGTAGCATTCTTTAAGGAATCATTTCTCCAAGAAAAGGTGTGAGCCACTATGCATAGCTGGGAAGCAGGGAGGTGGTGCCTGCCCACTTCTTTCATGGGAGCTGGACCACCAGCTCTGCAATGCTCTGTTTCCCCAAGTGGAGCTGCTTAACATCCAGGTGAGATGAGCAGCTGGTGGAAGCAAGGACAATATGTAAAATCAGATGGTGACTTGCAGCCCATTGAAGAGGTGCTCACATCATACCCCAACTCTGGTTGATTCTCTCATTGTCCAACATTCTGAGCTGCAAAGCCAGCAATAAACTTAACCACTAAACTTCCTTTCTTTGTAGGGAGAGACCTAGAAAATCGTCCCAGGACAGGGTATATCTGCCCCAGGCAGGCGACTCACCTACATTTGGTCACTCTTGTTTCTGAAGTGCTGTTGGGAATCTTCCTGGGATGCAGCATGGGGGAAGAGGCATGAAGGAACTCAGGAAGGCAATGGGCAGGCCTTGACTGTGCATGAGGATGAAGGCAGCTGACTGTGCAGTAAGGCCAAGACATTTGTTCATGGAAGTTAGAAATCACACTGAGATATGCTCCTTAAAACATGGTGCCCATCATTTATAATTGTCAGGCTATGTTACAGTCAAATCCGTAAGAAAGACACAAAGCCAGAAGAGAGCACCTGCACATGGCCTGAGTTCACACCACCTTTAAGTCAGGACACAGAAGGGACAACCAATGCCTGCGGCTGGCGTTTCTCATCCCCGTGAGCCCTAAGCCCCAACAGTCTTTAATATGTGGCATAACAAACGCAAAAGGTGCCCCCAGGGCTTAGTATCATGATCCCCTACAGACCAAACAGGCTGTTAGTGAGCAGGAGGAGCAGGAAGTGCAAATGGGGTAAAGCCAAAGAAATTATTTTCTTTTGGAAACAGGTAAATGCTTAACAGAGAAATCAGAATGAGGATAGTTGCCCTGAGCTTTTTCAGCTTTTGGTTTCCAAGTTCCTTTGGGCTCCTGAAACACCTTTGTGCACCTGAAATTCCACTTTGATTACAGCCACCATCCCCTTGGGTTATATCCTTGATCCTGAAAAAAAATCCCATGGGACTGACAGATTGCTCTGAGAAAGCACCTGCTTTCTCACCTGCTCTTGAAAAGCAATGAAGATCAATCAGCCTGCTCAGCCACATCTACAGAACATTCAGTCAGATTCAAAGTCTTCTTCAAAGTCAAACCCCCTCCAATTCCCATAGCTGTAGCAATCCAGATGGGTCAGACACTACGGTAAGCTCACACCCTCCAAGACAGGTGCCAGCACTTTGCTCTCTGCTTCTACAGCGTCTAAGACAATTCTGTCCAAGTTCCTGACTAAGGCTCAACAAGTATGTTGAAAGTAGTAAGTAAAATTGCTAAAAATTCCTGTTTTCACCCTACTTCCCAGAGGAAACAACAAATTTTGAGGATCACCTGGCCAAATCACATAGTTGTTAATACAACAAATACTCCTAGGATATATACAAGGTTTGGATAGAGCAATGACACAAATTCAGCTCTGTTAGAGGTGACAACCTGTCTCCAACCTCCCCGTTCCTATTTCTACCTCCTGATCTCTTTTGACACAGACTCCTGTTTCAGCCTAAAATCACCATCATGGTCTGTTTTAGGGGGGAAGCATGAAACGCTGAGCTAAGAAGCTATAGTAGGTGTACAGGTGAGCAGAGCCTTTCTTCTGGATGGGAGGGGAAGCTGAGAAGATGCAGCCAAGCCGCAGCCTTGCAACACTGAGGAGCAGAGCGGCAGTGTCGCCCGCTGGCCGCTCGCAGCATTGCCACCTGACAGTGCTCTGACCACAGCATCTTTCCTCCTTCCTGCCCTCTCCACCTTCCTCCCTGCTCTGACTTTGAGGAAACATGCGGAATTGGCAGCCCTGGAGTTCGCCAGCACAAAACGCCTCTGGCCTCTGCTGAGGAGCAGGCCAGGGTACCACGGTGCTTTTGGGGGAACACAAACAGCCCAAGAGCTCTGCGGGCACAGCCCATGCAGGGATGCAGATAGGACCACACAGCCCAGATCAAAAAAATCATCTCACATCCTGATCTTCTCTTCCTGTTTCCACCCTCTTTCTACCCAGCTTTCACCCTCCGCAAATAGTGATCCCAAAGGTAATTAATAACTTCCTCAGCAGGAATAGAAGTCACCTTAAGTAAGATACCTGTGCAATCACCCTGGGATATCAACATAACGAAACATATCCTCTGCACCCGTTAATGAATGGCTACTTCATAGCAGTTGAGTGAGCTTTAATCAGAAACCCGTACTTTAATTACAACCTCTGCATTAATGAAGAAAGCACAGGGGTGTGCAGTCATATCTCAGCAACCAGAACCAGGACGTAAGAGGGACATGGAAGCGTGACCCAAGCACACTGAGTCAAGAATAAAAGGCCATATGCAGAACAACACTATCCTGCTTGTAAAGGCAGCAAGAGCTGGTAACACATACCTCCACACAGCAGCTGTCACAGCCAGCTACAAGCCTTGGAGACAGCAGGTAAATCCAAATTTGCCAGGAGCACGCTCTTGCTTGCCACTTACATCTGGTTTTAGCAGCTCAAGAAGTTCAGAGAGAAGGGCATGTTTAACCAGGGGACACCTGCAGCTGTTCCAAGGACTGAGCAGTACTTTTTTCTGGCAGATCACTGAGGCATAGCAGTGACTTTCCTGTGGCAGATGAGCCATATCCATGGCTCCTGTATCACTGCAGACCCCTGTGAAGTTTTGCTCCAGTGGGAACACCTCATGCAGGTGGTGCTGGAGTTTTGGACCTCTTCTGCAGCTTCACTGAAAACAGCATTTCCCCCTCCCATTCTCAAGTCCACCACACAGGAAGCTGGGCTGCTGTTTCTAAGCTGTCAGACCTCCCCTGCCGCAACTGGCTGCATGGTGCCTCCTTGTAGAAACACAGACCTCCACAGAGAAACCCAAGCCCCTCAGAGCCCCTTCTAGAGGCAGAGCTGTACAGCCACATCACCAGAGTAACCTCCCCCCAAGCACACTGAATGTTTTACCAACAAATGCTTTCACATGATGATGTAGAAAGCAAAGTAATCAGTGTTCACATGGTTTTATCACAATTTCCTAACTAAAGGGCTCACATGGAGACACCTTTAGCATGATGGAAGATGTCTTTATTTTGATGCAGTTTAAGAAGTGCTGTTGTTGCTCAGAAACCTCCTCAAAAGCTCTCTCCCAAGGTGATGCACAGATGCGTGGCCAATACCTGCCAAGCAAACTCATCTCCATGTGAGCTGGCAACTGGAGCAGCTGCCCCCATCAGCTTCACCCCTTTTCCTGAAGGTCCAAGCAGGACACAGAGCTGTTTCTGGATACCCAGTCTATACCAGCTCCCCAACCCTTCCTTCTCACTGAGGTTTCCCCAAAGGATGGCTCAGTTACCTGCAAAGCAGCTCCTGGGCCACAGCACTTCATAGACCTACATAGAAAGGCAAGACAAAGTCAGGGGCAGTGTCCCTTAATAAATTCACCGAGGCAGGTCAGCTGCTGTTTTTCAGGCGGCGGAGGTATCCTCACAGTAGCATAAGCAATCCTCACGCACCATTCACCCTGTCTTCAGTGGGAGCAGCAAACAGGAGAAAAGTTGGCTCTTTGAGCTGTTCCAGCTATCTGCACATCAGTATGCAAGGCATCCCCAAGGGAGCAGAAACATCTTAACTGAAAATAAAGTTCAAGGCAGCTTGGAGATGGCATCCTGAGAAAGCTGGTTAGCACAAACCAGGACCAGCAACAGCAGTACCCAGGACTAAGCTGGGAGGTCTGACAAGTACCTAGACAAAGCTGCTGTGGGCACGTCACGTAAGAAAAGCAGCAGCAAAAATGAGACAGAGTTGAGCTAAGAGTTGCTTGAAGTTTCGTCCATAACCCTGCTGTAACACACTCATGCAGAAGACCACGATGGTGTTCATCTACGTACACAGAAATAAGCCATTGCTTCTAAGGAGAGTCACCCACTGCCACCTCTACTTCAAGCCTGTCACACACTCTTTCACCCCACACACAAGGTGTGTCAATGGCAGTGATCTCCCTCTCCTGGAAAGCAGATTGTCTGAGTCCCAGGGAATGACCCTCATCACTGTTGGGAGATGACACGAAGGATGGTAGGTTGGTATGAATGACAGTGAATACCTGAATATATTAATTTACTTTAGTAAGGGAAGTTTAGAGCACTGAAAAAAAAAAAAAAAGGTTTAGGAAACAACTTCAGGGACACTGCAGTCAAACTTCTGAGCCACAGACTTTTTGCAGCTTGGGAAAAGGTGCCTACTTAGGTCCAGTTCTGAATCTATCTTTCAGAGATGTCAGGCTCATTAATGACATTATTACTGTAGCTCATCACCACCCAAATCCATTTAAAGCTTAAGTTGGAGCAAGAGCAAGCAACTGCTATACTACCTGCTTACTATTCTTCCTCCAGGAGCTATCTATTACCAAGACTTGTTTTCTGACCTTGTTCTGACCTTTCTGTATTGTTAAGGATGGGAGAGGTGCTGCAGTCACCAAAACACCCAGACAAAACCAAACCTCAAACCAAATTGAAACACACCTGAAAAACAGACCATAAAAAATGTTCCAGCATCTTGACAGTCTAAAGGGATGATTTGGAGGCAGTTATTAACTCAAACAGCAGCTTTTCCTCCAAGACAAATGTCCCAGCAGTTGGCTCAACATGAAAATTCATTGTTGTAACTCAGTACAGACTAGGCAAGTTGAACATACAGAATTGGGAGCCTGCTATGGGACCCCAGAAGCCATAGGGAGCATTCAGGTGGACTAAACCTTGAGATCTGCAGACAGCAGAACAAATTTCAGGCTGCAATACGCATGCATCCGTAGCTGGTGCTGTAAAATTAGTAGCACCAGCCAGCAACAGAGGATGACAGCTGGTCTTTAACCATTCCAATCTCTGCCCCCAAACCAGTCAGGATGCTCTTTTTCTCTCCACCTTGCAGCACACGCCCTACTACCCTGAGCCCTCCTCAAAGTCAAATAGGAAGAGGCAGAGTGATGTTCTCCATGTTCTCTCCTCCCCCCTTACATCTGTTCATTCCTCCACTCATGGAGCTCTACACTATTCCTCAAAGCACAGACATGAAGGACATATCAAGATGAGCCAGGCTTCTTCAAGCTATTTAAGCTTTCCTCAGATTCACCCCAGTGCATTCAAGCAACAAAGTATGCAATTAACTGGAAAGGAAAAGTGGTTTTTAATGGATTCACCAGTAACAAGAGCCACTCAACTACTGGATAGCACTACTAATGTCTCCATACATACCTATACAGTACAGAGCATTGTGCTTGCGTGGCAAGGTTTTGGTAACAGAGGGACTACAGGAGAAGCTTCTGTGAGAAGCTGATAGAAGCTTCCCCTATGTCCAACAGAGCCAATGGCAGCCGGCTCTAAGACAGACCCGCCGCCGGCCAAGGCCGAGCCCATCAGCAACAGTGGTAGCGCCTCTGGGATAACATGTTTAAGGGGATAAAGACTATGGTGAGCCAGGCTGTGCCCTGCACCCATGGAGGTCCATGGCAGAGCAGATCTCCACCTGCAGCCCAGGGAGGACCCCACACCAGAGTAGGCGATGCCCAAAGGGGCTGTGACCCCATGAGAAGCCCACGCTGGAGCAGGCTCCTGGCAGGACCTGTGGACCCATGGAGAGAGGAGCCCACGCTGGAACAGGTTTGCTGGCAGCACTTGTGACCCTGTGGGGGACCCGCGCTGGAGCAGCCTGTTCCTGAAGGACTGCACCCTGTGGGAGGGACCCATACTGGAGCAGTTCGTGAAGAACAGCAGCCTGTGGGAAGGACCCATGTTGGAGAAGTTCATGGAGAACGGTCTCCTGTGGGAGGGACCCCACACTGGAGCAGGGGAAGAGTGTGAAGAGTCCTATCCCTGAGGAGGAAGCAGCAGCAGAAACAACATGTGATGAACTGACTGTGACCCCCATTCCCTGGCCCCCTGCACCCCTGTGCGGGAGGAGGCAGAGAAAATCTGGAGTGAAGTTGAGCCTGGGAAGGAGGGAGGAGAGGGGAAGGTATTTTTAAGATTTGTTTTTATTTCTCATTATCCTACTCTGATTTGATTGGTAATGAATTAAACTAATTTCGCCACGTTGAGTCTGTTTTGCCCATGACGGTAACTGGTGAGTGACCTCTCGCTGTCCTTATCTTGTCCCATGAACCTTTCATTATATTTTCTCCCTGCTGTCCAGCTGAGCAGGGGAGCGACAGAACAGCTTTGGTGGGCACCTGACATCCAGCCAGCATCAACCCACCACATACAGCAAGACAGACAGGACTTTTTGCAGAAAGACGAACATGATTCCACTCCGTTATCACCTTTTTATTGTTGAAAGGACTGATCTTGACAGTGGGGAAAAAAAGGGTGTTTCACAAGAACAGGAAGCAGCTTCTACTGGTCTTTCAATTCCTTCAGTCTTCTGATTGCAGATTTGACTGTCACTGCAGAGGTGGTACTGGAAGAAGAAGCAGAGTCATTTGCACGTGGCAGCAGAACAACCCATGCCACTTATTTTTTTGAGAAAGCACTAATCATTTCAAATAGTTATCGCCTGATTGCATTGTCAACAGGAGGCTAATTCCACTTTGATTTTCATGACAACAAAGCATAGGCCTTTGACTACAGAGGCACATGCAACTTCACAAGCTACATCCCAACCCAAATTACCCAGTCACGCATCGACTACGTGCACAAGCACGTGGGCTCAGACTCCCAGCGACTGTTAGGCATGGGGCAACAGTGTCTCCTACCAGAACTGGGCGGGGGGAAAGAAGAGTAAAGAAAGGGAGTAAGCAAGGGCACCATCACAATAAGAATGATCAGGATTCAATGCTTTTAAAACAAAAGCAAAACATGGAAATAATTCTTCTTGGAGTAAATCTGGTTTTGCCTATTGTATCTGTCTCTGAACTGAAAAGTCAGGGGTAGTAACGACAAAAAAAAAAATGCTGCTTAGGCTTTGAAAGAAGAGGTAAGAGTTCCCTTACACAATTAAGATTTTTATACAGTCAAAAGAATCAGGAACAGAAAAATAATCCCTAGGTCAGCGGCATAATTTATTAGCTGCTGAAGCTCTTTTTAGATTAGGTCAGAGGAACATCTGTCAGGTATTTTCCATACGGATGACTTCACCCTGAGATGGCTGCATGAACCAGGCATCCTCTGCTCCTTTTCTACCAACATCACCAAAAAACTGGCCCAAGCATAATACCTCATACAAGCAACAACTGTAGCTCACATCTCCAGTCAGAAATGCTACTACAAGGCACAAAAGAGACTACTTAATTAAAAATATTAGTTTCAACATTTGCAGATGTTTCAATTTCTTTATTTGAAGTTTGGAAAAAGATGCAGAGCTCATTTTTGAAGAAAAAAAATAAACCTGCTTTGGTAAAAGTCCAGAGAGATAAAGAAATTTTGGAGGGACCCACCAAAACCAGCAGCAGTAATATGATGGATAAAATGCAATATTCTCAGCAGCTGCACGTGCAGATACTGGAAAAAACAGTAATCAAATCCAATCTGACCCATTCCAATCAAACTTTAATAATGCAGGCAAAAAAACCCCACATATCACTAACTCAAGACACATCTACTTAACATTTGATTTAGTAGGTAAAAATCAAAAATAAAAAAGCTGTATTATGCCTCAGCTAAGTGGGAATAAATGCTGACAGGAGCTTCTTCATGTCCTTACTTGTAAGTCCAGGCGCCACCAGCAACTGTCTTCATGCAGGATCCACAGTGCCAGATACCCACAGCCTTCCTCTTCATTTTGGTCTGCAATAAAAGAAAAATGAAAAAAAAAGAAATGCACTTTCCATTACCTGAAAAAGTCAAACAACAAACTTCAGACAAGGACTTCAGCATCACACCACAGAATTACCTATAGTAACTATACGCCTACTTAAGACAGGCAAGGATCAGGGAATGTTTTTATTCAGATTCTTCAGAACAGAGAGTCCTTCTGATAAAGTGGGTCATTTCTAAGCATGTCATCAAGAATTCAGCTCTTTCTGAAGCAGAAAAATAGTAAGGAGTAACACTGGTCATAATAACGGATATTCTCACCTGCTCTGATGACCAATGGAACACTGCTGTTACTAGTGCTCCCTGGACATCCCAAGATTGCTCTAAACCAGACCCCTCTGAAGAGCATCCAAACACTGAGTAGTGGGTGCTGAACCCCCTTCCCCTGGGCAAGTCTCCATCACCTTGCAAAGTTGACAATGGGTTTGCCTAGACCTATATTGGATTTAGACAGCTCTGCAAATGGAGTTATCAACGTTCTCACTTCACATGACAAAGATGCTGAATATAAAAAACACAGATGGAAATCTCTTTAAATTTCCAGTCACTTAAAGATACCTACTTTACAGATATCAATAAAAATTATCTTGGCAAAGCGTAAGCCAATGGGTCTCTCAAACTGCCAAAAACCAGATTTAAGAGTGAATTTTGATTATGTACACAAGCAGGTAAGATTACTTCTTATCAGAAATTCTTCCCCATCCAGAGTTATACAGCACACAAATACAAATAAGCAACTGCAATCAAAAGTTTTAAGTGTGAAAAGCAAGCTCTCTTCCTCCTCCAGATAAGCTGTAAATTTACTGAAGGGAAAAAAAAAAGCCCAAGTCATACCTTAATTATCAGAGTAACAAGTGTTTTTTTAATTCTGTTAAGTATTTTTATTAGATGCCTAAAACATATAGTATGGCAACATTTCTCACTATTTGTGTAATGAAATATAAGTTATGTTTGTTTTCATTTAACTACCACTAAACACAGACACGAAATGTCTACTAACTCTTTTTATTTTATAAGGGAATCCGAGAGTAGCCTAAAGCTCACAATAAACTAATCACTGTCTCAAAATGAATCGAGTTATCTCTTTAGCAGAAAAACTACCAAAGCATCAAACTGCATTTCTAGCATCAATAACAAAACTATTTTTAAAGACTTTTTTAGGGAAGGCAGTTTCTCACCTTGCCACAGAAGGAGCAGGTATACTTGGCGTGCTGGCTAATTTCAATCTTTTTCACCATTTTCCTAAGCGACGCACCGTAACGGGTACCATATTTACCCACAATCCCAACCTTCTTGGTGCGCTTAGCCTGTCGGGAGGCAAAGCAGAGTTAAGTTTCAGAGTAAGTCGCCATCTCCTCGGCTGCTCCCCTCTCCTGACAGGGCCGCAGAGCGCTCAGCACCCAAAGCGGCGCTGCAGCCGCCCAACGCCTCTCCCCGACGTTGTAACTCGGGTGCTAGTGCCGAAACGGCGGGAGGCTCAGGCTGCTGCAGCCGTCCAGCTTCTCCCGGGGCACTCCGGGCAGAAGGCCGCACTCCGGCAGCCAACACCGAGCAGAGCCACCTCCCTCCCCAGGGCCAGCCCGCTCCCGCACGAAACCCCGCAGCCGGCAAAGCCACTCCCCAGGCACCGCCACCCCCTTACCGCGGCGAACCCGGGCCCGGCCTCCTCCTGGGACGCCTATTCGGCCTTCCAGAGACGCCCCCCAGCCCCGCTCGGGCTACCGTTCCCCTCACTCGGGCCACCCAGCGCGGGCCCTGCTCGGGGGCAGAGCCTACACAGGGCCCCGGCCCGCCCCGCAGGCCCTCCCGGGCCGTGCCCTGCCCGCAGCGGGCTCCGCACAGCCCCTCGCCGTGCCCCTCAGCCCCAGAGCGGCGGCCCCGGGGCGATGGCGGCGGATGGGCCGCGGCGCCCCAGCCCCACTCACCATCTTCCTGCCCGGCGCCGACGCGGAGAGGGGGAAGTGCCCTGCGCAGGCGCAGTAGGAGTCGTCGCCGCCGGAAGTGAGGGCTAGAGGCGACGGGACGTAGAGCGGATGGGACGCGGCCTGCGCCTCTCTGCGCCGTGGCGGGGCGTAGCTCTGTGGTCGCGCTGTATATCCTGTACGTTCATCCCACGACAGCAGGGTTAGCTAAAGCCTAAAGCAGCAAAGCGGAACGCAGTTGGAACTTGATGTTGGAAGATGCCTCCTCGCTCAGGAAGCGCCGTGTATCAGTGTGAAACCCAAGAGGTACATCAGTTCCAGCAGCGCCGACGGGAGATGTAGTGCGACAGCTCAGGTTCCTGGATTTCCACCCAAGGATGTCAGACCAGGAAAGGAGATGGAGCAGTTACATTCACTCACCTCATATTTAACGAGAATAAGTAGTAAGTAGATGTCAGAATTAAAAAAGGAACAGCAAACCGGACTAGGAGTTCCAGAAGGGGTAAAAAAAATAATAATTAAAATCAACGAGGATTAATTCTAATCTTAAAACATACCTGCCCTAAACCCAGATGTTTCAATATAACCTGATCAGGTGCCACCATGGCATCTACCTGATTTCTTGGGGTCATCCAGTGTTGAGACAACGAGCCATAAAAGCCACCGTGTGCTGCTGCGGAGTTGGATGCCCAGGGCACCCGAGCTGCCTCTGCCACCACCAGCACCACAGCGTGGGGCCAGGACCTGGGAGGGCTCCTGCATGGCCCAGACCGCGCCTGGGTAAGCAAAACATGTACCAATGCCGCTGAGCCATACTGGGATTAGCAACCCATTAACCTCCATTAAGAAATGTGATCTGGTTAGTTTTTAATGCGCAGATCCGGCTGCAGGTCATCCCCTCCCATCAGGAAAAACTGTCCCTGCACACTTTTTGCAGGTGCCTTTCCTCCCATGACAGCCCCATACCCACCCCAGCTGCCTCAACCCACAACAGCCTTCCTCTTCATTTGCAGTCTATTTAATTAATAGGGAATTAATGACTAGAGAACACCCTGCCACTGGTTAGCCTTTCCCTGGCTGGGGTCTATACTTTCAGAGATGCACATGGAGAGATGCCACATCATCTCTCGGCTCTTGCTCTTTGAGGGTTTGAACATTCATATTTTTAACTCCCTCTGTCCTGGGAGGCACCCTGTTCCCCAGTCATCCCTGCAAGCGCTCCTCCTGGACAAGCAGGTCTCGTGGGAGCTGGTGGGCCAGAGCCCTGTTGCAGGCGAGGACTGAGCAGGGCTTTAGGCAACAGTATTTATATCTCCCTCTGCTGAGTCAAAATCTCATTTGATATACCCTTGGAATATATTTGCCCTTTTCAGATCCTCATTGTAATGATGACTCATAGAATACATCTTTGATACCAATGTATTAAAAAAAAAAAGTTCCTTTGGCTGCTTTGTGACTATCTGGTTAAAAAAATAATAAAAATTGTCAGACAACACATCCAGGACAGAGGATTTACTGCTGTTCTCCAGTCTGTATCTCCGGAGTTAGTTTGCTGTGACAGCAACAGTACGTGGTCATATGCTTCATCTACCAGTCTTACAGACAGCTCCGCCGCCAACCAAACCCAGCCCCCTCAGATGGCAGCCATTCCCAGCACTGCCAAAATAAACGTGCGTTTCCAAGTGACTGAGAAGATGGATGGATGCAGACAGGCCAACACAGCTCCAAAAGCCTTGCCTTGACAGTCTACCACCTTCAACTCTTCTGCACGTCCCAGGCTGGCCAGCTTCGTGTACTGAAGATGTAGTTTGAACTGGTCCATTTTATTGCTCAGGTATTTTTACCTGTTGTTTGGCACCCTTCCTGAAAACATGCCTTTCTCTAACATGGGTGGGAACACAGACACAGGTGTACAAGCAGGCATCCAGTTGCAGTAAGATGCTCCAAGATGGGTCCTTCCCTTTACTGGGCTTCAGATAATGCCAAAAAGTTACAGCTGTACCATTTTCCATGAGCAGGTGTAAAAGTCCCCAAGAGCCCTGCCTAGGGCTCTCACCAGCAACCTGCACACTACCTTCTCATCAGCAAGCCTTGGAGATCCTGTCTGAGACTGCTGGCAGCTTCCCAGCCAGCTCATCACATTCATGACAGACCAATGGTGTAGTTGGGCTAAGGCCTGCACAGTCTTTCCACTCCCTTGATGTAATGACTAAAAGCACTTTCCTGCAAGATTCTTCTCCCCTTTTTCATCTAGTAAGGATAAAGTGAACCTCAAGTGTACCTGAAGAGCTTTTTTAACTCTGCAGCAAACCAGATGAGATTTTAGGAGTCCTAACAAATAAAGAGTACATCTAGCATTCCCCTAACAGGTCTGGGATTTATCAATACATAGATAACATAAATTGAGTTTGAGAAGCAGAATTCTCCAAGGGTACTTTCAGCAGGTTTCAGAAAAATAGAGTTTTGACATAGCTGTAGCTTTACAAGGAGGAAGAGAATTACTCCTATAGGAGATGACAATATGGGTATACAAATAATGTCTTCCATATTCTTTTTCAGTAGGCAGACAGCAACATTTCTCACCCCTTACACAGAGCAACCCTCTGCAAGTAGAAAGATCATGTGTCCTAGAAACAGATTAAATACTCTGTGTTCAAGACAACAGACATTTAAAAATGTCAAAAAGTGTGTATTTGTCTCCTGGCCAGCTGTTGGAGCAAGAGAAATGATGTTTAGCTCTCAGCCTTACTCCTCTTCACTTGCACACACACCAAAGCACCTTCTGAAGTCATGAATGAAAAGCAAGTCTCCACCCAGCACAATTGTATACGCAGCCTGTAGGGCATTTCCATGACAACACTTGCTGAAAATGGGATAATCAAACCCTTTGATACAGGAAAAAATACCCCAGTTATTATCAGGTTGATGTTGTAGCACAAGCTTCTTCCTCCTTGACCATAGAAGAGAGGTCTTTTTGTCAGTGTCTGGTATCTGCACACAGCCAAGCACGCTGCCTGCACAGCATGTTAGCTCCTGGCCTCCAGAAGCTAAATGTAAGCCTTCTGTTTGCTTTTCCCCCACTCTTCTCTACAGATTAGGGCTGTAAAACAGAGCTAACTGGTACCTCTGAACTTATATCTTCTCCTGTACTCCCTGGTCATATTTGCTAGCCCATTTCCAAGTATTTCTAGTACTAATGCCAGAAGTGTGGAAGACATTAACTTAAAGAAACAAAGAGTGGGTTTTGCTCAGGCAGTACCAAAGCTGGGAGTTCAAGTCTCCCAGTTCACAGGGCTGAGAGCATGATCAAGACTACCACAAATTGAAAACAGCATTTTAATCACTGCATCAAGCAACAGTGCTGCTTTTGGCATTCTCAGTGTAACCCACACAGAGTTGTAATGGGAGCAAAGAACAGGTCCTAGGGAAGGAACCTAAATGTATTATGTAAGTAGCTCTGGATTCATCTACAAGCAAAGTATCATGGGAGTTTCCCTTTTGAAAGTTCGTGAGTTTTAGAAAGCACAAAAGAAAGTATCCCGAAAAAGGCCTATCTTTCAGCCATTGTAAATACTTAAAACCACTAATATTTCCACTGCATCATATATTTCTCAAGCTTAAGGACCAAGTTAGAGATGAAATTCTAATAGAAAAAGTACCAAAAGCTTGGGAACCATGATTTAAAACAACTTTTTATTTAAACAGCTTGGTCCAGAGCCAGTTTCTTACAAAACAAGCACAAAAATCTGCACATGTGCCCCTCCCCTCACTCATCTGTGGAAGTCAGCCTTGAGTCTTGAAGAAAACACCCCCTCCCCGCCTTTCCTGAGCAGCCAGGCTTAATCCCTGGCAGCCAAGCACAAGCTTCACCCTCCACTGACACAAGAAGCACTTGTCACAGAGCACATCCTAAGATTTAGCAGAGGATACCAGAGATCCATGTGCTCAGGCAGACACATGCCTAACAGGCACTACACACCTCCTGGCAGACAGTTGCACCACTTAGTTTCAAGGTACTGACTGTTCTGCACAGACAAAAGTCTGGGACTCTCCTCCTCTGCCCCACCCCCACAAAACATCAAGATCTGTCTGGATCTTTTCTCCTTACTGCCAAACTGAATACCAGAGAGCCAGTGTGTGACAAGGGCTAAATTTTGCCGGTGAACTGACTCCTATAAATACAGATTAAAATTCTTGGAGATGGAAGACTGATTGTTAGAAGCACTCTGCAGCTGCTGATAAGTTACTTTTTACAACAGTTCTGCTTTGTGGACAGTCAACCATTATCTGCTTTTTAAACAAAACAACTGTGGAAGCTGACATGATGAAACAAAGCAGCATGCTACCTGCCCATGGCCATTCAGTCATCAGCAAAACCAGGACTGCAAAACATGCAGGCTGCCAGGTGTGCACTGCTCATCTGTCACACTGTCAGATTGCCTTCTCATCCTTTGAGATGAAATGCACTAGACACACAAAAATTTAGTCTTTTATTTTCTAAAACTCAAAAAAATACTTGATTGCTTTTGGGTTTTTTAATAAAAAAAAATCTCTTTTGCTGTCATTGTTACACTTTAAAAAACTCCTCGATACGCCGCTTTTTGGGGGGACTCACTGAACACGTATTTCCTTCTGTATCTTGCAAGGCACTGCCAGAGTCAAACTCAGAGCAAGCATCAGCTGCCTCCAAAAGCAAAACTTCATCAGCATCATCCCTGTTCTCAGAGAAGGTCCTCTGGAAAAGGTCATAGATGGTCTTCTGCTTTGGATCTGGCTGAAAAATTAGAACAGACAGAATCTGCATACACATTGTCATATAAAACCAAAGTGAGCAACAGAAGGTGCTCCCCAATGCACATGTGTGTATATATTATATATCATACTTACACATAAATATATATATATTTCAGACAAATACATGCTATGGAGGCTATCAAGTCTCCTTTCATGCAGCAAGTTTGGGAACTCTCTGTGGAGAGTCCAAGTCAAGGCATAGATCCTGGGAGGGGTTGGAGAATCCAGTCTGTGGCATTAAAGGCAGAACAGGTGTAAGGTCAGCCTGACAATCACTTGCTAATCTGGATGTACACAAGCAAAAGCCCATTCACTGTCTCCTAGGGACCACTGATATTCTTTCAGGTCTATTACCTTAGGGCAGTAATTAGTGGATTCAGCTGTTTTGGAGAAATTGGTTTCTGAAAGACCAGCTTCTCCCAGCACTTTGATTTTCTCTTGAATCATTGGCCTAGGAGAGATAAACAGATATTAATGAAAGGAATCAAATACCATGCAAGGACACTGTGTAATTTAATACATGTAGATAAAAAAAAAAGATATAACAGGGTATAAAGATGGCTTTTCTACCAAAGTTTGCTCATTCCTTAACCTGTCCTGCTCTTGTTTATAACTGTATGCTGTCTTGGGATATCAATCAATCCAATTTAAATAAGTATCAATATGTATTGTATTTGCATGGCAAGGTTTTGGTAGCAGGAGGACTACAGGGGAGGCTTCTGTGAGAAGCTGATAGAAGCTTCCCCTTTATCCACAGAGCCAATGTCAGCCGGCTCTAAGACAGACCCGCTGCCGGCCAAGGCCGAGCCCATCAGCAACAGTGGTAGCGCCTCTGGGATAACATGTTTAAGGGGATAAAGACTATGGTGAGCCAGGCTGTGCCCTGCACCCATGGAGGTCCATAGCAGAGCAGATCTCCACCTGCAACCCAGGGAGGACCCCACACCAGAGTAGGCGATGCCCAAAGGGGCTGTGACCCCATGAGAAGCCCACGCTGGAGCAGGCTCCTGGCAGGACCTGTGGACCCATGGAGAGAGGAGCCCACGCTGGAACAGGTTTGCTGGCAGCACTTGTGACCCTGTGGGGGACCCGCGCTGGAGCAGTTCGTGAAGAACAGCAGCCTGTGGGAAGGACCCATATTGCAGAAGTTTGTGGAGGACTGTCTCCTGTGGGAGGGACCCCACACTGGAGCAGGGGAAGAGTGTGAAGAGTCCTATCCCTGAGGAGGAAGCAGCAGCAGAAACAACATGTGATGAACTGACTGTGACCCCCTGGCCCCCTGCACCCCTGTGCGGGAGGAGGTAGAGAAAATCTGGAGTGAAGTTGAGCCTGGGAAGGAGGGAGGAGAGGGGAAGGTGTTTTATTTTCTCATTATCTTACTCTGATTTAATTGGTAATGAATTAAACTAATTTCGCCAAGTTGAGTCTGTTTTGCCTGTGACAGCAATTGGTGAATGATCTCTCCCTGTCCTTATCTTGTCCCATGAGCCTTTCATTATATTTTCTCCCCCTTGTCCAGCTGAGCAGGGCAGTGATAAAGCAGCTTTGGTGGGCACCTGACATCCAGCCAGCGTCAACCCACCACACAATCCTATTTAAATAAATAGTAAGAAGAGGATTTCAGGCCATAAATATTTGGAGAACACACACATCCAGTAGGGAAACAAGTTGACTGAGGCAACGCCAATGATACGAAGTCAGAACAAGGAGATGCAGCTAAAGGGAGTCCCAATAAATAGCCTGTGTGTTCAGTCTCCAAGGTAAGCAATGGTAATCCCCATCAAGGGACACATCAGCATTTCTAGGGTATCTCCCAATGTACTGCAGGAGGAAGAATCCATCACTGGCCCAAGAGGCCACGAGGTCTCAACCACACCTGCAGACTAGACTCTTTGAAAGAAGCAAAGGCCACAGCACAATTAATGCATTTACCAAATAGCCTTGTCATCTTGTTCTTTTTCTTGTCTTTAAAAAAGGATGACACTGTCCTCCTTTGAAGAGCCATATTTCCTTCCCATTAAGCATTAATGACTGCATGGACAGCATTTCACAAATAAAGGCAGAATTACTGTCATTAACTTTCCATGAAATGTGGGCGATACATCAGTTTCCAGATCCCTGCATTGTAGGGTTGTAATTATTTGCCATCATGATATTCTGGGAACTGCACAAGTTCACTTAGTTCATTCGTTCCCTTAAACAAGGTAATAAACATGTAATTTTGGACTTTAAATGAACCAGCTGGTGGATAATTTCTTCTCATCATTTGCAGGTCAGTTCCCTTGCAGCACTAAGAATTCCTCAGATCCTCCCCTTCCCCAGGATGTCAGACTGACCAGCCCTAAGGACCAGTGTCCATGGATAGCTCACACTGCAGCCAAAAAGGCTCAGACCACAGCTCTCCAGAGGTGGGCCAGTAGCACTTTTTTAATCCATCCAGAGGGCTCACTGAAGAGCAAGAGGAAAGCAACAGTACAGTCCTCCTCCACAGCTCCCTCTCCAAGCACTCAGCAGCCAGATTGCTCCTGAGATCTGATCCACAACACACTGAACCATCTCCAGTGTCTGTTGACTTTGCTTGAAAGTATTCAGCACTTTACTCCAGCACACGAATGTTCTGGGCTGTATCTAAGACAATTCCCTCTCCTTATACAGAGGATGTGAAGGTTTTGGATGCATCAACTCTCCCAGAATTTCTCTCAACAGCCCTTTCTTTGGCAGATAACTACTTTTGTTCTTCCTGCTTGTCATCCACTTAGTTATGCCCACTGTGGCCAGGCCATGTCACCAGCTCACAGCAGCCCTGATTGGCAGTTATTGCTCCTCCCCTCACAGGTTGTGGAAATCAGCACTAACATTAAGCACCTTACATCACATATGTGACAAACAGTGAAAACAGGTGGCAGGAGAACCAAAGCAACTTTCTCACTTCCTACCATAAGTAGTCATCTGCTGTGCCTCTAGCCACCAGGTAGTGAACATTAACAGAGCTGGTCTGTCCAATCCGATGTGCCCGATCTTCTGCTTGGATCAAAACCTTTATGTAAAAACACAACACAGAAAATAAAGTGAGAACGGCAACATCTAAGAAATAGCTTAAGCACCAGAGAACTGCGAGATCTTGTTTCTTGAGTTTAGCAACTATTTCTCATCTGGATCCTGTTAACACCTACATCCTCAAACACAGACTAAGCCAAGAAGTAATCTAGTGCACCAAGTTCCCAAAAGGCACTGAGCATTTTTCAGAAGCAGTGGGTCAGCACTGATGATGGATCCTTTCAGGTCTTGGCTGGGCAAGTGGTTGAGAGCTCTGTCAAATTAACAAACAGGAACATGTTTCCCTTTCACACCATCTTCTCCAACCAGCGAGTTGTGTAACCAGCCTCACTGGTTGAAGCCCAGGCACTTGGGGGTGCGCAGACAAGTAGCCATCAGAGAAAGAGAAAACCCTTGAGAAAGTCCTCTGCCCATTACATCTCCTCCTGAGTGCCAATGTTTCTGCTCTCCAGGGAGCATCCAACTCCTGACCTCTCCAGGACACATACCCCTGGGTTCCAGAAGAGCTCTGCAAACACCACCAGGTCTGCAGCAGACAATGTCAGGCCCATGTTTGCAGCAGTGAGGGACAGGACAGCCACAACTTGCTTCTCTGAGAACTGGAATTTGTGGCACAGAGACTGCCGCTCAGCTGAAGGTGTGGAGCCATCAATGCGAATGTGTTCAACATGCTGTAAAAAGGCAGAAGATACTTTTCAGAGGCCACGTGTCCCCTTTCCTGTATCCTCCTCCCATGTTTTAGTGGATTTTGTTTCCCTTCCCCGTGGCAGAACCAGGAATGTAAAAAGGCAACAGTTGTATTTTTAAGACCTTTCCTCATCTTTAAGGCAGAAGCACTGTAGCTCAGCATATAATGTACCTCCCCTCTGCTCACAATGCATGATTTGTTCTTATGTCCACTGCTCTCCCATCAGTTCTGAACAACAGGAAGGACAGCAACAACAGCAACAAGCTGGCAGCTCAAGTACAGTGAAAAGGCAACTGGCTTAATACAAAGCTGAACACTGTGTGCTGATGTTACAGCTGCTACAACCTCCCAAACCTCCCTAAGTCTTCCCCTATTTGTGATGGGAGGAGGTGGGATCCTACACGTCTTAGTTGCTCTGCGGTAGCTTCAGGAGAGGCATGACAAACTTGGGTGATGCAGGGCTATTACTCTTGAGTGTCCAACCTCCTTGCTCTACTGAAGGATGCTGCCACAGAGGCAGCAAAGTCACTCCTGCCACTGTGGTTTATAGTTTGAAATATTAACTTAAAGCATCCTTCACACTGCCCCAAGCATGACCAAGAACTCTTTAGGGGCATCCATGGAAGCCTCACAAGAGTAATTAGCCAAACACTTTTGAAGGCAGAGAGATGACTGGCAGGTCTATCAAGTCTCCCTACAGTATCCCAGTTCAAAAACATAAGAGCACCACAAAGGAAGGAAGCCATAGCTGGACTTGCGTTGTTGCATTCTCCCTCTCTGAGGAAAGCCTGGAGGACAAAGCAGAGATTGCCACACAGGGTAATACTCCTCCAAGAATTCACAAGCTTCAAGGCAGACAATGGAGATTAAAGAACATTAAATACAACAAAAGCCATTCAGCTAATACGAAGCACATCCTGTGAGGCATTCAGCTCCCTCAGTGAAGAGCACATTCAGAAGCACAGCAAGTAGAAATTATCTCTGCCACTAACTTTCATAAACTATCTGTCTGGCCATAACTCTGGGGAGCTCTTAAACAGCTTTGAAGCTGGAATAGTGATAAAGTTAAGACAACTCAGTCAATTACTTACTTTCTTCTTCAGCTCTGCAACTATTGCATCCAGCACTATCTTGTGATGACCAAACACCAGGAATTTATCATTCCCTCTTTCCAGTAACTCCAGGATGTATTCTCTACATGAAAGAGGAAAAAAACCCAAAACTGTATAAAATGATGTGCTGAGAAAATACAGGCTTTGCTCACAACAAATTTTAGATACTGCTCATCTATACACAGAAACTAGGAAATAGGCTAGCATAAAAAAGTTGCAGTAAAATGCAAGTAGCAAGTCAAGTCTCCTACAGATTAAAAAGACATTGCAGCAAAATCCACCTTTTTTTCACCACACTTGGACAGTTGACTACATTTATACTTGGGTATCACTGAGAATCAATTATTATATCCTACTTGAAATGTGACACCTCAGACCAATCAACGGGAAGTCATCTATATTTATTTGATGATCTCATTCACCTTTCTGGATTTTTAACTTGTGCACAATCACAATATACTAAGATAATCTGTATACAATTATTCTTTCTATGTTTACTTAGGATTGTTTTTATTTTAGAAAAAAAGGTCTCTAAATATACAGATCAGAGTACCCTAAAAGTAGCTTTTCTTGCAAGGGTTCACATTGACAATTTACTACATCTTAACAGTCTAAATACATCAGCTATTTCTAGGAATTATCCATATGCCTATAGGCTAATGACCAATGAAAGGTAACAAGACTTCTTCTAAACACACTTAAACAGTGTTAATTAAATGAAAACACCTGGCTTTTGCCATCGACCAATAGCAGAGCTACAGAACCCATTTCAGTGTAGTAACTTGTGGTACAATCAGGTCAACTGGAGCCTGAAAAACACCTATAAGTCTAAAATTTGTAACTAAGTATGGCAACAGCCAGCAGAACAGATGATACAAATGTCATCTTTTCTTTGGAATAGCAAATACTAAGTTCTCTGCTAAATACAACACAGCTTAGGTCAGCAGCAACTCTCAGAAAACACGAGGCAGGATTTCCAGCGCTGTATTAAGATGTAACAGTGCTTTGCAGACAGCTCCCAGGGTTCATGATGTTCAGATCCCAATTATGTGACAATATCATTTAACAAAGAAATACGGGAGAGAAGTGGGATTGCTGGATTTTATAACAAATATCAAGCAAACATTCAGTGTAGCAAGCAAGCAGATGCCAACACAATTATATCTCATTCCCATATTCCATTTAACAACTGGCTAGGTATTTCAACGGAAGCAATGGAAGACACTGTCATCAAGGTTAAGACATGGGAGGTGCTGATGACCATAGGACAGTACCATTAGCTAGATGGTACCGTACATTAGCAGTTTATAAGTGGAATTTTAAATGCTACTAAACCCCAGAAAAAAAAAAAAAAGGACTAGTTCCTACCAGAGAGTCAAGTAAACAGCACTTCATGGTTTTATATTCAGTTCACACTTGCAACTGAAATAAAAGGAAGAAAGTCTTCTAACTGTTCACTAATATAAAAGCAAGAAACTCTTCTACAGAAATGAGCGCTGGGACTCTGAAGTGCAGTTCTGTGCCAAACAGGCAAATTCTGCAGCAAGGTCTGAGACTGTGAAATCACACAGTGCACATCAGCTGGTCCTTACATTCAGAGAGCCGCAGAAAAGTAAACTGGTTTCATGTTATTAGCATACTCCTTATTAAAAAGTCATGCTATGGGAGCTAAAGCAACTCCTTTGCGGTTCCAGCAGAAAGGCTAAGCATGAAAGGGCACAAAGTCACAGAAGGAAATTATTCCTAGGGAAGACAGTGTTAGAAGCACACCTATGATATAAAACTTTTGCTACTGAGGTCCCATGTGAGTTTTGTGGAAGAGCCAAGAACTTCCGCAGGGGCTGTGACATCCTTAGAGCACACTACAACAAAAGCTCAATACATCTCAAAAGCTTTTTGGCTCAGGGTTCCTGCTGCAGCAGGACTGTAGCATTTGTTTTCTCAATTTCTGTTGATACTTTTAGTTTTCATTACTCCCTGCCTCCTTAAACTGAAATAGGGTCCAGACCAGGGAACCTGACCCAAGTCCCAAACACCAAGTAATTTTATATGGTTCAAATGACAGTGTAGATCCATGTCTGGAATGAAATCAGAACACTTATTCAGCCTAGGAACCCCAAGAGAAGAAATGTTTAGTGCATTGTAATTAAAATCATTTTTTTCTAAGCTGGCTTGAGGCTGTGCTTCATGTCCCTGCACTGTTATCTCCAAGACACTGTTTTCCTGTTCTCAGAGGAAAAACACATTTTACTAGGCAAGAATGAAGCAATGACATGCAGCTTACACGACAGAGTGGATTTTAGCTTCTGCTGTTCTGTTGTAGAAGAGGAGAAGAGCTTCCTTCTCCTGTTGTTTCTGCAGAGAGAAAGATAAATAAATGAGTCTCAGAAATGCCTTTTCTTCTTTGCTTACAGATTTGGGATGTCTGCTGCTGCCAATAAACACTTTACTAGGAAAAAATCAGTCTAAAAATGCACAACAAAAGGGGACTGGAGGGGGAAGTCTCCTACTTGCCACTTGGTATAGCAGATACTCACACACTCCTATTTCTGACACCTTCCCTCCTACCTCCTACTCAACTCCTACAAGTTGGATGACAAGCCTATCACAAACTTAGTTTTAGTTGAGAAAGCATTTCCCAACTAAAATGGCAAGGAGAAACTCCTAAGTTCTTACAGAACTGTATTAGCAACCTAGAAGCCTAGAACATGCATTTGCCATCCATGCAAGAAAAACAAACAAAAAAAGCAAAAATGCACTCTTCACATTTTTGGCTACTGCTGTGTTCACAACACAGCTTCAACAAGGCTGTGTCTGTAGGGTGAATGGGATTACAAGGCAAGACAGAACAGTAAGTACAGAGACAGGAGGTACAAAAAGACTATTAGAAAGGATTAACAAGAGAGGAAAAAAAGAGAGAGGAAAAGGTATTTCACAGAAAGGGACAAAGTAGACCACTTAAATCCAAAGGAAAAAAGCTGAGTTGTTTTGACTGTGTTGTACATTCATTTAAAACAGTGCCTTCAACAGCTTTCCACTGCACACGAGGCGTGGCTCTGACCTTCCTTGGAACTCAGGGTACTGTTTTTCCTTTGATGTTTTTAAATAAAGGTACCTGAAATACAAATGGCTCATCATGAAAATAGTTTCTGACTTACACTTCCATATCCTTTGGCCATCCTCTTTGCTTCAGCTGCCAAGACAGCTTTGGACTTTGCACTGATGCCTTCAGGAGCCACGACAACCATTTTGCGTTGCTTTGCTGGAAGCTGGGAAAGCACATCTGATTTCAGACGTCGGATCATGATGGCTTCTTCCAGCAAAATTTTCAGTTCAGTTAAGTTGGATGATCCAGAGTAGTCCCAACCCCATGGCATCTGGGAAACATCAAAGCAGTTATCAGTGTCCAACTTACAAGAGACTGGTCTGCAGGCAATCCAGGAGTAGAAAAAACTTCCAGAGCAACAGGACAAGGTAAGAACTTAATGGTCAGTAGGAAGAGAGTTTTGACAAAAGTGACGATAAGATAGAAGCGTACAAACTAATCCACCCAGCGTGAGAAGGTTACTTATAAGATTCCCTTTCTCCTATCTACAAGTGATCAGGGAGGTGCAGAGAAGAGGACTACGCAGAAAGGTAGGGATCCCTACCACAGCACTGTGCCCTGGTATTCATCCTCACACAGCAAGGTGGTTTTGCACTCTGCTTGCAGCTTTAGGCAGGATGACAGAACTCAGTGCAGTTCTATCCACACACATCTACCTCAGCTTTAGGCACACAAAAATCTTCTCCAACAGCATGAGGACAAACATCCTTAACCCAACTGCCTTCACACAGATGTTACATTTGACTGACATGCCTAGTAAATGCTAGGTCAAAATTGCCTGTTTTCCACTGTGACCTGTCTCTTGATCTGCTTCCTGACATACTCTGTTTCTGCCATTAACATGTTTGGCTCAGACTCAAGCAAACCATAAATAACTTGTGGCCCAAAATACATCACTCCAAGCATTGTCTCTTCAAAGCATCATCACTTCAAAGCTCCTCTAAACAAACCCTTCATTTACTCTTCCTTGAAGCATTCGCCTCTGAACTGCCCCTATCCTCCAAGATCCTGTCTGCAGAAAACATAGATCTCTTCAATTAATCTCAGCTCATCACTTCTCCTACTAATAACCCCAGTCTATCATTTGTTGTCTGGGAAAGAACAACTAAGCTGACAAACAGTGGCATCAAAATTGGTACATTCCCCAAAAGAAACATCTTTAAACAACTTTTTCTGGAGAGGAGACCAATAAGGGTTTTATGCTGAAGTTTCACAAATAAGTATATGAAATACAGCTACAGTAATACTGAAAACCAAGGCAAGGGGGAGAGGAAATCTTCCTCACAGGTCTAATTCCAAGTCTTACTGTCAGCGTCACCAAAGAAAGCCAAAAATACAACCTCTGCTCTTGGAACAACAACCCAAAGGAATCCCCTACATATGTATACATACACCCTCCTGAAATGCACATAATGGAGATGTGAGGAACCTCAGCACCAACCCCTTTGATCTGCTGCTCCACTCTCATTGCGCCACATTAATTGCTAAAATAGATTTAACCTTAAAAATCTATGTATCTTTTATTTGCCTTCCCCAAGAGAAACCTGCTGCAACACAGAAATGGAAGTAAAATAGGAAAAAGCTCCGAAGTATTCGCTCCATCCTCCTGTAAAATGCGTAAGACAAAATAAATCATACCAGCCATGAGGTTAGCCATGTTACTGACTGTATTAAGGGATGGTGCTTTAATGGAAGAGGGATGAGAACATGCTATGAGACAGAAAGAGGAGGAATCAAAGAGCTAATGGGCAATTAAGGCCTCTCTGATATCTGAAAGCGAACATTCCTACTTCAGGTTGAGACATCACAGGACAATCTGCAATTCTATTGCCACGTTGTACTGATGTGAACCACTAACTGACTTCAGATTCTGGAATTTATGGCCACCATTAAAACTCATTTGACTTAATCTGTTCCTACATAATTATGGTATCATCTGATTATCTATAGTTGGTTCATTAAAGCAGGAAACAATTCAAACCCTAGACAAAAAGCCAGTTTGGATCCTGTAGAGTTAAAACTTTGGCTCTGACAACAGCACCGTGGTATACAGCTAGAGGTAATAAGCCCACCTGGATCTAAGCCAAGCCCTCAAAAAGCCAACATGGGTATTGCTGCTCTACTTCCCTGAAACCAGGAGTGTAATGCAGATATATCCCTCAGGTCCGTGAAAAGCTGGCTCAAGTCTAGTTGGGTTTATCAGCTTTATGCATGCTGCATAAAAGTTGACAGTGCTGAGCCCCATTCTTTGTGCGCCCTTTCTGCATTTCTTCAGGCTCTGTGGACCCAGCAGAGCAGATGTACGAAACCAAGGACCCACCTGGTGCTGCACCCAGCCTCAGAAGCCCTCTGCCCCCACTGCTCAGTGTGCTGGTAGCCAAGCAGCAGGCATCAACACTGACTAGGCTGCTGAGCAAGATCTGCTGCAGGGCCTGGACACTCTCCTCAGGCTACCTCATTCTACTCATGCAACCCAGTTTCTCACTTTCCTCTCACTTTCCTCTTCCATAACAAGCAAGTAATATATATGTTTTGTGTCCATGTAGCACAATTCATTTCAGAAGAGTAACATCATCATAACTGAAAGAACAAGGCACAAAACAGAGCCAATATACTATCCACTGTCATATTAAAAAGCATACAAAGGCAGAATCTCTACAGTATGTTCAGATTACTATACTACTTTTATGGTGACTGTTACTGGAACAATTTGCAAACAAGGAAACATGCTAGTTCTGTACTGCACTTAGCTAGTGATAAAAAAGATTAATATTTATTGAATTATTAAAATATAGTTTAGTATATCCTATTGTGGAAAAGAAAAGAGAGAAAAAAGAGGGACATTTATTTTGCCAAAATACACATCTGGCTTTGATCCATAACATTCCAGAACAAATGCTTCCAACTGTGATTTTCTTACCGAAGTGTTACAGCATCTTACATGAGTCAGTAAACTTATTACAGTGTTAGTAGAAGCTGCCAAACCCTTACAAATTCAGAGCATGTGCTCAGATAGAAATTATTTAATATTTGCCAACATCACCCAGTTTGAAAAATGAATTCACAGCACGTATTTTGGGAAACAGATTTGAGATATTTTGTAAATAAACAGGTGACATTTCACTTGCTGCATTTTTAAGAGTACAGATGCTGGGAGGTTGAATTACAAAATTATAAACTTTTATATCTTTTCTGATCATATCTGCCAGATATTTGCAATTTTCTGTCATAAAAATCTATCATCAAACAGAAACTAGTCAGGTTTTAGTTTTAAATTGAATGTTCAGGTGTGTCAATTTTTCTTTTAATTTTACAATGCAATCAGATTTATTATCAATACTGAAACATTTTTACATAGCACCTTTCATCCTGACAGATCTCGCAAAGCCTTGCAAAACCTCTGGTTCTGTGCAATTCCAGCCCCGCTCATAATGCTGCCACTTCAGGACAGAAAGAAGAACCTATTTAACTAATGACAGCAAAAGTACTACAACAGTTCTTCAGAGAGGATGTAACTCCTAACACAATCTCAGGTTAGAGCTGCAAAAAAGGAACATGAGGGACATACTACAGTCATGAGGGAACAACTACAGTCATCAAAACACCTTTTAATTTACTCATTGCTGAGTGGATCTATGGCAACCCAATATTCAACAGTCCCATTTTTTCCTCTAATAGTATCCACATCTCATTTCCAGCAGCCCCACTTCTTCTCTAAATAACCAAACTCTAGGTTCACTCTATCATTTACTGACATTAACTGTAGCAAAACGTCCCAAGCGAACACTGAGAAGACCAGCAATATTCAACTGTCTAGTAGAGGCAGGTCAAACAGAGAAACAAAAAACTTGTACTAGAAACCCTGCAGAGGCTTTGAAGGGAAGCTGATACAGACTGTGACCTCCATGCTGAGTTTCATTGTAGGTTGGAAACTCATTTACACAGAATACACTGTTAAAACCTGGATCCTGTAAAACAATTTTATTTCTTTTATCCAATTCAACATCTTACCTGAGGTCCATATGCCTCATAATTGAAGCAACAGCTAGTCGTGCAGAACTTTACCCTCAAAGGGTTTATAAAACTTCAAGCCTATTTAGACTCACACACTGCAATTCAACTTTCCTTTTTACTGCAGAAAACCAACGAGCTTAAATTGCATCTCTTCATTTCCCTCTAGAAAGCATTCTGAACTCCACTCAGGCAGGAATCTTTCAAAAAAAGATAATGAAGCTCAGCAGAAGACATGGCCCTCTCCCTCCATATGATTCCTACTATGGATGGAGAAATGATAAGCTTAACCTCTGTCAGGAAAGCAGTGCTTTGCCAATATGAATGGTGTCATCTTCCAGAACTCAAGCTCTGTATCTGTGATTCTGCATGCTAATGGCTTTACTTTAATCAGTGGTATCAGCATATAAGCACCAAAGCCAATGAATTGCTAATGTAGCTTGCACATTTGGACATACATAGAACAGCACTACACTAGCTACGAAAGTAAAAGTGGGCATTCAGATATAGGACAAAGGGGACTTGAGAACTTTATATGAGACTGAAATATGAATCTTCCTGTTGGAAACTTGGCATATGTTAGCTACCCCAAACAGTGAAAAGAAAACAAAACACAAAAGCCCTATGAATAGCTATAACTATTTTTATGGCATACACCAATGATGTTCAGTTCTTCTGTAAATATTTTTAAGCACTGAAATGGTCATTTGGTGTTTCCAAGCGCTGTGTTGAAAATTATTGCTGAGCAAACTGTCTTACAGAAAAGGAGGCACAAGTGAAATGGATCACTTGAGAACAAAGCAGAGCAAGCAAGTTCATGTACTACGGGACCATGCTCACACTGCCAAACCATTCTGTGCCACACTAACTGCTACATGCCTGTCCTGGACTGCAAGCCAGATCAGACAGCTGTTGTTCTGAATCAGAACTTGGAGGAACTTTAACTTTGGTTCCCCTTTCTGTGTCTATGCAACCAGCACAGAAGATCCCAGAGCCTCCTTTTACAACAGGCAGCTGCAAGAGCTCTTCTCTCAGCAGTGTGTGTTCCAACACACAGAGCAGCCCTAGAGATGGCAAATCCAAGCACAGCTGAGTTGCCTGTACATTGAGAGCAAGACTGCCATCATGGCTGCAAATGCTGGCTCCCCGCAAAGCCAAGATCTTGTAGTGGTTGGACTCAATGACTCTGCTGAAACCATGGCTAAGCAGCTGGCAGAGATCAAAGAAGTTAATTTATTCTCAAGATATGCTGAGGATCACATCCATTTCCTGAATTAGAAAAGGGTGGAATACAAAGACTGTAAGCCTTCATTTTTAACTTACCTGGAAATATAAAGTCTAAAATCTCAAGCAGAGGCTTTACTTTGTTAAACAGTCACTAAAGCAGACTAGAAACTGTTTTGTTTGTTTGTTTGTTTTTAAATCAATTAGCCCAAACTTGAAGCTGCTTAAAAGGTCACATAGTTTAAAACATTTAAAACATTCTGGGGGCAAATTCTTATTAGAACAGGCTCCTTTCCCAGCTGTGGCCATTTTTCCTTTTTTTTTAGCTTTTTAATTCTGTGGCTTTCAGGGCAGATTTTGACATGAAGCATTACCGTCTCCATGTCTCAGGCCCACCATTGCAGCGCCTACAGCTTCTCAGGTTGAGAGCTTTTGAAAATGTTACTCTGCAGTGAGACTCTCTCAAAAAAAGATGCAACATCAGACAGAAGAGAGGAAAGAAAAAGCCTCCACATTTTGAAAATAACAAAATAAAATGCTGTTTGCAGAGTCCCAGTCTGCCACTTCCCCCAGTGAAGTACCTTCTTGGCATCACAGTAACGTAGCCCAAAGGAGTGGTAGTGTGGAAAGAAGGCTGGCTGGACAGCTGCGATCTGCGTGTAAAGCTCCGCGGGCCGCGACATGGCAGGGGTTCCCGAAAGTAAGATCACTCTCCTGGCAGCCTGAAAAAGCAAAATAGAGCACTATTATCATAGAGCTTACAATATAAGCAAAGCCTGCTAAGAAGTTATCTCCAGTCCAGGAAGAAATTCTCAGAGCCGTTGTCTAAGCACCCTAAATGGAAGAGTACTTCACCTTCCACAGATACTTTCAGCCTTCACTGCCTGAAGACACTCAAGGACAGTGTTTAAAACTTCTAGGAAGCAGGACAAACCATATTATTTCTTATTCATCATCCACATACTGTAAGGGAAGGGGACATCAATTTTTATGACAGTACTTTCTGAACTGGCATTTACCCACTAGATACGTTAATATCTAGCTTTTCAATTGGCATCAGATGTCACGGGAAAGTGACACACCCTCTCAGGTACAGCCTCACCTCCAAAATAAATTCTCTTGTAATAAACCTGCCACAGCAAGCCATAAACAGACTGTCTTCCTCACAAAAGCAGAAGAGATCCAGAAGAAGTAGGATTTTTTTTTTTTGTTAATTTTTTTTTCTTTTTAAATTCTACTAGCAAGGAGAGAAAGATGAAGCTGCCTTCAGGACCAGAAAATGGCCCATCTAACAGCCATGGTGAGTCTAGGCACAGCTGGCTGGATGCTAGAACATGAGTTAATAAATATGAATCATGCAAGAAGATTGTAAAACATGTGTTGCAGGGCAGACAGGAAGGGGGTGGAAACCTGTATCTAAAGCAGGTGCACCCAAAAAGTGGGGGGAAAAAAAAAGACACTATAGACATAAAAGCCTCCAAGATGCATTTCTACCCTCATACCTCCATTATTATCTAATTCTATTATTAGATGAGATCTATGAATTTCTACTGCTGTAAATTCACATACAGTAGTTAAATTACACATGCCTTGTAATTTCCTGCATGGTTTAATGCAGGTTCATTAAAATAACAGAGATTCTTGAGTGACATCTGTACCAACAGCTCATTCACATTTAAATGAAAAAGAAAATGAAATTCTTTTATCATTTCACTGAGATCTACCAGTCACCCAAATCTATTCAGCTGATTCATCCACTCGCCAACGAAATCTGGTAGAAAAAGTGTTCACAGATCAGCTACCGGAAATTAATTTCAGGACCCTCTATCAGATATTTATATGTACGTTGTAATCAAGGTGGGACTGGCCTTCTCCCTCCATTCCTATTAAACAGATCAGAAGGAACTGTGATCACCACCAGGATCAGACAATTCCCATAAACATTTAAAAAAGCAGGATATTTATTGAACTAAGTAAGAGGAGAGGTGAAACCTTTGGACATGTCAGAAGGTGAGAGCTAGTTCGCACAAGACAGAGGTGCCTATGCTACTCAAAAGACAGAGGAGTCACAGAGACCAAAGATATCAGATCCCATGGGGAAACAAAGTGATAAAGCAGAAATTAGGTCAGTTCTTAAAATTAAGGTAACAGTGGAGGACAACTGAGCAGAACCTAGACAATACCTGATGCCTTGCAGAAGCCTTTGAGGAGTAAGCTGACACCACCCTCAGAAATCTGCTGAAACACAAGACAAGCTAGTCCCACATGTGCAAGAAACCTCCAAATTAAACTTTTTCCTCCTGGACTAACAGAAGGCCACTGCTAGGAAAAAGACAACATGGAGGTCATGCAATTACAGACTGCTCATTTCAAGTAACTCTGGATCAAGCTAAACCGGGAAAAGTTCACTCAGAACAGACCAGGGACATATTAAATGTAACATAAACCCAACTGTTTTGAAAGGTTTTCTGCCATCCTCAAGGCTCCTCCTATTTGGAGGGTGTTCCCCAGGAGCTACATGAGACGAGGTTGGAACACTAATTCCTCAGTAGTCACAACAATTAGTCAAGCTCCTTCCCCAAGCCCTAAATAGTTATCAAAAGAGAGAATGATGAAATTACAGGTTATATCAATTCTGCTATCAATTGTCCAGCCGCTTCTTTGCTGTGCGCAACTTATTTCTGAACAGATAGGGTATCTAACCATTGCAAGCACTTACCAAGTGCTGTGATACACCTTCCATAATTAATCATTTTAAACAAATCGAGAATTAAAAAACAATAAAAAACCCCAAACCAACCAAAAAACCAGAAGACACCAGCTCTACAAGAGCTGTGAAGAACTTGAAGAAATTAATTTCAGAAAATTCTGTGGAATATAGGTGGTCTAACTCAATATCTCAAGGGTCCCTTTCAGTTTTAAAGTCCATGACAGAAGGAGCCCAAGAAAGAAGAGAAGAAAAAAAATCCTAGGAAGACAAGTTTCTGAGTGTTGAAGGCTTCCTTAAATTCTGGATGAAAGAAATGTCTTTGATTCACATTTCTTTTTCTAGCGGCAACTCATTTTGAATAGATGCCAATAAAGATTTGCTCCTGCAGAGAAGTCTCTGCTGATCACTGCCTAATTCTTGTTTCCTGCTGAACCTTCTGTGCTGTCAAGAATGAGAACTTACACCCTTTCTTCTGAGGCCTATAAGAATAATATGGAACAACAGCACAGAAAATAAGATTGAAGGGACTTTCTAGCAAAACCAGATCTGTAATCAGTTGATACATATTTCCACATAGGAGAACTAACATTTGTTGCTCATTAGCATTTAGGCACAAAGTTTAATCTTCCCCAGAAGCACTCCTCTCTCTCATGTGTCCTTGTGACTGTTCTTACAGCTACTTTCTTGTGAGATTGCTCAAGGGAACTTGTGACTTGACTAGTGGAGAGCTGGTCTGTAGCCCTCATTTACTAAGTAACATAAGACAACTGTGTCTTTGTAGCATTACACTTGCACACACAATACACCAGCAAGAATTAGTTCCACAGCTGTGACAACATTTACAAAAGTCACTTTTGAAAGTCAAAGAATAATTTATGAAATGGTAAACCCCGATAGAGGTCAAAACCCAGCACCCAACTGATTCAAAGGGGAGTAGGTGAGAAGGGGGTTTATGCCACAAAGAAATAATTGAACATGCAAAGAGCCTCATTAACATACAATGACTGTCTCTGTGTTAAATGAATTTCACAGTATGAGCTCTGCCATATGCTAACAGACTGACATACTTTTTTTAAACAAGTGTGGCTGGTTCTGGCTGTAAAATTACTTGTGTCCCTAGTTTTTGCTTACTCTGTCATTTTGACCTGCTTAACATAAGAATACCTTGTCCTGTGAAATGAAAGATCTGAGAGTGGCCATAATAAAATAGAGATGATCACCTGATGAAATAGAAGTTTTGATAAACAGAAAGGGTTGCAGCTGTTTTGAAGAGTGTTTCTGTACTTGGGTAAGATAGACAGGGCTCTGCATTTCATAAGATGATCCTACAGTGGTTATTCCAAAAAATGGAAATGCCTTTCCCTATTCTTGACACCTAGACATAGAATCTGTGTCAACTGGTGATGATCAGCTATGACTGAAGCAAATTACACTACCTCCCTATTTCGAGAAGGAAGGGAAATTGGAAGTTAAGAGTAGATCTGAAGATGCAGACACAGCTTCTCCAACTTCAAGAGGAAGGTCCTTCTCTCAGCAGATGACAACAAGCAAAGGCTTATTTATCCAATCCACATGGATTTGTAATCCCTGAAGACAGCCACTATGTATTTCCCACTGAAAAGGGAGAATTTTGTGTTCTCTCCTCACCTTCTACCTTCAGCGGTGACCTATTTCCCTCCATTATTTTTAAGCATCTCTTTATTAAAACAAGCACAAAGAGTATTAGATTCTAGCCACACAATGTATTTGAAATTCCGTAATAGAAACAAAGACCTTTAACCCTGCAAACACCAGGATGTGCATCATGCTATTAACCTGAACAGCAGCTCAACAGGAAAAATCACATTAGTAACATTACCCAAATGTTGTGGAACAAAGCCCACAAGGGAGCACAACAGGAATAAGACTATTTTATGCCATTAGAATCTTTGATTAGATACTACTTTTTAATTCTCTGTTTCTAACCCAACTAGTTCTTCACTAAAAACTTACTGTCATGCTTCCAAACAACTCATCCATGTTCCATTGGGACCTTCCCCAGTTTCCACTGCCTTGCAGTACTCCATGCAATTAGAGAAGAACAAAGACCATGCAGCACTTTGGCTGGTCGAAGGATGTAGAATCCTTTTCACTCCAGTCCCCAAGAGATCGCACCACAGATCAGTGAAAAACTTCTGGTTTGATGTTTCTTCTTCATCTACATCCCTGGGGCTTTGTTATTCCATGGATATTAGTAGATGTATAGTCCCTCTCCTATGTTCAGTCTCTGGGCCACTCTAATCTTGGAAGGTAAAACAAAATGCCCACAAAAGGTAACACCATGACACTTTCTGCCTCTGAGGGAGGCTGACGCAGGGCGGAGGCAAAGGGAACAACCAGTATTGTCAGTACACCCAGGACAACTTAGTCCCAAACATGAGACTAAAGAAAACAAGGTGACAAGTAGGTCCTATTACTGATTGTGGCAGCTCTGGATTAGCAGCAGGGACAAGCCAGGCCTGACCAGGCTTTCTGGTGACTCAACCAAAGCCCAACAGTATGAGACTGTTCTCACTTTGATGTGTGTGAAAACAAGAGAAAAGGACCACTTTGAACAGAGGAACTTCTAGCTCTCTTGAGTACCATGAGAGATGCTGAAGCTGGGGACAGATCTCACACAGCTGCTGGCACAGACTGGCCACTGTGAAAGCTGGCTGAGCTTGAGAGCAGGATTTTTGCCACATGCCAAAACATCAAACGACTGTTCTCTACTGCAGCTTTCAATCCAACTGCCTCAATAATTTTGCAGGGATGCACACGGACTGTGTACAAACTCTGACACCCAGTTCCATGCAGGTGGATGAAGCATTCTCCCCCATGTACAAGTCTGCACACCCACAAGTTTGCACATCCACTGGGAACGTTGAAGGGAATAAGAAATCTGGCCTAAACGTTTTGCTGCTGCTGTTTCAGCTCACCCTGTCTTACTGTTTATAAATTCCTCTCAAAGTTTTGTCCAATAACAATAAATTGGGCACAACATGTCTATATACTTACCCGAAACTAATGACAACCTGGAGCAAGCTACCAGGTAGCAAGTATGGTCATTGCATACATCCAGCGATTATAAAAGTGCAGTCACACTTTCTACTGCCCCAAGCAAAGCTTTCCTAAATCTCTGTCAGAGTAGCAGCTAAGTATGTCACAACAGATACTGAATACTACACACACCGAATACTGCACCACACAGAATTTGTGGGCTTTTTTAATATTAAAAAAATGTCTGGAAGTCCCCAGCTGACAAACTTAGGCCACATATTTAATACATGGTTCTGCTTGACAATTCCATACCACACTTGCTCCACAATATAGACGAGAGAGCAGGAAAAGATGAATTATTACTGAGTGGCTAAAAATACCACTTCATTTTGAAAACCAGTCAGATATTAAAACTAAAATGAGGCTTTAAATGCCGTAGCCATGGGTTAAATATTTCAGAGGTGGAGATACAGCTTAGCTGTTTAACAAGACAGTTGCCAAATTAATATCCAACATAAGTTATCTTTATTATGAATGTATTGATTTAATCTGATTATTGTGCAGTTCTGTCTAAATACTCACAACAATTTTTATATTTTACTTATTATTCAAATAGAGAAGTCACAGGAGCAGAATCTGTCAAGATAAAAAGAATCCATTAAGTATGGATGGAAGTGACAGAAACATTACAGGCTCAAACATTTTAACTTAGATCTGTCCAGTGTCATTATGGACTCATAAATCTTTGCAGTATGCAAGGACCAAGGATCACATTTCTTAGGTTTGTGGGTTTTTTTTTTTTCCCCTTTCTGTCCCCAAAAGTCAGTTCAAGGCTAAGCTTTCATGCTTTAGGATGTTCGGAACCTTGTAGAAAATATAAGCAACTATGGCAATTTCAGAAAGATTAAAGTTGCATAATGCTACCAACAGCTAGAAGCGGCAACGTTTACAAAGTAGACAAGGCATGAGTTGACTCCAGGGGCTCTGGTTACAGCACTGTCATGGCTTCACACTCTGATCTTGAGGTAGGGACCGTGGTGCTAGCAGCAGTGTACCTATCACGGGCTTGCCTATGGATACACCTTATTTTGGTCTCTTCTAAGAGCCCCAGTACTGCTCTAATCCTTTTAACACAAAGTAATCCTCAGCAACACGTTTATCAACGCCTCTTATTCAGTAATCTCAAAGTATCATGTAAATACTGAAAATACTCCCATTTTTACCCCATTGACTATTTACTATAAAGATGACACAGTATAGTTGTTAAATCCAGTATTTGAGCAGTGAAAACTCTGCCTATTCTGGCAGTTCTTTCAAATATGAAAGCATTACTGTGATGTGTTGTGCCATGCCAGTAATGAACACAGCATCACTCACTAGTAGTTGAAGACAAAGCTGTCAACGGGGCTAGTTTTAGAGCAAAATGCCCGTGTTGGAAAGCAAGGAGGGCAAAGAGTGGCTATTATAGCAAGTACCTGCTTCAGAAGTTATAGTCAGCAAGCAGGAGAATAAAATGTACCTAACACAAAACATCTGGTACAGTATGGTGTTTGCAGGTGAGATAATGCATGATATGAACATGAAACTCTTAATGCTTCCAGAAGACTGAAATTCTGTTTCAGAAGCACCCATTCTCAATTCTCTAAGACCAGTGATGTGACAGCATAAAAATAAATTCTCAGTAAGCGCATACAGGCAATTAACCTCTGCTTAACAGCTACTATCTTTCACTCTCCTATCTTCCAGACTGCAAATAACTTTGACAAGCTGATCCTTACAAAGCTACAAGTAGGAAAGGATAAGACCGCTTGTTGGGCATTTTGCAATGAGGTGAATTTGTTATTTTCCACCATTTTCAGATATACACCCTAATTATTGTACTTCAAACTGCTCATAAAATTGGACTTCCTACTTAGTTTCCAAACATTAAAAGCCTGAAATGATTTGAAAGCCGAGAGAAGACAAGAGTCAGGCCTTTAAAGAGAATGAAGTTACTCAAGCACAGCCACCTTTGGTTTGCTATTAAGAATCTTGCATATAAAAGTTGGTTGCTCTAAAGCCATCACAGATTGAATCTTCTCTTTATACACACTTGATGATAATTGCTGAAGGGAACTGCATTTACCTTGTTCTAATGTACAGACTGCAGTGTCTAGAAACTACTCATAACTTTAATCTACTTAGAGGCTACCAGGGAGAATTTGATTCCTTGATCCCAGGACAACAGGCAGACATTAAAATTTACATTTCTCCTGTTATCGCATAATTGAATATTGCCTCCCTTCTGTGGGCCACCTGTCTTGCTAACCTCACATTCTGCCATTTCCCGCTAGTTCTGTACGCTTACCAACAGGAACACTCCTGAACCCTAGCCACACAAATACATTGGAAGCTTGCAGCAACAGAGTAGAGCCCAAAGCCAAGGAAGAGACCTAGGTAATATCATTTTGATATACAGCAGCAATCTGTGTGCCAAGACGTAACTGATACTGATTATTTCCATTAAACAAGCTATGTTGACACTACTACATTCTACTTTCCCTGAAGACATTTGGTAAGTTTTGACATTCCCTTTTTTCCCATCACCATAAAACTCAACAGTGGCAGTACCACAATTAGATCAAGGGAGATTCTAAAAGTTCTTTTGTTAGGCCTTACCATCTAACATTTGTACAGAAAGAAGTAGCTATGCCAGAGACAAATTTTGCTCTTGGATCTACAATGTTACCTGTATTTCCATTTTCACAACAACAGAATTCAGCTCCTGGCTCCAAAACCTGGTAAATGGAGCAACACTGCTTTGGGAGCCTGACCTTAGCTGCTGGAGGTTTGGCACTCAGCATACGCACCTTGAGTAGAGGCATGGCAGCTTGGCATCGTGCAGTTTTAATGTTCTTTAGGAAATGAGATTCATCCTGAAACAAAACAAGCATGAAAGTGAAGATAGTTCTGATCCATAGTCCAACAGCAGGCTACAGAACAAATTCCCAGTATTCTCACTTATCTAATATTATAAGCCTATCATCCCAGAGGGTATTTCAAGCACTGGGATAGTCACATCAAATTCTAAATGAAAGGACAGCTTGGAGAGTAGCAGGATTCCTACATTCAAACCCACAGCTGCAAGCAAATGGAACAGAAATCAAACCTTAAAGCCATAAATCTCAAACAACTGCAAGCAAGTGAGCAGAGAGGGCTGGAGAAAGAGGAACATTACCTCCACCACCAATATTCATTTGCCCCTATGTGTCCTTTAAATGCAGCAAACATAGGAGGCCTATACAGTGCCACTTCCCTAAACAAGGGGTTAATGAAAACGATAAGGAAAAAAAGAAATCTAATTAGGATCCAACTGTTCTGCTGATAGAGCTCACCAGGTGGATAACAGCCTCCTACTTGAGACATCACCCCCAAACAGGCTTCATTTCTACCACTGTAGCAAAGCAGAACTTAGACACAAAAAGTAATCAGCGCCCTCCAAGGGTACTCTCATCTTTCCACGTGTAGATGAGCAAGCAACCATGCATGCAAAGATAATACAACTGCTTAGCCTCTCAAGCACAGCCTTCTTCCTCTCGATTAACAAATCAGCTACATTAATGTTCCCAGCCATCAAAAGAAGATTGGAAGGAAAAGCAGGGAAGCTCAGCACTCAGTAGGACTACTCTCATCTGTAAAAACATATACAGCGTCCAGATTTGAACATATCAACACACAGAAACAACATCTGCCAGCTCAGGGCTGGTAAAAGGTTCCAGGGCAGTAGCCCTAGAGCCCAAGTCCCTTTACTCCAAGCACCAACATACAGAAGTAACAATATGCATTTCCACCCTGACAGAATGTCTTGTCAGAGTGGGCAGGCGGGGAAAAAAAAAAAAAAAGAAAAAAAAAGAAATTTCCCCATGAGTAGTTTGGTCTCCAAAGAGCTCCATCTATTCCCACATTCCCATCTGATCCTGAGAAACAAAAGGATTATGTTCCAATTGTCATGATCTTAGGGACAGGTGCATATGTGTGCTAAAAACTAGACTGAGAACATCAAACACTCATAGTAAGTCACGCATACACTTTTGGTCTTTACTGATCCAAGCTAGATTTGAAACACTAAATGTTTTGAATATTAGTAACTGAAATTTAGAAAAACGCCTTTTATCATGGCTCTGTAAAAGGTTAAAAAATGGATTTCAAACTAATTAAGAAATGATGCAAGTGATCAAAGAAGGCTTAAAGCAGATTGTCAGTGGAACACAAGCAAAGTGAGATTTTTTGATGCTTTACCGACGTACTTGATGTTTAGAAGTTATCTGGTTTACTGGATAAACACTAACACCAACCTGAAGTCCAATCCCCTTAAAAAGATACAATTCCAATAGACACACCACATTAAACTCCTTTCTCTCCAGCAGAGGACATGCCCAACCACAATGAAACTAGAGAGGCACCATAACCAATGAAAGAGAAAACAGCCTCAGGAATCAAATGCTACTAGTTAACTCAAAAGGTTTCAGAGAAACCTCCTGCTTCTACTCATGAAGAGAGCTGTGATCACAGCCACTACTACAAGATAGTTTCAGTCCTAAATAAGGCCCACTTCACACTTCTCTCCTGTACAACACAAAGGTTACCCCATTTGCAGCATACAATTAACTTCAAAATTTTAGTGTACCACTTACAATAATAACTACTTGGAAAGTGCTCTTAAGTTGCTTGTCCATCTTGCTGAGAAGGTCAAAGCTGACAATGTTGATCAAGCTTGCTGTTAGGTTGTCTTTGCCACTCACTATGACATTGGTGCTACCTGGACTCAAGGACGGAAGCCACCTGTGAAATGCCTGGAGGAAGAGGAAAGCAATTAATTGCATTCTTATGTCCCCTGTCAGGATCCCAAAGCACTTCACAGAGCATCCTCATAAATGCTTAGAACATGGAGCCACCCCATCCACCACCCAACATCAGCTGGGAGCACAGTAAGGGTAAGCAGCCTCATCAAGGCAACAACCCTAGTAACGGGAAGATCAAGAACAGAACTCAGGCAAGACGGTCAAATCTACCTTCCGCAGCTGGGAAGGCTCAAACATGCTCTATTCTTGCTTCTTAGTAATAAAAGAAAAAAATCTGATCTGTAGTAGAAATGTACATAACCTCCTGACGATGTTACCTGCTATGGTCAGAGCCAGAGAATGCAGTGACCACTACTGACAGGGAAATTTAGCTTTCCCACTCAACAGGAAACCTCAGGGTCTAAAACACAGACTTCTAAGCAGTAAACATCTGTCACTGTAGCCATGTTTACTCCACAGCAAGGATAAAGTACGACTCATCCAGATCAACAAAAACCCTTCCACTACCTCTCCTTCTTAAGTCTACAAAAAACCCCAAACAAAATGAAAAGATCAAGTTGACAACACACCAGCTGCTCTATGACAGCAGCTGAAATACATGTGGTGATAGTCATTCAAATCAACCTCCTGAAATGCTCCACACACCAGAGCAAGATATCCTCCCCCAAACCCATCTGTTAGCTACTGAGCACCCACCATTTCCCTTGTAATTGTGTCCCCAATGACACCAACCTCTCTGCAACATTTGAGTTCTGCTGATGCTGCTCTGCAGAGAATTGGCTGGGGCTTTACTAATCATGATCTGGTCCCTACAAAACTGTATCCAAGTGAGGAATGGCACCTCCGTCTCCAGGCCCTTCACTTGTGGAAATCCCTCAAGTGTCATTCCTGTCCTCTGTCTGGCATCCACATGAAGCAGCCAGGAGTTAAACATGAACTTCTCACATTTTTCAATATGTGAGAAACTAACAATTAACTACCCTTCACCATTTATGGTAAGCACCTGTCATGGTTTGAGCTCAGAGGGCAACTGAGCACCATGCAGCCGCTCACTCACCCCTTCCCCCTCAGGACTGGGAAGGAGAAAATAAAGCAAAAGGCTCAGGAATCCAGATAAGGACAGAGAGGGATGACTCACCCATTACAGTCATGGGCAAAAGACAGACTTGTCAGGGGAAGAAAAAGAATACCAATTTAATTCAGACACTAACAACAACAACATTTAACAGACGGTGTAGGACAGTGAGAAGCATTACCACATCTTAAAAACACCTTCCCCCCACCCCTCCCTTCTTTCTAGGCTTAGCTTTGCTCCTTATTCCTCTACCTGCTCCCCCCTTCAGGAGGAAGGATGGGGGGTGCAGTCAGTCATGCCACTTCTTCCTCCTCAGGGTGTGGGGGGAACTCCTCACATTATTCTCCTGCTCTAGCATGGTTCCCTCTCACAGGACAGCAGGGACTTCTTCCCACAGAGCCATGGCCTTCTTTGGGCACAGTCACCTGCTCCAGCGTGGGGTCCTCCACAGGCTGCAGGTGGGTCTCTGCTCCGCTGGTGACCTCCATGGGTGGCAGGGGGGCAGCCTGCCCTCTCACCACGAGCTGCAAGGGAGTGGCTCTGCACTGGCACATCTACCCCCTTCCTCCTCCTTTCTTCCACTGACCTCAGTGTTCGCATAGGTGTCCTCCTTGCAACTCCTCCTCACAACTCCCACTCCTCCTCCCAGGTTCCCCTTCCTAAATATATATTGCACAGGCGCAGCCACCATCACTAACTGGCTCAGCCTTGGTGCAGAAGCAGGTCTGACTCGGAGCTGGAGAAGCCTTGAGAAGCTTCTCACAGGGGGCCACCACTGTAGCCTCCTCCCCTGCTACCAAAAACCCCACCACACACAAACACAGCACAGCACCACAACCAAAATGGGCCAACATGCAGGCAAGGTTAGATCCCAACCAAAAAATATGTGGCTGACACTAGGCCAAAACTTAGACAAAGGTGGCAGCAATGAGAAAGTATCTGGAAGCTCCTAGGTGTACTGCCCTCTCCTTTTATAAAGGGCATGTGGCTAATTTACAGCATAAAAGTGATCCTATGTTTCTCACTCGATGCTGATGTTTGTCCACAAGAAGTGCTTTGAAACTGCCCCGACTTAAATAATTAAGTTCCAGTGCTGAAGTCCAAATGCACATGGCTGCAGTACTTCTCACCCAAGAGCACCTCGCATCTTCCCACTAGCTTCCTGTGGCAGCTTGAATATAAAGGCACTCAGCGGTCTGAGGCCAGAAAGCCAAAATAAAACACTGACAACTGTGAGATGAAGACCATTTCTGGCAATTCAGCTCTGGAGACACCACAAAAGCTTCTGCCATTACAGTAAAACACATCTGTAGAAGAATGAACTGAGTGAATTAGAGACCATAATAAACTCCACCTTCTTCCACTTTCTGTGACACATTTTTCTTTGACCTGCATCCTTCACATACCCATAAAGAAACACAGATCATTTTAAAGCAAATGTCCTAACAAAACATCTCCCACAACAGCCTCCTGGGGAGTCAGGAATAGGGAAGGAAGAGGAAATCAAGCACTCAAGGAAAAAAAAAAACAACAAAACAAACACCTCATATGGCTTAGATCTCTTGAAACAGGATGTAGGAGTTTAGCTGCAGGTGCCCAGTACTTCAGGAAACCAGGCCCCAAATCATTCCCAGTAGGTATCCCACAGAATTCAGGTTAGGCATTGACCCAGAGGTCTACGGGCCTTTGAAACATCAAACATGATGAGCATCACTCCCTTGTTCAGCAAACAATTTTTTTTTCTTGTTGGCCAACATTTTGTTGCACTACTGGATGTGAAAACACACACCAAGACGCTATAACAACCTGGTTACAGCACAAAATCAGCAAATCCCAATCGATACACTTCTCATCAATGCAACATTCCAGGGAAAGCTAAACTCCCATCCCCTCCTGCTCAGGCATGAAATTACTGACCTAAAACCTCTGGCTCACCTTTTGCTCTCACAGTGAACATTTCACTAGCCTATGGCAACCCAACAGGCTCAGTGTACAAGCGATGACAGTGATTTATTTCAAGATACATTTCCCAACCACGCAAGCTTTCTTGGGCTTCTGATCAACATTAATAAAGGACTCAGAGGAGTCAGCAGCATACAGTGGACAGGCCAAAACACGTATTATGACAGACATTTAATAATGATGATAATGGGGCCTCTTGAACAGAGCAGAGAATCCCAGCATCTGGGCTTCTATTCCAGCCAAGGGACTGGCAAGTACTGCTACGAAGGGCTTGAATGCAACTGACAATTGCTTGAATACAACTATTGTCTTTGACACTGATGAGTAAATGCCCCCTTAGAGCCAGTTGACTTGCAGGAACAAAGTTAACAGAGGGTCAGAGAAGATACTTTCTCTAGATCTCCCTCTTTCCAACAGATCAGCTGGACCACAAAAAGAAAATCAGCCAATAAAAGAAAACAGACATATACCATATAGTCAAATGCCAAGCAATTTCCCCCCTGCAAGTTTCTAAATGAGTACAATTTTTAGTTTCTTCCCCTTAATATACATCTTTTTAAAATTTTAACTTGTACACAGTACAAGCTCACAGTACCTCTGCCCATGTAAACCTCACAGAAGAAGGAGCCACCACCAGCAAGGGCCATTCCTTTCGGTAATATGCAGCAATGCAGATCGCCTGGATGGTCTTGCCCAGGCCCATATCATCCGCAAGAAGTAAACGTCCATTTCTTAAAATTGCGAAACTGGGACAATAGAGAGAGGAAATAAGAGTCAAGAAATGGGTTACTATCTGTCATGGCAGATGAGCACAACTCCCCACCAAGGCTATAATGTGATCAGCTGGAAGTGATCTGGGTTCTTCAGTAAATTTGGATCTTCTCCTTTAGTCTTAACACAAGTGAGCAACTCTCACAAATCCCTCAAAGCTTGGAAGCTCCTGAACAGAGTGGTTCAGCCCAGTCCTTAGGGACTTTGATTTCATATGAAGAGTAGTCTCAAGACCTTACAGTTATTTAAAGCACATTCTTCCATGATATTACTCGCATTCTGTCCCGGAGTTCATCCTGGCTGAGCTAAGAAAATCTTATTAATAACAGAGCCACTTTAACACCACTAAGTACAGACTTTCCTGGATTGCATCTTGAGGTCAACAACTAATGACCATATATGACGGGGACAGAGACATTTAAAAGTTTATCTCTACATACAGTTAGTCATTTTAAATCTTTCAGGGCCTGGGTCCCGCTTCCTGGGACTTTCCCGTGTGTACTTAATATTTAAAAACCAACAACAACACCACAACAGACACACTTGGGGTGCAGGGGGGAGATGACCTTACGAAATAAAAATCATACGACAATGAGGCATATAGTGAATCACAAGAGGGAGATCAGAGATGTATTACTTGATCAATTTTATGAGACTAGCAAAATGCTACTTTTCTCCTGACTCATGATGAAGAATTCTAGCTAGAAACAGGATAGATGTGTTACCCAATGAAAAAAAAAAAAATCCACACACCTCACCCCCCACACCCCCCTCCCCCCAACAAAACAAACTATACCATACCAAACAACCAAGAGCTCAGAGTGCCAGTATGTAACAGCCCAAGACTCTGGAGAGATGTGGAGCCCTGCATGGAACAGAATGCAGCCTGGGCACCAATATAAAGTACACAATTCTTTGAAAGGACTGGCTCTTAACAGCATGCAAAAAGGACATACTTCACACCTTCCCGCTGAAAGGGCATGAGGCTTGTCACAATTTTGGAGTCCACAACTGAAAGGTCAGCATCAGGAATATCTGTCTGTGATGTAGATCTCTGTATTTGAGCAGCAAAGGTTTGTATTACTGCCTCAGGCAGTGGCTCCACTTCTACTGACACGAGGCTCTGTAACACTTCCACTGCAAAGAACAGAGCAGTTTATCATCAGAAGAGGCAACATACACATAACTTGCATTATGGATGTCAGGGCACAACCCTCAACCTCATCAACAATATTACTTCCTATCCTGGAACAGCTCAAGAAAGCACTGCATCATGCACAGGTGTTGGCCTGGCCTCTTCTCTGAAGTCTATTTCAGAACCACATGATGAATCACATCTCCTCCCCTCGTATTTAGACTTGGTTATAAAAAACTGAAAGTCTGATGCCATCATTCAGAGATGATTGCTACTAATACAGCTGGAGCTGGATTATTCACACTGAGGGCAGCTTAGGGCACACTTTACTCAGAAATAAAAGTATGGATTTGAACAAAAGAGCTCCTGAAGCCTAGAAGGCTGAGGCACCTTTGGGATTCTGTGTTAAACTCCTCTGAGGTCTCCACCATCCCTGAGCGATCAGGTGTGACCTGAGACAGTTACCTGAAGCATATCGTACATCTTCAGCTTTGATAAGTCCTTTCTCCTGTTCCCAAAACACACACGGGTTTGTCTCTGTCTCCACTTCATCACCCCTTGTTTACCACGTTTGGATAAGAAGACAGGAAGCACCTCAAGACTCAAGAGAAACCGCTCGTGTACCACCATTAGCAGCACTCTGACAGCCATCCCTCAGGGACATGGTACCAACAGCAACTCCCTACTCAGCTGGTGTCCACTGCTGTTCTCCTGGACAGAAGTAGCTTGCAGGCCAGAACCAGCCCACAGGCAGCCACATGAGTCCCTCACCACTACTGTTGTTTCACCCATGAAGCCTCTCAACTTTATCTGCAACATAAAACTCCAGGTGAACTAAAAGGATCCCCAGCCTCCATCATGCAAAGACCTTGGGGCCTTCATCTTTTCAACCCATGCATCACAACAAGCAAAGCGTCAGGGCAATTGTCCTCCTAGACAACTTTATTTCAGTCTCCTTCAGCAGCCTCTCTATCCCATCCCAGAAAGATAAAAGTATTTCTTTTCAATCCAACAATAAATTTCTATGAAAACATATACCAGTTTAAAACATGCAGTGAGCTGGGGCCAGGAAAGCATGTTTAATAATCAATCTTTGACCACTGACTGAGAAACAAAAGACACCTCTACACTAGGAACACAAATGCATGTGCACAGACCCTTTATTGCAGGAAGCAACTTTTTTTTTAATTTAGTGGTTGGTTTGTATATGAAGTCAGGAAGACATAAAACAACTCTGTTTGCAAAAATAACTGAAATAAGAACTCACTATACCAGCAGTAAATGCACCTCCAGAATTCAGTAAGGTATTTTTATTTCAGTTCTCTCCAAGAAGAAAGCAGCAGGATGGACCCCTGCCATATGAAAGAGGAAAGCAAATCCAAGAAATATACATATGAAAAGATTTCCATTTGTGGTTGGGCAATGACCAAACTTTTTAAACTCTCCAGTTTAATTTATACTTCTTTAATAGCAGGAACTCTCTCCACCCGAAGTACAGCACAAGCTTGTTATTACACTCACAGACTGAGCTATGTGTTAGCATAATTGCTACAATTTGCTCACTGATAATTCTGTTGCTATTGTTCTGTACATGAGCTGGGAGAGTGATTAAGATATATCTGCCACCAGCATGATTCATCCAACAGACATTTTTTACTGAAGTGACCTTTATATAAAGATGACTGAGCAACTAGGCAAAGAGACATTAACCTCTACAAACAGTTCCCAGCTAACAGATATCTCTGCTGGAAATGGCAACCAGCCTTTTAAAATTCTTTTCTTATTTTTTTTTTTTTTATTTTGACGAAGGTAAACGAACAGGCACAAAGCAAATGACGTTCTTCAAAAAGGCACGTGCTAGAAGCCTCAAATGCCCTTACAAATTACACCTTGCAAGAAGATTTACGGAGATTTTTTCTGCTTTTCTCAAATCTGTGGGATTCTGAATACTTCATGCAATGTACACAACTGCCAGCCAGCATGGCCGAGAGCAACAGACTGGGAGATGATGTGTTTGCTCAGACTGTCTAGCATGTGCTACAGGATCAGGCCCTTTGCACATACAAAAGGCCCTTTCAGCAAATTGTGAGAGATCATCAGCTCTCACTGAAATCAGGGCCCGTCAGTATCCCAGTTCTGGAGTTTCATAATAGTCTTCACCAAGACACACACTTGTTTTCAAGATCTGGCATTCCTACAAGGCTCCACCACGTGGCTTTCAGCCCTACAACCACTACTAATGTTATTAAGACATGCATCATAGGAGCATGCAGATACTCAATTATTAAACATCCTTTGGTATCCCAGGGAAGCAGGAGTCCATGCTGGAGAAAAAAACCTACCAGAGCAACAGCATTTCAGCTCTGAAACAGTCACGCTTTCTAAGGACGTGTGTAAAGCACCTTGCTTATTATCTTTCTGAAGCTTACCCCAATCAAATTCCACTGCCACAAGTACCAAGGCAAACACAGAAGGCAGACTGGGATGATAAATAATTGTTATAATACTTAGGACTTGCATGTTATTCATCTCAAAGCACTCTATAAACTTAACTAAACATAAAAAGCTAAGCAGCCAGTGTGCTAGGAACATGAGACTGGATTATTCTGCAAAGTGGCACCCATTTAAAAAAAAACACCAAAAACAACCAACACACAACAAACCAGCTATACATTTCAGTCCAGTGAGAGACTCAGTTTCACCAGCATTATATAGATGCATAAAAACAGGAGTCTACTGGTCAACATGTACCAAGAAATGAACATTGTAGCAGCACTACGTGCTTCGAATCCACTTGCAAGGGAAAATATGATGCTCTCAAAAAGATTTTTTTGCTAAACTTTCTTTTAAGCATCCATCAACCAGCACTGAAGCATTTTAGTAGTGTATGAAATTCTGTTTCAAGCAGAATGCCTCTGCTTCAAGCAGATCTGATCAAGAGAAACAAGCAGCTCATCTTGTTTGCCTCAAAATCAACTCAGCTGTGGATTCTAACCTGCCTGGTACATCAATTAAATACTTAACAGTTGTGTGCTGCCTGCAAAGCCATTATTACCAGCAGTAACATATGAGGCCAAACCAAATCAGCTAGGCAGCACCCAGACCATAACTGTGGATGAATTGGTTGCTGCAGAAATCATCAGTTGACTTGAAAACCTAGTGCTCTGACCTGAAAAACAGTATTTGCTGGGTGTGAAATGAAATGGCACACCACCACGCACACTACTTAAAGAACTGGAAGTAAAACAGCCCGATACGTGTTTGTTTTCTAAGCAACGGGTGGCTGTGCCAGTTTATGAATTGATATACACACAAAAGGGAGCAAGGCGGGCTGGCGCTGAGGATAAGGGGAGCACAGCTTAAAAGAGTCAATAAGGCAGAATTTCTGTAAGGACAGGAAGGCTTGGCAGCCGCCATGCCAACCTCTTCAAATTTAGCAAGTAGGAACAGAGGAATCCATTTTCCTGCAACTCCTTAGTTCAAGTAGCGCTGCTGTACATTATAAGCAATAAAAATAACTTTGTGACAGTAAATACATCCATGTGCTCTAAGAAACGGCACAGAAATTCAGTGCTGAATCTGACAAAACAGAGCCACCCTCCCGATAGGCCCCTAAAGGACGGCCATGAATAACACACACTTATAGAAGTTTTGAGTCTGGGCAGTTTAAATGTCTGACAAAACAGGAAGACACTTGCTCTGCAGTTCATTAGCAATTTATCCCCCCAGAGTGAAAAGGCTTGGTCCAAGAAATGATGTTAGAATTCACATGTATCCCCAGAAAACAGCCCTAGCCAGGAAAACGCAGCTACTCACTCAGTTTGGGATAGTCCTCCAGTAGGAAACTCCACTTTCTGGTGTTCATATCTGCAATAATTAAAACAAATAATGTCATTAAGTCTCTTTTAAAAAAGACAGTTCTCTGTCCCTAAGAACAAGGCTATCCATCCATATTCTCTGCATTCCAGAACTGCTTTAAAAGAATTCTTAACTTGTCCAGCAATCAATTCTCCTCTGTTTGCTTTCAAGTTAAGCAAACAGTTTGAAGACGTCTTAAAAGCATGAGCACACATCTAGAAGTGGTGGTATCACCAGGGCAAGCCAAGGTCAGCTCCCCTAACGAACCACTGTAATGAACCCACCTGCCCAAGGATTTTGACAACCACTTTTTTCACTGCAAGAATGGATAAAAATGTGTGTGAAGGTTCCTATTTGTTAACCAACAAACTCCGACTTCAGTCAGGAACACAATCACTTTCAGCTGTACCTCTGCACCCTATGGACAATGTGCTCAGAACAGTACAGAGGAAATTCACCAGTTCATCAATACCCAAAATGTAACATGAATGCCAGACTTGTCTGGCAGGTTTATCCAGGGTTAGCACCTGCCTACAACTTCCAGGGAAGGCAGTGAATTCAGAGTCAGCTGAAGATGCAATGAGCCAGGTGGGGCCCTGCCCAAAGAACAAGAGCTCCAGGATTTGTTCCCCATGCTCACTGACCTGCTGTGATACTGTGCAGGCCACCTCATCACTCTGTGTCTCATTTCCCACATTACAAGTGGAAAAAACTGATATTTACCATTGAAATATGAATGCCAACATAAAAAGTGCTGCCCTACAGTTCCACTCGCCTCAAAAATATCAGTAAAGCTGCTGGTAAACTCAATCTGCTCAGGCAGTTGCAGCCATTATACACCACAGTAAAGCAGGAGAAATATGAGAATGTCCAATTGCATTTGATAATAAAGACAAGAACTTATGCATCGTCTCTGTACTGCTGGCAAATTACCAGCACACCCCACCTCAACAGTAAATGTAATCATACTGAGTCCTGAAATATCACCTTGGCTAACAGGCTCAGAAGAGGACATGTTCTGGCACAGAGTAAAGTGCAGGACACAGATACAGCACTATACCAGAACTAGAGGAGCTCTCAAAATCTTCACCAAAACACATCCTCTCATGCTTCTTCAGAGGGATGTACTCTCACAATCTCTCTCCTCTAAATCATTCATAGCGCTCCAAGAGCGGCCCCAACAACATTTAGAATAAAGCAGAAACAACCAGAGACTCACCATAATTTCTGGAATCCATCTGTTTGAACACTCCAATCACTTCTGAAGAATACCCAATATCAACCTCAAACCGCAAGCGAGAGATCAGCATGCACTTCCCTTTGACAAGGGCTGAGGGTTTCTTCCAGGTCTTACACATCTTCAAGAGGGATTTCACATCAACCATACTGCCAATGAAATGAGAGCCTGATGTCAGGCCACCTGCATTTTCTCCTTCCAGTGGTGCCACAACTACTGACGAAAGTTGATTTGCTGCTTCCACTAGGGAGAAAAGCAAGAGATACAGAAAAAAGAATTAGTAACAAAGAACACAGATAAGCTAAAGACGCATAGGATGCTTTGGGAAGAGAAGGGACGAGAGGATGACAAACAAACCAATCACCTTCAAGTTTAAAAGGAATGACGATTCCCTGCTTTCACTCACAGGGACAAAGAGTAGAGTGTGGACCTGGAGGAGCAGGTTGGTGGGATCTTCCACAGAGAATACAGCAGGGGCATGTGACAGTAGGTGAACAAGGGCCTGTCCAGCATTGTCACTGCATTAGGCTCCCTCTCTGTCAGGAATCCCAAAACATGGCTCACTAAGCCAGGGCAAGCAATCTGCAGAACCACATACTACAGTAAATTGCACACAGCCATACAGCATTTTCATAAACTTGCAGGGACAGGTGCATGGTGATCAATATGTGCCTGAAAAGATGGGAAGGTGCTTCTGCAAACAGCAAAGGAGAAAGATCTAAAAATATCTAACTTCTGCCTCGTGTCAATGTCTGACATGTAATCTCATGTAGGAGGAATGCTGTATATTCACAATACTGTAGGAAGGGTATCAGGAAGGAATCTAGTCCAAACCCCAAGTCTCCTTTGTTACAGTTTAAGTCCACCAACCCTTTATTCTACTGTGTTTTACAGATTGACTTGTACTTTCCCCCAGCCATCTGCACTCCTCTCTTACTAATCACTATCAACCACCTCTGTCATGATGCCAGGGCATGGGGAGAGAAGGGACGCAGCATTTTACAGCTGTTAGCCTGAGACCACAGCTATCCACACTAATAAACGTTCCACTTCTCCCTGTGTCTCTCTGCCAATCTGTACCCTTATGTTGTCTTTATTATTATAGCTGAACTGTGACAGTTAAGGAACAAGAACGATTTTTTTCCTGTATTTTTACAGCACCAAAACGGTGAAGTTTGTCCTCCAGACTCCAACTCAGATACTACAGTAACACAAAGATTCATGAACATCTCCAGAGTCCATTAGACTTGAGAACCACTAAGCAGTCTGCCTCCATGTATTTGAAGAGAGGCAACCTCCCCTATCTGGCAGCTGCTTAGAGTAAATCCATTCCTTTGAGCACTGAGCTGCACATCATGATCCTCTCTGCTTCTTTTTAAATAATACAGCTTACAAAACTTTCAAAATTTAAGTTCAGTTGTTAAAATTGGAAAAGGGATAAAGAAATAAATTCAGACACCTTCTTCCTAACCAGTTAATAAATAAACCATGTGGATTTCATCCAACTTTATTTTAAAATAAGTGACTTCCAGAATAAACCCAAGTATTTGAGATTTTTACTCCAAAGAAGTAAGAGCATCAAGTAATTTTTAAAGTAGAGGACTAGGAAACCACCAGTTTAGATTTTCTTCCCCCAATGTATGAAGCAAAAGATTTTAAATGCTAGTTTCAGCATGGCATAGTTAGATTTCACCTCTACAACTAGTACTGAAAGAAACTGGAAAAAGCCTGCATATTTTACTCTTATTTCACCACTTATTTCTAGTCTTGACTGCATGCTTAATTTATAGTACAAAGAAATGTTATACAGGACAACATTATTCAGAAGAACAAAATTAACAGTGGAAGGTTTTAAAATAATTGTTTTTACAAGACTTCAAACCAAGGCCCTTTTAAGTCAGTTCCATTTCTCAGAGTATTTTTTTCCCCTGATATCATTGCCCAATGTTGATCACATACTGTCTTCGCTTATCAACAGGAACTTTCCACAGAGAACTCAAATATTTGATAGCTTTAAGGAAAAAAGCCTGATTTCTAAAAACCATCCTCTTCATTTGCAAGCTCCTTGGTGCAGAGACTCTGCTCTCATCTGTACCTGATACACTTCAAGCAAACCAGCAGCATTTAAATTATAAATGTGTGGCAACCCACATGGGAAGCTAAAATACCAGCACTCAACTGTGGGTTTTTCAAAGTGCTCAACACAGGCCTAATTCTGTTCCCACTGAAATCAATAGTGATTTATCACTCGCTTCAATACAATGTGCTTCTGAGAAGCTTACCTGAAGTGTTTGCCTCTACCAACTCTCAATCTTTCCAGAATAAAATGTCAGGAAAAAAAGATAAAACCATCACCCTTTTTCCTTTTCCGACACTCAAAATTAATAGGAAAAAAAATGTAAAAAAAAAAAAAAGCTGTTTAAAAAGTAAATACATGAACAGACCAAGAAATTAAGCATTAGTTGGTGGAACACCCTCAGTTCTCAATACAGATTCATATGAAGTACCTACACAGCAGATATGTTCCTATGATCAGGCTTGTTGGTTGGTGAAAAATTCAACAATGGCAGAAAAAGTTAAACCTATGCTTGGTATTTAGATTACATGAAAAATGAAGTTATTGCTAATCAACTACAAAGTGTCAGAAATATGTTATGAGCTAGATGCCTAAAAGATCGGCATTATGTTTGAATAGCACCACTTTTACTACTCCAGACAGTAACAAAGCTAAAAAATAACAACTACAGAAGGCAGGGGAAGGGGGTCAAGATTTGGATTCTTTTTTATCATTCAACAAGCCATTTACTTACTGAAACTGCTGTAATCTTCCAGGCTGAAATTCCATTTTTTCATAGCAGGATCTAAAATAGGGCAGAATATGAATCATTTGGGGTAGAAAAAAAGGGTGGTGTGAAACATTTATACGAGGTAAGAAAGAATTCAATCTACTCGTGCAAACTTTTGGACTCACATCTGAAAAACAGTATGCCCAAGTTTACAGCTACATGACACCAAAAAAGCCATAGGGCATATCAATACTAAGACAAGAAGAATGCAGCAGCCATTCACAGGGAGCAGCAACACCTGGGTGAAAGAAAAGTAGAATATAACAAATAAAGGCAGGGAAAAAAGATCAGAAGCAAGCCAAAAGGTGGAGATTCCACTGCTCTCAGTAACCCAGTTAACATAATCAGCTCATCAACTCTGAACTACAGCTAAGTGACCCATTTTCCCATACCAATTCACTCCCAAAAGATGCTGACCAGCTGCCATGCCAAACTTCTTAGAGCACTGTTCATAAAGGAGAGCTTCTGATTTCTTGACTAAATCCAAGCTCAAGCTATTTATGACGAGAATGTCCTTCCAATTTCAGCTGTCTTTATTTTTCCAGCCCCCCATTAATATCACATATGCTTCCCCAGCAATAGCTGCACTGCTAAAAGCATATAGCAACCACAGTTCTAGCAGATGCTGACACTTCTCTTCAACGTAAAATGAAGATAACAACGAACAATCAATTCTTACCATAGCTTTTGCTTGGTATCTTCTTAAACAGAGCAATAAGTTCAGCATTATACCCTATTTTCACCTGGAATCGGTCTTCCCCATATTTCACACATTCTCCTTTTGTAACACTATTTGCTTTCTTGTAAGAGGCAGCTTCAAAGTTAGAGCCTGCACCAGCGGAGTTGGTCAACTTCTGCATCCTACCACTGGCCTGACAGGCACCACCTCCCCCTTCTCTTTCTGTTGGTCTACTTGTGTTCATCAGCATTTCTGAATCACTCAGGGTGGCACTGCTTGACGGTGAAACATATTTTATGGCAGATTTGTTCTGACTTTGTAAATCTTTACTACCATCAGGGTGCCCGTTATCAATTAATCTAGGATGAGATGGTTCTGCAGGGTTTTTGAAAGCTGGGTAGCATTTGGCCTGCTGGAATGTACCAAGATTAATTAAAGCTTGTTGTCCATGTTCCTGGCCACCAGCATTCACGTAATGTTTATGGGAATAACTCAGAGAATTTGGGATTGTTGTAGGGAACCGCTTAATGCCACTTGCTTGTTCTGAGTCCTCTGAACAATTCTTTTGTTGCTCTCCATGTGAGCCAGCCATCTGTTGGTTTGCAGTGTAATGATCATAATCTTTCTGAAGATAGCTCTTCTGCTCCGCAGGACTGTTTGGATTCTGTTGGCGCTGGGTAATGAACCTGACATGATTGTATTCTTCCTTCAAGTTTTCCTGACTGCCTGGACTCTGTTCTTTCACCTGAGGTCCAGTGATCACCACGTGCCCACCTCTCTGGGCTGCTAGCCTCTCTGCTCTCCTAGCCAAAGCCTTCTGGCGGTTCTCTTCAATTCTTCTCTTTTGTTCCTCTGTAAGGCCTGATGACATCTTCCACAATTCAAACAATAAGTCTGAATCAAAACTGCATCAGGAATCAATCAGAGGCACCTGCTTCTTTCGAGGAATGGAGGCCACACTAAAAAAAAAAAAACAAACAAAAAACCAGAAAAAAGAGACAAAAAATTTCAACTGTTCCCCCCCAAAATTCTTATTGTATTGATAACTCAGTGTTATTAATGACTGAGTATTACTGCAACCGATCCTACACAACAACACAGTAGTACAGCAAAGCTGTCTGACCAGTGTTGAGCCATGAGCCATTATCAGCAAACAGATGCTGACAACCACTGCTGGGGCTTTGCAGCCCTACATAGATAAAACATATGGAAGGAAAAGAAAACCCCTATTCTACAACAGCTCTAAGCGCTCTTCTCTGCAAATCCCAGCAGAACTGATAAAGCAGCGAAGCACAGGGACACCCTGCACTGCAGAGCCAGCCCTGCAAAGGCAAATGCAGGCAAAGCAATACATCTCTGCACAGTCTTATGTGGAAGTTTTTCATATTTCTAATACCAAACAGCAAAGATGGTACAACAACCCATCTTTCCTGATCACCTTCAGTTCTTGGGCATCTCACAGCATGTAGCAGATATGTACTGAACGCCAAATGGCAGAGTCAGATCCTGCCTTTGACCTTCTGATAAAAGCGTAGACCTGGCTCCCACCACACCTCCCAGGAGCTGGCCTCCCTCCATCTACTTCCTGCCTCATGCCCCAGGGCCTGCCCGCCTCATCTGGCGCTCAGGACCTACTTTCCTCACCATCCCGTAAGAAATGAGGTTCACTCCTTGCCCCGCTCCTCTCCCAGGCACCTGGTTCCCCATTTCCACAGAGGTTCCGGCCCGCATCCCGCAGGCTGGGGTCTCCCGCCGTCCTCAGGGATGACCCACCACCCCACCGGGGCGCAGAGCTGCAGGCCGCAGTCCCTCCCGGCCCCCCGGGGACTCCACTACAGCCCGCCCTGGGCTCAGCCCCGGCCCAGCCGCTTTCCCCCCGCCACCGGCCCGCGCACCCACCGTCCGGCAGAGGCCCCTTACACCGCCGCCAGGCGCGCAGCCGCGCAGACTACAACTCCCAGGAGCCCCCGCTCCACTACCCGGCGGCACCAGGCGCCCGGAGGCGCACAGCATGCCGGGAATTAGATAACGGCGCGCGGGGCGCTCGGCACGCTAGGAAATGTAGTTTTCCCCTCATGACGCCATCTTAGGGGCGCTGAGAGCGGCGCGGTGTCGCCGCAGGAGTCGGGGAATTGGAGGCCGCCCCCGCCACCCTCTTGCCGGGGCTCGGCTCAGGCCCACATACGAGTTGCGGGGACCCTGTCTGGTGTTGCCCCTGACAGCACCCAGTGCTGCACGGCTGGGGCAGGGCTCCCTCACTGGTTGCCTCTGGTGTGTGGGGCCTGGCACAAGAAGGTGTGTGGCTTTTAGATGGGTGACTATGAGCAGGGAATAAAAAGTGGAGGTAATGCATGAGAAAGGGTGAAAACACTGTTGTAAGCAGTGAGGTGGGAATCCACCCCAGGGTGTTAAGAGCAGTGACTGACAGTTGGTGCAAATATCTGTAATCTTTGGAAAGTGGTGGAGATGAGGAGATGCCCTTGGCAACTGGAAGAGGGCAGAAGTCCCTACAAGAAGGGCCCAAAAGAGGACCCAGAAAACTACAGGCCCATTAGTCTTACTCCAATCCCTGGAAAAACAGTAGAGCAAGTCTTCCTAGAAACTATCAAAAATCAAATGAAGCAGGTGATTAGGAAAAGCCAGCGTGTATTTACCAAAGGCAAATCATGCCAGGCTAACCCGATCACCACCTACAACAAAATAACATTGTCTACATGGGGAGAGGAGTGAATGTTGTTTACTTGGACTTAGCAAAGCATTTGACCTTGTTTCCTACAGCCTCCAAACTGGCCAGATACAGACTGGAAGGGTGGTCTGTGAGATAGGTAGGAAACGGGCTCACAGGCTGCATGCAGAAGGCAGTGATCAATGGGTCTTAGTCAGGCTGGCAGCCTGTCACAAGTGGGGTCCCACAGGGGTTGATACCGGGCCCCATGCTGTTCAACAAGTTGCACTGGAAGGGGTTTCATCTTGATACAAGAAAGACATTTTTTACATTGAAAACAACCAATCACTGGAACAACCTCCCTGGGGACATGGTGAGGCCCCCATCCCTGCAGATTTTCAAGATGCAATTGGACAGGGTGCTAGATAATCTCATCTAGGCTCCCTTTCCCTCAAAAGATTGGACCAGTTGATCTTTCGAGGTCCCTTCCAACCTAGGCTGTTCTATGATTCTGTGAACACCTTCGTAATAAGGTAATTACTCATATTTGCATCAAAGTTCTGAATAAAAGTGTCTCCCAGGGTTTTAATTATACATGGGGCTTGATTATACACATCAAGCCGCCCTTCCTGGAGAGTCATGATGCCCATGTGCATGACCAGAGTGATACCTAGGGTGAAAGCAAAGAAAAGACCCTGGGGAGCACCATAACCCCCTTCCATCTCTGACTTTCACTACCCTGCCCAGTAGCAGGTCTGAAGGCAACATCCCTGGCCTCAGGTGCTGTTTTCTCCCACCTGACAGACCCTTTAGCTGGGGACTCCAAAGCCAGCTGGCTGTTTCACAGTTCATTCTTCTCTCTGCTGGTTAATTAGAAAAGGTTATCCTTAAATTGCTTCCTGATTAAGCAGCAGTGACTGCCATTAGTCAGGAGCTCATCAGCCCGAGAAAAACAAGGCAGCCAGCAAGAATGAGGTGCGACTTGACACACAGCACAACCCTGGGAGTGCTGTTACTCACCTGGGAATCACACACGCACAGGCGTGAGCACACCACGTGCACACAGGCGTTCACAAACACTCCACTTGTAAAGAAAACCACAGGGCTGAGAAGAGGTCCGGGTCCAGCTTCTCTGAAGAAAAATAGTAAAAGTCAAACCTTCTTCCGGATCCCTGGACCCCTCACTGCAGAGCAGGTTTGCTAGGAAAGGATGCTCAGCCGTGGGGTCTGTGTTCAGATCCTTTGCCATCGCCCTTTCTTCCCCTGCAAGCCAGCAGGATTCAGCTGGCTACACAGCAGAGAGAGAAAGGAACGGATGAGAGACCTTTTTTTCTCCTTCTTGTCACACTTTTAACTGCCCAAAGCTAAACCAGATCTCAGTCTCACATATGGGAGAGAGAGAGAGAACATGCAGAGCATAACCCTGCAACTGTTTCCAGCCACCTTCTGCCCCACAGCAGCTATCCAGTTCCAGGTGTCTGGTGATAGTTCCTTCTGCTTTGGGAGATCTGGGGAAAAAAATCCCAAAATCAAACAACTTGGCAAAAGTGGATAAAAACCTTTATGGGGGACTGTCCCCAGCTCGTGAAAATTATGAGAGCAGAGCATCATTTGCAGAGAGCTCTTGGGCTGCACGGTCAGGCAGACACGCGGACAGACGTTGAAGCATTTGCTCCATATGGCACAACTTCAGCGAGGCACAAGGAACAGCCCAGCCATGCAGGGAACAGACCTACAAATTGAGAGGCTGTTTGCAAGCAGTTTGCTGGTAGAACTCCAGGTGTCCTTTCAGTCAGAACATGCTTCCAGCAGTGGCTTGGACTCACCCTCCACTGGGTAAAGGAGCAGTATGAAAATCCTGGGAGGACTGGGAGGGTTAGCATGCCCCAGCTCTGCTATGGAGGAAATGGTTCACCTACTTCTGAAGAAACTCTCACATCGGTGAAAAAACATAAGGAAATGGGGTTCTCAGTGCTGTTCTTACCAGGATCTTTCCATCACTTGGATCATGCTCTAAACATCCTCTCATGGGCTGGGCTGACTGGGCTGGACTGATGGCTCCCAAATGAGGATGGAACTGCCTGCGTTGTACATCTTGTATAAGCAGCAGCTAATACTCGAAATACGAGTGACCTAAGATTCCAGAACTATCCTGGAATCTCATGGATTGTCCTCCGAGGGGTTTTGAGCTGCTCTTAGGAGGTCCTACTGCTGTCATATTGAGTGTATTTGCCCCATTCCGCCGCCTTGCCAGCACACGTTGGTGGTACTCCACGTGGACAGAGGTGTCTGCCTTCATCTTGGATGTGTGGTCAGTCTGCACTCTCTGCTGGGGCTGAATTGCACACAGAGCTGCTGTGTGTAGCAAGGCCATACAGCAGACAACTGGAAATCAGCCCAGACTAATGGCTCTCAGATGCCCCAGCTTCTTGGAGGGTTTTGGTAGTCCACACTGAGCTCAGAGACACCATTACCCATGCCCAGATGTGCCAGTCTTTGACCAGATGTGGAGAACTTGTAGTTGCACCTTCTAAAATAAATTAATCCCATGCTCATGAGCCTTATCAGTTCCTTCTCAGCTAAAACCAGTCAAGTGGCTTGACTGGGGACATGCAGATCAGCTCTTCAGAGAAGGTCTTGGGACAGGAGAGTCAGAGAAAGGCCCTCAGACCGGCAGAGCTTCTTCTGGTTGGAGAAACCCTTTCTTGTGGGCTGCTAGGGTCTGACCTGAATACTTGTTCCAGCACCTGTCCTCTGTAGGCTGCCAGGTTGTGCTTCCTTTACTCTGGTTTAGGGTCCTCAGCGGGGTCTAAGCTTCCTAGTGGGGAACCAGAGCCCTGGGCTTGGGGGGCCAGGGCATGCTTGGATTTGGGGGGATGCTGACCCTGCATCACTCCCCATACCAGTTCTCCCTGGATTTCTTTTCTTAGACAGCTGTTAACCCCCTCAACTTTCCCTCTGCCATCAAGGCATATCAAGGACCGTGGCTTGCTGTCCCATTTGACAGCCCAGCTACTACTGCAAGTTAACTCTGAATCAGGCCCTTTCTCCGAGCATATTTATAGCACCAAAGACAAAGTTTGGAGTTTGCTGAATCCAGCTGCCCTTGAAACTCTGATGAAAGAGAACCTGCAGAGGCTTTTCTATGAGCTTTTCTAGCATGAGAAGGTTGCTCCCCTCCTCTGACTGCCAACTCAGTGAAGACCACTTCTTTTTCCCTGCTCTGGCCACCCGGTGCAAGGAAAATTAGTCACCCTCCACTCTTTTGAAGCAGCTTCTTTTATCTACACAGCTTGTTCTTCCCTGGTATGCTGAAGCCTTCCTGCTCTTGTTTATAGTACAACCCCTCCGACAGATTGCAGGGTCTCTTTTTTGCCTTCTGTCCTTCTTGGCTGGATTCCTCTCCGCAGCTCCAGTCCAGAGCAATGGTTTGCACAGCACATGGCCTCCGCTTCGCTGCCAGGCTGCTGCCATGGTCACAGGGCTGATGCAAAGCTGAGCTGAATCTTGATCTTTTATGAGATGCAGCCTAGGTGTAGGGGACAGTTCACTGGCACCCAGAACAAAGATTTAGAAGAGTGAAAAAAACCCCACATCCTACATTGAGATGCAAACAGTGTTTCCAAAGCTAGTGTGTCACCAACATTTAACACAAAGTGAGCTGTCATCCATCTGGGTTGAGGACACTAGCAATGTGGACACTCCAATGTCTTATAATATGCTTAAGATCAGGCAGAGCACATCCTGCTGCTCCACACAACTGGGTTTTTTTGTCCAGATCCTGAACAGAACTTTATCTTGGTGAAACACAGTTGAACTGGCAGAAGGGTGCGAACGTAGAAGGAAAGGCTTGTGTGCACACACAGAGAATTTAACTGTATAAGCTTTATTTCCTTAGGAAACCAGGCTAAACAAACCAAAGTTGCATTCCCGGTTCTATTCTGGAGCTTAAATTACTGGCCTGGTTTTCAAGCTCAGAATAAGCAGCTAATCCTATGGCCTTAGTGTTGATGTGAAGTCAACTTTTGAGATCCTGTTTGTTAAAGCTAACCACAGTTCTCTGCCCTTTCTCTTCCTGGTGTACGAGAGACCCAGAGGTACAGAGAAATCTTTTAAGCAGGAGCATCAGAGGTCACTGATGTTAAATAATTAATCACCAATGTAATATTAATGGTCCTTTGTCCTTGCACAGGAGCAGCATCTCTCCTTGGAGGATCTCAAAGCATACTCCAGACCAAGAGGAGTTGGCAGAGCAGCTCTGGACTTCTGCAGGATGCAAAGTCTGATGCCAGGGGGGTTTCCAAGAGACAGGTCCAAGGTTGTGGCATGCCAAAGATTTTCCTAAAAGCCCTGAGCTTACAGTGAGTTCTGATACAACTGTTTGCCATCCTCTGCTGTGACTTAGATGAGAGCAGTGTAAGACCACCGCTTTAATTAGGAATGTGGACTCGGCACAGGACTCCCTTCTGACTCAGTCTTCGCTCAACCAATGATGCAGGAAGGCTGCTCTCATCTTAGAAACCTCCATGAATGCAGTGTATGGAAAGTGAGCCAGAATCTGGCCTTGGCAAACAGCACACTTAAGCACACGCTTACTTGAAGTGTGTGCTTAAGCTTGTTAAGCCTCCTCCTTCAACAGAGATGATTTTCCTTTATGTTGGGAGTCTCATCTGCTACAGAAGGGGGGAGTCACAAGGTGATTTGTTTGTTATATTTTGTATAGCAGCCTGATCTAGAAAACACTTGCTGTCAGCTGCAGTATTTTGCTACCAGCTTGTCTCAGTGACTTCCACTGGGCTCCTTGGGATAGCAATTATTCCACAACAGGGAGTGCTCTTGAAGTGTCGGGGCAGTGTGCTCACAAGACACTGCTGCAGTCTGCCTGGGCGGTGCTCATTATAAATAACAAGGGTCATAGGTAATGCGAATGCACATGCCTTTATTTAGGGGGAGTATTTCCCCATTTTGATCACAGTAAAAATTCTGATAGCCAGATCCCGAGAAACAGCTACAAAGGTTCTGTTTGAAAGAATGTGACTACAGAAAGCAGATGCTCATCAAGTTAAATAAGGAATTTAATTAGCCTGCATTTTATCTTGTTTTCAACAATATGATGACAAATCGCATCTTAATAAAATAACATTAGGGAGCAGCACAATTCCAGTGCTTCAGGAAATGAGAAGCAGTATAAGTTATAGTCCTGTTCCCACCGAAGAAGTCATTCTCATTCAGAAATCTGACATGATGTTAAGATGGATAATGTTTTAGCAAAATGGTCCTCTAGCATTTAGAAAGATTTACAGCCACTTTTGGCTTTAAAAGGCTTAATATAGGGCAGTGGGGGAGAAGGAAGTGGCATGAATAGCTCAAGGGACTGGTAGTGCAATTAATATATTTTTATTCCTGTGGTGGCACAGGCGTGCAGGGTTCTTTACAGGTGAATAAAGAGTTGACCTTTCCCCAGTGGAGCCATATACAGACATTATACATTGTACAAACATCAGGTTTAGTGTTTGTCATGTCGTCGAATATGTCCAAATTCAATTACAAACTCACATTTGATCTAGGAAATCAGTTTTGTGTAACATTGTGAGGACAGGTCTTGCCTCACCCTGCGAAAGATTCATGAAGGATCCACAGAAAGTTCTCTCATGTCATGGTTTGAGGCCTGCAAAAGTTTGTCTAAGCTCAGTTGTAACTTCTGGGGCTTGAGCAACTAATGCTGTTTGTAATATTTCTGTCCAGTAAAAAGGATTACAAAACACGAGAGTTAGTTACAACAACAAAAAATAATGAGATTTGCTTCATTATACAAGAATAAAGGAACTACTCATCTCAGCGCAGTTGTCCACTGAATCCTTATTTTTGTCTATACCAGGGAACAGATCCATGGTTTAGGTGCTAGATCATAGGATTATCACATAGCTATCTACTATAAAATGCAGTTTGATCTTGGGTGATATCTTGAGCCACTTGCTGATCCTATGTTATAACAACAGTTATTCCTGGTGGTCTATTTGACATTTTCCATCTTTCAGATTCAGTGGTTGCTCCATAGCTCTTGTATTAGGAAAGGAGAAAAGTGCAAGAGTTGTCTGACTGGACCTCTTGTCACATGAGGGTGCACACATACACAGACAGTACACGCATTGAGTTTATACATGTACATGTATATGTATTTGTGCGTATACAAAAATATATATTTGCTAATAGAGTAATTTTCTGGATTCATGATTTAATGTATTAATCTGAGATTATGCTGCTATTGCTAAGGAAAGAAATGCTCCAGAAGTTGTTGATGAATTGGGAGTCTTCTGCCAGTAACTTCTTGGCCTGCACTTAGTTTATGTTGATGAGGGCTGAAAGCTGTTGCTTTCTGACAGCTGTTCACTGGTGTATGTGAAATGAGTTTATGATTCGTGATCTAGGCCCTAGAAAACAGATGTCCATGCTACAAAACCCACCTTAGCTATTTAGACCCTCACTAACACCATCTAGAAGGATGGTCATGAGCTCTGCTCATTGCTACGGGGCAGCCTTGAATCAAAAGGCAGTGCAGTAGTATGGGTTGGAAGTGGGTCTCCTCTTTCAACAGGCAACAAAGTCCTTTTAAAATTATCTTGCAGGAGCTAGATCCAAGACTGAGTGTGGAAGGGTGAGGTTTTCCCTTCTGTCTATTGGTGGAAAAAATTTTGAAATGTATTGACCTGGAAAATCCAAACTCAGAAGCAGCAGCTGGGTTTTTCAAGCAAGTCCTTTGTTTCCTTCCTTGTTGTTCATCTGGATTCAGTGTACCACAGAGAAATCAAGCATTGCCTCTGAGGTCAAGTAAAGTTTGGAAATGGCCTCCATTTCCATACAAATTTGGCAGGATGGGTGGTGCTGCCCCATGCTCTGAGAACACTGCTTGCTGGATGTGAAGGGCTCAGATCTGTAAGCAGTGGTGGGGATGACTTTTCTCACTGGCAGAGCTGTTTGCAGAATTGGACCCTGAGCCCTACTGGAGCAAATTGTGAAGCAATGTACAATCAAATCAAGGTGCTGACTGTGACTGCATCATGGCACAATATCATGCTGACAGAATTTGAGGCTAGAAGCAGTGACATTCATGTCTAGCGATGTCTAATACATCATGTGGTTGTAAAGTGACAACTGAGTCCTGGAGGACAAAGACTAACCCTCATATGTCCTGCAAATATTTTCCAGTCCACAGGCAAGTTAAAGACCGGGTCTTGACAATCCTTTGATGCAGCGCCTGAACTTGATCTCTTAACAGCAGAACAGGTAGTTCCCTCCAAATTTGCACATGCTGTCGGGTTTTATTCATGGTCATGACACCATGAGATATTAATGATCCCTGTGGATGCAACCAACTTTTTTAATAGATTTTCCAGACTTTTGTTAATTACTTAATTGACACACAGTAATATAAGAAATGAAATGTATTCCTATAGGGCAGTTGTTTCTTCAGATAGGCACCAGCTATTTGCAAGCAGGATTAAAAACAAAGGAGAGAAACATTTTCAGTTGTCTCTGCTTCATCCCCCATTTCAGCAACACAGCTGATATATTGCCATGTACTGATTCCACTACCTGGGATTTGTCGAGGTTGAGAACTTATTAGTGCTTATTTGAGGGAGGAGGGAGAGAGAGAGGGAACACAGCTTGTATAAATCAGATTAAAGTAGTGACAACTCCTAAGCAATGCTCATTCCAGGAACAAGCTCACTATGTGATAACACCACTGCTATAAAAGAAGTGCATTTTGAATGCATGCTACTTTTCAAATACCTGGTAGGTCATGAGTTCTTGAGGCTTAGTTCCTAGAAGAGAAAACAGGATTGTTGGAAAAGTTAAATACTCTAGATGGAGAGTATCTGAATGATTTAATAGGTGAGAGACCTAACAGCCACTGGACCTTGCTTTGCCTGTAGTTGATGGTTCAGAACCATCTTGGGTCAGAGTAGAGTAGAAACTGTTACAGTTGATACAGACTAAATGAAAAAATCAAGGTCTTGACCCAAACATAGTGAGCAAAGAACTCCACTGTGTGCCGTGATTAACCTTGGCTTGCACATTCAGTGGGAAGGGCATGGTTAAATGCAAACCTAGAAGAACAAACTCCTGTCTCTCCTCTCAGTGTGGTTGCTGGACATCAGGACCATGAAATATTAATAGTCAGTGCGTGTAAACAGTCCCTCTCTCTCCCTGATACACAGACGATGTGCATCTGTCTTTGCTTCCAATCACAGAGCTCAGCTCAAGCTGTGGACTTCGCTTGGGAGCCCTTGATGCACCCAGCAGCAGGGCAGCTTTGCTACCGGTGGTGAGTCTGGGCTTGGCAGGTGGCTCCAGCTTCCTGACTGTCACCCTGGCATCTTGCATCAGCACTAAAAACCCCTGTATTATTTTTATGTGATACATTAATTTCTTTTTTTCTCACAAAGCAGAACATGAGAAAAGGGTTGGAGGCAATGTGAGGTGACTGGACGATAGGTAGGAGGGTAGTAGGAAAGAAAGGGGAGAGCCACAGTTGCAAGCAGAGAGATCTTTAGTAGTTCTACCAGTATCCCATCCCCTTTTCCCATCCCTCTTACACACATACACACACAGACACACACAGAGGGAGTTGAACAGTGGCAGATGAGGGAAGAAAATAGATAAATAAAAGTGTCAGTAGGATGGATTGGTTTGCACTTGGTCTCCTCTCATCTCTCTGCATATATCTGCTGGTATGTAAAGATCACACAACCAAAGGACTTGGCACTGACCCGGACAATTTATACCACTTAATGTCAAAATGAATCAAAAAGAAAAATGTAGGAAGAGGGTGGTCAGGGAAGAGAACAAAAGGAAATTAGTTTTTTTTCCTGTGTACATCAGGATTTCATTGGGACAGCAATTTTGTGGGAGCACATATTGCCAATGCCACTGCAGGAGCAGCTCTGCCTCAGAGATAAGAAACTGGGTGGGCAGTTTCCTGTGCTGAGATCCCTCATGTTTTTGATCCTCATCTGCCTAAATGAGAGCTCCCCGAAAGGCATCAGACTCAGACAGGGGTGAGTTCAGCAGCAGAGTCTGAACACACGATAACTTCAGACAGAAGAGACACCACCTGCCTCTGCAAGCTCTCCTGATACAACACACCCAAACCACATCAGGGAGGGCAAAAGGGGAATATATCTCAGGGTACTCTTGGTCAATTCTCCTGTGATTTTTCAATTTTCCAGTAAGCTGGTGTGTCCAGAGGAAACTCTTCCCCTCTGTGTAGTGCCACCATGTAACTGAAAAAGGAGCATCCCTACAAAGAGATTGTTGGTCTGCCTGCTCTGCCTTTTGCCTGGATGACGAGGACTCCAGCATGGGCTTCATTTAGCATATCTCAGCAGCAGCTCCTCATCATCCTAATGCACACAAGCACAGTCATTCCTGAAGTCCTGCCAATTTGTGATCTCCCTCTGGGTCTCATCAGACCCAGGCCCATTCCCAGAGTTACCATGGGCACAGCAACACCATGCCCTGCAGGTGGCAAAAGCTGGTCCTGCACTGGGCTAAGCCCACCTTACCCCATGCACCCTCCTGTGCAGGGAGCCTGGGCAGAGACCCACGACATGGCCACTGTGCTGGGGTAGGGTGATGGTTGGGAGCAGGGAAAACAATGACCACCAACTCCCCTGGTGGGGCCATGGCAACCTTGAATGCCCATCCCTGCTTCTCCAGGGGTAGGTGAGGAGGATCTGGGGCACTATGCTGCTGGCTCTTTTGGCCTCTGTGCCTGGCATGGGAGCTTTACCCAGGACCACAGGCAGGTCCAAGGGTGGGATGAGGTTCAAATTTGGCCTGTGTCTTATGCATGGAAACCTTCCTTTTAGAACATGCTGGAAACCTTTTTCGTAAGGCACTAGCTATCCTCCAGGGCATCCTTTCCTCTGTCTCCTTGCTGTTTCTACACAAATGCAGGATCTTTGGTGCTTAGTCACTCTACCATTCCTGCTGTTTATTGCCTCCAATGGGCATAATTCTCTGCTCAGGAGACCTTTGCGAGTTGCTGTGGAGGAGCTGTGGGCTGTTGTCATCCCATTTCCAGGGGGCAATAAACAGCAGCAGTCAAACTTCCATGGAACAAAGATTGTGTGATTATTCAGTCGTAAAGAGAGGGAAGAAAAACAGATATATATTGCATGTGTGCTTATTTGCACATCACACAAGGATGTGAAAATTGCTCTCAGAAGAGAGTCTTGCTATGAGGTAAAACAGGTCCCCACGTAGCACTTCACTGCTGACTCAAATGAGGGAATTCTCCTGCCTGTGCCTCAGTTTCCCTATGCAAATCAAAGGGCTTGTAGCTCTTCCCACCTAGCTCAAGTGCTTTCAGGGCCAGGAATTTATTCATGTCCTTGTAGGACAGGTCAGGAAGACAGGGATGTAATTTGGGATGTGACACAGGGAGGGAAGTGGTTCCTGGGGTTAACGGCCTGTGTTTTCCTCCTCTTCTTGAATGAGAGCAAGCATTTTTCTGGGAGGAGGACCCAGAGAAGCCACATTTGTCTTAAGATGGAAAAGGCTGCTTTTAGAGCCAGCGCATCACCACAGTCACCTGCATCTGACCTGAGGGTTAAAAAAACATCACCAGAGAGAGGTAAAGCCTGTTAGGAAGGAAAAGCCCCTTCAACAGAAAAGAATTACTGCCTACATGCAGACACTGGCTCAGAAGCAAGTGCTTTTGAGGGTTTCCTTCTGGGGGCTGCGAGACTGAATACTTCAGTTCAGTGGGACCAAATCATTAAGAGCTGCATGACCCCAAGGACCAGAGGCGATTTCAGCAGCAACGGTTCAGCCCACTGGGAAACCCAGGCACACAGCACCTTCGTGGAGGTGTTCAGCACCTGGCAGCATCCATCTCTAAAATGCTCTCCTCTGCCACAAAATGTAATTACAAAACCCTTTAACTACATAAACTTCTAAATCAATTAATTATCTTGGCAAAAAAATGTATATGGTTTTGAAATCTCCCTTTAATTAACATAAAGTCCATTAGGAAGTGGTAGATCTAGGCCATCACTTGGACGTAACAGTCTCTCATTTCACGTGCTTCTGAGGCCCTGGGAGAGTGTGTCCATGCAATGCTCAAGCTCCCTATCAGTTGCTGTGGCTGGGCCACATGCAAAGCCAAGACCTCCCTTTCAGAACACAGTTTCCATTCTGATGCACTGTTGGGGGACTCTCCTTAGAAAAGCAACAGTTAAAAATGAACTCCTGTTTCCGCTGGTGTAAATCCATTAAGTTTTCCCACTTGCTACTCTTCCATTTCTCTCTGCTTTCATCGCTGGCAGCACTCCAACAGCCCTGCCTTTAAATCCACACTTATCCTCTTATCTCTGTCTTATCTCTTCCTGATGGAACCCTCAGTACTTTCATCGACAGATACTACACTTGTCCATTGACAGACACTGCACTTGTTCTTTGTGCAAAGGTGTGGGGAGAAGTCACCAAGGAGAGTGATACCTGCCAATGAAATCTTCATGCACTTAGTGACAGTTGTGAGCTTTCCTGTATTTCTGATGTGCACTGGAGCATATTCAGGGTAAGAGAGAGAGGCAGCACAGTATCTCAACAGGCTGTATGTTAGACCAGTGGTTTTTTACTCGGCACTTCCAGGCAGATCTGGAAACCTACTGACTGCTCCTGCTGTGAAAATGATGGGGAGATCGTGCATGTGGTGGGTGCTTCTTCAGCACAGGGGAAAATCAGGATGTCCTCCTACAGTGCGCCTTTCTCTGATCTCCAGTGTCCCCTCCCTTCTCAAGACCCACTATATGCAATGAGGGTCACTTAGAAGACATCTAAAGTGGTCTTCTCCTCATGTCTGGACCTTGGCCTCTGACAACATGGAAACTCATCTACTACTGATAAAACTAAGATTGTCTGGCTTGTAAGTGACTACACTGCCTGCATTGTGTTTATGCAGCATGTGTATATTTGCTTGCTGATCCAGAAACAAGCCTCTGTAGCTGAGGAAGTTATCTGGGCAGCCTAAGATGTTAAATCCTAAGATACGGATTTGTAAGAATTTGGGGAAACAGACTCAAAGGTTCAAGATGTTTATTATACTGAAGCAGAGTTGTAGCTCAAGAGGGATCTCAGCTCAGCAGAGGATTCACAGAGTTCATCTCCTGGATGTCCCAGCATTGTGTCACCACACATGACCCCTTTGTGCCACAAGTGGGTCCTCCTGAGAACAGACGTTCAATCTTCCCATACAAAGTTGCTCCTGTTTTCTTAAGCTGTATGGCAATGTCATGCCATGGTATAATCACAGTGATCCTAAGAGGAATATCCTCAGTGTTACTGTGTCTGATCATAAATCCTGGTACCTAAGCAAATGCCTGATGACATGCTAGATTATCTCAGTTCACCTTGATTTGGAGAGCACGTCATATCTCTCAGGATCAGCCCCTAATGGGCTTGTTTAACAACATTATTTTCTCTCTAAATCCCATGTCAGACAAGTGAGAACTAGTTCTAGCACTGTTGCATTTCGCTAAAATAACATACATCTGAGAATGCAATTAGAGACTTGAGATAAATTTGACTCGACTCAGGAGAGTAGTGGAAATATTCAAGGGACCTATGATTATATACTTTCTCTCTTTTTTTTTTAATGTCTAAATTCCAGGTCCTTTTAGGTTTGGGATTTCATGACAATTACTACATTCCTAGATAGTTAAAACCACTCAGCATTTGGCTAAATGCCTTCTGAAGATATCCTGAAATGCACCATCTATTGCAGCTGCTCTATTCAAGTCACAGTTCTGACTAGTCACCCAAGGGGACAAGGAATTCCTTTTGTAGGAGTTAGTGTAGGACTTGTTACCAGGAAAGCTCTATGTTTGGGATTGTCTAGTCCTGAAGAGAAGTGCTGTGGCTTTGCAAGTTTGAATTTGAAATCCAAATCCTAAAGGAGGAAAGGTGGGGGCTGTCCTCATCAGCAATTGTATCATCTCTCTCACATACTCCTGCACATTGACTGGCCTCAAGACTGCTTGTAGAGAAGGCTCAGTAAAACAATGACCTGGATTTCTTCCTAAACCTAAAAAGTGCTGTTGTACTTCTTTGCTTGGGCTCCTGTGGTGGGACATGCCTGACTTTTTGAAAAAGAATAATTCCTCTCTTCCCTTAGCAGAGAGCAGGCTGCCATGTAAGTAGAAAAATTTGCTCTGTATCAGCTTAGAAGCAGACCATGATCCTTGCAGGAAGAGAGTGAGTGGAAGTTCAGTCCCTGCCTGGGGAGAAAGTAATATACAGGGATTCCCTGTGTGCAGAGTAACATGCTTTTTGCTCCAGCCCAAGGCAGCAGATATACCAAGGCACAGAACTCCACAGATTATTTATGATCTCCTTTGAGAAGATCATTCTAATCAATACGTGGATTATTTCTGGATGCTTGGAGGGTGCATAACCCTCACCTGCTGAGCGTGGCTTCCCAGCAGCAGCATCCTTTGCATCGGCGCATTTGCAACTGCCCAGACAGAAAGACAGACCAGAGAAAATGTGACAGAGCTCCCTCCAGTCCCTGGCTGTGTCTTCCCACAAGCTTTGTCAACTGAGTTATGGTAATTACATCACTTGAGATTTATTTAATATCTCCATCCGGGAAAAAGAACCAGGAAGTCTGGCTGTGACAAGCAATCAGAGGGTACTCAGCTGATGAGCAGCAACCCATCACTGAGAGAACAGTAGGAACCTTCGATAGATTGGATTTAAGTAACGGTTTGCCAGAGGGATGGGGCCCACGCCACGGCATTCAAAGCTTCTCTGCACCATTAAGGAGTTGTAAGTGGAGCAGGAGGCGCAGTGCAGCTATTGACCGAGTAGGTGGGCATGAAAATGGGTTTAGGTAACTGTTTACTTCCTGAGAGATGGAAAACACGAAGGGATGTTTCTCTGGCAGCTTTCTGGCTCTCTGATCCTGGCTGTCCACATCAGCATTTATATTGCCTGTCTCACATACTCGTGCACAATGACCAGTATGCTCTGTTCAAGCTGTTCGGCTGCAGTCCACACACAGCTTTCCTGCTTGCATTTGCTCTCTCACTATCTCTGCCATGTTTTACATCTCTGACCTAACAACAGTTTAAAAAAAAAAAAAAAGATTTATGATATGATTTTATGTCAGACTGCCACACAAGCAGAATAAGTATCACTGCAGCTCTGACCACCCTCTTTCTTCCTTCCTCCACCCCCTCTGTACTGAGTGATGGCTTGAACAGAGAGGTGAAGAGGAGGCCCATAAACAGCAACAGTTTTTTCCTCCTTGTTGAGGTGGTAGCTAAGGACCAACGGGCCCACACTGTGGTCTCAAAGACCAGAGTTAGAATATCTGCCATGAGACCTACCTGCAGCCTGACACCTGAATCCATCCTGACGCAGGATCTATTACAAACAGGCATGCAGATCTGCGCTGAGATGCCTGGGCATCTCCCCTTCTGATTTCCCAGTCAGTGGCTCAGGTGTAACCAGTCAAGAGGAACCAGGTCTCAGTCTCAGCTGATGGGTCTATGTTTTTATCTTCCTCTTTCTGTGCCTTAGAAGGGCAGGGTAAGTGTATGCCAGAGCTGATGCCTCCTGTATGTTTCCTCCCTATGTTAGCCTCATGAATATTAGTAGTCTCAAGAGATACAGCACCAAAACTCCCAGAGACAGGCCCTTCTGCAAAAGGAGAAGGTGTTGCCCATCATTTTCTGCATGTTGCTTCCTGTGGAGCAAAGTTAGGAAAGCTGCATTGGCCTCCTGACAGCCCCCTGCTCTCACTGGGATCTCACCAAGGTGTCTTGGGCAAGCTCTTTGCAGTATGAGCATTTTAAGCAAGGCACCTTGATCCATACCAAGGGACATGAATGCAGCATCCAAGTGTGAAAACATTGGCTGCCGTCCCATTTACCAAAAGAGGAATAATAGTACCCACTCACCTCTGGGAAGCATATGGAGCACCTCCGATTTATTATTTGTTTTATTTATTTTGTCACATTTATCAGCCATTCAACTCTCTGGGCACACAGCCCGTACATTAGAATCCAGAGTATAACACAAAGATCTCCTCTGGCCTGAGCATATCCTTTCTGTAAAACCAGACATGGGCAGGAGAGAGGGGTGAAGGATGCTTTACACGAGCAAAGGATGACAACAATATATTTTTCTCCAATTCTGTTATTGATGGATCCGTTCTAAAAATTTTGGCAACATCAAGACAAGAAGATGAGGGCAATAAAAAGCAGAGGGAGTGGAAAGCCATCCTGGAGCATGGGCACAGAGACTCAGCCTCTAGCCAGCCTGTCTCATGCTCAGGAACTCCCTAAAATGCTCATTCCATTATTATTTCTCTAATGACCCCATTAGACACATGTGAAATTCTGAGAAGCCTTAAATATGTTGTAGAGAGCCACACTGGCAAATCTGCCCAGCTTTTCTGAGAAATGGCAGGCTGCAGTGATGAATGTTTTAGCTTTAGAGCATCCCGATGTGTGATTTATTTGCTGGAAATTAATTGCATGCGCTGGTTTCATTTTCCTGTAGCGAATAATCAGTTTTGCTCCCTTTTTAATTAGGTAACAACACAGATTCCTCTGCTGATCGTGTCACAGTGGTTTATGCATGTCACGTCTTATTCTAAAGGAGACAATTTCAAATCACTGTCTAGGGCCCAGCACAACTTTTGAGTGACATTAGATTGTCTACCAGCTGTAACTCCTGGGTCACTGCCAGTAAAGACCTCATGCACAAGACTTGCTAGAGAACCCAGCCTGGGTGTTGGTGCATGCTGTATCCAACTGAAGCAGGAGTCTGAGGAAACCCTATGGAGAAACCAAATTAAGGAGCCTGAAATTTCAATGGTGTTGACATGATGTCAGACCCAGGCCCAGCTCTGTGTCACCAAAAGGTGCGTCCCATCTGGCGGGTGTTCACTGGTCCCTGAGCGGAGACATTCCACTGACATTAGCCAGATGGCATTAGACTAGAAGCCTTCAGATCATCTGTATCGATAATACTTTCGGTCCACATCAAACCCAGCACCTTTGTCAGCTGTTGCAGGTGGGATGGCAAAGGCCCAGTGGAGAGTTCGCTTCTCCCTTGTATTGGAGGCTGGATGGGACCACATGGACACACAGAGCAGGACAATGTGGAGAAAGACACCTCTGCTGATGTTTGTAGAGAAAAGCTAATGAACTCCAGCACCTGCTACTTAAAATTTTCAAACAGGCTGAAGAGAGTAAAAACTATCAGCTTTGCTGCCATTGGTTACTTTCAGCAAATCTCTAATTAAGCAGTAGTGTTCAGTCATATTTACGCTTCATTGGGCTACAAGGAACCCGTATTTCTGCTGAAATATATGCTACTGAAACAAAACAAATCTATCAGTGAGCAAACGCTGCTGGAGCGAAATGAAAAAATATTGATTATCATAGCTATTAAACCACGAAATCCTCTGCAACTAATTAAGCTGCTAGGGAAAAGTTTCTAGTGGGATTTCGTCTTCCTGCTGGGAACCTGTAAAGCACACACCGTTGCCCGAGAAATCACCCAGCACTCGATCGCTGCCACCTGCCCCTGAAAGTTTCCTTCTGTCACAGGTCCCCGCAGCGGCCGGCGGGCGGTGAAAACCAGCCTGGAGCGCGGCGGGGCGCGGCGGGCTGGCCGTCGGCCGGCTGCGGGGCCTCGCAGCCTGCCGCCTCCTCCGGGCCGGCGGGGCCGCCTCCTGCCGCGCCCGGCTGCGGGGTTCGCCGGGCCTGCCCGGCGGCGGCGGGCGGCGGCGGGGAGCGGCGGGCCGGGGGCGCGCAGCGCAGCGCGGAGCCGCGCGGAGCCGCCGCGCCCCGCCCCGCCCGCGCCGGCGGAGCTGTCCGCGGCTCGTGGTGCTGAAGCCGCAGCGGCCGCCCAGCCCCTTCCCCCGCCCCTCCGCCCTTCCTCCGCGGCGTGGGCTCTTGCAGGCAGCCGGCAGCCCGGGGCATCAAAGCTCGGGGAGGGCCCCATTTCTCCCTTTGATTCTCCCCCCCTCCCCCTCCCCCCCCGCCTTTTTGCCTTTTTTTTTCTTTTTTTTTTTTTTTTTTTAAAGCCGGGGGAGGGAGGACAGCGCGGCCACGTTACACCCCTCCCTTCCTGCAAATCCCCGCTTGCACTGCAAACAATCTGCCTTCCCCATTGCATCCAAGGGAGTTAGCAACAGCAACATCATCACGGCAAGCCGGATGGGAGAGCGGAGAGGAGGCTGCTGCTGAGGGAGAAAGGCACACAGGCACACACCAGCTCGATGTTGCCAAAGCGGTAGGAGCCGCACGAAAAATAAGCCATGCTGCCCCGTGTGTCTGGCGCATTGTGCTCCATCCGAGCCTTTTAAGAGGAAGAAGAGAATTATCTGCTCCGATTTTTTTTTTTTCCTGCCAGCGAGAGTGCGACAGACTTGCGATGGTTGAATGTCAATGCCTGTGAGAGAGAACAACAGTCAGAGGAGGAGGAGGACAGAAGGGGAGGAAAATGAAGGTGGGGATGGTGGTGGAGAGAAAGAAGGAGCCTCGTCCAATGCATCAAAAGGAGGTCCCTGCAATTGCTGATAGAGCCCTGGCCGCCTCGCCATCCACAATGGTCTGTACAAGCTGCCAATGCGTTTGATGACGTTCCTGTTTTGTGAAAGGAGGAAAGGAAACGTGACCATGTAAGATCCACGTTTCCCCGGTCAATTGCATGCGAAGAATAGATCCGATTTCGACGGGTTTTTTTTGGTCCAGGATGGTAACACCTTAGGGAATAATACAGCCGCCTTCCCTCACCAATTTCGCTCTGATTTTTTTTGGTGTGGTCCAGACAGCTGCTGGAATAGAGAAGGTCAGAATATATAAATATATATATAAAATATATATGATATATTATATATATATTATATATATAAAAATATATTTATCTCAGTACATCTGGGATTAAGCTCATTGAATGCTAATTATTTCTTTCAGGACTTTTAATATTTACAATGAAATCTTTTAAAGGCAACGCTAAAATCTGAAGCCTCCTGGGAGTACAGTGTTGGAAACGTGGGGTGTTTTCCCACAAACAATGTGAAGGTCTTTTTTGTCAAACAGGCAATTTTGATAATAACAACAGCTACCAATTTTGCATTTTGATAGCCAGACCGGCTGCTATTTTGTCTGGGTGCACACCGGGTCTTGTGTGATCGGGTTTTATTTTTTAATTGAAAAAAAATATTAAAAAATAGAAGAAAAAGGAAAATTACTTGAGATGCCAAATACTGTCGAGAGAACCATATTCTCCCTCCTCCCCACACCCACCGGAGACGTGGACCCTTCTTTTTTACAGGCTTAGGAGTTGCGAGAGCCGATCAGGGGCTTTCTCCCCAGCCCGCCGCCCGCGCCCCCGGACCCTCGGGCGTGGGAGATTTATTTCCTCCTCCCGCTGATTTCTAAACAAACTTGTGGAGGGGGGCTCAGAATCCCCCAGGAGCGCAGAGTCGGGTGGGGGTTTTTTGTGTTTGTTTTTTAAAATTATTTTTAATTGTCATCCTCGCCGGATTTCAGCGGGCTGCCGGGGCTTTCACCCCCTCGCCCTCCGGCTCTGCTTTTGTCCTTTCCCCGCCGGCCAGCGCAGCCCACCCCCACCCCCCCACCCCCCCAGGCACTGAGGCCGCAGCGGAGCCCCCCCGGCCGCGGGGCGCCCGGCTCCTGCCCTTTTCTTTCCCACCCCGTCCCCGCCTGCCAAGGAAAGGCACATGTTAATACCACCCGGCGCGGTCATTTTCTGCTACTGCTGCTGCGGGCTCCTCCGTCCGAGACAGATGTTGCGAAACCAAGGCCTCCTCAAGTGCCGCTGCCGCATGCTCTTCAATGACCTGAAGGTCTTCCTGCTGCGGAGACCCCCCGCGCCGCCGCCGCCCTCCCCGCCGCCGCCGCTCCCCATGCCCGGCGGCGCAGAGGCGGCGGCGGGCGGCCCGGCGGGGGCCGCACCGCCCGGGGGCCGCGGGACCGGCTGGCGGGCGGCGGCGGGCGGCGGCGGCGGCGGCGGAGCGGGCAGCCCGGCCGCCGAGGAGTGGGGCAGCCCCGCCGGGGAGCCTCCCGCCTCCCTGCCCAGCAGCACCTCCTCGGATGATTTCGGCAAGGGCAAGGCCGAGGACCGCTACTCGCTGGGCAGCAGCGTCGACAGCGGCATCCGCACCCCGCTCTGCAGGATCTGCTTCCAGGGGCCCGAGCAGGTGAGCCCGCGAGGGCGCTGGGGCGGGGGGGGCGCGCAGCGACGAGCCGCGGCGGGAGCCCGGCTCGCCCCACGGCGGCAGCTGGGGCCTGCTGCTCGCAGGGGTCTCCCCGCTGCCCGGAAGGGGACTCCAAACGCTCTGCCCAGGCCCTGGGCTCCCGGATTTTGCGCCCCGGCGGTGTTTCCCAGGGAAAGGCGGGGTGGAAGCCCGCTCCGTCCCTCTCTGCTGCCCGGCAGCCCCAGAGCCGTGCAGCCGTGGCACGGCAGGGACTGGCGGACTCCTTCATGAAGCAGAGCGCATCTCGGCCAGGGGCGGCTTTTTGTCTCCTTGTGGGTATCCAGTTGCGATGATCCCAGAAGTGATGCGAAGGACGTGTTTAATGCGCTGTTTGCTTTTAAAAATACAACTTCAGTCTGTGTAAACACGTGGCGGGAGGCAGCCCCACCTCATCAGTGGTTCCCAGGGGACAGCTAGTAGGAGCTCTGCAGGTTTGCCACTGCTCCCATGCTCCCGGTTGCACTAGCTGGAGGAGCAAAACCGCTGGTTACAACTGTACCTGCTGAAGCTGCAGGCTTGAGGTGCTCCTTGGTGCAACTGAGATTAGGCCAGTGAAGTTTCCCTCCACTGCACAGGAGAATGAAACAAATGCAACATCACTAGAACATAAGGTGCCACCCTTGGGTGTTATTCTCCTTATTTAATGACAACTAAAAGCAGTTTCAGGCTGGCGACTTCGTTACAGTGATATACACAGCAACGTTTGTACCTAACGTGACACAGCTGCAGGCGGTAAGGAAGGCTGCAGACCTTTGCTTGTGGGATCATGCCTGGATATGCAGATAGCCTTTATTACTCAGGATAGTGCTGTTACTGTGATAATAAGGGATCCTTGCACAAGAAAGGGTTGCAAGGTTTGACTTGGCTGATACCTATTTGCATTTTAGGTACAGATCCTGGCACATAAGATGATACATTGATATCTTGAGCAAAACAGGTTTTGCCCCATGTCTTCTTTCCCCTCCGTGGACCTGTGTGCTCTGCTAAGGAAAGCCAGTGCTCACCTGAGAGTGACCATGCCCTGGCACATGTCCTGCCTGTCCCAAGGTTGCCCACGTCTGTAATGCAGTGATCATTCCTTTCTTTGTGTCAGTCCGAGGATGGTGGTGATGGGGCAGGGAGGTGGGGAATGGACTCCCATTCTTCTTTAGGAGAAGCAGGGCCTGCCACCAGCTCATCTGAATATCCACAGCCCAGCCCTGCTGGATGTCGTATCAAGGGTCTCGTAGATCAGAGCTCAGTGCTCAGTGGACTGTAGCCTTCTTTAATGGTTTATGCAGCTGCCTGGTAGCTGTGAGACACAATTTTCACCATAGGCTTTTAGATGGGGGTGGGGGAGATCATTCTTTTTTGGAGATTCTGTATGCCTTCCTCATTTGACTGTCTCCTCCCCGTCTCTTCTAAAAGTTGGAAGCCATGCAACTCGCTCTCAGAGAATTTGCATTATTCCACAGTTCTAGTACTCTTCCCTGGCTTGCCATTCTGCCTGTGTACACGAGATGTAGTGCCTGCAAGATTGGCTTACGTGTCTGAGCAAGTACAGCCTAAGCAGAATTAAAATAGAGGTAACTCACTTCCTTGGAGAACATTAATGCTCAAAAATAATTGAATGCTAATTTTCACACTGAAAACCTGTGTAGGTTGCACTGTAAAAGTGAGACTATTTGCTGACCATCTGCCAGCCTACCTGAGTGAGAAGCTGAGCAGACGTGACTGGCATCTAATAGAGTTTCACCAGGATTTCTCTTTTTTGCTTCTGACGGTTTCTGACCAATATAAGACGACACTTACAGCTGGATTCTGACACTTGTCCTTGAGCAGTTACCTTATTCCACAAATAATTTTTTCTTCACTAGCATGGCTGGAGGAGTATGTGAAATTCTTTGCTCTGCAGCAGCTGGGAAGCACACATCATTATGGAGGCCCAAACTGTGGGGTTTTAAAGCACAGCCAGACCCTGACATAGCTTCCTAGAAGTACAGTTCAGAATAACTGAGAGCTGAATCAGTGCAGCTGATGTCAAGACCTGCAGTTTGGTTTATTTGGCCCTTACGTCAATAAAACTCCAACAGGGCTAAATCCCAAATTCCTTGTTCTTTTTTATTATGGTGGTTATTACTGGTTTAGCCTTTATTTCCCATTCGTTTTTCAACGCAACAGCTGAGCAAAGACCCATCATGTTTTGGACCCCCACAACTATAAAAGTCATAGAGGCACATTATTCTATACCACCCCTGCCAAGATCATCATGAAAATTTATCCACTTGGAAACAAAATATAATTGCTAGTTCCTTACGCTGCAGATTAATAACAATGACAGATATAAACAGTGTTTTATTTACCTGTCAAAAACATCTGAAACTGCTGCAGCTGTGGGCAAATTTGCAGGGCTGCATCACAGTACCAAGAACAAAAGCTTTCATTATAAATTGACTGTTAGGCGCTCTAAGCTTATTTACCCAGATAAAATGACAGTGAGTCTCCAAAAGATGTTTTAATCCTGTTTTGATTTAAAAAAAAAAAAAAAAAAACAACAGCCAAAAAGGTTTCTTACTAATCTGGCTTCGCATGTAGGTTTTATTTAATATCTAATGCAAAACAAAATCGGTAGGGATTTTCACTTTAAATTTATGATTGCCCAACATGAATGATACTTCAGGCTACTGAATTGCTTATATCTTAAGCTCCTCATGTTTGCTTGTGGCTCTTATCAGTAAGCTGATTCTTTCATTTGAAAATGTGCTGAGGACCATAGGAAAGAGTAAAGCTCGTTATTGTGAAACTGCTCTGATCCTTGCATGTTACTTGGGAGAAACTAAGGATGCAGATGAGAAGGAGTGGATCTGATGGCCAGGTGATCACAGCATCTGGGCTCCTGTTTTGAGGGCATGAAGAGCAAGCTCTGCTCAGGTCTGGCAGTTGAAAGACGCAACTCCTTTTGTTGAAATTGAGGGCTTAACATCGTGAAAGCTGATGGGCTGAACTCTGAGCTTGATAATGACATTGCCTTTCGGGGGCATGCTCAGCATTTTCAAAGATTTCACTGAGTGAGCGTCCTGCACCATTGTGTCAGCCAGTTCTGAGACCCTGGATTGAACGACAAAGCTCTGGGGAGAAAGTGAGAAAGAAAGATGCTGGAGTATTTTCTTCTGTTTTGGTTAATGCTCAGTGTTTGCAGAATTTTGTCTGCTTTCCTGGATCTCTGACAATGTTCTGCAAGAGAAAGAAACTAAGACAAGCTCCACTCTCACAAATGTTTCATGGTGCTTGGTATGGATCCAAGTTGAAAGCAAGTCATGGAGAGTAGCAGGAAAAGACATGGGTGAAAAGTCCTTCCACATCAGCAGAGAAACTGTTTGTCCATGTCATAAGGCGTTAACAGTATGGCAGGGTTTAGGAGCTAGCTGTGAGGCAGGGTTTAGGAGTACGGCAGAGTTGGTGCTAACTGTGCTGAAAATAAATATAAAAGTGTTCTTAAATAAAACTGAGATGATTTGGAAATCAGCGTGTCTCGAGGATTGCTTGTTAGATTGTCAGTTAGAGAGTGCGTACCTCTTTTCTTACCTGTCAGTTTCTGTCTGCATTTCTCTATTTTTCTGTTCTAGGGAAAAATGCTGTAAAGATGGAGATTTGAAAAGTCAGTGCAGATAGGATCAGTTGGCTAAGGAGGATCAGAGAGAACAGACTGTGGACTCTTTTGCCTGCAGGCTGCTGGCTTGGACTTACTTCAGTTTTCAGCAGCAATGTTTAGAAATAGACTATTCTTCCCACTAAAGTCTCCTCCAGCTTTTAAGGACACCAATTCATTAATATGAGAACATGAAGACCTTCAAGGAAATTGGAAGGGAAGACAACTTACAATGGATATTAAGACATGCATTTACATGTGATATGTCATAAGGCTGTGGAGCTTGTTGTTGCAGGACGTTAGCAGGACAAAGAACTTGACTAAGTTTAATAAAGGCTTGTAAAGCCATTAAGGATATCTAGAGTCATCACAATTAATGATAACACTTCTGAAAGTAAAATTCATGCTTCAGGTCTGAAGCTAATCTAGAGATCAAGGTAACATTGAAGAGGAGCAGAGCCCTGGGGCTGGTTTCCAGCCCCACAGCTCACCAGCCCCTTGGGCATGGCCAGTGAGATCTGCCTCTCCAGGTGCATGTCTGGATTTCACGCACATGTTACATACTGTCTTCAGCATGTAGGCACCTGCCATGCCCAGGACCTCTTTAGAGCTAAGGAGGCCCTAAATTACTCGGTCTGGATTAATACACCATTCTTGGGGACCCTGTGCAGGATCAGTGGATGGTTAGTACCATCGAATGACTGGTCATTAGCATGCATTGCTTGAAATAACAAGTCTGAATCTCAACCCCATTCCCGTTACAAATACAGAAACAGACAAAAGTCGTCTTTAGCTTTCTGCCTGGTAGTGTCTGCAGAGAAGGCGTGAACTAAGCCAGGAAATATCACCGCTCTACAGATTGGTCTCTCAGCAGTGCAGGGGAGTGGAGGAAGTCTCTGGGATGTTCCATTTCTGATTTACAATGTCGTGAAATAGAGCAGTATCAGGTACCTCTTTTCCAGAGTGAGACAAAGAGGAAAAGAGGTAGCCTGTGGCAGAATTCAGGGCACGAGCATGATAATAAATGAGCGGAAGAAGAAACAGCTATGCAGCCAGCATCACAAGCATGTCAAAGCCAGGGAAACTCGGAAGGGAGGATGCTGGTGTTTGGTGGGGTCTGTCCAAACTGACTAGACCATCAGGACACTTTTCAAACATGTTGAATCACATAAAGACTGTGCAGGCTTCCCATCCATGTCCTTTCCATAGGTGTGTTCCCACAAGATTCATTGACTTGGTGTTAGAAGGAGAATCATTCATAGGAAGACAGCCAGTCCTCCTAAAACTGAAGACTAAGAGATGCTGGGATGCCGCCCTTTAGATTTCAATCTGTATATTGTAATTTATGACAGAAAGGATGATGCTTCCTGTGACATTCAGTCCACCCCTCTGCCTTCTCATCTTTGAGTCTTAACACCTCTATAGCTAACTCTACTGTTTCATCTGTCCCAGGATCAAATCTATACTGTGCAGACAGAACATTTTTGGCTTCGGCAAAAGCTTTGCTTTAACCATCAACTGAGTGGAGCCTAGGATGTCATCTATGTTAGATTTAGACTGTTGCCGCAGAGTTGATTGGCAAAGTTCCCATTAACTTCAGCAGCCAAAGGGTAGGCATCCAGTAGCAGGGACTTGACCCCTGTATTTCAGTAATGTGCATGCAGCAGAGTTTCTATAAATAGTGGCGGCCACTAATCCCATTGACTTTTAATTGCTCCAGGAGACAGGGTTTTCACCTTTTGTGCATGCTGAAACTCTGATGCCTGACCCATTTGTTTCAGTGCCACTAGCTAGCCTGAGGAGCAGTTTTTCTTTTCTTTCAATTTTCCCCATATAAAAGGCTTCATGAAGGAACTTGTCTGTGTTTGTGTCACTGTTTCTTAAATATACATTTCAGGCCATGATTAACAGTGGCTGATGTCAGTTAGTGACAGAACAAGCAATGCAAAAGCATGTAGCTCCATTGTTTGCATCTGTAGAGTCACTGTTATTTCCACAAAGGCAACACTTGCTGCTGGAAGGGCTCTGTTCATACAAAAATGAATTGCATTCAGGTTGTCTTTCAAGCAAAAATTCATTCCCAGCGAGAGCCTCCTCTGTGGCAGCCTTTTGCTCACATTGGTATTTTTCCATTCAAGGTTGTCCCCGTCCGGAAGTCAGAAATATGGTTGTGCCAAAAATCTGTGATGGTGTGTGTCCTATGTGTCCGCTGCACATGTTTTCATCGCTCCTAGGCCTGGAGTAAGATAATAAGATAGACTGTAATTGTTATTGGTCCATATCTGTGGCCACCCCATCTCTTTTATTAGCTGATTGCTAAAGGAATAAAGCCATGTGACGGTGTTAGCTGTTAGAGTTTATGCTCATCAGCCCTCCTCTAAACCGATTGGCCAATCTCAGCCAGATTTGGCAGAGAGTGGAGATCTGAAAGACATTAAATTCCTGAAAGTTTCATGAAAACTAGCTGGATGAAGAAGAGAAAACCTAGAAACAGAGCTTCAGCTGGAGCAAAAGCTTTAACAGGAACGTGTATCTCATTAGACAAAAAAAAACCCCAACATGATATGGTTTCCATGGGAAACCAGACTCAAATAATACTCACAGAATAGCTTGTTAACTTTTTAATCTTTCTCCTTTTCCTTTGTCAGTCAGGGTTACTTGCCTAAAATGAACTGCTTGATGCTGAAGACTTTCTAAGCTTCCCCCATCTTTTCACAACTGACCTTTTATCCTTTTCTGATTTATCACTGGTTACAGTAGAATAGATGACATTGTTGGCAGTGGAGAATGATGAGTGATGACTTTCTTCTGGTGAGGAAAAAAACAGCTAGACCCAGAAACCTATGTAGATGATAAATGGGCTGTCCTCATGTCCCTCTATGAAAAGTGATGAGATAAGGTAAAATGTTGGTGGGCACACTGGTTCCAGTGACAGGGCTCAGACCTGAAATCCTCACACATCTTTTCTTCTGTCATGTCATTTCTTCTTCTTTACACTCTTTGGTGGTTTTCTCTTACCACCTCTTCCTTCTCTTCTTCTTGGCCAAAGTCAATTGACATATCAGACCTTGGTCCCACCCATCCTATCTGGCTCTACTCTGCACAGGTTCCCCTATGGCCTATGTACCATCTTATCCAAGCACCCTCTGTTTGCATCTTCAACACTGGTGGCATCACTCACAACAGTCGCACAAGTTTAACCTGCTTCCCTGGGTAGGAGTGAGGGGAGGGATGGTACAGAATGCGAGAATGATAAGTGAAAATATGTTTTACAAGTTGTTTTATTCTTTCCTTGTGCTTGTAGGACAAACCTTGTGCTTGGGGAAATTGTATTCAAACCTTGTGCTTGGGGAAAACTGTGTAAACTCTATGGAGGACGGGTAGTTCAATCTTGAACGGGTTCCTGAGAAAGTTTTGTCTCTGTAGAACAACTTTGCAGGGAAATTCCATTATGGTTGGAGAATAGGACTGTCAGCCATACTTTTTACCATGAAGTCACAGACATTTTAGACTGGCAGGTCCACATATAAAACAACTTTGCAGAACAGGAGAGAGAAAATGAACTTGATATTCCACCAGTTTGGGAGTCCAGAGACAGCTACTGTCTTTGTGGTGTCCCATTTTGCCATGTTGCTCTTAGCAGAAGATTAACGAGGCTTGCTTGATTGACAGTGTGTTTATGTTTAAGGTCATTTTTTCCATGCAAAAGATATGTGTCGTTAGCTAAGAGATCCATGCAAGAAGCACCTTTGAAGTTTGTGGAGCACTGAGCACTTGGAGTTGTTTGCCCTCATTGGATGCAGACAGTCCTGTAGCTGCAGCCTCTGTGAAGTTGTTCCCTGTGACTACCATTGTAACCTCTGGTACTATGTGGATTTAGCTTCTGTTACTTAATCCATACACTGATCATGCCCAAGCACTGGGCAATGCCCAGGTCTCAAGAGATCAATTAGTCCACCCATCCAAAATCCTGACAGAGGCTGATCTAACCAGTTCTTATGGGTGATCATGATTGGAGTCTCCGTCTTTCCTGCTGCAGCCCATTTCTTCTTGCCCTGCCCCTTGGGATGACAGCAGATTATTTTTAACATTTGCTTTTTTCCAGGCAGTAAGTATTTGAAGGTATTGTCCAGTAGTTGCATGTAAATATAGCAAAATTTCATCCTCTGAGGACTTTACAAGTTCAGGTGACAACTGAAGTCATTACACTCCCTGTTCTTCTCTAGGCCAAACAATCCCGATTGTACCTTTGCTCTTATGACATGTTTTCTAGACCTCTAATCATCCTTGGTGTTATCCTCTGGACTCTCACCAAATGGTCCGTATTTTGCTTTAAATGCACTGTCTAAAGTTGGAAACAATTCTCCAGCTGAGTCCTTGTCAGTGCTGAGCAGTGCAGAAAGGTTTTAAATCTTGTTTAACAGATGAAAGATGCCATCCATTCCACGGTGGTATTTGCTCCCTTTATTTATTTATTTATTTATGGAACACCAGAAGATTATTGATCATTACTCAACTCATGATCCCATATAACCTCCATGTCCTTCAGAACTGCTTCCTGGCCAGTCCTCCTCCATTCTTTCTCTGTGCAGTTGGCATTACTGCCTTGGTGGAGGAGCTGTACTTGGTGCAACTGAATTGCATTCTTTTTTTCCCAGTCCTCTCCTCTGTAGTAGCAGCCCCTTGGAGGTGGGCCTGCAGATGTAGTAAGCATTAACTCTGTTGAATCTTCCATGTCATTAATGATTTGAGCTCTTCTGCCTTGACTCCTGAGAAGAGTTGGGAGGGAAAGGCTGGAGGAGTGGCTGTGCTTTTCTTTAATGATCCCTTGGCTGCCAGAGATGAGACTTATGGCTGGGGCTGGTCCTGACACTGCTCACTTACAGCCATGTGGAGGAGGAGAGAATGGCTCCTCGTTACCTCAGTTCAGGTGTCTGGTCTGCCCATAACTAAAGCCACTCTCAGAAAGGCTGAATATGACCTTTCCTGACAAGTGCAGGCCTTCAGCCAGTCCTGCCTGAAATGTTGCCCTTACCACCCATTTCTCTCCTGCTTCTCCAATCACTTTATCATTGATGGGGTGGCTCACATTTCCTCCACAATCCCCTAATGGGGTCCCACAAAGCTCATTTCTCCTTGTCCTTACCATCTTTATCCAGCTCATCCATTTGTTCCCTTATGTCAGCCCTTAAGGCTGGCTCTACAGGCTTGATTTGCTTCAGTCCAACCCCAGATCTCCTGTCTCACAGACATCTGTTATTGAATGCTCTGGCATCAGCTGAGATTTCTTGTATCCAGCACTTTCCTCCATGTCCATCTTTTTTCTGCCTTCCTCTTGTGCTAGCACTGTCACTCAGAGCATTAACCTTACCCTCAGCTTGAGCTTTCTCCTCTTACTTCCCAGGTGTGTGTTCATGTTGTGCTCAGATCTTTGTTTCCTTTCTTTTGGATTGCACAGATCCTCATTTCTTGCCTTCATTTCTGTGGTCCCTTCTTCTCCACCTTCCAGCACAGGCATTGCCCTGCTTCAGTTGAGTCAAAGCCAAGTTGTGAAGATCTCTTCTTTAACTGGTATTTTGGTGGAAGAAGTGGTTTCCCTGGGAACTTCTGTGTGCATCTCCCCTCCCATCGGTGTTCCTTGTGCTTACCCAGGTAGATCCTGTACAGTTTTTTACTCCAATTCCCAGTCTTTGAGAGAGCCAAGAAGGCTCCATGGATGGATCTGATGAAGACATAACATACAGCATTGGCACGCAGGAATCCTGCTGACACTCCGCCCACATCACATCAGCACCTACCCTGGCAATTTCGTGCAGGTGGTGAACTAAAGCTCAAAGGATGGTTTGCACTTTCTGCAAGTACAGGGCCATGGGCTTAACCTGCCCCTCCAAACACCCCAGCACTTTCAGTTGTGTCAGGTCTTCTTCTCAGGCTGTCTGATATCCTGTATGACCTTGCCCTGTCTGATGAATGAAGCACTTTCCCTTTCCTTTTCTCCTTATTAAGCGCACTAGGACCTGTCAGGATTAAAGGTGCTGGAGAAGTACAAGCAGATTATTATCCCATTCCAAGTGATATTAAAAGAACATTAAGACGGATCAGATGAGCATTCAAGAAAAGTAGGTAATAATAAAATACTATATCTGAGAGAAATAGCAGTTAAGTAATTAAAGAGAGTGTTTGCACAAGAGGCAGAAGTAAAGTTATGGGTGCTTCTGGCCTCTAGACCATTCTTTATTTTAATACTGTGGTAACCTTTAAAAGCTGTCAGTATGTCAAGCATTGCACCAAGAAGTTAAGCAAAAGCTTTTCGTGCCCTAAAGAGTTCACATTTTAGGACATAAAAAACCCCAATATTTCCTTAACATTGAAGAGAGGTGAATTCTTACAAGATCTAGGGCCAGAGGGGGTTATTGGGCTAGTCTAGTCTGAACCTCTCTGTAATAGTAAAATAAGTTCCCTCAATGAAATTCCCCCTTGAAGGTTAAGGACTGTGCAAGGACTGGAGAAGGAATATCCCATCTTGATTTTAAAATCTCCAACCATGGGAAATTGTTGCAGTGCCCAAGAAGAACATCTGGGGAAACAGAGAACTGAAACTGTCCTTGTGTATGAACTTTTGTCTTTTCTGTCACAGAAAGGATGGTGTACTGTGCGCATCCTTAGAAACAAGTTTCAGAAACCCTTGGGCTGGTTGGCAGAGATTTCCCTCATGGAAAAAGTTCTGTGTTTGGAGACAGTTTTATCCCACATCAGATTAAAAGCAAGAAACTTTCAGCCTGGGAAAACACATATGGGATTCAGTTAGTTAGGAAAAAACAGTTCATTAGCCTCCTCTGACATACGAGAGCAGAAGTGCTGTCACCTACATTTAACCCACATTTGGAAAATTTTCTTCATAGATAGGATGGCTACATCATTTCTAAGAACAACATTGCTACGGCCCCCATAGCCTGCAGTGAGGACTTCTACATAAAATCCAGCTTGCTAAGCTGCCATGACCTGGCCCAGCTGCCATTGTTATTGACTTTCCCAGTCCTTATGGATTTATTTCTTGCCCTTCTTGCAGACAGACAAAAATCTGCAGGAGAGCCCCTGGCCTTCCTATCTTGCAGCTATTCAAGAAATTTCTTCTCTTACCTTTTTCTTGGTGTTGCCAGGCAAGAGCTTCATTCCTTTGGAGGTGTGCTCAGGGATGTGATGCAAATGTCAGGTGAAGGTGACAATTCTCAGTGTTACAGCTCAGGTCAAACAAAGTTACACAATCCCAGAATAATTTAGGATGCAGGGACCTCTGGAGGTCATCTTGTCCAGCACCCTACTCAAGCAGGTCCAACCAGATCAAGTTTCTCTGGGCCTTGTCCAGCTGAGAGCTGGATGTCTCCACTCACCTCTCTGGACCCCTGGTCTAATATTTGACCTCCCCCATGGTGAAAATGTTTTATTCTGATTTCTAATCAGAATTTCTTGTGTTCCAAATTCTGTCTGTTGCCTCTTGTCTTGTAAACATACACCTTCGAAAAGAGTCTGGCTCTCTTTGCTGCACCTTTTCATGAGGTGGCTGAAGACACCAATAAGATCTCCCCTTAGCCTTTACAGTGATTTTAGGAGGAGCTGCGCAGAAGATAGAATTAAATGTCTGCTTTAGCAACCCAGGGTGGATTTGGACAGGGGCTGAGATTTACAATGGTAGTCAGATAAATACCAAGGGAAAATAGCTATCCAGCCATAGATTGAAGAATGAGAACAAACATAGCTAATAATAGCAAAGGCTCAGATATTTCTTTTTGTCATAGACAAGACACTTCTTGATCCAATAATCACTAAACCTCCAAGAGGTGATACTCTTTCAAAACTGAGTCTTATAGAAATACCGGTTGTAGAAAAGCTTGATTGAGCAAGAACTGCTTCTGTTTAAATTGAACAGAAGGAAAAGCAAAAAGAGAGCCATAACTAAGGTTTTCAACTTTGCAAAAGCAGATTTTGAAAAATTAGGAATCTTTAAAAATATGCAATATAGCAGAAATTTGTTATACGTTGTCCAATGACTCCCAAAACAGCCATTAGTGTCTTTTTAACAAACAAAAGCATTGTGTTACAATTGCTGCTTTCTGGAAGCTCACAGTCATTCTTCCTTCTACAGGCTATTCTTGCTTTCTGCCTTCAATTAGTTTGTCTGGAAAGCTGTTCAAAACCTGTCCCAAGATGTATTTTAATAAAAATGGAAAATATTCTTTTCTCTCTTTCTAGCTTACTTTCCTAAGCAATAGTACTTGTCCATGTAAATTCTGTTTGTGAGTCCATGAGATACACTCAGTGACATTTAAACTTCTGTGCAAAATTCAGCCATCTTTGATAAATAAAGACTGCACAACTCCTAAGCCTTTATGAGTTGCATGAAAATATGTGGCCAGGTGGAACATACCCCCACATTGGGCTTGCGATGCCATGGAGGGGAACTGTCATAAGAGGTCCACCCCTACTAGACATCAAAGAAGCCACCTTACTCCCAGGTACAATTCAGGGGGAACTTACGCTTTGTTTGGTTCCACTGCTCTGAGAACTCTGTTTTAGCTGTTGTGTTTGTTCTCCATTCTGTTTAAAAAAAGGCAAGAAAAAGATCCATCTGCCAGCAGAAGCTGAGCCTAGCAAGTTTGAATGCAGTATTAGAGTATTTCAGGAAACTATACATTTAGGAAAACCAAGGAACTGCACAGTAAAAGTTTTAGAGTCTTCTCCACTGATGACAGTCCAGGATCTGTTATTTCAGTCAGCCTCTTTCAAGGGCACTTCACAACAGGGCAGTCACACCCAGCCAAATGATGGTGTTTGCCCTTCAGGCAGCACGGGCATGGAGGAGGTTGATGTAGTATGGCCTGAAAGCCTGAACCAGCATCTTTGTTAGTTGGCTGATGGAAGTGCCTCCTCCACAAGCCTGCGGAACTCTATGTGTCACTTGATCGCTACAGCAAACCCAACTGGAGTGGAGAGCCAGGTGATTGGGGGAGGGATTGTAGACCAGTTAAGTGAGCATGTACGGTGGGGAGAATATCAGGAATAATTCTGTGCAACGAGAGGAAGAACTTTGATCAGAGCCAGCCAAAGTGCGTCTGTCAGTGGGAAAGCGAACTAAGTTGCTGAGACTCTTCAGAAGTTGTTACTGCCATGGCAAGCCAAGGGGGATGTGGAGATGGCTACAGACTTCTGGATTTCCACAGAGCAGTCCGAGAGGCTCCACATCAGAGATTATTTGCAAACGCAGGGCGTACAAATGTGCCTGTGCATGTAACTAAGCTTCTCTGTGTGTGTTTAGGAGGATCAGAAACATATGGGGCAAATGTTACAAACTCCTCTGAAGCTGGCAGGAGGTTTGCTACCATAGCATGTCTCTGTTTTCTGTTTGGGTTGGATCCAGTTATTTTTCCCTGTAACAGATGTGACTAGGCCACTGAGATTGGGTTTCTCTGATGAAACAGAAAGCACAGGGGGATGATCTTGTGAGAGAAGAAGCTGGAAAACATGTGCTCTGCTTTTCTGATCAGCACAAGGTTGTGTTGCACCTGATGGAGCCTCACTTGTTTGCTCCTGCAGGCGATCCCACCACCACCAAAAGAGCCCAACGATGTTCATCTGCTCCTTGCTTCTTTGCATCACTCCCAGTTCTGCCTTTTCCCATTTCTGTATCTCCTTCCATAGGATTTATAACTTCATCCCTCTCCAGGTGATGTCTCTCCAATAGGGGAATGTAACTCTGTCTTTTCTCATCAGATAATCCTCTGCCCCTAAGTGCTGTGATCAGATCAGCAATACCAGCCCTCCTAGGATACAGGGTTGGTTTTCACCTTCTTTAACTACATCCTGAATGTTCCCAGTTTTTCAGCATGCTCTGCATTTTGGCCTGATTAGGCTATTTGTTCTGTTGTATTGCAGAGACAAGGAGTGGTGCTTAGGCACAAGAGAGTATGTTCTCTCTGTATCCTGTAAAATAAGAGAAAATTTGCTCAGCTGGAAATGAAACAACCTGGAGTTCAAAACTCACTTCCAATGACAGCTGTTTTGCATTTTCATACACTTACCAGTCATCAGTACTGGCCAAGGTCTCTACCCCTAGGTAAATGCCCCTAAGGCACTTAGCTATTTGTATGCTGGAGATACTGATGAGTCAAAAAGAGGCTGTACAAATACATGGAGATTGGGAAAACCATCCAGATCCCTGCCATTTGGCCTGTCTTAACTGTGTCTGGGACAAATATGCACCCCCTGAGTCCCCTTTCTCAGACTGCCCTGTGGTATTTGGTTCCCAGGGGTGAGAGAAAACCTACAAGTCCTCCTGGTCAAGAGTGTTTGGATACCCTCTGACACAGCTTCAAATGTAGCGGGTGAGCTGGGGGATGAGTAGTAGCCCTTCCCATGATTTATATCCTGTCAGGGGGGAGGGAGGGAGTTTTACCAGATATCTGTCTACCTATAAATGCATATGGCATAACTGCTGGGACACAGCTGCACTCACGTGTCTGTCTTTAATCTGTTTCCTTTTAAATTACTGTGTCTACATTGCCTTGAGCTGTTTTTCTTCCCTCTTGAAATGTGCACAGCAGCGTCAGAGGTAGGTGTCTTCAGTGCATTTCTCTACTCCTGGACTGCACACCCTCCGGGGCTTTCATGAGGTGGTTGGAGGACCATGGAGGTCAGGGACCTGGGTTCCCACTAACACACTCCCTGACCCTTCTGTCTTTGGAGGATCGGCATGATTTCCAAGCAGCAGCCAGCCATCATGCACTGCCGCAGCGTGCGCTGATCCCAGCGCTCACTATTAGGCAGGGATTGGCTGTGCACGTATTTGTGGCAGTGCAGTGGAAGGCAGATACCACGTGGCTGAGCCAAATTGGATAGAGAAGGAGATTAAGTGGTCACTTGTGGGTCAACTTTTGCTGCAGAGGGCAGCTTGATGCCATGGTGCATATCTGGGGCGTTGAGCAGATGCAGCAGAGTTTCAGGCTGCTGCAAGGCACTTTCCTGGAGGCCTCTGCTGAGCTCACTGCAGGGTTGGAGACACAACACACCAATTGAGCTCCCCCAGCCAGGGATGTTCCTGTGCAGAAAGCAGTTCTTTGGAAGGGGACTACTCTTTGCTGTTACTGGTACGTTTATACTCATAGATCAGCACTGTGGCTGTTTCTCCCAGTAGCGTGTGCGTGGCATGTCCAGTGCAGTGTGGTGATTTGCAGTGTATCATGACTGTGCTGAATCACAGTGGCCCACAGATCAGACATGTGTGTCTTGTTTATTCAGTCCCCACACCAGTGCTCTGTGTTCACTCACTGAAAAAGATCTTTCCATCTGGCTGGTCAGCTATGAGGTTCACCAGGTCATTAAAGCAGGCTGACTTGGAAAGATCAAAGATATGAGGATGTTTCAGAACTTAGGCTTGGTTTAGGCTTAAGCACTTTCTGACACTGGGATGTCAGGGCTGTGACCGTGAAAGAGTAGTGAGCCCTTGCTGGACAATAACAAGTGGTAAAGGAAAACTTCCTGGTCAGGGCAGTATTTAATCCACATCAGAAGATCTCTAAGCAAACAGCACACTGTGATATGGAAGAAAACCACATGGCCTGCCTCCATGAGTGCCTGGAGAGGGACACCTCTGCTTTCTGGGGAGCCAGGGTTTGCCTTTCTGCTACAGAAAAAGAAGTAGTCTGAAGGGTGTGGGGAACTGAGCAGCAAACACAGTCCTCTCAGATGAGAGTTACTTTAGAAATCAGTATTGGCAAACCCCAGGTTTTAGAGTCAGGGTGGCAGCTCGGTCACTGGATAACAAACAGGTCCCAGCCCAGGTGGAGGGTTGCTCACTGGCTCTAAGAGGACACATTTAGAGTAGTTTCCCCATGGTGACAACTTGACTAGAGGAGGTTCATCTTCCAGTTCAAGTGGAGGAAGGAGGATGAGCAGCAACCCAAGGATCTCAGCCTATCCTTTGAGCTTTGTAAACAAGCCGTGATCCTGGGCACATCACTGAGGTGGGACACAGCTCTGGACTACAGACACCTCAATGTGAGTATTGCAGTGTAGGTGTCTGCATGTGGACTGGGTGTCCAGGCAGTGGAAAATCAAGTGCTTGACTCATGCCCACACAATGATTTCTTAGTGGAAAACATCTTGAGGTGGTAATCGTGCACCTAGTCAATACACTCAGTGGAGCTGGAGAGCTAGACACCTACATTTTCCCAGCTGACTCACTCCTGGGGCTCCCCTGTCAACATTGACTAGACCTCCATTGATTATATGAGAACACAACCAGAGTGCATGTAGCTGCTACATCTTGATATAGTCTGTCTGGACCTGGATTCGCCTGTAGTGATATGTAGGGCCCTTTCATGCCGTCAGTAAAACAGGACTAGAAATCTTCACTTCCTCCTAGGAAAGCTGTAAGGGATCCTTGCTCGACTATAAAACACCTAAACCACTTCAGAGCTAGGTGCTCTGCAAATGCTGAGTGTTCGCATTATTATAAGTAAGCAGCAATTTGGAAATACACGCACAACATCGAAGAGTAGTAAACAGATGGGAGAAGTTGCCAAGTAAGGCCACATTGAAGCGGCGAGCAAAAATAAGTGTTAGAGACAGTCTGACATTTTTATAGCAAGACAGATGCAGCCAGGATTTGAAGCATATAGCAATGAAATGGGGTCAAGGAGGTGAGCTGCCTTTTCTTGGCCAAGTTCTTCTCCTGTTGGGCAGTTCCTTTTGTGCTCAGACAGCAAGCACTGCTCATTACTGGCCTGGCTGGGAGTTTTCAAGACAATGACAGCACAACACAGCTCCAGTGGACAAGGCAGGAAAAGTGATATTGTTTGTGATGAGCTGCTGTGTGGGAGAAAAGAGATTTTAAACACAGCCTTGAAGTCACTGGGTTACACCAGCACTGGGCTGAGTTGAACTGACAACTACTAATTACTGAGAGAAAAGTGACTCACTAAAACCCAATGATAATTGTCTTACATTAATTAAAATGGATGATTTACAGGCAAATAGAAAACTATAGTCTTGGCACGGGGGACATGCAAAATGTGATGGACAGCCTGCAGCTTTGCATATCTTTTACAGAAATAGGGTTCAAAAGTTGTACAAGACATACTGTATTTTAATTAACCAAAGCCCAGAGAAACTGTTCGGCAAACCTAAGCAGAAACTGCACGAGGACACTGTTCTCCTGGCAAAACCCTGAAAGTTCAGTCTGATGCTGCTAACAGCAAAACTCCTCTGCCTTCCAAGGAATTTTCCCTTTTCCAGTATCCAACTGGAATTGCTGCTGGAAATTCTGCCATGGGGAGGGGAGAGCATCAGCAAAGAGGGTGTCCACAGAGAAACAGTGAGAGGGAGCAATTCTTGGGGACTGATGTAGCAAACATGTGACAGACACTTCTGAAAATTCATATGCCTGTCAGAGACATTAAAACTATTTCCTGTTGGTGTGATAAGAATGTATGAAATACTTGTCGGGGTTTACACAAGCATGGATTATAAGGAAAGCTCTTGTATTTTAGGGGATTACATACTTTATTACAGTATATGCTACCTAAATAGTCCTGAGAACAGTTCTCGTGTGTGTGTGTGTGTGTGTGTGTGTGTATAAGGGAACAGTAAGTGAAAGGCAAATGGTTGTTGGTGGTCTTATGTGTAACTGGGATGAACAGGCATGGTTTTCCTCTTCATGGCATCCAGAATGATCTTTTCACCTCCATAAAGTGACCTGAAGTCTGTCTGAAATCTGAGCTGGTGTTGAGGCTGTCCTCGTTCAGGTGTAAATGGCTCCACCATGCTTCTTGGGCATTGGAGCTCAGCAGATCTGTCTCTGGTTCCCAGCTCACATTTTAACCCTGAGCAGGTTGTTTCCAATCTCTGGTTTGGAAGGGACAGCTCAGCAGACCTTGGCTCTGAATTTCAAGCTTCTAGGCCTACTCAGCAGATGGAGATGTCTGCTGGTGAACAAGGCACTCAGCATCTGTGGAAATGACACCTTCAGTTCGATTTAATTTTTATTTTTTAAGAAAAAGTTGGCTTGGTTGGCCTTTGCATTGCTGTTACCTTCCCATGCATATGTTGATAATTTCTTGTCATTGGGTCATTTCAGTTTGTAAAGCACTTTAAGTACAGTTCAACACCAGTGTGGGACACGCTTTTCCCTAAGATGGTGGTGGCCTCCTGTTCGCCTCCCCTTCTCTTTTTTTCTCTCTCTTGCAATTGCTTGAAAGTTCCCTTGAGCCCTTGCTTAGCTGGTTCACCCTGGCCTCAAAATAGTAACAGCCTTAATCCGGGGGATTTCTCTAATCCAGGGGTCGAAGTGGGAGGCATGAGTGATTGCTCTGAGCACCAAACCCGTTTATGCAAAGTGTTTCTCTTTCTGAGCAGCATCGTTGAGGAAGGATGAGATTAGAAGGATATCACTGGCAAAGTGACTAAGAGATTTATCTTATTCATAAGATTGTCTTGTACTTAAGGAATTTACATTATTGGGATTTTTCAAAATCTGAGATGTCTGAACCCATCCTTCTTCCAGCAGTGTCACAGATATCAAAGGCTTGTTGTTTCTTTTCTAGTTCGTACCTTCCAGCTCCAACACATTGCTCCCATTGCTTTTTCTGTTGCTTTTCCACACTTGTTTTCAAATGCCAGGAGTACCACAGCCTTCCCCAAGTCCCTAAGAGACTATCATAAGGTGATTCACTGTCAAGACATTCAGCCTGGTATTCAGCCCAGGTATTCAGTCTGTTTTTTCTTTTGCTTAATTAATTTCTTCCCGATCTGTCTAGTTAATACTGTTGGGAAGGATTAAGAGGGATGCATCTCCCTCTGCCACTGGCATGTCCGGATATTTATAGTAAAGAAGAGTTAGATCTCCTTGAACCTTCTTCATCAGAGATCCCCTCTAGAGAGGGAACTGGGCCAGATCATAGGATGGAAATAGATATTTCTGTGCATCTGTCCTGAGAGAAAACCCTCAGGAGGGCAGACTTCAGGGACCCCTTACCCCAGCTGAGGTCAGGGATGCTGGCACGAAGTCCCCAGCTCACAACACTGAAGGAAGTCCTGGAGTGCCTTTGCTCCACTGGGACTGTGTGCTCAGCCAGGCTACTTAGGAAATTATATTGGCAAAAAACGCACACTCCTCTGCTAATGAAGACTGACACCTTGATGAGGGCTTCAGAGAGGTGGGCTGGGCTGGATGGGGAGTGGGGATGGCTGGGCTGGGCTGGGCTGGCCCAAACGAGTTGCTCTGGGGAAAGGCTGCATGGAACAAGACATGCAATGCTGGAAGGCCAAACGTCCATGGTGAGGAAGGTCAGGCTAAAGTCACTTCAGAAACTGTGTCCTCCCAACATGGTGTCTCCCTGCTCAGCAGTTAAGCCAGGAGTAGCAGAGACACTCCCAAGGGGAAAAAAAAGGTGTCACGGAAGTTGGAGAAGAGGTGGGTGTCACTGAAAGAAGGCAAAGTCTAATCTACAAACCTTTCCTCAGCGTAAGGATGACTTTCCGGTCTCTTGGTGGTGTGTATTCATGAGAAAACTGAGCCAATCTAAGGCCGTACAGCTATAGTGAGCAGCAACCTCCACTCTGCATTTCCACCCTTTCCGCCTCTAATACCAGTGACCATGCAGACAGGGACTTGATCCAACAAGAATCAACTTTTTAAAAATTTTGATTAGCTTTCAGTTGAATCAGTTCCCTGATCTGACCACCTGGTCACCAACACAGCACCAGTGAAGGGGCAGGGCAGTGCACCCAGGAGATCAAAGGGAAGAGGGAGATGGCAGCACAGATTTAGGTGTAAACTGTGCATGGAATTGCATCCTGATGCCAAGAATTTAGCAACTTCCTTCTAGTAACAATGAAGTATAAGGCATTTGAAGATATACTGCAAAAATTTCAAGGGATAATTCTAAATTCAGCCTGTGAGATAAAGCAAACTTTGGGCTCAGCTCTTCAAGAAAACAAGCTCCCTGCCTGGCTTGACATCTGAACGTCTCTCCCAGCAGGGAGTCCCTTTTACCTCTGTAAAAGGAAAAATAAAACCAATGGCACTTTCAGGCATGGACCCATGCCATTTTCGTTCTCATATATTTCGCAGTTTTTCCCAAGTGACACTGAAGTTGTTCCCAGATCAAGGATGCAATGTCTTCTGGCCAACCTGGAAAGCAGGGCTATACTAGGGCCTTATGAGGTGGTTGCAGGCTGCAATTTCAGAAATTTTTTTAGTGCCTAAAGACCCCCCAGTACAAAAGAGAGATGTATCATCTGGGCTGGTCTAGTGGGAGCTGCTAAAATAGTGAAGGGGCAGAAGCACATCACGTGTGAAGAGAGGTGGAGAGAGTTGGACTTTTCAGTCTGACAAAAAGAAGATGAAAGGGGAAATCTGCTGCCTTCTGCTGCTTAAAGTCAGATTATAGAGACCACAGAGCCAAAGGGGCACAGCAAAGGACAAGAGGCAATGGCACAAGTTGCAACAAGGGATTTCCTTGTATATGTATATCTGTATATCATTGGATATACAGAAACAAACTGGCACAGTGAGAGTGATACAGCCCCGAGACAAGGGCCCAGAGACATGGCAGGATCTCAGTCCTCAGAAATCTTCAAGGTTCAGCTAAACGAAGCCCTGAGCAACCTTAAAGCTAGCCCTGGTTTGAGCAGGAGGTTGGACTAAAGAAATCCGGAGACCTTTCCCAAGCTAAATTCTGAAACCCTACAAAAACCACAGTATGAGGGGACTGAGTCGTTGCAATGTCACTGCTCATAGGATTTAGACTTCTTGTTCTGGAGAAGGGTGTTGGGCAGGGGGAGAGGATTTTTATACATACAGAGATGTGTGCCCACCCACTTGGCCTGCCTTCAGACATGAATGTGCCTGCAGCTGTCTCAGTGGTGTCCCAACTTCTGTCTTTTTGACCTTTAAATGGCTGAGCTGGCCCAGCACGAGAGCCTGCCCTAATGAGCACAGCAAAGCCCAGCTTCTTGAACTGGTGGCAGCAGTCGACTCATCACTGGTGCCCAGGTGGTACCTGAACCTGGCTTCCCACTCATGTCGGGGGGGGTGGGGGGTGTGCTACTGCCATCCTTCACCTGCTGTACTTTTAAGATCAAATTAATGTAGAACCAGTGAAAACTGGAGCTGGAAAGGTCTAGATAGACCTGCTTTATGCCCACCACCTGCCTTACCTGTACTTCATGGCCCCTGCCCTATCCCATGCATAACCCCCATCTTCTGTGTCATCCTGCTTCTCTCCACCCCATGACCCCCAACTGATTCCCCACTACTCACTTTTCTCCTTGTTTCCAAGCATGGCTCTCCTGCCTTTTCCCTCCTCTCTCCTTCAGACCTGGTGCTCTAACCTGGACTGAACATCCCTTCTGTCCTCCCTGGGGATGGCAGCAGAGTGGGACTGGTGTCAGAGCCACACTCCAAGGTCCTCTTAGCTCCATGGTGAGACCACCCTCTGGTGAGCATGAGGCTGGGTTTGGTGCCTCTCTCTCTCAATTCCCTCTCTCCCAACAGAGATAAAAATAGTTTCCTCCAAGCCTGTCTTGCTTATGGGACCCTGGAGCGCCTGGACAAACTGTGTGCCCATGCCCATCCCAGGACTGCTGCAGCCCTTTCCCCATCAGGGAGCAAGGAGCAGAAAGCATCCAGGAATGAGAAAGCACTTCTTTGACCAACCTGGTTTACTGCAGGTTATCCCAGGTTCCTCCAGTGTCACATCAGACCCCTGCTTCCCAGGTCATCAAGCCCTTTACCTTCAGTATTATTCCCCAGCCCATCTTACTGGGACATCCCAGTATCCCATCCTCAGTGACTGTCACCTCAGAGCCACACTTAGCAGCACCTCCCTTACACCCCTGTTTCCCAGAGCCCTTCTAAGCTCAGTACTGCCAACTCATCACACTTGTGACCGTTCTCACATAGGGCTCTTTCCTCTCTGGCACATACCCATCACCTGCACATCCTCCCCCTCTCCCAGTAGCTGTCCCAGCCCAGCCTCCAGAAATGGTCCTTCCAGGTGCCCTCCCTTCATCTTCACCTTCCTCCCTGGCAGGAGTGTGGGAGGAGAAGGCAGGCAAAACCTCTCTCCGTGGAGTGGGTGTGCTTAATTTGGTGTTTGTTTTCAGTGCCGTCTGCTCAGTCACTGCTTAATGGAGTTCATTTGTGACGTTCAAAGAAAGAAAAAAAGAGATATATCCCTGGCCCACTGCAGCACCTCCTTTCAAGGGAAAATACCTCCCCTCTTTGCCTGTGGTTGCTGGTTTCTGTCTGGGAGGTTCAGTTACCTAAAGGCTTGAGTGTGGTCACCTGAAGCATGCTTTAAAATGCTGCTTATTTTCTCCCTCCAGGGAGCAGGTAGAAGGTTTTAACTCTGGTCCTGTTCTGCCAAGGGAGAAAGCGATGCCAAATGCAGCCTGCCCCAGCAGAGGAGCCGAGTGAAGAGGACAGTTCTGGAAAGGCAGTATGGGCTCACCTGGACAGGTCTGTCCATCACAGGCAACCCCTGTATCTCCTGAGCGTACCCAGCACCAGCAGACAGGGAGTTTCTTTCCCACCTGCTTTTGCTGGGGACAGACCCTGAGCATCCCTGCACTGGGGATGGACAGGGAATCTCAAATGATTTCTAGACTGCTCACAAGTCCAGGCTACTTGAGACCCATTTAGTTTTGTGTCCACAAAGTCCTTTATTTAACCAAAGTCAGGCCTTCAGCCTCCAAGTGTAAAATAGTTGATTAATTTAAATTGCTATTAATTCCCTCTTTTAAAATTTCCCTCCCGTTCTCCTACATTGTCTGAGTTTGGCTTAGGTGCCACAACCAGCCTGTCCGTCCCTGGACAGGCACAGCTTTCCTGGCCTCCGCCTAGGGTTTGGTACCGGACCGCTGGTTTGCAGAGGAGCCATTTTTCTGATTGTGACATGGGCTTTGACTCTTACTCAAGCTGCTGTGAAGGGAGAAGCATTAGGGAATGGCTAAGAGGTCTCCAGAGAGCCAGAGCCAAGCAGAAGTGTGAAATGCCACTGTGCTGGTGGGTGAGAAGGAAGAAAGTGTGTTAGTGCTTTCAAGAAGCACCCAGGCCACAGACTTAATTTCTGAGCCATCCACCTCCTGCCCTATTCAGCAACCACAAATAGTAACACCTCCTTCTACCCCTCCATCCCTCCCTCCCGGGAGCTGGGAGGCAAAATTAACTATTGCAAGCCTGCTGAGTGCATGAAACAAAGAGCCCAAAGGTTCTATGAACAAGCCTTTCCACAACACAAATTCTCACTCGTGACGTATTTTAGGCTTTTCATAGAATTAAAAATAAAGTGAGACAAGCCTCCTTCCAGCACTCAGAGCTGGGTATGTGTGCAAGGCGGATTTTGGCTCAAAGCAAGCACAGCTCTCCACAGTGTGAACGACTTGAAGGAGTGAGCCCAGCCTCACATTGTGCTTTTAGCACACTAAAGGATGGATTTTGGGGCTCACTGCAAAGGCATAGCGCTGCCTTCCCCTGCCACCATGCTCCCACCTTCATTACAGCAGAGCGCGCTGCCAGGAGCAATTAGGCAGAACGAGTTTTGTTCTCTCTGAGAGCAAGAGCTCTCTTGTGGCGAGGTCGCTTCACGCTGCTAAAACCTGGCTTAGCTCAGGAATTTGCTGTGTTTTTTGACGGGGTGTTGCCAGGGAGGGTGGGACCAACAGGTTAGAAAGAGGATGAATGCGATGGCAAGGTGGGGCATACAGGCTGGTTAAAGGAAGGAAGGATGGCGCTGGGATGAAACGTCTTGCCTGGCATTTGGAAGACTGCAGTGTAAATCCCTGCTCTGCCGGAGACCTCCCGTGTGTCCTCCAGCAAGTCTCTGCCCACACACTAACTCCCGCCTGGGCACTGGGGACACGGTTCTGTCCCTTCTCCCCAGGGAGACCATCAAGGTAAAGGCATCGATGATTACATAGCCCTCAGACAGTGAGAAAAAAGGAGGCGCACACACATGCACATGACCAAAGATAGCCGCTATTAACCTTGCCTCGTTTTATATATTTTTACAGCTGCAGCAGATGTCTCTGCATCTCCCTGGAGGGACGTTAGGTACTTACAGCCTTTTCAGCTCAGACAGAGCTGCCTAGAGGAGCTGATGGCTTTGGCCCCAGCTCTGTGAGGAGGCTCCCTTCTCGCAGGCAGGCTGATTGAAGTCGGTCGAATCGTCCCTACCCTGAAAGGGACTTGTCTGTGAGAGCATGGCTGCGTTTTGGCAGCTGGGTCAGTGCCGGCAGCCGCTCACCCAGATCTAATTGCAAGCTTGGGACGTAAATAAGACAGAGGATAAATAAGAAAGGATGTGCTGGGAAGCCCCACAAGAGGAAATAAGGATATTATTATTGATTAATAAAGATAATAACAATAGTAGTTATTGACTTGATCTTGCAGCATCGGGTGCACCAGCCATGTTGTGCTAATGCAGGAGAAGCGAGAGGTGCAGCAGCCCCTGCACACCAGTCACACAGCTCATTTGCGCTCGCCAAGCTGAACCAGAGAGAGCACGCTTGTAAAATGTAGCCTGAATATCATAAGCTAAAGTGATCTGTAGGATTTTCCCACTCCAGTCACCTGGGGAGCTGTTGGCAGCAGTAGTGCAGAAATATTTTTCCATGGCATCAGCCCAGAGGGTGGTGGTATTGCTGGGAAACATGCTGAATTTGGGGAGCTTTGGAGCTGGCTGCAAGTCTTGCAGAAGATGAATTGGGTTTTGGTGTCAGGGCAGTGCTGGCTTCCAGTCCCAGCAAACTGGTCTCCCCCTTTAAGCTCCCTGCAAGGGAGTGCTGGGTGCAGAGAAACCTGTCAGCCACCCTTCTGGTGAGCTCTACACATATTCTTGGGCTGGAACAAAATGCCTGTGGCTTTCACTTGTGGTGTAACCATCTCTGCTGTGGTCCAAACTGATTTTTTTTTTTCCCATCCGAGATTATTTTTCCTGTTCCTTCCTAGCTGCCTGTTGCTTTCCTGGCCCTGGGGAGGAGGAGGGAGGCCAGGGCTCTCCCTCTGCAGTGCATGGGTAGTGTCTCAACATCACATTACTGGGCACCCTGAGTGGTGGGTTAGCCTGACTTTGAGTGGGGACTTGAAGAAGCTAGGAGCAGGACACCCTGTCGTGCAGCTCCGTCACCCCCTTGCCCTGCTCTCCATCCCATGCACAGCCCCAGCATGGGCTGCCCAGCCCCAGTCCTGCCTCTCTGCTCTGCCTCCCTGGCTTGGCTTCCAAAATGCCAGTAGCTACATGGAGATCCCCTTGTAAAGGGGCATTTCCCAGCTTCTGGAGTTGCTTAATAAGGCAGGTTTGGTTGCTGGAGAGCCAGTGTCCCTGGCACATCCCATGTCACTGCAGTTTGCAGCTGCTCCCTTTGCCCGGCTTGTGCCTCATTTTCCCCATATATGAAGTTCAAATGAGAGTAGCCAGTTCTGTTAGGTACTAGGATGCTTAATGTATTAAAGATTGCATGGCACCTGGATAGCCTTGGATGAAAGCACATGGAAAATGGCTTCACATTTTCATTAAATGCATTTTCTACCATTCATTCTATGCTGCCTCCCAAAAGCCATCGAGTCCCCTGCAGATGAGGCAGAAATCTCGTACCGAGCAGCCAAGCCAGCCACGGGGACCTGCTGGTGGCAGAGCCATCCTTGGGCTCACCGCAGCTCCCCAGGCTCAGGGCTGGCACAGCCATCACTGGAAATGCCACGTGGCAGGGTGTATCCCTCCCGGCTCAGCATGCGCAACTGGACCCCCAGCCTTAGTGCCCAGGCAGGGGATGTTCTCCACGGAGCTAAACGCTAAACATATTTGCTGTCCTCTGCTTCGAGGGCCCCCAGCCACCTCTCTACCTGCCCCGTTTGAAAGGCAGGTAGCTTTTAATCAGGGAAAAGACTACTGGGACACTGCAGCAGCTGCTGGCTTGGAAAACAAGTTACAAATGGCCCGAGTGAGAAAATGCAGAGCTCAGGTAACCCTCACCCACAGGGGCTGTGGGGTGGATGCAGCCCTGACCTGGGTTATGTGTGTTACAGCGAGCGTGTGTAGTGCTGCACAGGAGCGGCTTGTGTTTGCTTTGTCCTCTCACCCCCTAAATCTGATTTAGGGTGGCCTTGTCTATGAGGAAACCCGCTTATTTCCCATTCCTTCAGTCTGTTTCAAATCACCCTGCCGGCCACCCTGCTAGTGTGTGCATGTATGTGTGTGTAGCGAGGTGTTAAGCCCTTCAGAGCATGAAATGTGATAGCTCTCCCTGCACGCGCTGAACTGGGGCTGCAAAGGGAGATGGAATTAATTGCACCAGCAGTAGAAGTTGATTGACAGTCAGTGTTGTGGCAGTGGGGAGGTGAGTCTGCAAAGGGGTGAGCTTTATCAAAAAGCTGGGTACCATCTTAATCAGGAGGGGTTTTTGTCATCTGTTGGCATTAGTGGCTGAAGGTACTCGCCGGGTTGAAGGTGTGTGGTGGGGGAGCACAGCAAGACACTTGGGTGCCAGCCTGGGCTCCCTGAGGGTGCAGAGAAGGGCTCGCAGGAGAGCAGCTGGGATGTGCTGCATGAGAAACCTGGTTTGATGTGACTGTAGGAAAGGGACCACAGACAAATCCCTGGGATGTGGGCTGTGAGTGAGGGCTTGGGACTTATCTGAAATACCAGATTTAAAAGTGAATTTTGGAGGTAGAAATTTTCAGAAGTAGCTGCCCCTGGCAACTGAGTTGGAGGATAAGGGACAGTTAGCTGCTCATCCTGCATGAGATTCAGCCTGGCATTTCTGGTCCCATAGCATGGAGCTACCACAAACCCGCTGTGCCAGGGCAGGGTAAAGCACAATGCCAGTCAAAGTTGTTTTTACTGTGCCATAGGCTACACCTATGGCTAATCTCCCACCCCCTAGCTCACTGTGGAAGACTTTATTTAACATTTCCATAATCCCCAAGCCACTTTGTACAGTATACTGATCCAGGATTTCCACTAGGGCCAGATCTTCAGTGCCTCCAACTTGGTGTCTTTCCCTCCTCAGTGCCATGGAGAGGTTTCATTGCATGCATCGAGGATGTGACCACCCAGGCTGATCAGTGCAAGGCTGATAGTCACCATAATGACAAATTACCCCGTGGCTCTGCCTTTTGTTACAGGGCTATTGCCACCATGTCCGTGACACACAGATGAATCATTCTGCCCAGTGGTAACGCACAGCCTCCTCCAGAATGGCTGCTGGTTACTCATGCACAGCAGCAATACATGCTGGTTTACTGCTCCAGGAGTTTCATCTCCAGCTGCCGCTTCAAAATGCAAGAAGGAGGTGATTTAGACCTGCCTCATGCTGTAGCTGAGCAGGGTTGACCCCTAGATGGGCAAAAAGAGGGGCAGAAAATTGTCCCTGTCCCTCTATGGAGAGCAAAGTTGCTCAGTATCTCTACTGGGCATAAGGAAGAACCAGGATTTCCACCCTTGCATAAAGTCATTTGAGCTGATCCCAGTGGGAGGCAGGAATGGGCAGCAGGGTCCCTGAGCTCGGTATTCGGCTCATAGCTGATTCACCGCCTGACATAGGAAAATGAACTAGGGATTGTCTGCACCAGAGAATTTCCCCCAGCACTAATCTGGTCTGGCAGGGGAGGCAGAGTGAGGTGCCAAAATGCTTTTTTTTCCTTTCCCTTTTCATCCTCTTTTTAAATAGCAGTTCAGCTGATGGGCAAAACACGGTCTAGAGTAGCATTCCAGGCAGCAGAAAATTAGTTCAGCTTTTACCCTCATTAGCTGATTGCCAGTAATTAACATTTTGTCATTAACTACAGATGTTTATGGCCTAGAAGTGAAGTTTGGGTGTCTCCACATTAGCTCTCGGAAATGTACTGATTATCTCCGTTTAATTGGCTGCCTGTGCCTCAGTTTCCTTATCTGCTAAGGGGGAAAGAAGGTTATAATGACTCACCCCCATCCTCTACTTTCATCCCAGCCTATAAGCGCTGTCAAAGGAGAACGTGCTGCCTTCAGATATAGGTCTTTTTAGGAAGTTCAGCTTCTGGAAATGCAGTTTTTCACTCTCTCTCTCGTTTTCCAGCCCTTCCCTTTAATGAGCCTCTTTGTCCAGTAGATCATAATCTCCTTGTCATTAAGTGAGTCTTCATTGTGTTCTGGAGCTTTATTCAAACTATTATCTTCAAATAAGTGTGGGTGTCCACAAGTGCATTCGTGCCTGTTTTTTGATGGCACCTGGTTCTTTGGCAACTGTTTATACTAAGGTGTCTTAAAGAACCATAGCTGGGGCCCAGGTGGACTCTTCCACCCTGAAGACCCTGCTCCTGGTCTGAAAAAGCAGGCATAGCACAGCACTTGGATCCCAGACTCAGTGGCAACTGAGGATGGCTAGCACTCATTCATGTCATCCTCATGCCTTCTCTCTCTTTGACAAGCTTCTGTATCTCCTTGGGTTTCAGAACTGATCCTTCCATACTGCTTGTTTTTTTCATTAAAATAAATACATTTATGTGGCAGCCTCTTCTGGAGGAGTAACACCACAGTAGCAAATTCATGTGTGCAGCCTGACATTTCAAAGCAACGATGTAATGTGAAATAAAGCCAGCTGGAGTTTCATCAGGAGAGCTAAAGAGAGCTCCCTCTCCCCTATCCCCACTCCTCGTGCCTGGAGCACTGAGCACGGTCCCAGCAACGTGAAGTGGTTGTGGCTCTCCTCCCCTCTATTCCCACTGCAGTTGCAGTGGCCCCAGAAAACATGAAAGGCAGCAGCACTCAGTGCAAAAATGTGTTTCTAGGAGGCTGCTGTAAGTGTCAGTGAGTGAACAGGGAGCCTGGGTAGGTAGGAAGAACTGGAAAATCATGCACAATACCCTGCCAGTTTCCCTTTGAAAGTCATTCCTGTTTACCTCCCCAGCAAACCCTTCTCCCATTCCTCCCACTGCTGCTGGGAGCCTCAGCACTCTCTGCTTACCCACCGTTCCTTCTCCTTTGTCTACGTAGCAATGGCCACCTTTGAACTCTTTCTCTGAACAGGAGGACCCAAACCAGAGATTGACAACAGAGTTCAAAGGCCCTGGGGATCAAGCAGTGACACTTTCTCACTGCTGCAGTGACTCTGAATCTCTTTATGGTGGCTCCACGTACGGGGTTGTACACCAGTGCCTCTCCCAGGTATAGGTACAGTCTCTGCAGGCTGAGAGAAAGGCTCTGGCTGTATCTGGAGATAGTGGCAGTCTTTGGTAGGAGGGAATGTAGGTTTTCAGCAGAGCTAAAGGCAGCTCGGTGGTTTCTGGTTCACACAGCAGGCCTGGAGCTCAGCTGCTCTCTGCACGGGCAGAGCAAGTTTGTGTGTGCCAGCAAAATGCACATCGATGCAGCCTCACACACCAACCCCTCCCACACAGCAGCTTTGGCTGCCGATGCAGTCCCTGCTGTATTTATATCTCGGCAGTGCCCAAGCCATGCTGTTAATAAGTGTCAGCATCAGCACAAGCAGATTTGACGGTCCCCAGGGAGAACTCATCTGAAGGATAGGGTCATGAGGGCATTGCAGTATGCAGGCTGGGGCTGCTCAAGCACAGGATGGGAGTATTGGGGTTGGAGTCTGGGGACAGGCTGTTATGCTGAGGGCAGGAGGCAGGAGAAATGGGGTGCCTTGCACTTGTGTTTTCTTGACTTCACAGTTCCTTAGTTTCCTCTCCTCCTCTGAGGATGTCACCTGCTGAGTCTTTGGCCCTGCTTTTCTGTATGGCATGCCCCAGCTTTGCACAGATTAAACCCAAGTGTGGCTGAAAACCCCTGGGGCAGCACTGGGAAAGCATGACAGCACAGAGAGTGCCATCCCAGGAGCAGCCAAGGCAAGGGAATTACTGGGCATCCGGATAAATCCAAGGAGGAGTCCAGGGATCAGCCTCAAGCAGGGCCAGTGTGTGGCCAGAAGCTATGTCACAGTCACATGTAACACCAGGTCATTAAGAAGGAATGGGACCCCAGTGACTGTCCAAGCTGTGCAGAGCATGTTTGCATGCAGTGGGAGCTGCATGTCTCGGAGCGCTCTGTGCTCTCCAAATCCCAGTCAGGCTGGGGACATGGTACAGTCACACCCGACCTTGTGTCAGAGCAATGACTCCGTTGGGATGACTTCTAAGTCCCAGTGGCTATATTAGCTCTTGCTGGACCCATTGCTCAGCTCTCTAGCTCTGCCCTGTGAGTGCTGTCCTGCTGGCGTGGCTTTGCATGAGGCAGGAATCCCCAGTCCCTGGATTTCCCTCTGCTCTTGGCAGACGGGCTTTCCTCATGTAGTAAAACCTCCAAACACCTACAGGATCCCTGTGGAGGGAAAACTCCCAATCTCTCTTCGGTGAAGTCTCTGCCTTCTCTGCTCCTCAGCACACCACCCAGTCTCCCAGGGTGACGTAGCTGCTTTGCAGGCAGAGAGGGAACTCCAGAGGAGCCTGGAAAATGTGCTCTTCCTGCTTGTTAGATGTCTTCAAGATGGGAGGATCCTCCACCAACACTGTTTCCAGTGCTGGCACTCTGGTCCTAACCTCATGGTTCCCAAGAGGAAAAGACCCTGGGTCTTCAGTGGAGGTCTTGAAGAAAAGGGTGGATCACGGCTGATCAAGACTGCTTTCCTCTGTGCCTTGTAGTGAAATTCTCTGGTGCTTATTCATGTGAACTGAAGCAATTTCCAGGATACCAGGGCATTTCTGACACTTCTCTTTGTGTTCTCTCCATCTTGTAGACTCCAGAGTCTAATAAGGAGTATTACTCAGTGTATTGATTTTTCTACATTGGCGGTTTTTAATAAGATTTCTCTCTTCTATGCATTCCTCTATTTTCAAGAAACATAAGCAAATTTGTTATTTTGGAGCCCTCCAATCCTTGCCTAATTTGGCTGAAAGTGACCAATGACTTAAAAATGAGTTATTGGGTGGTATATACAGACCCACATGTTACCAGCAATGTAGTCTCACAAGTCTCATTCCCATTACAAACCATGCTAAAAAGGGTGGGACTCCGTGATGTCTAATGAGATGAGGGAAGTCATGATGGGGGGAGATGCAACACTATAGAGATGGCAGTGATGACAGAGCAGAGATTGGGTAGCCCTGACTGCAGGAGAAAAGGAAGAATGAAATTCAGCAGTGGTGCTGAAATGATCAAATGTATCTGACATATGCTGGCCAAAGTGTGTCTGGCCAAGAAGGCCAATGGTATCCTGGTTGTATCAGAAACAGTGTGGCCAGCAGGGACAGGGAAGTGATCTTATCCCTGTACTCAGCACTGGTGAGGCCACACCTCGATTACTGTGTTCAGTTTTGGGCCCCTCACTACAAAAAGGACATTGAATTACTCGAGCGTGTCCAAAGGACAGCAAAGCTGGTGAAGGGTCTGGAGCACATGTCGTACGAGGAGCGGCTGAGGGAACTGGGGTTGTTTAGTCTGGAGAAGAGGAGGCTGAGGGGAGACCTCATCGCCCTCTACAACTACCTGAAAGGAGGTTGCAGAGAGCTGGGGATGAGTCTCGTTAACCAAGTAACAAGCGATAGGACAAGAGGTAATGGCCTCAAGTTGTGCCAGGGAAGGTTTAGACTGGATATTAGGAAGCATTTCTTTACAGAACAGGTTGTTAGGCGTTGGAATGGGCTGCCCAGGGAGGTGGTGGAGTCCCCATCCCTGGAGGTGTTCCCCTCATTTCAGACTCAGTGACACCTATCATTTCAAACATAACCAGGTTTGTTTACAACTTCAGGAGCTGGGGGACCTAGTGCATTTCTCCATAGGTACTTTAATCGCTAATTGCTTTCACTGTTTCGAAAAAAATGCATTTTATTTCTAGGCTGTATCTGCCTGCCTTCATCTTCCATCCACTGGATCTCGTTCTGCCTGTCTACCAGATTAAAAAGCCCTCCACTGTTAAGAGTTCTCCCAGTGGTAGTACTTAACAGATTGCAGTCGCATCACGTCTTCACCTCTCTTCATTAAGTTAAGCAGATTAAGCTTCTCTCTCCACTCACCAGAGGCAGGTTTTCCCAGACATGGACTCACAGTTCTGCTTGTCACCTCTGAAATTGTAGGAGGGTTGTGGGGAGGGAGTCAGGGTACACTCCAGATGGTCCAGATGACCAGACTAACCTCAAGACATGAGAATAAGATGCAAGCTGTGTTTGAGAGGCTAAACACACTCTGAGATGCTGATTTGCACACCCTGGTCCATGGAGACCAAGTACAGTGGGCAGTATGGCCTTGGAGACCTCTCCTCTCCACTGTATCCCCTTCCAGGATGTATTTACAAGAGTTGGAAGTAAAAGAACATTTCTTAACTTTTCCAACTCATAGAGGCTCCTCTCTGCATCTGGCAGTCCTTGGGTTAATCTTGCACTTGGAAGTTTACTGATTTGCAGAAATCTCCTGTTTATTTCTTGTGTATACTTTGTTAAGGATAGGCCCATATGTCCTGTCTGCTCATCTAGCATGAAGAGGATTGACACAAACGAATGGTGCCATCCACAGCCTGATCATACTTGGCATACTTGCATTTGGCAGAGGCTGTGGAGCTAGTTTTAAAAAAGAAGAAAGAAGAAAAAACTGTAAGATGCTGTCAACTCTGCTTTCCTAAAGGGCTTATTAGAAAGTATGTTGTAAGAATCTGCTCAGCATTTTTGTGATTTGATCAAGAGTACCCAGGAGGGATGAGTGAAGCAATCTGGAAGGAATAAGAATTGATCCAAAGCTCAGCCTGAAACTTATTGGAAGTTTCTAAGTTTGAGCAGCATCATGTAACTGTTCCCATCGCTACTTTCATGAGCTCCTACCTTGCTAACACTGGGACCAGGGTCCTGAATAACAGAACTGCTCTAAAGTCATGATGTGTCCTGCCTGACCAGACATGCCAAGTCTTGAAGAGGATCTCTGCCTCTGGATTTCTGGCCAAGCCACACTCCTTGATCGCATGTTCCTCCCTCAGTGTAAATGCATGGTTTCTCATCCTGGCAGTCTGAGAACATGCTGTCATTGCTGCCACCCAGGAGCAGTGGGTGGGATAGGCCTCTGAGCTGGAGACTGAAAGATTTTCAATCCTGTATCTTTGCATGCTGTTTGTGATGTTATCTGTGAAACATGAATCCCTTACTAGCTAATTTGATTTAATGCACTCAGATTGTTTTGTGTCAGGTCCCCAAAGCCCTTCCCATCCTCTTCTCTCTGGTTTGTGAAAAGTCAGAAAAGGGATGTCCAGCTGACCAAATTGTGCCAAGGACTGAAGAGTCCTCAAGACTCAAAAGTCCTCAAGACAACACAAAGATTTGTTAAGGGAGAAAACTAAGCAGAAAACAGCTCCAAGCTTCAGGGACGGGTAGAAAGAAGAAACATTTGTTGGAAGTGATCCCAGTGTCACCACAGAGGGTCTGCCTGCTGCTTGGGGACCCTTTCAGTCCAGACCCAATAGACTGCCTGGAGCAGTGTTACTGAGTTAAGAAGATATGTCCCACCTGCCTCCAGTCCCCAGTGTGATGTTAGAGCTTGTGTTTATCTCAAGAAACTTGCTGTCAGTCAGAATGGTAGTGCCTGTTCCCATTGGCAGGCGTGAAAGTTCTCATGATGCTTTTAGAAAAGGCATCCAAACAACACTGTCCTGGTGAAAGGGCATCCAAAGAACAGTGTCCTGGCGAAAGGGCATCCAAACACGTGTCTGGGCCACTCGCCAGGCTGCAGAAATCACTGCTCCTGCAGTCTGTCTAGATCTCTCCTTAGAGATATTAAATTGTGGTAGGCCTGCCAACACTAGTGGCATGGAGGTTAAATTACTACTTTTAGTGGTAGTCTACTGCCTCCCTGCTTTGGGCCCTAATCTGCCACATTTCCAGTTACCTATTGACGTATGTACACCTCCTTTCCATGTGTCAAGTAGGTGAGTTGTACAGTGAGCAGTAAATTTGATGCCTTCAGGTGGCACTGGACTTTCCAGAGCAACTGGACTTTTCCAAAGAAAGAATCTGCTCTCTCAGGAGGCGATATGGTGATAGGTGGCAGCCCAGGAAATGCCTCTGGTGTGTCACACCATGCAATGGAGAAGTGGTTGTGGGATTTCATGCCTACTGCATGAAGCTTAGCAGATACAGGGGTACATGTTAATTGTGGACTTCTGCAAATACTGTGTGCATAATGGGGACCCAGTTCCCTTTCTGTCCCGTTAGTACAGCAGAAATGAAAGGTCCTAGGTAGCAGATACACTCAGTTACAATGTTCAGACTAAAAATAATGAAACCTTATGAATGAAGAAAGAGTTGCCTGCCTGTTTGGTTACAAATCCCAACCAAATGCATTTACCACAGTCAGTCAAACATGTGATTTAACACTGACTAAATTTCTTACTAAGCAAGGAGATTATTAGCTGTCTGGGCAGGGAGAGTGGATCCGAGTGCTGATCCTTAGAAGTCAGTGCCCCTGTGGTGGTTAAAATGTCCCTTCTGTGTCCCCCTGGGCTTCCACAAAACATACAGAATAGGATGTTTAACCACACGTACTTAAGGTCATGGATGATAACTTCAAGCCCCAGGGGACCTGTGAGCACTAAACCTATTAAGATTACAGAAGGGACTGTTCAGCACTGAAGAAATCTCCCATGCAAAGATCCTTTTACATACAGCAATCATGGGTGTTCACATGTATGGATGCATGTTCCTTTTTGCATCTTAAAAACAAAGAACATGAGAAGGTTGGGAAAACACAAGTGTGAAAAGTAAAGATAAGAAAAAAGGAAAAGAAAAAAAAATTATGTGTGTCAGAGAGTTGCATCTCTCTAGCTTTCTCCATCTCTGGACACTTTCAGAATAAGTACCAGAACTGCAGCCCCTGCACTACTAGCACATCCCTAGCCATGGCTGCTGGCATGGTGGTTTTTGCTTATCAGGTTTCCCAAGGGGCAGGGAAAGCCTGATTGAAGGACAGAGTGGCTTGGTGGGCCATTACAGGAATGCACTAATGAAATCTGCTGATGACATGATGTTCAGAGGCACTGACTGTGGAGAGGAAAATGAGAGTCTCAGCTTTGGATTACTCTGGGTAATAGAAATGACATGAAATGGAGTAGGGCTACAGGGAATAACAGCCTGGACTTCCAGTGTTGCATCTGGAAAGGGCAATACTGGACCTAGCAGGCCAGGTGTTCCCTGCAGAGGCAGGAAAATCATGACCGTGGCATTGGCAAGCCCTCCTGGGGAGGCCTGGGCAGAGGAGGGTTTGTGGGATGACCACAGGCATGGAGACCCCATTGGACGAGAGAAAAACCACAGCCAAGTGTTTTATCTAAGAAAGCAAAGTCTGAAGGATAAATGCTGGGCTATTCTAGCTCTGCTGGAGGTGGGAGACCACAGCGTGAAAGAGCGATGTACACTAGCGATCAGCACTGGTTCTCAAAGGAGAGAAATTCAGAAACAGCCTTAATAGGAATAACAAGAAGAGGAAAGCTACTTATAAGAGAAGCCCAAGTCCTTTATTGGGGATTGACACTTTCCTTGGAGTCATGTGACTTGATCTACCATAGTTCAAAGTCTTCCCTGTAACAACAATCAATTCAGAAAAGTCTCATGTAAATCACCGACCATATTATGTCCCAGAGTCTGTAATCCTGCTGTTCTTCACACACCCAGCACCCATTTGCCAAAAATAATAAATAAAGTGGCTACAGGTAGGAAGAAGGTGGCATGACGTTTTAGCTGGGAGAGGAGGATCTGAGATTCCAACATTAGGTATACAATTCTATACGTACAGCTGGTTAATCCCAGCTGGATTTTTTTGTTTTAGTCATTTGACACTCATCCACTAGCAAAAATAAAAATAACTTCGAACTTATGACTATTTAATCATCTCTGGTTTCTTCTTCCTGATCAAAAACTAAAGCTACAAATCAGACAGTTCATCTTTGTAATCTGCATCTAGTTAAATAAATGTTATTCTAGATCTTAATCAGAGTAAGCCTCCTTTGAACACAAAATATTAAATTCAGGAAAGGTCTAGATCTCCACACACACTCTTCATCCCACCTAAGTAGCCAGGTCTGCTGTCAGGAGGCACAGAGAGGAGATTTGCTCTGGTCCAGCTCCTGCTCTCATAAATGAGGGCACAGAAAGCACAGATATCAAGACCTTGTCTTGGCTTTGTCTCAGCTCTCATGGCTTTGTAAAAAGAAGAGAGATAAGATGCAAATCATTCAGGTCAGTATTTAAATTTCCACTCACTGTCTAACTGGTGGTCTGTCAAGACATGGCTATCTGAGGACAACACCAACTGATCAGCAGGCAACTGGGTTTGGCATTAGCTGTAGCTAATTACCTGTAGTTAGCACAGGCTCTTCAGAGGTAACCTCTAGTGACAGTCCCGCTGTATCTCAGCCACCTGTGCAAGGCAGTGCAACCTCTCCAGCACTTGAATTTATGCACATACCTAATGCTCTCTGCTAGGAAAAAACTCAAACGCTCCCAGGAAGTGCAGCTGGGAATGAAGCTCCCTTCCTGGACCTGACCAAGGGACAGCAGACTTTCAAAGGACTTACAGAGACTGTATTTTTCCAGTGAGAACTTTCAAGGTCCACTTTAAGCAGGTAGCTTCAGCTTTCTTGAGGTCTTATGAAAATGTGGAAAGTACAAGCTGAGATAGTCACTGGGGTGGCTAGTCTCTATGGGAAGCAATCTCCTGTTGCCCCACACAACGTGGCAGACTCCTCCACCTAGAAGTATCTCTAGGCACCTCACAGACCCACAAGTCAGGGTCTAGAAAAGGTGGCAGGAGGGCAGCTGAGCAAGGGGGGATCTGGCCATGCTTGCTGGTCCATCCCAGAGTGGCTGCTTTGCATTTCTCCTTCACTCAGAGGAGGTTGCTGGCCTTCATCAGCCCCAAAGCATAATTTGTATGCAATTATTCCTTCAGCCTTCACATGTGGTAGGAGATCACATGGACTCTTCAAATGCCCCTCACTCAGTGTTCTCCTATAACATCCTTTCTCCTGGTCCTATTTATACACTGTGCATAAGACTCCCAGCTCCTGCTGAGGGTCTCCAGCCCTGCTCCTGCCCTGCTGGTACTGCCTTCCCAGGGCACGGCAGACCTGCTGCACGGGCTGCTTTGTTTGCCATCAAAAAACAGTTCCCAACCTACTTCATCATGGTCCCAGTGCAGGCAGAAAACCTCCCCTCCAGCACGAGTGGGCCTGGGAAAGCGCCTTTAGTTCTTCATGGTGGGTTTGAACACACCCTCGCTGAGCAACCTGCCCCGAGACCGCTCTGTGGAGAGGCGTAAATTACCCAGCTCCTGCCGGCTGCACGGAGAGCATTAAATGACTCACTAGGCTTTTCTGCCAATTTGTTGAGGTTTTTTTTATTATTATTTAGCCTCCAAAAACATTTTTCATATCGTCTCATCTGCTCTTAGTGGAATGCATTTAGTTTTCTTTTTTTTAAAGTTTTATTTTTTTTAAGACATGATATTCTGGGCTGGTCATTATCTCTGTCAAAGTTTTTGGTATGTCTGGGGTTTCTTTTCCATGTGTGTTAGAGAGAAGACTTGAAGGTGGAATAGACGTCTTACATTTATTCACTGTGCCTGCCATGAAAACCGTTCCTATTTGAAATGAAGTCTTGTTATCTCAAAGATGCCTCTTACTTCTGCGGTGGCAGCTGCCAGAGAAAATGCATTACCCTTCCAGCTTGTGCAGGGGGGTTGCGGCTGCGTGTGTGGGAAGGGAGGAGTGTTTTTTCTGGAAGGACCCTTTACCTAAGTGCAGATGCCTTTCCAGCACAAAATTCTTGCTCCTGGAATGAGGGACACCAGGAGAAGAGGGAGTTTGCTCCTCAGGAAAACATGGGAAGAGCAATTGATATGAATGGTGTGAGTGTGTTGCATTTTTAGGCAGTCTCTACTGTCACTCGGCTCTGGCGAAGGCTAACGTGCTTTTCTGGTGGAGCAGAGGGCCTCCGAGAGGAGCGGCACAGCCCTCACTGCCCACCTACACAACAGCGCATCGAGGTCTTAATCCCAGCCTTTTCCAAAGCCTTCACCAGCCCTGGAGATGGAGGCGTGCGTGGATGAGACGGGTGCCTCTCAGAGCAGCTCTCCAAATTACGTCACTGGAGAAAAACAAGCAATACAGGCAGGGCACAGGGAAGAGGGAAGGAGGCAAACTGAAAGGGTGAACCCAGAAGCAGGCAGGGAGAGAACAGCAGGATCCCAGAAGCAGAGGCAAAAAGAGAGCTCTGTGCTGTCATCAACCTGGGAGGATCAGGCAAAGAGCATGGGCGTCCCAAGAACTATGTGTGGCTGTGCTGGGACATGTGGGTGTGTTTGCTATCTGACAGATTGCACAACTTCCTCATCATCAGTGTCTAATATATTGATTATGATTAATGCTATTACATAGCGTATCTGATTAATTAATAATGGCTTGCCTCTCGCAACTGCTTCTAGCCCAACAGGTGCATCAGCTGCACTGATGCTGGCACTGGTATTGCTGGTCCTGACTGCCCACTATGGGAGGACAGGGGCCAGGGCACTAACAACAGGGCTAGAGGAGACATGCAAAAGTACCACATTGGTGGCAAACCAAGATTTGTCACAGAAAGAGTGGGGTGGCCCATTGTGCCAGCAGAAATGATAGCAAAGGGGAGGATCTTCATCTGGTCAGATGGAGTGGGAAGCTTGGAGAAGTCAGAGTTGCACCTATGCAGGGCCTTCATCCTCGTCACAGCCCCAGTTCTCAAGCACCATGCTGTTGGCTTTGATCTCCCTCCAAACGGAGGGCTCAGCACTATTTGGACAGGAGGATTTGAGGCTCTTCATTGCCTCACATCTCCTCCTTTGGCATCAGTTGTTTTTTCTCCCCTATAAAGTTCTGCAGCCTTGCCAGGGAAAAGTCACTATGGGAACCTCCTCACCCTGACCTTCATGGCAGGGGAAATCGGGAGCCTGCGCGTCTGCATCTTCTATCTCCTGTGCTCAAAACCTGCCTTGATCTGCTGCCTATTGGCACCTGCACGGAAACGAAAGGAGAGTGGTGGATTTTTGCAGCCTCGTCTATGTGGAGGACAGGCCTCCACCTGCCTTCCCCCTCATCCAGGGGCAAAGCCACCCTTTGGCATCTCCTTCCCCACTGTGTGTCCATCCTCCCCCTGCCCCATTTGCCATCTCTCCTTGTGATATCTTTTTTGTGGATGATATTTGATAGCTGATAACCTGTTACCATGGCAACCGGCCTCTGTAGTGACATTGGTCTTGAAACAAGACCAGGCTGATGGTTTTCAAAGTTCCCGCATGTCTCAAGCGGTCAGAGGGCTGCCTTTGTGCCCTCCATTCATTCCCAGCATGCCTCCGAGGCCGAGAGGAGGAGGGTGAAGTTTCTCTCTAATGAGGGCAGTGGGTGCCTGGCTACATTTTTATGTATTAGTGAACCAGAGAGAGATTAAAGGAAAGAGGCTCCACTAAAGGATTAGCAGATTTGGGTATTCAACTATCTCTTTAAATTATTATCCCTAATTATGAGTATGATGAAAGTCCACTTGGTGAGGGATTAGAAAAGAGTCAGATGCAGCTCTTGGGGCTCTTGTGCTAGTGTCTGGCTCTGGGGAAGATCTCCATGTCGTGCTTTTGTGTGCTCCATTCTGCTCTTTCTTGTTTGGGTGAACAGCTCACTTAAAGGGGGGCTGAGGTCGTGGTGTTCCCTTTCCTCCTCTGTGAACCCAGTGAGGTGTCCCATGTGTAGGAGAAGACAAAGGTGAGCAGGACTCCATCCTCTTCCTGGCTTCTCACCATCTCCCTTTGATTCCATCTCTGATTGGACATGGTTTCTTTGCCTTCTCACATCACAACATGATCAGAGCCTCACCATCGTTTGCAAAACCCTTTGGGGTCCTTGCATATGCTCCAGACAGAAAAATTATTAGTATTTAAAACCCACTCAATCTTTGCTACATATAGATTTTTTTGCATCTGCTACATTATTTTCCACTTAAAGGGCTCCAAAGCAGTTTGCAAGGACAAGACTCGGGTTCCTGCTGTGGACCAGACTTGTGGTGGGAGGGAAGAAGGTGACTGGCACCAAAGACACAACAGCTCAACGTGGCCAGACACTGGAAGTGCTTGGGAAACAGGTCAGCTGAAGGACAGGGACTTCTTCCTAGGAAGAAAGCTGAAATTTGACCAGGAGATGGATAGGGACTAACCCACCTATGCCTGCAAAGTACACACAGAGAAGTTTTAAGTTATTCTGGGAGTTATTTTGGGGGTGATGAACCCCCATTTTCCCAGCAAGGTAGTACACTTCTTCTGGCAACCTGGGGGGTCTGGAGTGAGAGTCAACCACGATGCAGAGCTGAGCATCAGGGACCAGACAGGGGTCTAATCTCAGGGGTTGAACTAATTTAGCTCAAACACCCTCTGGGGAAGGGTGAGTCTGAGCACGACTGGGGAGGGGGAGAAGCAGCTGGCATCCATGAGCCTGGGTTTTGTTAGAGCCTTGGTACTAATCCCACGGGAAGAACAGACCTTGCTGGCAGCTGGGAGAAGGGCCCTACAATCCTGTGTGAACCATGCCTTGGGACAGCTCTTCGGAAGTCTCAAACCTGTCTGCAGCAGCCTGGGCTCTTGTGGCTGTGTTGTCGCACTACAGATTTGACTGAATAATTTTTTTGTTGGGTGTTGGGTGTTTGAGGGTGGGGGAGGGGAGGGTAAATCGCTGGCAAGAATTCGAAACACAGCAATTAATAGGATTAAAGTGTCATGTTTTAGAGGACTGCATACACAATTTACAATAATGGAAATTGTAATTATAAGTTCTCCCAACTGACAGAGAAGGCACAGCTTTGCAAGTTGGAGTGCCTTATCCAGCCACCACAGCATCTCTTTAGGATGGGGAAGAAATGAACAGCAGTGCTTGGGAATGGCATCATTTTGGGGGAGGAGTTGCTATATAAGCTCATAGAGGAAACCCCAGTGGTCCCAGGTGGGGAATGGAAACCACATCCAAACCAAACATCATCATCACTATCAGGGCTGAAGAGCTCTAAGTTATGTCCTGGTAACCACAGCTGTATCGCCCCCAAACAGTGATAACCATGGCTTTGCTGAGGGGGAAAGAGGAGAACAGAGAGGAGGTAAAAAACCACATTTTAACCACTATGGCTCAGCGGAAGTACGTGCTCTGCTGATTCCTCTACAGGGATGACTTTGGGTTTGTACATCTGGTGGATTAAGACTGAATGATGTGCAAGGAGCTCTACATGGGGGGGGCAGCAGTGTGGTGAATCGAAAAGGCTCCTTGTACAGGGCTAGGGCCGGTGCCCCAGGCATGTGCCCCCCTCTGTCACTGTCCTGTCCACAAGTCATGGTGGCTCCATGATTCATGTCTCAAAGGGAAGGTCTTTGGGGAGTGTTGGGGGTGGTTAATTAGCAACATCATAATCGTGAGCCAGAGGTGTCAGTAATTGGACTCTGCCACTTCATTTCATCTGCAGCACATAAATTTGGGGTTTCCCAGCACAGAGAGATCAGTGCCAAGCAGGGCTGGAATTTTAGAGGGTTTCTATGTTGAGGACCTCTCTGAGGTTGGCTGCAACATGAACTCCTCTTGGGCCCCTGCATGTGGCTGGCACCCAAAACTGGTTCTCCTGCACTCCCATGGCCATGGGCTCAGCTGCTTCCCAGCAGGCAGGAAGAGACCCAAGCTCTGCATCACTACCTGGGTAAATGGCACATCCTGAGCAATGGTGCGTTGTCCCCAGCCTGGCTGTTGTGGGAAGCCCCAGCTGGGTAAATAAACTAAGAAGCCTGAGAGAGGTTATCTGACCACTGTTTCTACAAGCTTCATCTCACACCAGTAACAAAAGAGCTGAATTTTACCTGTTTGTTTGCAGTCCTGGGGCTGGTTTCGTGGTGCTGTTGTGTGGTGACTGGTTCAGATTCAGCTGGGCTGACTGAACCAACACCTCGTGCTCTGCAGCATCATGGTGATTTAGACCAGCTCCAATGTCAGCATTGTGGAAGCAAGCACATTCAGGTGGGATCTATCACTTTTCTTTGTCTGCCAGAAATCAGTGGAGCTTCCCATAACTTGTTCCCTCACTACCACATAGGTATAGTCCGAAAAGGTCTCACTTTTCCAGGAAAGAAGCCAGAATTAGGTTTCCCATAAAGATCAGCTTTGGCATCACCAGGTCTCCAGTTGAAAATAGGGTCAAGCCAGTCTCTACATTGTCCAGTACACCAGAGCTGTGACCTCTGGATCAGTAGTTCCCAAGTTAGGGGTCCTCTTAGCCAGTGGGGTCACAAACCCCTTGGAAATACATTTCTAGAAATAGGGCTGTGAAATGAACCCAGCAGTGCTCTAGGAAGTGGATCATCCATGAGAAAGTCTGGATGCAACAGGGCTAGAAACTGCCACCACAAAGAAAGCCAAGATTGTCACTGAGGGGGAACAGGTCCCGTTGGCAGAGGAGGTGGCACAAAATCCATTTTTCATTTCTGTGGGAGATACCCACTGTAGACAGGAGGAAAAAAATGTCCTTCACCTGATCAGCAGTTACCAGGATCTTTATGTAAAGATCTGCACAAAGGCACTGCAATATTTGGGGGATGCCAAGGGCAGAGGGTGGGCTAGATTTAATCAAATCTAATTTAGGAGAGATTTTTGTATGTGTTGACTCTGAAATTCACAGCAAGGACAGAACAAAGCTCATGCAACACAAAGGCCTCACAGGAGGAAAAAAAAAAGTGAGCAGCTCAGCATGGGAGGTTAATTCCCTGTTGTCAAGGAAAGCTGGAAAGCAAACCTCCTCCAGCTCATGATATGCCCACCTTCCTGCCAGGATGGTCTATAAAATCTCTGCCCACAGCCAAGACTCCTCCTAGCTCTATACAGTTATTGCTCCTTCACCATTTCAACCTGGACCTTTTCTGTCGTGTTTACAAGGTGCTGATGGAAACCTGATTCATAGCTCTCAGCTGAGGAGCTGCGTCTGCATTTAATGAAAAGCAAGAGTTAGGAGCAAATGTTGCCTTGGACGAGATCAGTTGTTACAGGTTTACATTTTTTTCAGCTAGATTTATACTTCTGTCCAGCCCTACATCGTGTCTGTGTGTTACTGCTGCAAATAATTAATAAATAACTGAAAAGTTGGGCTGAGATTCCTTCATTTAAGCAGAAACCCACTCCTCCTTTAGGCTAGTTTTCTGATGGCTGGCAAGGAACAGAACAACTCCAAACTCCCTGTCCCTTTACCTGAAGGTTTTCCCACCATGTTTCAGTAACAGTGTTCAAAGTCACCCTCTTGCTGATTTAAATGTTTCACAGCTTGCAAAGCCTTAAATGAGTTGTGTATTATGAACCATAAATTACATCACAGCGTGTGCAATTGGGTTCAGCCTAAACATGAAATACTCTTTTCCTGAGTCAGCAAGTTTTCCCGAATTACTTTTAAGGCCATTTGTGTTTAAAAATCATCTGTGCAGAGGATCTAGGACTTGTCTCTTTGAATGCTGAGGTCAATAACTGCCTACTGAATGCCGGCAAGAGCAATAAGGATTTTAGTTATCCACACTCATTTTGCCAGGGAGCCACACTCATTTTGCTTTGTTCATAGAAGTTGTGTGTGGTTGGCGGTATTATAAGGGATTGCAAAATATGCCAGGAAGCTGCAGTGTTTGATGGCTAGAGCTCTGTACTGGGTCTTGAGTCCTGGGTTTGACTCTTAAGTTCATATTTAGTCCCTTGAGGCATCTGCCCTTCCCATGCCTCAGTTTCCCCAGCAGTAGATTGGAGACAGTGTCATCCCCTCCCTATAAAGTGCTATGAAGTAGTCCTGAAAAACAACTCTCACGAGAGGAGTTATATTTTCAATACGGTGTTAATAAATACTGCAATACGAATCATTCGGTAGCCTTACATATAATTATATACCCTACTTAATTATTGAACAGATGCTTTAATAAAACATGCAACAAATAATTCAAAATCTATTCAAGCAAAAAGATGTGCAAAAATTCTTCCTGTAAATATGTACAAAAAATAATTTGTGTATTATTTAAAAATCAGAGCAGCCCTTTGCTCTATCTATAGAGAATAATTGAATAGAAAAATATTGAAGTTAGTAAACAGCAAATTAATAATTCACATAGTATTTACAGTCACAGTACACCATATTTTCCACCAAATGCATGTTCTCTTTTCACCAATCGACCAAAGAGATGCTGCAGTCTAAAGTACTCGTGCCTGGGCAGTTTTGTGAGCCATTTTGTGACTGGGGGATGCTGCTGTGAGTGACTTGTCAAGTTGTCCAGCTGACATTGGGGCCGATGAAAACCTGCCAAAGCGGAAAGCCAACCCCTGGCTAGAGCTCTGCAACATTTCAGCTCCAGCATCCAGAGCATCATATAACCCCTGCTTCATGTGAGGACTAATGATCTCATTTGCATGCTCTGCATCCTGGTCCCATTAGCACAGATTGAATCCAGTTTATGGCACACAAAGAAATTGATTTTAAATTATTTTCCTTGCTCCTAGCTCTGCAGTGGTCAGTTTTAGAGGTGATTGTCCTATGTTAACATTTATACTTCTCTGGAATTGTCTGAAAATCTATTGCTTGGCCCATACCAAAGTCTGTGTGTTGCTCAGGAGAAATAAAATTCATTTAGGGTTCTCATTTAAAGAGGAAATAGAGATAGAAACCAAATTTTGCCACAAACCTCCTGTGGGATCTTGGTGAATCACTCAGAGCCAACCTGAAATGGTCACTACAGTGTGCAAATTTTGGGGAAAAGGGAACAGTTTGGGTCACCTGCTCTCCTGAGCCCCCCTGCCTGCCACCCCAGGGGGCAGTGCTGAGAGGTGTGCACCGTCAGTACCCAGATATTGGGTGCTCAGGGCTCCTTGGGGTTGAGTCAGCACTGCTATGGAGGTGGTTTGAAAGCAATCACTCCTTGTGGAAACGTGGGATGGTGGCTTGTAGACAACCAGGTTGTACCCCCAAAGGCAGTGGGGGCATCACCTCTCCATCCCTGTCCCCAGCCATGACACGGGGGAAGGTGTCCTCACACACACGGTGGTGCAGGAGGAGACATCCCAAGGGCAGTGCTGGGCCAACCTCCACGGGCAGCTGTGACCCAGCTGCCAGACACCAGGCTGGGGATGTCTGCACCTGCCTGCAGCCCCTCTGTTAAATCAAACCCCCGCAGCTATCGCCGGGAAGGCATTTGCTGTGGGTCTGACCTTTGCTTTCAGCTCCCGTCCCTACAAGAGGCTGAAGCCTGAGAGTCAAATAGATTTAATGTGGGCAGCCCTCCAGAGAGGGTTTCAGACCTGAACTCAGCAGCTTTTGGTCCACTTTGGTTCGGAATGGCTCCAACCTTCTACTTTTTCTAATGATGCTGCCCAGGGCATGTCTCTAGAATTCAGTGTATTGAAAAATTGAAAAGCCTTTTTTTTTTTTTTTGGTGCTAAATCTTGGGGGACAAGGCCTTTTCAGAGGCTCTTTGAAGAGGCTTTTCTAAGATCTAGATTTCTGTTGTATCCCTTCCCTTTCTTCAGACCTGAAAATTAAGGCTGCCTGACTTTTTATCCCCAGAGCAGTCAGATGTTGCTTCCTTCTGAAAACCCAGACCATTCACAGCATCTGTGAGCTCAGGGGACTAGAATCAGGAAAAATAAGTGGTTTTCCTCTCTAGCTCACTGGTGTAAATCCTGGTCAGTGAATGCCCACATAGGGTGATCCTGTGAGGAGTAGAGCTGAACCTTGTTTCTTGTCCTGAGCCCTGGACGAGGCAGTTTCGAAGGCACAAGATGCCAAGACGTGCTCACAACTATGTGTTAGTGGGGCTGGGATGGATTTGGGGAGCTTTTGGGGGAGTTGGGAGTTTTGGTGAAATGGGAGCAAGTGGTAGCTGGCTCTCCAGCATGGGTCATGCTCAAGGAGAGGCCAAGAGCAAGTGAACAAGCCTTCAGCCAGGAGTTAAGAGTGCTAAACCCAAAAGTGTGGAGGTGTCTGTGCTGAGTAGGGAGAGAAGGAGCCACGGCCATGTTTGCAGACTCAGAAACATCAGCCCTCAGGGGTGAGTCTGGATCTGCTGATGAGGGTGGGGAGGGGAGTCACCGGAGATCTGCATCAGGGGCTATTTCTTCAATCAGGTTCCTCTTGAGTTTCCTCCTGGGAACCCCTGACAGACAGCTCTCCAGCAGGGATTTGTGCAGCACTGTCAGTCATTCATTACTGCTGGAGACATTACGTGCTGACGGCAGCCACTGATGGGACCGCAAAGGAGTGGGGGGTGTCTGAGGGACAGGAGGTACATTTTACTCCATCTATCATTTCCCTTCCTTGCTAGGACTCATGTGACTTCGTATCTGACAAAGACAGGGGTATTATCTTCAGCTCTGTGACCAGATTTTAATGAGGCACTTCTTTTATTTCTGCTTTACATTCGTTGAATACCTGGATGCAAAGAGGAGGCATTGCACAAGGATTAAACCATTATTAAACCTGCCAACAGTGGCAAGCCAGAGCTGCTGTCCACACTCCCTGTCCCGTATCTCCCACAGAGCCTGTGATTGCCACCTTGCCCCAACCCACAGTCAGGAATTTCAGCAGGTCAGGTGGTTTGAGGTGAAAGTTGCTGATGAAAACCAACTTCTTACTCTTCAGGGTTAAGACCATGGAGCATAAAAGACAACCATGGTTTCACAAATGTTGCCTTGCCATCCTATCAGGTGAAGGGTCTGGGTACAGGTTATGACTAGAGACTCCACTACACTCTTACATGGTGAGGGCTGGTGGGGCTGAGTGTAGAGATGTGGTCAAGCACTCACTGATGCCAGGAGGGACTGGCCCTAGACTACTTCAGATGAGAGCAGGGAACATGGGTTATCCTGAGGGTGCAGTGTGGATGTATGTCAGGTACCTCCTGGCAAAATGACCCCTTTGCTTCATCTCTTTTCATGCATTTCCTTGGACACTCACAACCACGTTAGGGAAAGCAGAGGAAAGTGAAATGATGTGATCCACATGGCAACACCTGCTATTTTCACTTCTCCATCCTCTCCCACATTTTTTGGTTCCCATCATCTATAACTACCCTCAGTCACAGTCTTTTCCTGGTCGCAGAGCAGTGCCTGGAGAGAGGTGCTGCAGGTTTTGTGTGGTTTGTCTCTACTGGCACCCCTGCAGTTGTCTGCTCATGGGTGTAGTCCTGGCATTGTCCCACTCTTTGGGTTCCTTATTGGCAGGTGTCTAAATTTATGGGCTGGCTGTTCCTGGCAGCAGTATCTGTTCTACCATCCAGGTGGGACCTTCCCTTTTTTCAAGGGGATGCTCTACTCCTTTATAGTTTTATCACTGGAGATAGACCCCATTGCCACCATGAGTAAGGACCCTTTTCTGGGCCTTTGGCAGGTATTTAATATATTTAATGTTTGTTTCATGCTAATGCTGCTGTTTTCTTTTGCTCATGAGAACACCAAAAGAACTGAAGTGAGATTTAGATGATATTCTTCTTTGTTCTCCCAAAAATATAAAGGGCATTATTCACAGTAAAGATATATTTAAATCAACTGAAACAGAAAGTCTGTCTCCCCCTCCATATACATATAATGTAATTTCAACTACATTTTAACAGTGAGGGAAGTTATCCCTATAAAAGCTAATTATATTCAAAGACAATTAGTGTAAATGAGATGTCAACTGATCAAAAATATTTTTGCATTTATAAAAAATTTAAATTCTAGTCAGCCTGATTGTGCAGGAAAAAGCCTAAAAATATCACGTCTCAGATTTCTTGAGACAGAATTTCTGCCATTGAAATAAGAGAAGGGAAACTTCCAGATGCACAGGGAAAGGTGAGCACACTGCACCACATATACCTCCAGAAATGTCTAGAAACCAAGCACTATCCCCATGAATTAATAATGGATATGGTACAGCAAGGAAGTGTCAAGACCAGCTCATTGGTCGTGGCTGGTTAATGGTTACTGCTACAGCTCCCAGCCTGAGGGTTACCACCATCAATAAACAGGTGTCCACATCTGCCTCAGCCTCCATAAGAGACGTCAGGCATCATTCTCACCAAAAATAAGCCAAACAAACCCTGCCCTCTTTCACCTGTGTTGACTAGCCCCTAAATGAGGAACCCAGGGCAACAACCTCAAATGGAGATAGCTGCATGGGAGCACTGCACGTTGGATGTGATAAATCCCACCCTCAGTGTCCCTCAGTCAAAGTGTTTCGCTTGCTGTTAGTGCCTTTCTCAATGTTCCTCTCAATTTCAGGTTTTAAAAGAGGCTGATGTTGCTGCTATCTATAGGTTATGCAAATGAAACTTTTTTTTTTTCCCCCAAAAATACACCACCTTCCTTTGCTATGTTTCTAGATAGGAAGAAGCTAAATAACTAGCTTACCTTGGCTTAGAGAAGGAATGATGATGGGGATTATAGAATCCATAAAATACAGAATGGAGTGAGGGACAAGAACAGGGAACAATTAATTATTGACTGCTTCTTCCAATCCAGGAACCAAAGGGTGACCAGTTATCAGATAACAGCTGGGCAGCTCATTTCCTCAGGGTGTTGCAGGAGGAAAAAGAATAAAACACCTGGAAAAGGGATTAAGAGTTATTAAACTCAGTGGTCCAGAAGCATCCTCTTTCAATGAACTTTTAGTCTGACATTGTTCTTACAAATACTGCTGGTGTGAAACATTAACCCCAACCACTGTTGCAACCCCAAGAGGAATACTAATTAAAACACAGTTGTCCAATCCAGAGCAGACAGAGCTCAGAGGTGATGGGAGGAGATTCAATAGATAGTGGTGGCTTTAAAGGCAATATCATCTTTTGTCAAAAAGGAGCCCAACTGGACTCTAAGAAATGGGAAGGTAATCTGCTGCATGGCCTCAGGCAAACCATTTCCTTGGTATTGCTCCTGACCCTGGTCTGTCTTACTAATATGATGGTCACCCCTGTAGGGCAGGAGCAATCTTTTACTATTTGTCTGTTCAGTTCTTAGCAGAAATCAGCCCATCTCTCAGGCAGTGCCTCTCATTGTGCTTGCAATAGAGACCCAAATTGGCAATAATTATGTCTATTATGGAAAAAAAAAATCCATTCCACTGTGTATTTTACTCTGCATATTTGAAGCTGTTCCATTTACAGACACCCTCCATGTGTCACTCCACTTACAGACTCTGATGCAGATGGTCCAATTATTTATTAATCTGGTTTTAAAATATCCTCAGAGTGTTTCAGCAGGAGACACTTTCTTCAAGGTCCCAATTTCAGCACAGTCAATAAGAATTTTGCTGTTGAATTTGCTGGAGAGCAAGATTGAGGCTTCTTTTGTCCTTTCTGACCTTCCCTTTCACATACTACCAACATCTCTTAGACCTGGGAGAGGCAGTTATTCTTGTCGTGCATTCATATTTTTTAAATGTCTGAAATTGAAGGGATTATGTCTTAAATCTTTGCCTGCATCCCTAGAGTGCCTTCATACTCTCACAAGCCATGGCAGCATGGATAAGAAAAAGCATAAAAATTTATGTGAATTAAGTGTTAAAGAGCTAGGGTTTTTGGTGGTTGCGTTGTTTTTTTGTTTTTTTGTTTTTTTTTCCTGCCACATGTCCCAGAAGATTCAGGACACGTGGGATGTTGGCTGCAGGCCTGAATGAACTGGTTTTAATGGCAGTTCATTAGATTTTGCCCTCCCTTTTTATGAGTCTGTGAAGCTGAGCAGGTGATTCATCCAACCCAGGCACCACAGCTGAATCAGGCATCACCATGACTCAGGCTTTTCCCTTGCTGTGACATGGAAGATGTCTCACTGAAGAATAAGCACAGTTAGCCAACCTCTGTTAGCCAGCCATTGAGCTAGCCACCAGCCACATTCATGGGCTAGAACATGTGGGCTGCACTGAAACCCAAAGGCCAAATTCACCCAAACCATGGGGGACTTCACACATCAGCTTGGGGATTGTACCCTTCCTCTGCAAAAACAGAGGAAGAAAAGCGATAGGAAACACATTCACCACCCTGTTGCTTTTCCAGCCCCAGTAGTCAAGCACCATTGCTGATGTGCTCATGTGGGGTGGTCCACCAAAGTGATCCAGAAAACACTCTGAGATCTGTGCCTGCAACCTTCCACTAGCTTCACAGGATGAAGTCTGAAAATAACCATAGCCCTCAAAAGATCACAGCAGAAAATAACACACACATAACTCCTCTTGTGCTTCCTGTGAACCTGAGGTTGTGGTACACCACTGCGATTGCCACAGCCAGCCTGAGCACACCTGGGAGAGCTGCCTTGTGCTGATGGCATCAGGTGTATTTTAGAGGTCTGAACCTCTGCCTCCAGTTCGGTGCTTTGCCTCACGTGCAGGAACAGCTGGAGAGGCATAGAGGAGGAACAGGGCAGCAGGTTTCCCCAGGATGGGTCCTTATTTGACCTTATATCCTGACCTCCCTCTCAAAAGTAAATGTCATCCAAATCCCATCATTCCAAGGTTAAGCTCCCCTTTGTTGCACCGAATAAATTTAGAAACAATTAGTTAATCAGTACATTTGTCTTATGCCTGTTAAATTACAGTGCAGGAAAAAAGGTTTCCCAGGAATAAACCAATTATTGTGGAAAATGAAAGGAGTTGTTTGTTTAATTCTCTTTTTTAATGAATTATTTGGACAATGCAGCATTTGAACTGATGAGCAGGAAACAAAGGAATTCTACCATTAAAGAGAAGTGGAAGTCCTCCCAGCGCTGCTGCCGATGGGGCAATCCTCCCGCTCCCAGCTCCACAGTTTAGAGCATCACTGTGTGAAAGCGCTTGCTGTGCCCCAGGTCTCAGAGGGAAATGCAGACAAGAGGGACACCAAGGGCTTCTGCCTTGCTGAAGAAAATCTTCAGCTCATCTGGGCTTTTCTTGCTGTGCCCCTTCGTGCTTTTCCTCCATATTTTTTGGCTTTTCTGTAGCCAGGAGTTTCTGTCATTTAAAGACCCTTTGGCTTTAGGAGTAGCTCAGATCCTTACGCTGCTGCTGAGTGAGCAGGATGCAAGGGAGCAACATGGGGCTTAGTCCTAGACAAGACCTGGGCACATCTGGAGCTGATCTAGTGTGGAGCAATGCCAAAGGTGTGGCATCCCCTTGTTAAATCTCTCAGTCTCTAATGCACAAATACTAGAAATCTGATAAACCTGTGAGGCTTCCACCTCCAATAGGCTGGTCTCACAAGGCTCCAATATACACCATCTGGTACAAATAGTATTCCTACGCTTGCTGCTGTGACATCCTGCACACATCAGAAGCAGAAGGGTGTATGCTTCCTTGTGTCCATCATCTCCACTTCTAGAAAAATTAAGAACAACAGAGAGAAGGCAACTGATCTCCTTGAGGAAGCCTGGTATCTGTGCATCTGTAATGCAGAGAAAGATCTTGGTGTTGTCATTGAACATATGGTGATTTTGAATGACCAGGGTGCTTCCGGGCTGAAAAAGACAAATGTGATCCTGCAACACTGTGGAAAACAGTCTCCCCACCAGCTCTTGTGCAATATTGATACTTCTGTGTCTGGCTAGAAGAAGGGCTGGGCTAGAATAGCATGAGGAGCAGATGGCCCATACTTATAGGGGAGGCTTTCAACCCAGAAGCAGCACAGAAACAGGCTACACACATTACCACAGCAAGGTGGTCTCACGAGCAGGAGCTCGTGAATCCAGGAAAAAGAAACAGCTGACAGGGGACCCAATTTATCCCTGTAAACACACAAGAGAGGGGAGCTCTGGGGAAGGAAAAAGAGCTGTTTAAGCCCCCCAAAATGTTTTGCAGCAGGAATATTTCATACAGATAGATCTGGAATTAGAGTGAAAATCATAAGCAAGTTTCTAAGTGACAAAGTACGGAGGTTTTGGAGGAGCTTTCCAGAAGAAGTTGGGGCATTAAATTGAACTGATTTTACAATGGAGCAGAGCACGTTTGTGAGCAAATGTATATGACATGCAATAACAGGAGGCTGGAACTGGCTGCTGCAGTCTTATTGAAGTCTTATGAATCTTTTCAGTCTTATTTCTGTCTGTTGAAAGCAGGCTTCAGTTTTTTAACGTAAAGGCATTTACCTCCATTAGCAAGGGAAGATGTGTGGCTGGCCACCAGCCCATGGACCTCTTCCCATAGCTCAGATCTGCTTCCTGTGGTCTGCTCTCACTGTGGTTGGGCTGGAGGCTCACAGTTCTTGGCCTAAGGAGATACCATCAAGCTACAGTGCAAGGCAACAAAAATTTCTGCACCAAAGAAACTCCTTCCTCTGAAGTCAAACCCAGTTGTGCTCTTTCTGGAAGAGCCTCTCTTGAATGCTTTTAGGCTTTTTTCCCTGGCTACAAGGATAAAGGTGTGTTATTCCTGATACAGAAGCAATCCAGAAAAGGCATCCACAGAATAGCAGAAACATTGTGGCTCACGACACATGAAGGCTAGAACAAAGTCAATGCAAGGGGAAGACCCCTCACAGCCCAGAAGAGCATCATCCAGGCTAAGGTGGACCCTTGTCATGTGGGGGATTTTTGTTCACTTTCTCCCATTGCTGCTCCTTGAACTTTGCTAAATAATCACTCTCTCTCCCTGACCTTGCAGCTTTCAGCAGGCCATATGCACAGTGGGGCTACCTGTCCCTCTCCAGCCTTTTTGCTGACTTCTGGCATGGGTATTCCCCTGTGCTAAACCCCGCTCTGGGTTTTGTGAATCTGTATCAGGACAAGCAATCCTCAAATCAGCCACTATCACCAAAAGCAACCAGCTCCAAACTCACACTCGTGAGGGAACAGGTAAATCTCAAATTGGTAAACAGCTTATTGCTCATTTAATATTATCACTCAAAGCTCCCAGTTTGCTAATACACCTGGGTGATCTTGTTACAATTACTGTTGAATTGTGGAGGAGCATCCTCCAAAATAGTTCCAGGTAGATAGCACTTGCCTGGCAGATAGCTCTGAGTATCTCCCAAGTGAAATAAGTACTGTTTCCACCTAAATAGGATCTAACGAGCCATTCAGGAGAATAGGAAAAAAAAAAAAAAAAAGTATTTGTCCTGAGGAAAAGCATCCCAAAGACCTCAACAGCATCTCCAGCCTGCTGCTGGCAGTGCTTGTCTCAGATAACAGAGGCTAAGATAGTTTAAGTGTAAAGGAAAACATAAAATTAGGCGGAGAAAGCGGGGGTCTTTGGGGTACAGATTTCAGAATTGTTCCCAAGAGTCTTGGTCTTCAGTTTCACAATATCTTATCCTGTCACACTTGCAAAAAAAATTGTTAAAGACAGATTGTGGTAGTCCCAGAGACTTCTCCCTGTGTATGCAGAGAGTCTGAGATGACAGGTCAGACCTGAGTGATGGCTCATCGCAGGTTCACAGTAGTGCAGGCAGCAGTGTTGTTACCGAAAAACTCGGAATAAAACTTATCAACACCAATTTGATGTAGATAAGCAGACACTTCTTTATTGATGGCCGGGTGCGCGGGTGAATCCTTTCACCAACGACGCACACCATGCACCAAAATCATACATCTTATATAGAACTCATTCATACATATTCATTAAATATTCATGCATAAACATAACAATTCCTGGAAATCATTATCATACTCTCCTCCTATTTCCGATTCTGCGCAGTAGAGTCCAGAAACACCTGGAAATGGGTCTGGGGTGTAATGTGAGTCGGTGGTTAATGAGTCGGTGGTCGCGATCTCCCCCTGTTGGAATTACCTATTGCTTGAGGACACTGTTTCTTGGCTTAAATTTATATGTTGCTTCAGCCGATTTCCCCACTTTCCCATTAATTTGGATTCTGACATCTCTCTGCATTCTTTCAGGTTATTAAATACCTTATATGTAAAATTATCTTGAATCTTAAGCCTGTTATCTATAGTTCTAAATGTTCCTACTAGGTGATTCTGACCAATTCTTTCGGCCTTGGTACAGGGCTGTACAGGGGAGTTCGTAGTAGCCTCGGTTCCTGTAGAGAGTGCAAATGCAGCATATGATTTTTACTAAATATCTCTTATAATTCTATATTCCTATTAAAATTAAACTAATTAATACTAATCTATATTAAATCAATAACATATCAAATCAGTAACAGTGTCAGCACTGCCAACAACCACTTCACAAGTCACAAAAGCACAGGGTTATAGCAAAATCACTGAAAAGATGTGAATGCCTACCTGAAAGGCTGCTGGGTTGCAACAACATGTTTCTGTGAGCCTGGGGTAGGCCAGGGAGATGTAGTTGTCCTTGCGGTCCCTTAGTTCACAGCATTGGAGAGAGCAGTAATGGCTTTCATCGTGAGCTGATACAGGTGAAAAACTGCCCTGAACCACAGAAAAACCTGTGTTAATTACAGGCCAGATACAGAAGCTCGGGATTAATCTGGTTGTACAGAAAGAGGTGAGAGTGGGCAGCCCTGGGAGGTAGGGGTGTGTTAGAGAGAGGAGGTTAGAGCGCTGAGCACCAACAGAAAGGGGTGAGCAGCCCCATTATTTGGGGGCCTTAAACCTCAGAGGAAACAGTGGTTCATGAACAGAAAAATTACTTTTAGCCCCAAGATCATTTCTAACTCTTGAGGATCAGGGAAGAAAAAAAAAGAATCAGAGCTGGATTACCTCTCTGGTGAAAAATATTCCCTCCCCATTGACTGGATGTCTCTATTCAGGTTCATGTGAGAGGGAACAAGTCTGAAGCCTAAAACACAGCAAGAATGAGGTAGGTTAGATGTAACCTATCATTCTTTATATCTATAGCAGTCCCATTTTTCTAGTCCTGCACTGTGCAGAGCAGAAAGTCTCTAGGGACTGGAGAACTGTGAGGGGTTTCTAAATCAAAGAAACTTAAAGACAGAATGTGTTTAGTATCAGGTTAAAAAGCTCATGACAACTCCCTGCTTACATTCAGCCATTAATCTGCTCTTGAGACATTTTGTACCCAAGAAACATTGCTGCATTGATGAGAGGGTGGACTTAGGTGTTTTCTGGTCACCACAGGCTACCAGGTGACTTTTTTTTCTTCCCCACAACAGTAGCTCCGATTTAGGAATAAATTTAATTTGTATTTTGTTGTTAAACACTTAAAATTCATACCTAGGAATGAGCTCACAGAGCACGAGCAGGGACTGCATGCCCAGAGACAAGGAGACAGGGGAAGGGGAGGCTGAGAAAAATTGTTGCTACCCTGCTCTCCATGGGACCACAAGACCAGTGAGCTAATCCTCCTAGGAGGGAGGTGCAAGTTAACATTATCACTCTACCAGGGAAACCAATCCTGCACAACTCAGAGCAACATATCACAACCCACTGAAGCCAAATCAAGGCAGTAACGTTGCTGCCTAAGAGGCAGCACAGCCTCCTTCCACCCTGCTTCCAAGGACAGGTGCCCTTCTATTTATCTATTCCTTTGCTGGCCCCACCAAAGACTTCAGTTTTTCCCAGGCTGTTTTTCAGCCAAATCAGCAGAGCTGGCTAAGTACACAGCCACCCAAGTACCAGCAGCAGCACCAGAGAGACAGCAGAAACTTCCCAGACAGCTGTATGACCCCTAGTAAACCTATGCGCAGCCACCTCTCTGCTTTAATAGAAGCTTAAAAGTTCCTTCCTCACAGCTGATCTAAGAAGCAATTCAGCTACAGAGGCTCCAGTCCTGGGGATCCTGGGAGTGTTCCTGGGCAGGTAGCCTCAGTCTCCTTAAGAAGAGACTCCACTGCCTTATCCTAACCCTAAATCAGCCTTACTTTCTGCTCTTAAAGGGTGTATATGGGATGCTCAGGTATGTCTGATAACAAGGGACAGTACTGTGGAGATGAACCTAATGGCTTTCCACAGGTGTCTTTAATCACCAAGTTAAAGAGAAGGCTTGGGTAGGGGAAGTCCTGGGATGCCTTTTGAAGAGGTGCAGAGCTGCAGGTAGGTTGTGATGCTGTGTGGTCCCTGCTGAGGAGGTTTGAGCCAGAGAAGCTCTAGGTTCTTCCTGGGTTGTACTTTGGAAAGTTGGGCTCCTGGAAATGTTTTCTACTTAAGCTGGGATGCTTTTAGTTTTAATTCAATATTAATATTTTAAAAGAAAGGCTGTAATAGGACTGTTTTGTGTTCCAGGGCAATTTAGGATCCTCCTGCCACTGCCTGGTGGGAACAGGGAAGCTTTTCTATGTGTGACAATCTCCATAACTGAGTATCAATGTGCAAAAAGCCTGCGTACACCTACACTGCTGATGCATAATAGTATTGCTTGCTCCCTGTGTCTGTCCCAAGGTATTGCCCCCATCATTTTTCATGGCTGTGTCATACGATGTTTCTCCTGAGAGAACAGTGCAGGTGGACATGACATAGCGTAAGCAGCTGTCTATTGCCATCTCCTCCTGACAGTCTGGGATGAAAAAGAAGAAATCAGTGTATGTAGAGAGGTCATGTAAAGAGTAGACAAGGAGGAAAGGAAAGGTTATGGCAGAGTCAGGCAGACAGGTTTGAGTGACTGCCTTTGTGTATCTGAGCTTGTTTTATAGTTAATGCAGGGAAAATACTGGGTTTTCTTCTGGAAAACAATGTGCAAGGGTCTGTACAAAGCTGGGGACAGAGCAAAGCCCTGCTCTGAAGGGCTTGTACCCCAGGACAATGAGCAGGTAATCAGCCCTGAGGTCCCCCTGCCTGAAATCACAAGGCCCAGAGCATCACCCAGGTCAAGGCAGGACTGGATCTGCTGGCAGTCTCGGGGCAGCATGACTTTAACACATTCAGTCCTAGCAGCTGTTTATCCCCACCTCATAGGGAAAACCATCTCCCCAGGTTGCTGCCTGGCTGTTTCTGCACAGCCGGCGCCGCTATCGACTGCGGCCAGTGTGCTGGCAGCATGGGCAGGGCTCAGCGCACGCTGCCAGCCTGTGTTTACTCCTCGCACCACAGCTCTCTGCGTCTCGGTTTCCTTTGCAGTTTCACACCTCGCTCCCTTTCATCACATTATGCCGAGGTGACCGCTTCCCCTCTGCCTTCCCTTTCGTGTGCTTCAGCCCAAGTGCTGCACGTTGCCTTCACATGCCCGAGTTACCTGCAGGCTGTGCAAATAAAATCATTCCTGTGGTGACAAACATGCCCGTATTTCTGGCTCACCTCGGGGAAACACTCAGTTTATGTCCCTGTTTCCTTGCAATCTAATCAGGTAAGGGGGGAGGGGAGCTACCCTCTGTAACAGTGAGTAAATCTAATAGTCACAGGGTTGGATTATTATTTTTTTCCTATTAAGCAATGAATTTAACCAGAATACAAGCTGGTCAGGAATGACCTGGGCACCCTGCTCTCTGTTTGTAATACAGCCAGCCCTGAAACATGGCAGTGCAGCAGAGCATGTTTCAAGACCTGCCCCCTGTGTGCTCACATTCATCTGTGCTGTTACCAGGCAGACTTTCATCTCTGACATTGCCAAAGAAATTAAAGAAATTAAATTAAAAAATTCAAAAACTGTGCTCTGCTCCCAGCAGCAGAGGGCAAGATTGCTGGAGATCCTGGACAATGAAGCCCAGGAGGCAGGTTCCACCTGGAGATCCTGCTCAGCTTTCCCGGCTGCTGATAGAGCCCAGGGATGGTGGCCAAGCACAAGAAGGAGAAGATTTGGAGGATGTAGAAGGAGCTTTTCCACCTGCTAGGCCCTAGGGCTGTCAGAAGTCCTCCAGCTTCTCAGGATGACTGCAAGTACCCTTGCCGGCAGGCACCATTGGTTTCATTTCCTGCTCACTGCCCCTCAGAAAAAATCTCCAAGTGAAATGTACTGCCTGTGGAAATGCATGGATACAAGAGACGAAGGCAGACGCGGCTTGGGCAGGAGCCATGGATGCAGGTGCTGTGTCTCTGCCAATGCACCTCAACCCCCTCAGCCAACCCTGGAACCAGGGACCTCACTGAGCACCAGCACTTCACAAAGGCTTGCATGGTAGCTGGCGGTACTAGTTTTGGAAATTAAGTTAAAAAAAATCACCTCCCACTGCCCATTCCTTTCAGCAAGGACACAGAAGTCAGACTGGGGGGATTTGTGTGTAAACGTAGTGAATAACAGAAGACTGGGTGGGTGTGCAGTAGTAGAACAATCTCTTTTCCCTCAAAGGCTCAGTTTGCTTTCACATAACATTGGCAGGGGGCTCTGAAGGACACCTTCCACTTAAACACTCCTGCGGATGGACAGGGCTGTCGCAAGGGATGGGATCTTCCTCCAGAGCAGATGTGGGCTGCCCCAGTGCTCAAGTCAGGGACACAGTCCAACTGCCAGAGCAGCAAGGGCATGCTAGTGAAGATCAGTGTCCATGCAGAGCAGTGGCCAGCCACGTTTAATCATTTGCTCTTCAACAGCCTTGTTTATTCAAGATCTTAAAGCCCTTGACAAATGCAGATCAATGAAGTCTCCAGTTGGCCATGTGTGGTGGGTAAGAGTCATTACCCTGATACACAGAGCAAGGATCCCGAGGTGGAGGTTTCCCCAAACCCAACAGCATGTCATCAGCTGAGCTGCAGGAGGGAGAGCTGGGGCCAGGACCTGCTCTGCTCATGCCGACCTCAGACAGCTGGTCTTCCCAGTGCACTGCAGCTCACAAGGAGCATCTGTGGCTGCTGCAGATATTTCCCATTCCTGGAGCATCGCCGTGAAGGGTGATGGCTGGGTAATGAGTTTCTTTAGTCTTGCCTGAATGCTTCTGGCTCTCAGACACTTCTCAGCGTTCAGCACCAAAGAGCAGATGAGTAGCTGATTACACACTACCCTGCCCTGAACACAAATCTCAACAATTAGTGGGACTTCTTCCAGGTAGTACGCGTCTGTGAATAGTGATTATTTCTGTGCCCATCTTTCTACTAAGCCCAGTTCTGAAAAGGCAAGAAAAAAACCCAGGAACTTTTGAAAAACTCTTAAAATCTTCCTGGCATATCAAAGCCCAGGAGTGCCACACTAAAAGATCTCAGCTCTTGGGACTTCCAGCCCTGGCCACTTTACATCCATAAGCCAGGGCAAAGCAATGAGAATAACATCCTTCTTTCCTCTTGTCTCTCTGATGGCCCAGCTGGTGACCCTTTTGCATCCCAGCTGCTTGCAGCATGATCAGTAGTGAAGGAGTAACTAGTGCTGCCAGATGACAAGGGGTCATTGTCAGGGAAGTGGGTGGCTAAGCATCGCGTATCCATGTTGCTCTTAGCTTGGTGCACCAGAAAGTAGAGTAGAGCAGCTGACTGGATGTAAAGGACAATCCCATCCTAAAAACTGACTGCAGATTAGAAAGAATAAAATCATCACCACTGGAGACAGTGGTGGAGCAGTGTCTCTGTGCAGCTCAAGTGGCTGAAGCCCATGGTCGGTGCACACCAGCTTTTCATTTCCAACACTGCCCAAGAGCGGGTCAAGCACCAGTTTCGTTGCTTGTGCCTTTAGCTTCATTACCAAGGCAAAAGAAAAGGCCAGCCAGGAGCAGACACTTGATCCTTCCTGTGTGGAGACGACTTGCTAAGGGAAGTGTAAGTTGTTATGGAGGAGGTGTGTTGTTTCAGAGGAAGGCAGCCTATCCCCTAGCTAAAGGAGGATGCTGGAAGACCTGTCACGGCCCTAGCTGACTAGATGTGGTTCAGCAAGTTAAGTAACCTCATCCAGGTGTGGTAGGAGGAACCTCAAATGGCAGAAACAGGTTCTGTATCTGATACAGCAAATCCCATGGGGACGGAGCAGGAGAAGCAATTTGACAAAGCACAATAAAGACCAACAACAGAAAGGGTAATAACTCATATTTCAATAGGGCATCTTTCATGCTGAAGGATACAAATTATTTGGCCACTGTTTGAAATTCAGCCACCTCTGGAGTGGAACATAGCCGTGCACAACATCTGACATTGCCTCGGTGTTGATGTATTTGTTAATATGCAAATTGCCAATCAGTATATCTTCAAAAGGTTATTTCAGAGTCAGATAATAAATCAGCCCTATGTAATGCTTAATATCTTTACACTGACAGTGCCAAAACCTCAGAGCCCTGGCACTGTTTATATATACACGTCTCTCTGTGTGTATTTCACTCTTACACACACAATAAACCTGATACTGTTCTAGTGCAAGAGGAAGACCAAAAGAAAAGATAGAAAATGGCCTCTGTAGCACACTTTACTGATGTTACAGCTATCCTTACATTCATTTCTACCTTTTCTCCTCTGTTTTATACTCCCCCTGCAAAAGGGAAAGCTGTATTCCCCATCTGGGGTAGGAAAACACAACAAGGCTTTGCACCAGGAGGTACATGCAGGCAAAGACTGAAACACATAGATTCATGCAGCTTCTTATACAGGAGGCCTTTGGCCAGGGCAGCATTGAAAAATCAGAATTAATGTTGTGCAGCTTCCCCCAGGGACAGTGCAGCCAGTGCCGCCAGTACCTTTGGATCTATCCTCTTGAGCTGCTCTCAGCTGGAAAGTTGTCATGCAAGGCAAAGGGATTTTGGGATTAGGCTGCCTGTTCTCCTTTCCCATGGTTTATTTTTGCTGCACTTCGACTAAATGGGCCTCTGGGTTTATGAGCTCTGGACCATGCTCCCGCAGTGGGGGCGGAGGATGGTGCTGAGAGTTGGCAAGACTGCACTCACCCACCTCCTAATCCCAGCATTTCCCCAGGGGACTTCACCTATTTTTCCAGCACCCAGGATGCCTTGAAAGTAGAAAGCAAGTGAAGGGGCAACGTGACCACTCTTGCCATGGCCAAGTGATTTGAGGCTCCCTGCTTTTGTCCCCTCCCTTATCCCATCACTTGCTCCGGCTGCTCCACACTGCTGCTGGCTCTCCCATCTAATTTGCAGCCCCTTGACTCCCCCAGGTGTCAGCCTGAGTTGCCAGCCCTGCAGACACCTCCCACCCCAGCCTCACGGGTCCTTCCCCAGTATTACTGGCGGTGGTTGGTTTGGCCTGTTGGGGTTTGTGAGCAGCATCCATCATCGCTGCACGAGTGCATCCTGCAGGCAGCTGCTCTGCTGCCACTTCACCCAACAGCTCGGCAGATACCTGCTGAAGAAACACTTTATATTTATGGCTCATTTTTAGCTCATTGCCAGTAAAGGCAGTTCAGCCTTACTCTGTAACTGCATCATTTCCAAAGAAGGTGCCTCTGCCTCCAGTACATGTTTGTGCCAGCAAGCATTTTGTCTTTCTGCCAAACATTTAAGTGACCTTATGGCAGGATTGGAAAGCAAGGCTCTGGAGCACCACCGTCCACGGTCCCTGAGGGCCTCTATTCTCCCCTCTGCTGCCTCCTTCGTATATTTTTGTTCAGCATCTCTCTTTACAGGGTTGCCTGAGACGTTGAAAAGAAATGCCTTCCCCACCAAGACAGTCTGTAGTAATAAGGAACTTGATCTCACATAAACTGGGATGTTCTGAGAACCATTTTAATTTCTGCTAATCGGCAGATGAAAAATGAATTACTTCAGATGTCAAGTCCTACTGCACGAGTCTCGTAACGTTTGGAAAAGCCGTAACTGAGTTACCCAGTAATTGAAGGGCTCTACATGAGTGAACTTTGTAATTGCGTATTCTTCTCCTTGAGTCCAGGAGGCAGAAAGGAAAAGCAGATCAGGCCACGTCTTAATGAAACAGCTCAGTCCTGCAGCGCTACCGAAGCTAAAAGTAAACAAACCATGCTCATTATTTTATATCACAGCTCCCCAGCCGCTGCGGCAGCCCTGTGTGTGATGTGCTGTCTCCCACTTCACTGCCCCTCCACTGCTTCTGCTTTCAACCCCATGCCAGGCTGTCCTTGGCCCCAGCAGCAGCCTTCACCCTGGCTGCACCTGAGGCCAGTGGCTGCCCCCATCCCAATGCTACCCCATGTGGCAAGAGACACAACCGGCTTTGGAGACAAAGATTGCTTTGGAGGGTTTCTATCTCTGAGTTGTCGGTTTTGACCGGCCCAGGTGGAGCAGGAAAAGCTCCTGCATAACCATCCCCATCCAGACTTGTTGGAGACGCCCCTCCTCCCAAATCCCCATCTCAGCTCCCAGCTGGGACACGCTGCCTTTGAGTACTGGAGCTGTACTCTGTGCTTCTGTCTGCAACTTATTATTGGCTTCCACTTATTGAATGTGCACACAGCTCCCCCATTTTCCCCAGCCTGCTGCCCTCGGTCCTGACTGGCGGTCACTTGACGGTACTGTGGCAAACAGGAACCCCCAAATCCTGCGGTACCATCATTTTCCACTCCCCTCTATTGATGAGCTGATGGTACTGACATGAAGCAGCTCTTCAGCAGTTGCTGCACTTTTGGAAGGAGCATCTCACCGCTGTAAAGCTGCCAACACACCTGGCCATTTTCTCATTCGTGTAGAAAGCGGGAAGATGAGGCAAATATTACAGAATAAAGATTTTCCTAGCTCTTATGTTGAAGGGCTTTTCAGCATTCTTGGGGAAAAAAAAGAAAAAAAGTCTATTGCTCTGTTTGTTTCACTATCTTCAAAAGTGGGATCTATCATCTGGAGAGTCAAACCAGGATCCATTTCTGTGGGTTTTTCATGGCTGCTCCTCAGAGGATGATGGCATAATGTTTTCTGAAATGGCCATTAGCTGAGTATCTTTATGAACAGCTTCCCAGGGAAGTAGCTGCAAAGTTCAATTTGCTGAATTATGAGCACATCTCTGATAAGGATTGCATTATATAGTACTTGCATGCTGAAAGCATTAACTTTATACTTTGAACTTTTAAAATACACATTGATGGATCTGATGAGGACTGAAGAAGTAGAAAGGTGAAGGTCCCCAAGGATTAGAGATAATAAGGAATATTTGCTATCTTTTTTTTTTTTCCATGAAAAAGAAGCAGTATATTTAGAAGAATTCTATTTAGCTGAGGCTTTTTCTACTGAAAAAGCCATTTGTACCAAAAAAAAAAAAATAATGGAAAACCTCTTTAATTGGTTGAAAATTTATTACAACAAGCCATAACTTAAGGGCACTTGATTTGCGCTGAAGAGCTGTTTGGCTTCATGGAGTCACATCAGATTTACCCCAGCATCCTAGCGAACAAAATTGAACTCACTCTTATATCTCACACAGAATAAATCTAAGTATTGTCTGAAATACTTTTATTTTTTAATTAAGAAGAACTGTAGTGAAACACAGTGGATTTCTCTTTCAGAAGAGACTAGATTGTTCTAGCTCACAGAATGGATGTGGTCTACAGTAAATCTCCAGAAGTTTAAAGCCTCAATACTTTGGGTGAAAGCCCAAGAACTACAGACTAGGACATTTAGTCTCTGGGATGCTGAGACAGCTCCATTCTGTATTCAGGACAAGTCTGGAGCTGAACTCGCTCTAACACCCAAGTGCTCAGGGGTATTCAGGTATCTTGATTTCACATGTGCAGCACTGTGATTTCTATTCACTGAAGGCTCTTCACTTAATCGGTGCTATTATCACACCTGATGAGGCACAGCAGGTGATATTTGAGATGCTTGCCTTTTGATTCCTTGCAACTGAGCAACATTTAGTAAGAATTACTTAAATCAGCTAATCAAAAACATGTTCAATGACATTAGGATGAAGTGGGCTCTAGAAGACCTAAGTAAAGTTATTTTTCTTGTGGAAATCCTTCTGTAGAGAGAAAAGCAAATAAATCCCAGTGTGATCTATATATTGTAAGCTCTCTGCTTCTTGGGCTATTGATAAGTAATTCCTGAAAATCCTTTGTTATTCCATATTTCAGGAAAGGTTTGAATTTGTTCTGGTGGAACATGTTTTCATAAACATTTTCTACTCGTATTTTGGTGGTGTAGCTGACACTGGCCAAAAGCCTGCGTGATAGCTGCCAGAGCAAGAGCTTGCAGTGGTACGGCAGGGCTGTGGCTGGGCTCTGCGAACACGTCTGTGCGCAGCCGGAACAGCCTGGTGTCTGCTTCCCTGTGGCAGAGAAACGGGATGGTGGGACTTCCATTTTGCTGAGAAACGGAGCCAGGGACACCACTGGCACAAACTGCTGGAGAGAAACACCTACAGAAAGTCAAGGCCCATATTTTCTCCTTTCTGAAGTCAGTAGAGCCCTTCTGCTGTATTGCAGGATGCAGAATGGCCCAGTCTGCTGGACACAGTGCAGGATCAGTCCTGGCTTCTTCTCCTTCTTCTTCTCCTTCTTCTTCTCCTTCTTCTTCTCCTTCTTCTTCTCCTTCTTCTTCTCCTTCTTCTTCTCCTTCTTCTTCTTCTTCTTCTTCTTCTTCTTCTTGGGTTCAGTGGTGGCAGAAACAGCGTAGCAGGACTGCTTGCAGGTCCCAGTGCTTGCTGTGTTATTTGCTCTGAGGACAACTGATGAGTCAGGATTCAGAGGAATGTCCGCCCAGAAGGGCCCATCTGTTTGGCAAGACCTGCATACAGAGATGGAGCTCAGCATCTTCCCTCTCAGTTAAAGGGACCCTTAGGGACTCTTCTCCCCTCTCACTTCCACAGCAGTGGCTGGTCCCAGGTGAGAACCAGCCCCCAGCATCCCTTTCCATGCTGTCCCCCTTTCATAGCTGAGTGGGACTTACATCGTAGGCCTCTCTGCCCTTCACCTTTTACTGGCCTGAAACCAGGTGTTAAAATCCTCCATAGCCCATTGCACAAAAAATACCCTGCAATACAAAAAATGTATGCTTTCTGCTCCTTGAAAGTACTTCCCCTTAGAGGAAATTGATGTTAAGTCATGAGACACCTGGTCCTACCTGTACCAGCTCCCTTTGACCTTTACCAGTGGTGGCAGGGATGTGCCCAGAACTGGTGGATTGTGCCTGCCTGTGGGCAAACACATGAGCAAGTTACCGTTAGCTAAACATTGAAACAGCCCTAGTCTAGAGTAAGCCCTTTTTCCCTTTTTTTTAATGGGAAGGGGTAGGGCCATGTCCAAATATTTCACATTAAAGTCTGCAACATTCCTCTTTTGCTTTTCTGTTTCCAAGGCATTGAGCAAACGTGCCCCAGCTCCCTGACAGCTCACATTAAGCTCTGTGGAGCTGCGTTCAATCACCTTCCCGTGGAAATCAGTGAGGGAGCGAGGGCAGAGCTGTGCAGCAGAGCCACTGGTTCAGACTGCTCTGAGGATGAGTCACCGCAGCGAAGGCTCCTGTCTGAGGGAGGCAGAGCCGCTGCTCTCTAATGCGCTGGGCTTTCTGCACTGAGGACTTCTCAAGCATCTTCCTCCTTCTTTCTTTTGTTCCTGAGTTTTTATTCCTTGTCTTCATTTGTCTCTTACCTGCCCTCCTGCCCTGCAGAGTTCTTTAGGGTTTTAGCAATTAAAGGGGGAAAAAAAGCCATCCTTTTTTCTCTCCTTGGTGGGGCCGAGAGCTGATCTGTGTGCAGGGATCCGTCCCTGCTCCTGCCTGGCTGAATCCGTTGGAAAATTGCTTACCCTGTGGGAAAGGTGGAGTATGGAGGTTGCCCTCAGGCTTTTTCAAAGTGGCACTCATCCTTGTTAATAAGTGGTGGAGATCCCACCGGGGCACACAGGCAGTGCTGGGGGGGGGGTCTTGCTTTTGAACATCCCACTCAGAGGTGGCAGAGGAGGAGAAGGGCGATTTGGTAAAGAGGAAACCCAACGCCATGATGCAGCTCAGGGCCCTTTTGGGGCTTTCCTGTGCTCTGCTGACCAGGGCACAGCTCTGGGACGGGGACTGGCCAGATGCCTCTCCCCCAAATCTGTGCAGTGTTGTTGGGCATGGGGACACAGGGGTTTTACCTGCTGTCTGCCTCCAACACAGGTGAGCCTCCTGAGTCATCCTCTTTAAGCAAAAAAACATCTTTTGGATTAAAACATGGGCAAGCTTCACTGATGCCCTGGTGAGCAAGCCAGATGGGGTGATGGTCACTTAGCTCTGCAGCAACAAAGAGACCTCATGGGGATTGGCAAGGCTCAGAAAAAGGAAAGCCTCCCTTTCTTCCCCCTTCTCCATCCTACTTCCAGATTCTGAGCTGCCATCTCTGGCACTGTCTGTCCATCCATCCGTCTGTCCCAGCAACAGTGACAGGCACAAAATACTGGAGACAGGAAGGAGCAGAGATCACTTAAAATTCCCCTTGGCTGTAGTAAAGCTGAAGGCTGTGGGCAGCAATGGCTCAGCCAGAAAGTCACGTCGCTTGTGGTAGCGGTGCGATGAGTTTTCCTGCAGAGCAGGTCCACCCTGCCTTCCCCGCAGCTGTGGCTGCAGCCTTTCATATTTTCATCAGAGAGGTGCAGAAAAAGCCTGAGCAGCGTGGCAGCCTTGGTGCTCCTCGCAGGTGTCGCGGCAGCAGCCTCCGTGGGCGGAAAGGCAATTTGTGCTGTTTTCAGAGGATCAAGAGCTCTGCAGACGTGGTGGCTTTTCAGACAGGACTCGCTCTGGAACAAACATTGGGTCTCAGCTCAGGACTGTATGAGACATATCTCTCTCCTGACCACCACCCACGTATCCAGACATCGCCAAATACGCCTGATGGGCCCAGAGGGGTGTGTGGTGGTTTCACTGGGTGCATTAAAGCCGAGCTGCCTTTCTGCTCGCACCCAGCCTGTAGGCAGAGGGATGCTTGTGTTTTGTTGCTAGATTAGTCATCGCCCTGTCGGAGATAAGTGCCCCATTCGCACGGCTGCCAGAACAGCTAATACCCATCGAAAATTGCAGAAAACCATGAAAAAGCAGAACTGTTCCCTCCCTGCACCCATCTCAGGCTCCCATGCCCGGCTGTGGCTTCTCACTCATACTGCCATGGGAATGAGCAGCCCCAGAGAGGGACCCACACTTCTACCATGCCAGAGCCCCGCAGAGATGTGGTCCTGCCCCAGGGAGCTGCCAGGCTAAGATCCCTCACCAAAAATTTAATCCAGGCAGCCGCAGGCTTAAAGCCATGGCTGAGCAACAGAAATAATTGTTCAGAGCTGGATTTTTCTTCAGTCCTTTATGAGGCTGCATTTTATCTTGCTGCTGGAGTAGGGGGTACTCATTGCACCCCAGGGCACAAGGATCTTGCCTGGCATGGGGCAGTGCTGCCTCTTCGTGCTGCAGGGATGCCCAGTCTTGCAGGAGAGCTGTGGAATGAGCCAGTCCTGGTCACGGAGGTGACATGGCAGCAATGGTGGCACCTGGGGGTGGGAAGGGAGCTGCACGGAGTCTGGGTGATTTCTTTCTATAATCACAGACAGAGATTTTCCTATAGATTCCCCAGGTTTTAGGGAGCTGCCCAGTCGGGGGATCTTCCCCCAAGGAAAGTCTCTCAGCAGATTGCTGCCAAGGTGGAGACTGGGGTCAGCACCCAGCTCTGCCGGAGTGCCTGGGGAGATGCCGCCCCACCACAGAGCCTTGTACATAACCGTGTCCTGTGCTGTCCCAACATCACAGGAGACGTAAGCCCACTCCTGTCTGGGTACACACTCTGCATCAATCTCCCCCAGTGCTGGAGAATTTCATGCAATATACATACATATATATTCATAGCTAATTATTTCATGTCCCCTGTTATCTGTTGCTGGCCAGCACAGTGCTTGCACACAGGAGGGTACTCATGGGAAGCATTTGAGATGCTGATAGTAACGTGTGTGTTTAGTCTAAAAGGATGGAGGGGCAGTTCTTGTAAGTGTGTGTGAAGACAGAGTGATCATTAGTACATGTTTATTGAAGTTTACCAGCTCTGTAACAATGGGTTTCTCTTTGCCATTGGACTTAATTCCTCTGTAATTATGTTCCTAATATAGAAATCATTTGGCATTTATTTGCCATAATAAAACTTCCCATTCCATTTAAATTCAATGTGAAGATTTAAGTGTATTTAGGAGACTCAGTTGAAGACCTGAAATTAAATATTCTTGGTTTCCTTTTCCAAACAAGACAAACTCAGATAAATGCTAGCAGTCAGATCCATGTGTGCAGCTACTCCCGTGAGCAGTGGCAGCTGCATGTGCATACCCAGAGAGAGATGGTAGCCCTTGTGATGTGGACAACTTTCAGCTTCTCACTACCCTGCTCTGGTCCAGGGCACTGGTCCTGTGGGTGATGCTGATGACTGAGACTACACACCTGAGCAGGGAAGACACACAGTTGAGGAAAAACTGCAGGTGTTAAGATCACCATCAGCCATCCCAATTTGCTATACAGCTTGCACGGGTTTTCAAAATGTTTACTTTAATAGCTGTGGTAGCAGGATATTGCTAGTGTGGCTTTTTCCAGCTGAGCTGGTGCTTAGGAGCAGCCCAGGCAGCAGACGTAGGTCAGCACAGCTGGAGCTGGGAGAGCCCAGAAGACCACATCCTGACCCAATGACACCATCATCCCCAGCTCTGCCGTGTTCAAAGGAGACCGTCTGGGCAAATTTGCTATACTTAATTTATAGTTAAAAGAACAGGCCTGGGAAGCACATCCCATGACTGCCTGCTGGTGGGTGAGCAGCTGCAGCCTTGGAAGCAGTGTGTGGATGGGCTCCCAGCACTGATAAATGACAGATAAAACAGCCAGGTGAAACACTGACACCAGGACGCAACAGGGGTGACGCTGCTCCTGACGCTGTTATTTTCTCCCTAGATATACCAAGCATCAGAACCGCGCACTAGCAATATTTTTTTTCCCATCCTTTCTCAGAACTCCTCCCAGTAGGCTTAAAATAGCAGCGCCCAGTTAATCATTAACCACTTTGACATATTGCAACGGGCACAGACTGGGAATTTATAAGGAGAGGACAGAGCTGGAACAGACCTGAACTCCCAATTTGTCTCCAGCAGTATTGTCCCTTTCAGGGTAAAGCCAGTTCAGTCTGGCCTTGCCCTTGCTGCTCCTAGAGACAAGCTCCCATCACAGCCAGAAATAGGGAGGAATATTATATATAACTGCTTAATATATTACTCTTCCCAGAAGTAGGAAAGAGTAAATTATAGGGAAGAGTATTTCATCCATATGTTGAGAGGGTTGTGGTTGAAGCCAGAGCACCCTTCCCTTTTTGTTAACTCTGGTTTTCCACCTTTCACATGGACCCCAATATAGACTTGGATAACAACAACAAAAAAGGCAGGTGCCCTGAGTTCAAAGCCCACTTGGTTGTTTCAAGGGAACAAGATGGTACTGAGCAAGCTGAGGATGAAGCTTGCAGCCAGGGAGCATTTCTCCACTAGTTGCTGACAAAGCAGAAATGCTGCTTAGTCTGATCTGAGTGATGGGATGTAACTCTACAAAAGAAAATTGCAAAAATAAGTGTTGGGAAGTAGACTCTTCAAAGGGTCTTTGGAGAGTAGTCCCTAAAGGAAATTGATGAGAACGCTGTTGTTTGAAGCACTAGAGGATATGTTGTGCAGAGCCATCTACTACAAACCTACAGAAACTGGCGTGGGGATTTAATTTCCATCTTTAATTGCTGTGATCTGCACCTCATTTTGGGCTTGCTTTTGTGTGTGTGTAGCTTTTAGCAGAGGTCTCTGTGCAGCAAATCCTTCATGTGTGTCACAGCCCATGAACCATTCTTGAGCTTACTGTACAGCCAGCAATGAGAGTCCTTCTCCTTTGCTGTACAAAGGATTTATTCCTTTAATATGCCCCTGGTGTTTATTTTTCTGCTGGTACAGAAGTGCATGTGCGCGTGTGTGCATGTGGCAGTGTTTTACAAATGCCTGCTGTGGACAGAATTGGGCTTCACAGTATGCAAAAATAGCTGTGCGCTGCATGCAAGGATATAATATTTCACATGGCTGGAGAAAATGTGATAAATCAGGTTTTTGCTGGATTTGCAAAAATCAAGGAACTGGGGGATTCATCTCTGCAGTTGAGTCCTGAGCTCTTGCAGAAGCTGACAGGACTGTCTGGGGTGGAGAGTCCCAAGTAGGGAAGGGGGACTGGGTCCCTGAGGCGTGTAGGACATCTATGAACATCTCTTAGCTGTGAAGAGACAAGCTCAGATTTTGTAGTCATTTGTTACAGAGCCCAAGAAGCCAATGTGAGTCCAGGCTGCAGCTGCAGCTTTTCTCCTCTGCCTTCGCCTGGAAGCTGTTGCTCTTAGTTCCTGCTCCGTTCTGCAGGAGCCCTGCAGGAGACCCTGGTGTGCAGCGAGGTGGAAAGGCAGGGACGCTGTAGAGCTGGGAGGTTTCTGCATTACCTGTTTCGTGCTGGGATCACACTTGTGTGCTGAGGAGTGAAGCTGTTGAGAAAATAAAGCACCAGGGACTGAGATGAGGAGAGCAGTCCAGAGGCACAGAGCCCTGGTCCTTGTACCAGGCTAGCTCTTGGTGTGGAAGAGATTTGGCGAGCAGGGGAGCGGAGGAGCAGTGCTAAGCCCTGGTCCCCCCCCTTTTGTGTCCTGGCTGGCAGTACATGCTCATGCAGGTTCCTTATCACACTTTGCACTTTCCCACCCCAGTCCCAGCAAGGGGCACAAACATGTACAGCCAAACCACACAGGGAGTTGCCCACTGCCAAATGTCAGTGCTCCTTCCTGCACGCACCTCCCTCTCTTCTAATCATTCCCTGCTTCCCTTCTGGCTTATCTTGTCGCACCTTTCCAGGTGAAAAAGGTTCACAGATCCTGCAACCCTCCTTGCTCCCCCTCTCCCTTTGCAACCCCTCCAGCATGCAGTGAAAACCAGTGACAGGTAGACCTGAACCTGGCTTAGTAATGTAAACAGTTATTTACAGTTTTGCTAAAATTTCGTGGAAGATGACCTTTTTAGGTCATCTAAATGAAGCAAATGTAATTATTAACATGTTTACATTAGGTCTCATAAAAAAAGGATCACTCTTGCCCAGCGTGATGCTCAGTTCCTCAGGTCCTGAGACCTGATGTGGTACCCTGAAAGATAAGACAATTTCCCATCAGGGTTAGCAAGAGCAGGATCTGGTTTCCTAACCCAAGGCAGGTGGGATGGCTGTCTTTTACTATGTCCAGCAGCCTCAGACACCAGGGTCTGTTATCCTGGTACTCCATCAGTGGTAATAATGGGGCTGATTGAGGGGTTTAAGAGGAAATATCCTCTCCCCAACACTGAAAGTATGATGCCAGCCTTCCCCGTCCTGTAGATATTCTCATTCTGCCTTTAAAAGCTTTTATATGTTGGAGCACAGCTAAATACACTATTGGGGGTCTGAACTGTGGCTTCTAAACACTAAGAGGTGGGGAGTAAAATGTAATGGCTCTGTTCTTTCCTAAATAAGTGATGGCAAATGACGGTAAAATGAGCTCCCGAGCTTGTGCGTGCAGAGAGGAATTTAGTCCCATTGTGAACAGGATGATAGCAGATGGATCACAATAATATTGGGTTTTCCTGGATATCATGTTTAAAGCTATACCAGAAACAAGGGAGTGAGCCAGGAGGTTCAGTGTTTTGGCCACCACTCATAAATGTCTGTGTGTCACAAGCCAGGACAGAATTTGTTCTCCATCATGCTTGCTTCTAGGGTGGAAATAGCCAGCCTTACAAGCTATGCATCGGTATGACTCACTTTCAGGACGGACTGGGGGCAGTGGATGGGGGGGATGAAATTTGAGGACCTTTTCCCTGCTGGGCTATGCGTACACAAAGACCTGGACCCAAAGCACACACCTACCACCCATAGTTAAGGTTTGTCCCTTCCAGTCAGGACCACCAGGAAGGAGAGTCTTGTGTCTAGCGCTGCAAACGCCCACTGTCTGGCAAGTCCTGGGAGGTACTGCATGGCGCTGGGCTCAGTCCAGCTCCTGGGGAGGAGCGGCACCTCCACGGCTGGCATGAGCTAGCCTGTGCAGAAAGACCAAGGGCTGCAGCATCTGCGCTCCCCCTCCTGCCTGACTGGGCTTGAGAAAGCCACCCTGGGCTGAGCGGGACACCAGTCTGCAGCAGAGGCTGTCTAGCAGCTACCCCCACCACCAACCTTACTTTCTAAAATAGGTAGCAGAGAGACAGAAACCTGAGCAGTGAAACAGTGGCATCTGGTTGCCAACAGAGCTGTGTCCAATGGCTGTGGTCTAGTGTGGGTTCTCTGGTGTCTAGTAAGAGTTGTGTTCATCTATTTTTTTTCTTGGTGGTGGTATTAGGCCTCTCTTATCTACCCATCTGTCTCTTTCCACAAAAAAATGTAGGACCCAAGTATTTGAGACTGTTACATCCCTGTCCACACTAGCCAAGAGTTATTAGAGGGAAAACAGGTGGAGGCAGCGTGATTACCCAAGCCAAACCAGGTAAAAAGGAACAAAGAGCAAATGGGTGGATGATGGAGCTTCTGCCATGCCATGCCGTGCCATGCCTGTGAGAGGAAGGGAGCCTCACTGATGTTTCTCTCTTTTTCAGGGGGAGTTGCTGAGCCCGTGTCGATGCGATGGATCGGTGAAGTGCACGCACCAGCCATGTCTGATCAAATGGATTAGCGAGAGAGGATGCTGGAGCTGTGAGCTGTGTTACTACAAGTATCACGTCATTGCCATAAGCACAAAGAACCCTCTGCAGGTAAAGGTACTAGAGACATTTCAAAGTCTTACTTATTTTCATTTCTATTTTTGTTTCTCGGATCAAGTGGATTTTAACTGCCTGGGTTTTCCTTCCATGTGCAGAGTAGTCTGTATGTCTGAGATGCTTAGAAAGAGTTGTTGGGGGCTGGTCCAAGGAGGCCCCATGTTTTGCTCAGTGGTACTGGGGGCATCCCTTGGGAGTCTGCTCTTTCTGTCCTTTGACAATTCCCACATTCACTTGCCTCCTGCTGAAATGCCAGTGTGACCACGATAGTGCTGTAACACCTCACAGCCTTTCAAATGTGTTCATATGAGACCACAGGTATGCCATTGTCCCCAGGGGCAGAGGAGGACAGAGCAGTTATGGGATTTGCTACAACAGAGCACACAGTCTGCAGCAGAGCAGTAATTTGAGACTCCATGTGTTGTGCCATTAACCCCTATCTCCTCCTGCTGAGCCTCCTCTGAGTTGGCATGAGGGATAGAGGAGGCAGATGGAGGGCTCTTACAGCTCTCCTCTCTGATCCTGCCACCCTTTTCACCTTACTGCTCCCCCATGACCAAATACATCCTGGCATTGCACACAAGGCGTTGGCTCTGATACTCTGGTCTCTCCAAGCCTGATTCTCGATGAACATTTGCAGATGTGCACACAACAGGTAAAGCACGTCTTGATGTAAGTGACTGTGAAAGGCATCAGAGGACCCACCTTCTTTCTCTTCCGAGTTCAAAAGCACTGTGTTTTAATAAGCCCCACTGCAGGCTGGTAATTTAAAATCAAGATTCAGAATGGGGAAAACTGTGGCTGTTAAAAATGGGATAAATTATCCTTAATAGCTATTGATTTATTGCGGGGGCAACACCTGAAGATGGATTAATTGCTGCATGCCTTTGCTGAGCACCATTAGTGCCTTGGACGTAGGGAAGCACGTTACATCCAGGCACTACTGCTTAATTAGCATCATCTGGACTGGAGAGACATTACAGCGGCGTGCTGTGGTTTAGAGATGAGAGCAACATCCGTAAGGATGTTGGTCTGTCCAGCACCTGGTGGAGGGCTTTGGCTCTCTGCTAGTTGCTCTGCTCTCTAACAGGAGTCAAGGGCTTTCCTAGTGATGGTGCCCAGTTATACAGGGGTGGGGGGGAATTCAAACTCCTGCTCTCTCCTCCAAACTGCAGTCACTGTGGTTTTTTTCCAGGCCTGAGGTCACTAACCACAGTGAGGAAACAGGGGCAGCCCTTTAGGACTCCAGACTTAAATGAAGTAGTGAAATTAGTGGGGCGTCATGGGGAAATTTTGCTGGGGGGAAGGGAAAAGACTGTCTGCTCTCTGCAAGTCCCTACAGCTTCTGATTCAATTTTCCATGTGCCATGGGCTGGAGAGATCAGTAGTTTCATTCCAAGCCCCAGACCCAGGGTGTTTTAATTTCTTGGCTTTATTAACTCAGAGCAGATTGAAACACAGGAGGGGAGATGTGGACAAAACAGCATTTGTTTATTTCTGGAAAGCTGGTCCATGAGTGCCCTAATGCTTCCTGTGTCTCAGATTGGGGGTGCGATGCTGAGCAGCATTGGAGGTTTGTGGGTGCAGATTTGCAAGCTTGTGTGTAGCCAGCACTGCCTTTAATGAATGACCTCCAAATGCTCTACACCTTCAGGTGGCTCAGAACAACAGGTCAGTGACTTTCCTCCTGCTCCTCACTAGGCTAAAATTCGTTGGAGCAAGCTCCCCTCCCACACACATGTTTCAAAAGCCTGTGCAAAGCATTGCTCTTTCTGGGCTCCCCTGTTAGAAAGTGTCCTGATCTGATGGCCTTTGCCATGAACGCAGAAACTGTGTGGCAGGAGCAACTGAGTTAGAGAGCTCAGCTCCAGGAGTGAGAGTCCCAGAGGAGCATGCAGACCCTGGGCTTGAAGGCTGCATGCTGCTGGCTTAGACTTCACAGCACTTCTTGCAGAAGCACTGGGAGATTTGGAGGGTGGGAAGAAGCAACTGGAGTGAAAAGCCACTTGATCTGAAATAAATGCAGTGTGTGTGGAGTTATAGCTGCATGCCCAGGCACCCTATCTGGTGCCAGCACAAAGGCACTTCTGGGAAGCAGGTGCTACATTAGCAGTAGTATGTGAAGTCCCATGGGAAGTGGCTGATGTACCAGGCCTGGACTTTTCACGAGGACTAAGGGGGCTCAGGCCCCCCATAACCCATCACCACACATGTCTTGTTCCTCAGTGGCTCTCACCATCCTCTGATGCTGGGAAAGGGAGGCAGAGAAGACCCAGGTGCTGTGATGCCCTGACACTGTGCCATAACAACATGTCACAGCATGTGCAGGCGGGAAGAACATCCTTCCTGCTCAGTCTTCACCCCATTTGTGGATAACAGGATCACCTGGACATATAAGCATGTCTCTCTAAGTAAAGCAATAGTCCATGGGCTTTCTTCTCAGGGTCTGCTGGAACTTCTGCCCAGCTTTATTCTTACTAGAAAGCTCTGAATTTCTCAAGCACAGGTTTTGGCAGGAAAATGCTGTAGGAAGTCATGGTTGTCTGTTTATTTCAGACCAACCGTAATACAGGCAAGGACCACACAAACCTCACCTCCTTGTCAAATGAAAACTGTTTGAGTGATGCTCTGAGCCTGGCTGGATTTGAACCAGCAACATGGCCTACCTATCCCCTGTGTCTTCTCATGTGGTAGTCTGCTGGAAAGCCAAACCCAGGCAGCTGGCAGGCCCTGGGCTCCCTGAAGCATGTCCAATTGGTCCGAGCAGAGCAGCACACCCGACACCCACATGTTCCCCAGGATCTGCATGTTCCTCTGCCCATTTTGACATCTGCTGCACATTTTTTGGAGTGCATAGGAACATGGTGTGGGCCAGATGTGTGTGGAGACTTGCGGCGTGGGCAGGGAAGTTACAGCCAGGGGAACATGGTTCATGCATAATTAACACAGACTCCTTCCAGCCTCCAGGCTGTTATGATGTCTCATACCAGAGAGAGGCCTTTAGTCTGGTATTTTGGCAGAATGAATCTCTATGAATTAACCACCCCCCCATCCCTGGATTGCATGCATTTAAGAGCAAAAGTCTTAAAGCAGCAACACTGCAAACCTGCTGATACTGGGAGATTAAAGTTGTTGAATGGCATGGCAGGTGTCCTGTCAAGCAGCAGTCAGGCAGCAAATGAGTAAAAGTATCCCATCAGCTGTGCAACCAGAAGATCCAGAGATTTTGTCTGACCATCCATACTTCGTATCCATCCATTCTCCTGCTCTCCAGTCTGCCAGTCACCGAGACAGGAGCCATGGGCATGAAGGATTTAAATGCTCCTCTCCATTGCAATATTTGTGCAAAGCTCATGATTTTAAAAAGGCCCTGAAGACACAGGGGTTTGAAGCACATGATAGTACTGCAGGCACCCTCGTGCTGATACACAGTGGAGTAGCTATCTGCAGATGGGACTCCACAGTGGATTTCATCATACAGATCCTTTGTAGCCGCTCCTGAGCCACATCCACTCTGATGCTCTGATTTTAGCAAACAGAAAATCTGTTTGAACCAACCTTCCCAGCCGTACAACCGTCTGCAGTCTCGGGGAGTTCAACTCTGCCTTACAGTTGTTATCCTTGACTCTTCCTGTATTGTGGGTTGTTTCAGCTTCAAAGATCCTCAGTTATCCAGTGCTGGGGTTGGAATCTGGTCCCAGTTCTCCTCTGGCTCTATTCTGACTATGGTGATGCTCTGTTAAGAGCTGATGAGCATTTATTTATATGGTCTCTTCATCAGGACACCCACACCTGCAAGAAAAGTGGCCAAGGTCCCAGGATGTTTGAACTTCAGCCTGAGCTCCTGAGCTAAAAACCTTGAGGCAAGTTCACTGGTGTCTCCTGGTTGTCCCAACTTGCTGAATCACTTGTGTTGAGTATGAGTTTTGGCTGGTCCCTGCTGAGCTCCAGCTGCAGCCTGCAGACTGCAAGCAGTGGGTGCAATCACAGCAAGAGAGATTTCATGGCTTCTGCCTTATAACAGGGGCTTTCTAGGATAGCGATACTGTAGCCTGAGTTTTACCAGATACTCTGGCACATGGAGGAGAGGGGGTGTCATCACTGCACGCTTCCGTTACATGGCCATAGTGGACCTTCCTTCCTCCCTGCTGCCTTTCCAGTATCTGAATAAGTCACAGCATCTGCAAATGTACAGCAGTGTATCACAGTATCACAGCAGTGGCATAACTTTCCTTGGTGAATTTATAAAAAGAAAAGCCATCCTCCGAAAGATAATTGAGGAAGATGGTCAGGGCCTTGGGACAGCAGCAAGGGGAGAGCCAGACCTAAGCAGTGCTGGGAATGGTCCACTCCAACCTTCTAGGAAAAACCTCATCTTGCTTGTGATCCTGGGCCTGAAAATTAAATTGCTGACTAGCACAGCTCAGGATGTTAATGATACATACTAAGGGGACGTGTCAGATACAGCAATAAAAATAAACTGAACTGCCTGAGGCAGGCATGGGGGAGCTCTCAGAGGAGTGTAGGAAGGCTTTTCCAGCAAGCAAGGCTTCTTTGCAAGCTGCTGCAGTAAGACATAGATATCTTCTGCAGGCAAATATCTGCCTTGGATCTGCTCGTGCTGGTGCTTGGGAACCTTTGGAGACTGATGGTGCCAAAGAAAGGAAGATACGTATCAGGCCTTAAATACCATAGTAATGACATTATTAATCTGTGTTACATTAGCAGTGGGAGTTTTCACTCACAAGCTTCCGAGCAGAAGCACTGAAGCAAACAGGGAAACAGATTTGTCCCAAGTACAACACATAGGTTATGAAACAGTGCAAGTGAACAAGAGTGACGTGACTGTCAGGCACTGGTCCCAGCTTGGCACCTTGGCTAAGGTCATCACAAATGTCAGACCTGGGCTCCTAAGAAACCCTTTGTGAGGCATCTGGGTCGCAGAGCTTTGCAATTTGGGGAAAACAGGGAAACTTGGGGAGAATCAGTCCAAGAGTGTGTGGTGTTTTGCACGTGCACATCTGGGCGGTGTGCCAAAGCACTCGGCCAAGGGGGATGGTAGCAGAGGACAGACAGACAGCTCCTGAGTGAATGAGGACATTTCTGCAGAACGGTCTGGAGGGACAGAGCCCTTTTTCTAGCACGGGTGGCAAGCCACTGCAGAGAGCTGCTTGGGCATGCTCTGAAGCCATTGTAAGCCCAGAGCTCACAAAGCTGCTCCTGTTATCCTGCAGGAGCCTTTAAAGGTTTCTGGTACCACCAAGTCCTTAGTTCTGTCCTGTTCAGTGCTGGCAGAGCATCTGTAGAGCTTTCTACCTGCCTAAAGGCCACATTCCTGATTGACAACCTGGGTGAGCTGCCAGTTGTTAAAGGTGCACTTCAGTACAGCTCAGCAGCTACCTGGGACTCAATAGTCATTATCAGCTGAGGAAAGAAGGGCTCAGTTTTAGGTCTCTCCCTGCAAGGTGGGATTGCTTGACACTGTGACCTTGCTAGAGCTTGAACATTTGAGCTGGAGATTTGGAGGGAGGGGGCTGTGTCTGCAGCCAAGCATTCAGACAAAAAGCTTTGGGGGTTTCAGATGTGCTGGTAAAGGCACTCTGCAGCATTGCTGAGACCTTTCTTTGCAGCTCTAGCAGTGACCCAAGGACAGTAGGGTCACCTACCAAATTGCTGGTCTGCTGGCCATAATGATGGTGGAGAGGGGTTAGGAAAACGGGTTATTTCCTGAGGGCTGTTATGAAATCTGAAAGTCCCAGTGCTGTGATTGAGGCAGGCTCCCAAGGCCACCCACATCAGGCCCAGCTTCTGCAGCTGAAATTCATCAGCACGTTCCACCTCTGAACAGCACTTGGACCCTTCTGTCTGTGCTCTCACTGGGTAACATGCTTTATCCCCTGTCTCACCCCTTCTCTTTGTGCAAACCTCATATCCTAAGACATGTAGCAAAATGAAATTAAAAGATGAAAAATAATGACTCCAGTTATTGGTGGCTCAGGCTAGCTGTGGGATGCTAAACTGCAGCTCTCAGGGTTGCCAGAGAGGAAATACAACACATTACTTACTTTTTTTTTCTTCTGGAAAATATTAAATTCTTCTGCAAGCTGGTTATTTTCCCCAGTGTTCAGCTCTGACCCATTTACCTCCTTGCCAGAGGGTAATCACACCCCAGTGCCACCTCCTGAACAGAGTCAGGACTGCTGCTGTGTGTGTCACTGTCACTTAGTGCCACATGCTGGGGGAGAGTCTCCTACCCCCTGGCACAGTTGACGGACTCCAGCCTCTTCATTATCGCTGCAGTGAACTTCCCAGCAGCTGCTGCCAGCTGAGCAGCGTCAGGGAGCGTCCCTGTCTGTGTTTCAGCCTCTCTGTTCCCAACCGAAGGGAGCAGGGTTTGAAGTTTGTACTCAAGTGTAACTTCTCTGTGCTCTGAGCCCCACCCCCTTTGACAGTATATTTAGTACTACACCTAAGCCTTCCTGTCTCTGCAAAGCAGTGGTGCTGGTTGTATGTGGCTTCTAGTTGTAGAAAACAGCTCCTTATTCTTTTTCTGTCTTTAACCACTACCTTGGAAGGACCTGTTGCTACCACTGGCCTTGCAGTGTGCCAGACAGATGGTGAGGAGCCAGTCCATTGCCTTCTCTCGAGAGAGAAATGATGCAGAATGATTTGGCTGGCACAGGCACGCACGGGTCAGCATGAGAGACCTGCAGTAAAACCTTCTCACACAGCACCAGGCTGTGCACTGGGCTCCATGCACTCCTGTCCCCTCAGTGTTTGCCAGAGTTAGTGGAAGGGGAGATGAGGTCTCGTGAATGCTCCAGGGGTGGAAATGCAACGCCACACATGTACCCAAACCCTCTCCCCGCCAATGCCTCTAGTCCTGGAGCTCTGAGCTGATGGCACTGGTTGCAGATTTGTCCTGCATCTGCTTATGGTGCTGATGAGAACAAAGCTGAAGAGCTGACGAGGACAGCATAGCTGCTGATCCCACCCTCAGAACCCAAACTTGGGGGCAATGGGTGCTGGGTGGCCTTTATTCTGTCATATGTCAGGAGAGGAGTTTCACAGCTGTGCATCCTCTGTGCTCTCCAGTACCCCTGCATCTAGCCTTGACCCGTTGCAACTGGCACCACCAAGCTTCCAACCCTAAGAGGAGGGCTGTTCACTACCTCAACTTCATGGCACAAAGGGGCTGCTTGTGTGGCTGGATTTGGTGGAGGCGTTGAGCAGGTCGGGCTGTGACAGAGTGGAAATGGGCTGTTGAAGAGATCACTGAGTGTCCCCAGTGCTCTGTGTTTGCCTTTGGCTGGGCCAGCTGCTGGAGCGGATGGCAGGAAGGGGACTGGGGTTAGCTAAGCCCAGGAAGGGGACTGGGGTTAGCTGAGCCCAGTCCTGCTTCAGCAAGGAACAGGGTCTCTCTCTGCTCAGCAACTTTATGGCCATCTACTCTGTGGCCAGCTATGAAATAAGCTGGTACCACCCACCTCACCGATACTGCACATCCCTGACATAACAATTTGAGAGCTGTCTGCCCTTGCAGGATGTAAGCCAAGGAGCAAAGGCTGGCAGAGGCAGACACTTCAGCTCATGTCTGAGCCAAGCCAGGCAATCTCCTTCCAGTTGCAACCCGCAGACCTCAGCATCAGGCTGAAGCTGTCGTCTGTTCCTCTCCAAAGGCAGCCCTTTGCAGGGGAGTGCATTCAGTTCAGGGTTTGGTCATTGGACTGGTAGCAATACCATGCAGCCCTGTAACCAGTACAAATCACCTGTTGTTCTTCTTACCCTTTGACCAGGGCTCAAAGTCCTCCCTACCTCCCAAAAAAACACTGCTAACTCCTGGGTGGCCTGGGCATTAAAGAGGGACCCAGCAACTGAACTCCCTTCTTGCCCTGCAAAAGGATGGGACAAGGCTTGACAGGTGACCCTGCCATCCCAGGGTATGTTTGACAAATGTGCAGGGTGCTGAGGGCTCGCCAGAGATGCCACTTCACAGGGATACTGCATTTGGGCTGAATCCAGACTAAACATTTTCAATTACTGTGAATCCCCTATACTTGTAAGAGGTTGAAGTCTGCCTTTATTTATCCTTCTGCCAGTCCCACTGAGATTTCAAGGGCATGTATCTCACAGCTAAAGGTGGCCTATATACTGCGATGCCATGAGAGACCGTCTCTCCCCAGCCTGTTTATGCATTTGATTTCTGATTTGCAGAAGGGGCTATGGACCATGTCCCCAAGTCTTGTTAAAGAAAGCAATTTCTCTCTTGGTTTTTACAGGGCAGTTCTCTCAGCAGTGTAAATCTGAGTGGGGAGGTTTTATGATGGATGACAGAGAGGAGTCCAGGTTTAGGATATTTATACCATAGCTTATACAAAGCTATTTGACATAGTGAATGGATTTGGGGGAGTTATTTCTATTTTTTTCTTCTTCTGAGGAAGAAGCATTGACGTTTACCTTGGAACACAGCCTGAACGTGTCATCACCTAAAGGCAGGGTGTCCTGACCAAGGCAACTTGTGTTGTTTGTAACAAGTTTTGTGGGATGTGCACTGCTGCTGTGAGATCCTACCTAGTGCTGTGATCCTGTCAGCTCTCACAAAGTGGCACAGAGCCAGCTCATGGGAGGCCTCCAAAGGAAAGCTTGGCTCACTGAGACACTTCTTCTCATGGTAATAGGATGTCCTGGTTGAGGATGCTGCCTGCCCTCTATTTGAGGGAGCAACTGAATGTCCTGGTTTGTCATGGGGATGTTATTTTTGGTGTCTTGCCCCCAGTTCATCCTGCCTCCCTCAAGTCTCTGTGCTTTCTGGTGAGATGCAGGATTCCTCCCCATTGCCTCTTTAGGAGTTGGGGCCATGCACTGTTGAACAACTGCCATGCTCCACCCCAGATGTGAACCAGGTAAAAGCATCTATGCTCATAGGTGCTCTTTAAGATCTCCAAAACTACCACAATGATGCAAAACAGCAGTGTGCCTGAAGTAACTAATCTCTTCTCTTTTTCCTTCCTCCTTCCCCTTTGTCCCCTCTTCTCTTCCCCATTGCCTCCCCTTGCAGTGGCAGGCCATCTCTCTGACAGTCATTGAGAAGGTTCAGATAGCAGCGGCCATCCTGGGTTCCCTCTTCCTCATCGCCAGTATCTCATGGCTCATCTGGTCGACCTTCAGTCCTTCAGCCAAATGGCAGCGCCAGGACCTGCTCTTCCAGATCTGCTATGGAATGTACGGCTTCATGGACATTGTCTGTATAGGTGGGTGATTGTATCTCATGGCATGGCCAAGGTCGCCCACCCGCTCACCCGCAGAGAGGAGTGGGAGATGGCATGGAGAGCTGACCGGTACAGCTCGGCTCAGATTGAGTCTCCCTGGCTTTTCCTCCTCTTTGATTGCACAGCACCTTTGTTAGAGTCCTTCCCTGCTCATCTGGGCAGTCCTAGTGTGTCTCCTTGGCTGGGCTGGCAGAGGGACCTGCAGCAACCCCAGAGAGACACAAATCTCTCTTCAGAGCAAGAAGAGGAGTGTAAGGCTGAGGTGTGTAAGGCTTTTGAGAAACTCCTTCCTTTATGGAACAGATAATTTAGGGACTGCCCCATGGTTGGGTACAGCAGGGTCTCCCCACATGCAACTCCTTGTCTCTCCAGCCCAGTCTCTTTGCCGGACAGGGGTGGATGCCCCTTCTTTGGCCCACCCTGGAGCTGCAAGTCCCAGCCAGCCCAGGTCATGGCCCAGCCTGGGGTCCTTGTCAGATTGCTGGTACAGAGCAGCTCTGAGGATGAAGCTGCCTCACACTAAGCAAGCCCAGACAGTGAAGCAGATGCTGGCAGCCTGGCCACAGCAGGGTCTCCCTGAGAGCTTGAGCTGTAGCCCCAGTGCAGGTCTGTGTTGAGGTTTGAACTCAGCCAGCAGCCAGAGGCCACGTGGCTGGCCGTTCACCTTCCCCCTCCCTGGTGAAATAGGGGAGGGACAAAAAGAAGAGAATTCGTATGTTGAATAAAAAGAAAGAATTTACTAAATATAACAAGAAAACAACAGTAACAATAGTGAGTCCAAAAAGAAACAGGTAAAATGCAGCAGTGGCTTACTGAGCGTGACAACAGCAACAACACGACCCGACGAGCAAACGGTGCGGTGCGAGCCCAAGCACTATCGAGAGCCCTCCTGAGAGAGAGCCCACTTACCTAAATCCCTGGGCATGACATCACATGGTATGAAATACTCCAATGAAAGTTAACTCCATCCTGGTCAAAACCAGGACAGTCTGCAAGATGGGGGGATGTAGCTGACAACACCTATGGGCAGAGGCATTCACCAGCCAGGCCATTGAGAGAGCGGTGGTTACCAAAACAGTCCAGTGAACACCAGCCACCTCCAAACGTGCTCCTGAGCAGTGTTCACCCAAGCACATGTCACCATATAACATCAGTTCAAGTGACCCTGACAGGAAGCAAAGAGGGTCCCAGAGAGCTCTTCATGTCTGGGTCCTTCCATCATTGGTATAAAGGCAGAAGGAACCTCCCAGAAACTCAGCAGGACAAGGCAGTCCTCTTGACTTGGTGGATATGTGTTTGTGTGAGTAGAGCCTCTCCAGAGGGAAGGAGCACAGCCCCCAGTTCAGCCCTCAGGAGGAGCAGGACAGGCTACATCACAGAGCAGCAGTTGGTGAAATTGGGGTACAGAAGTAAAACCCAGCGTCAGGGACAGAGGTCTGGGCTGCATACCCTGGTATCCACGTTCAAATGGCTCTTGGTTTTAGCATCCTTCCAAGCACAGGACTTGGGCCTGTCGAAAACCAGGCCAATTCCTCCCACTGTTGCCACCACTGTGCTTTCAACAAGATGTAAGCTCAGCCTGTAGAGATCATCCTGCTCCTCCAGGAGATGCTGGTGGAGCTACCACATCTCTCCAGGAACAAGGGGTGGCAAAGGGGGTGAAATAGAGATGGGCAGCCCCCACATGTTGGCAGAATAGCCGCTGGTGATATCTTCTTGCTGGTGGAATTGAGAGTTGAAAAAAATCATGCCTGTGTGTGTGCGTTTGTGTCACCTTGTTGGCAGAGGACAGAAGTGGAGAGCCCTGGCCTGGGTGGATGTCAGTAGTATGATTAAGTGGTTTTGGTAAAGCTTCAAGAGCTGAGGGGAACTGATTAGCTCATCTGTCAGTAGGACCTAAATCCTCCCACATGGTGAAGAACAAACCATGGCAGGCATGAACTGAAGGGGAACTGGGCAGACAGATTCAGATTTGAAGTTCTTTGTTTCTTTCTTACTAATTTTTTTAAGGGTCTGGCCTCTATTTCTCTAAGCCCTAAGCTGGGAGTTTTTCTTTTTCCCAGCCAAAGAGCAAGCGGCCATCCCATTCCCAGGAACATTTCAGAGTCATGACTTGGGGCAGTCCCTTGTCTCACGATCCTCCCTGCACAGCTGGTCCTGGTGGGCCAGGCATGCTGGCTTTCCCACAAACTCAAAAGCAAGTGGGAAGCATTACAGATGTAGTAGCTTAACATGTCTGTATGTGACTTCTCTTGCCCAGCACCTCAGAGACTACCCAGAGATGGCTCCACTTGTACTGTGTGCAGTATGTCTGCCTGTGCTGCCAGGCAGCCCACCCGTGCTCAACCAGGAGACATGATGTTCTGGACCATGTGGGCCTTTGTATACATTTCCCTAGAAAAGCTCATATGTGCATGCAGCCAGTCCTCTGCCTCTGCCATGCTCCAGTGTAAAACTTGCTTGTATTGTGCATCAGTACCCTTTGCAATCCCAGCTGCTGCTGCTCCCGGGTCTGCAGTGGAGTGGAAAGGAGCTCTGAGTAGTGCTAGCTGAGATCCGGTGTTCACTCTCCTCCTCCTTCTCTTCTTTCTCTGCCCAGGTTGAACCAAGTGATAAATGAGGTCTTCAGAGGGAGCTGTGACTCCCTGGCTGTCGACGCAGTCAGGTCTCTCCTCTGAGTGACTTCTCTCCAGCCCTGCTGATTTTGGGGGCCTGCACTAGTGCTAGCCAAAAGGCTGATCTGTCCCATGGAGAGGCCAGGCCAGGTCAGGCCAGCAGAAAGGCCTGATCAAAGGGAATTCCGTGACTGGGCTTAATTCCTCATTCATTATAGCTTTGCTTGACTGTGATGGATGCAGCAATGCCAGCTCCCTAGAAGACTCACAGTGAGTTCCTCGCTGTGGAACAGCTATTCTCCCTCTCTATCCTCTCCCAGACCTTGCAGCCTCGTGCAGGGTCTTTGATCACAGCCGGACAAAGCTGACTCTAGAGATTCAGAGTTCTGCTTCTGACTGCCAACATGGCCCGAAGCCTCTTGTTACTCTTCTCTGGGCTTTAGTTCCACTTCTGCAAGTTCAGGATAAAACCTCTCATGGATAATTGCAGTGACAACAGTTCTTGAAATACCAGGGTGCTGTCTGTGCATTTCAGTGTCTCCTCCTCCGCAGTCCAGCCCTTTTCCCCTTTTGCTTTCTAGCCTGTGGGTGGGTAGGAAAGATTTAGGAACTAAGAAATGCTCAGCGATGGTGAAAGAGCAGGACATTAAGTGCACTCAGTTCTACCACACCTGTTTTTTTCAACTAATGTAACACACGCATTGTCTGTGCATTGTTTGGTAACAAGCTGGGCAGCCTTAGCTATCAGAATGTTATACAGTAGGTTCTACACTGATTGTATGAATTCCAATTGTTCCTTCCCCCAGTTTGACCCCAAGTTTTGCTTTTCTGGAGAGGAGCAGAGTTTTGAAAGACAAGGTATTTACTAAAGAGCAGATGTGCTGAAGCAGAGCTCCTCTGTAGTTCCTGTCAGTTCCCACTTTGGTTGTCCTTGGATGTTGGATGTCTCATGTCCATTGAGTGGCCAGTGACATTTGTCCAGGGGGCAATTTACACACCGTGTCACTGGAGGTGCTCAGCAGGACACTTCCTCTGGCACTGTAGAGTCTCCAAGCTGGAGAAGACGCCAAATCTGCAGAGATCCTGACTATCGTCAGACATGGAATACTCACCTAGTCAGCAACTGCCCAGCTGTTTCATGTGGTCTCCTCTCTATCAAGTCATTAAGGGATTTAGGTAGCAATTTGCCAAGAGAGAGATATTTGTGGAAATTTGCATGTGCAATCCCATGGCAGCACTGGTCTTTCCAATGTGGACTCAAAGGTGAGGGCACAAGTCCTCACTTGCACATATAGCTCCCTAAGCACAGATCATTTGGTTGTTGTTACCTTCACTTGAGCTGTACTTGATCTGAAATAGTCACATCATCCCCAAGCTGAGCTCTCAAAATATGTCTGTTAACTCAGAGACTATTGATCCATGCATCAAAATCCAGGGGTCTTGGGTTTGACCCTCAGCCACTCACATTCAGGAATACACTAGTTTTCTTTGGACTTTGCTAGATCCTAGCATGCTCCTCAAAAACAGTTGTAAGGGACAGACACCATTTGCTACCCCTTCACCCACCATGGTAACAAAACCACAACCAATGTAAAATGAATCTACTCCTCATGACCAGCAGGACAGATGGTATGGCCCCAAGTACCAGAAGCTATGTCCATCTGGGCAAGATGTGCAAGATGATTTTTCAACATTGTTCTCCCCCTTGCTCTCAGACATCTAACAGGAGGGCAGGAAGCACTGGAAAGGATTGCTTGGGATTTGTGGGAGTCTCCAATACTGGGTTTTTTTTAAGAACCTGTTAGAAAACATATGTCAGGAACAGGTTGTGGAGAGATGATCCCAGATTGTGAAGGAGGAACAGACTAAATGCTTCTTGATATCCAGCCAGCCCCAAGTTCTTTGATTCTGATCTCTCTCTTTCATGTGTGCTATCTCTGGTCATGTCTGTAGGACAGATATGAGAGTTGGATTAAACTAGAAACTGGTAATGGTGCCAGCATAGGTATCGCTCTGCTATGAAGCCATCTACAACACAGACATTTGAGATCAGCAATCAGAAAGTGAATGAAAAGTGAGATGGAAGCTGTTCATTTGATTAATTGCTCTCTGCATGGGTCCATAAGAGTTAAATCCAGAAAGGTGGTATAGAGAGGGATTAGCAGAAATGTGGTTATCAAAATGCAGAGATAAATGGAGTGAGCCTTCATAGGCCTGAGTTACCGAGTAGGGAGAGTAGCAGTTTAGAGCTGGGCTGTAAATCCTGAGAGATACCTGCCTGTTAATTAAATGACAGTCCTTGGAGGGGGAAGGAGGGGTTTGCCTCTCTCTCTGTTAAGGTACAATTAGGGAAAGTCACCGTTTGTAGATTAAGGTGTCATTTGGGGTCAGGAGGACAGGAAACCATCTCCTGTTAAACAAGGAGGAACTCTGCCAGTTAATGAGAGCATGTCAGTCCAGGCTCAGGCATCACCAGATTGGCTCGGAGGGGGAAGCTTGTCTCAGGAAGGCCATTAGCAGGCTGTGTGCACAGGGCTGTCACTGTTATGGTTTGTGTGTGCCATCCTGCTTGTGCTTACACAGGGGTGTCCCTGCAGTTGGCATGCTGGGGGGTTTATCCCCAGTGATGCAAAAGCAATCTGATCTGCCTTTCCTTGGATCACTCTCTGGTGGGGACTGTTGCTTTGTCCATGCCCACCCAGTCCTTGCTCTCTGACTCACCCTGCCTTGGTGCTGACAGCAGTGCACTTTTGAAAGCACTAAATCCTCATGCTCTTTGAAGTTTTTTCCTTGCTTTCCTTGGCAGCCAGTCCCTGAGGGCATTTGCCTTCACAACAGTAACTGCACTGCAGCTCAATAGCACAAGAGACAGGCAAAGCAGGACCATTCATCCTGCCAACGATTTTTGTTGGCACACCATGGCAATCCATTACAGATCAGGAAGTGTGTGCCCGCTGTTTTTAATCCCAGCTGCCAGCAAGAATAATCAAAAGCATCCAGTACGTCTGATGGCATCTCAGCACAACCGTAGGTAATAACATAAGAAATCAATAGCCAATTAAAACTGATCCACAGCATTTGATCTTTCATAGTGCAATGGGAACAGTAATTAATGGAGCTTCCCTGAGACAGTCACAATTCAAGCTTCCTGCCAAGACTAATGTGGTTTCTTTTTAAATGAGCTTTCCTTCCTAAAGGAAATGCCAGGCTGAGGTAGCCTCAGGGTATTTTCTAGCCAGGTCACTTGGGCCCTCAGCATTCAAAGGATTTAGGAGTCAAAGTCCCAACAAAATAAAGACAAATTGAGAAATTAGGTGTCTTCAAGGTCTTGGTCTTCATCTGTATTGATTCGATTCTCAAAAAGAAAACAGATGTTTTCATTCAGTCCCCCCCAAGGTACAAAGCAGGAAGAATTGCTACAGCAGTAGGGAATCAGTTTTGGGGAAGCACCAAGCCCATGTGATGGCTTAATGACACCCTAGAGGCAGAGCACAAGGCAGAGAAGTTCAGCAGATGTCTTTGGAGGAGAAACCTGAGAGCAACCCAGACAGCAAACATCCATGGCTTCAACATACCCGGAAGAGACCCATGAGAGTAGAAGTCTTCTGTGCCCTTCAGATTAATGCACTGCTTGCCACACTGTTTGTGCACTTCTTGCCCAGTTTGCCTGCAAACTGGAGCTACCAGGAGCTAACTGGAGGGACCAGATCCAGGCCCTATCATCAGAGCAGGCAGCTGGGATAAAGTCAGGCAGTCGATTTGCTTTTTTTGCACTGTGAATCCTGGTTTGCATACATTCAGCCACAATGTGCATGCTCAAAAAATCTCTGAGCAAATCATTAGCAGCTGTAAAGGGGGGTGTAGATACAGGAACAGTCCCCAGAAGGTGCACTGTGGGGCTCTCAATCCAGCTGGGTAGGGACCGTCCCTCGAGAGCAGTCACTGGGGGCCCTGTACCTGGTCCAGCAGCAGCAGAAGCGATGCTGCACAGCTGATCTGCCGACTGACTTCTTGGCTGATATCCAGGAACAGTGGATGCTTGGCAAAGCTGAGACATGCCACCCCTCTGTTCCTGAAAGATGGGACCTATTTTTATCTAATGCTGCATTGATTATTCAATAAGAGAGCAGAGTGGGCCAGCCGGTGTGCGTGCATGTGTGCTGCTTTCACCAGCGGGCATTTCTGCACACGCTCAATGCGCCTACTGAACTCCAGTGGAGCTCCAGCAGCTCTCTGCAGAACGAGCACACCGCTGCTGAGCAAAGAGCCACGGGGTTTGGATCTGGCTCTGAACCCCCTCCCTTTTTGTGGGGAAGGAGCTTGGCTTCCAGCACTGTCAGAGCAGCACCTGGCCTTTCACACATGTCCTTTCAACTCCACAATCCCTCACCACATCCATCTCCATGCAGTTTCCCACTGTTGCAACAGGGCTCCGGAGATGTATTTTGTCACGAATAACCATATGGTGCTCTCTGCTCCAGTGGATCAATGTATTTAGCATTTAATGAGGGCAACATAGTTAACATTTTCTGAGGGGGAAAAGAAATCCTTTTACCTTGTGAACTGCATCACGTGATTTCAAGGGTGATACGTTATAATCAGAATGATGCTTCCCTGTCACTAAATCCTGTGCTGGAATCAAGTGTTTGGTGTCCCTGGGTTAAGTTCCCATCCATGGGCAGAGGCAGAAGCACTCACCTGACTGTCACAGCTTCTACACCACAGCAGGAGATTCCCTTGTAGGCAGCTGGTAGGACCTTCCGCACCAGCTGCATAAATTGTACTGTCTAGTAAAGGCTGGAAAAAGTCCTCAGCTCTGTGCCAGGCTGTGTTTTTCCAACTGCCTTCTGTCCCGTCGCTCCTCCTACTACAGCCTCCATCCCCGCAGACATGTTACTCTTGGAGTGGAGGTGGGAGGCTGTGGTCCATGGCATGCTGTTGTGGCAGTAGCAAGAGAAGTCAAATCCATAGTCAAAGATGAGACCACAGGGGAGTCATCCCCTGTACAGAGTAAATGAGGCTGCTTTTGGTGTGTCCTCAGCTCTGTAGGGAGCCAGCAACAGAGGTAAGAAGAGATTAACATGAAGCCACATTAATCCAGTTCTGGGATTGCTTCTTAAAGTGGTGACTGATCAGTTCTTCTCCAGGAGGAATGGCTACCTACCAACAGAGCCATCTTTCAGACTGAGATACAACAGTCTGTAAGCAAGAACACTGCAAACAGACTCATGAGTGATATCAGGTCAAGCAGTGCAGGTTTTTCTTATTGATGGGAACAAATCTTGGTTTTGCTAAACTTATCCTGCATGGAAGTTACTCCCTGAAACAGTGCTTTTTTTGCTGAACCAGGACCCACCAATGACAGCCACAGCTGGAGTCCCTCTGTCCTGTGGCAGAGCTGGATCCACAGTATCCATACAACCATGCAGTGTTTGGCAGAAGTTGTTCAATAAGATTAAATAATGACAGAGATCCTGTGCCCAGTAGTCCAGCCAGAACTTTACTTTCTTGGAAGAGGTTCATCCAGCATACAAACCCACAGCAGTGACACTCAGGCAGGGCCAGTGTGGAGTGGGCAGTCATCACTACCTGCTGAATGCAGAGAAGCCTGAAGAGCCTTACTATGCCAGGTGGAACAATTCACTCTGCTCAACCATGGTCACATCACAGACCTCTCTGTGTCCTACAAGGCTCAGCTCTTACCCAGACCTTTGCTGCAGACTTAGCCACTCAGCTCCTTTCACTGCTGTCATTCTTGTCAGCTCAGCATTGCCAGATCCCGTAAGTGCATATGAACTCTTACCTGCCCATTTCAGCCTGCATCAGCATTCACTCAGCTGGGTATTGCAGCCTCTAAAGGTCTTCAGCAATGATGGGAGAACCTTGTATATCCAGATCAGGAAGGCAGAAGTTTTGTCCTCCCGGGGATTCTAGCTAGTGACAGATCAGGACTGATAGACCCTTGTCCTCTTGGCTCCTACCGCCTTCCTTAGTGTTGCATAGTGGCCTGTGTGAATCAGGAAGACATCTACAGGGGAGAAGGTGGGGTGACACTGTGGGGGAGCAGAGAGGAAAGGCTGCAGCACCCAAGGTGGATGGCTCCAGGAACTCTCACAGGAATCCTGGGGTCTGCAATGAAATATTTTGTCATGGCTCTGGAGGACAAAGCAGCCAAACACAGACTGCACTGTGGTGTGTCCTAGGGATACATTTATTCCAAGAAGCACCATGAGCACCTTCTGCCTCATGTCCCTGGGCTGCCTTCCCGCATGACGGAGGGGAAAGGTGCCCACATCTCGCTCCAACAAGGGGGTAGAAGCAATTGCAACTTCAGAGGCACTTCCAGATCCATTAGTTTAGTCTGTGTGCCCTACATTACGCTGGGGAATGCTGTGTTAAGGGTGATCTGTACTCACCTTTCTGTCTCTCCTAACTGGTCCCTATTCCTGTTACTGAATGAGCACTTGGGTGGCTGGAGCAGTCTGGAGAGATTGGTCTCAGACAGGACCCATATGCCTTAGAAAATGAAAAACTGTGAAACTATACTAATTTTTTCTTACAAAATTTCTTTTGCTAATAAAAGCAAAGAGGGAGGCACTAGTTCTACCTTCAAGAAGCAAATGTCATGTTTTGATCACTATTGAACAAAGCATTTTGATTTAGCATTTAGAGATGACTGCTCATGCTGAGTATTTTAAATTCAGTGTCAGAATTGGAATACAACATTGAAAAAAATTTCAAGTCCAAGTGAAACATTCTCACCTGTCTGAAAATATGGATGTATTCTTCCATCCTGGGGGACAGCATGGCTTTTTCAAGTCTCACTCCAAGCAAGTGTGAAGCCATATTTCCAAGCCCTACACAAACAGTACTGTTGCCCAGCTTTGCCTTTAAAGAAATGTCCCAGGTACAGCTGAGGATGCAGCATGACTACATGGTCAAAGTACCATTAGCTACAGGATGGAAAGGTTCAGGATCCGGACCTGGAGTACTGACTGTCATGGTGTAAGTGTAGTGAAATGGAAGCCGTGTGCTTTTTCTCTCCTCACCACAAGTATCCACCTCTGTGGACTTTTGTCAGGGAATGTCTGGAAAGAGAGACCCAGATACCAGGGTGTGCATTTGGCCAGTGCTCTGTTCAATCCAGTTTGAAATGATTCTCTATTCCCTTCTTTTAAGGACCTAAGAGTATCTGCCATGCACACGATGAGTGACTTTCGCCTCTTGTGCACAAAGTCCTTTCAAGATGTGGGGTGGTGTTCTCATGTCCATTTTAAATTTGGGGAAAAAAGGCACCAAGAGGGTCTATATAAACCTAACTACAAATCAAGGAGGGGAAGCTTTAAGAGAGCAAGTGGGTATATGGGTAATGCCTCCAAGCCCTATCCCTCCTGTACTGGCACAGTTAAGGGTAGGCTCACAAGTGGGGAATGATGCTGGAGATGTATGATTCAGAAGCAAGGCTGTTTAGCCGGTGAAGCTCCAGTCTTTATTTATTTATTTGATTTTTCCAGGAAGAGTCTCATTTATTGCTGCCTGCATAGCTAGAGACTGCCCTTTGCTCCTCTGCTTTATCGTGCGCTATGAATTAAATACCACAGTAGTACAAGAGCCCTTAAGGACACAACATCCATTTTGCCATAGCTGTCCACAGCCAGTTGAGTTTACAGGAGTGCTTTTGTTTATGGTTTGACTACTGCCTGAGTGAGGATTTCTCTGGGTTTTATTTTACCTGTTTTTGCTGTTATTTCTTGGTTTGTTTTTTTGTCCCAGTTTTGAGGCAGGGTGTAAAAGTGCTAGTCTGGGTAGGGCAGGAGAAAGTTGTGGTGGTTGGTAGCTTCTGTGCTTACAGCTGAAAATACTGTGGCGTTTCCAGGGTGATGGTGTTGCTGTGTGCAGTTCCTGGGGTCAACCCAGCTCCTCTGTCACAGATGGAATCCTGCAGACTGATGATGTGCTGCAAACAAACCATGTGGGAGTACTGAATGAAAAGGACTTTCCTGTCCCTTGGACACCTATCAGCTCCTTAATTTTGCCAGTCTTTCCTCATTTTGGGGCCTTACCAGCTCAGCCCTACAGGGCCCAGCACCTGTGTTGTAGAGGAATGTGAGGGTGAGCAGAGGACATGAATGAGGATGGCTGTCCTGGGATGAAGTTAGCACCTCACAGAGAAGCTGGCATCTATCTGGCAGACATAAAAGCTCCCCCAATGCCCCTACAACATACTGCCCCGAGCTCCCACCAGCTCCCCAAACCCGATGACAGGCGGTCCTACATGTCCTCATCCCACTGGATAAAAGCAGTCCTCTATCCCCAGCTACAAATGTATGTGGGTTGGACTGCTCCTGCTTCTGAGAGGAGCCCATAGCACACTGCACACATGGATCATTGCTGCTTGCTTGTGTTACACAAACTCATGACATGCTGCAGTGTCACGACCTGGAAATTGTCTCTTCCCATATAGCTCAGCAGCATCCTGGAAAATCACAGTGCTGCCTGGAGGAGAGATGCTGCCAGCTGTCATGCAAAGCACTCCCATCAGTAATAAAAGAGCTGCCTCCTTTCCCCAGCTCCCCATGCTCGGCCCCAGCATGGCAGGGGGCAAGGTCTGCCATCATTGCTCACCTGGTGGAACAGCAACTGTGGGGACCCTCTAAGATGGCGCCGCGCTGGATCCATCTCCCACCCAGCAGGGCTCTTGCTGAGTCTGGAGGACGGTCTTAATGGCTGCAGAGAGCTTGGGGCGTAGCATAACCACCCGCCCAGATGGGACCTGCTGCTCCTGTTGCTCTGCCAGATGGAGCGGAGGAGGCAGGGAAGGAGAAGGGCTCTTGCTGCCTTTGTGGGGGGTCCTGGCCCACCTGGGGCTGAGGAAGCTTTGAGGCAGAGCTGTCCTTGAACCTCAGCTTGCATGAGAGGAAACAAGCCGTAATAAGCACAAGATTTGCCTGTTGGTCAGCAGTTGAAGGCTTGGGGGCCAGCCTGTTTATGCTGTTAATGACCCAAAATGGAAGAGTCCATACCTCCATAAAATACCTCCCCAAGACAGCTGAGAGCACTTTTTTCATGCAAACTGGTGAGGACTCTGCCCAGGCCATGGCGTTCTCACCCTTGAGGGGCTCAGTTCAGTTTTGCTTGAGTCGTGGCTTCTGTGGTCTGAGGAAAGCCAAGCATGGCATACACATCAGCATGAAAGCCGCCTGCCAGTGGAGCCCCATTACAGCAAATGCACTTAACGGGAAATGGGCAGGAGGAGGAGTGTTTTGTCTTCCCCAGACCCACAGGCTCCATGATGGCACATGATGGTCAGTAGCACTCAACAGGGTCCAGCCATGTAGCTGCCACAGTTCTGCCAAGCCAAAACACAGCCCAGCTTTGTACATATTTAATCAGTTCTTTAGATATTAAAAAATGTGCATGGAGAATGATTGATAAGAAAATGACTGATTATAATCAGCTACTTATTTTTTCCATACGCTAAGCATTCACTTGAGCTCTAATCATTATGAATACACTTTCATTTTATGCTATATGTCATTCAGTGCTGGACACTTCTCAGCTTGCACATCCTCCTTGTACAGTTCCAGCATTATTCAGTGGAGATCTTTGCTAGATGTCTTGTGGACTGGAGACATCCTGCTCAGTGATCCAGTGTCTTGCAACTACCAGAAATATCTAAAAGACAGCACCAGAGGTCCCAGGTTATCCACTACCTGAACTTCTCCTGTATGCAGGATAGACTGTCCACTAAGCTCTTGAAACGTTCTGGGGACAAAATTTACATTTTGGAAAACAGGTAAAATTTATGAAGGAGTCTATACTCCCTATTTGATCCACCTGAAAGCAAAGAATCCCTGAAAATCTGGATGTTGCAGTAGTTTGTATGAAAAGTGACTGTGCGATGAAAGCATTCCTGAGCTGAAGTATGCTGTGAGGATAATGGACTCCAGAAAAGCAGTGGCAGCAGCCTCAGGGGGCCAGAGCAGGGAGTCTCTTGGGAAGGGAATCTGAAAGATAAAAGAGCCGCAAACAGCTCGCAGCTGCCAAAAGGGATGATACTAAAGGCACAACAGCAAACTGTGCCTGTGCAGGGGAAAGCTCAGAAGCGTGGGAAGAGAGCTCTGAGGCTGCATCAGGAGCTCTTTGAGGACCCAAAATCAGAAGCTGCAATCACACAAAAGGCAGAAAGAAGAGCCTGCAAATAATGAAAAGTCTCTAGAAATCACACAGGCATGGGGAGCCATCAGAGCTGAATCCCAGGATGACCATTCAGAGATACAAAAGGCAACAAGAAATGGGTCCATAAGCATATGTAAAGTAAGAAGAACAAGGCAAGTCTAAGAGCTCAAATAATATTTGATACAAAAAGGGCCAAAGAGTTAAATGTTGCTTTTGTTTCTGTCTTCAAAACTTAACTAAAATAATTTTAATGAGGAGAAAGGAGCCCAGGGCAGAATCAGAAAAGAACAGACTCAAAAATATTCAAACGGAGTAGCTCTGTCCTTGTCAGCACATCCTAATGAACTTTAGAGGAAGCTGCAGGAGCAGTCTCTGACCCATAAACATTTCATCATCAGGAACTTGGGGAGTATGCAGGAGGTACCAGGCAGGTGGGGAAATGCAAGCAGATTACCTAAATAAAATCTCTATCATTAAGGAAGGTAGGAACTGAGGATCAAGGAAACAAAGGGCAAATCAGCTTAACTGATTCATAGGAAGATATTAGAATAATTTTTTAACTAACCAATTGATGAGCATGAGACTATAACCATATCTAATTTGGGAGGGTAATTGTCCTAGTGATTAAGGAGGAAGCAGTCAGTTTGATACGCTGTGACTTGGACAGTGCTTTTGGTGCTTTGCCTTAAGATTCTCCTAAGCAAACCAGACAAATGTGGTCTAGATTAAATTACCATAATGCAGGTGTACAGTCAATCAGAAAACTGCTTTCTCAGTAGTTGTCAGTAGTGTACTGTAAACTGGAAATACGTTTCAGGTAGGACTGTTTTGGACTCTGCTCTCTTCAATATTTTTATTAATGGCTTAGATAATGAAATACGAAGTGCTGTTATAAAATTCACAGATGACACCAAGCTTGGAAAGGTTGCAATCACTCTGGAGGATCAGATCAACATTTGAAATGATCTTGGCAAATTGGAGAAATCAGCAAGATGGAATTGAATAAAGAGAAGTGCAAAGTGCTACCCTTAGGAAGGAGAAATCAGAATCCCAAACACAAGCTGGGCCAGGCAGTCACACTGCCAAAGACAGCAATTCTGTGACATATCAGTTTATTTCATCAGGGTATTGAAAGGAAGGTGGGGTATACAGTGCTGATTCTGCACCTCTTTGCTCTGGGGACTGCACCCTCCTGGGAAGTTTACATGGAGAAAAAGGGGGACGAAATGAAGAGGTTCTGAAGATGATGAACAGGAGGGAGGTGAGGGAGGGCATTACCTGATTCCCCACCTGGTCAATTCCAATGTTCACATCTCCCCTCCCAAATCAGCCCAAGTGCAGAGTCCCCCTGGTGCCATGACATTACTTTCAATTACGAATCTACCTCTCCCCACTCCTTAGTTCACCCTCTTCCCCACTAGGAAGTCTAGGCCACTCAAGGATTTTAAGACGCTAGGTTATTCGAAGAATGTGTCATATTTAGCTGAAACTGACCCTACCACAATGTTGAGGGATGCCAGATACTAGGTGCCCCTTTCCCAGCCTGTATTTCCCAGAAAAGGTTCCTCTGGCTCTCTTTTCTCAGTTTATCACCAAAGACTGTCTTGCATCATGGATGAGGGATAAAGTACAGAGGATTGCACTGAAAAGCAGTATGGATTTGAAGGGTCCAGTGGGAGCTCAGTGACTCATCTCCTACGTACTGTGAGATACTTGCGAAGCTGGGGTGAGGCAGAGATTCATGGTTATTGCTAAAGCATTTTTTGGAATGGAGTGATCTCATGGGGACTATGAGAATTTGGGAAGGGGTGGGGCAGCCTAATGAGTAAATGCGGAGTGCAGAGCAAAAGTCAGTACACTTTACTGTACTGCGCTAGAATCCTATGGTTCAGGAATATAAATTAGCTAAAAGAGACCATCTGTGGTTATGTATGGCCCCTGCAGTGTGCAGAGCCCATCAGGGAAACATCACTCTACTGGCTTTGTTTTTACGCTCTTCCTTGTAGTGTTGGCCACTGCTGGAGGCAGGGTGCTGGAAGAGACAGACCCCTTGTCTGAACAAATGCATCCACCTTTCTGCTCTTAGGTTAAGATAAAAGGTGGCTAAGGATGGAGCATATAGGATGAGATTAAGGCAAAGAGATAAATGAGGGCTGAGCTGCTGGAGCTTTGGAAACAAAAGTGGGGGAATTTGAGATTGCCACAAAAGATTAAAAAATTCACAGAAAGGGAGGGAAGGGTTTGTGTATGCAATGATGTCAATAGAGCGAAAGCCCAGCAATGAAAGTGTTATCATCTCCCAGCAGGATTGGTTTACCTTGGCCTGAGCCACCAATGCTGTGGATGCAAACCTTAAGCTTTGATCACAGCTGCCATAATCTTCCCCTGACACCCAGCAATGAAAGCAACAGAAACAGTCTAAAGCATGGAAGCTGTCTGGCTGAGGTGAAACTGCATTTGGAAAGGAAACCAAAGGGGGAAAGTGCTACTGAGGATGGAAACAAGAGGTGACAGCTCAGGTAGCAGGACAGGGGCTTTATGAGAAGCAGGACAGAGGAACTGGCTGGAGCAGAGTGTGATTTTTCTTCCTAGTTAATATGAGTGTCAGCACAGGGGTGATGTACCACTTACTGTCAGTAGAAGCATTGTTTTGGTGGTTTCTTTGCTGGCAAACAGGAGAAACAGTTTCTACCCCAAGAATTTACCTGTCTCTTTCAAGAAAATGCATGGCAAGTGTTAGAATAAGAGGAAGGTTAATTAGAGGCTGAAAGTCCTGGTGAAAAGATCACTTGGTGGCAGAGGCTAACAATGTGCAGAAGGTGACTTTCTGGGAAACTGCTGCTCCAAAGTTGCCTTAAATTGGAGGTTCACAACCATGTGGGTTAATCTCACAGGATAGGGGTACACCAACTGATCCCTTCTTACCCATTGCACAGTTGTCCTTGTCTCACATCTGGGTTTTGCCCATGTTCTTCCAACAGCCCTTCTAGCCATTGGGCTGAGGCCCTCTCTCTTGACCAGTCTTGCCACAGGCCCACTGATGGCAATGTACTTCTGTCCTGATTAATCCCAAGAGACAAAGGGCCACCTGCACACAGCCCATATGTGTCCACCCTCAGCACTAAGAGCATTTCCTTGCACAGAGACTGCTCACGTGGATCATGATGAGGTGTGGGCAGGTTTTGCAAGGCTCAGAGAAATCCTACAGTGACATGAACCTTACCTCTGGGCCATGATACTCACCCTTGGTCATGTTCACCTTTCTAACTCTTGCATTTTAAGAGTCCAGAAGCTCAGGGTTAGCTGTGGCGATCAGTAGAACATGGAAATTAAACTGTTTTCACCAGTGCTAGCTCTGTTGCAGACTGCATCTCGATCATCTGGAAAAGAAACAGTCCAGTTATTCTTGCTCTGGGATGAAAATGAGAGTGAGGGTGGGGGGTAAATGGTAGAGGTAAGTCTTTTCCCAGAGTCAGCAGTTGTCACCTTGCTCTCCCAGATGCTGTGGGCATGCACTGATTGGGTATGCAACTGCACTGACACCACCCTTGCCTAGCCAACCTGTATTGATGTTGCTTACCTGTTGCTTTAAATCTAACCTGGAACCAGGCCCTGTGCACTTTGGGGCTGGGTCACTTACTGTGATAGTTTTGTGTAAGAGCAGTGGTTAGGTGCTGGGTACTCTCCCATGTATAATAAATGAAAGGAAGCATAAGATACCAACATAAACAATGTGTACGATTTTGGTATAACCTATTGTCAAGGTATTGTTGTGTTTGCCTGTGCTGTGAAGCCCAAAGCAGCTTCTCAGCTCTGGGAAATAATCCCTGCACCCAGGATAATCACTAGTCTCTCCTGCCTGGACTCTACCAAGCTCCGTAGGGCTGACCATGATCTGACCTTCTGCATGGACTCAATAATAATAAAGCCACAAGAGAAAGAGCAGAAGAGGCCAATATATGGAGAGAGTGAACACAGTGAACAGAGATCAATAAGGTTTCCTGTACATATTGTTCCAGATTCAGCATGTGTTAATTCGGAGCACTGCACTGGGTTAGCCCTACCATGTTAGCTCAGAGATACTCTGTCTTGTTCTGGGAACAGCACAGCCACATCAAGGTGGCAGTGCAAGCAGAGGCATTAGAAATTTCCTTTTTTTTAAGACTTTGCTGTCAGGTTAATGACCCCATCACATAATATGGGCTGTCTGCAGCTTCAGAGCCATCTGGGAAATCTTTTCATGGCACAAGCCAGTGCAAGTAGAAATGTCTAAGAATGCCCTGTTTCCATCAATGGCCACAAACAGACATGAGTGAAATAAGAACAAGACAAGTGTATATTATAGTTGCCCTGAATATTATTTCTAGCATTCAACAGCTTTCAGCTAAAGGAATTTCTTCTGGTGCTGGTCCAGCCAGGTCTCTACATGAGAAAATGGGAATGGGAACAGCACATCTTCAGTGCCCACGTTCCATAGGAGTTTCATTTCACCAACGCCACAAACAAGGGATTTCATGGGGCAGGCAACAATCTGGACCAACACATTTTGCATGAAACTCACAGAGATTTTCCTTCCAAAGAGGATGGTTTTCACAGAGGATCTGTTGAGAACAGATTTTTTGAAGCAGAAGAGGGTGAGATAAACTTGGAAGGAGACGAAAAGGACCAGGCCACTACCAGAATCCATCTGAAATTCTCATATAGACATTTCTGCCTTGAAAAGAGAGAAGTGCGCAGAGAGAAGTTCACATCAATCTGCTATCTTCCCCACATACACATCATTTGGCTTATGGAATAATTGCTTCTAGCTGGACACTTCTAGTTGAATACAGTTCTTCCTGAAGGATTTCCAACTTAAGTCTGGCATTTAATTGGAAAGTTTCACCTCTGTAAACAAGAATGATCCTTGAGGGAAGGGTGTTTCTGGAACAGAACGCACAGAGCTGAATGTAGGAATTCCAATCCTAGTTTATCTCAGGCAGACAAAATTTGTTTCGATGGGAGCATTAAGCATCCTGCAGCTTGATATAAACTCATGGACTCTTGCTTACTCTCGGCATTTACTCTTGCAAATGAATCATTGTTACTTCCGCCTCCCTGCCCACCCCTCTACTTCGTTCCTTTTTAATTTTACAGCTTCCTGAGCTTGACACTGGGAAATCGATAAGTAATTTAGAGCCCAGTAAATACAGATGAAAACAAGTTATTTTCTACTTTTATAAATATTTGGAAACCAAAATTATCTAAGAAAACAGGTGCTCAGTTGACTCAGCAACCCATCCATCAGCATCACACAGTTAATTGCATAAGATCATAAACATTTATAATTAGAAGGCAAACAAACAAGAATTTTATAAACAGCCCTCTTGAATCAGGCTGCGCATTAAATATTTGTGATAAGGTAATTAAGAATAGATTTACAATCCTGGCTCAGTGTTTAATACTTCGGAGAATGGATTTGATTCTGTGGAGAATGTTCTACAGCCAAGGAGAAAACATTCGATTTTGGCTCTTTTATCCAAGGCTTAAAGTGGTCTCAGAGAAACATTGGCTCTGTCATTGATCAGAGTGGAATTTCATTCATTACAGATCAGACAGCTCATTTAAATATATGTCTAATGTCCATTGTCATGGGCTGAGCCACTTCAGGCCTGCTTCAAAGCTCTGTCTCCTTGGCTGGATCTGCAGGCTTTCCCTAAGTCCTGCTTTATATGGTTGATGCTTTGATCAGAATATGTCAGAATTCTCAGCCGTGTTTCAAGTACAGAGGAAAAACCACATTTTTCTATTATGACATCATGGAGTTTGGTTATGAAAAGCTGGCATCACTACAGGATTACAGCTGTGCAATCTCAGTGGTCTATGGGAATCAGAGGGAAGATCTCTCTCATACTCTAGTGCCCAGTGCCATTCCCTGTCCCAAAATAGCCAGATCTGCATACTTAAACTATCCAATGTAATTACTTCTACAGCCAATAAGCAGGCTCAGCACCCCATTACAGTGAATGTGAGAGTCCCCTTGAAGCTAATCTGTGATCAAGTCAGCAAGTCTTAAAACCAGAGAGGCTAGAAACAAAATCTGTACTGAAGCTAGGGTTTTAACTCTGTAAGATCAGATGCAGACCCTAAGAAACCAGGTGGCTGCATCCCATCAGTGAGTAATGGGGAGACCATCCCTAAGGGTTGGATGACCTTCAGATATTTTGGGTTTTAGTATAGCATGGGTTTACTCCAGTAATTATCTAGCATCACAAACTAGAAGAGTCTGGAAAAGGTGGGTGGGGGTTAAAGCTGTAGCATTCGATTCATCAGGGATAGCTGTAAACCATTTTATTCTGTGGTGACCATCATCTCTCCACACATTGCTGGTCAAGGCAACCTCCTTGTTTAGGCATGATTTTGCTTCTTATTTCTTGTGGGTCTTTCGTTCTTTGCTCTTGTATTTATATGCTTGCAACAGGCAGGCAAGAGAGCTGCTCTTCCTCAAAATGTTCCTGATAATCTTGATCCTGACGAAGAACAGTGAAGCCATCATTATTAAGAACAATGAAGCTATCCGTGTGCCAACTCACCCAGTCCTACCTGCTGGTCTGGCTTCAGTTACACAGGACATAAAGACACTTTCCTAATGGACAGATTGCTGCAAAACAAGGGGACTCAGACCCCCCACATTCTGCATGAATCCCACTCTCTAGCAAAGCTTGTTAATTATATTACAGTGTGTCAGCTAAGCCAGTCTACATGAGATGCTGCATCTTCCTCCAGCCTCAGTGGGGAAGAACAACACAGTGTTGCAGTCACTGCTGGACCTAGTATTTTCAAAGGGTCTAGCCAAAGCCTGGCAGCTTGAATAATAACAGAGCTTAATTCTCAAGCACCGCCATTGTCTAAACAACTTATAACATTAGTTAATCTTTCAATCTTCTTGCAAGGGTGGGGAGGATGACAGAGACCTCTGGGAGGTGAGCTAACTGCTGGGTGGAAGGGCCTGAGCTGCTCACACTCTTTCAAATGCTGAGATCATTACAAGTCAGGTGTCCTACAGCCCAGTTCCATCCCCTGGACATCAGCTCTGGTATTTGCAGATGGATAGCAGGACACATGCATTACGTGCGTACTCAGCGCACACATGGTGTAAGCTCATCTGCCCTTTCTTTCAAGCGTGTTGTTTTCCCCCTTGGTAGGGAGCAATGATGTACGATGAGGTACCTGCTCTGCAGATGAGCAAAACTGCCTGGGATGACAAACCACTTACAGGTATAGACAGACCCTTTTTTTGCTCGATTGCCGCCTCTGGCCTCCATGTGCGTGTCTGCTCTGCTGCTGTGTGTGTGGGGAGAGACTCGGGCTGTGCACACACATGACGCTGGTGCAGCAGACGTCACTGGCACGTCAGACCCAGATACACCCCCTCCAAACACAGCCGTTAGCTCAGTGAATCATGCCTATGCAGCATGCAAAACTAGCCCAGTGATAGATAAACCTCGGGCGTTTATTGGTAAACAGATACTGTTTTGCTGTAAGAGCATCACTCATTCTGCTGCATTTACGATCCATTTATTGATTGCTGAGGTAAAGCTGTAATCCTTTTAATTCAGGGGAAAAGGGATCCAGCAGAGCAGGAGCACCGGTGCTCTTCCAGTCGGTAATTAAAATACATGATTTATTGTTGAATAAACACTGGCTGAGGGAGAGCTGAGCTAACCAGCTAGCTGGGGGCAGGATGCTGGGGTAGTTTTATGGTTCTTTCTAAAGTTTTGTTTCTGTTTTATGTTTATTTCTTTCCCCCTTCCCTCCAGGTCTAATAATACACGAAGGGCCCTCGGTTTACCGGATTTTTAAACGGTGGCAGGCGGTCAATCAGCAGTGGAAAGTGCTGAACTATGACAAAACAAAGGACATGGAGGAACAAAAAACAGGGACCAGGACAAATCAGCGCCCCTCCTCCCAAACCACCCACTCGTCCTCCACTGGTGGTACAGCCACTAACTCCGCTCCAGCCGACAGCGGGGCACGGGCTGCCGGCCATGCCACAGGCACCCTCTCTGACCACCACTGTGCTTATACCATCCTGCATATACTCAGCCACCTGAGGCCTCACGAACAGAGGAGTCAGTCTAGTAGTAACAGAGAGCTCGTCATGAGGGTCACGACGGTCTGAGCCGAGGAATTCAGGAGGCCTTAACACGAAGTGGAGGAGACAAAGAACTCGTAAAGCAGAGGAGCATGGTGTGCCTTTTTCTTTCTCTTTCCTTTTCTTTTTTCTTTTTTCTTTTTTCTCCTCTCCTTTTCTTTTTCGGTAACTGCACAAGATATAAGAGGCGGCACCTGGCCAGCTGAGGAAAAAAGCAGGTGGAGGGAGAGCTGCACACTCATGCTAAAGAGGTTAATGTTTTCCAGCCAGTTTAAAAAAAAAAAAAAAGAAAAAAAAACAACAACACAAATCACAAAAAAAACCAACAAAACAAGTGCAATACAGACTACAAACTGAGTAGGCAGAGTTCTGGGGAAGCAGAGGAACAGACGGTTTAGCATGTCTTACAAATCCTATTACCTGGAATAGGTAACGCTCTGTACACACGCCCCGTACACACACACACGTGCACACAAACACACACACACAGTGTGAGATTTATAAAAACAAGGAAGGTAACAAAGTATTTGGAGTATTTTTATTTTCCAGACTGTGATTAACCAGGGCTATGAGTTGTTTCGTTTCATGAGTCACTTTGGAGCCTTGTTCGATTTACCATAGGATATCTGAAGTGAAATGGCTGGGGATTTTTCAGTACTGATTTACAGAAAGAGAGATTGAATCATCCCACCAAGAAAATCTAACAAAACCCAGGCGTACCCAAATTTCACCAAAAATCCTGTTTTTTTCATAATGTTCCTGACAAGGGGTTTGTGAGGGTGGAATTGGGAGCGGGGAGGGTGCTCCATGACCTATAGGCATTTTTGGCAAATTTTGTACAAACACTCCGCAGGTGTTTCAAGCACAAGTACTGGTGTGACTTATGCCTTCATAACCCCAAATCCAGCATCCAAATCTTGCCACTCACACGCATCATTTTCCATGCAGACATTCCAGGTTAATTTTCTTCCATTTTACTCCGATCACAAGAAGCTGACCCATCTCAGTGGGTTTCTGCTTCCTTGCTGATTCAGACACTCATGCATTAGAGATGTACATCTTTTTTTTTTTTGTTGTCTGTATCCCTGCTGCTCGATTTGCAACAGTCTCACTCAGTCTTGTAGGCTGAGCCTTTCACATCCAGTCTGTTAGTTTATTACAGAGTCTATTCCATTCAATCATTCAAGAGAGAGTTAGTCTGAAGAGGGAGCACAGTTGCTGATTGAATATATAACACTTCTAATAAGTCTCCTTCTCTGGGATATATCCTCGAAGGTACTGGTTGCTCTTCAGGAACATTCTCTTTCAATGCACAATGGCTGAATCATTTGTGGATATTAAAGGGACACTGTCAAGTACTTTTTAAATAGTTTTTAGGGTTTGGGCTTTTTTTACTCTCCATTGTTTGTAATATTCTCTTACAAGCTTGAAAATAAAATTTCTTTCCCTACCAATTTTGTCCTTTTCCATTTGGGCACGTATCGTTCTCTCCACTCACCCCATTCCTTTCACCATCCCCGTCCTTCTCCCCACCTTTCTTCTGTGACAGGAGAAAATCCATGTTACTGATTTCCTGCTGACTGTCCTTGTTCTATGGAGGGTATGTCCCAGCTCTACAGGGTTGAGCTGTTTTGCCAGTGCAACTGCCACAAAGAAAGTGTAAGAGCAGGAACCCTAAAAATACAGACATTAGCTAATTGAGGAGCAACAGCTCAGCAGTCCCAAAACAATGAACCTGTAGTGATCAAGCCTGAACCAGCTCCCCCCAAAATTAAGATAGGGACTTCAGCCAAACTGCATCCATCTAGCAGCAGTGCTGAGCAATGTTGCACAATGGCTGTGTCCAACTGCCCTCTGTCATTGTACCAGCACCTTCTGCAGCTTCTGTTGGATCCAGGGCAAACGTGAGCCACCAGCTCCTTTGGCAGCTAGGCCATCATGGGTCTGGACTGGAGAAGGTGTCGAACTTCAGCCTCCGGGTTCGAACACACCAGCCATTCTGCAACGTTGAAGATGGAGATTAGCATCTTAAGGCAGGTCGTATTTTTCACCTCAATTACTTGACAGTGTCCCTTTGAATATCAGAATGCAACAAAACAGGTACTTCTCTGGCAGAGAATGTGGGAGGTGAAACACCAGCCGAGAAAGTTGACTTACTGAGGACCCATGTGAAACACCATGGTTTCTGAGGCCGCTGTACCTTTATCTGACCAATCTTACTATCTACCAAAGACTGCTTTTGGCAGAGGGGAGGGAAGGGATGTTGGTGGGTGGAGGGAGAGGGAAGGGGCAATTCCTATCGTCTCTAAAAACAGCTACCCCCAGAATGAAGGTGTTGCAACGAACGGTCTCTGGAAGAACCGCTTCTGATCCACAGTAGAGTGAAACCTGGCCAAAACAAGCAAACACAACAGCCTCTCACCCCCATGCCTGTCCTGGAAGCTGTCCTCTTTCCAAGAGATGAGTAATTATGGTGGTTTTGGGAAGGGGGAAGCATATACAGCCAAAGGGACAGCTGTCAGACATGATGTTGTTTCCCTCCCTGCTCTCCGTTCATTTAATATGGAGAAGTCAAATTCCTTTAATTTGGCTAACAGCTAAAAGTTTATGAGGTCAGAAGCACAACTTGCCGTGAAAGAGTGGTGTGATCTAGTACTCTGAGCACACAGGATTCTGCATACTCTCACTCCAGCTCTGCCACCGACTCTGTAGCCTTGGGCTGTTTGGCTCAGTCCCCCCTCCACTCAAAGGGGGAATAACAATACGTACCTACCTCACAGGGGTGTTGTGAGAATCCACGTTGGTAAAGCCTGTTGAAGTGCTATGTCTACCACCGGTAGTCACGAAGCATGTGGTGGGGGTGAGCAGCGCTGCCCTTTTGCTGGTTACAGTCGGAATCACTCAGCGGGAGTCCCATCGGCCCTCTCCTGCTTGGAGATCCTCCTTGATCCGAAGCGGAGGGTGTCGTCCGAGTGCCCTCTCCTCCATTGCATGACATTTTAAGCGGCTGTGAGGTGCAGGGTAGTGACAGACATGAAGTCCTACTTGACCAGGGATTTGCTACAACGTTTTCTATATCTGTGGGGTTTGTTGGTTTGGTTTTTCCATATATTGTGCTTAGAAATAAACTTTCCACTTAGGGCTGGCGGTTCGGGGTCTCTTCTGTTGCATGGCAATGTATACAAGTCTTATTGTCTGTCTTACTGTGCAAACGATCCCGCAGCCCAATTTCAGAGATGGGTATGATGGTCTGAGCCTTTTCATAGCGGCATAAGACTCAAAAGCCTGTCTAGACTGTTTAATATTTAAACAACACTATTGAACTTGTCAATTGTATGTGTTCTGTGCAATACGAAGCATGTCATTAGCTGGCTTGATGGGCAGAGGGGCTAAAGGAAGGTCAAAACTTGTTCAAAGAGCTTCATACATGTGCCAGCATGGAGCCGAAGGGCTTCCACCAGCAAAGCAAACTCGAGGAAGCCATTGGAAACTGTTTTCAGAACAGTTTACTCCAGAACAAGGTAATTCTGAGTTTATGAACTTCTAGGCTGCCAGCCTGAGAGAACAAATGCAAATTTAGTGTGGTATTTGGGGTTTTGGATTCTCTTTTTCTTTCCTCCCCAAAGTATTGATGGCAGAAATACTGATGAGGGTCTCTTGCTTCCAGAGCACAGTTCTCTCGTCTCCCACAACCTCCTTGTGCCATCCCTTTTGTGCTACTATGCAGGACTTTAAAAGGTGCAAATGGAGACAGTACGCTCCCAAGACATGCAGAATACATTGTGTATTGGGGGATTCTAGCAGACAGAAGAGATGGGGCACAGCTATGCTACAGAAGGCATCTCTTCTTCCCCACGTCTTTCCTCTAGTCTTCTCTGCTGGGTTCCTGAAGAGACATTCTCTGTATTTTGTTAGAAAGCAGTCAGATCAGCTTCCACCGACAAACAAAGCTTACAGAGTTTGGCAGCTGTTTCTCCCAGTGGAGAAAATTCCAGGTCCTATCACTGTGGAGACCCCTCAGTTCTTGGGCTTTGTGGTCCTCCAACACCGTTTGGGGGTGGTCAGTGTGGAGGACTGTGTTTAGCCATCATCAGAAATCGTGTGTGTGTGGTCCTGCTCATTCTTGTGATTTCTGCTAGTCCCCTGATTTTCTGTCGGTTTTGACAGGTCTTTCTGGTAATGCTCTTCTGGTTATGCTCTTCAGAGGTGTTTTGCTCTGTGTCAGTTGCCAATGCTATTCTTGCCTACTGAAACATCAGTGCTGGGCTCCAGCTTCCACAGCTCTTCTGTTCTTACCATCCAGTCTGTTGGTAAATACCCACTGCCAAGTTCAGACCCTCTTCCTCTGTGCCTGCAATGGCTCAAGCACATGCACTAAGAGAACACAGGGACCATTAAGAGTCTGTACCAATACTCAGACTCCATAACCATCAGTCAGTCCTCTTTGATATATATTCACTTTGCCAATCTCAGTGCCTGCTGAGCATATTGCAAGCAAAACCCATATACCCATCTAACACTTGGTTTCAAATTTCAAATGTCAGAAGTAATGGACTGTTTTTCAAGTAAATCAGGTGTGTTCCCTGAAGGAAAGAGCATCACAGATTTGAGTCAAGAGAGACGTTGGCTGTCCGCTATGTTTTTACTCGGGGAGACAGAAAAATACTACTCATGCCTGTGAGGTCCCTTCTCAAAGCCCTTGTATCTGGCAGCAGTAAAATGTCAGAGCCAATGCCTGTAGATGGAGGACAATTCTGAAGACTTTCCAGTTCTGAAGACTGTCCCCTGCCCATATGTGGTGGTCAGTCATTCAAGCATCTTCTCTTTGTTTTCCTCAAGATAAAAAACATTATTTTGACTAAGCAAAGTACTGCTACTCTTCAGTGTAGGAGGAGGCTGCACCGTTAGCACTTCCAACCTGTGGTTCATTCACCAGGACTCCTGCACAAGGAGATCCTTGTGAGAATGCATGGTGAGAAGACCTACTCCTTCCTCTTACTATTATATGTTGGTCAAGTACTTAGAGGGAAATAATCAGCAGTGCAATTGCCTTAGTGCCTACAGGCTGAGTATCATAACCTCCTCCCCGCTATCACCTCACCTGTGATGGCTCCATCTCATTCCTGAGCCAACAGATGCCTCATCCCCTCTGCTGTCCCTAGACTCCAGCCCTGAAGATCTCCTGAGCAGACAGACACAGGATTCCTCAGACTAGTTTTAGAATCTTCTACATCCTTCAGGTATCCAGACAAGCAAATTCATTTAATTGATAGGCAGTGACATATTTGAATCCTGAGAGGAGAAACAAGTGTAGGAGCTTATTGCATTGACCTTCACCTCTTCTTCCACGTTGAAGGAGATGTAGTGAAAACATCAGTTGGTTTCCATATGACAGCAATGAGCTGATGGCTCTAGGAATATTTCCCTCAATAATGCAAGTCTGACACACTGCAGTTACTGAAAGCAGTCTTTGATCTCACATCTATCATGCTGGATACAAGGAGAACAGAATCTGACACTTTTGTGCTGTTTACACAAACATCAAAAACTATCTTAGTTCATTATTCAAATTTCCTCCAGGTCAGTGGGTGAATTTCTCCTTTGATGACAGAATGATGTTTTCTCTTCTAGAACTGGAATTGCAAGATAAAATATATGTAGACATATACATATATATTTATAAATGTTATCTTGAAAACATAAAGAAAAGAAAAAAAACCACAAATAAACCTGAAAGAATACTTAACTGTATTAAATAAGTCTTGACAGCAGCTAGGGAGTTGCTGTGTGGAAAGTACGACATATGATTTGACTTCAGGCAAAAAGAAGACAGAAGAGGGAAATGCTGTTATGTGACCTCTAGCCTGTCTCTGGTTCATGATCATTATTGTATAGCATTTAACTAATGCAGAAGTATGTGGAAAACAGACACTCAGCTCCAGCAGCGGGAAACAGACAGAAGACCCCTCAAACTTATCTGAGCCATATTCAAACAAGCACAATGATGCAAAAGCACAAACACCTGCCATCACAACTGTTTGAGAAGAGATGGATATCTGAACAGGGACAAGGACTCAGAGAGTAATTCTTTTCCAAGCCACATTGACAATATTTTCCCCAGCTGGTTTACTTCTTATTATTAATCCTTATTTTCCCCAAGCATCTTAGGGGAAAAAAAAAAAAAAAAAAAAAAGAGGAAAAGAAAAAGGATTCTGATACCCAGGACTTAAGGAATTAAGTAGCAGTAGAGAAGAGGTACTAAGGAAAGATGCTCCTTTATATGTTATGTTATGCATCAAGATGTGCTTTACCGAACAGAATTAGGGCATCACATTCGGTTCTGTGCTTGCTCAAAGAAAATCTGAGTGACTGAGTCTGCTCATAATCAAGGACCCTTCCTAGAACATAGCCTTCTACAGGGGACCACAGCTTCCCTCTGGATGGGATAGCCAGTATTAGACAGAGATGTTTTGCCTCTAGTTGTGCTCCTCTATGGCAGGATAACCACCTGTTAGCAGGTTGTTAGCAAGTCACTGTTGGGCAGTGGGAGCATCTATCAGCATATATAAGTTTTGATATCAATAATCACAAGAATTGCACATGCCCAGTGTGCCCCCACAAGTGACCTATCTCATTCTTTCACAGTTCAAGTTGGTGACAGAGCTACTCTGCTCTTTACTCTTTGTTAGAAGACGGCTTTCTTTTAAAATCCAGCCTGACGCACTTCTCCGGGAGTTTTTCCGCTGCACATTACAGAAGTTCAATTTAGCCCTTTTCCCTAGAAGGATGAACAGACCTCTGCCTAACCCACATGATCTTCGTTCCCAGATAGAGGGACAAAAATTGATGTTCTCCAAACAGCTGATCTCAGTGTTTATGTTCTTATGAGATTGTATTACTCCTTCCCTTTCACTCACTATTCTATAATCTTCATTTTCATTTGGAAAGGGGTGATTCATTGCTACTAAATGGTAGAGCATCTCTCTGAGATGGGATTATGGACAGCCCTTCTACTCCTTGCTAACAGGCACACAAACCTTCCTCCTATCCCTCTAGACTGGTGTGGCCAGCAGAATCCTTTTTCATGGAGTTTAGCTTCTTGATCCAGAAGAGCAAATGCTTTCAAGCAACTTCTTCACTGCTGTTGAGCTGTGGAATAATGGCATGGGGAATCTTTTGTTTCTTAGCCTCAGGGTAACTAGAGTGGATGATGTACCTGAGCCAAAAACATGGTAAGGACAAAGCACTTGTATTTTAGATAGTGGTAAAACCGGGTGAGGTCTGCTCTGATGACAGGGGAGCAAGAATCTTTGTCAGATTTATACAGTAGCAAAGCAAAATGGCCTTGTCCCTCATGTTTTTAGCTCATACACATCAGCTCTCCATTATAAACAAACCCTCTGTAGGCAATGCAGGCCAGGCTTGGGGAGGAAATCTTCCTCATTCCAGAAGCACAACCAGCTCATAGCTATGCATCAACCCCTTCAGGACTTTTGCCCCAGAGAGGCTGAGAGTAAGAAGGGAGGTAGCTAGCGGGGATGGCAAGAACACTTCCCTGTATCTTCATCCCCAGCGGGCAGAGTTCCCAGTAGGCTAATTCTGCATTTCCTCACGTAAGTCCCCTTTGAAATTGCTCCCAAGGACTACGGTCTGATCCTTCACTACTACAGGGTCTGCCCAGGAGAGGAAGCAGTGTCTCTGCATGGATTTCCAAGGTCTGTTGGTAGGGTCCTGAGTCGGGCCTGGAAGAAATCACTATGTTCACTGAGGGATGAGATGAGTCAATGGTGTGTCCATGCAGAAATACTCTCTTTGAGACGTCTACAGAGATGTCTGTGGGGTTGGGGGGCGGGGGGGGGGGGGTTGGTTTTGTTCAGGGCAGGAAGCACGGGGAAGGGAAGGCTGCAATGTAAGAAACAATCAGCCACAAGGGAGGGGTTGACTAAGAGGAATGACCATGTCAACTGTGTTACTGTCCCGTCATTCTCCTGAACCCAGAATGGAAACTTCCAAGTGCTCTTCACGAGCTTACGTTTATTAGAAAACTATTCCTGGGTGTTCAAGGTTGTTTTCTAATGAAAATATACATAATAAAAAAAAGCAAATGAATGACTCTTGTTAATCTTTTCCTCTCCTCTGTTAACCTGTAACACACACTGTGAAACTTACCTCCTTCCTTGTTTGTTTACTGCCATTCCTGGTCAATAAAATCTCTTTCTTTCTGGTCATGATCCACACAGGGCCTTATACAGTAAGCTTTCATCTTCTGCCTACACATTAGAGGTCAAGACTTCACGTAAGAGATTTGAACAAAATGCCATGGTTTAGCCTACATGACACAATGTGTTAGCACTTTGACTTAGCATTTGTTTATGGCATTAAACAGCAAAAATCTTTTACCAAACATCACTATAAGGTTCATGTGTAGTGTGTTTCCTATGTGCAAGAGAGAAGCTTGAGGCAACCATGGTAAGTACAGACAAGTAGTGAGAAATGCTGCTGTTTTCAGAGTACCCACTGTGCTGTGCTAAGTCCTTCCCAGGGACAATACAGAACTGTCCTTGCCAATGAACATCTCCCATCTAAGCGGTACTGGAATCAGCTCTTACTCCAAGTCTTTAGCTTCTACAAATTGATGTGTGAACTTCGAGACACAGGGAAGGCTCAGAGCAAGCATGTACAGAGAAAGTGAGGACGATGGAAGCAATCACCAGTGCCATGGTAGGAAGGGGCTGGTAAAGAGCTAGGTTAGATCTGCAGCTCCTCTCCTGAATGCTGGGCACATGACAGCAAGCTGTAGCCCAGAACATCATTTGAGGCTGCCCCTTGTTTCTGTAGTGCCCACTAAATGCCTAGAGCATCACTTTTCACCAGCCAAACATAGAGTTCACAAAAGACGGCCACAAGAAGCTCTGAAAACTTCTTCTGCTGAAGAGTCACAGAACTTTCTCATGCTTGCACATGTGAGGATCCTGTCCTGGAGAGACAGACAGAGTCTGTTCCTCATCCTTCCCCTGGAAACCAGATAAGTCCTTTTCTTCTCTCTCTTTTTTTTCTTTTTTTTTTTTTCTTTTTAAAAATATAGGTCTATTCCAATAAGTCTATTAAAATACATGGAAAGATGAAGAGGAAGAAGGGAATAAATGGAGAAAAGGAAATAGGCAGGACAAGGAGCTGCTTGGAAAGAAACAGCTGTGCTAATCAGAAATGGAGAACAAAAAGCAAGGGGAGGGGATATGACGGTGGGAGCAGGGTCTGGGGGCAGAAGATAGGGAGCAGGGATAGGACTGGCAGAGAGAAGGAAGACGTGGTGTGAAGGGGCTGGTGGCAACTATTGATTACTGCAGCAATAACACTGATAGTTTGGAGAAAAGAGGGCAAGACAAGCCCTAGCGGATCCTCAGGGAAAGGAGGAAGGAGCCACGAAACACTGGCAGACTGGACTTCACAGAATCCTCTCCAACCAGCCTTTCTATGAGTCCAGGACCAAAACTGGGTCTTCCGCAGACAGCAGTCTGACAAACAACCCTCCTGTTAGATTATACCACCCAGTTAACAAAAAGCTGCATCACCCAGGCTAGGCAAACACAAATTACTGCACACATCATCATCTTACCTGTAACTCAATTATTCTTACCAAAACATATTATTCCTAATTCAAGGGGGCCTCCCAGGGCTTCTTTTATTCTGTGCACACAGCTACATTACCGAAAACCATAATGTGCCCTGCACCTGCTCAGACCAGAAGTAATTTCCTACTTCAGCCAGCCAGGGCTCTGCTGAACTGTAGCAGCTATAACACACTGTGGTCTTTGCCAGCTCAGTGGATTTCAGGAGAATGGGGATGCTGAAATGCTGGTTGCTCTAGAGAGATAGAAGGTTGTCTGTAAAACAAGGAGGTTTGAGTGATATTACAGCCTGGATTCTTTCACACACCAACAGGAGTGTTGCCAAAACATTGGGATCTGAGCTCAAGCTGCAAAATTCACAGCAGAATTGCAAAAATCACGGGCTTGAGAGTAAAAAACATTTCAGGCAAGGTGGTGGCAGGAAGAGGTTTTAACCACTGGGAACATGAAACTATTTTGGTTTAGAAACAGGTGAAAATTTCAAAACCTAACCTACAATGAATGTAGGTGTTTCTGCATGGGGAATATATTTACACAAATCTTAAAGAGAAAATAATCTGGTTTGAGAATTTCAAACAGCGAACAAGTGTCTCCCATCTAGCAGTTACTGGCCACTTCCAGAAGCAATACAACAGCCGTCCTCTTAATAGCCAGAGGAAGCCAATCCCTGAGGATGGCTAACTGTCTGCAATTACAGTGATAAAACTCCCAATGTAATATAGGTCTATCAGACAACTAGTTTAATTTTGAACAAGATCACCTAAGGGCCTCACGTAAACCTGAGTGAAATCAGCATGATTTTTCCTCAGGCTTGAGTGGGCACATAGGATCAGGACTGTGCCCTTGGGGCATGTCATGCTCCCAGCTCCTCAGTACTCACATCTTCTGGTTTTACAAAAAAAAGCCCAGAACAGCAGCGAGTGGATCATCTCTGTGAGGCCAGCTGAGTCACTCTTACTGCAGGATTTGCAAAAGTCACTATTTCTACCATCCACCACCAAAAAACCCTCATCTCCCAGTGAATAAATAACGATTAATGTTAAAGCATCATCTTTGCAACAAAGTTTGTGTGAATCTGCACACCTGTGTCCAGTCACGCTTATAGGTGTAAATATATGCCTGTGTGTGATGGCACTCAAACAGCTATGGGCACACACAAAGTTAGTGCAAGGCAAGCCCAGGGATGTGCACCAGCTACACTGTGATTACTCCTGACAACGTGCATGGTCTTACCGCCCAATAAACTGGCATCAGCGGAAGTGTAAATGTACTTAGTTACCTTGCATCTGCAGGGGAAAAGAGCCTGTTCATAGGCAGTTATGGTAGATTAGCTGAAATACAGTGAGTTTATTACCAAGATCAAGGCCTAACATTCCCAAAAATAGCCAACAGTAGCCCCACATGTCCGGGCAAGATCCAGTCACAGGGTTGCACATTTTACAAAGAATAATTAAAATATTCCCCTCCCTCTCATTTTGATTTTAGGTGGGAGCAACAAGCACTGATTACTTAATGTAAACAGTGTCCTGGTTATTTAGTTCACTAAATAACAACAGACATCCATAAACTCACTTATTTTATATACTGTTTAAGTGCCCACAGCCTTCTCTAGTTTGTGAATTCTGTAAACTTTATTGCATCACTAAAGCCTTACTGAACTTTGGAGCAGTCTCAGGTCAGAGCCATTACGATCATTTTCAAGGCTATAAGCAGAGTCAAGGGAGGCTAAATTATTTCACTAGATTCCCACTTCCACATACAATCCATGTTTGTCCTTTCCATTCAGATAAGGTTTCATGGTGGTGAAAGATGCTAGATCTGGAGTTTTTTCTGTTCACAGCACAGGGGAGTGACCCTGGAGGTTACGTCTGTTCTCAGTCTCCAATAGCCACTACTGAGCAATGCTTAAGGGCATATATTTCCATCTGCCTTTGTACGTATTTAATGTAGGCATTTACAGATACAGCTCACTCAACTTTATGAATCTAAAGGCCACTTGTCAAATTCCAAGCTGCCTTAGTAATCATCAGAGAAAAACAGGTACCTCCTAGGAATTATTCATCCCAATTGTATTCAGCACCAAACTGCCTACACAGTTGTCTAGTATGATTTGTGGTGCTCCAGTGTCTCAATTTTAAATTGACGCCCATCTCTAAAGTTAGGAAAAAAGCACACCCCCCCTCTTTTGCATGTAGCCAGCAGCTGAATCAGTCATCTTTCCCCTGACTTTAATCAGAGGAAGTAAATTGGGCTTCCCAGGCTGAATACAAGATGTGGTCCCCAAAACATTGGTTTCTACACTCATCTTACTGAAAAAGGGAGAAGGAACCTAAGGGATTTGTGAGGTTCTCCTACCATCCACAGTCAGTATGAGAATCCAACCACCAAACATCTCAGCCCTGCAGTTAATTGTGCTTACAGTCTACAGCTCATTACATCTGTTACTTGCAACCCGCCTCCTGTTCTCAGCTTTTGTTCTGAATTTGCAACAAGAATTAAGTAATTCAGGGTGTTCAATTCAGGGGATTTTTTAAAGAGGAATCCCAAAAGAATACTGTCCAACTTTTCCTAAAAATAAAAAACTACTTTCTGGGCAAATTTAGGGTCCTCAGATTACTGCTAGCTCTTGAAAATTCAGGTCTGAATTTCTAAACTCTAAGGGAAAACCAGCATTTCTTTAAACAGCAAACTCTGCAAGGCTGTGAATGAAGCCTGGCAAAAATCTGTACTCTAAACAGCAAGGCAGCTAGTCCTACGACTGTCACCATTTCTGACTCGTGATACTGCAGAGAGCTCTCATCATTACAGCGCATCTTGTATCAGAAGCATCTTTCAGAGCTTTGGGAATTGTTTATTTTCTTGTTTAAAGACTGAAGTAGAGGGGGGCGGGGGGAGAAAATCCTGAGAAAACAGAAAAGGGAAGGTAGAGACAGGCTGAGTATCCAGGCAAAATGGAACAAGTACAGCCCCCATAGCCAACAAGCTGGCCTGATGAAAAACATAGCCTTGTGCTAATGGACAGCCCCTGGATTAGAAATCATCCCTGAAAATGTTTAACTAAGGCATTGGCCTGACAGTCAAGCAAAGAGTAGCGGCATGCAGGGGCGTGTTGAGGCTTTAAAATGCTATTTGGAGGTTGAAGGAGATCGGGGACTCAACAAGCCAAATCTGTTGGTGCCCATTATATTTTTTGAACTAACAGATCTATGAAAGGGAATCACTCATGACCCCACACAACAAACAATTCATTTTACAGGGAGAGCTCAATGCCCAGGACCCATTCCTTGGACTGCCCTTCTCAGCTACCCAAACAGCAGTGCTCCTCTCCCATCACTTGACCTGCAGTCTGTCTCAGTAACCCCTTCTGGAAAGCCAAGACTTGCTATTCTTCTGCAGAGCAGGGGCAGATGTCACTGGCTTCCCATCAGCAAACCATCCCCACAGCAAGTGGGCCACTGAGCCTGAGCTCACAAGCACTGGCAGCTATGGTGGGATCATCTCTGTGCTTCATATGGACATCATCAAAGGTGGCCAGCAATCCTGTTCCTTGTCTCGGGCTTGCTTTGAACCCATCATATTACACTAAAACTACAGGTCAGAGGCATTTGAAACATTCACAGTACATTTCTAAGCACACTGTTTCTGAACATGTGTAAAAAAATCCCATTACTTTACCTCTCCAGAAAAAAATCCCCTGTTGCCTTTGGCATCTCTGTCCACAATTCTTCCACACTTTTCTCTGGGCTTGTGATGGTGGTGGTATTTGCTGCTGTTACTGAATTGCACGAGATTATGCAACTGTCTGGCATTTTGATTTAATCAGCTAGGGGAAGAAAAACCTGTTCCAAATTCTATTAATAACTGGCAGCCAGCTCCCTCCTTCCCTCCCTCCCCAAATTCCCAGAGAAGGAGGATCACAGACAGATCCCTGCAAGCACAAACTAGCAGGCTGATTGGATCAATAACATCCATGGAGCCAGAAATTTGCAATGAATTCTGGGTAATTAATCTGCCAGGGAAAGATGATCTTAATTAAGAAAAACCAAGCTGTTCTTTTCCCAAACCTTTTGATTAATAAAGCCACAGTATTGGTTTGGCTGAGGGCTTTGGTCTAAATTTTAATGGGGTTTGTGTTCCTACCAAATGCTTTGAAAGCAACATGCAGGCAGCGGTAGAGTCTTCAAGCAGCAGTCAGAGATGTAAACTCTTTACTTTGCCTTCTTGAAACCACATTAAAGGTGAATGATCTCATTATTTAGGACAGCCTCAGTGCTGGGGACAAGCCCTGGCTTCACTGCTTGGATGGACAGTGCCACGGAGAGGTTGCCCCCACCCTCAGGTAAAGGGGCTACAGTTGAGATAAGACTGGGACCCTCCCTCCCCTTCTTCTCAGGAAGAGCATCCAGGATGAAAGGTTTCAGGAGGCCAAAACTCCTGCTTTCACATCCCTTTCAGGCAATCCTGGAAATACAATTTGGAAGCAAAGGAAGCTTGCCAGCACCCATATTAGGTTGCAAGCAGTCATTTGGCTATGATCAGTTGTACAGGTCACTCCAAAGTTCGTGAAGCAGCTGTTATCATGAGGCAGTCATGAATTCTCTCAGGCATCATGTCAAGATTTAGGAGGAGTATCAGGTATATTTCAGAGATTTAAGTTCTTTGTTCTTTTGTTTCTAGTTCTACTTCAAACTCCTCATTTCGTGCGTGATAAGTATCTATGGCAACACCTATCCCAGTATGCATAGTGTGCTCAGGACCTTTCTCTGGTGCTGATGCCAATTGGTACAGACTCAGCCAAGAACAAACTCTTATTCCTCAGCGCAAAAAAGACCAAAGAGTGGCCACATCCAAACTGTCTATTGCTCCTGACCTGTGTTAACACCTGAGCCAGGCTGGGTACTCCCATGAAGACAGCCTGGGCCAAAAGCATGTCAAAAACTATGCTAACAACTTACCACGACAACTCCAGTGCCTTGAAGTATTTCCTGGAGGACATGTCTCAAACCACTTTGATAGGGTGTATTCAGAAAGACACACGAAGCTTCCCCCAAAGTGGCACTATTCCCCAGCAAGAACTTGGTCAGCTGCGAGCAAAACCCTCCTGCAGCAATTTGCACATCTAGTTTTGAGGGCCTAATAACGTGTGTTCTTTTTATTTTCCCAAGGTAAGAAGGCTGTTTTGGCCTGCGAAACATGTGACAGTTGATCACATTTCTGTCTTGACAGTGCAAATTGCCAGGAGACCAGACAGTTCAGGACTGGATGTTTCAGGAGTCACTGGGTGAGTCGCAAAGAAATTCCAGAGACTTTCAAAGGGAACTTTAATCTCACCAGCCCCGCTCATTTTTGCAGGTCAAACTATACTCACCTGTCTGAAGCTAAGGAGGGTCTACATATTTATTGGCAAAAATTAGCATTTTCCCTAATGGTATCCTAGATACAGGGTAGTTATGGTAAAGACTGATGAAAATCATTTAACTCCTGCTATGGGGACAGCATGATGGCAGCTAGATTAAAGATGTTCTTTATAAACCGTCACAAAGCAAGAGAACATGATAATGAATGAGTTAATTACACCAGCATTTCAGGCTGATACTACCCATCTGCCGCTTTGATTAATTAAAACTCTGACGGACAACAATGAGGCCCTTCTCAGGTCTGAAAGCAATTAATTGCCAAAGTCCTCAATAAATCTAACAGCAGTGCTGACTGAACTGGCAGAAGAGACCACTTCAAACAGCCCTAGAACAGAGGCAGCAAAGCAGATTATGGAGTCTGAAGCATCCCCAACATGATGTATTAATCTTTTGATGTAACACTGGGAGCTGGAGCCTAGTAATTTTAACTTCTTGTTTAATCTCCTTCTCTCCCCCCTTTCTTTCTTTCCTCTCAAGATCAGAGAAGGGGGTAGTCTCAGTAAAGGACTTAAACTGCTGAGGAGATTGTTAAGGAGACATTGGCCCTTTTTGTCCTTTGTCCAGACTCTTCAAGATGTAATGAATGGGTTAAATTTTTGCTCTTGAATGTCTGTTCTCCTCGGACTAGTTGTAATTAGTAACTAGATTTTGGAAATGCAATGGGGAGCCAAACTCCTCCAATGCTTTCTCCATCATTCAAAGAATGACAAAAACCAACAGCAGTTGCCCAGAAAGCGGTGGCAAATCAAATCCTCCTGTGAGCAGGTCAAGGAAAGACTCTGAGAAACCAGACACAGACCCTGGGGATCAGAAGCAAAGGCAGGAAAAGAAGATGAAGCTGATCAAAAGACTTTCTACTGTGAGAAATCCTAGATTCCAGAACCACTTGCCAAGGTAGGCAAAAGGGGAAAGCCCTAGTGCACAAGCATTTAAGAGCAAAAAATGTTGTCAATGTACTGCAGGGAAAAATGGCCACAGCCAGCAGAGAGGGGAGGAATTAGGGCTTTTCACCCTCTGTCTACACTGAACATCAGTCCTGCAAACTAACCCCATCTGGGACACAATGGGATTTTGAGGGAACACCATGAAAGACCACTTTCTTTTGCAGCAAACATGGCTAGAGGACACCAGACCATCTTCAAAGACAGTGGAGCTCAAACATGTAGTTTGGAGATCTTGCCCTACAAGGTGCTGCTTTTTCAGAGAGATGAGGAAAAAAAGCCTTTCCTTCCATTTTTATCCTACTCATGCATTATTAAGTAGCTTTCGCATTTCACCTCGAACACTTACAATTTAGGAACTAAAGCTTCTTCATACTACAGATCCAAGACAATGATTAATAACAATTATCAGCAGTGATTAGTTAATATGACCATAATACAACAATCCCACTGCCTGCCAGTCAATTGCAGGCACCAGCGCGTTGAAGCATGACAGCTATTCTCATTAAACACTGCCTTGCTCTTGAGGACAAGAGGAGAATCCTCTCTGCAGCAGCAGCCTCAGCTGAGTGTGATGCAGGCTGCAACTTCCCATGCTGGAATAGGGCAGGAAACAGTGAGTTTAGACATGTTGAAGTCAATACAGAGATCACTGCTCTATAATCACATTAGAGAGAGGGTAATTACATCCTGGGTGCATGGCTCTTGCTTATTGCTGGGTCTTTAGTTCAATAATTGAAAAGGAACCGTATATGAAAGGGTAAAACAGGGGTAAGTAAGCAGAGGACAACAAAAAGGGTTTACTTACAGGGCTCCTGTTTCAAATTACAGAAGCTGGTTCTTCAAGTGTTGCAAAAGGGTTCACTGTGGAAAGGAACTTTTAATATGCAAGTATAGTAAACAACAGGCCCCCTTTCCAGTTACAGAAGACAAGGAAACCACTCAAGGAAAGAAATGGACCTGAAAGGAGGGTGGTAGGAAGGTGCTTTCCAACAGATGAAGCGGCCATTTGTGAATACTAATAATTCTTTGTCTCCATCTAAACAAAGGAGTGTGAGAGACAGATGCCTCATACATACCTAGATTTCCCAGGAGAAGAATGGAAGAGAAATTAGGACAGACCAGATGTTCAAGAATTAAAATTTTTGAAGAGTAACTAAAACACACAAGGAGCTGTTATTGCTCAGGTGAGCTCCAGCTGCCTCAAGGTATGTCTATATCATGCAGTTCAGAAGCATGCAGATGTGCCCTAGGCATCTCAAAAAAGCCAGTTAGGTCAGAGTCATGCAAGTATCTCTTCAGAGCACTGCGCTCCCCTGAGCCCAAAGGGCGAGAGGAGGCTAATGTTCTGCCAGTGCATTTTAAGCCATCTTCAGGAAGCTGATAATGCAGCACGTCTCTGCAGATCAGCTGACGTGACAGATATGTACAGACATGTGTATCCACTGTGGAGTGAATCCATCGTTCAACCTAAGATTTGGGTCAGATTTTCTGACTCCACCTGCAACTCAACTAAAGACCACTCAAAAAAAACAGAGGGACAAGGATGGGGTGGGGGGTTGGGTTTTTTCCTATGTTTTTGCTTTCTATCCCTTCCAAGTATCACACATTTAACTCATCTTACTCTCCAAAAGTCCTTTCCGTGTTGCCCAGCACCAAAAGACTGAACATTCAGGAAGGGAACTGAGAAACCACTCTCCAAGGGCAGGGATTTTTTTGTCCCAGTTTCCGGTCTAAGCCCATTACACATATTGACTTACAATGTTAAAGCCATAGTTCCCTCCAAAAAATCAGGTTAGAAGAAACTTTTTAAAACATCATTAAAACCTTATAGCATACTGCAAGAAGATTCATCTTTTCAAGCTTCCTGCAGTGTTTGGCCATTGCAAGGTAAGACAGCAGCTTTGTGTTTCTTTCTTACCACTATCAGTTCAAGGTAAGCCCCAATGTTATTTTTATCCACTGTATGGACCAGGTGCTACAGAAGTACTTGGTGTAACCTGCCAGACTGCCAAACAATTGTCATACTGAATTAGCGCTTCTCTACTACGCTTCTGTCCTGTTCCTCCACAAACAAGCATGTAGTAAAGTGTAATCAAAAAAAACCCATAGCACTTTCTATTTTATAAACCAATACCTTCACTTATATAGCATTACTGTCATGCACAATCAAGAGAAGCACTAATTAGACTGGCACATTGGACACTTGTTAATTACATTCTCAGTTCTCCATGTCAGGAGAGTCTGCCATTTGTACCTTTAGAAGCTGTGAAAGAAGAAAGAGGAGAAAACAAAAACAACTCTTCTCTGATGCTGTGTAGTTCCTGAGTTGGCTAACCAGCTACTGCAGTGTAGCTGCCTTATTTTTGTCACAGACCAATGTACACATCTGCATATGCAGATGGACTGATTTTATCCACATGAATATACAAAATAAGCATCTCTGCTGAAGTCAATGAAACTGTATTGGTATGTAAAACAGCAAAAATAAAATCAAAATGCAACACATCACTCCTAGCATTTTGATCTTGGTCTGAGATATGCATTCACAGATGATGTTTTGAAGTATTCATACATGTCTGGAGTTAAAAGCATTCAGTTTGCTGCAGTTCAGCCAATAAGAACTCAATTCAAGAGACAAAAACACCATCTAAGTTTGAAGGAATTAGAGCTAATATTTTTGATTCAGGCTCAACTCTGACTTGAACTGATTTTCCCCTCACCCATGTATATGGTACATCTTTTAATATCTTCTCCAACAAAATTATTACACTTTTTTCACACCTCTCCATCGAATGTACTTAACATTGCACTTTCACAGCTCTTTCACAGGTGGCCTTTGAGCTAAATATCCCCACTGAAGCACATAAAGGGGAAGGATGGCTGTCCAAGAAGGTGTAAAAGAGTATTGAATCTACTAAAGGGCTCAAGAACTGACCAGTAAGTTGCTCTCAAACAAGGGAGCACTGAAAGGAGGAAAAATCTAGGACTGGAGTCAACACTCCTCTTGCAGAAAAACTAAAAAAATTAAAGGGTGTATCAGCAATGACAGGCAAGCTCATGTGCTGAGCAGCACTGAAAACTTGTCGTGGTTTAAACCCGGCTGGCAGCCAAACACCATGCAGCCACTCACTCATCCTCCCCCACCTGAGGGATGGGGGAGAGGATTGGAGGGGTAAAGGTAGGAACACTTGTAGGTTGAGATAAAAACAGTTGAATAATTGAAATAAAACAAATCAATAATAACAATAATAGAAAGTACAAACTGGTAATGCACAATGCGATTGCTCACCACACACCAACTGATACCCAGCCTGTTCCCGGCTAAGCAATCCTGGAAAAGCCAAGATCCTAAAGTCACAATCCCAGAAGCAAGAGAGAACCCCCACCTTCCCAGCTGACCTACCTCTATATACTGAGCATGATGTTACATGATGTGGAATATTTCATTGGACAATTTGGGTCTGGTGCTCTGGTTCTGCTCCCTCCCAGCTTCTTGTGCACCTGAACACTGGCAGGACATGGGAAGTTGGAAAGTCCTCAATTTCTTAGCAACGACTGAAAACATCAGTGTATTATCAACATCCTTCTCATATCAAATCTCATACTGAATCCAAAACACAGCACTATTCTAACTACTAAGAAGAAAAATTAACTCTATCCCAGCTGAAACCAGGACAAAACTGCAGTTCAAGTCCTGCTCAAAGCTCTCCTCAGGCAATTGACCTGAACTACCTGCCCCTACAGGTAGAGGGAGAACTCTCAGCAAAACTAAAAGCAGAACCCAGAAAACCTAACCACAAATATCACCAGTTAAACACCAGCACATAAAAGATGGCTGCTAGCACACAAGATCTCTGATCTGCTTTCACATGCTTTGATTCACCAGGCAGAGAGCAACACCAACTCTGATGACACATTCCCGCATTGTCTTCTCTCTTGCACTGAAGTACTTGTGTCTGGAGCCCTCTTGCAAGCTTCCACAGAATTAACTGTAAATAGACAATTAGATTCTTTTTTAGTTTTGGAAATGTTCTTTTAAACATTTTAAAAAGCAATCAAGGGAGCAGAGGGCTAGTTGAAAGGGAGTATGTTTGTTCCCTTTGGAGCAAGGATCACAGGCATGAGACAGCAAATCCCTACACACTGGGCTACAGCATTCACCAGGGAGCAGCCACATAGTGAAATGCCCTGCACAGAAAGCAGTACGAGCTTTCTGTACCTTTTGCTTTTTAACTGCTGCGTCTTTCCTGAGAGAAAAGGGCCACACAGATGTTGGCCTCTGCTAACACAGCAATCCACTTATGATGCTTTACAAAGGACCAGTGAGCCTACCTTGATAGCATGGAGGAAAAGTTTCCCTTTCCCCAAGTTCAAGAGTTTGCATTAGTCTCAGCCAATCCATGCCTGTGAAGGGGATGAAACTATTTCTCTATCTTACACAAGAAATCTGAGGCAAAAGAAACTGCTTAACACCTCCCATCCGCCTTCTTCCGCACTCTAGCATGCAAGCAAAAGTTTGTGCAGAGTCATGGATTTCTAATCTCAGAGACAACAACTGGATAATTCATTCTGACTTCTCCCACACCCCTTAGCTCCCTTGGCTGATGATGAATTTCCCAGAAAGCTACCCATAGCACTGATTTGAAGGCTTCAGGACATGGGAAAATCCATCCATTTCCTCAGTATTTTGATCTAAACTGTCAGAGCAGGGAACCAGGTCTGCTGCCTTAATTATGCCACCTGGAGCAAATCACTTAACTATACATTATAAACCTCAAAACCAGTGGAAAAAGGTTACTACCAGTCCACCAAAGTGTAGTGAGATCATTACAAGAAACATGGTGCCGATTAAAAACATTGTCTAGAGTTCAAGCACTGTCTGTAAAGTGAATCAAAACTTAAAGGTGTTACTACAGACAAATGCATGTGCTTAAAATAAACATTTCTCTGGCTATGTCAACTGCATCTCACAGCCTATATTTAACAAGGGAGGCAGCAAGCCATGCTCTTTCAACGTGCATTTCATGAGAATTTGCTATGCCATCCCCAGTATAGGTGCTCAGATAGCAGCAACAAGATGAGCTGGTAGAAAAGTGTGGCTTATATTAGTCTCAATAAGATTACATTGGAGAGTTATTGAAGGCTAGATTTTGACAGGAGATGACAGGACAATGCTAGTCTCAATGCAGACACATTTTGAACCCACAGAGACACATCCTGCTACCAGGAACAGCAAGGGTATTTTTGGAGTCATTGAGAATCTGCCTTATAGCATGTCTTGTCACGCTCCTCTTCAGCCTCCCACGCTTCCTTTACCTTTTCTCCCACCCTGCAGTGCAGATAAAGTCTGGATTTTTGCATCATTTGCACCCTTGAGTGAACAAAGTTTTCCAGTTGCCCCTTTCTGCGGCTTTCCACTGAGAAACCAGCACTGAAAAGCATTTTCTGGTAGAGCAAAGCCCACTGCTAAACACCATGACCCCAGAGAAAGGGTTCCAGAGATGGGCCAGTTGCTTATCTTTTACAGACCAAATGAACCTTAAAAGGCCTCTTGGGGCTTCTGTAGCCACATTTGATATTGGGCCAGATATGACTCTTTGCCAATGGCACCCAGGAAGATATGTCATCAATGTCACCTCCCCACTGGCTTTGACTTGCCCAGCTCAGGTGTGCAAAGCCAGTCCACAAAGGTCTGCGGCAGGGATATGACTTCTCTTTGCCAGCCTAGAGCCCTACCTGAAGGCTGCACCTTCCTTCCTCTAATAGGCACAGCTGGAGTAACAGCTGCACAGGATGACAGTGCTGAAGTTACATCTACAGTTGGATTTTACAGATCCCCAGCTGTTGCTTGTACCACCGAGTTGTGCACAAGCCAACGTGGTGCCAACAAATAAGGAGAGTTCTATATAGTTTTCTTAGGATACCAGACCACCACCTCGCTCATTGCTCACATCAACTAAGTGCAGGTGCTCTCTTAGCTGCACTACACAAGTTCAAACACAGCTGCTACCAGGCAACACAGTGACCCCAAAAGTCTCAGTGGCATGGGCTCAGCTCCGGTGTCATCTCTTTTGCGGAGTAGGTGGAGCCAGCATCAGATGAGCTGGCTGGAGCTTTTGCTTTAGGATCAAGATCCTATGTTGGCATCTCTGCAGCCTGTACTAGCTTTTGGTCTTGAAAGCTTGCATGGGTGATGCTCTTTCCTTCCTCCTGCTGATCTACAGATCAATATGAACCTCTTTATTCATCTAATTATAGCTGCAGGGGGCTCTTCACAGCTCAAGTACATTTGTCTCCCTGTGATGTTAATACAATCAGGCACAAAGATCACTTCATTAAAAGATCATCTATGCTTGATCTTATTTGAGCTATAAAAATCACTCCTTTGTCATACAAACTGTATGGTGAAAAGTGCAAAGCTGGATGACTTGCTTTAGCCCAGGGAGCAGAGTTCAGCTCCAAAGAGCAGCTGGAAGAGAAGCTGTCACCAAGTAAATCCAGCACTTCCACCATGATTCAGATGGAGCTACAGGCACTACACTCCAAGCCCCAGTTAGCTTTCTACTTAAGGCCCCAACTCAGCCAGTATCTTGGCACTATTTAAGCTCTTGTTTAAGGCACTGCTGCCTGCCTTATGCTTGAGTTGGTGGGACAGGAATGCACGCATCCCTCAACACCCCCGCCAGCAGAGGTGACTGAGCTAGCCTAGCTGGCTTTGCAAAGCAATGAGCTGCGTTGCAATTCCCACATTCTTTGTACCACAGAGTGGATGGTGGGAAGAAGCCTCCAGCAAAGCAGCAGTCCCATAACAAAGCAGCAGCAGCGGTCTTCAGCCACCTCCACTGACTCCAGAAAGGACACCCATCTCTGCTCAACAGGACTCATGCACTGCACAGATAAATAGGCACTCTGAAAGCAGGTATGGGGGGAAAATACCTGAAATCAGGAGCACATTGAATGTAAGGTGCAGAGTATCTGTGGCAGAACCCAGAACAGAGTCTGGCTTTCCTGTACTGTAAAATTATGTCCTTTTTTTTTTTTAAGTCCACTTCCTCCACCTTCCTACTACATATCCCTCCTGAAACGCAAAATGCAGGGTTTGTTTATTTATAGTGTGGTCAGACGGACACTGTCCTCAGAGCAAAGCAGCTCTTTTCTAAGTAGCTGGTGGTGTAGAGGGGATGTTGTCTGCAAAGGAGGCCGAGAATGTCCTAGCAAATGCAGCTCTAGGTTGGTACTTGATACAGATGTAGCTTCCAGCTGGTCATCCGGTGAATATTACACTTATACAAAAGAACACATCTTCAGCAGCAAAGACTAAGATTTGAGATTAACAGCCAAGAGGAATCAGGTAGAGGAAGGATTTGAATTTGAGTCTCCAATATAGCTAAAAAATGCTTTAGACTTGACTAGGACAGAAAATAAGGGGGAAATGAACAGCACAACCAGCCTGCCTCCACTAGATTTTTTTCAGATCTAACCTATTTTCACAGACATCATCTGAGGACACCTACCCTCAGGCCTGCGGGTGAACACTTTCTTTGTTAATTCTGCAAGGAAAGTGATGCAGCCTTGGGACATTCAAGCGAGCACACAGAATATGCAGGCAGAGCACAGTCTTTGCTGCTGACTGTGTCCCAGTCCAAAAGGTACATCTTCAAAATCCTCCACAGAAATTATCTTGCCTTGCCAACACCTATATTTCTACCTATACTGACCCATCTGTGTGGATATTGCCTCCCTACATTATAAATCACTCAGCTGAAAAATAGGAGCAACACTTAATGTTCTTTTGAGAACCTCAGGATGAAAGTAAGTTATTACAGCACTCTGCGCCACTGAGTTATTAATAAACACATAAAGTCCTGAAAACTTTTTAGCAGATTCTCACTGAAAAAAACTCCACCTGTACATGGTACAAATTCAGCAGCACAGGAAAATCTGAATCCTTCATTCATCATTCACATAAATTTCTGGAAATGAATTAAACACATATGCTTAGCACCAGAAGTGCTCATATAGCAGCACCATAATGCAAGTTCTTCTCACCTTATCAGCTAGAATGATATTCTGGAACTACTGATCACAAGAAAATTCAGAGAGGGATAATTATAGGTCAGCAGGTTGACACTGGCCCCAGAAAGCAGAGATTAGTCATACAGCAGGAACAAGATGAAAAACTATAATGGAGCATCTTAGCACTAAAGAAGACAAATTGGCAAGAGGTCTACCACACAGCACTGGAGAAACAGATATGACTCCAAAGGATGGTGGTTTGAAGCCTCTTGGTACCCTTCTGGAGAGGTGAATTTTGAAAAGCCATTAAGTCAGAAGGATTTGAGGTGTCTCATTCCAGCCCCCAGGAGTCAAAATCACCTGGCAAGTTCCTGCAACCAGTGGTTTTGCCCCCCAAATCTGGAAGTGCAGCAGACAGCACTGATTTCAGCTGAAGGTAAGATCTAAGAATGAAGCACAGCAGCAAAACAGGATGGAGGAGGCAGTTGTATGATTGAAACTGGAAACAGACAAAAAAGCAAAAGAGTAAGTAAGCAAAGCTGGATGGACACCCAAAAACATGTAGCCAAGTTCAGAAGTGCTTTGCAGGCAGTCCCCATTGCACATGAAGGAGGCAGGGGGACTCACTGAGAAGGCACAGTGCACAGAAAGAGATAGAAAAGTTACAGTACTTCCATGTGGGGTCCCCACCCCAGAGACCATCATGTCTTTGCTTCCTGCTGACCAGCAAGGTGGTGACAGTAACAGTGTGAGCCTCCATACACTCAGCCTACGGCAGTTTGTAAACCAGTCTTTGCTTCTTATCCCCAGTTACAGTTAGTGGATGTCGGCATTCTCAAACACATATGCAAAAGCAGTGTGACAGCAGTTGTACAAGGAGCCTAATGCGCTGATCCTGAGATATATGGCAGACCCATGGCAATGGTAAGGGAGGAAAGAGAGGACATTAGAGGCTCAGCACACGGAGCCAGGCCAGCTCACTCCTGACCCACCTCTGCTAGTCCAGAGTGATGGCACTTCCCTGTCTCTTCACATTAAAGCACTAAAGCCTGAAGCTGCTCAAACACCAACTAGCAAAGCCACTGTCACTCAGCACACTGCTTCTCCTTTAAAAATCTCACAGAGAAGTATCAGTCACTTGAAGGGGTTGCTTTGTTGTCTGTTCCATGCACAAGAGGCAAAGTATGTGAGCACGTTTTGTGCCCAAAGGCCTGCTGAGCTTGAGATAAGTGAGACTGCACCTCCAAGTTCTGTTAATAAATATAAAATATGCATTTCCTCCCAGGGTATTAACAGTCAGCTGGTCAGCAAATGAGGCTGTTAATGATCTCAGGGCAGCAGTTGAAAAAATAAAAATCATACAATCAGCCTATGGCACCTCATAAACCACTCACTGCTTCTTACACCAGATTACAACAGCATGCAAAGAAAGACAGGGAGGAGGGTATAATCCATCTATTTCACATTTTAAAAATTAAATTTTGGGGATGTCAGTGTTTCTGTTCTGTGCTGCTATGGAGTGGTGTGCTTGTATGGGAACATCTGTCACATGCGCACATGTATTCACATGTCCACAGACACCACCACCACCACCACAGAGGCAAACTTTCCCAGTGGAAATGAAGAAGAAACTGAGATCCTGACTCCAGGTCACTAAAAAGTTCCCATCCTACTGAACTCAGAAAAAACAACTGCACAGGGAGCAAAGGCTGTTCACATCATCATTCTGATAAACCTTTTTCTTTATGTTAGTCTTGTCTTGCTCTAAGTCCAGCTTCCCATGGATGGCTGCACAAGCAGGCAGGAAGGACAAGCACGCTAGCGGCCACAGGCCATCAGCACCGTGGCACAAAGCTACAGGATTCCTCGGCCCTGATGCCTCACTCTGGGTCCCCATACCTTGGACCCTTGAAACAGACAGGCTCAATGCACCTTTTAAGGCTTCTACAGCAATGCTAGCAGAAGTGACAAACTTGCCTTCAATTAGCCAGCTGGATAAATGCCAGAGAATGGAGCTCTCTGGTCCAGAAAGCACGACTGCTTATGAGAAGTTCGATGTATTAAAGAAATTGTGTAGCTCTATGTAGTGACTTCTTTTTACAAAATTACCTCGGTAAGCAATGCAAGCCTGGGTAATCATTGTTAAAAGAATCCCATTAAGGGACTGCAGCTCTAGGACGTATGGGCATTACCTACAAACAGCTAATGTGCCTTAATACGGACTAGTTTATACATTACAAATATTGACAACCTCCATGCATAGCAGCTACAAGAATTCTCTATCGCCGAGTAGCAATTTGAACTGATGACACGCAGCTAAACCCTGAAAGCCATGCAAAGTCCAAGAACATATATTTTTCTTCAGTACTGTGCTCCTTAGAGCCTGCACATGTCGGTTTAAATGAACCCTAAGGGAATGTGCTTGTTGATATGATTTGCTCACTTCTCATAGTAAATATTATGCCCTCATCTATTCAATTTTCTCTCTCGTTGTTTTGAAGCACTAATTTTTCAGCTAATATCTGATCCCAAACTGTGTGTATGTGTTTGAGTTATTTTTCCCTTCTCCTCCTCTCTCAGTTCCCTTGATGCCTTTAATTCATGCAGGGAGCAATTCATGCTTGTTGGGTACCCAACAAATCCCCAGATGAGTGTATAGGAACAGCATTCACAGCAGTTGCACAAACTTCCCTGCAACCTGTCACCAGAACAGTCCGAACCTGAGCAACTGGGCTGCCAATTCTAGGCATACCTGGTGATTTTGCCTCAGTATCCTTTGTGCAGTCATTGCTAGCCGGAGGAAAACCGATGCTGCCCAAGATAACTGTGGTACAAAGAATACATCAACTTCTGCCCCATCAGCTCGTTTCATGCCATCTCTGAGAGCACAGCGGAAATCTTCAGACTTCAGAAAATCTTTGTATGATGATGACTACAGAGGTGGGTAAATTATCTTCAGATGCATTTGCTCTTCTAGAATTTGGAAAGTGCAGTTGATTGCTTCTTTAAAGCCAACTAAAATACAGAATTGCATCCCAATAATTCTGGTCATTATGCAGCTACTAAGAGAATCATAGAAGCTTATTTTTTTCAGTTTTACCCATCCTATGTTTTTTGTACCAGTCTCAAACCATTTGCAGCCTGGCCTAGAGTAATTTTCAAGACTGGCAACCTAGAGGCCAGATCCCATCACATGGAAATTCCTGCATAAAAACTTCATCAGTTAAACTTAAGAGAAGGAAACAATTTGCTTTGAGTACCAAACATATGCTTCTCCACATAGCTGCAATTTGCCTTTCACTTTGCTTTACCTCACAGTAAATCTCTAAAACTGCCCACAGCTCTTCCGCTAAGAACTAGATTCTGCCGAGTAATCTTCTCTTGAAGAATATACAGCTGTCCGGAAGGTGAAGTTGGTCCTGCCTTCCAGCACACACTCACACGGTAACATATATGCAACGATTTGGTTCCCTTGATTTCCAGTGGTCCCCTTGGGTATGTATCACCTTTGTTGTTTCAAGTTACAGTGACCTGTTGTAGGAAAAGGTCACTCCTGTGTGTTTTTCTCTCTTCATGTTTGATCTTTTTCACACATCCTCCATCTCACTGCAGTTCTTACATCCGAGTCATCATCAGCTTTGGGTTAATGGGGATTATACACAATCTCATGTGTAAACCTTGAGCCGTGAGTCATTCAAATGCTAAAGCCTCTATTGCTCCCATCTTCTGAAGACTGTAGGGAAATGTCTCCTGGACAGGCTACAACCCAATTACATATTGTCTTGCTGGACTAACCGTTATTCCTTTTACATTGATTTTGCCACTGCTGCCTGTGACCATTTGCATTTTTAAATAGGTCAGTGTGTGTGTGTCTGGGAGAACAGTAAGTAAATGTTCATTATGTAAAACAGCTCATTCTTTCTGGATTGTGAAAGAGATATAGAAAGGCCGTTCTTTCCAGTAATAAGCTTTGAAACCTCATCTGTTTCCTCTCCCTGCTTTTTAAAGTCATTAAGTGGAGTAACTGATTGTCCATTTCTCCAGAACACCTTGGTCTTTGTTTAATGTCTGCCTCTCACACATTCCTGCTGCCTGGGAGACACTCAATGGAAATCCCACTGCTCCACTTCTCCTCAAGACTAATGATCATGTTCTCCTCATGTCTCAGGGAGCATCACAATAACTTGCTTTTTGTCTTTGTTTACTCCCACCACCCAAATCTTTTGCCATAAAACTGCACTTATATACCCTCTCTATATGAAGTCTCATCCAACCAAAGCCTCTCAGAAGTCTTTCAACTGCCTTCTCTGTGAGACACCATAAGTAAACAACTTTCCCCAATTGCAAAGGGGAGATAATCAAGAGGCAGAGAGATTGAGTAAGTGGCCCCAAATAAGTCTTCTGCAGAACTGGGAATAAAATCTTACCGTTGCTGTCCTCTACTAGTGAACCAGAATAACTCTCTAACTTGCTTATGAAATAAGGCAATGAAAAATCTTTAATGAAGCTATGGGTGACACAGCCTGTCTCTCTGGTTCTTTAACTTACACATTGATTTAGTATTAGTACATCACCAAGAGATTCCACCCATTATAGAACATACCTTGTCTAGAATACCTTCTTTATCTCCCAAGAAGTCTGACCACCAGATCTCACAAAGTTTTGAATCATCCCTTTTGACAAAGCCACAGATCCCTTACAAACAATGTGTAGCAAACCCAAACAGCTCAGCGATACGTATGGTCCTTGTAAGTGCAGGTATCCTCAACTTTTCCTTGTTTGCTAGCAAATACTAAAGACAGAAACCTTCCCTATCTCTGGCCCTTCAAGACATTTCTGCAGTAAGTACATGCCTCTAAAGGTAATATTACTGTCTGCAAAGTACAACCCATACCAGATAAACAATGGCTTACTAAGCTACAGAATACACTGATAGTTCTGGTACTTCCAAGTGGTAGAACATAAGACAGAAGCAAGTTCATTAAACATACGCAATTTCCATATCACCAAAAATGCTTTCCTCCCCAAACCCCTTTGTCTCCTTTAATCCATTTCCTCAGGGAGAAAGAGGATGTACCCGCTGGCTGATGTTATCCTTGATAAATTCCCGCACATGAAATTGAAGTGAATCAGCAACTTAGCTTCTAGACGATCAGAATGTTAGTCGAAGGTGAGATTCAGATGATATACAAAGTTGTACATTACCCAGCACAGTTTTGTGAAAGGTGGATCAATATTGCTTATGCTGTGCTCTTCCTGGAGAGCATACAGCCTTCTAAACCTTGGGGCCAAACTGAACCATGGTGTTACTATGGCTGCTAACTGCTGGAAGTTCACAAGAAGTAAGGGTGAAGAACCTACATCACAAGTCACTAAACAAAGGTCATATTATTTCTCATCTCATCTTTGCTGAGCCATTTTTTATCCTTTGTAGGCAGAGAAGTGACACACTCTGGACATTCAGGAAGGCTGAGGGCTAGAAGATGAAATTCACATGAGATTCATACACAGTGTTAAGGGACAGGGAAAAGCTGTTGTCTGACTCTCTTACCCATTCAGATCAGGGCCTTCCATGCTGACCTGCTTGGGACCAAAGGAAAAAATCCTTCTCCCCCATCTGTTTTAGTAAGTAAAAGGTCCCTAAGCACTCTGATATAGCTGCTATAACTCTTGTGAAAAGCCAGCATGGTACAGGTGCTATATACCATTTCCTCACATTGTGGATAAACCTCACTCTGTGGTGAGAGAATACTTGTCATTTGACTATTCACATTAGCAGGCTGGAGAAGGAATTCTCATATATCCAAGCCATATAAAACTCCAACAATCAGGTACTACAGCTATTTTACCTTACTTTACCTGGCATTATGTCTGATCCACATGCTTCAGGCAAAAATATCTGCACCACAGTTTGTCTCCTCAGGGGCTTGTGCTCCCTTTATGCGTTGTCTCAGACAGCAGATAGAAAATGTTTCTAGTTATACCGTACATTGGAGATATTAACAGAAAACAGAAATATCTTGAGAGCTGCAAGATTCACTCCCTTCTGGAGGCAAAGGAAATGAGTTATTACTGTCTATTATTGTGCATCAAAATAGGAAGAACGCATGAGAGGGTTGGAACTCAGTAAAAAGAAGGAAGAAAAGCAATCCTTTCATTTGCTACATTGAAAGCAACGTGAAATACATTTCTACAGTCAACCTACCAATTCCATCACAGACTTCCCAAACTCTCATGGGAGTCCATACAGCTGACTTGGTGCATACAGAGGGGTCCTAAGAATTAGTACACCAGTAAATATATATATGACCAAATTTAAGTACTTTTTTGTGCTGTGAAATAATTCACAATTTGCTAACAGCAAAAAGTACTGCGAGTACTAGGCTGCTTGTAAAAGAGGTGCTTTTGATGGTCATCATCATTTCACTGCATCTTAGTTACACTGGCTTCACAAAGTTACTGGGAAGAGGCAGCAGATTAATTTCTGTCCAACTTAAATCGCTGAAGTACAGTAAGTATGTCAGAGAGAAAGTCAGATGAGTGAAGAGCCTATTGAAGGCACTCAGCTCACAGATGCACTAAAATTATTTCTGGTCTGTAAAAACTAGACAAAGGGACACGTTTTCTAGTTGTTGGTTTACTTCTTTTATTTTCACAAATGCAAGTACTATTCCAAAACATTAAAGGCAGGGGAGAGATAGAGGGGGACACTAATCTTTCCACTTATCAAAAGTGCTTGCTGCATGGAAAAATACGATCAAACTTCAAGCTAAGCTGTGTTCAAATGTTTTCCACATAATTTTATTGTAAAGAGTATCTCTGCTTCTATACCAATTTTTTATGTACAGTGCACTGTGGTTTTTCATCTTTTGGGAAAGGTAAGAGAGGTTAAAAATCACAGCATTGACTTTTAAAATATATTTATTTTAGTTCTTCATATCGCATTATGACACTATTACAAAAGAAAACTTTGCCTAGTATGGTTTCCTTTATTTTCCTTAGTATGTAGTAATCTACTCTAAAATTTTCAGGTTCAGTAATTACAAGAAGAGTCCAAACTGGTGCATAGCTTCTCCCAAAGCTGCCTTCAAAACAGTGCACGGAAATGCTATATACATGAACTCCACCACCTAGAAAGACAAGTAACCTCTTGCAGAAGCCAATGCTGTCTTCATTTGCTAGCACCTTTACAGTAGTAGGGCCTACAAAGAAAAGCTCTTCTTTTCTATGCAGTAGTTCTTCAGAGAATTTAGAAACACAGGCCTCCGTGGGCCTCCAGTCCCCTGCTAGTGCCAAGAACACTTTTTTTTAATAATCGTTGTAACGTGCATCCAAAAGAGGGATGAGAAAACTTGGAGGCTTTACACATCCGATACTTATTCTTGTTAATGCTGCCGCACGCTGCACTCCATTATGCGTTTAATGCCATACTAGTACCAAGAGAAGAATGCAGACAGAAGGGAAAAGGAAGCAAAGCTGAAAGTTTGGTGGAAATTAGTTTTCCTCTGTCACAAACCAACATCTGAAGTTAATTTACTTCACTGGGACAGTGGGACAAAACCAAAACAACCCTATGGCTTATAAACACAACAGGAATATCTACCAGTATATTTGTCATCTTAACAAAACACAGGCTAAAACTCCTCCTCTTTCCAGATTACCCCCAACCCAACTGAGATTATGAGGGAACTACCCATCTGACTGTTGTAGTGGCCTGCAACCTCATCCTAAGAGCAGGATCTGCTATGCTAAGCAATGTGCAAATGCAGAATATAAAGATGGGCCCTGTCTGCAGAACTGACAGACTAAACTTCTCCAGTCTTCCTCATATGACTGTGAATTTCCTTCTACATTTTCCAATGCCAAAGACCCTGACCCAAGACTAGACAGACAATTCTGCCAAAACCAAAATATCAGGAAAGTTAGCAAGAAGAAAATCTACCCTGGCAACTAAGAGATCGCAGTGCAGCAGAATATATCTCCTCACATTAGAAGTGTTTTGATGGTACGTGTCATACTTTTATGTCACATTGTAAGGACAGAGATGGGGCCTTGCTTCCAGAACTCTCAAACATGTTGACACCATACTGTTGACCTGACAATTCATTTCAAGCCAATCTAGTATCACACAAATCATAAGTCTTCAACTATGTAACATTTCGGAAATTATCTTCCACTACTTCTGTGACATTTTCACAACTGTCCAAGAGCACAAGTCAGGTTTCCAAGTACAAAAAAGAATAAGACAAGACTTGAGAACTGCGTTACAGTCAGCAGACCCCACTACTCGGTGACAGAGCAACCAACTTAATTAGCAGAACAATTTAGCATGGTTATTTACGTATTCCTGGTACATTGTTACTGGAAGAGCCTCATTCTTCCTCTATGGCTCCCAAATACAATATTTTCTCCTTTCTGTGGAGTATTCAGTTACATGCTACAGCCCCAGCTCCCTCCCATATTAATTACACTTCCTGGTATAATACCTCCGGATACTTTCCACCTCCCAAAGTCCACACTGCAAAATATCTTTTCTAGTCCACATTCCTCTTCTAATTGAGGAAGAGAAGAAGGAAGAGGACCTGCAGACTAGGCAACACATGATATTGCTGATGTGACATGATGATTAGCCTGCTGGCTGGTATTATCAGCTGCCAGGCCAGTCAAAGAAGGAAAAAAGGCTAAACTCTTCATTCCTTTCTCTTTCATCTCTTCCCAGCATCAACTTTCATAAATGCTTCATAATTTCATAATGCTGAAATCACTGCCCCTCCATCAAAGCTGACTGATACTGCCCAATGAGTTCAACAGATATCAGAACAGTAGATTAACAGAAGGACACAGACAACAATCATAAGCTTTAATCTCTTGGCAAACAAGGCTAACCAAGGTTACTGTCCCATATTATTAGCACCCAAAGAGCTTTCCAGAGAGGCATTCCTTCCAAGGGAAAAAAAAAAAAAAAATCAGTAACATGTAAGAAAATCACAGCCATTACCTTTTCTTTTTTTTTTGATAATCTTCCTGGCTATGTAGTACAGGACAATGGATATTCCTGCCTCTTGCAAGAAAACAAATTTGCATGGCGTTTCCTGCTTTTGAAGGGGACGCCTAACTGCTCTATTGCTTCTGAAGACTGGCCAGTATTGCAATTCAGAATGAGTATCCTCAATGTAATTAGTGAGTAATTAGGTCAGACTTTATAACTGAAAATATGAGCTTAGACTAAGTGAAAGATCTCTTCCAGTCATTTAATAAGAAACTGAAAGCTGGCCCTTTGCCAAAGAACAAATGTAAAATCATGTTGCTATCTGATAAACTCTCAGTAAGACATATCACAAGCTTCTGATGACTGATACCCAGAAGGCTGGGCAGAATGAAAGACACTTTGCTTGCCCTCTAAGAATTCTTATTCTCCTCTTCAGTACTAGCAACCCAGTTGCCATACTAAGACTAAATGTGCTGTACAGGTAACAAGATGATCTATGAAATAATATTCCATGAACTAAATATTTATTGCTTGACAGAAACAATACCATCTAAAAATGCAGTCAGCTGGTTCAAAAGAAACAGAATGCCCTAATCCTTATTTTGATTTGCAAATTCCATATCCTGTCTGGTCTCGACCAAGACTTCCCATCATCTCTGCAAAATGGTAAAAATTATTTTATTGGGGTGTTGTGAAGTTTAGAGTTTGTAAAGAATAGAACAAGTAATTAGACTTGGCTTCTGTAAAGGGATTTTGATATTCAGTGTTTGCATTGTATGCCCAGAGAAGGGGCTTTTCATAGTCTCTCTTAGGTACTGCACAGGTAATTAATAATCTTATTTTAGCAAACATGGTTCTGAAGAAGACAAAAGCAAATTTTAAAATATTTTATTAATAAAACAAATTAATAAAATGTAAAAAAAAAAAAACCCCTCCAACCCAGACAGTATTATACTCTATAAATTGGCCTTTAAAGACATTCAAAATAATGGACTACCCAAGTATTTCTTATTTACAGTTCAGAAAAATATCTTCTGGTGACATAAATGCTCTAAAGTTCTGGAAGGATCACGTACACCCTGCCAGCTGTATTTGAGAAACCCCTTGACAGTCTGCATGAACTCAGTCAGGACAGGATGTAAGAGAGGAGAGAGCAGGTCGCTGTGTAGGGATGTAGGGGCAAAAAGGAGTTGCTGTTTCCCACACAGGAGCTGTTGTTCGGTATAAAGGCATATATCTCAAAACAATTTTAACTGCAGCTCATGATTTTTTTCTTTTTTATGACCTCAATACCATTTTGCACAGTATGTTTATACAATTTCAATAGTGAAAGAACAGCTTTTGAAGGAATGAATCTGGCTGCAACAAACAAGCATCTGTGAAGGTGTCATTAGTGTCTCTCTAGATCTGTAATCAAATTTGAGTATTTCTTTCTAAGCAGTATTTGACTACTTTGGATTGCTCTGTGCAGACACTACTCCATTTTGGGTATCAATGCTTACTATTATCAGTATTCTATCAGTGTGTCTGATAGAATCAGTATATCAGTATTCTATCACAGGTGTCAGTGTACAGCTTTCATGGATTCTTCCACTTTGTATTAGCAGTTATCTGCAGTGTATGAAATGGGGATAAGTGATTCACTCATCCTTTTAGCATCAGGAGTTTCTACATTAACTGTACTAGCTGAAAGTCTAAAAAAAAAAATTAGAAATCCCAGCATATGAACTGGAAATGTATAACAGAAAGGGACAGAGTGTTGAGCTGCTGTTGAGCTGACAGGATAGAGAACCTGTAGTACAGAGGTGACCGTAATGACTGATTTGGGTACAGTGTGGCAAAACCAGCACATTTAGCTTTATGATGTGCTTTAGATTCTGTTGTGTATTTCAAACTATTACTTTGTGACTCCCTGGACTAGAATTTTTTCCCATAAGCCTTTGTGGGTTTTTTTTATCTGTTTTTTTAATAGGATGAAAGCATGAAATTAGAGACTTTTTCCCTTCTGTAACAATAATGCTATGGAGTTACCTCCACTAAGGATTCAGCATTACCTGGTAACCTCAATGGGACATTTCTGTCTTCCTTTCCAGGCAACGTAACAAGAATTTCAGTCACCAGCGCAGTTTCTCATTAAATTTAGTAGTGTTTAGCTGAAAGTAATACCAAGGATAAGCTAGATTCAGTGTGCTAAAGAAAAAAAAAAAAAAAGAGATGCCTTAAAGGTACCATTACTTCACAAATACTTCAGATTATTTCAATCTTCTGTTCTAGCTTTGAAAAGTCAGTTGACATTTATACCAACTGGAAATGTCTCTGGGACTCCTGCTCTCATTCAAGAAAATAAAGATGGATATACTGTCTTCTCATCAGCATCCTGTGCCCCATCTCAAAGGCAGGACTCTTCCAAAACTTGCTTGTATAGTCATCATACATTGTCCAGTTACATCATGTCCAACTGCAAACAGAAGAAACGGATTTGGAAGAAGCAGCATTGAATTCAAGTTATTTCTTATGTGTGTTTAGTGCTTAGAAAACAAAGCAAATTCAGAAATCCTTGTCATGTAACATAAACGGAGTGCACAGCACTTAATACTAAGCTGCTATAAAGTACAAAAACAAACATAAAAATCTCATCTTCACATAATCACATGTGCAATTTATAGATTTAAAAAGTATAGTCCAAAAGTAGAAATCTGCCTACTATTGAAGATTCTTTAAAACTGTCTACACCATCAGCTTAAGCCTTGGAGACAGATTTGTAATGACTCAGCCTGTAAAAAATGGCTGAAATATTTACTAAAAAACCTCTTGAAATCCTTGAATTTCATCAAGCCTATATAGAAAAGGTTAATTGAGAAGATTAAAACATCTTTTTAAAAATGATTTTCAGTTTTCAACCCACATAAATAGCTGTTCTAGATCTACAAGCTTTGTCAAATGCTATTATAGTAAATTATAACAATCTGCTACCAAATGAGCAGCCTCACTGGCTCTTTTGAAACACACTAGAGGACACATTTAACCTGTGTAAACGCCCATGTTACTACATAGCATAGTATTTGCCATCATGAAATTACACACCTGGTTATGTTTTACAATAGCAAGTCATTCCATGTGGCTCTTTTTTGACTCAATTCCTTAGGTGTTTTCTAAGCCATGCACTTTAATCTACTGCTTTAAGAAGTGCTTGCTCTGTCTCACTGCACCTTTCATTTACAGTTTAATTGTAAAGTCACATCATGTCTTTATGGTACTCACCAAATCATCAACATCACCACCTTCATCTGTGTGAGGCAGAGTTTCATTTTTCTTTTCTTTTGGAGCCAAGAACTAAAAATACAAATGTATGATACCAACAAAACTCAGACCCTTAATGTTAAATTAACAAAATGTCTCCTTTGTATATCAAAACAAATCCACCTGCAATTAAAAATTATGAAGGAAGTTTGTTCTGGTTTCCACCTTTCAAAATAATCTTAAAAGTACAGGAAATTTCATATCACTTCCTTTTAAAGGATGTTACGGTGAAGTGTGTTGAAAAACAGACAAAAGGATACAGTTCTTCAGACAACATATGGTTAAGCTGTAGAACACCCTGTAATAAGGATGCTGCAAATATTAGTCCCTAGTCTCATGGGGAGCTGAGGAGTTCACAGAAGAGAAATCCTCTGAAGTCTACTAAGTCCACAGAAACAATCTCAAGCAAAGTACTTGAGACATGAGTGGCTGAAGCCTGGGACGGTAGACTTTTTCCTACCTATCTGTTAATTGTCCACTGTCAAACATGGGATTCTGGGCTAAACAGAAGTTTTGTCCATTACAGTATGGCCATGTTTATGTTCTTAAAAACATAATTTAAAAAGTAATATTGTGTGTAGCTACAAAATGCTAAATGACAGTGAACAGCCCCACCACTGTCCACATGAATACATATGTAAGCTGACCAACGGCTTGTTTAGTAGATTTCTTAAGTATGACATTCTAGTTCTGTGTGGAACTTAAAAGTTTCCCATTTAATTCAATTAACATTTAACAAATGAACAAAGACATCAATTTAAAAAAAAAAACCTCAAACACACAAGACTGTTAGAATGCCAGTCTTTAAAAATAGAAAATTCATTATGTAAAATTCTATTGCCGTAGCTGCTGATACAACTCACCATATGCCCTTCACTTAAAGCATTGCATTCATAAACAGAAGATAAAGGTAAGTTGCTCAGATACTATAATAACTGAAATCAAACATACAGATAATATCTGGAGTACAACCACCTCTAAATTACTTTTCTCTTAGCCTAACCGTGAAAAAAACAACCTTAGCTAGAATGGTAGGAAAAAAATACAAATACTGGACTCTTACTTAAAAAGTATCCAGTTGTCTACAACTTTTAGTTACAGTTTATTTACCAATATCCTTACTATAAAGTCATAAATTTTCTTTTTCTTATTAAATGCACCAGAAAAAGTATACAGGAAAAATCCTTCCCCACATAAAAAAAACGGCTGCAAAAGCTGAGGAGGAAGAAAAGTTACATTTCATGACTTTGAGTTCCATCATCCTTAATTCAGAAAAAACTTCACTATAACTCTAGATGATGAATGAGAACAGCTAGTTAGAAAATAGCCACATTAAACAGGCTCTAAATACCTGCTTAGAGTTTATGCAATTCTTTTGTATAAACAGCTGGCTTCTGAAAGCAAGCTACTGTTTACTTGAGGATTTCAACTGTAAGAGCCACAGAGGTTGTGTAAAAGGCCATGGGATCCCTATCAGAGCACCACCAATCTCTGAGACAATACACTTACACTGTAAAAAGCTTAAATAATATTTTACATAAATAAAATGTTCTGATCCTTCTCTAGAGCAATAGTGTCAGCTTTAGACAAGGGGTAAAAACCACTGAGAAGTTACCTGCTGCATCCCATTTGTGGGAAAGTACCAGATATCACATCCACTAGGATGAAAAGCAAATACATTGCTTTTGGTTAACAAGAGGATGTAGACAACCTCTGCCTAGTTGCCTCACTACCCAAAGGTCAGACCTTTCCTACCACTTGAACAGCAACATCCAAGAGGAATGTAGAAAGCTTACCCCACAGACAACACTCATAGTTTAATATGCTGAATTCAACTTATCATATAGATTTTGTAGCTGCCAAAAAAAAAAAAAAAAAAAAAAGGAAGGTGACAGGGCCAGAAGGAATTAGAATTTTAAAATGCCGTATGTCTGTGTACCCTTTTTGCTGGAAAAGTTCTCAATCTAGTAGTAATATAAAGCACACACTATGAAACTGAAAGCTAATGACATTGTCAGCTCTGAGAGGCTTTTTGTGCCAGATCAAATTTCATTTTACACAGTTAATTAAGAGTCAAATGGTATTTCTGAAAGTAGCACATTTTCAAAGATTTCAAAATTAGCTTTCCCACATTAAATTAAGTAAAGAAAGCTAAAAGCTAAAGAAATGTATGATGAAGATTTGCAATAAATTGAAACCTGAAGTTTCCATCAAATGCTGAACATCTAAAGTTGGGATTTTTTTTCCAAAACCTGTTTTACATTTATGCAAAAGCAAATTACATATAATAGTTGCACTGAAATCCATTATCTTCCCCAAAGCAACCAGAAAAATCACTTGACATTTCTGCTCTTTTAACCTATCATCCTCATGCTCTAAAAAGAGTACCTCCACTATTACAGGAAAAAAAAACCCACCTACCTAAAACCATTTTTCCCAGTGATAGGAAAATATGCATGGATAATGTAGCTCAACCAAAAAGAAAATTTTTATGTGTTACCTCTCTAATAAGCGGCCTCATAAGTCTTTCTCTCCCTTTCAAAGAGTAACCCTGTAAACCTGAAATCTTATATCCAAACCAGTCCTGAAACTGCTATCAGCTAGCGATCTGCACATAAGAGAAAAGGCTTTTTGTGTCACATAGGACCAACACCGAGAGCCAGTTCCTTGACCTACATGCTTGCACGTGACCTATTACAGAGGTGAAGAAAACTTGCATCTTACTCTATTGTGCGATATTTTTAAAGATTCAATATAACCCTTTAACAAGGCTATCACCTTCAGTATAGGAAACAAATGAACCATTTTTGCAATCTACTATAGACCTAGGAAAATGCTGGCTTTGAATCACACAGGAAACCTGTGGCAGGATTAAACTGGACCAAGGAGGACTAGATTTTAGATCAGCCCCATAACCTCAAGATAAAATTTTCTATCCCCACAGATCTTACTCCAAGAATATGCAGTCTTCCAGTTTCTTAAGTAAAAGTCATGAACCCTTGAAAGACAATGGCAAATCAGGGTTCTGGTTTTGGATCTGGAGAGTGCGTGAGGAGGTGGTTATCTAATGAGTAAGTGGGATTGCCAACTGCCTAGTTAGCAAAGAGATGCAACCCATTTATTCTAAAAGTTAAAGGTAACTGCCATGTTAGAGAACTCTCTTGCAGAGCTGATTTCATGCAAACACTCTTATTCCCCTTTTTTAAAGGGAAGTTATGGCTGTTGTAGGACCTTCCATCAATCACAGAACAATGTCCTGTACTGCAACATCTGGATGACTGACAGAAAAGTAATTTTGAAGTCAGTCTACAAATGTTTTACTCCAGCTTACCCTGGCAGCTGTAAATCTAGTCCTTGGTACTTCATAGTTTGTGCTGCGTTCCTATGCAGGCACAGTATTTTTTAGCCACCACAAGCTCACAGTTAAGTCAACGGTATGCTGTAAGGTCTTCAAGGCTAGTAGATATTTCCTTAAGAAATAGTGGCTATTTCACACAGCATTAGCGCATTTTGAGCATCAATGGTAGTTTCAGACTAGAAAGTGAAGTTCTCAAGAAAAATATTGTCTTAGGAAGTTTCCAAGTAAATTCATAGCATTTAGAATATATAACAAAAACTTATACTCTTTAAAACCACCACTGGGGAAAAAAGCTGCTCCATACAATTATGTGTGATGAGAAACAGCCAGTAGGTCCCTCACATCTACAAAAAACATTATATTCTGTCATTTGTACTCCGCACATTTGCTTAGCTTTCTGGACTCTTAGTTTGTTAGCTTTTCATTTTCATGACATTTCTGTGCCTTCTTCACCTTGAGGTAAATTGTTACAGATGAAAAAAACAGTTTCTAAAATACAACCTTTTACCTGCTCATTAATTCGCTCATGGAGAACCTACTTCTATAACCCCTTTCTGGTTATTGCTAATATAAGGCCTGGAAGTTGTGAAAACCAATGTGGCATTTTTTAGAAAAGCTGCTTCTCTGCAAAGTACTTAGTGATTTTAGCCACAGGTTTACCTTCAGGGATCTGTAATACAAGGACCTTCTTTCTTCTAAGCTATTTAAAATCACGGCTAGCAGCCTGACACAAGAATGTCTATCTTACCCTCTCCACACAAATACAATTTTTGACAGCAACTCTTTCAGAATTCTGCTTTCTTTCAAACAGAAGGCACCATTCTGCCTGTTAGAATTCACTGCTTTGTAATTGTGACATCCTTCATTCATCACTGCAGTTACTGAATGTTATATTTCTGTAGAAATAATACCTGCAAATACTCCAAAACCTTTGTTTCCAAAAGGATCTAATATGATCATCAGTAATAATACCAGCATCACCTAGGATGTCCATCAATCCACAAGAGCTGCCCAAAGTAGAAAATACCGATATTGTGCATATATGGTGAAAGCCAGTCATAACAACTTTACGTTGCTAGGGTTCACAAAGCCTTTAAACAAAAAAGTATCCTGATTTTTGAACTCACGTGCTAACAATGAGATCACAGTTCTTTCTATGAAGTTCAAACAGTGATCTTGCATATATAAATAGTCTATTGCTGTTCCACTATGCTGAATTCCTGAAGTTCCTAATCTTTGTGGAGGGTAATTTCAGATAATTATGTCAATATATGTTACTTTCTAAAGACCAATTAAAGCAAAATGCTCTAGTACATGCTAGGGAATTATTTTTGCTCTGAATTAGGGCAATTTCAATTGTGTGGCAGAAGGACACTCTTCTTCCTTCATATGGATCCTATTTCATTCACCTGAAGATTTACCCACATAGGAAAGAACCTTCTGTTCCACAGCAAGGGCTCTGTACAAATACATGCTCATTAAAAAAATGATACCTTTTCAGCCTCTTCACTAGTCACCAAACTTTTCTCTGCTTCATCTTTAGTGATCAAAGAAATTCTGTCTAAAAAAATAAGAGGTATAAAAATATCATTAGAAGGCTTCCCAAAAATGCACTTAATATTAGAAATGAAAAAAGTCTTCCAAATTCTAACTTCTGAATGTGTCATCATCACCAGCAAAAATAAAAAATATTGCTCAAAGGAAAATGTGACTTGCATAAATGAGTCAACTATGATATAAACTATGATATAAAAATAAATTAATGAGCATATTCATAAGCTTGTGGAAGTATCCATTTAGGAAACTGCTAATATTATGACAATCAGACTAATGAGACACTGAAATCATAGATCACAGATGAAATGCTGAAAATCCATCAGAAATTATACTTTTAGTCATTCACAGCATGCTCTTAGGTCCTTAGAAAAATTAACTCCTAACATACAAACACTTATGCTATGATTACCTACAGTCTGACTACCAAAGTGCTGGTCCCGTCCTCACTTTGCTCCTTGGTTATGCCAGCACTCATCCTGTGCAGCAACACACCCCACCACCCCCTCCCCCCAAAATCTCAATTATTTTTTACCCCAATAGTTTTCCAGTCTAGCTCATCACTTGGCTACACGAATGCTTGTGTCTGAATAAAGCAGCTGTGGGTATGAGAGCAAAGAATTCATAAAGGTTTCAGCAGCAGCACGAGTGTAATGCCACCTTAATGTGCCCATAGAATGACGTGGCAGGGTTTCATGAGAAAAGTGAACTTGTCAAACAGATCTGCCTTGATCCTGAGCCACTAATGCATTAATTCACATCCATCCTCTTTTGGTGATTGCAACCACTGATAACGAGGCCCAGTGCATGCCACATCTGGTAGAAAAGAGGGGGATGGGTCACGTGGCAAAAAGCAGTGAAAACAGGACTTCTGCTTTTGATAGCAGCAAGCAAAAAGCAGTTTCAGCTACCTAGTGACTGCAGCTAGGTTATGGATAAAGCACCATGCCTTTATCATCTTCTTACAAGAAGATAATCTACTTTGTATGAAAATATCATCTCTGTAATTTTTTTTTCCTCTCAAAAATACACTTGTTCGTCAAAAACTCTGGTTTGTACCAATTAAAAGTTACTCTAGCATGGCTTTGGAAGATCCAGGTTTCCTACTTTCAGAGTTTGTTGGTTTGTTTTTTCAAACTTCTTCAGAGAAGGTCCCCTACAATACTACTGAATGTAATATTCTTTCAGTGTTGTCTTGTGCTGTTGTTTTGGGTTGCTAAACAAATTCCCATCTTGTATTTTGAAAAACTTGGATGAAGTAGACATTACAGAATGTCTGGAGTTTGTCACTTTGAAAGGTGCTATAGAAAAGCATATAATTTCATTTTATAGCATGCACCCTTAAGAGATACAGCTGGGCATTTAACAGATTTTCTTAGCACTGGTTCCAATTAGAAGCAAGAGTATGACGTAAAAGATTTTTTTAGTCCATCATGTTTCGTATTTGTGAAAAATGTTCCTTTATTTATCACTTGCGTAGTCTCTGAATGTCTTTTAGAATTGCACTGCCTTGTATCTCCCAGTTTAATCATAGGTAGGTGTCATATTACCACATATTCTGTCTTTCAGGTTGCTTAAATACAAAATGATCAGTGACATATTTCAATGCTATCTATGCCTTTTTTGAAGCTTAAATTGGAAGAATCTTTTTATATCTCTGCTGCATGAGTTTTTTCCATTTATTTTCAAATTCAGCTGAAATTGTATCTTCTTCTCCTTACACTGTAACATTTAATTTGTCTCTCTTCTTCCACAATTTACCATTTCAACAAGACTTGGCAAGGCATTATGAATATTGCTGATATGAAACTATTAGTGCAAAAAAGAAAGTTGCAACATGAAAGTTTTTAAATTTTTTTTAAAACAGGCTGCAGGAATGAACCATATCAAAATGCTGCTCTGGGGTTAGTTTAAATGTCCCATTTCTAACAAAGTTTTCTCTTACTTAATGGATAATATAACTAGAAATACCTTTTTTTTTTTTTTTTTAAATGCCATCCTACCTTGTATCACGATCTCCCAGAAATCAGCTAAGGCTTTATCTTCCACCTTTGATTTCAGGGCCTGCAGGAAATCATTAAAGCACTGCACCTCGGACAGCTGCAAAAATTAGCAACAGTGACAAGCAAGAAATATTTAAAATATTAAAAAACACTGCAAACTTAATTCTTCATGAGGTCACCTAACATGGTGAACACAAAAGTCACCACAGATTTGGGGTTTTATCTCTACTAAAACCAAGAGTTCCAAGGTAAGGTGAGCCACAAAAACTGTCTTTCAGAAAGGTAGAAAGACTTTCTTGTAACTGGCTTTATTGAAGAAGAAATTTGTAGGATTGCTTATTTTTCTTTTACAAGCATCAGGTCATAGGCCTTCTGGTTTTTATGTGTAGAAGAAAATGAACAACAGCAAATAATACCAAAGAAGCTAGTCCCCATTCCAGTAAGAATAAAGAAATATAAAATGCAAATATGTTTCTAAACTTTCAAACAGCATAACAGATTTTAATTTACAAATAAATTTTTTGCTGCAGCAATAAATTATTAAGTTTCCAATTGAGCAAATAGGCCCATCATGTCTTTAATTTGAGAGAGTTTTCACATATTAACATTACCTTAATGGCCTCCTCTCTGAAAACTCTGATACAATTGATGCCTTTCATGTAGTACTGTGAACCTTTATTTTCCAGGAACTGATTAATGCAGTTTATCAACTGCTGACTCACTGAAAAACAAGGAGAAATAAATAAATCAAAGAACACATACTTTCAAGGCAAAAAACCCCCCTTTTTCTTTACATCTCTCTTTTTCTATTCCACAGGTATCTAAAGAGTTAATCATACTCATACCACCTCAAGCTACTCAAGTTGATAACTTATCCAAGCTACTGACAATTACTTCAGCCTCTCCAGAAAAGCTAGATATACAGGAAGAAACCCAAGCATGGTCAAGGCAAAAGTGTCTCCCTGAAAGCCAAGAAAAAAAGCACTGGCCTAGCTTGTTTGATCAAAAGTAAAACCAGAACATCTGGGATCCTAAAGCTGAGAGAGGCCATGTTCTACAACACAAGCAGATCCCCTAAACATCCTTTGAAATACAGGCACATTTCAATAAAAGTGTTAAATTTACAATGAAGGAGTCATAATGTCAAAACATCATCTGTAGGGTGATTGCAGTTAAAAGACTACTTTGTTGTTACTGACATTAGGGTATAACTTGTTTCTGTACAGGTAGTTTGATGATTTTTCATAGGGGCAATGCTGTTTATGATTACTGAGGTAAGTATTGTAAACTGTGTATGCCTGACAGAGAGAAGCAGAGACTTGCACCAACAAGAAGGGGAACACCGGTTTCATCCTCACTGTTGAGTTCCTAAAAGGTTGGTGGCTGTAAAACACTCTACACATGACAAGTGAAAATGTTACCAAGAGCTCTGCAAGCCCAACTAAATTCTGCTGGATTTTAGTACTTTTTCTTTAATGTTTAATTACAGGTGAGGAACTGTCCAATTTTACCCTCTGACAGACACCTCAGCCTAGGAAAAGACAAGGGTGAGGAGGATACAACAGTGACCTATAAACTCAGAAGCACTGAAAAGGATGAATAGGGAGGGATAGTCCACTGTCTCTGTCAAAACAAGAGCAAAGAGTTGGGTTAAGAATAAACTGAAAAAAAAAAAAGTACCTCTTCAAACAAAACCAGTTAACCTCTTTACCATGGGCTGCTGTGGGACGCTAAAAGTTTTAATAGCTTAAAAAAAAATGCTTGAACAAATTCTTAGAATTCTTAGAAGAGGAACTCTATTAAAGGAAGATTAAAGATGATGTTGCCATCGAGAAATAGAATGCAGAGAAGCATTCTGGACAAGTCACAGCACCTGCCTGTCCTGTTCTTGTACTGTTAAAGACAGGTTACTGGATTAGCAGAACCTTTGGCCTGACCTATAGCCCATCTTACATTCCAACGTTATGGGCATAGATGTCACCAAGTATTGCAGCCATGGAAACATCAACATAGAAAATCATCTGCTAGAGTGATGGAAGAGACAAGGATAAGCAAACACACTGAAAAGCAGACATAATTTAGATCCTGTATTCCACTCTGCTCACTGTAAGCATATACGGCACTAGCAGTTATATTTATGTTCTATAAAATGCCTACTTGAACTGAATCTGAAGGACAACATCTCTGAAAAGAGCAAAACAAGACATGTTTGATATTCTTCCACTAGCTTTTGACTCTACAGAGTTTCTAGAAAAGGAGGCGCATAATGGTTCTGTCCAACAGCAGCTATCGCACAAGAAACTGTGCTAGTGCCTAGTGCTCCAGAGGTGATCAGCTCACTCTATTTATTTTACCAGTAGCTGACAAACTGAATTGAAGTCTCACTACTTCAGCTCCCCAAGTTAAGTCAGTCCATTTTTTTCATGGTTAACGATTTTCTCATTAAATGTTCTAATTTCTTACGAATTGCACTAATAAAAGCAAGTCCTGCTGGTGTTTTCAGTGGTGGTGGTGGTTTTTTTTAAACGCTGCCTTTTCATTGATGTGTTAAATTAAAACCCCAGGCACTACGAGGGTGCAATAAAAGTCTTTATTGTCAGAATGATTCCAGCATACTGTTTGAAATTATCAGACACTCTACTTTTTCTTTTGCATTTAATTTTTTTAAAATCCCTTTCCATTTGATTGCACTGGCAGGCATCAGAAGAAAAGACTTTTTTTTGCTACTGGCTGTGAACTGCCTCCTTTTGAAATCTGTTGTAAGGAACCAAAAAAACCCTACAATGTTTTACTAGGCACTGAAAGACCATAATATAGGCAGGAAACAGGTTACATGGCAACAATATTTTAAGTCAGATTCTTCTAACATTTTGAAACAGCTTGCTAAAGTTGGGTCTGTCCATTTGGTCTCCCTTAAATGACAGGCCAATGATTGATGAATCTAAAATAGATAAAATTCCTGTATTCTGATTAGACTACCAAATTACTTCAGGGGGCCAAAGCCAATACCAGACACAGTAGATAAGGATTATAACTGGAAGTTCTCTGAAGTAGACTCTGTTCCTTTACACTTTTAGGGCTGAGAACTTCGTTGGTTTCCTGCTGCCTGTCATTTGCCTTTCCATTAGTGTGAATCTTTGTTTTTGGGTGCTGCAAAAAAATAGATCTCCCTGGTTTTGGAGAAAGGCATGTTCTACATAAAGATGTCTATTTAACTAAGCTGTGCATATTAACATTAACTCTGATGTGTCCCAGACAAATCTCAGGCATTGGGGTTTTGAAGAGCAGGTCCTAGAGCTACAAACTGACAGCCTATTCAGGTCACTGCTGTGTAGTAACAACATTTTTTTCTTCTCTCCCAACTCTCCTCATCCCGCAAACACATTTAAGGAAGTGAACTAACAAACTTCTACATTTTGCATAAACTGGAATTCCAGCACTCCTAATAACCACCACGTTCTGCAGAACATCCCAAGAAATTTTAATCTTCTGCCTCCTCCTTCTACTGTACCTGATTGGTTAGATAACAAATACAGCGATTAAAGGTTGGAGAACTTCAGGAAAAAAAAAAAAAATTGACTAGAAGGTCTTTTAGTTCCAACAGGATTTAATCCCTTCTTCACTGGCATTCAGATGCATACCCTACTCTAAAATCCATTCACCAGTGCTGTTATTTCTTGTGAAATATGCCATGAACAATTATAATCACTTATCTCTGAATAGTTACAGTACAAAAGTGTAGTTATATTTTCATGTTTGTTCAGTTCAGTCCTTGTCTTGATTACTATGCCAACCAAACTACAGAATAGATAAAACTGTATTATAGCCCAAGTTCAATTCCTTGGGGATTTTTATTTTTCCCCCTAAAAAAAAAAATCAGGTTAAAAAATAGTTCTTTCTATAGACAAAAGACTTCTGTTGCTGTCAATCTTTTGATTTATCCACTGGTGGTGGTAATGATTTACATTCATGGACAGTTCTTAAAGTCAGAGTCGCTGACAAATCAGTTAAACCACCTGATAATTAATTTTAAACTACTGCTAAGTATATTTTTGTAACTGAAGAGATTCTAAAATGAAAACTGTCTTAATTTTAAGGACTTCCTTCATCTTTAAGTCAAGAAATATGAATTTTAAGATCAAGAGCTGTTGAACTACTCCAGTGTCCTGTGAGATGCTGTTCAATTTTGAAATGGTCTCTCTAAATGGCCTGCGGCTATGGATCAGAATTATTTAGGCTGGATGTCTGAAGGATATATGGCCCAAATCCCCACTCAAACCAGGGCTGCTGGGGATAAGGTGGCTCAGTGCTCCACAGACTTGAGTTCTGAGTAGCTCCAAAGATGGAGTCTCCAAGTTCTCTGGCCCCTTCTTTCTGTGTTGGACTACCATCATTGTGATTTTTATTACTTTTTTCCCCCCATAACATCTAATTTAAATTCTGTTTGTTGCAACTCAAAGTTTTGTGTCTCATCCGATCACTACGCCCTTCAAAGACGAATCTGGCTTCATCTTCTCTGTGAAGCAGACATACAGAAAACTTCAAAGTGATTTTATATACTCAAGTATTTGGTTTGCAAATACTTTCCTAATGACTGAACCATCTTCGTCAAACCAGTCATCGCATTTGGCCTACCTAGCAGTAGAGCATGAATAGTCTCCAAAATACACAAAAACATCCAGTAAGATAAAAATGCAGATGAACTGCAAAGACATATGCCAACAAAAACTGTAAATACTACTTTTTAAAAAAAAATTATCTTAGGTCTAGAAAGGTAGTTAACTACACACATTTCTACAGAAAATATTGTAATAAAACATCATCCTCGTTGCAACTGTGTAATAAATCCCCACTGCAAATCTCTTACACACAACTATTTATGACACAATTCTTTTAAGCATACAAAGCATCCAGTGCAAAACCAGCTTAAGAAGCTATCTACATGACATGGTGGAAGTGTGACACCTCAGGCACAAGAGAATATTTGCTGAAATCTACACATGTAATTACTGACTCTTATTTTTCTAGAAATACCTAGAAATAAAAATATTAACAAACTTGCTATAAATATAAAAATGAGAGTTTGGTACAATTTGTCTCTGAATATTGTTTCTTATGTCCATAAACTCTACAGTTGTCATTGCAGATTTCTCTGTTCACTGACAATCAGTAAAATAAAAAAAAAACTCTTTCAACTACAGGACTTCAGATGTCATGTTCTCAGATAGGAGTCCTGTAAGATGCAATGAAATCTGGCCTATACACTCACAGAAAATATACAAAACAAAGAAAAAACTATGCATGTATCAGTATCTATTTTTACTCCCCACTAAGACATCCTATCTTCTACAGAAGCCTATGAAAATACAACACACCATATCAGACACCTGCTCTCCAGAAATGCCAACATGGATGGAAACCTGTAAACAGTCCAACAGGATGAACTGATAGTCAAGTGGCTACTCCTTTGTCATTAAAAAGATGGCAAGCACCCACTGCATTTGAGAATCTTCTTTGCAGCCACAACAATGAAGAAACTCATTGTACATCCTCGGGAGTAACGATTAGATTCTACTCAGGCAAACTAATCTATTCTATTTGCATTCATTGACAAAAATGTCAGAAGCTGTTATCAGAAGACTGATCTTTGTGATGACTCTGCACTTATAACCTGCTCAAAATAAGACCTGCATAAAATGACATCTCTCTGGACATGAATGCAAATAAGAAAGTAAAGATACCTGGAGGGGAAACACAAGACTAGTTACATGAGAATCAACATTAACTAGTAAGTTGACACCATCACACATAACTCATCACATAAGCTGTAAGTGGGGCCCTACTGTAATAAACTACACAGATGTCAATTAAAAACAAAGTTGATTACTGTTTCAGAAATTGAGCTGCCAGTCTCAGAAAACCTAGCCGTAAGACTCTTACCAATTTGAAACTCTTAGATTTTCTAAAAATACATATTTACATATTAGTGACCCAGCTCTCACTAACGGCAAATGCATCTTTTCTCCTGCTCTGGTCTGCTGTGGGACGCAACGTCAGAGACAGGCTAACTTGCACTTAGGCTTCTCCTATGAATGGCACAAACCCTGATCATCAAATCCCAGTGAAGCCACTGCAGGAGATGCATTGGTACTCATTTTTGATGATGAAAACCCCACCAAATAAACCAACCCCCAATCAAACAGTTGAAAGGTGTTTCTCCTCCCTGTGGAGGGACTCTGTTGCTATTTTGTTTTAAAATGAGAATGTAGGCTCTATTCACAGTTTGGAAGACAAGACTAGATGCTCTTTTTATATAAGAAAGAAGCAAAACAGGATGTAACTTAGTAGTTCTCCTGTGTGCATTCTGACACAGAAAATCTATTTTTTTTCCCCAATAGACTATTTGAATGTCACAGATTATCCTTTCCTGCAAAGTCATTTTACATTTCACATGTTCTAGCAGAGTGAAAAAAAAAGTTTCATCATTAAATATCATATACAATTATACTAAAAAACCCCCTTAGAACCACTGAATAGTTTTAAGGCAGAATTTACTATTTACATAACCAGAATGCAATACAGCATGCCATTAAAAACATGCCTGTAATGTTTTATGTATTAAGATACCTAAAATGCTCCAAAGCAGAAAAAGGATTATGCAGAAGAAAAAAGTAATATGCAGAACATGTTTTTATTTATAGTGGCTTCTATCTCTCCTTTAAATGGGTGACTGCACTACATTCTGTCTAACTACACCTTATAATTACAGAGCAGATCACACATAAAATAAAAGCAGATTGCTCAAAATTGCAGAAGCCATCCAAACATGTACTGCAGTTATCTCCAGCACAGCTACCAAGTGGACATATTTAAGTACTCTTTAGTTAAACCATCTTCAAGGGTAATCACTATACTTATTTCTGCCTTAAAGCTTTCCTACATGATAAAATTAATTACTGTAACAAAGCAGTCAACTGTTTCGCAGTTTCTGTATTCTAATATATCGTACAATGCTTTTTTAAATTGCATCTCAATATATCTGAGATTTGAAAACACAATTCCAAATATTTTTTCAATAAACAATGTCTTCTGGATCTAATGCAAAATCCATGTAAAAAGCTGACTAGCTGGCTTATGGGTCTGGAAATTCTGGAGAAAAATAGGTATGTAGGCTTTAACAGACTTCATCACAAATCAATATACTACTGAACATCCTCTTCAAAATGTCCAAAAGGCCTTGTTGAAATACCTAGCACCTCACTTCAGCACCTCTGTAAATCTTTTTCTTTGAAAAGAAATGCTACATTAGTGGCTATTTGGCAGATGAGGTTTATCTTGCCACAATCTGCAAATCACCCTTTAAAAGAAAAAAGGACCCCAGCCCTCTTGTGCATTTGTTTTAAGATACTTTTGGATTACATATATCTCTGTATAGCTATTCCAGTAGGAAAATACCATACAAACAAATTAAAATTCCACCGCATTTTCAGACCTGGGGCATGCAAGAGAGAGGCTGACCTGTGCTTTGTATTCTTCTTTGCCTCTGCATCAAAAGCCCCATCTTCCTGTAGGCTGAGAATAGATGCAGCACACACAGAGCCTCCTCTCATCTTTGAGAGTCACATACTACCTGTTCATTAGACCCTAAATTCACCTGTGCTTTCTTTTGCTCACAACAAGCAGTGAGAAATGATCTTTCCATGTAAAGATTTAAATACCAGGCATCACATTATTTCTTCACAGAACAAAATAGACTGCAGAAGACAGGTTTCTCACACCACACGCAGCCAACAACCCTCCACTTCAAGACAGAAAAATCCTATGAAGCCAGAGAAGCTGTTACTCAGTTTGAATATGGCAGTCAAGTCAGTACTAAAGGATCTTCTGTCAGAACCACCTGAGGAGTTGCTGAGATGCCTCAGTGTAGTTACCTACTGCCATCTTACACAAACACAGGTATCTGAGACTTTCAAATGAGAAAGACAAGTATTGCTGTGGGATTTACAAGTGACACCTACCTTTGCTGAGTGGCATGAGAGGCTAAGCAGTAAACTCCAGAGCATCTCACACAGCACTAGAAACTTATGTTTAGACAAATGGATTGCATTTACTGAACCCTGAAGATGCTATTTAATATAATTAATAGAGAAAAGTAATTTACCGTCTTTGAAGTCAGCATTTTTCTGCCTCACCAGAATTCGGAAATCTTCTGCTGGGTTAACACTGCCAACCTACAAAAGGTTCAAAAATGATACAATCCTTTGCCAATTCCATCTCTTAGTTCTTGAGAGGCAACAAGAATCTCTAAATTTCTGTTTATTTTAACAAGAAAACAGAAACTCTACACTTCTCTGCATGCAGACTCAGAAAATGCAAGTCTTACATTGTGTGTTAATGCGCAGTACTTCTAGCAAAGGTTAGTTATGACATGAGCAACATGAACTTACACTTACCATGCTGCACTGTTATAAACTGACCATGTTCTCTGGGGTTTAGAGGTCAGAAGCACAGTAATTCAGGTTATCTGCTAGTTCAGCTTTGAGACTTTCTGTAGCACAGACCTCTCACTAATCTTGACAGACGCTTAATGAGGAGTGGGAGCTCCCAGGCACGCGGGTATGGTATCATTGGTTTGCCACTCCAATAGGAAGCTCAAAATTAAAAGCTCACACTCAATTAATCTATCCTTTCTGGCCCAGTCTGACATCTTAAAGCTGAAGCTCTAAATGGGCATAAAAATGCAGAAATCTTACAAAGGAACTAAAACCAGGTCAAATATAAATAAATAGTTACTGAAAAATGGATACAACAACTTTCAGAAAAAAAATTGCATTGCTTAAAATTTCCTTTCAGGAATCAAAATTCCCCTAAGTTTATTTGAATTTTTTATGTTTTGCTCTCAAGTAATTTGTAGATCTTTCAATAAGCTTGTTTGGTCTCTTTGTGTTTCTTTTAAATCTGGCAATGACACCTTTCAGTAAATATCAGAAACTTGTATTAGGAGCAGAGAATATTTAAATCTTTTTAGGTTTTAAATATTTTTTAAAATATCAATCATGCATTTAAAAAAACAGCCTTAAAGGATAGCACATTTGCAAACAAGTGAAGCTATCTCAATATTAAATCACTTTTTCCTGTAATATGAAAAATCAAAGAAGGTGCACAGTATTGATACAAGCTTCATCTACCCATGTACACATCTGTAATTAAGTTAGACCTAGGAGCAAGATGAAGCCAAATTTGTGATTTAGAACCCCAACCAATGCAGACAGCAGTCTCTAAAATCACAGCAATACCTTTGATTAAATATACAGAGCTAGCTTCTACAGTGCAGATGATATGAAAGAGAGCAAGGACAAAATTCAGCCACTGAACCCCAATTCTGAGATTCTGTTTTCTTCAGAGCCTCATGCTTGCCTTTTAGAGTTCTAGACACTGGGGGACAATTTTGTCCTAAAATATCCAAGACTGATGGAAACTTGTGCTAACATATGCCTAAAGGCAGAGAAAGTTGTCTTTATCATCTCTAGCAGAGAGTCTCAAATCTACAAGTAGACAGTATTTCAGTCATGTTTCAGCTAGAAACCCTCCTTTTATCAGGAATTCTGCACATTCACTATAATACACTTAGATTAATCTTCCCCTTTAATAATCAGATTTGTAAAAAATATGCTTACAGAGGTGACATTGCCTTCAGCAAGTTTTATGATACTAAAGCTACCTTCCTCATCTTCAATTTTTGGTTTCTTAGGGTTGGGTCCATCTTCACTGCTGCAAATGAGAATGACAAAAATTAATATAAACACTTGAAGTAAACTATCCTGCCTACTGATTAGGAAGCAAGTAAATTAATGAAATATACACTGAACAAAACTTCATTATATAACTGTTCCAAAATTAACACTAAACCATGCCTCATTTTTCCCTATAGGCTGCACAAGGCAGACAGTAGAAACAGAGATCAAACTTTAACTTAGCATAAAGCAAGGACACCACTTGTTAAAGATGCGAGATTGTTCATGCTTATTTCAGGAGCAAATTTACTTATACACCTTTTCTCTACCTTTCTGAATACAGAGTATCTTCAGTCACTTTATTTGGAACCTGTATATTGAGTATACGATTTACTGACCTACAGTATATTACATGACATTTGATATTCTCACCAGATTCATTCTAAACATGAAACGGCAATGAAAACTTAACATTTAAGTAAGAAATTAATTTACTCTTCAGCTATTACCTGCTAGTTCCTGTCTTGGACTTGATAGCTACCACAAACCTGTTTATACAGAGGCTTTTGAGTCTAATGACCCTTATTCTCCATCAGCACATGACAGCTTTATAAACTTCCACCTAGAGCAATCAACACCTGCTAGACAAACCCAATTAAGTATGTAAGAACTTTCAAAGGACTATTTGTTATTTTTAAAAAGCTAATTGTGGTTTTAAGATACTGTCTTGCTTTGTCCTCACGGGTAACATATACCAAGATGTACATTCAAACTAGGAACTTGATTGTAACACCTAACATGCCAAACTTTAGAGCACATCTTGGCAACAGAAGAAAATCCAGGTAATCACAAAAGCGGAAGAAAATCAGACACTTCGTTCTGTGCCACTTAATGTGACAGGCTACTGACACAGAAGATTCGATTTCAGTTTAAGAATGACTGAAAGCTACTCTGAGATCTAAACAGCAGTATTTGTGTTCAAGGAATCTCAAAACAAAGTAAAAAGTTTTTCTTAAAAATTCCACTAGTGCAGTTAAAAGAAGAAACCGCTTGACGATGTAGGGACAAATTCAGAGATCCCTGACTAGGTGCCACGTTACATATTACAAGGTTAGAACTGATTTTAAAAATTGCATTGCATGTTACAGAAACAATAAATTATTAGAAAGAACTTGTACAGTTTTCCTTTTTACTTTCTATAGCATACTCCTCCTCTACTTTACAATTAGTGTCTATCCCACTTTGTTCCAGTCGTCTCCTCTGTCCTTTACTTAATTTTGTCACTACTGAACTGAAATCCCTTCTCCTCAGCAACTCCTGTCATCCAGCATAACCTTACTTATCGCTCTATGAGAAATGACGACTTTGGTTATGCCTCAGGACAAGGATAGGATACCTTGTTCCATTCTCAACTCTGCTGACTTTCTGGCTGACCGTGAACAAGTTGCTTGATTGTTTTGGGCAGCTGATATGCCTGTCTGTAAAATGGAGAAACTGATACTTCCCTAACACCAGTCAGTTTAGGACTTCTACTTGAACCAAAATTCTTGTATACTGATGTGGTTTGATGAAAGCTACGAAGAACAATGAAAATTCTCTTTTAGAATATTTTCTCCAAAGGTGTTTGCAATCAATTACAATGTCTTCAAATCTTTTTCCTCCTGCATTATTTTTGTTGATTCAGAATGCTTTGGGATTGGAGGAAGGAGGAGAACATAAATGATCCTGCTGCATTTAACTGCCTAGGACCAAATCTATAGCTGTCATTAACCAGCGCAGTACAGCAGAAACTAATGAATCCATATCCATTTACACCAGCCAAGGATCTGACATTTAGAATCTGTTACTGGTAATGCACTGATTAGCAGTATTTTTAAACTGTAAAATGTGCAACTACTATTTGAGAAATTTTAATAAAATACAAGATGAATTTAAAACATGCACTTCTACATTTATATAGAAGCCTCTCATATACTGCAAAGCTGGATGAGGTAACAGCCTCTCCAAAGCCAACCTAAGAAAGAAAAAGTAAAATGCTTTCCATTTTCCTGGACCTTTTAAACTACACAGAGCTTAGCAAGAGTGAAACAAATGAATGCTGAATATTAAAATCTCTATTAAGATATCACACCTATATCTATGCTGCTTTAGTCCCATTAGACCTTAAAAATTAAGTAGAGATGTATCTGGTCAATATGATGATAGGAGACACAAGTCAGTTTTAGAAAACAAAAATAATGGTCAAGAGAGCTTCTAGACGACTTTTTCAAAACATTTTAGTGCAAATCATCTAGATCTGATAGTTTTAATAAGGTGAATGTTATCTGTTGTTTAACATTTTCCTTAGTCATTGTTGCAGTGATATACTTTATCAAGTGATTTAATTATATTACTCAGTTTTTCCCCAAACACAGAACAAAGCCATACAGTTAACACTTCTGTTGCGGTAACGAGAATGTTACTGTTCCCATTCATTACTACAGCAATACTTTTTTTTTTTTTTTTCCAATTTTTTTTGAGTGCTATTACCATTCACTCTTCTTTGCATAGTTGAGTCTGTATCCTTTTGCCTCCCTTACAGATCTTTTTTAAAAATAATTTTAAAGGCCTACACCAACTTCTATATCAATTATTTTATAGGTGCTTTCTTCACCCCTCTAAAAGAAACCAGTTTTTAAACAAAATAGCTTTCCTTCTTGCTTGTCAAACTGATGCCTTTGGAGCAATATTTTTAAGCAACTACCAGTAATTGGAAACTGTTTTTTGTTTAAATTCTCTCTGTAGCTTGTTTGAACCCAAGTTTTGCCTTTTTTTAAAAACTGGTTCTATCACTTTTTAATACACATATATGTATGTATGTATGGAAACACACAGAGAAACTGGGGCACAGAGCAAGGACAAGAGAATTTAATCAGTATGAACTCACAGACACACCAAGGCAAGACAGGCACACAGAGCAATGAACCAAATCAAAAGCAAGGTGTTTCCCAGTCTGTATACAGAAATGTTGTCATTATTCCAGAGCAGTAACATGTGAAGTCCTGTGTCATGTCTTCCCAAAGATATCATGCTCTAGCCAACCCAAGGTAAAGGATATATGACAGCTCAGCTAAGCAAAGCCTCAAAATGGCTCAAAGACATTGTTCCTAGCACTGAAAGGACTGAACTAAAAATGACAAAAGGGAGGGAGAAGGAGCTGAGAACTCTCCAACATCACAGGGGACCCACTAGTTATATTATAGGCATTCAATAAAGTAAGCTCTAAGAAGCAGATTTTGTTTGAGCAAATTGATTTGGCTGGGGTGACTACCAATGAAGTAGGAATTAAGTATTTATTCTTTATGTATGCAGCACAAATAAAGTAAACACAGTATATGTAATAACAACAACAACAAAATCTTATTTTAAAAACTGTTCAGACAATAGATGTTCTAGAAAAGAGTTCATAATAGTTTGATTTTCCAAGACATCCACATTTATTGCACAACAGATAATGAAGCTGTTTTGATTTGGTATTCAAAATGAAAGTTACAGAACAACCTAAATCAAGCATGCTGAGAAGGAAGTCTTATCTTTACAGCTAATTTAAAGCTCCACAGCATTTATTCTAAACTAAATTAGACCTCTGTTATTCTAATTTGAACTATTTTATAACTACCAGCAGGACAAACCATTTGACCAGGAGACAGAAAGCAATGCAACAGGTTTCCCAGAGAGGATATGCAGTCTCCATCCCTGGCTGTTTTCAAGACCAGACTGGATGAAGCCCTGAGTTACCAGTTCAGATCGATCTCATAGGTGACCCTGCTTTGAACAGCAGCTTGAACAAGAAACCTCCTGAGGTCCCTTCCAACCTGATGGATTCTGTGATTCTGTGACAACAAATATAGACATGAGGAAGCTACAGACTGGTTCTTGGTGTGTCTTGCCCCATAACAGTAAGACCACCACTATTCACAAAATACCCCAGACATACTGTGGTACCACAATATTCTCCACCCATCAGTATTTTTGCAGTGTGTAACTCATTATCTTATGTTCAAAAGACTCTGAGCCTGCTTCATCCAGCAAAAACTATTTGAAGTGTAAAAAAAAAAGTTTCAAAAAAATTCATAATACATCTCCAACTTACTTGTCTTTGAAGATATCTTGAGCAGTCTTCTCTTCTTTTTTTTTGCCAACTTCCTTTAGGGGGAAAAGTGCTTTTACTTTTTCAAGAGGAGCCTGACATCTTTCTTTTACCACACAGGGCATCTCCAGCATCTCTAAAAGGTGCTGTTCAATTGGTGGCAATGGCTCATTGGGGTGAAATGCCTTATGCTGCAAACACTGCAAGAAACAATTTGAGCAAAGAAAAACTTTCAGTTTCTGTGCTTTTGATATAATGCCTGTATGCCTGACATCATATGGTACACACAAACTATCTTCCATATTAAAAAACCTGCCTTTATATTGCTGACAAATATTCCAGCTCACAAGTGGATTGAAAGTCATATTATGATCAGCTATTTAAGGAGATTAGTAATGATATTAAACAAGAATACTGATGCAGATGAGTGTTCCCATATTCACTGGAATGAGTTCTATGAAAATTATTAGGAAAATCTCAGGAATGAGTCACCTGCATCTATTCAGCTTTTTAACTTCACTTTACCTTTAAAATGCAGTTCTATCATACAACAGTCACATGGGAGAGATTTCTATACATTCCAAAATGAGGCAACAAGATATATAGCCCAGCCATGTATTCTAGTTATCGTCACAGTCTATTGTCCCTCAAAGAAAATATTTCTTCTTGGTTAATAAAACTCAGTATGTATACAAGAGAAATTCTCACCAGTTGAAGAGCAAATGGAAAGAGAGAAGTTAAATGAGCACAGGTGAGGCCTAGAATATAGGTATGTTTGCAAATTAACTTTGAAAAAAGTGATGGAATGAAGGGGCCTGACAGATGTACATCAAAGTTGGAACAGATGGTACGAGCTACAGAAGAGAAGGCTTTTTCACCAAAGTGTAAAGACAGTGCACACAGTCAGGGAGCCAAGCAGAGGGTGAGAGATGAGGTTAATGAGGCAGGCTACAGAAATTCCATTGAGAATTTTGAAAACAAAATAGGTATCTCTTCAATGTTGTGAAGTGTGGGATAGCAGATGTATGTGTATGTGCATATATATACACACAGATACCAGTGCATGCACACACATACATAGAAACACATGATGTACATGGGAGAATAATTTTTCCAAGCCCATTGCACGGGGTGAATTAGATAAAAGTGTGAAGGTAACTACTCGGTAAACTAGGAACACAGCAGAGATTTGCTGCCCTGTTGGCTGTCAAGACATGACATTAATTTAAAAAACAAAACCTAAGCAAACAAAATCCTCTATTCATGCTGAAAAGCTGCCAATAAATAAAATACAGACCATATGCTACACATCAATACTGATGTGCTTTCACGCTGCCATTAAGATTCCAATCCATATTAGAGCATGCTTTCAAAAGGAGGCAGTCATACAAGGCTACTGATTTGGAAACACTTGCAATGATTTAAGGCATAATTATTTTGAAAGAGAGTAAAAATGTTGCTGGAAGCTGCAGTAATGGCTCTTGTGATACAAAAAGACCCAGTATTAAAACAACATTAGGGAACTGAATTAAACGCACAAAGCAAAAAAAAACTAAGTCCCCTGTTGTGAGTGTTTTTTTCAGGCTTTTGCATCTGAAATCTCCATGTGCAGCTGCAAGAAATGACTGAGTAGCCACAGTCTCCACTTGTTCTTGTTTTTAGAGTAGATGACCTCTGAAACCTGAGATTGCAGGTACCATCAAAATTCAGGTGCTAAACGGAGATGAAGTTGAACAGACTTAACCTCTAATCCCAAACCAGTTGCTTTTAACCTTGCTTTCTCTTCCTTCTGTGCCCAGCAAGAACCACTCCTACCTTCACCGGCTGGAAGGCAACCCACGCTGCCACTGGCTTCCAAACTCACCATTCTACGCATGCATGTTGTCAGCAATGTACTAGCTCCTCCTTGCTCTTCCAAATTTCCTTACATTTCCAGGCTAGAGATATAGCCAGCCTTCAGGAACAGGGGTCACACTAAGATACTGTCAATGGTAACGAAGTGGGCTTTTCTCATAATTAATTCCATGACAAGCAATGACATAAATGCATGAATAGGCAGGAATTTACAGCAAGAAAGCATCTGTCTTGTTCCCTTGCACACAGCATCTAGGAACATACTTTTCTAAAAACATACTTTAGAAAATCTAAAAATTCCACAGGAACCTGATAGTATTTAAAGCCTTAGGACATGGGAAACACATTCAGCTATCTAAAAGATAAGCATCTAGTCTACACCAGTCACCTACTCACTCTACACAACCACAATTATCATGTACTTATGACAGCTGAAACAAGAAGGTTCAATTACTTTCCCAAGGTTCTTTTTTTCATGGATTACGGAATAGACTTGGACAACTCAGCTTACAATAGTTAGTTAGCTTTTGGGTGGTTAAATATGTGTGAACTGAATCCCAACACAAGTGTCTTAAGAGTTCAGTTTATACCCAGTTTGTGATGATTTAAAAATGGCCTCCCAACAGATCTACTACATTCAACCAAAGATAAGATTACTTGTTGCTGAAAGCTCTTACACACTTCCATGAGCAACCTCCTGTCCCCCTGTTGCTCTGTTTTTTGAAAGAACATAACCATACAGTCCAACCACTTATAAACGAGCTTAGTCCTCTAAGGTCGCTTACATGTGGCCTAACAAGAGCCATTACAGCATATTTAGATGCAGACTCTGCAGCTGGATCCCATTAACTATGAGATGCTGCAAGTCACCATCCCCATAAACCTTTCCCCCAGGTCTGTCTCAGTACAGAACAATTGCTGTTGAGCAATTTGTTTATTTGGCTATCAAATAAGATGTACTGCGTTCCCCAAACGTCTTATGTGCTTCAAATCCCTGTACGTATGAGGAACAACTGAATGTTGGAAGTCTGCCACCACAAAAGCTATGGAAGTTCACTTCGGCTTTTCTGGAAGCAAGGACTAAAAGTTGAAACTCTAGATATAGGATATTCCTCATCTTCCACTCCAGCAAGTATCAGCAACTCCTTTCCACCCACTCTGTCATTTCCTGATGCCTACCACTACTTCCAGAGATATAATTTAGCTGTTTCTCATTAAATTCTGGCTCTTTTCACTTATCATTCCAAATATCTTCATGAGGCAACAAAGCAAGGAAATGAAGGAGGAGTTCATCCTTTCTTGAGAGTCATTTTTCCAAACCATTTATAGGTCCTGTTCAGCCCAATCAATTTACTGGCTACATTCAAAAGACGATGTATAATTTTTCTTCGTAGTTCTTAAGGAACCAGTAGTGCCACTTGGTCCAAGAGCAAAATATTAAGAATCTGGAACATGTCTGCAGCAAAGGAGAGAACAATCTTTCTGCAATTTATACCGATTAATAGAAGTTTTGTAACCAAGATGAAAAAAAGGGGCTGTGCGTGGCCAAAAGAAAGCACTAAAAGGAGGGGTAATTGTGGTGGTGCAATTCTCACCCCTCCCTGCCCCTCTTGTTGGGCTGCTTGGTGCTAGGTGTGATTCCACCCACCTCCCCTCGAGCTATACACCAATCTGTGGAGATAAGGACTTCTAACATAGAGTTGCACATTCATCAAGTTCTTGTGCAACTGCTGGAAGGCACCAGAAGGTATCTGACAAAAGTCAATTATCTTGGACCCTATAAATTGCGACCACAAGGGAGTCCCTTTGAGCTCTCCTGGATCGCAGCGGGTCTGTGACCAGCATCTCCCCCTGAGCTGGGACGCCTCTCAGGTATCAAAACCCTTAAGGTGTTGTCTGCTGCCAGAGCTGACAGAAGGCCAGGGCAAAGTCAACCTGCTCGAGTCTCAATTACTGCCCGTTGAGGAATGCCAAGGCATTGGGAGTATTTGCTCTAAACTCGAGAAGAGGGAAATTTTTCTTTGAGCTAGCTTCTCTTTCACCCGTTCTTTCTCTGTTTATTGGTGTTTGGGTACGTACTTCATTCTACTGGATCCAAATACTTTTGTTTCTCTGTGTGCGTTTGTTTGTTTTGTGTATGTGCATGTAAATATGTATAAATTAAGGTACCGTTAAGTAAGTTAGTGTGAATCTTGTCATTTTAGAATCTGTAAATAAGTCGCTTTTCTTTCTCTCAACATTTCTGAATTATTTTGTAATGATAAATTGCTGTTAGTTATTAATAAGTCTAGGTTTCCTAGTAAATCATTACCGTGTCAATACTTTCATCCACGACAGTAATTTAGGGCTTTATAAACAGCAAGCCTTGTGGACAGGAACCGTATACTACCAAGTACATTGAAACGGTCAATAAATACTTTTTCCACCAGTAGCATTCACCCTTACAAAATCCTACTATCCTCTAAGGGAATTGGCGAGTTACCCAGTTACTCTCTTCTAGCAGCACTTGACCCAACTGCTGGGACAACACCATCATACTGTTTCACAAGACAAATGGCACACCTAAAGAAACATCTTTCATTGATAGGCAACATTCACTGAAGGAAAAGAATGCAAAATTGTATCTAGCAATGTAATAAAGGAAATTCTATCCCCTATGTGTTTTGTTCACAAGCAAAGCCAGATTTGTTTTGCAATAAGCAAGCTTTACAACACTTCCTAAAATATAAGTCATGCAGAGGTCAATCGATTTTAAGCTCTTGCCCAGCAATAACCTTCTTCTGACCAAATCTTGCATTGAGTTACACATTGTCTTGTCAATATGACTGGCAGAATTTGAAGGGAACACTGAATTCTTCAGGTGTCAATCAGAGTAGGATTTGAAGACCGTGGGCTTATATGTGTTCCTGAAACGTACATATGACTTTCAGATCCTTTGATTCTTTTGACAATACTGAGGCAGCATGGCTTTTAGAAGCTAGGGTAAGTTTTCTTAATTTAAAAAAGCATCTTCTTCCTAATTTTAAACTGAAAAAAATTCATTTGGAATTGTTGAGATATGATGAACATGGTTGCTATAATACCGTTTTTAGTCAATTTTCAGAGTGAAATCACACACTCACTCGGTATATCTCCATGGTTCTGTACACAACGCAATTCTGCAGCTGCATAAACTGCAATATAATTTTCCTTATTTTTGAATTTGCTGTGTCATTTTTCTGAACACTTAAATTCCAATGTATAATTAAGTCTCTCGTCCTCACAGTTGCAATGAAAATCTTCATGATATGAAAGGAATGTAAATCAAAATGTAGACAGCTTAATACAACTGCAAGAAGTGTGAACTCTTCTGCTCACCCATAAAATGCATCAGCTCAGACACTCAAATGGAATATTTTAAATGTCAACAATGTTAACCATTTACTACTGATCTGTTTTGGAACAACTGCTAGACACAATAACGCACAGAAGAGTGACTGCTCAAGATCTGATACGACACAGAATGAGAAGCTAAAGAGATCCCTGATTTTTAGTCAATTTCTCTCTTTGCCCAGAAGCTGAAGACTGAGCCTATGTACACACCATGATCGCTGCAATACAGTGTTGAGACACCCAAGCAAATTTTAACTTGTCTAGTCTAGGCGCCTGTGAATATCACTGATGCAGTTGAAGACACCTCAGCACAGGTGTAATTTCCCTTGCTTCTTGAAAACTGGTAATTTTAAGAATAAAATCAATGCCGGAGACAGAAATCACTGCCAGAAATCACTGGCTACCCCATACTCAAATGCAAAATAATTTCTATTTCCATCTTCACAATGCAGATCTTTCCAATGCAAATGAGAGAAAGACAGAAAGGTGAGAAGTCTTACCAAAGAAGTTTTTAAAAAATAACATATAGTTCATCTCACCTGATATAACCTTTGAAAATGAGGGTTTGGGATTTTGCTGGGCTTAAACAGGTCCTCAAAAGTTTCTCCATCATCATCTTCATAAATCAAATTCATAGAATCAATCAAAGAGTCAACAGCAGATAACTGATCCGCTAAGGCAGCAATTACATACAAAGAAAAATTAAATACACTTGCAGATGGGTGCATTTCTTGAAACAATTTATAAACGAAGATTCACTTCACAATGCAAGATTTTGACCAAGTCATTACATGCCACAGAATACACTGCAGAAATAGACATGCCAATGAAGAATATGGATAGTGGACACAGTAATAAACCCCTGCTTTATTTAAGGACTACAATGTAAAGTCATAAAGCTTTTTTTTTTCCCCCAAGACCTCAATTATTGCTGCCTTTCTGCTTCCATTTTTCTTCTTTTTCAAGATGTTTTTATTTGCAACAGAAGGTTTATAGGCCACTTAGAAAATAAGGAGAACAGTTGGCTTGAAAAACTAAATGGTGTAATATAAATTTTAAAAGTTATGATTGCAAATTATCACAGTTCACGATAGTCAACTATTGCTTTGGTAAGACAGGTTTTATATTTGTTCTCAAACTGCTGGTTCCAGGCAAGAAAATAGAAACTGTTTCAGAAACAACCCAGCATGCTTTATATACCCTGAAGTGCAGATGCCCATTCAATGGATCTCATAACAAATTAAAGAAGTGGGAGTGGATTTTAAACTACATCCATTTACGCTCATTGCTGTGCAAAATTCTCAGAACAGTAAGTCAAGTTTTGTATGGCTGCATGTTCTATGGCTCTCCAAAGACACCGGCCTCCATCTGAATCTGGACACTAGTAAGTGCATGCTTTAAAAAACACCACACCACAGAAAATACAGATTTTGCCTTTGTACATTATATTAACAGGTCATACTGCATCTGGCTACAGGACCAGCATTGTACGAAAGGAGCCAATGCCTCTATTCTGATTCTAGCTAGCTAATCATATTGTAGCTCCCACAAGGTTTGGCCATTTAGTCTCACAAATTAGTTCAAAGATACAAGGATACAGAGGACTAAATCTCAGATCTCTATGACAGAAATCCTGTGAGACTAATAATCCCATAACCCAAAACAGAAGTCAATTAACAGGACCTCAAGTCTGCTCAGCCTGCAACTAAACTGGCAAAGTTTTGATCAAGGCTTTACACTTCAAGATGTCATCACCATAATGTATTCCCAAAGGGCTGGGGGCTTTTTCTTAGACCAAAATTATGACAAAGCTTGTGTTTTCATTGGAAATCCAAATACTCTAACTCTTTTAGAGTGTCTTAAAGGAAGACAAGTAGGTTACTTTGTACTTACTATCTTACCTGTAAGACTATCTTACCTGTAGGAATGCATTTTTTATTGTTTTTCAAGGATGAAAATATATACTGTCTTAAGTCTTCCATGTAGGGTAGTTGTACGTAGATGAGACACTGAGCAAGGTGAAAGAAAGAAACAACTGAGCCTGAGGAAAAAAATCCAAAGTATCCCAGAGTGCCTATCAGGGCAATATAAACATAAGAAAAATCCTAAAATCTAATATCCATCTGTAACAAAATATTTAAATAAAGTATTTACAGAGCAACACAGTTTTAAGCAGAATAAAACACAGCATTATTTTACAATATAGCAATGGCTACACTCCTCATTTTTCTACTGGTGGAATAAAGACCTCCCAGGTCATTCAATCCCTTTTTCTTGTGCAGAGTTCCAACTAGACAAGCTTTAAATAGCCCCTATATTTTTGCTGCTTTGGGAGGTTTTATCATACCTTACTGTGTTTCAAAGTCAGAAGTTGATTTTGTTTAACAATCTCAGTCTATTCATTTCTTTATTCAAATACCTCCTCTAGTTCATACCACCCTAAATAATTGCTTTCCATCCTTTATGTTTATACCCTTCAAAAGCCTGAAGGTTGTTGTGCCTGCCCCCACCTTCGTCATTGCTTAGCCATGCCATACATATTTAGCTCTTTCAATAGTCTCTCGTACGTAAGACCACCGAAAACATATGCTGTAAAAATTCTGACATACTGTGTCGCTTCTGGGTCTCTCAGAATTTAAAAAAAAAAAATATTTCAACCATGATTCTGCTGTGTACATAACTTTTTCCATTTTTTTTTGTTTTTCTTAAGAAGCAGACTTCATTTTTTTCTCCTGTTTTTTATAATAACCTTTTCAAGTAAACATACTACTGTCTTCCTAACTCTCCATATGAATTTAAACAGCAGCTTTAAATGCTGTGAACTCCTCCCCTCAGTTCCAGTTGACTTCGAAACCTAATGACAATGGCATAGTTGGACATGCTTGAAATGCCACACCAACTATCAAATTCTGAACTACCAAGCAACCTGGAGATAAATCCAGAGTTTAAGAAAACAAAAGAATCTAGTGCAATTTTGGATTGTACACAGAGAGGTAGGTAGTTACACAGCAAGAAAGCAGTGGTAACTTACTACATAACTATATGATTACACATAGTTTCTAAATACCAAAAAAAAAAAGATTTCTAGGATAACAAAACAAAATTATTACTATATTATTGAAATAAAAATCAGTATTCTTTAAATCTGTAATATAGAGGATACTCATAGAAACATATGGCATTATTTTTCCACATATGGAAAATGGGGAAATTTTCTATGGAATTTTCTTAAAATTATTTATTATGTCCTTGTCCTAAGACTTAGTACTATTTTCCAAAATCACTCTGAAGTCACATTGGTTTCTTCTGGTATTACACAACACTGCAAATTCATATGATTCAAATAGGATTATATTTTAATTGGTATTTGTAAAGCATCAATATGACGGCTGTCTGCAGAAAGAGAGTGAAAAATTACCTCATATGCATCCTTAATATATGGAAAAGCTACTCCAATTTGTGGGTTACTTCTTCTATCATAAGCATATCGCACTATAGCTACCACTTTCAACTCATCCAATGCATGAACAAGGGCAGAAAAAGCAACAGCTGCATTCTGGGGAGGGGAAAAAAAAAAGGTCTAGAGAGTCATGCAATTTATCATTAGTCTGCTGAAATACATCTTTCACAGTGAATTCAACAGCATTGATTTAGTCAAGACTAGTTCCCATTTCAGCTATAACTTCAACACAAGTATTTTTTATGTCCAAAAAATGAACAAGCAGAAAGGTCAGATCTCATCACAATAGTGGATCCATTCAGAGCTGAGCAAACTTTAGATCCAGCATGTCTCACCTTTTCCACTAAGTGTGAAGAGCTCTCAGAAGTATTACAAGAGACACAGAAAGGGTGGGAAGTCAGACTCTTAAAGGAACACATCAGAGCACTACAGGGAGGTTTTTACCTCTAATATTTAAAATAATTTGGAGGACTGTTCTAAACAACACAGTCACAGGGCACACTGTTACTTTGCATGAGAATGGACTTAACCACCAATTCCAGGTTCCCCATGCCCTTGCACAAACATAGTATTTACCAGTTTCTCATTATTTATGAGATATGGTATTCATTTGGGGTCTAATCCAACTTCTTTTCATCCTAATGGGCAATTGAACAAGACTTCTGTAAACTGCATTAAAAATACTTGTTTTATTAACACGGAAAGACAGGACAATCTCAAGTGCCACTACTATTCTTTTCTGTTCCACAGCAAAACACCTTCAGCATTAAACTTCAGTTCACCTTACCTCATCATCTTTTGCTGCAAAGACCTTCAGAACCTGGTTGCCCATGTAGTAATGCCTCTGGATCTACAGATTCAAATGGTCAACAGTTAGCCTGATCTAAAGAAAGTGTCATTAATGCAACTGGACCAGTTAAATTATGAAACAACTAACACACTACACAAGTGAGAAACCACAAAATTTAATTATTGTGCATAGAAGTTAAAGCCCTGTATATGTTTCATATCTCCATTTATCACTCCATATGAATATTCAGTCATATTCAGCAGGATATACTCATACCTTCCTATTGATGAGCAGGAATGAAAGACTACGTACTTGCAGCTGTTACCAGTCTGAGTAATACTGCAGTAATTCAAAAGTCAGTGTGGAAAACCACAGTAGTGAACAAAAGACCTAAACCTAACTGACACCACCTCTATGCTATTAAATTTTCCTAGCAAAGATACGTCAAAAAGGAGCTGAAAAAAGTCACATCCTTAATACAGCAAGCTGGAGTATATACAGCTGGGCTGGCAAAGAAGCACTTCTGTTAGCAGAGTTTATGCTGTTCATGAGCATGGCTGACCCTCCCCCAAAAAACCCAAAACAACAAACAGTTTCGTCCAGAGGCATTGGTGGAATAGCTGGAGCTACAGAGGCTGTGACACACACCCAGAGAAACACTGCAATAGTGGAAAACCTGTCACAAAGACTGCACGCTACTATGAACACTGGTTAAAATGATCTTTCTTTGTTAAGTAAAAAAAAATCTCTTCAGATTACACTGCCTCCAAACTAACCTGGAGTTTCATTATTTAGCAAATTACGATAATGTTGTTGAAGACAATGACAACTTGCACCAGAGCAGATCTGTTCAATGTATTACAGCACGAATCTTCAACTCAGATTATTCTATCTGCTATTACTCTTTGCTGTTCTGTCTTTAAAAGCTCAGGAAATTAAAAAAAAAAAAATAAAATTTAAAATAATTTTTTTTTAAAAAGCTCAGGAAGACACGTGTGTATCACTACACCTTTTTTTGTTTGGGAAGAAAAAAGATCCTTTTGTAATATTTTCAAGTATTATTTCTTGATTTACATGGCATTGCTTATAAATTAAAAATCAAAGTTTAAGCAGCCTCTGATCTTCTTTCCTGAGGGATGTAACTCAGAAAAATAATATAAGGTGGTTCTATTGCTTCTTTAATTATGTATTTGGAGCTGTTCCAGTTTCTCTAGTTAATAATAAATTAGCTTTTCTCCAAAGTTTTTAAAAGAAACAATTTAATATAAAACATACATTTGAATAGTGTCAGTATTATGATTCCAAACAATAACATTCAGGAGCCAAAACATAAGGAAAGCATGGGTCTTGAAAATTCCCATTGTAGCTGAAAACTTCCTGATATCTATACAGTGTAATTTTAATCCTGCAATCACACCTGAAAAATTTTATTCCATTGAGGTCTATGAAACTACTATCAGGCATAATTACTCACACTTTTAGTTACAGGACCAGAGCACACTTTATTTAAGATGTAATTCCTATTTGTTATGAAATCCACAGACAAGAGAAGCACACCATAAAAATTATCAAGAGCAATAAATATTTTGTGCATTGAAAAAATATAAAACCAACTTGTTAATTCTTTGAGGCATATTTATGTGAATCAAAAATATTCCTACAATTGATTATATTCCTACAATTAATTAACTATGTATTTGAAGGTATTTCCACACTACGTGAGACCAATGGTGGAAAAAAAAAAATCCATGCAAAATAACAGCTCAGAAGAGCATGATTCTTCTGTTTTCCTCTTACTTTGTTTTCAGTAAAAGTCAGACTTCAGGTCAAAATAGGAGGCCAGCCTCCAGCATAAGAAAACATTGCATATGGTAAAATACATCTTACAGAATTAAATGAAGACAATAAGACTCATCTGTAGGCTAATAACACATGAAAAGATGCAAGGAACTGTCTCACTGAAACACTGGGTTCAGACACAACATTTCACTTGTTAGATCCAGTTTCTTGTACAAAATTTAGCAGTCCTTAATATCTCTCTGCCCTGGCCAATTCAGGGCATATAAGCCCAAGTATGATATATTTCCTCAATCAATCACTTTCAGTACACAAGTTCCTATGTTATTTAACAACCTTAAGTTCTGAATGACCCCAAGGAGCACCCAGGTTACAGTTTCCATTTAGGCTGGCTTCTCATTTCAATACATCAACATGACTTCGTGGCTCCTCAGTTAATAACGTGAACCACTGCACTGCCATAGTTTAAGGGCATATCTAGCAACATGCAGGGGTCTCTGTGCCACCTGTACTGTAAAGTAAAAATATGTTTATTTACATCCATTTGGAAGTAAGCTCCCACAGATACTTCCTATTTCAGTAGCATCTTTCCTTCCTGGTAAAGGTAATGATTTCTCAGCCTTTATCAAGGGTTCTATTTTGTTCAGGCAGTGAGACATTTCAAAGAAGAGTAGGAGGGCTGGGAGCTTAAGAACAGAAGGTGCAGAGCTGCCCTATGATTTCCTTTCAGTTTTGAGTGGTCAAGGGGACTGGGTACAGTGACATTCAAGAGCAGTAAAGTTTCAGTCACCCTGTGCAATACTCTGGAGAAGAAAGAGTGGGAGCAGCTTTAACATTTCTAGCAATTACTGGTGTTCACACCTCTGTACTTTCTCCTCATGTGTCCTGCTTCAAGAAGGCTTTGTTAAGCCTTTGCCTATGGCTTTCCTAATGCTTAAGTCCTGGATTTTCTGCAGGAAATCACCTTGTGCTGGATAGCTTTTATTAAGGTACTTGCTCAACTTAAGTTTCTTACAACTTCCAGGTAAAACGAACAGCAAAGTTATTATCACAAATACAGGTAAGTGCATACAAATACCAAGCATCTCATTGAAATAAATGAAGATAACATCATTCAGAAATTCTCCTTAAGTTCTATGAAGTCTTTGCTACATTTAGTTTTTGTTATAGTAGGAACAAGAAGCAAGTCACAATTCACAAACTAATCCTTATGGAAATGAGAATGAATGCAGTCAGTTCTCAGGCTTTCTTAAACATTTCTTTAATGTTGAGAGGCTTCTTCTGTTAAAAAGAACACACTTGTGGCTGGACAAAGCCCAAAAAAGGCCTCTGCAGAGAAGAGAGACCATCTTTTATTGCAGATCTGGCATCACTAAGTTCGTGAGATGAAATGAGACTACAGTACCTCTGTCTCCACTCTGCAGAGATCCGACTTCAGTGGCTGTGGCTTCGCTTGAGGGCCCAGTGGCCACATTTATGAGCTTCTCTCCTTCACAAGACTACATACTGGTTTACATGTACTAGAATCAGCAAATAAGTCACCCCTGTACACCTGACTGCAGATCCCCCATTCCCAATACTGGAATCCAGTACAACACCACAACTTTAGTGAATTCAAACTTAAATCAATTGTCTTGAACAACCCAGGAAGTTGAGTGGGAAGAAGTTTAGTACTGCACCTGAGAGGATCTGCTGAATCCCAAAACAGAAAAACATTTTGCTTCTGTTTTGTATTTCATTTGCTCTTCATCTTCCTTGGAAAAAGGAACTATATCACTCCCATAGCGAAACCCTGGAGAACAAGAGAAGAGCATCTGGTAAGCATATGGGCCTTCAATTCTAACACCGAAATTAGCTCTCTGAATATTTTAACAATGCATGCATGCCCCACAGCTACACTCCACACACGCTCATCAAATCACTTTCCCTGTTAACAAAAAAACCACACACTCCATAGACACATTTTGTACTTCACAAACAGCAGTTGCACTCCTTGTACATCATTTTATGTAACACAGCTACTCTCGTAGAGAGCAGGAAAGAAAATAAGGGAACTGAACATCTTGCCCAACAAAGTTATATTCACAGAATAGATTTAAGCAAATCAGAATAGATTTCAGCAAATAGACTGCAACACTCCCTGCAAACGTAATACAAAAAAACCCAAACATACCACAAATCATGGACAGGAAATGACACCGAAAGGGATTCAGAGGACAAAATGTGTTGACAGTGGAGGTGAGATACACCCTCACACACAATGGAAAACCAAAACACTCTTGTATGCAGAAGTGGTCTTTCTATATGTTTCTGCGGTTTACTTCCCATGCCTTACAGGGATATCTCCACAAAATAGGAAGTTGTTAGTTTCTCAGAGGTATCATCTGTTCCAACTGCTTATTCCCCCACCTCAAGTGCCAATATTCTCCCTGTAACATCATCACTTTATTATACTGTCACAGACTACGGATGATATCCTCAGGTGTGAATAAAGTAGAAGGAAAAGAGGTAAATCCCTGGCTGAAAAAACTATATGCAGATATTTTCTTGGAAAATTACAAGCAAACACACAGGTGGGATGAAAGAAATTGAGAGTGGTGGTCAATGGAGCTAAGTCCATCTGGAGGCCGGTCACAAGTGGTGTTCCTCAAGGCTCAGTGTTGGGACCATTTCTGTTCAACATCTTTATTGATGATCTTGATAAGGACATAGAGTGTATTATCAGTAAATTCGCAGATGACACCAAGTTAAGCTGGAGTGTCGATCTGCGTGAAGATAGGGAGGCACTACAGAGGGACTTGGATAGGTTGGATCAGTGGGCCAACGTTAACAGGATAAGTTTCAACAAGGACAAGTGCCAGGTCCTGCACTTGGGCCACAACAACCCCATGCATCGCTACAGGCTTGGGGAGGTGTGGCTGGAGAGCTGTTTGGAAGAGAAGGATCTGGGGGTTCTAATCTACAAACAGCTGAACATGAGCCAGCAGTGTGCCCAGGTGGCCAAGAAAGCCAGCAGTATCCTGGCTTGTATTAGGAATAGTGTGACCAGCAGAAGTAGGGAGGTGATAGTCCCCCTGTACTCTGCACTGGTGAGGCCACACCTGGAGTATTGTGTCCAGTTTTGGGCACCTCAATATGAAACAGATATCAAGGTGCTGGAGCAAGCGCAGAGGAGGGCAACGAAGCTGGTGAAGGGCCTGGAGAATAAATCCTATGAGGAGAGATTGAGGGCGCTGGGACTGTTCAGTTTGAGGAGGAGAAGGCTGAGGGGAGACCTCATCACTCTCTACAACTACCTGAAAGGACATTGTAGAGAGGTTGGTGCTGGTCTCTTCTCACAGGTGATTAGTGACAGAACAAGAGGGAATGGCTTTAAACTCCAACAGGGGAGGTTCAGACTGGACATTAGAAAAAAATTTTTCATAGAAAGAGTGGTCAGACAGTGGAATAGGCTGCCCAGGGAGGTGGTGGAGTCACCATCCCTGGATGTGTTTAAGGGTCATTTAGATGAGATATTGGGGGATATGGTGTAGGGGAGAACTTTGTAGAGTAGGGCTGATGGTTGGACTTGATGATCCCAAGGGTCTTTTCCAACCTGAATGATTCTGTGAAATTTTAGTATGGGTGCTTCAAATGCAAAGTATTGTCTAATTAATGACATTTCTCAAAAGGTCCATATAAGTCCATGAGGCATCATCAGCTCTTTAACTGTAAGAAATATCACACCATTGATACAGAAATTTTTGGTCTCTTTTGTTCACATTTGACCTGTTCATCACTTCTTTTTACTAGTATCCTGCTCACCCACTCACCAACTTAGGCAGTCAGGACATCAGCAGAGAATGGTCACAAATGCTTCATAATATATTCACTATAAAAAGTGGATTTTTTTTTTTAATTTACTAAAAGTTTTGAAGTTATAAAACATAAGCAGACTACTAGCTTTTAACTATCATTTCTGCTTAAAGAAACAAAGAAAATCACACTGTCATTGGGACGTTTTTATCTGCTACTGTTACAAAACACCTATCATTGCTACAATTGAAAGAGGGTAAATAAAAAAATACAGTATTTTTCTTAAATTTTTTAATTTATTTTATTTATTTGACAGCACTTTCTATGCTGTTATCTGAATAGTTCTGCCCTTTATAGTTAATACAATCACCCTACTTGTGTGGGATTGAAACAGCAAAGACAAAAAAAATTAGTAACAAAAATACATCTATACAATTGCAAAAACTTAAACATATTTGCTTAACTCCATTTTTAAAAAGTAGACTATTTCATTCTGTTTCTGGGGCCTTTAGTCTTCCAAGGAATTTAATCCACTCAGAAAGAAGCTGAAGGTTATAAAAGAAGGATTCTGCATGCCACTACTTCAGACTGAACCTGTTACAGAATTTAAACAGCAAAGCTAATAGACACTTGAACACTAAACCTTCCTTTAATGGTTTCATCTCCCCAATTGTAGAATATCTAGAGCAGTTGCTTATCTAGAAAAAAAGCAGTGTTATGAAAGTATTCATGTTATCAGTACAACTGATGATTTGAAAACAGAATAGAGGTAGCAGCACTACTTGCTACAGAACTGAGGTATGGTCCTCCACAGAATAGAGTTTAGGAAGCTGTAGTGCCTTCCAAGTTCCACCTGGTGGTATTATTATTATTCCTATTACTAGCAAAAGTAAGAATTTTTAGAATATGTGAAGACAAAGAGCCTCACATAAGTCTCTGTGTTCCTTCAGCTTAGAGAGCTTACATTCTAGGATCACAGCTAGGCTTCAAAGTTTAAAACTAAATGATTTAAGAGTACAAGGCATTAACTTTGGTTTGTCTTCAGGGTACACATAAAAAAAGTCATACCTTGAATAGTATCATCTTTCTGAACCTCTGTCTCGTCATCATCATTCAAGCAGTAAACAGTTTCTTTTTGCACATCATCTTTTCTGAGGGTTTTAGCATCGACAACTGTCCACATTTTTTTCACCTTCTCTTCTGTGATCTTTACATCAGAATTCAAAGAAAAGGAACATTTAACATTTCAGTGGGATCCAGAGTGCTTAGCAGAACATGCAAAAACTTCTTAGACCAAGTGCTGCATTATTTTGCCCATAAGGCAATGACAGCCCCTAATATGCATCTCTGACTGCTACCCCACTGCTTTCAGCACACTGTTTCAGCTATATGAGACCTAACACCTGAACTATGTCATACTGAGCACGTACTTGTCTTGGTTATTCATTAAAGTCATGGGCTAAGTCATTTGTGGAAGTCTTTTAGTCACAGGATAACATGTAACTTGCTTGCTATGTATTTTACTTCCTCCTACATAAATGTTTTTTACAAAGTGTTAAGATACATGTTAAAGATACAAGACGACTCAATGTTCATTCAGCTTGATTGCCCAAGCTTAGTATCAGGCTTACTACAGTACAGCATAAAAATACCCTATATTACTGCAACTTTCCTAAAAGGCATAAAAAGATCCCAGCTGCATTACAGGACTGGTAGGAGAAAGAAGAAATAAATATTTGCAATGAGTGAACGTTTCCCAACTATAGGGAAAGAAAAATCCTTTCTTTTCTCTCTACTTTTCATACTTAGTGAATGAGAAGAAAAGTGGAGAACTGGGCAGAAAACAGGAAAGACAGAATAGATTACGTCAGTAGATATCACAAGTCTATTCCTAGCTCTGATCCAACTGCCGTTAAGACCTCAGGCTAGTCACTTGGTTCGTGTTCCTTACTCTCCCAAGCTTAATTTATTTTGCGTGTAAACACCTTTGGGAGGGGACTCTTACTGCATATTTGTACAGGTCTGTCAAAATATCCTAATAAAAAAAAAAGGAATAAGTATAAATAAAAAGCTGGCAGCAGAGATTTCTTTCAAGGCCAGTATGCCTATATCTCAGACATGAGATATAATTCATAATACATCTTCATGAAACCTTGCAATATTGGCCAGACTCTTAGTTTTGTGTTCAAACAACAAACCAATTAATCTCCACCTCACCAGATCCATCAATGCTGCCACACTATATAGTTACCTATTAATTATGCAATAACTGGAATTTTGCACATTTTCTGTGTTTGAATACACTTACTTCTTCCCAGCACTGTGTGAAGGACCCATATAAACTATAAGGGAAATAGATTGTGCACAAGCTCTGCCAAAGAGTATAAAGCAAACAAGCTGAAATTACACCTTTTCTTCCAAGTCTGAAATAACAATAGATGCAATTCGAAACAATAGCTGGTAAAACATTTAGACCCGCCATTTTACATACACATGTGCATAATTCCTCTCATGCCTAGGGCTTACGAAATATATATTGTCTCATTGAGCTGTAGACATATCACTGATGTCGAATGGATTCACATAATCACAGCATTCTTAATCAGGTTCGTCAACCTCAACACCATTAAGTGTCACAGCGTAGATAGCAATTACTTCTATTTCCGTACATCATGAATTTTAGTTCTTTAACATATGTGTACAATATGGTGAAGTTAAAGTTGCTGTGGAAACCACAGTTTTAGATGTACTGGCTTCTACGCACATAAAATCTCTACCATAATTATTCTGGATGTTGTTTTATCTTTTATTTCCTTAGCTTTAAGGAAGAAACATGCAGCTGCACCTAACTTGCTGCCAAAATACACTAAAACATAGATTTTATGAACTTACTGATTTGTAGGCCACAATCCTTATAGACAAATTAGAACCAATAGTGAGCTGGCAGGGCCAAGCCATAGGTCTTCTTTCTATTTTCTTAAACATTGAAAGACGCTCCAGGCTCTCTCTAAATGAAGGAATGAGGAAAACAGAAATGAACTCTGGCGAACTCTAATAAAATATTACAGACAATATACTCTGTTCAAGGACACGCAGGAGTCCAATTGTTTCACCTTAGACTGCATAAAGCATCAGAAAAACTGTATGAATAATCTTGTCATTAACTATTGTCAGTAAAGAGAATGAAAAAAAGAGGTGGTACGCTAGATTATTCCCATCTCGAGCTTTTTTGATGGTTTGACATTAGGGCTTAAAGACGGTACGTTAGGTCTTGTGATGAAACTACACAACTGCTTATTAAGCGTTTTACATTCATCTGTGCTCACCCAATTAGGGCATGTAGTTAGCTGAACAACCCAAATTAGAAAAGGCTCTCTAAGTGGTAAAATGTTTTCTGCAGTGGAGGTGATGTAATAAAGAATCCAGTTTCAATTAACAGGATTTTGTTTGTGTGGTAATTAACTTCTGACACTTTTCTTTTTTTAATACAGTACTAATGAACTCATTATTTTCAGGGCACTCTGCTAGAGTAAAACAAGTTACTTTGAATATTTCTAGCCTAAACAGCATATATAAAAGTTCATAAAACACAAAAAAAAGAAACTGTAATGATAATATATTTTTATTCTTTCACTGGGGAAATGAAGTGAAAAACCATCTTTCAACTCTTGCATTAGGAATGCTGCTAAAAAAGTATATTATTTGGCACAATGGCACATTCGTCTGTGATTAAAGAGCAGGATTCAACAAACATCACCCAAAACATTTGTGGGAGTTAGATAAACTAGTGAGCTAAAAGAAGTCTGTGATTGAGGAACAAAGGCTACCATTAAATGCAAATGTTCTGCCTGAACTATGTCACAAATTCCAACTCTTTCCAAAAGATGCTTCTGAAATCTCATTTATAGAAACATTCCCTCCAAAATCCACCAACACTAAAGATGGATGAACGCTGATTTTCTTCTTTAAATACAGATATAGAAAATTCATCTTCCACGAAATCTCTAAGCTCTTCTACCTGTTCTAAAAGCCACTGCAAAAGCTGTTTGAAAGGGACTGAGTGTACAGTGTTATAAAATTCACTGACTTCAGTGAAACTGGAAGCCAAGCGACTGATCACTTAATTCTTTTCGTCTTTTGGGGAAGAAATTGGAAAGTAAATTTACAGTATGATAAAGAGGATTAGTCAAGTTTACCTGAAACTATAAATTTCTTCTAGCCCTCCTTCTTCATCCAAAGTATGCATCAGTTTCCTCACCACATCAATGCCTTCCTTCTGTTGCTCAGTTAAACTCTTTCTTGGAAAAGAGTTTCTGCGCATATGAGAATGTACACTGGCACCTGTATCTTCACTTCCCTCATCAACATCCACTGGAAATGGCAGACTAAGAACACAAGCACAAGTAGTTAGTTTGACTTTCTTCTTAATTAACTAACTAAAAACAAAACAAAAATTGTATCAGGATCAACAATTTCTATCTAGCTGCAGTCAGACGCATAAAGTGCGACATGGCTTGCAAAACACAGGAAGCAGTATTTCAGGTCTAGTTGGCATTGGTAACATCATGACCAGAGTGCTGCACCAGTTCTGGGCATCATACATCAATAAAGATGTCCACATACAGAAAGGGATTAGGGAGTAAAGACAATGCTGACTAGAAAACAAGATCTATAAAAAAGATCGAACACGACAAAGCCTGTAGAGAAGGGAGTCAGAGGGCAAGACAGTCTTAAATATAAAAGGCTGTTGCAGAAATGAAGGGAACAATCGGTTCTTCATATTCAGCCTGCACTCAAATCACATCATGGAGTCTGGTCAGATATTCAAAAACCTGATAAAGGCATTTCAAACCATAATCTCTAAAAGCAACTGCCTGAGGAGATAGAAGAGTGTCCATCACTGGGAATCTTTATAAAAAGATTAGACAAACACTGTTCAGCAATGACATACATACAACTGACCCAGTCTAAAGTAGAGGATTGCTCTAGATGACTTGTTAAAGGCCATTCCAGGCTTGTGATTCTGTCTCGGCTCCAAATGCCAGCAAATGGTACTTTCTCTGCAGTGGGGCTATTAGGTATATCTGGAATAAATGTTATTCTTTGAAATTTTAATAGCTTACAACACTAGGTGAATTTCTGACTGAAGATGATACATCTTCCTTCACTTCAAGAATCAGATTTAAAAATTTAGCCAGGGGTTACAGATAAAATGATTTTGCTGCTCTTCAAAATATAACAGAGTTAACTAAGTATAATAATCACAGAAAAGAGATGTGTAAGATCCTCTACTCTGTGCCCTGACAATGCCTGCAGATTTTTCAAAACTTTCATCTGATCCAATTTTGAATGAACCATGATACCTTTTACCACATTTCCACAAAGTAAAAGGATTTTAGCATTGTATTATGTTTTCAAAAAGGAGCCTAGAGATCTCTACCTTACTTTCACCTCATTAGTCCTCACTAAACTTATCTGTGGAGCAACATATAATAAGCAGAGTTAACAATATGCACAACAATATCACATACAGCAGAATTAAAGATCAAACTTCAGCAAAGTGTTTGGTACCTTTTTAGAAAGCAGCATCCACCGACAAAAAGAGAAACTGTATTTTAAAGCTGTTACAAGAGCAAAAAGCTTCAAACCTCTGATACATAAAAGTTAAATTACTTTCATTATACAGCGCTTAGAGACTCCTGTGATGAGAACTGTGTAATACCCAAAGTTACACAGTGCTCAGCATGTGCTTGGCACTTGATAGTTGGTTTTCATCCCTGTTATCTGCCACAACCTAATCAATAAACAGGGTGTAAGAAATGGAAGCATGGGTTATAACAAAAGGACAAGGTTTAGCAAGAATTTTTTTTTAAACCAGTATACTGAGTACTTTGTATTTGTACATGTATTTCTCAAAGCATTGTTTGCTTATGTGACTGGGAGACAGGGTGTAAACCTGCAGCTAATGCTGTAACAGCAACTTTTCCCTAGTGCTTCTAATAGCCATGGGGCTTTTCCTTCGCTGTGTTACAAAGAAAATGTAAAGATGTATCAGAAATCTCATGGAATAAAACAGCAACATTAACCTGTGGTGGTAGCATCTGTGTTAGTCTGCACAGCAAACTACAGGTATGGAGACAAGGTAGCAGGGGCTAAATACCAGGTCTTTGTAAGATGTACTCTAGCTAGCAGCATGCACATGGTGCTGTGTCTCCACTGCCTCCAGTGCCAACAATAGCTCAAGTAAGCTAGAAGGGGCATGTCAAGTCATGTTGCAAGCATACCTTCTTTTGCTGTGTAGACAGAACCTTAGAGTAGTCTGACATTTTTATATTCAGCCTCTGCCAAGCACAAGCTTCCTACCTAAACCCTCTGTTATCTTGCAGGTGGGTCTGCAAATGGTTTTAACGAATTTATCAAGTTCACAACATTGCTCCTTACAGAATGCTGGATCTAAGTGAAAGTAAATATTAAGATGGTCAGAAGTAAAACTCCGGCTTTAACTTTCTCCTGTAAAATTACCTGTTATAGACAGCAAACATTAACATTTACACAAAGTTTTGCTTTTAAATAAACTCCTACTAGAAGGCCTATAGCTGCCTATGTAACCATCATGTGCAACAACTAATACAGATCTCAGCACCACCACTGATGCTTCAGATCAATGCCTATACCTATACCAAGACAGCCAAGGGATTCCTGTCATAACATTTAAGACATTGCTTCCATTTTCCACTTCCATTTTCCAAGCCCATCACTGTGAATCTTTTCTCCAGACTTGCTTTCCTACTGACACCAGAATCAGGCTATAAACATCTGCAACACTACCTTATTATTTCTTCCTAGTAACTCCCTCACCTAAAAGGATCTAGGCTGTTGCTGTGACAAAACCACTGGTTCTGAGGCTACTTCTGGCTCATTGTTTCTCACTTCTCTGCTTATATGGATCTTCTGTCTTCCATTTTGGACTTTGGTTCTAAGCTGTAAGCTTAACTGGAGAAGAAGCTATCATCTTAACATGTATTTGCACATCATTTAATCAATGGAACTTGATTCATAACTTGCATCCATGGCATGTGTAATTGATAGAAGTACTTATAACCATCATATTACATGCTGGTACACCTCTATAGAAACAATACACCAACAGATCACCAACTCACCAATTCAAGTTCATTATTAAGAAAGAATAATAATTTCCCTTTAAAAAAAAAATTACTTAGAGTGTAACAGCCACTTCCATACTTACAAAAACTGAAGTGAAATTCCTGTTTTCTTCAAGTTATCAATGATAATTTCCAGCTGATCCTCACTGAGAGGGCTATTAAGGTCTGTAAACAGTTCAATGTGTCTCTTCTCGTACTTCTTTCCTCTTAAAATACAACAAGAACATTTACATATATCAGAAATATTATCTATAAGGCCTTTTTCTAATTCTTTCCCCACAAAATTGAAGCTTTACCGAAGTAATATACTTGTAAAAAAAACCAAAGCAAACAAGCCTACTTGGTAGAAGTTTTTCTGTCACTGGTCACATTATTTATGGTAAGTTTTTATCTTTATATGATCCCCTCTACTCACTCCTACCTCCTAAAATTGAGGACTCTAGCCCTGTGACTGTATAGATCACTAACTACATCTAAACGAATGGAATTGTGCCAATTTTCACTTATGTAGATTAAATGCTAATAAAATACTTTGTTGTTTATTGATTATACTGGATATTTCCTTTGCAGCTGTAAGTCTGTGCTTGTGAAAATGCAAAACGTATTTTAAATTACTGTGGCTGGTGGGGGTTCCATTTTAGTAAGCTAATTCAGTAGATTCATTGGATAAGATGGACTTTCAAGCCTACTTAATATGCTAAGAAGCAGTAACAATAAACATCAGAAAGTTCTGTCAGCAACAGAACAAAATACAGTTAAACCAATAGAGTTTTTATCTGGATATTCATTTTCTTGTATTTTTACCCAATAGTATTTTCTCAACTGAAGGTAAACTCCAAGTCAAAGGGTTTGGTGCATACAAGCAACTTACACACAAGATAACAAATGCAGTTGCTCCATAGGTATTCAAGGTTATACTGCCATGAATACACTGATTTTAATTCACAACTCAGTTTCAACTGTTAAATTGATACAGCTTTCCATGACAATTAGACTTTATTCATAAAAATACGAATTGCATTACTAAGTCTAGTCTTCCGCATTCACAATTAGATCGTATAATCTTTTTAACAACATGTTCAAACTCTGTTTTGAGAGGAAATCAGGTCATCTTCCTTTCCCTGGACCATCAGTTCACTGAGTGTTAGGAACAGTCACATTTCCAGTCTAAGTACGTTCACTGACAACTTTGTAACACTTACGTCAAGATTTTCTTAAACAGTGTTTTTTGCTACTGCACCTTTATCTCCCACAGCCTGCATATTTACAAACAGCCACCTTACCTCCAACAGCCTTTAATTTATTAGGCTGAACAAACTCACCTTTCCAGTTTTGTTTTCTTTTTTTCTTTGTAAAATATGTCATCACCCTTATAAATTTGGTAGCCCTTTCCTATGCATTTTAACATCTGAATTAATGTTTTTGAAAATAGATCACAAGAAACATGACACTAAATGAAGTCTTTGTGCCTTGTATAACAGCATGAATATTTTCATGAATATACTCCAAAGCTCCCAGTTGCACTAGAAAGCTCTTAGATTGTCTGGGGAAGCTATATGTCTCCTGGGAATTCTTCAAGGACAGACTCCCATAGTGTTGTTTGGTTTTAATTTTTTTCTTTTTAAAAAAGCATTTTCCATATATACACAATACTGTAAATGTAATACTGACAAGAAATCAGATTAGCTCCAAAGTGCAAGGTCAGATTTCTGTAAGAGGCTTTGGGTTACATACTCACATTGTTTCCTTCTGAAGCAGGTCCATACATACAATAATTGCATCCAGAACTAAGCAAATTTAAGAAAAATCTCATTTAGAACATGAATCATGTCACAAAAGTTGTTTTCCTACGAAACAATCTTGTTTTCACCCCCTCCCAAACACTGACAAGCATGCATTTTAGTTAACAGGCAATTTTTTGAGACAAGTACTCTTCAAATATCTGCTGTGCAAGAGGATCCTACATAACTCGTCTAGTTTGTGATCTTATCTCTTCCCCATTTATTGGATGGAACAGTAAAAAGACTGCTTCGGAGCCCAATCTTCTAACTGTCAATGAGGAGGCTCAAGTCCAATGAAAGAGCGATCTAATCTTCACAACATTACTTTAAGTCCACACACAAAATTTACTTGTACATTCAATACATATCACTTTCTCAGGCACGTTTTCCTTCAAAACATCTGCATCTGGCAATCTCTTGACAGTTTCTTCTTCATCACCGTTTTCATTGGGAACATATTTTTATCACTGCACACAAACCTACCCACCCATCGAAGAAGGAACATAACTGCTTCTAAGATACAGCTGACTGGGTGCACACTTCTCTGAAACAGCTCTGGCAGCCTGAATAGAGCTCACATCAATCATTTTATGGCCAGAAAGAGAGAAGACAACACAGGAAGTTGAACAATATGTAAATGAAACACAGAAAGGGACACTATATAGATTGCCTTCTTTTAAAATTCTTCACCTTATGCAACTAACAACAGAATATGTTCAAACATGAACAACATTCAAACCAGCAAGTGACATTTGTCAACGTAAGAAATACTTTATATAGAAATCAATCTGATAAACTTCTATTCTCCTTTGTCTGGCTTCTGGTACTTCTGCTGACATATTTTGTAAATAATATTTTTATTTGATGAAGAAGCATAAACGAAGTTCTGCAACACTATTTTTAAAAACACATGCCTTATTTGAGGCCAAAAAATATACTATTGCTATCTTTGTTCTCTTTAATTACCAGAACATTTCATAAAAGCAATGATTCCCTAAGGCAAAAATTCCATCTGCTAGCCTAAAAGAATGTCAAAAAGCAGCTAATCTGCTTTTGAACAAATTTACAACCACAAATTAGCTGAACTCTGGTAGTTAAAACTTCAGAGGCAAATCTGAGCCCATTTCACAACACTAACTTCCTAGTCTCCTATATAGCTGAATCAGTTCAAGAAGTGCTCTACAACGAAAGGATACAGTCTGCTTGTTCAGAGCCTGGTTTAATCACATCTTGAATGTCTTCCAGCAGATCAAAATCTGGTAGCATTAGTGACCTATGTACAGTAATGTTTTGGTACTGATCCCCACTGGCGAGGTCATTCCTAGTACCATCAGTGCCAAACAAAACTACAGCAACCTCATCTTTACTCTCAGCAAAAACCTGGAAATAGAGAAAATACAAAACAGGCACAAAACCACAGGTAGATTCATACACAGCTATGTTAGGCAGACTCCAGCAAGCTGAACTAATTTTGAAACAACTTCAAATACAGGGGATTTATTTTTTCTTATTTTTATAGTGCTCTCCTACCAAAATATAATCTTACAGAGTTCACTAATTTGGATATAATTAAACTAACAGATTGACATGAGGCTATCTGGGATAAAACAAGTAAAATTGGCTGACTCAGTCCTTGAAATGAGTCTCCAGTGTGGTAGAACTTAAAAACATTGAAACATTTTAGAGAAAGAAAAAAATACTTTTTTTCACTAGAAGTTTCTATTGTCTTGAAGAAAAAAGAGTGACCACTCCAAATGCCACATCTCATCCACAAAAGTACAGCTGAAACAAAGTGCACTGTTATTCCTGCTTAAAAACAGACTAATTCTTACTCATTTCTCATTTACTTCAATTATTAGTAAATGAGGAAAATATTTCACAGATGTTTTTGCTTCCTCTCCCTTTTTAACAGTTTTTTATCCCGTGTAAAGTCACACATACCTGTCGCTGCACAAACTTCATCATAATCTTCTTGGCTTGTTTGAGTGAAGACTCCTCACCAGGGGCAGAACTGCTCATTGTGAAGCCTACATCCAGGCACAGCACTATGGCTGCCTAGAAAGGAAAGACAGTACTGAATCCTGACAGTCAGGGATGTCAAGGGCAACAAGAAAAGCTTCTACAGGTATGTTGGTGATAAAAGGAAGACTAGGGAAAATGTGGGCCCTCTCCAGAAGAAAACAGGAGACCTGGTTACCCAGGAGATGGAAAAGGCTGAGACACTCAATAACTTTTTTTCCTCAGTCTTCACCGGCAAGTGCTCCAGCCACACCACCCAAGTCACAGAAGGCAAAGGCGGGAACTGGGAGAACGAAGAACCACCCACTGTAGGAGACCAGGTTTGACACCATCTAAGGAACCTGAAAGTGCACTAGTCCATGGGACCTGATGAGATGCATCCACAGGTTCCAAGGGAACTAGCGGATGAAGCGTCTAAGCCACTATCCATCATTATTTGAGAAGCCGTGGCAATCCAGTGAAGTTCCTGTGGACTGGAAAAGGGAAAACTTAATCCCCATTTTTAAAAAGGGAAAAAAAGAAAGACCCAGGGAACTACAGAGCAGCCAGTCTCACCTCTGTGCCCAGCAAGATCATGGAGTGGATCCTCCTGGAAACTATGCTAGGGCACAGGGAAAATAAGGAGGTGATTGGTGACAGCCTACATGGCTCTCACTCAGGGCAAATTGTACCTGACAAATTTGATGGCCTTCTACGACGGGGTTACAGTGTTGGTGGATAAGGTTAGAGCAACTGACATCATCTATTTGGACACATGCAAAGCATTTGACACTGTCCCGCACAACATCCTTGCCTCTAAATTGGAGAGACATGGATTTGTCGGATGGACCACTCGGTGGATAAGGTATTGGCTGGATGGTCTCACTCAAAGAATTGCAATCAACAGCTTGATGTCCAAGTGAAGAGCAGTGAGTGTTCCTTAGGGGTCAGTGTTGGGACTAGTGCTGTTTTACATCTTTGTTGGCAACATGGACAGTGGGATTGAGGGCACCCTCAGCAAGTTTGCCAGCAATGCCAAGCTGTGTGATGCAGCCAATGCACTGGAAGAAAGGGCTGCTATCCAGAGGGACCCAGACAGGCTGGAGAGGTGGGCCCCTGCAAACCTCATGAAGTTCATCAAGGTCAAGTGCAAGGACCTGCACATGGATTGAGGCAATCCCAAGCACAAATACAGGCTGGGTGATGAGTGGATTGAGAGCAACTCTGTGGAGAAGGACTTGGGGGTAGTAGTGGATGGAAAACTGACTATGAGCCAGAATGTGAGCTTGCAGCCCAGAATGCCAACTGTGTCCTGGGCTACACCAAGAGAAGTGTGGCCAGCAGGTCAAGGGAGGTGATTCTCCCCCTCTACTCTGCTCTTGTTAGACCCCATCTGCAGTACTGTGTCCAGCTCTGGGGCCCCCAGCATCAGAAGGACATGGACCTGCTCGAGCGGGTCCAGAGGACGCCACAAAGATAGGGGGCTGCAGCACCTCCCTTATGAGGCCAGCCAGAGTTGGGGTCGTTCAGCCTGGAGAAGAGAAGGCTCTGGGGAGACCTTATAGTGGCCTTCCAGTACTTAAAGGGGGCTACAGGAAAGGTGGCGAGGGACTCTTTATCAGGGAGTGTAGCGATGGGACAAGGGGTAACAGTTTTAAACTGAAAGAGGGTAGATTTAGATTAGATAGAAGGAAGAAATTCTTTACTGTGAGGGTGGTGAGACACTGGAACAGGTTGCCCAGAGAGGCTGTGGCTGGCCCCACCCTGGAAGTGTTCAGGGCCAGGCTGGACAGGACTTTGAGCAATCTGGTCTAGTGAAAGGTGTCAGGGGCGGGGCTGGAACTAGATGTTCTGTAAGGTCCCTTCCAACCCAAACCATTCTATGATTCTGTTCTATGAATAAAAATACAAAAGGGCCAATATAAGCACAATTACTCAAAAGGGTACATACAAAACCTAAAAATCAAACTACATCACTACTGGTTTCTTTTACAGTAACTGTTAATATGAGAAAATGGCGGATGACAGAACCATTAGAACTGCACTGAACTGCGAATCATTTCATCCTGTACCATGTTCCAGGCATCTCAGTGAAAAATACAAAAAAATCTTATGTTACACAATGATCTGTCAAGATGGGCAATTTCTATACAACCCTGTGAACATAACAGGGATCTGAAAGCTCCTCCACACCATGAAATAAAACAGAGATATTCTGGTTGACAATTACAAGCACAACACAATACAGTATATCTGCACAAAACAAGGTGGAGATACAAACTTGTTCCCCAAACTCTACAGCTACATCCACCCCCCGTAGTAGCTCATAATAGCTGTAGAGAGCACGCTTTGCTCTAGTGCAAGAATGGTAAGAATGACAGCACTCCTACAGCTTCCAGGGAGAGCCAGAACATTATGGTACCGGAGGCCTCTTCGGTGTGCAGCTATGCTCTTAATGCCTTAGAAGAATGGATTTTGATTTCAATTTAGGGGCTTAAACCCCAGAACCTAGCATATATGTTTGCATCTCTGATCATCGCTTTAACTGATCTATATTTAACACTGTCCAAGTCTTCCCTTTAATTGATTTATAAACTAGTACACGAATAAAATTACTTCTAGTAATTTCTCTTGTGCAACTCTTGCAAAACTCCTCCAAAGTTCTTTCACAGACTATACTTACCTTGATCAACTTGAGTAATTTTACCATCCAGCTGAATGAAGCTACAAGAGGAATTCAGCAAAATTATGCCCTGCATCTCCAAGGACACTGACAAAAAGCCAGATCAATTGTATTGTCACCGATTAAACCAATGTTCTTTAAATATACATCACAATATTACCTGGTGGACTGCCAGTATCATAAATTACACTGTCTGCAAAAAATTATTGCTTGCCAGAACACAGGAAAGTTAGGTACTACCTAGGTTGGAGCCAGTTACCTTGTTTCAAAATACAAAATACATCCAATTCTCTAAGAAGCGAAGCTGCCAAAAGGACATAGGCAATAAAGCAGAAGACTGTCAAGCAACACCAGATGCATAGTCTGCTTTTGCAAAGCAAAAGGGATGAACAGAAAGAAAAGGTGTTGGTATAAGCTCTTTTGCATACGGCCATGCAAATAACTCTGAGTACCTTTTTAAACATCAACCAAAAAAACTTGATAGGTTTTGTCACCCAAATAGATAATTCTTAATATCAAGTTTATAAGAATAACTTGTCCAGATTAGCTGTATAATGGTCTGTATTAGCAGCTCACAAGCTATTTTCTTATCCTTCTTTTCCCAGAAAATATTGTGCACCTCCCCTGCCATTTTAAGAAACCCTGGTTTAACTCCCTGCATCCTCCCAGGACAGAACAAGAGAAAGAAAGAAAGAAGGCTGAGCAACAGGGCTCCACAAGATGTCCAGCAAGTTATACTAAAGTCTCAGCACTCTGTTCCTCATCCTGCCTTCACTGGTGACTTGCCTGGGAGCCAGGAATTAATGTCTCTGAGTCAGCTAGGTCTGCAGAAGCTCAGAGTGGAATAGAGGCAGTAACTTAGGATGCACTAAGTTCTCACAAGAGCCTTGGTACTGCTCACCTGACAGTCTGAGGAATTACTCTACCAGCATCAGCAACTGCAGACCCTCAGCTTGTTGCTGTCCCGCCTCAAGACACAAGATGGCTGGCAGCTGAATTAATCCTGCAGTCCAAAACAGGTAAAATGCTCTTCATAGCTGGCAAGATGACAGCAATGAAACCAAACAAGTCTAGGAGTGAAGAGCTGCTTTTTTGCTTAAGAAAAAATGATCAAGTGTCAAGAGCTAACACGCTCTTCTAGAAGGCAGCAAACTCCAAACCTCGTGCCTATTCAGATATGTAAAATCCTCCTTCAGGAAGAAGACAGGTCTCTCTTTTGGTAATCCTCCTCTATATGTCTTTTCATCTGTTATTAATGCATGTGCATCTCACCTCTGAGCATTCAGTACTGTCATTTTCAGGTGCAGTACACTAAGCAACACTTTTAAGATGCTCAGCATGTGTGATTGTAGGACAACATCGTCACACCTGAGGTAACTACCTGTTTTGCTCAAGTACTGATAAGAGCGAAAACAGAATGAGCCTGCCTTTATCTCTAACCGCTCAGTGCTGAAGCTAGTTAGTTCTAATAAAGCCAAGAGAGATACGGCTACAGCAGCACTTTAGCCTGTAGCACAGACAAAACCTGCGTTTAAAAGATACTACGCTGCCCTGTATCAGAAGAGACCTTAACACAGCTTTCACCAACAAGATTCCTTAAACAAACAAACCGCATTTTTAACAGGACAAAACCATTTCTACTATTATTTTAGCAACAGCAATGGCAGTTACTACTGTGGTAGCTGCACTGCGCTCAGAACCACAGCTGCCCCCGGGAGGGGAATACTGAACTCCCTCTGAGTGAGGCAGCTTCGTACCAGCAGCAACTCGGAGGTCGGCACAGGGAGGAGCCACCCGGTTTCCGAGACGGGTTTTGCAGCCGCGGCTGTTGTGCCGTTTGCTGCTAATACCGGAGTCAGCCCACCGAAGGCACGCCGTGCCGGTGCCGCCCCACGCTGACCGACCGGCAGTAGAGCCAGTGCCCTCAGCTGGGCATGAGCGACCCGGCCGTGTTCAGCTCACAGAAACACCGAAACTGGACCGGCACAGCCCCGAGGCGCCGTCAGAAGCCCCCCACAGCGAGCACAGGGTAATGCAAACACCCACCGCCACAAGCGGCCGCCCAGGGCCAAAGCCGAAACAGCGCTCGCGTCAGGCGGGTAAGGGCGGCTCCGGCCCGCAGGTGAGGGACCCGTGGTCACGGCCCGTCCCCCCTCCCGCGGCCGGACCCAAGCGGGCAGCACCCCCTCCATGGCACCCCACCCCCGAGGCACGTCGCCGCCGGGCCGGGCCGGGCCCGGGAAGTGCCCAGAGGCTGCCGGGATGGTGGAAGACCCCCCTCTCGTCTCCCTCCTCTCACCTTACCGCTGCGCGCCATCTCGCTCACTCCGGGACGCGGTGCGTCGCGCTCAGCGCTCCGGCCGGCGACGCGCCCTTTCCGCGCCGCGTCCCCCCGGGAACAGGGCGGCGGCGCCTCGCGTTCCGTGGGGCGGGAGCCAGGCGGCACCGAGGGGGGCCCGTCCCGGCACTGCCCCGTCCCCAGGCTCCAGCAGTGGCGAGGGGACGCGTCCCTCCACCCGCTCTGCGGCGGCGGAGGGGGTGACGCGGCCCTGTGAGGAGACACGGCCTCGAGTTAGGCGGAGGCTGGTGCGGGGCAGGGGGTGACTGTGCCGGATGCGGCCCAGCTGCGTGAGAGGGAAGGGAGATGTGGGGTGCCCTCCTCATCTTTCTCCTGAGGGCATCCCGCCAGCCCCCCTCAAAGTGCCACATCTCACAGGTACGACTGTATCTGCGATTTTGGCCATAGGGGGAGCAGCGGACAGACAAGGACAAGTGGGGTTTGGGTGGACTGGGAACCCTGAGGAGAGGCAGCAGCTGGGCAAGTCTGGGGCCAGAGAGGCCCTCCTGTCCTCTCCTGCCTCACCCCACCGGGCCCGCCTGCCCAGGGCTCTCTAGCTTCCTCCCCCACTGCCCGGGAGTCCCCCAGAACACATCTGCTGAGGGAGCAGCCATTCCCCTTCCCCACTTGGGCAGGGCTTTGGGCTGGATGGAAGGGTCTTAATAAGCCGCATTCTGCCCCTGCATCACCAGTGGGGCATGATTTATTAAACATTGGTACCACACTAGATTTCTCCCAATATTAACAACAGAGATAATTTCTCGTTCAAATTACATCCAGGCTCTTTGATGAAACTGAAGCCTGCTTTATAAGAGATGCTGTATCACATATCTTGGCACCTGTTGGATATTAAATCATCAGCAGACATGTATAGAGAATGACAAATATTTAATCATATATATTGAGTACTTGTTCTGCATTGCCTTCCCTCTATCCTTTGAGAATATTATTACCAGTATTCTTTCTATTCTCAGTGTATCTCAAAACCCACGTTATTATCCATAATTATTCTCAAAACAGACTGCAAAGTGGTGATATTAGTATAGCTACAAAAGAGTAAATCTCACATGAACACTTCAAAAACCTTGCACCAGAAGACTGACCCTGCAAACACAAGTGTTTCCTTTTTATATTAAGTGATGTCTGAAGACAAAAATCCCACTTCCCTCCTTGCTACATTGCCATGCTTTGGAAATATTGGTAATTGAGGCATTCTCTCTTCAAAGCACTTTGCGTATCAGAGGAACAGAGCAGCTTGGCAACGTGACAAACATTTTCTGGGAAACCTGTAGACAAAAAACCTGTCAGCAACTGCAAGAGAAACCTGTGCGTTGTCTTCCTGGATGTCTCTAAGTAGATTTCAGATTAATCAGCCAAGGAAATCAGGTCTGCTTACTATTATTATTATTATTCCGGATGTTATCTTAGTCACTAGGAGTGCTCGCCACGGACCAAAAGCCCCCCTTAGGCTAGCAATCAGGCAATCCCCCACCCCAACTGATTTCTGACATAGATTGCAGTCTAAGCATAAGACAAGAGACATGCACATGCACACACACAAATGGGAAGAGCAGAGAAACAAGAATTGATCAACTTCATCAGCAAGGACTTTTCACACACCAGCAGAAAAGCATTTTGCCAGGCATCGTAATCAATGAACATTTCATTTTTATGACAGGGTTGGCAAGTAAAACCCCAGCCCTGACTGCTGGCACAAAATATTGACACAAACCCCTTCGTAGTCCTCTCCAAATCCTAGATTTGACATAAAGGCTGAATCCCAGGCTTTGGTCCAAACTTTCATAGCTATAATTACATAGTAATTGTAAACATTACTTAGAGAAACCTAATTTGGGTATGAACTAGGAACCTCTGCTTTGCAAGAAGGTTTGTTCCTAAGGTACAGCACCCTATTCCCTTACAAAGTTTGAGTAAAACTGGAGGCACCTCTAACCATGAAACTCCATCTGTGATCTTCCTACACAGTAGCTCTCAGTCTAGCATAAATGGGGTCTTACAACACTCAGCAAAATACACAAACAATAGACCCAAACATTCCCCCCTTCTTACCTTCATGCAGCCAAATTTCCTCCGAGCTATTTCCACCATTCAAAGGAAAACTGGCTAATCATTTCTGAAACAAACTTTAATCCCCATTTCCTTTTCCTTCACAAGTCTGCACAGGGCTCCCTTATAGGTAATCATCAGATCTGACTAATCAACTCCATCTGCGGGCACTGGGGCTTTGTTAGCCTGGATTATGACTTGAAGATCTTTGCTTGTAAACACTTGCCAAAACAGGCTTGTGATTAATTGGCCATTTCCATTTTACAGAATGTCAGTCTCTGGGTATAAATAATAAATATGTGACCTCTCAGAGGACTCAGGATCCACAGTGATCAGCTGCAATCTCATTGTCAACAAAGTGAGTCAGACCTCAATCCTAGTGAGGTTCTCACTCATTGCTCTGCTTATTCCTTTATTGGTTGATTTTCTTTCCTCCCCCAAAATTAAGCCTGGATTAAATAAGTACACTCTTGGGAAGTATAAGGGGCCTGCCTTGTGATTAACTTCAGTCGATGTCTTTACAAGGCAGCAAGGAAAATGGCTTCCCTGTTTTGTTACAGGAAGGAATGTATTATCCAGAGAGCTGCAGCTGGGACCCAGCTCTGAGCAAATGTGAATGGCTTCCATGTAAAAGTAGAAAGATGACTTGGCCTTTCTCCCTTTTGGAGCAATTGCCCACAGGGTAAAACTTTGGATAAATGCCTGGTAGAATAAGGAATACTGTAGCCATCTGGTATCTAGCCCAATAGTTTTATTGAAATAGATACATGAAGCAGAACTTTCCACAGAAGAATTAACTTTACAGTCATTACCTATTCTTTGCCTGGGTTCATATGTAGAAGCAGACACTAGTCGCAAACTGAGGAATTATGAACTGAATTCCCTACAGAGATAAATGAAACAGGACAAGGACACTGTGACACTAATCAGCTTTGTATTTCTACCAGTACAAGCTTGGGAGCAAGCTGAAAGATGAAGTAGACAGGAAATTGGCACCCAAAGCAAAGCACAGCTTCGAAGCACATCTGTTAGCATCCTCCTGCGTTGGGCTTCATGAGGTGTGCACAGTTTTCTTCTCCCAAGAGGTCTTCCCAAACACCTGCTTGCAAGCACATGCCAAAACTGTGGTGCAGACCAACACTAGTATTTATTATATCTGTTTAGTGATTCCTGATGGTCCTTCCCAAGAGATGCAAGCCTAACACAGTGTCTTTGCTTAGTTGCTTCTCTAGAATACACCTGCAGGGAAAAAATGTCAAATACTGGTTTCACTCTCTAAACAAAACTGGTCTTTGACTTTGAGGACCAGTTGGAAGTCCACAGGGCTTGTCCTCTAGCTGACTACGACTCATGAACACTTGGCACATTACAAAACTGTGCCTTTAATAAACTGAAAAATAATTTAAAAAATCCTTCTGGGGATTTAACAGTTCCCATCTGTTGGTCTACCTGCTTGTCCATTTTCAGTTTAGTTCATGCAACGGAAGGGAATGAGTCTACTAGGAAACATTAGAAAATTATTGTGGTAGGAAAATTAGAAAGCTAAATAGGAAGGATTATACCACACCATCCAACGTTGCCTGAAAACACAGAAGAAAAACATAGTAAGGAGAGGTAATGAGTTATAAGAGTATATTGACTTGGGGTGTGTCCTGCCAGGCACATTCTAGCTCAGGGGCTCCTGAACTGTGGCAAGTGGGTGGATCACAGTTGATACACAAACTACTTCAAAGCAGCACACCCATAACTCCTACTCCCACACCACCGCAGAGGAGACAGGGAATACTTCAGAAATGGCTCCACAAATCCTTCTGCACAGAGCTGAAAGACTCTGAGGCTCTGTGTTCATAGTTTCTCTCCCAAAAGACAGTTTCGCTGTTGCTTTTCCTCTTTACTGACCCCCACCTCACCTACTGAATTTACAGCCTCCTCTTTCCCTCTGACCAGTCCCTTTCTGTTCTCCAGACTACGCAGTTAACACACATTTCTCAGGAAAAGTAAACTTCCACTGGCCTTATGAAGTGCCACAGAGAGGGAAAGCATGAAGTCACAAGCCAACTCTGTTTACAACCCTTTTTCTTGATGTGGTATTTACCTTTTTCACACATCAGAGTCATGCTGAGAATCACAGACTTCTGTACAATGCACATACTGTCCTGCAGAATTGCTGCCCATCCAGTAGTTCTTCCACCTGCTGTTTGTTATTGCCAATAAACAGAATGGCACATTTATCTAACAAGTTGCATCCTGTTGGTTTTTCTCTTTCAAACCATTTATGAGATTTGCAACAATCATTTTTTAGTTCTAATCTTCTCAGTCATTGTGCTTGCCATTCTTCTCAGGTTGGTGTCATTTCCAGATTTCATAAGTGCATTTTGTCTTCAGCCAAGTCATGGAGGAACAGTGCTCAGCCTGAGATGGCCACACCTGGGAGTAACCACTAGCCACAGCTCTGTATATAACATTCTAGCTGCTTTTGCAGCTATTATGCACCAAAATATGCAACAGCTTCCTAGCCAGCTTATGAGAATGTAATTTAAAACAGCATTAAAGCCTTATTAAAATCAAGATAAATAATTCCTATCCAAAAAGTCTGTTTCCTTATCAGAAAAAGAAGGATGATTTGATACCACTTAGTCTTTAAAAAAAAGCCATGTTTTCCCTCTTACTTATTATTTTCCAAGTACCTGTAAATGGTTTAATTATTTCTTATGCTAGTTTCTAGTAACTGGAGCGTGAATAATATATAACTCCCAGACATCTTTTCACTCCCTCATACCTTCTTAAAAGTAAATGTTATATTTGTAATCTCACCCATCTTTTCAAAGAAAATCATTAATGCTCCTGAGATTGCTTTAGCCAGTTTTACGTTTGCTTTGGATGAAATTCACCTGGCTCAGCTGATTTGAAAACATCTCCCCTGTTTAAACACACTCTGACTTTTCCCATTTCATCTTGAATCACTTTTTGCTGCTGGTGTTAATTGTGTTGCTGCCTGATTGCAGGTGACCTTTGTAAATGGACAATCTTCCACAGCTGTCAATTATTTAATTAGCTCAAAAGACAGAAGCATATGCTGTGGGGCCAAAGGTTTCAGCTCAGCTGAAACTCATATAGCTGTCAGGAGGAGTCTGTATAATGGAATTTCATTTTATTTCTTTAGTGTGTTTTTCTTTAAGAAGTAAAGAGGATATTGAAGTTGTAAAAGGGCAGCTCCTAAATGGGAGGAACTTCTGACATTGAAGTTTCTTTTGCAACTTTAACCAAGTACTTTGTGCCTATATGTTATGATACAGGTTCAACTATAGGAACAGGTACTTTTTTTGTTCCTTAATGTCATGGCCTGTTTCAGTACATATTGGGATAAAATTAAGGCTGTGTACTAAGGGAGTAGTAAGATTCTTACCTCATTTATTACAAAAATTTGGAGACAGAGCAAAAGAGGGAATTCTTATGATTATGGTAACTGAATGACATTTTAAGAATTGAATTTTCTGGTTTTGTTTATCAGGTTGCCTGTGTTCTGATTTACAGATCACTTGAACCCAAGTTTCTCACCAGTGGGCACTGGTTATGTGAGTCACATTTTCTTAGTGCTCAGTTTGAGATTCAGTTAGATCTGCCTAAGTGCTGAGCATTCACAGGTGTTCATGAAAGGAACTTCACTTTCAACACAGAAAATGCCTTATTATGCTAAATGTTCTGAAATTATGAGCTGCAGGGCATCTCAGAGGGCTACTGAGACATCGTATACATTTGTAGCTTTTAAAATCCTTGCGCCTTTGTTGCCATATGTAAGTTTATCAGCATTTATGTCACATGCTATTACAGAAAAAGTATTTATGTGAAGTACTTACATGTTACAGTGGTATGTGTTATTGAGACATTGCTTTCCACGATCTGTGCAAATGCGTTTTGGCCATACTTTGAAATATAAGGGCAAAACAAAATGCTGGATTGGCTTCTCATTAAATGCTTTCCCATGCCCCACTGTATAAGCCTGGTGTGCCAGAGAAAGAATAGCATGAACTCCTAGGACTGAAGATTGCTTCCGATTGCATCCCTTAAGGAACAGGGAGGGAGGAATTCATTTTATAAAAATATATTAAAAATTGGCATGATGTAACTTCTTAGTATTTGCCATTGCACTTTCACAGTATGTAGACTTTGCATTTCTAAGGCAGAAAAAAAATACTGCAGTGGGCTTTTTTCCCCTTTTTTCAGTTCAGCCACTGGAGGGCAACACGACCCCATTCACTAAGAGGAAGACTTGGAGGAAGCGCTACAGCCTGCAGCATTAGGTAGCATGCACCCAGCAAGCACCACCAAACTGCAGAGGATTTTCTGCATACACGTATGGCAGAAATTAGACAATTAAAAAAAAAAATACATATACTTGAATTTTTTTTGGAAAGTAGATTTAAAAATTTCTTCCTACATCTAAAATCTATTAATCTGAGTTTTCGTTTAGGATGATGTTTTCATCAGTTCTAAATCTGTGGCTTAGACAAAGGATTTCTGGAGGAGGTGGTGCGAGGGCCACTCAGGCTGGTATCACGAGAGGTGAAATATTTCCCACTCCTAAATAACTGAAAACCTGTGGAATGCTGGAAAACAACGGACATATCATGAGCGATCCAGACCGAGGGGCCTCACTGTAACAACAAGCTGCAGCTGTGTTCAAGGACATAAGCAAGGCCGAGACAGCCTAAGAAACTACATTCCTGGCCAAAAGATAAAGAAGGTGGACTGTCAAAAACAGGGGGTCTACCTGGGGGGAGAGCAGTGCGTGAACACCACACCGGGACCAATCATAGAGGGCAAAAGGGCGCGTGAACAAGTAGCTTTAGCCAATTAGCAATAAGATAGTGGCGCGTGAAGCTTTGTGATAGTGTATAAATTGCTGTGTAGCCTTTAATAAAGTGGCACAACTTGATCACATTGATCATCTAAGTTGTGTCCGGGACTTCCGCGTCAGCAAAAACCTGACATGTTTCTCCTCTTAAAATAACTCTGACAGACTTTTCTGGATTAGTTGTTAAATCCATTACAACAGATGATTTCTTTATTACATTTTAGAGGACTATCAGCAGTGCAGGGTCTCATTTTCTTTAAAATTAATAGAAGTAGTTTGACTCAACTGAACTCCAGAGCACCTGGGTTCCTGGAGAGGACCAGAGTTCATGTCAGATATGCTCATTTTGGGGAAGGCAACAGCCCAGCAAAAGAGAATCAAATAGCATTTGAAAAAAATTAAAGCCAGTGTTTTAGGAATAGGTATTAAGTACAAAGTAGATACCACCTTAGAAACTGGGGGGAAATGCAGACTGTGTTATAGGACACAGCAAAACAACATTTTGCCCAGAAGTCTTGTATTGACTGCTATTTCAGATTGGGTTATCACAGAAGCAGAATCTCATGCATCTTGTTCTCCACACGCGCTTTGTTTCACAGTCTTTCTCTCTATTTCACATCTCTCTGTGCAGTAAGTCTTTGTTTGCAGCCATTGGCAATCCAGCTGTGTTTTCAGCATCTCTGGAAAGCGCTTTCATGCAGCGGGATTGTTCCGGACAAGCTAGCTGGGATAACTCACTGTGTGAAGGATTTGCTTTGTGGAGGCACAAGGATAAGCCTTTAGTATCCTCCCCCCACCAGCATCATGCATGTATGCATACACACACGCAGTGGCTAATGGTCCAATTTAATCCTCATAGCACAGGATTTTGTTCCTTATCCATCCAACTGGCTTGAAGGAGAGGATGGAGAGAGTCTTCATCTGCTGAACAAGGCTCTTTCTGAGCTGGGAGAGAGGATCCCGTTTTAAATCCCTATTTGTTTGCCTGCACCTGGAAGCAGACTGAAATCAGACTGAAAGGATGAAAGTTTGGATCTTTAGAGAAATCAGCCTTAACACACTTTAAAAATGGAGCATTGCAACATGGAGGACGGAACGTCATGTTTTAAAGCTTTTAATTCTTGTGACTTCCCAGTTTGTACAGCTTCGGGGGACACAGCAGCAGTGTGAAGGAGGGAGCTGCTATTTGAGAGGAAAGAAGAATGTATTAAATTTGGGTTTTATTTGTGTAAATTGATGCTAACCCATGACACTAGCAGATATGTGACAGTGTGAGACGTAGAGGCAGGGGAAGAATAATTTCAAGTTTTCCCTGTCAGTTATTTTTTGCAGGGATTCCTTGGTGGGAAGGAAGTCATCAAGATGACAGCTGCTGACTTCTGCATTTTTTTTGTACTAGATAAGGCAGACATTAAAATTTTTATAACTTTCTATTGAAATACATGGCAAATTTAGCCATCAAAAGAGACTTAATTTTAGGGTGGAATTGGAGCCTCAGAGCAATCCTGCTGTGATCGTGGGGCTGGCTGAAGTCACCACCACCCCATGAAACTTTTGCTTTAGAGCCTGTTTCAATATTAGAGTTCATTGCTTCAGCGGTGTGCAATCGCGTTGTAGAGGAGTCAGCATTACTGTCTGCTTTGAGTCACTAAAGGTAGCTCTACCAACACATACTTGGTGAGAACAGAGATGTCATTTAGCAATGACACTACATGTGCCCTGGGATGATACTGCTTACTGTAATAAATATTCATTTTTTTTTTCTTTTACCACATGCAGATACTAGGAATTATTTCTGCTCATTTCTGCTCACAGGGGAGCTCATTTGAATAAATTAATGAAGGTTGAAATTGTTTGTGTTTATTAATTCTGCATACAACTTTTACATGCTAAAGTGTTAAGGAAAATCTCCTTTAGGACAGAAGGATATTCTAGTAATTGCCTGTAATTATAAGGACAGCTCACTACAAATATATTTAAATACATCATAGCGAAAGACATTAGAAGATGACACTTCTATAGTTTAGGATAAGTACTGTATTTTAGAAAGAAAGATTGAATAAAAAACATGCTCTCCTTAGGCTTACTACCCCAGGAGCTGTTGGATTCATGCCCAGCATTGACATTGTACAAGTCATTCAGTTTACTGAATATTTGGGGTTGTTAGGATTGCAACTGCAGGTGATTCAGATAACCGGGCTAGAATAAATTAAGCTGTATTTGTGTTATATCACAATGAGACAGTTTGCTGTTATTTCATAGTAGAAATAATTGATTCACTTACCTTATCACTGTAAGAGCAGAAAGGATTTGGCGTGCATATGAAGATAGTCAAAGGCACCTTGAAATATATTGGTCTTAATATACATTACTGATGAAAGAACTTGTAATAAACCAAGCCCTGAGGGAGCATGTTGCCTGGGAGGTGGGTTTTTATCCTCTTTGCCAGGCAGAACATGCTATCAAATTCAGTAGTTATCCTTTTTTCTCTTGTGAAGTTAAATTTACAGCTGGAAGAAATGGTTGGGAAAAGGAGCCCTAAGGTAGGGAGATCATATCTGGGCAGAAACCTTGTGTCTTAAGAGGGCTCCAGGTCAAATTCATCCATGGCATACCTAATTTCAATGGATGCAAACCACAGCAGATTTTAGCTTCTCTATTTTTGGGGGAAGTTTTTATGTTTTAGCACACTAAAAGCACGGGCATTTTTTAAACACAGGGACAAACGCATTGTTGGCCTGACTCAGGCATTCTCTTTATTTTAATGTGTTCTGACAGACTTCAGCTACCGTGTAATGACAAGAAATTAGGAAGACTGAAATTTAATGGAACTGGTTGACCAAAGGGGATCCACAAGAGCCCCTCAAGCCTCGTTTCTCTGGGCTGCTTATTCACATGCAGTCACACTTCACCTGTTTAGGTGAAAGGATGTTTAGGGGGCTTTTTGAACCCCTTGGCAATTTACCCTGATCAAACACACAACCACAAGCCCTCCCTCATCATGAAGTGGCTGCCTGTTGGAAGAGAAATCATGCTTTAGTAGTTAAGACAAGCAAACATGATGTTCCTTCTAATTTGCCAAAATAATTGAAAAGTTGCATTTCCAAGTGGATTAGCCCTCTGAATTTGCTTCAACCTCTCTCTCTCTCTGAGTTCCCATTTCCATACAGTGAATACATTTGGATGGACTAATCTACCCAGAAATGAATCCATGTTAATCTAACTGCCTCCACATCGACAAGTCTTTGGAAAGAAGCAAGAAGGGCACTGATCCCACAGGTAATTCACTGCCTGGGACAAAAAGGGCTTGCATAAGTTTTGAGCACAATTGTGTCCATCACTATGCAGGACTATGGGCTGTGCATCCTTATTTTCTCTCTTTAACACTAGTGTAATTGCATGCTTCAGTGTGCAAGAGCAGATTGGAGTGGTTTTTCTTAACTAACGGTTGCAGCTTCGAAAAGGTATCCGTGGGGGTGGCCTCATGGGTCCATAGAGCAGCCCCTGCTGATAGTCTGAGTGAGGAATCGCAGGATCCCGGCCTCAGGATTCAAAGCAGTGGCTTGAGGGATTAGAAGGGTGAATTCAAGAGACAAACTGTGGTTAAAAGCACAGCTTATGCTGTGATTGTTTCAGTTCTCAAAGAAACTGAATGGGATGGGTAAGTCAGCAGATGGAATTAGCACCTTCTCTTCCCCTAGCGAAACACGTGGTGCGTTTTGCCTGGTGCAAAGGCCTTCAACAGGAGTCTCTTCCACTGCTAACCATTATCTTATAAAATGATTACCTTGTACCTCAAAGGTGAGAACTGCAAAGGCCTATGAGCTAATTCTCTGGGCACACTACCTCCATCCCACCCTGCCACACCAGGAAGCTGAGTGTCCTTCACCAGGTTCTTCACTGGAGGTGGGAAGTCCCCAGCGTACATCCGCCATGCAGGGAATCCTGTTCCCTTGGCAATGTTTGCAGCAGGCATCACACCAAAAGCACCTTCCTGGTGTTTCCAGCTGTTGTGATGGACACAGCACTGCCAGTCTGAGGAAGTCACCTGCAGGTAGCCTTTTGGCTTGAAGAGCTGTTTCACTGAAGCTGTGCTAGCCCTCGGCTAGAAATTTCATTTGGGTTATCCAAAGATCCGCATCTCCTTAGAAGAAAGAAAATGTCAAATAGGTGTTTGCCCTGTGCTAGCAGGAGGGTGGGACTGTAGTAAGACTGTGTGGGAGAGCACCGAGGGTGGCATTTAATATTTAAGACACCTGGAAGAACTGTATTGGTGGATTCTCCTTTGACTTATGAGAGACATGTCTGGAGTACTTAGGGGTTGTAAGAAATCTTCCCAGTACAGCTGTAAACAGCACCTCCAAGTCACAGACACACAGACCATATTTGTACTTCTTGTTTTGGTATGGAAGTGTGTCCCTCCCTACAGATCCTTGGGGCTAAAGCCAAACAGATACCCAACAAGTGAAATTAAATCAAAAGTTTTCATTTGTGTGCTATGAAGTAAAAACAAAGAAGATCCCAGAGCCCAGATATATAGCAGTTCTGGGTAGGTACATGTTAACAACAGGTAAAACTGAGACCCATTTCAGACACACTTTAAAGTGGGTCTTCAAAGATAAAGACTTGTAACCAAATATCAGCATAGAATGACTGTGTCTACCCCAGAGCACTGTTTTTAACACAAAAGCCAAGCAGAAGCATGAGAGCAACACTCTTCTAAAGCCACATATATCTTTATTCTCCACCCAGGCCAGCAAGGATGGGAAAAGTGAATGCAATTAAAAATAACAATCAGCAAACACACTATCTTTACTTAAAAAAAACCCATCCAGACTAGAGCAGCCAGAAACACACTCAACAATCAGAATAACTGGAATTCCCTGCAGTTTGACAGTGGCACATAAGCAGAAATAACCTGTGAGTTTCTGAAAGCAAGGGTAGAACAAAGACAAAAACTTGTGCTTTTTTCTATTACAACAATTGATAATTATATATTTTGTAGCAGGCAAACCACTCCAGGGGATAATGGGCAAGAGAGAAAGCTATCCAGAGTTGTTGTGAGAAAAGTTTGAATAAAACTTTTACAAATAGCACCAAAACTAACTCCAAGCTTAAACTAGCCCCCACCAAAATCAATGGCAGAACACCCTGACTTCAGCAGGAGCAGAGGCAAGCTTGGTTAAGTGTAAAGAAGTAGAAAACACACGATGTATCCCCAAAAAGGTGGCCTCCAAACCCAGAAGTGTAGCTGCCATGGCAGAGGGAGGGTACTATGATTTCTCTGACGCTCCTTTGTGTCTACATAGCAGTAAGAGGCACAGATTTGGTTTTGTCTCCACTCTGGCAGGCTGTTTGCAATCCTGAAAGCAAATCCTGCAGCTCAGCAGACATTTCACATGGCTGTATTCTGTAATGAGCTAGTATTTACCATTCAAGCCCTCTAAGCTGAAGGCTCTTTGTGCTACTGACCCCAGCCTTTCGTCTAGGCTTGAACAGCTGCTCTTTGGCAGTGACAGCTGAATTGGGTTTTCTTCCTCTGCAGCAATGCACAATTGCCAGTCATCCTTCTCCCAAACCCACTTGTTTGCTGCATGTTGGGGCCAAGATACACAATCCACTCCTTTCATGCCAGCAGTGTCCCTCTAGGCAAAGCGTGAGAACACTTGCCAGCAGGCCTTCCTTCCCATTAATGCTTGTTAATCATCATTTCTTCCCACCCTCCAGCCATGTGGGAGCCTGCGATTTCCATGTGGATGAGTATTAAGCAGAGTAGCTGTGCTGGGTCACTACAGACTGTCAGCACTGGCATGACTTATCCTCAGCTTCTCTATTAATTCTGAGGCATATCAAGCTCCCTGACTGAAACAGCCCTGTGAAAGGCATTTCACTGCTTCAACTGGTTCCAGCCATATGTCTGCCTCTTTGAACCCCACTGAATTACTTGCCATTGCCTGACAGGTTGGGGTGTATTTTATTTTATTTTTTGCTGGAAGTTGGTCATTGCCTTTAAAGACTTAGCCAGTAAAATCTGAAAGCTGTGCATCAGGATGCAGCAAATGCAGCCTGGCTGTACCTGTGCCCAGGGAGCACCTCTGCTTTGTCAGTAAAGAAGTGGGGCCAAGCCTGCTCTTGATATTTGGCTCGTACGCTATTCACACAGTTAATCCTCAAGCCAGCACTATGAGGATGCTTTGGCTGGACCTCCCAGAAGGGGACAGACCAACGAAGCAGCAGGGACTTTACTTATTTCTCAGTGTCAGGCCTAGAAGATCAGATGGACTTGTTTATACATCACCGGTTTCCAGATGTCCTAACCAGGACAGTCAGTGTTGTCTTAAGCTCATCCTTGAAATGCAACACAAAGCATTAGTTCCTGTGAAATGCAGCTTCTGAATGCTTCTCTTTACCATCCTAAAACTAGAGCAGCTCCCCCTCTGGTAGGGAGGCTGGGGAAGTGAAACACATATACAGATACGAATGACCGCGCAGCCTGACTGGCTGCACACTACAAATCATCTACCTATACGCATGCAAATGGTGCGCTCCTCTAGGTTAGGGCTGAGCCAGACTTTCTAGCAGCACCAGCTGAACTAGAGCACTCAGAAAATTAATCATGTGTCAGACATGTAATTCAGTCCCCATTAGAGTCCGTTATACCTCTTGTTTACCTCATGTCTTCCTTAGGTCAAAATGCCAATAGTCAATCAAGAAAAATAACTTTTCTGCTAGTCGTTTTTTTCAAAGAGACAATTAAAATTTCTCCAGCCTATGGTGGCCACCTCAGCCTGGTCTGGGAGCCCACTAAGATGCCATGCAAAATCCGAAAAGGATGAAACCAATTATGAAAATGAGACATGAGGGGAGGAGAATGTATAATCCATTGCTCTTCCATATAATTAACCAGGAAGTGTGTGTGGGGGACAGATTTCCAGAGCTGAGGCACTCATGCAGTTTGCACTGCACTAACAGACAGGGAGGGGCTCAGGGACACTCCCATTCTGAAAGGGAACATCCAGCAGCTCTTCTGTAAGAGCAACTTGAAAAACAAAATGTTTCAGTGAGACTTTCCCATCCCAAGCACCTTCAACTCCACTTCCCTCAACACAGGTGCTGCTGCTCCACACCTGCATTGCAGTGACATGCAAACTGATCTCCCTTCCTCAGGTGTTTCTTCCCTATAATGCAACTGTTTGCACTGCATACTGTGTATGACTCCCATAGCCCACTCCTTCCTACCAGTGTGCCTATTAAGAGATCAAATGCAGGTGTGTCCTAAACACCTATCTGTGCACCTACAGTCACCTGAGCATGCTTGGTGACAGGCCTCTCAGGTCCTCACGCACTGCATTACAGAGCAAGCTCTACTCTTCCATCATGTGATGGGTGCATTTCAGGTCAGTGTAGAGCTCATGTGCCTTTGTTGGAGGCTATGCTGTCCTCTCCCAGTGAAAGGCTGAGCACAACTATTCCAGTGGCCTGTTTGTCAAAATCTGACAGTGTCTAAGCAGTTAGCCTACCTGGAAAGTTTGCTGTACTTGTTGGAAGGACTGGAAAAGGACCCTTTCTAGGAAAACTGTAGGAACATCACACATTTTGCAATTTAGCCTTCACCTCTGAATGGGTTCCTATCTCCTGAAGTTCATTCCCCGAGTAGAGACTTCTTTTCAGTAGGTCAACAGGTCACTGTTATGTCCTATTCCTGTAAAGTGAAGTTTAACTTTACAGAAGTGGACTTTTCAGCATGTATCTTTGCCACTCCACAAACAGCCTGAGCCCCACAGACCTGGATTTTCTCACCATTCCCAGAAGTTGTAACTAGCTAAAACAGATGACAAATCCTTGGAGAGCAATGCACCTCCCCACCCAGACCACATGAAGCTAACACACTTGCATTCTGTGACATTTAAAGAGCACTCCCAACCCAATATTTTTCTCATTAAGTTTGTGTTTAAATATATATATATAAAAAAATCAGTGTGTTATTTTCTAGGTGAAAACCACTCGCATATGATCAAAATAGTCAGACAGCACAAAGGCTCAGACTACCGAGGTCTCAACCCCCTGCGCAGAGCTCTTGCCAGAGAGACTACCTGAGAGATTGTCAGAATCTAGCAGCTCGACAATGCTGTATGGAGAACAATCTTCCAAACCCAGCTTGCTGCAGAGCCAGCCACAGAAGCCCTTCTCCATATCCCTGACAGCATGCCACCAGTACCCAAAGGACCATGCTACCTGGGCCACAGCCGAGTACAGGCCTAGGGAAAAAGACAGAACCATAATTATAATTGGGTAGAAGATGATCAAAAAGGGACAAAAGGTGATTTTGTGCCAGAAGGTCCTCTCTTCATTGTACACCAAGAAAATGTTGTACCAGGTAATGGTTCCATAGTAGAATGAAACCACGAAGGACACTACAAAAATGATGGGGAGGCAGATGATGGTCCAGAGGACGATGTGGGGTCCTCTGTCCAGCCCAACATCACATTTCTTCTTCTTCTCAGGTACGTCCTCTTTAGGAGGTTCCTTTGACTTAGCCAGTTCCTGCAGTTCTTTGTCCGTTAGTGTGACATGGATGTCCACCATCTGACCCTTCTTCTTTCCCCTGGTGATCGTTCCAGTCAAGGTGACATATCGGCTGTCTAAAGGCATGTTCCAGGCACCTACAAACACAGATAAACTCATCTACATTATATTTATTTTCTGTATGGTGTATTTTGTGTAAATCCCCCAAACTCCCAAAGACAATTAGATAGTGCACATGGAGTTCTAGTTAAATTAAAAAAACATGGAATGCAAGAAGCAATGCAGTATAAAGAAGATTATCACAGAAGAAAATGGAAGAAGAGCTAATGAGGGAGAAGACAGGAATTCCAGATGACAGAAATCACAAGGGAGAAGACTCCAGTATCTGCACTAGGGACAATATGGGAAGGGAAATTGCTGCAGGAATATATGAGAAAGAGATGAGACAGCATAACTGGATCAAAAATGGTATGCCTATTTTCTCTGGTACCCTCACAGATTTATTCCTGAACAGTGTGGACACTTGGGGTGAATTAGATAAATTAGGTAAATGTGACTAAGTTATGGAGTTATACTTGAATTGCTAATATTTCACGTTACATTTGCACTGTGTCTCAATCCAAATTAATTTTCAAAGTTTAGAAAAAACTCACAAACTCTCATATAATTATATTTGCATTTTAAGGGATCAACAAAGGCACAAAACCGGAAAGTGTTGGAATGTATGTTAAAGTCACAGACTGCCTTAGCTTCCAAGTGACATGGATTTAGGATGGTCCCTGCAGTGGTACTGACCATAAACTCTTCTGTGGGGCTAAAATATGCTTCCTCCTGGTCTTAATTCTGACTAGTTTGGAAGGAGGTCTTCAGAGGCTCGTAAAAGGAGGCTAACCAGTTTGAAGTGGCCCACAAAAATAGGAAGGCAGCAGATAAGTGATGAGGATAGGGGTTGAGATCATGGGGGAATCTGGTGTGGCTGATGGACCAGGAGCATGCATTCATATTTAAGCCCCTCTCAGCCTGCACTGCTGACTCAGAAGAGGATTAGCCATAGTACCTGCTTCCCACACTTCTTCCCTGCAAGGGTATCCAGGACAGACATCAGAAGTGGAAGAGGCTCCAAGATGCCCCACAATGACCTTGTTGTGCTGAGCATATGCAAACAGAAGGCAACAGCAAATCCTAGAAATGAGTAAAACTCCCTATCGTAGGTAGAGCCACTGAAACCATCTGCTTCTATCCTTTCACTTAACAGGCAGTTGTTTTAGGCATGGGCAGGGGCTTGATCACAACATCAAGCTTAAAACATGCTCAACATTTTTCTGGATCAACCCTAACCAGCACAAACATTTAAAACTGAGTGTGGCAACAACCAACTCTGCAAAGAACTGCAGGAAACACCCCAAATCAGCCTGTTATGCTTTTATTTTTAGAGTGTTTTCATGTATGAACTCAAGCTCTCCTTGCCTGCAGTCTTGGAGAGGGTTGGACCTTAGCACATGCTGGCATCAAAAAAAGTTTATGGAGAGTGGGTGTTCCCAGGAATACATACCATCTGCCATGGACTGACCCAGGAACTTGGAGCCTTCCTCGGCGCTCCTCTCCCCTCCTTCTTCATCCGCCTGTTCTTCTTCCACCTTATTCTCATTCTCTGACCGATAGACTATTATTGACTCGGGACGGGACTCTTTCTTCTTCTTTTTCCTCCGGTCCATAGTGGCTTCCCCATCAAAGGTGACAGTGGTTGCCACAGCCCTTCTCATGGAGCCACGGTGAGGGCTCTGGCTTCCAGACTTGCTCTCTTTTTGCATGGTCTCTTCCATCCCACTGCTGCTCTCAAGCACCTCACTTGGCATCTTGTAGCATTTATTTCCAATCTAACAGCTCCTGCACTTAGAAGTAATTGATTAGACAATGGTCCCATGGAAGCTTTGTTTTGGTAAAATGTCCTACTGCTGACATCCACACTATGTACTCCATTCCCAGCCTAAAACAAGAGAGAAGGCTGAAAAAGTGTATTTTTCTCACCAAGTAGAAAAAATTACCAGAATTTTCCTATAAAGTGTTACTTCCGACTGGTTTAAATGCCATCTGAAGATCCTATTACTGTCCTGAACATCAATTTTATTACATGGATACATATTTCATAATATCACCTAATCCTGATTCTCAGGTTCCAATTTTAAATATAACAAACCAAAGCTACTGGAAAATGAAAGAGTATTAGCATTTATGAGAAGAGATTAAACAAGAACAGCTTACTGGGTGAATTTAACATTCCTCTGCAATGCTGAAAGCAAACAGAAGACAATAGTTTTGGCCCACATGCATGAGAATGAAGAAATGAAATCATAGATGAAAAATAAGTTGACTGATTTAAGGGGCTGGCCTAGATTAGAGACAACTGCAGCAGGAGCACTGCGCTCATCCTGCATTACAACAGCTATATTGGTGCCAGCCTTTCTCATTTTGAGTGTCCTCTGATTTACTGCCCATTGCAAGGATATAAAAGTAATCTAATGATGTAAAAATGAATGATGTTTCAAACCTTACCAATTTAGCATTATGTAGTGCTGTCAAACCTGAAAAATACAGTATATACAGTGGATTTAAAGCAAAATTATTATTAAGATGACTTCACTGGGAGGGAGAGAATTGGAAACCACAGCAAAGTCTTCTGACTGTGCAGGAAAAAAAACCCCAGGTCTTCACAAATCTTTGTAACAAATATAAGGGCTCAGTTTTTGACTCCTCATTCAAGCAAAATTAACAGCAATATCAAGTGACACTGTTATCTATGGGAAAGCTGCCTAAGTAAAAAACATATAATTAAACATGCATCAAGGCAGACCATTCCTGCTCCATGAACGTGGAAGATGCAAGATTAATCGTTCTCAGATTTCATAACATTTAAGAAACTGACTGTGCCAAGTATTCATGAAGTATTTAGTACAAATCTGAGTACACTGATTAACATTTTAACAACTCTGAAGAGCTCTGTTGAACATTTACATGAACATTTACATTTAAAATAATGCAAATGACCAATAATTAAGTTGTATCTGAGTCATCTCTTTAACAGGAAACTAAGAAGCACAGTTATCATAATTTATAGCCCACACAATGCTGGGGAAATTGTTTTAATTGAACAGATGCTAGAAAAAAGTTGAGCATTTTTAGATTTGGCAGTATGGTCCTGGTCTTCCCACAGATATAAGATTTTGCTGGCTTGTTCTGAAATTTTCTGCAGAACTTTAGATCCATTATTTATACCTTGTACACTCACACACACACACACAAGCACACAACTGTATCACTTTAACACCTAAAACTGTGGCCAGTTGGCTCTATTTGGCTCTGAAGAACTCAACAATTCAGATTATTTTTTCCATTATAGAAAATAAATCTTCCCTGGTGATCAGAAGGTACATAAAATGGAATTTAAAAAATCAAGATTCAGCATACCCCAGAAGTCGGACTACTTCTAAATCACTAGACAGGGAATATCTTGGCTAGCTCTGCAGCATGGCTGGGAACAGCTGTTTAGATTGCCATCTCAGTTTACACCTGACATGCAAAAATGTATGCCTAAATTTGCAGACATACTGGAAAACAGCTCTGTAAAATACACAATTTACTGCAAATAGTCTCCCTTCACTGCAGTGTCAAGTTGTACTTTAGAACTACATAGAAGCAACTCAGTTTATTCCACTGTTGATCATGGGAAGCAAGAACAAAGAGGGGCAGTGATGATGATCGCTGTAGTCTGGTGTACCAAATAAGCATGGTTCAGTGTGGGGATTTTTCAAGATCATTGCCTGTGCGTTCTCCTCCCATTCCAAAGTCCAACCTCACTAGAGAATGGAGAAACACCAAGAATGCGTTGCTTTCCACTTCCCCCTTTTAACTCCAGTAACAAGCTTTGCCTCTTAATGTGTTAACATCGGCAGGACTCCGAGATCTCTTCATATACATTGGAATTCACGTAACCTTCCATTCAATGTTTTTTTAAAAATGCCTTTATGCGGAAGTGAAATAAATTTATTCTGTGGAATAAACTCACTTTTTGTAGTAAATTCATCCAGGAGGAACAATAAGCTCTAAAGTTTTTCTCTGAGAATCAGCAATAAAGCTTCATCTATGAATAGATGCAATAGGATTGCATCTATGAAATCCTAAAATCACTTGATGAAGCCTAATGAGCCCCTGAGACAACTGTGAGATTCCCCTCCCAGAGGTGGTGAGGAGGAAACAGGCCTGGAGCCACAGAGAAGCTAAAAGCATCACTGCTGGGATGATCTACTAAAAGTCTGGAGACACAGAATCTGACGTGGGATTAGATTCCCAAAGTTCCTGGCTGTAGTTCCACACTCAGTCCTACTGCCTTGAAAAGGGGATGACTTGCCAGTAACATTTAAAAATAACACAAAGCTACAGGCAAAGATTTGTGGTTGTGGTTTTCTTTCTTAAACTTTATCCAGCTGTGACCTTGGTTAAACTCACAGTAGATGATAAGCTAATGTCAGTTCTCGGTGTGATGCTAAAGCCTAAAGGACTATGTCAACCTTGACTATGCAAGGAGGAGCAAGGTGATGTAACTTTTGAATCTGTCACAGATAGGCACTGGAAATCTGTGTCCAGTTCTTGTGCTCACCAGTCAGGTGGGGTGCTGATGACCGGAAGACGCCTATGATCCTTTAGTTATTTTGCTATGTCTGACATTCCCACCCCCACTACAGCAGCTACTGCCACGTGAATTAGAAAGAAACAGCAGAGTTATCAAGGGGTGGCAGCTCAGTTTCTTCCTCTCTTGCTCCTGAGCTGAGAAGAGGGGAGGGAATGGGCAATGGGGGCCCCATTGCTGTGGCTGGGTCAGAGCCCTTGGGACAAGGAAGTGAAGGAGCCCAGATTATTCTGTTTAAGGCACAAGGAGGTAAAATCTGATGTCAGTCTACACCAGAAACAAAAACATGGTGAAGGAGATCCCTCTGATCCAGCAGAGGAGGATGCAGTAAGATAAAAAGCTGAAAGATACAAATACAGGGCAGATGTAAGGTAGGTGTTTTAACAAAGTGGGTAGGTGTCACTTGATATACATCACAGAGGGCTGTGGAGAGTTGTCGCATCACTGGAAACTTCCAAATCTGAACTGGGTATCTTGGCAGCAGTTTGGTCACCAGTACTTGACCAAAAGAGGTGCTAATGTGGGGAAGTCCTGTGGCTTGTATTAGGGAGCTATCAGATTGAAAGATCACAAAAATCCCTCCCAATCTTTTCACAGTAGATGTTTATTCTTCTCTCATTTGTTTCTGCCAATGGAGCAGCTGGGATACCCTCTGCCACATGGTCCAAACCTTCTGAACAGAGCACTTGGAAACACCACCATCAGCCCCACATCTCACAGGGATGCTGGTGAATCAAACAGGTTCACGCTCCAGTCCCATTTTTCCTGGGAATATTTTCTCTGTAGTTGCGAAAAATGGGCTCTTGCAGAAATCACAGTAGTGTATACAAAGCTTGTTTTTTCTCTCTTCCTTTTCTTTATGTCTTGTAAGAACAAGGCCAGCCCTCAGCACTACACAGTTGTCCACAGCACCAACTTTTTCAGCCATACACTGAGATCTTCACCCCTTAAAAGCCTTGCTGTGGAGCTGAAGCATGACAATTGCTGGGCATCTCATATTACTGATGTCTCCCATGTGGGAACACAGGGGCAGGCAAGAATCTAATAACTGTCCATGGGAGGGAAGGAAAAGAAAAAATGGCCAAATTTCAGAGATAGCAGGGAGCAGTTTATTAGCCAAACAATTTGTTATTAATCTCCGTGTGAAAACAGATGGAGAACCCTGGGGAGGCGGCTCTGCAAAAACACTCTGTAGAGGAATTTTTAGAAGCACAGTCTTCTGTTACTATGCAGGAAAGCTACTGCTGCTTACGCTTCCCATGACAGTATTAGTCTTTGACACACAAAGCAGGAGCCTAAAAGCTTGGCCTTGCACCATTTAGGTCAAAGGAATTTTTTTCCATTGGTTTTCAGCACTTGATCTTGCTGCTAACAGAAGAGAAATTATCCGGTTTGAATGCAGACAGGAAGGAAGAGCCTTCCTGCAAGCTAATAAAATCCTTGATCTTAAATCCCTGCTACAGCACAAGTAACCTTTTTATGACTGCTCAGAGCTGACATGAGAGGAAAAAATAGACGGTAAGCAGTAAGGAGCATCAATTTTTATTTTTATAGTCACATAAAATGTACAACACATAAGAAGAACTGGCATTGTATCTTCACTCACATCTGCAGAAACAAAAAACAACCTGTGCTTTAGAAGCACTGAGAGTTACCTGGGATCAGGAAGACATAAGGGGAAATTTACCCCAGAGACACACCTTGAGAGAGAGCTCCCCAGCACAGATCCTCCTTTGCCTGTTCCTTTTACTCCATAGCCTCTCCATCCCCAATCCCTTCTCCAACCAACCCTGCCTCTGATTTTGTGCATGTGCATGTTTCTGAGGATGCATGTTACCCAAAGGATTATTTCCAATCCCTTGTGTTTTTAAAGGGGTTATCTGCTGGCAGGTCGTACACATGAAAAATAGATGGTATCAGATGCATTCAGCTGTTCAGGGCAGATCTGTCTGTTGTCAGTCAATCATGTTATGACAAAACCCACTGGTCTAATGCAGGACATGCAGCCCCAGACACTACAAAAACATGTGGCAAGACCTCTGTAAGAAAGCATATTTAATTTAGACCTTATGCTGGGAGAGGGACAAACACTAGGGCTTCCTCAACAGCTTTGGATCTGTTTTAAATACCTAAATGACTCCATGTGATCTTTCACATATGCATCCTCACCATACCCTGCTGAAACAGAGGACAGTGTCTGTCTCCATTTTATGGTGAAATAGCTCAAACTAGATTACACAGTTGTTTGAATCTAGCAAATACTCAAGGCTGTGATGAATGACATGTTAGAAGGTCAGAAGAACAGCCCCTCCCTATCAGTACTAGCATCTGTGCAGCTTGCAGTGAGCTTGACAGGGGGATTTATCTCACTGAAAATAACCCTTTTGCATTTTAAAAGAAAATAAAATGTATTTTCAGCCAGATGGATTCCCTCATCAGGTTCACTATGAAGCTACCCCTAGAGGAAAGAATGTCTAAGGAAGGGGAGAAAAACTACCCCTCATAGCAGTGGCCCATTGCAAGGCTGCATTAAGTGTCTGTATAACAATAGCACAAGACACAAAGAGAAACATCCGCCTATGCCATCCCAGCAAGGTAGGACAAAGCTCATAGATCACACCCGTCTTTCCCTCCCTGCTTAATACACAAGCTTCATTTCTTGGAGAGAGAGATAAGAAAAATGACCATGCTCTGGGTCTGCATCCGAGCAGGAGCAGACCTCAAGCTGAGCTGCCCAAAGCAGAGATGGCACTGAGCACCAGAGCAGAGGGGATAATGTAGTAAGATGAGTCATGCCACCAAAAACCCCCAGCCCCATGTCTTTCCCTCAGGAGCAGAGGGTGCCAAAAACTCAAGCTAAAAGCAAAGGGACGAGTGGGCAAGCAACAAAATCTCTGCAAGCAAGCGCCGACAGACCTTCCAATTTACCACTGGCACACGGGTCCCAACTGTTGGAAGGTGACATTAGTGCCAGCACTGCCTGACACTGCTGAGCAGCTTCTGGATCAATCCCGCTGGCACAATGAGCCAGACTTTTGTCGGCCAGCATGGACTGACCATCACCGAAGCTGAAGCTGCAGCAAGACTAGACTTGCTTGGGTGTGGATTAAGGGCTCGCTGGCTCTCAGTGCCATGCTGGGTGGTTCAGGCCCCTTGTTCTCCCTGATGTCCTTTTGTGAGACACCCAAATGCTTGCTGACAGTATTCTACAGATACAGCCAAAACCACAAAAAAAGGTAGCAGAGAGAGGTGTTCTGACGTATCACTAAATCATTGATTTTTTTAAAAGTCAAGGACATTTTACAGAGTATCTGTTTTATGAATCAGTTCTTTTTATTTTCCTCTGCTGTTCCATAACTTTTGCAAAGGTCACAGAATAATAACTGCTGTGTACATCAGTATTACTGAAGGCTGGAAAACAGCATACAAGAATAGCTGAGCATTTTTATTTTATACTAAATGAAATGCCTAATTGATTTTCTTGCATACCCACTTTTTAAAAATCCCCAAACTGTACTGATCTGCTTTTTTTTAGAGCAAAAGCCTGAAGTGCTGTCTTACCTTTGTCTCCCCACTTCTTTGTCCTGACTGATAGAAGACAAATTGAGACAAAGGACTCAAAGCTTCCCACTGCCTCCACAGGGGAGATCTGTTTCTTTATGTTTATTATACTATGCTAAAAATGTCAATGAATGGCATGTGCACATTAGCCTTTAGAGAGAACCAAGGCTTTAAAAGAAGAATGACTTGAAAATAGAGCTTGGTTTGAAATCTTCAAAGCAAACCAAGTGGTTTAGAAATGAATCTTGAATAAACTCAACAGAAGTCCCTAAATCTTGTAGGAAAAAAATCTCAATGAAGTGGAGACATGCTCTCTCTGTTCCTCTGCTCTACCCCTCACTTCTGCACTTGCCAAAGCAGGCCATCCTGCACCCTGAAAGAGCAGGTGCCCATTGTAATTCCCACCCCATCCACCAGGTCACTGATGGATTACACTGTACCATAGGAACAGCCAAATGAAGTCAGTCCCACCAACTTGAGCCCAGCATCCTGCCTCCACAGCAGTGGCCTTAGGCTGGGATCAAGTGCAGCATCTATTTTTATTGGTATAATACCTGATTCATTCTCAGTTTGAATCCTCAATATTAAATGGGAATGGAAGATACACTAGGAGATTGCTCCACACGTCAAACCGGTGTTGTGCCTCCTCTAGGCATCCAAGCAGATGCCTAGAAGACAGTAATAACAGAACAAGCACGTAGTACATGAAAACAGAGTTTTGAGCCCCTCACTCTACTTTCCAGAGTTCAAACACCTCTGCACAGCGTATGCACAAACACATGTGCAGGTAAGAAACACTGGGAGTTGCTATGTCTGAAGACCACAGAGCCACGAAGCACCAGTGGTGGGTGTGAAGCACTCATACTAACACAAGACAGAGAAGTCCTAGCTAGCTAGAGAGCTGGCTGGCAGGTGGTTATTTCAGTGAAGGATTACAAGACTGCCATTTCTTTTCCTTAGGAAATCATGCAGTGGTCTCACCAGGATGTTTTAATGCATGCCGGACTCTTGCCTGACCTTTACAATAACTAAAAACTAGGACCCTGTGTTGGTACCTTGGGCTCTTTTTCCTTCCCTTTCTACTCAGAAGATCCCTGACTGTCTTGGTCTCCTCTCCCTTCCTGCCCTGCTCTGTGCCAGCAAGATCAAGCACCCCAGTGCTTCACTCTGACAAAATGAGGAGAGACCACACATAGAAATACCTGCAATTAGAGAGCAAGAAATTGCAGCCATGCAGCCCAATGGAAAACACAGTCAATTGTAAATCCAGTCTGGAAAGGATTATCTGAAAAATACCGACACCAAACTACACCCCGTGGTTCTTATTTAGGCAAGATATTTGGCGGCTTCACATCAGAGCTTTCTCAAAGTTACACCTGGCTGCAGCCCAGGAGTTGCTGAAGAGCCAAAGTGCACCGACAGAGAACTGGAAGATTCCCATGGGAGTGATTCAGGATTGCTTAATGCATTGCACAGTAAATATAATCTAAGATATTTAGACAGTATCTTCAGCAGCAGGAATTAGCTGGCTCAGGGGACTCTCGATTGGATGCAAGTGCAGATACAAGTGCAGTGATGCCAGGGTATTAAAAATGCATCACTTTCAATTGCGGACAAGTGAATGCTTCAGTATCATTAGTATGGGATTAGCGGGTTGTGTGATTATTTAGAAAATCCGTCTATGTACCAGTTTAAAACTGTTTGGTGCTGATACTGTGCATCTTGCACCACTATGAACTCTGCTTTGAGTGGGGTGTCTGTCTTCAATATCTCCTGTATTTTTTTTAATCACTGAAATGAAACTCCTAGGGGTAATGATGAAAGGTTGTAAAATCCTGATTATCTCCTAATTAGACTGAAATCCCCCAAGATACCACTGAGAGAAAAATACCTTTCCAGAGGGCAAGTCCCTAGAGATGAATCGACCAGAGAGCCTGACCATCAGCTGGGGCTGACCAAGACGCATTGTGACATGGAAACCAGAAGCCATGAAACAGAAAGGCTCTCGCTTGCCGGTGAGAGATGATGAAAGGAAAAACAGCCTCAGGAGAGAATGCACAGACAGGAGGTGAAAGTAGTAGGGATTTCCAAAGAGGCCTTTTGCGTAATTCCACAAAAATGTCCAGAGGAGTAAGGAAACTCACACTGGTTTTCATTTGGTTTTGGCTTAATCCAGGCATTTCTTGTAATAAGGGGGAGGGGGAGAAATTATTGTTGTTAAACTTTATGCAATTTGATATTCCAGAAGAAGAAATATATGAACCTGGAGCATCCATAAGAGTGGGGTTCTGGGAAAGCAGAGGCTGCTGGAGCGCAAGCCTGCTTTTCTTCTGAAGACTAACTAGCAGAAACCCTCTGTTGGAAATTGTCTTTGACCTTAAAGTTTTATTTCTGGCACTGAGACGCTTTTCATTAAATCTCCTCTGCTCTCACCTCCGTGTGAGACTGCTGGCCCCATGGATACCTCTCCTGGGGTTTGGATCCCACGGAGGTTTCTCTCTTGTTTTCTCACATCAAGTTGGTATTTAACAACTCTGAGACCTTCCCCCTGGCCAAGAGGGATTACGAGCTATGGGAGGGCACAGACCCTGGGAGGACAGAAGCTATAAGGAATTATTAAGGTAGTACATAACACTGCCAGGATTTTTAAAGCATGGCAGCATGCTAGACTGGCAGATGTCATCAGCTGAATAGCTGAGCCATAGGCTGGCAAAGCACAAAATCAGCTTTTGACAAAAGTAGCCTTTTCTGAAAACGCAGAGTTTCCTATTCATCTCAACAAATTGAACTAGTTCATTCAAAGCCAAGACACAATCTGGGAGCTATGAAAACAGGAAATCTAGTTTTTCCTCTTCAATCTATAAATAAAAAAGTAGATGTTGAAGAAGGACATGTGCTAATCCCACAACTCTGAAGGAGCTGACAACTGGAAAAAAACTATTAATTTTTTTTCCTAAATGTGTCATTTTGATTTTTGAATGGTTAGTGCTTTGAGTGATAGATATACCAAGGAAAAAAAAATAGATGTTTTTTAACTTCAAAAAATGCAAATGAAGACTCCAAGGCTTTAAATGCAGATTTATTTTCTTCCAAATGCAAGCTGACACATACTGAAAAAAAAAAAAAAATAAAAAAAATCAGCTGTCTAATCAGACACTATTTCCTAACACACAAAACCCAAGAATCTGAACGTTAAGTTTATAGAATAACATAAATATGTAAGAAGAGCCTTCTGCTTACTGAATTTACCACTATGGCTGCATGTAGTGACAGACCAACATGTTTTAATGCTACCAATAAAAGAAAATGAACATTCCTTTGCGAGTAAGAAAGTGCAAGTGTAGAAGAAGATTAAAATTGTTTTTAGTTAATAAGATTTTCTTCTTTTCAGCTTAAATAATTTTGAATTTCAACCACTGGAGTAAAATCGATTCACACAAAGGTACACTTTGAATCCTTGGCTCAAAGGCAACCCACAGGACAGTGAATAAAAGCCTTGCTGAAAACATCTGTGAGCATTGGTTATCTCAGCTCTGTTCTTTGTAGATAGATTTTGTACCAGAAGGGGCTACCCTCCATTGAATGCCACGGAATGGATGTCTGCTTTTCTCATCTCCTTACTCTCCAGTCTTTATGCTTTTTCGCTTTCTCCTCCCACCTATCACTCACAGAACCTTAACTCATGTGTTCAGCCCCGTATTTCTGGCATTTCTATGGCTATTGAGAAATTCCAGAAACCAAGCAATTTATCTAGATAGGGAAGAAAAATCATTTGATAGTGCTCTCCAGGAAGAACACTGAAATCAAGCAAGTCATATGAGTATAGAGGCCCACTGGATTTTCCTTGGTGGCCTGCAGCTCAGTTGGGATGGCACACAGGTTGGAATATGAAGATCTAGTTCACTAGCACACACGAGTGCTTCTCCCTGAGATTAATTAATGATTGCTCTGATACAGCCTGCCTAAGATATATAGGGCAGCCAGAGACAGTTAACAGGGATCTGTGGAGTCCACAGACTGTGGAAGATAATTAAAAGCGGGAAAAAAAAATTATTGCAGTGTCACCTATAGTGCTTCACGTTTTACCTCCAGAAAGTAATACTGTAGTTTAATATATTAAAGTATTCTGCAAACATTAACCGACCCAGAAGACAACTTTGTCTAATGGTTGCCTCACTGGCCTAAGTCACCATGCAGAACTCCATTCCTGTCTTGTCACCCTTTGCGGAATGAGTCTGGACACACGGTTAACCTCTCCATGCCTCCCCTTTCCTACACTTAAAGGAGGGTATACAGCTTCCTTTGAAATACACTGAACTTCAAGGTAAAGATGTTATCTTACAATTGTCTCTGACAAACCTTAGAACATGTTTTGGGAAAATAAATAAATAAATCAATCCATTTAACAAATGAGAAAACCAAAATAGACTCAATGATTCTCCCATTTTATGTATGTGTCTATTTTTATTTTTTTTCTCACTCTTCTCACATTAGCCATCTTCCCTGCAAAAATAACAGCTCAAAATTGAGATATACTTTCAAACATCTCTTCTATTGAAAAAGACAGAGGAGATGCCTGGAAAGATACTGAACATGAACACACATGCTCCTGGGCACATCACTGCTGGTTAAAATCACCTGCAATGGAGAAAGATGCTCTGTCACTTCACTGGGGGATAGAAAGAAAAATAATGTTGGCTGCCTTCTGTGTCAACTGAATAATTAATACTGAACTTATTGAGGATGATTTTAAGTTAAAAAAAAAAAAACCATCATAAAGGCATTTTAGCACAAAATGGCTATATTAGGGGCACGGTAAATGGTATCACCTCAGCCTTCAAGGGCCCTTCCCAACAAAGTCCATGCCTGGAGAGAGGATCCTCCGTCCGCGGGTCCCTGGCAGGAGACCACCGGCAGCTTCCTCTGCTATTTATGTCACCTTTAGAGCATTACACCGACTTCTACTGGCCGGAGCTCCACGCCCCACGCTCCTGAGGGTGTCTTCCCGCCTCGCTGTGGAAGGTGACCCGAAACGGTACAGAAAAACACGAAATCCCCTCCCTTTAAAGACCACGGACAGGGGCTCGGTGGGTTTGCTGCGAGGCTCCAGCCGGCAGAGGCGACCCCGAAGCACCAGGGCTCCCTGAGGAACCGACCCTCCCAGGCGCTGAACGTGCGGCCATCGGTCTCTCCACCGCGGGGACAGACCCGGGCGTTACCGACCCGTGGATAACCGCCCCCCTTACCTGCCGCCCACCGGCTTCGCCCGCGGGGCCCCGGTACCGCGCTGTGCCGTGCCGCAGGACCGACCCGGCTCGCCGGGGCCCCGGGCACCGCCGGCACCGCTCCGCCGCCGCCCGCTCGCCGTCCCCGGCGCTGAGCCCCAGCGCGGGCGGGCGGGGCCGCGCGTCACGTGGCGGGGGCGGTGGCGGCCGTTGTGCACGGCGCGGTGTGAGGGGGGGAAGATGGCGGCGACGCGGGGGCTGCTGGCGGAGGGGCTGTTCCGCGGGCGGGTGGCCATCGTCACCGGCGGCGGCACCGGCATCGGCAAGGCCATCGCCGCCGACTTGCTGGCGCTAGGTGGGCGCGGGGGAGGGGGGCGCCGCGGGGAGCTCCGGGGGGGGCAGCTGTGCGAGGTGGGTGTTGAGGGCGCTGGGCCAGGCGTGAGGTGGAGGCGGAGGAGGGAGCTTGAGGGGGCAGGTCAGGGAGTGGTCGGGGGGGTGGGTGTGTGAGGACTTTATGAGTGGGACGTTGTGACAGAGTTCGGTGAATAGCGGGGAGAGCGAGGTGAGGCTGATGTGGGGCTATGTCTTTTGACCCGCTGGCACTTAAAAGATGAGCTATCTTAAATACGGCGGTCGAAGTGAGGCTATGTTAAACCCAGACCCTTTCTCTCGTGTTCCCTCTTAAGTTTTCTTCTTGCTTAACTGGAGGATTTAGCTGGTTGTTGAAGCGAGTCTTATGGAGTAGTATGGTTTTGAACTGTTGTCTGCACAGTAAACTCAGAGAAATGGTGCTTCTCTCTCAGTGCTTGTGAGAAATGTCCTGAAGTTAAAGTATATCTTCAGTCTGTGCTTTGTGGGTTTTCTTTCTGTACTGATTACAGGGAAGGGGTAAAATCTGGAGCAGAAGGAGTCTTCTGAGTCATCCACCTTGCAATACCTTTTCTGCAGGTGTCAAGTTAAGTGCTAGGTTTCATCAGCATCAGACTGGTTTTGGATAATCTTTATTATCATTATTGGATTCACTGTCTTCAAAATACTGGCACTAGCATTGTGCCTCATGGTGCCACATGCCCCAGGGTTTGGGCTGTTGAAATGTGCACCATGCCATTTCACTGCGTAGTAAAGAGCTTTCTTTGTTAAGACTGTGTGGTGGGAGACATCTCTGCCTCTCCTAGCCTTTGTCACCCCAGCTTTCCACTTGCTCTGTGGGGCCAAAGTGAGGGCTAGTGCTGCTACCTTTGTATTACTGGGGAACTAAGCATTTTTTTAAGGTGTCCTTACATGCTGCCTTAAAGAGATGCTTTTTAAGCATCACCACACTGTTGGTTGATGATACTACCCAGTTACCTCAAAACTGTACTTAATTTGATCTGCATTATTTTTCTCAAGCAAAATACAAATAACAAAAGTGTGTGTCCATAACATCCTAAATAGAAAACAAGTCTGCAAATCTCTACAAAGCATGCATGAGAAAATGAAGAAAGAGCTATGGCTTAAGTCTGTCTGAGCAACCTTCCTTACCTGCAGACTTGATGGCTACTCCTGACAAGATGACCGGGAACTATTTCCATGTATACCTTGCGCTTTAGGCTGTATTTTTTTTGGAGGGGGCTGGCTGGACAGAAAATGCCAGTCATGATGTACATTGTGTTTATAACCAGTCTCCTTTGAAGCCTTCTGGACAGATTTAAACCTTTCATCTGGAAACTTGTGCCCTTTTCCCCCTGACCCTATCAGAAAATGATTTGGTCATTTGTGAAGAAAAGTAAAGTAGTGTCAGCTTGTACTGTAGGTACCAAGTGTTCCTCAGTGAGTTAGAGTCTCTCCCTCCCCTAATTAGCATATTTAGCAAAAATACCGCCTTTTACTGGACCTTATTCTCTATCAGTGTGTATATTAATCAGCACTTAAGTTGATAAATATAGCTTTTTAAATATAGTATTTTGTGTGAATTGGTAATTGTGTGTGCCATTTTATGAACTCTGTGTTAGGTGGTTGTGCAAGTGACAGGAGTTCTTACTTTAAAAAATCAGAAGTCAGAGACTAATATCTTTACATGCGTAGTTTTAAGATGGCCACTGATTGTAGGTGAAGCTCCTATTCCTAGGGATATGTAGTTGCAACACTTCCTTCTGGAAGAATTCAACTCCTCTATTTTTTTTTATTTTTTTTTTTTTTAGTTCTATGTATAGTTTCACAAGACAGCCTGAGCCAAAAGAACAGCTTGCTGCTCTTTACTCCCACTAGTTATTTTGAGTTGATTTTGGTGTTTGTTTAATCACGAGAGGCCAAATTCCGCTCAGTAAAATAGCAACAAAGAAAAAAACACCTGGCAAGATGTTAACATTTTTTTTGGCTGGTTGAGGGTGTTGAATTGGTTTATGTTAAAGCAGATGAGCAGCAGAGCTGGTATAAGGAAGGGATGGCTTCTGCTGGGATGCTGAGATTATGGAAGGAGGGAACTGGGAGCAAGACCCCCTTGCCTGCTTGGCAATGGAAAGTAGTAATTTGCTTATCCATAATATGAAATTGCATGCCTACTGGATTTGCACTAGGGATTAATTTGGTGAGGTCTGTTCTAGTCTGTGTAGTAGCAATTGCTGAAGCCTTAAAGCTGTCCTGAGTTCACTGGTGTGACAGAAGAAACTGGACTGGTTATAGCGTGAGTGCTTGCCATTTGGCACCTGCATTGTTCTTCTCTGTAGAAGGAGTCCTTCCACCTCCAGATGCTGAAAAAAACAGAAGGCTTGAGCTCCTGACTATTTTTTTTCCTCTCCTTTCTGAGCTAGGATTCTGCAGTGTGTGGCGGTGCCATGGGGAAGCCTCTGTTCCTGCTGTCTGTAGTCTGCTGATAGGAATTAATCTCATGAGGCTATCATCCTTTCCTTCAGACTCTGTAGGGTTAAAAATCTCACTGCTTGTCAAAATTACAGCCAGACACACAGTAAGATTATTTCTGTGGGTTTAGGAGCAAGCATTTTTTTTTTTTTTGTAATCAAGACCTGCTGAAATGTCTTTGAATCGCATAATTGGTAGATGAGGCAGCTGTGAGCAGAGGCAGCAAAAGTGATGTCTGACAGCTACTTTGCTGACTCTGCAACTCACAGGCTATCTTCCCTTCTGCAGGAAGGAGAGGGAACCTTGTGGACATTTTTTTGATTGCTCTTTTCCTGGCACAGTGGGATCTTGTTGCTAAGAAGCACCGACATCAGTCATTTCTCTCTCGCAAGAACTGCAACACTGTTTTCTAGTCAGTGACTAATAAATGCATGTCCTACAAGATATCTCCATGATGTTGTTAAAAACCTAGCGTAAGTGTAATTTTAACTGTGTTAAAGGATGTTTCATTTTGTCTCTAAAGGTTGCAGTGTTGTTATTGCCTCTCGTAAATTTGACCGATTAAAAGCTGCTGCAGAAGAACTGAATAATACATTTTCTTCCATGAGTCCTGCCGAAGTGACTCCCATACAGTGCAATATCCGCGAAGAAAATGAGGTAAAGACTAGTGAATTTGTTCTGGGGCTTAACATCTCAAAAGCATATTGTGTATATAAATTCTCAGATCTCCAAAGATCTCCTCAGGCCCTCTCAAAAGTGGCTTAGATCGGGGGAAAGGTGCAGTAAAGCACTGTTAAATTGATCTAAAGATGTGTTTTCAAGGGAAGACCATTTGTTAGCCACCTAAGCAAGAAAGCATTTGTAATGGCACAATATTTTTCTCACAATGCATAGGTATTTCAGCTATTTCTGGGAGAAGCAGGCCTTGGAACTGGCATGTTCTACAGCCAAGCTGGAGCCCACTTACCATGGTTCTGTGTCACATTTCTGTGACAGCAGTGAGGGGGCGTTAACTTGTGAAGATGGAGACCTTAGAATAGTTCCTTCAAACAGGAAGTCATAGCATGGAATCTCAACGCTTGTGACTTGACAGAAGTGCCCTGCATTGTCAGTTTTGCTTGTATTAAAGGAAGAAAACCCCACAGATACTATTATTTTTAGCCATGTTTCAAATTTTGGTTACAGTTAGAGGTGTGCCTCATTTCAAACTATTACTATCCCAGTTGAGTTTTTTCATTTTTCTTTGTATTACAAAAAATGGAAGATAAAGAGCAAAAGTATTTAATCCAGGTTTTTCAGAAGTCTGCATTCACCTCCTAATTTTTTAATCTGGGTTATTAAACATTTAAAAGTCCAGCATGAGGTTGGACTTTTAACTCACTGAAGACAGCTAGAAAATATTCCAGTAACCACTGATTGCCACATTTTTCTTAACCTTTCAAAGTCTCTGTTAAATTCTAGCATAACTTAAAGAAATATTAACGGCTTTCAGTAGCTATGTAGATTCTGGAAATATCCTAATATACAATCATAAAGCAAATAAAAAAATAAAACTATTCCCTCATGGAACAGCTCATGCCATAAAATATTTATGGTGATATACTTAGACTTTCTTTTCTGAAGGAGATGAACCCTGGGGCTATGCAGTATGTCACTTCACCTACCAGTGAATTTTAGGTTTGTATTTACTAGCATCAGCAGTGCAACGTAATAGGTTATGACAGATGTCAGAGGGCAACTTACATGATTAAAGCTACAGGAAAGAAAACAATTAAGGGGAGAGAAAAAGCTTAAGCCTTCTTTCACATCACTGTTCTTGCAGAAAGTACTCTGGGATGCTTAATAACCTTCTGCAGGTGAATCTTATTTCTGCATCAGTTTAAAAATGATTTAATGGGAGCTGCAGTGTTCTGAGATGGTAGAGGGCTTGGATGGTGAAATGAGGTAATCTCCACTAAACAAAGTGCCATTCCTTCTTTGTTTCCTGTTTATTAAGTGTGGCTAAATACATATCTAACAAAACAGTCTTAGATGGCTTTGGAAACTTTTTTGAAGGTGCTTTTAAAGCCTTTTTTATAGTGCTGTGTAAAGTGTTTAGGCATTATTCTATGTTACCGGTAGCCATGTTGGTATGTGGAGAAACTTCTGTCTTTGGTATTACCCTGCAGTTTCATCTTAGAATTGTCTTGTTTCCAGTTTAGTTTTAAGCTCTACTCATTTACAGACACACCAGAACGTTCTTAGAACTTTTCATATGATACTGGAGAAGCCTCTATCAGGTGTCTCCTGCCAGTGGAAGTTCTCATAAACCATTGTCATTTCAGATCCATATCTATTGAAGAGGGGGTTCAGAGGAATAAGGTAGATTAAACTTCAGTCTTGAATTTTTCAGTCATCGACTCAGTCTTACAGTTTGACTCACATCAGTTCTTCAGTTGCTTGCTCTTCTTTCTGTTGAAGTCCTATTTAGAAAAAAATCACTATGAAAATTTTGTAAGCCTTTTGTGGAAGCTTTGAATAAGGAATGCAGTTTCTGTTGCATGTTAACATAAGGACTTAAGTGTACCCACTAAACAAATATTTATCCATTCCAGAGGCCCATCTCCAAGACCAGATATTTTTACAGGTTAGAGACATCCTGTGATTTTTTGTTCTTTAGCTCTCGTTTTCTGGCTCTATCCTCCTCTGTTAGCTCTTTAATGCTGAGATTCTCAAAGACTGCTAAATCCTGGTGACTTGTTACTTAATTTCTAAAATTAGTATTGGACCAGAAATGTGTGGATCATGTTTTCAGCTTTTAAGTTTGTAGTGATGATAGCACTTCCTTAGGTGCTTCGTGTTTGTGAGTTGAAGCTAGATAAACTCAAATTAACAATTGGTAACTTACACTGTTAAAAACTGTCAGAGCTTAGAACTGAGGGATGTGGCAGATTTTCCACAGCCCACTGCTCACTATTGCTTATTTATTATATTTGCTAAGAGCACCAATGATGAATATTTTTTCCTAATTTGCACTTGATTGCCTTGCGGAGACTATAGGAAAAGTACCTTTGGGCTTTTACTTCTATTCAAAGAATGTTGTACATCCACTTTCAAAACCTATTCCATTCTTAATCTAAAATCTAGTGCCTGGGACTTGGAGTCTTAGGAACAGGGATCAATAAAAGATGTAGTGAAGGATTTTTCTAGACTAAGAGATAAATCTTGAGTAGAGGCAACACAGCAATATAACTCACTTCAGCATTTTCACAAATACAGGAGCAGCTTACTGTCTGCATTGGAAGATGGGGTGAAAGTGCATTTAAATTTCTGGCTTCTCTCCCAAAAGAAACAAGACTTGTACAGCTGTGTTGGCTCTGAATGCTACTCATTAATAACTTTACAACTCATTATCTGCTTTCAGCATAGTATGAGTAAAGAGTATTTACCTCAGAAATTCATGGAAGCACATTGTTAGGTAGAGAGAACAGCCCCTGTGAGTATTCCCTGTGAGTTGTTACATCATCTTTCTCAGCTCTTATACCAGGTACCAAAGAATGTGTGAAGGAGAAAAACCTTATAAATGTTTCAACAAGGGAAAAAAGTTTAGGAGTGCAAGCCTCCTTAGATGTCAGAACTGATCCATCACAAGCTACAAAGCCCAGGAAGCTTCCTGAACTACATAATTCATTTAGTATATCCTTCTCTTTGACATCTCACTAATACCTTTCTAAGAGTAAATATTTCTCTTAAAGGAAGCCACTGTGATCACCTGTAGGAACAAGCCATCTGTTCTTGCTGTGCCATGCCTTTTATTTCTTTTTTTCATCCCTTCATCTCCATCAATTGTTCTGCATTTCTCTAAAGGCCCCTATGAATTTTGTCCTGCTTTTAATTTTATAATCAGCCAAACTGGAGGGAGGGACTTTGAGTAGAGGGGATCTAAGAAAGATGAAAGTGCTTTCAGAATTGCCAGATGATTTTTTTTTTTTTTTTTTTTGCCTCCTACTGCAAATCTTAAAGTAACTGAACTTCTTTGAAGATGTCACATTCCTCTTGCATGCTCTAGTTTGCATCTGTAAAATTCAAGCATTAGAAGATTCATCCCTCATTGTATAGTGCAGTATGTCTGTTAGAGCTCTTTCTGGCCTAGGAAGAGTCAGAAAAGCTGCAGTAAATTAATTGCTGCAGAATCTTGATGGCAGATATCATGGGAATAGCTTAATGAATTCACATTTTTAAGTCTCTTAATCTTCATTCTCAGAGGCCCTCTTGCTTTCTAGCAAAGCTTACTTTTCGTTTAACATGCAAGAAATAATCTTGCTTGATGGAGGATTTTCAACCACTGCATAACCTGTCAATCTTATTTCTGTCATGAGTTTGCTGTTGCTGCTTTTGGCTAGTTTTCCATTGAGTGTTTTGTAAAGGATAACAAACCTGGTTTGTTTTTAAAGATGGAAGAGTAGAGGGTTCTGGGATGCCAGTAAGAGCACCTGGGGTTTCTATGTTCTGTCTTCATGAGGCCTTATCCTGAAGCAGTGGTCGTGCACCTGTCCCTTATCCTGTGGTCTGGAGTGTATGTAGTGATGATTATTGCTTCTTAGTAATTATGAAGCTGAAGTGATTCTAATTATTTGGATATTTTCTAGGACTGCCCACATAATGTGTTGAATATAACAACAGCAGGTCAGTTTGCTCTTGCTGAGATGCAGGCCAGACAGCTCTGTGTGTGTGTGTCTCTTCTCAAACCAAGCTTTTTCCAAATTCCAAGGATCTAATTAATTCCAGTGCCTCAATGTGACAGTGGCTAGAGTGGAGAAGAGACACCCCATCCTTTTTCCATATGAAAAGAGCTTTCTATTTATCTTTGTAGGTGTTCTGAAGGGAAAGCATGTGTTTGTGTGTCTTAAATGTTGAGCTACAGCAAATCTATTGATGGGGGAAAGAAAGATGTGAGGAACCTGTTACCATTGTAAAGCCTTTGTGCTATATGCTCTGGATGAACACTTCTTTAACTGGCATCTAAATAAGTAGAAGATATATCTAGGTAAGAGGAAGATAAAACCTTGTACTTCTAGTAGGCTGCTGTTCTTGAAATCAGTAATTTGTAATTCTGTGCACAGTGTCCTCTTTTCATACTCAAGACTCGCAAGACTGCTGCTGGACCAGACCCTGAGGGTAAAACCTATCACTTGAACATCTGACAAACAAGACTTCTTGAAACGGACTCAGTACAGTATTATTTAGCACTTACGTTGTGTCTGAGTTGACAAGTAGCTTTCCTTTTCCAATAAACTTTATAGCTTAGCAGAGTCTCATTTGGTTTATAAATACGTAATGCCTGTCTCTGTGATGCCTGTAGTGGAAGACCATGGCTTGGTGGGGAGCTGTGAATAAGAGATTCCTGTTGTCATACTTTAAAATAACATAGCAATAACACAAAGTAAAAATACCTGTTATCATTGTGCAAGAATGTCTACTAGTTCTGGTCCCCAAATAGCAAATCTCTAACACTCTGTAGTGGGTAGTTTGCCTGTTGAGTTTTATTCAAGTTCAAGGTGACCTGTGAATGCGTGGGCACATTTGTCCCTTTTCTCTGTGTCGGCGAGTACTGTAATCTCAGTTATCTCTGAAAGTTTGCTACTGCATAATACTTTTGAGTTCCAGTCACACAAAAAAGGTCCTTACTGAAGAGCTCCAGTCTTCTCGTTATGTCTGAAGTGCCTGATTTTGTTCTTTTTGGTCTCTTTCAGAATAACAAACTATTATCTCTACCTTGTGCAGTTTTGCTTTGCTTCCAGAAAGAGCCTTTATTAGCTTTTTTTATGAAGTTCTTTGCATGTGGATTTTTAAAATTTAGGAATAGAAAGGAATCTTTAGTTCTCACTGTGATTTAAATGTGTTTTACCAGACCCTCTTCTCACTGTGCTGGTGGCTGCTGTCACCATGTTTACTGTAATTGGGAGAAGCACTGCAATGATGCTTTCTCTACCACACAGAAGACACTGTGAAGATTGCGATGGTTGGAGCCATCTGAGCTGTCACTGGAGAGCCTGATAGCCTTTGCTGGGTTTCAGAAAGCAGAACTGATACGCATTTGTTTTGTTTTTTTTATTGCCCTGGGAATATGGTGTAACAAGTAGGAACAACAACAGAGTTTCTTAAGATACAACATATGAACCATTTTGAATTGATATGTCATAGCAGGTTTTGTCCACCTATTGAAAACTTGTAATGTCTCTTCTCAGTGGATTTTTCTTCTGTTAATTTGTCTTTTGTTGGATTTTTTTTACGATTCTTAGCTTTTTCCTTTTCTCTCTCTCTTCCCCCCCATCCCCCCCCAGCCTGAATAGCCCTGGTCTGTTCAAGCATTCCTTGTACTGAAACCATTTCTCTTCCATAAATGAGCCCATACTTCAGTGACTTATGGAGAACAATATTCAAAGCAAGATTCTCAAGCTGACAAGGAGAAGAGTTTTATATAGCTGAGAAAAGCATAAGTTTTGCTGCCTAGCGAGACGTAATTTACTTTTCTCTGGTTGTGAGCAAACCTGGAAGTCTTTCTGGCATGGTGGTTCTCACAAGTTGTGGGTTTGGGACTGCTGTCACAGATGTTTTGGTTTTTTGGTGTTTTTTTTTCCTCAGATCCCAAAAGCTTCAGTAACTGATATGAGGAACAAGATGACATTCAGAACTTGAAAATAGTGATTTAGGTATCAAAATTATTTTCTTAAGACCTTTTTTCTCAGCAGGCATCTGTTTTTCAGTCAGGCTTCAGTCACTATGTTTGTTTAGGTGTTCTTCTTTGGAGAGATGCATCCTTACAGGGTCCATACTATCCTGTTAAACCATCCTGAACTGTTAACAGCAAAAGCTGTAAGGCAACTATTTATGAGACTTGAGTTGGAGACACTCTTGGTGAGATACAGATCATAGAATCATAGACTGGTTTGGGTTGAAAGGGACCTTAAAGATCATCTAGTTCCAACCCCCCTGCCATGGGCAGGGACACCTTCCACTAGACCAGGTTGCTCAAAGCTCCATCCAACCTGGCCTAGAACACTTCCAGGGAGGGGGCATCAACAACAAATCATGCATTGCTTGTTCTTGTATTTCTGATGTTTCCTACTGCTAACTCAATACAGAGGAAGGCTGATTGAGATCCTTCCCCTTGTCAAATCTGTTTCAGCAGCAGCATCGCTCCTGCTGTTTGGTTTTTGGGGTTTTTTTGGTCCATGTTTTCTTTGACCACAGATGCTAGATTAATTTTTTATATATGCTTGAGTAGGAATAACTGGTGTGTGCTACCTAGTTATGATAGGTAATGTAAGCAGGAAACAGTCATGTTGTCCCATTTCCCCTGTTTCTTGCGATGAAGGTTAAATTATTAAGCAGTTGTTCTAGAGTTGTTATTACTGTTTTGTAATAGGGAAAAAAATACATCAGCTCTGGTATCTGTAAAATCTTTGAATGCTTTGAAATACATTTCCCTCCAGAAATTCTCTTGTGTTTAGTGTGAGTGTGTGGCAAACCTGTTGTACTTCCAAAACAGAAGAAAATGCAAGAGACTTAGTTTACAGCCTGTAGCTCAGATTAGGTCAGTGTTAGAACTAGGTTTAGATTCTCAGAATCTCTTTCCTTCCATATGAATTCAAGCCACTGCTTTTCTGCACTGACAGCTCTTTAAGTAAAACGTCTATTGTTATTTGCTGTTAATACCTTCTCAGAGTACCCAAAGATAAATAGTGCCAGACAGTGCTATAAGTGCTCATCCTGCTTATAGACAGAAGGTATCTGCTTAGTCAAATATTCACCTTTCTTTTGCTAAAGAAGACAACTTGCAGTATTTCCAGAACTTTTTAGTTTATGTTTTGTAGGGTAACAAACTTTCTTGGTCTGCATAAGAAGATTGGCTGTTGCCAAATTATATGTCAGAGCTTTAGTGAATCTACAAAACTTGTAGATAGGAATGTTGAAACTTCACAAGATGACTTATGTTTTCTATTTAAAATGCTCATGTGTATGGGTCAGATGAAAAAAACAGTAGCTACATTATATGGAACTCTTCCAGCATCTGATGTGAACACCCCTGCCCTTGTGAAAAATGTCAGGAGATTCTCAGTAGGTCTTAAGTAGCAGGCTTTTGTATGTGTTTATTTTTACAAGCCTTTGGCGGCTTAAACCCTCTTCTTCTTTCAGTGCTGATATTTTAGATAGCACCTGCATTATACCAGGAAGATTTCATAAGTAAACATGGACTCAGCTCAATCCTTCTTGACTGACTAAACCTGTCACACCAATCTTCCAGCCTCTCTGAAGGCTGGTACCTCCTCTTTATGTGTGAGAAGGATATGAGAGATAAAATACTGTCTGAGAATGAAATTTGGTTATGCTTAATCAGCATACCACACTAACAGACATTGTTTCAGGTAGAAGCTTTGGTGAAGTCTACACTGAGTCTGCATGGGAAGATTGACTTTCTGGTGAATAATGGAGGGGGCCAATTCGCAAGTCCTTCTGAAGCCATCAGTGCTAAAGGCTGGAATGCTGTGATAGACACAAATCTGACAGGGACCTTCTACTGCTGCAAATCAGGTAAGGACTGAACATTAAGTGTTTTTCCATTATTTGTTTTGGTTTTTTACAGCAATGCCAGAAGACAAGAAATGTAAAGATTCCCTACCTTCTTTTTTCACACTTATCTGATAGTGGATATTTGTTTACATGGATCTCATCCAAAGCTTTACATTAAACTGTACATTGCATTTGTTCATGTATACAAACATACATTTAGGCAAGTACGATCTTCTGGTTAAGGCCAGGTTTGGGGAGTAGTTGGCTTGGATACTCACTTAAAAGACCATAGGAAAACCACTTAGCTTCTGTGGCCTGTATTCACTGTGTGTAACACAGGAAGAGATTTCTCTCCCATCAGGGATGTAAATTTAAAGTTAAATTTAAGTATGATACATGATTCTCAGATAGCATTGGGAATGTGGAAATTAAAGTAATTTACATGGAAGCATGAAATCTTGATTTCCACCAACAGGCGGCTTGACAAACATTGAGCCTTACCTGGACCACACCTGTTATCAGCAATCCAGTGGTGAGGCTATGGTACAAAGAGCAGATTGTTTACTTAAATCTGCACAGGAAATGTGTAGTGTAATTGGAGTTAAGACTCCAAATTTGGTCCTGTTGGCAAGTTCATTTGATGCATTTCTGCTGATATTTATAGATTATCTTCCTCCTTCATACAGTGTACAATGCCTGGATGCAGGAACATGGAGGAGTCATTGTCAACATTACTGCTGCCGTGAGAAATGGGTTTCCTGGAATGTCGTAATATATATATTTTATTTTTACATTTTCCTGTGGTTTTCCCCTAGAAGTACTAATTGCTCCTAAATACTTCATTTTAGAAAGGTGGGCACTGAGCAGCGGCAGAGTATAGAAATCCAGTGGTTATGTCAAGAGAGAGCAGTAGCATCACTTGGCTGTGTGTGTGGGGATCTCTTATTAATTCAGTACAAATGGCATCTCTGGTCTCTGTCAACTTGTTTGTAAGAAACTATGAAGCAAGACTTGCCAGTGAAGCTTTCGCTGAAAATGGTGTGCTAGTGGGACTAGTTGCACTGAAATGTAACTTTTACTTGTTCTCTCTCCAAATTTCTGGATGGTTTGCAAGAAGTTGGCACCTGTTTTCCTCTTCTAACGTCAGTTTACAGGTCTTGATGGTGTAATAAGTTATGGGACTGGGAGTAGGAGGAGAATTTCTAGTATGTTACCAGATTTTGGCTTTGTCCTTCTGGTCAGGTAATGTCTGCCTTTCCCATTTTCCTTTTTACTCTCACTTTGTAACTGTCTTTCTTGGAGAAGGTCTCTGATGCAGAGAAGTGGTTCTATTTGCTCTTTTCTTGACTGGGAGAAGGCCCTTGAGTACAAACGTATTACCGTGTTTGTAGTTCTTTTATACTGACACAAGTGATCACAGATGTCTGCATGAACATGCAGCATCCTCTCCGTATCCATATGCGTACTATATTTGTTCAAATTTCTTTATGCTCAAAATGGAGGTGACAGGAATCTTCTGATTTGCAACTTTTCCTCAAAAAAGTTCAAATTTGTTGAAAGAGAAATAATGTTCAGAAAATGAATTGTTTCAGTTATTTTCTTTTCAAAGGAAATTTCGAAGTTGTCAAAATGCAGCATTTTGACAGTTTCTTAAATTAAAAAAATCTGAATTTCTTCTTTGAAACTACCTTTTTTAAAATTTTTAAACTGAATTTCTAGTGAAGAAAACATCAAAATGTAATTTGAGCAAATGTTACATTACCTCTCTTTGTCCTGATTCAGGATTGAAAATTTTCAAAAGTTAAAATTTTTAAGGAACAGCAGAATATTTTCTCACTAGCTTGTTCTTGGCAAAATAAATTTAGAGATCCACAGGGTGGTGCTGAAGCTACAGTTACTTGCGTTTCTCCACCCTGGTTTTCTGGTTGAAATGCCAACGGCAAATAGGCTGAAGTGATATTTGAGAGTTGAACCAAGAGATAAAAAAACCTAATTCTGAATAACAGTGGAAAAAAGTTTCCCAAATAACTGTTGTGTGTGAATGTAGACGTATGGACAAAACTACTTTCAAATTAAATTCCTGTTGAATTGATATTTGTTTTAGAAATGTACTATTGAAAAAGACTTGAGTTTACAAGTCCAGCCACCACTCATGCCAAAAATTACCTGATACAGTTTTTCATAAGTATTAATTTTGAACATAAAACCAGTCAAGTTTGTTTGCTCATAGTGTGCCTGGAGGGTATTTATTTCAGGTGTAAACGTATGAATAACTTGGGTTTTTTTAAGTTTTTCTTATTCCTTCCCTGGTATTTGAGAAGGTTCTGTATCTATATCCTCGAAGTCTGTTTTGCTAGGCTAAAGGAACTAAATTCTGTTATTTTCCTCTGAGTCCCACTGTCTGCTGTTCATCACTGCAGTAGTTTTGTCTGCATTTGTTCAAGCTTTATAATCATTTCAGATTAGTTTCCTATAGGAGCAAGGTGTATGAGATCACTCTGCCTATGGTTGTCTCTATCTCCATCCACCTACAGTAATTTTTGAATAATGGCTTATTTTAATCATGTTTGTCAAAAGATCTAAACTATTTTTCAGACCACTGACCTTCCAAGTGTTGCTCTACCTGTGCAGCCTACCTTTCATAGTTTTACACAGTTTGAACTTTGTCTCCCAATTTTTTTTCAGTTTATAAGCCTGCTTCTGCAGTAGAATGTAGCTGACATCATGTCACGCTGGGGAAGAGATAAGTATTTCCAGAAATGACAGACGATCATAGCATAGCTTGTTTAAACTGTGAAGCTGTGGTCAAACTTACAAACTGGAAAAATATCTCTCTGAGGGAGAGAGAAAGAGAGGAAGCCATAGAAAGCTACTCTGACTGCCCTAGTGAGGCTGCAGTAGAATTAACTTTGGGCACTGTTAGCTGAGAGAACAGATGCTTCTTTTGCTTTCTCTTCTCAATAGGCATACAGGAGCTGCAAGAGCTGCAGTCAGTAACCTGACCAAGACTTTAGCTTTAGAATGGGCCCACAGCGGAGTAAGAATCAACAGTGTTGCTCCTGTAAGTGATGGCAAATGATCTGATTAAACTTAGTCATCATACATGTGCATGGTTAAAACTTTCAGAGCAAAAAGGATTTTCAAATCTATTGCCTGTAACTGTTCGTGGATTATTTATGTATTTATTTATTTGTAATTCCCTCATCTACGTTCCTCAGGTCATTTGAGAGTGTTTTGTACTGTGTGGAGGACAAGCCAGGGATGTGGGATAAAATTCCTTTAGCTTTCTGTGTTGACTTGGCACTCTTGTTTGGATTTTTTCTAGCTTAAATGAAATGATACCTGGGAGGAGTTGACCTGTCTTATAAACCCTTGACATAAAATTACCAAATGATTTGTGTTTCAGTAATGGTTACATTATTTCTGAGTTCACAAAACTTTTTCTATTTGAGGTTTGGGTATGCTGATGGTTTCCACCTGTGTTTACAAAGTTATTTTGAAAGTCTCTGAATGTGTCACGTAATGTATTTTACTTTGTCTTCTACATGTTAAATTAGATTAGTTTTAGGCATAAAAAGACTCTATTTGGAGTGGACCTTGTCTCAAAGAAACTATATGTAAAAATGTGTGTTCTGATTTTTTTTCTTATCAAATATATGCAGACAGGAAACCACTATACAGGTCAGCTAAAATATGCCTGATGCATTTCTGAGGAAGTAGGTAGCGTGTAGCAGTTGTTTCAAATAACTGTGTGAAAAGAACAGATATATTTTCTAGTGCATGGTGCTGCAGATTGTGTGATCTGTTGTGATTTGTGTAATCTTCACTCTTAACTGCAATTTATTTTGCACATTTACTCCCTTGAAAACAAAGGAGGAAAGGTAAACATTGTCCAGCTACTTCTATAGTCAGAATTTACCTTATCTCACAGAATAGTTAAGTGTCAGATTTGTTTAACTGGTCCCTAGGATCTTTCTACTATCTTTGTAGGATGAGTGTATATCCTGTTGTGCCTCTTGTCCTAAAACATCTGGCTCACTTTCTTTGGTGTAGCACAGAATGCTGAATGGCAGACATGTGATGATCATTCAGGTAGTGGCTCTTATGTAGCCTCTGTGAGGCCTAACTCATCTGGAGACTTGTTAAATATTAAGATCTACTGGCTTGCTTTTCCTGTTTATTTCCTTTTTCTGATTTATCAAGTCTTGGGGAAGTAAGTAATTAAGACAGCATTATTATGTGAATATATTTTTCAGGCATGCTAATTACCTGATGAATCATACTAATTATACTTTATAGCACATGTCAAAAATTCTTTTTGACAAGCACATGCTTCAGTGATTTGGGTTTTTCGGAAGTATTTGCTAGCTTTATTACTATGCTGGTAACAAAAATCCATGTTGTAGTTACAGTAATACTTCTGTCACCTTCATGGACACACTAGGTCTATGGTAACCATACAAAACTTACTGCCTTACAGGAGCAGAGTAACTTGTAGGGAATGGGTACATAGAGAGGGAAACATGCGTTCTAAAAAAAATAGTTTCACATGTGAGTTACTTCCTTAGCTCCCAGAATATAGTCACTCACATTTCACGGACATCTTAGAAGAGAAATCTTAGCGTATACTCCATGGATGAATTCAGATTTTATTATTGTAAACCTGAGTCCCAAAGTTTCTGCCATAACTCATCTGTGTAACCCTGTGTTCCCACTGCTGTATCCTTCATATTCTCTCTCAGGTCTAAATTGGACTGTATAATCATCAGAGCAAAGACAGTCACCCCTTTCTGTTTCTATAGCAGCTAAGTAAAGAGTCTGATTTTACTGTGAATTATGGAAGCAGACAGATTTCACAATTAGAATTCAATCTAGTGTTCTTGCAGATAGCAAGAAACTGCTGAGAGCTTGTTCCTGGGGCTTTGTAGTTTTCTGCTGTAAACTAATATGAAATGCTTGTAATTTCAGAACAGTCTTTGAGTATCTTCTTTATACTCTCCACTTTATTGAAGTGACAGTGAAGAATTGGAATAATCTGAGTTACTTACTGTGCTTGAATAGAGATGCGGATAGCAGCCAAATTACCTGTTTGTATAAATTATACTATTCCATTAAATTTAAAATCTTGCATTCAAGTGTTGTTTAGATTGTTTAATCCCACAGAAAATCCCAGTAATGACAGCTTCACAATTTTACAATGATCACAGTTTAAACATATGCAAGAGAACTTAATTTTTACTATTCTGTTTTAAAATAGGGATTAGTATTTTCAGAAACTGCTCTTGCAAACTATGGAGAACAAGGTGCAATGATGTGGTTAAAGAGCATACCAAAGGTTCCTGCCAAGAGGTCAGCGGTTCCTGAGGAGGTAACGTATTTCAGAACATTTGTGATATTTCTACTTCTGTGTTTCTATTTTGAAGCCACTTTATTATATGGAGATCAAAAAAGGCACTAGGATGGAATATTATAAAAGAAAAAAAGCTTTTAGTAACGTGTAGTAGTGCCAAGTGGGAGACTTAACCAGTAGTCACTGTTACACTGAAACTTTGATTTAGATGCCTCTTACGGCTGAAGTGTTGCATAGTAGACATTAGCTTCTGAAAAGGTTGACCTCCAACAGGGGGTCAAAATGCATATTAATGTGAAATAAGAGTATCTTAAAAGTACTCAGCTCTCTTCCACCAAGAACGTCCATCTTTGATAAACTGGTCAACTTTTTTGTTTGATTTTTGGCATCTGATGCTGATCTTTGAGAGCTTACTGGTTTTCATCTGTTTTGTACTTGAAGTCTGTGGCTGGGAAGATGGCTTTAAGACTGTTACGGTTTTCATTACTGAGTAGGAAACGTTGCTATGTCTTGCCTATAAAAATTTTTACAAGCGTCTTTGACATGAACAATTCCCAGCAGTTTAACAAAGATTAAAATTGTCATTCTTTTGTTAGATCTCGCCTGCAGTGTGTTTCCTACTGTCTCCAGCTGCTTCTTACATAACTGGGATAACCATGGTCGTGGATGGTGGCCAGAGTTTATATAGCCAGATCTTAGAAATACCCGGTAAGAAACGGGCTACAAAATAATGCCCTTCAAGTGATTGAAGTTGGGCAATGGGAGGACACGAAAGTAAAATCCCTAGTTTATCAATCAACTAAGTATGTTGTTTTATTTGTTTTCCTCAGATCATGACAGATGGCCCTCACCACCAGAAGGAAAAAATTCTGAAATGCTTAAAAAGCTGCTTTCTGGCAAGCTCAAGCCAAAGCTGTAAAAGATTTCACCTTATTCAGTTGCACACTTGCTGATAATCTTGCTTTGTGATTGGGGCTTATTAATTTCAGTAATGTAATTTTTTTTGCTCATACATAACTACATTGAGTGCTTTGATTTTCATTGGTTTATATTTAAAAATTGAAAGGCTGTACATAGGAATTTCTTTGAAAACACTCACTGCCCTGAAAACATTTAGTCTTTTGGGAAGGGAAGGTATAAAATATAAATTCTCCATTTGCACAGGCATTAAGTAATGATGAATCTCAGTCAGAAGTGTATTTAAAAAAATACTTATTTTGACATGAAGCGGGCAGAGAGGGAATATTTTGGAATCCTTCTATTCTAACCTTGAGGTAGCTGTTAGCTCTACACTATTTCTGTTCAGCCACACACCAAGTGTTCAATGATGATTGTAAAGACTGTGTAGGTATTTCTCTGAAAATAATTTAAAATAAGGCAGAATACTGTTATTAATGTTTCATACTAATGTAGCATACCATATTGGAAATGTTTTGAATTGTTTGCAGATATAATGACATAATGGAGTTGAGCTGGCTGCAACTTAAATTTGATAATAGAATCATCAGATAATAAGCTTTAACATACAGTGATGGAACACAGTATAGATTCAACAATTTAACATGCAAAATCTCGAAGCACAAGCTGTGGTGTATCTTGCAGTGCTTTCTGTAGTATGCTATACTGTTAAAGGAGAAACTTGGAATCCTTCATTTACCAGTTAAAATGCTTTCTATTCATACTGTGTTGTCTTACAATGTTAGCACAATTTTGTTTATCAGTGTCTCTAAAATAGGTTGTGATTTTTGTGGTCAATGCAGAGATTCCATTTAAAAAATAGAAATCTTTCAGTGTGTCACTTGAAGAGGCTACATTTGTCGTTACTTTTAAAATTCCCTTTAAGGCAAGTGTTCCCATGTCTCATAACTTTTATCAAAATACAAAAAATAAGTTACAGTGGTTGCTGTAAGAAGTGAAATTTGTGGAATCAGGTTGCTGGTATAGAAGTGACCTCTTTAATACTTCATTTTGGATTGAATGGAAGAGTATCTGCCAGTTGTATGTTCTCTGCAAAGGTGTTTGAATTCTGTGTCTCTCATTAAAATATGGGAACTTACACAGGTACGTGTAGATTGTTTTTTCACAAAAATCTGAATGCCAGTTTTGTGGGGGAGGAGGGGTATGAGCCAAAATGCTTCTCCTTCTGATATATCCTCTTTCCTTAGTAACTGGGTGGTCATTTATGTGGTTGTGAGAAACTCGTACAGAGATAAAATCAGATTTTTTCAAACCTCTTGTGCAAGGTATATTCTGATCATTGCAAATATTAGTTCAGGGTACACAGCAAGAAAATTCCTGGAAGAAAATGCACCTGTTAGATAACTAGCTCTAAAAGCCTAGCCCATTGCATTTAAGTGAAATTATTTAGTTTGTTAAGAGATTATTTCTACATTCTTAACATTTTTCTGTAAAAGAAGGTTAAACATGAACAGGCTTGAGACTTGTGGAATTTACGTTCTCTTCATGTTTGACTGTGAGCTGCTATGGTATGTGTAGACTGTAGATTTGATGTGTAATGGAAGTAATTTGATAAAACTAAACTATTATATCCCAGAACTGTTTTCTACAGGATTTGAGCATAAACTTGGAAATAATTATTTTATATTGTTGCAAATTTCCTCTGTAACTTTGCTGAAGTCTGAATATTCATAAAGAGGGGAGGTTTATACATAATGATGGGTGAAATGCATCACTCAGTGAAATGGAACATGAGAAAGGTGAGCATTCTCCTGTGTGGGAGACATGTTCAGTCTGCAGTTAATATACTCCTTCACAAGTAAGAACTGTAACAAACCTTTCTGCTTGCACTGAATACAAAGAACTTTTACTTGACCTTGCTGTCTTCAACTTCCAGCAAAGCAATGGATGTATTAAGAAGATCTAAGCTAGTTCTTTAGAAGAGGCTTGTTCCTGTGTGTGCTTTTTTCCCTGGCAAGGAGTTGGAACAGCCAGCATTGTGGAGCTGTAATGTGCTGCACCTTAGTGCAATAGGGGAATATACTCAAAATATTCTAGGGGTAAGTATGGTGTAAGAATACACAAAAATACATCCTTCAAAAGAGAAGGGGAAACATCGGTGTTATCAGTTTTGTCTGCCCTTTTTTCAGTAATAATGCTAATGTCCCCCATGTGTTGAGGCTTACTGTGCACAATATTAAAATTCTTATCATATTATACTGGATATTAGCATAGTAACTCTTTTGCTGTAATGGTTTTGCAATGATCACAGCCTTTTTTTCTTCTTTTTTTTTTTTGTTTTGCACTTTTTTTTCTTGCAGCAGGGAGACCATGAAATGTTTACTTCTCAGAACAGAGGTTTTATTTTGGTCATTGTCTCTTCAGTCCATTTTTATGCAGATTAAAATTATTTTAAAAGTTTTGCAGTGCCTTGCAGAAACCCAGTGTTGTGTCAGCTGGCAGCATGAATGTTTCAGGTTTCTGCTGCAGATAATATCAGCTGTAGCAAAGCTCTTCTTACGCAGTTGTAATAACAGCACTTGATCAAAGGGCATTGAGAGGTTAAAAAATAAATGGGTGTGGTAACAAAAACATCCTTGACCTGTATAAGATTTAGGTATCTGAAGTTCAGAGAACAGGGCTTAATTTTATTTTTTTTTTATTTTACAAGGGAGGTGAATGTGACTGTGTGAAAAGGGCTAAGGAACGGCTAAGGATTCCTCCTTAGGAGGAATCAAGGAGATTTATTGACTAAACACTGAAACTTAAATGTTTGCTGCACTGTACAGTTGTAATAAGCAAAGAGAAGAATGTCAGAATGACAGTTACATTTACCATTCTGTTAGAAATCTCTTTTCAGTTGCTTTAATATTTACCTCTGGCTAAACCTGTACCAATTCTGCCTACCCCTTATCAGATATTCATGTGACTGATAAATAGTTTCTTATCATCTCCTCCTTTGCTCCACTGTCTGTTGTTATATCTGAATATGTGTCATAGAACTTTACATTTATGAAAGCAGTGCAGTTCCATGAAGGGGAATCAACGGTACTTGCCTGTGTTTTACAGATACTCTGTGTTAAGCAGAATATTGATTATTCGGGGTATTTATTTAGTGTAAAATTAAGTTTGATTATTCAGGGGTTTTGCTTAGTGTAAAACGAAGTCTGTGTTGTAAAAATCTTCATTCTTTAAAGATTAACAGTCATCATGTTTGCTGCAAGGAATGTAGTCTGTGCAGTGTCATTCTGCAGGAAAGTCCATTGTCTGTCTTAAGATGTAAATGAAAAATATGAGGCAACAGTTGCTTAATAGAAGCTTTTATGACTATGTTTAGTCTTCTGAATAGTGTATAGAATATCCTGCATAATGTTTAAGAAAGCATGCTATTTGCCAATATTTCATATACTTCTGATCAGCATCTCCTGTTTCACTCTTGCCATCTCGAATAGCAGACTTGTGTTAAATGGCTGAGTAATGTAGACATTAGGGGAATAATCTTATTAATGAAGTCAACAGTGCCTGTGTCCTGGATTACTGAATATGGCTGAGTCCTAAAGGTAAATGAGTTGCTTCATAAACTTCAGTGATGGGGTTGGAGCAGACAAACCTATCAGTACTGCTGCTCAGTCTCATTTATAGTGTGCTTTTTCTAGAGAAGCAACTCCATACCTGAATGACTACTGTATTTTTCACATACTTTGGTCTGTTTCAAGTATTATAGATAAGTCAATAGCTGGCTGCTCTTGGTTTTGTTCTGGAGCTTAACTTAAATGTCTTGGGCAAAGGGAATGTGTCCTGAAATGCAAAATACTAAGTATGATGGGAGATTCCAATCTGGGTAAGAAATACAGTTGCTAGGGGGGAAGATGAAGCCTCTTACAAATCTTCCAGCAGAAGTTTAGGACTGTCCTCCCCAAGCTATTTGCTTTTCCAATCTTCTGGCATCAGCCTCACAGTGATGGTGCTACTGAGATGCAGGCATGTGTTTCCTTGTCATGGAAAGGCAGAGGAGCATAGCAGACAGGTAGGACTAGCAAAGGCCTGAAATAATACTGTTGTTTGCTCAGTGTATGTGAGCTGGATTTGAATTTATAAACAGAATATTGGCCCTCCTGCTGTTGAGGAAGGACTCTTGATCATGTTATAACATGTTGGCATCACAAACTTTATGCTACTGCTATTCCCAAAAGAAGCTGTTTTGACTTCCCTTATCTGCTTTGCCTCCAGCAGCTTGTTCCTTTGCCAGTTAACCCCTCTTTTGATTAAAAATATTGACATTAATCACTTATTAAACTAGATCCTCTTCTGGATATATTTCAAAACGTGCTAACATGGTGCCAGCTGTAGGAGGGAGTGATGGGAAGGGAAAGAAAGTGGAGGGAGTGAAGGGAGAGGAAAAGGAGGATGATGGCATGGCCATGAAAAGGGGCTGGTTTGTTTCCATTTAGTATTTAGAAGCTATGGCTTTAGTGTTAACTAATACAAGCACTTGTTAGCCTCAAGCAATACATCTAGAAGGTGAGAACCTCTTATTGCAATGAGGTATCGATTCTGGAATCCAGGGAGAGCCACACTGCCAGATTTCAGTCAATTGCTTGAGTAGACTGTCCTAAGATGTGCTTACCCTATAATTTCCATCCCCGCTCCTCCCAACTTCCATTGCCTGTATAGGGCTTGTACTGAATGCGTAAATAACTAATATGCTTTATTGCAACTTCTGTCATCTATTTTTATACTCTTCTTTTCCATATCAGCACTATTATCACTATTCCTATAAGCTTTATTTTGCTCCAGTAGCATGACACGTGATCTCAGAACCATGCCCCTGGAGTTGGGCTGAGCTCGGTGTGAGCCAGTGTTGTAAGTGCTGGTCCCTGGAGTTGATAGGTATTATTTATCTCAAAGTCAACATTTAGCTGTTCATCCTGCTCCTGGTACTGAAGGTGCTCTTGGTTTAGGGATTATGGCATAGCAGTGCTGATGTCTGTCAGGACGTACATCGCCTCTGCAAAGCGCTCTTGGGATGGTGCTCATAGTGCAGTGCGAGCCTTTGTGCCATGTGGGCCTTGTGCAGAAATACGAAGGACCACATGGGCAGAGGAATGTGGGATGATTTTTCCACAACCCTCACTAGCTTTTTCTGTAGTGAACGAATTCTAACTTCAAAATCTACTGTTCACTAACCCTTCCTCCATCAGTGAAATCCATTTGCAAGATGCTAAAACTGACAAATGGCCGTGAGCTGGAACGTTAAGGTGAGGGAAACACTGGATGTGTTTTCAAAGCTGTGTAAGCAGCTGTGGCTCATTGATCTTGCTTGATGGTGCAGGAGCATCACACAAAGTCAGCAATTTTCTTGGCTCTTTCCCTATCATTTAGCAGAAAAGGTCACCTTTTTAACTTTCTAAATAGACACTTGGTCACGACAAGTGTCTCACGAACATGGCAGACAGTTTTGGCAACTGCGGAACAAAGTGTCTTCGCTTTGAGGGAAGCATCTTCTTCATGTTGGCTCTGGGGTTATTAATCAGTGTGATTCAGAGCCTTGTGCCTTTCTTGGATATGCTTCACCAGTTAGTCTTTCTTTAGCACAGTCCTCTTCATTCCTTTTTTTTTAAAGGTTACAGTTTTTGTTTTTATCATTTTCTGCATCCTATTTCCATGGAAGATCTCAAAATACTCAAGTTGTGGGCCTTGATGTGCAATTTTTTTAAATTCTTTTTTTTTAGTTTCATATGTGGTTCCCACTGAAAGTTTACTTGCCTGGGTATGCAGCTTGGGGTCCTGTCCCACTGAAGACTTGTCTATTTGAAAGACCTTCTGTGTGTAATGATATCTACCTATAATAATGATGTAAATCTTAAGCTTAGTTCAAGTCGGTTTTCCCAGGTTTGTTTAAGGTGGCCAAAAAAAGCCCCCAACCCTTGTTTGGGGTGGATTTTGAGGGCTTGTCCAGGCTTTACAAACCCCTGATTGCTGTAAAGGTTAAATGCCTCTGTCCCCAGGGCCAGGACGTAGCACGTGGGTGGCAGCTCCGCTGGTCTCGCTGGTCTCACGGTGCTGTAGTCAGGTGCAGCAGCACCGATCACCGCTGCCTCGGTGCGACTCTCTGAACCCGCATTGCCTGTTGGCGTGTCACAGAAGGGAATTTGCTGAACATACCAGGTCATTTATGCATCTTGTACACAACGGTTCATGCCTGTAAGCTTATTTTTAAATCTGTACGAAACTAATTACAGCACCCCAGTAATATTTACAGTCATCTGCTACTTAGTCGAGGGTAGCAGTAATTGCTGTGTCTTGGGGAGTGCTTCCTCTCTGATTCGTTGAGGGTAGCATCCTCTTCCTGGCATGTGTTGGCTTCCTGAGGGAAGAAGGTGGCTCCTGCAGAGAACTGTCACCCTGTGCTGGGAGAAACGGGCACCCTGGAGGCGGCAGAGCGGCATTTTTTGTCCTAAACAGCGTGTGCAGCCTGCTCACCATGTCAGGGGCAAGGAAACACGGTTGTACCGAGGTGAACGTTCACCTCCTGCTCGTGAACAACGGGGCTCACAGACCGCCGAAGAGCAAGGGCCTGGGCCTAACTTAAAATCGCCCGGCAGAATGTAGCGCGGCCCTCGATCAGGGCCCAGGCCCTGCCAGGCCGCCGCGGACGTTACCGGCGCCCCGGTTGCGTCCCCCGGCACCACCGCACCAGCAGGCGGGGCGGCAGCGCTTCCCCACAGCTGCACCGGGGCAGGCGGGGCCTAGCGCCGCCTCGGGCCTCCCCGCGGCGCTGGGCGACGTTAGGCCTCGCGCACCGGGCGGGAGGCGCCGTCCCCCAGGCCTCAAAAGGGCGGGGCGGAGCGGGGGGGGGGGGGGAGTGGAGGAAGCTGGTGCGCATGCGCCTTTGCTGCCCTTCGGCGCGGGCTTCCCCCTCGCCTCCGCCTCTTCGTGCGCGTGTGCAGAGGCGGGCCCTTGTTCCCGCCCCGCCCGCGCGCCGTGACGCTGCGGCGCGGTGACGTCTGGCGCTCCCGCCTCCCGCGCGGCGGACGTCACGAGTTTCGGCGGAGGGGGAGGCGGAGCTTTCGGTTGGCAGCAGAAGCGGCGGCGGCGGCCGCCGGCGCCTCACGCCTGACGGGACCCCCCCCCCCCCCCCCCCCCCGCCCCACACACACCCCCCACCCGGGCGCGGCTCGGCCTCGCTGCGGCGTCAGCGCTCCGGGGGCAGCTTCCCCGCTCCCCTCCTCCCGGGCTCGCCTCCGCGCCGGCCTCGGTGCCTCCTGTCACCCTCCCCGCCGTGCCCCGGCGCGGGCAGGCCCCGGGCCCCTTCCCCCCCTCCTCCGGGGGGGGTGGGCTCCTCTCCGGAAACCTGGCCGCTCCTTCCGCGCCGCCTGCCCAGCCGGGCCTGCGCCCGCCGCCGCCGGGCAGCGCGGGGGGTCCCTGGCGGCCGCCCGGCCTCCGCTGTGACACAGGTCGGTGCCGGCGGGGCGGGCGGGGGCGGCTCTGGGAAAGGCCGGGCGGGGGGCGGCCCTCGCCGCCCAGATGCTTGTGTGCTTCGGCGGGCGGGTTTCTCAGTGCGCCTTGGAGGGGCCGCCGGTGTGGGGGACGCTTGAGGCAGCGTCGGCATCCAGAAGGTGCCCGGCCGAGGCGGGGGGGGAGCAGGAACCGCGCTGCTGGGAGCCGCCGGGAGCACCGTCCCTGTGCAGATGGCGGTACGCGGCGGGGTAGTGCTTTGAGGTGCTGGGGCGGGGGGACGGCTACGTGTTCGTTATGTACGTTACAACTGCAGACTCTGGAGGATTTTACGAGCTCTACAAACATTTATATGTCACCGTAAACCTTCCTGTGATTGCATACGGATGCCGTAGTCTCTTGTCTTTAAATTGCTCCGCAGTGATAGCAGTGCTGTGAATTGGGTATGTAGGTCAGATTCTGCGAGATATTTCTGTCGGGGGGAAAAGTGAACGTTGGATTATTTTTTCTCTTATTGCTTTTGAGGTGCATTGCAGCACCCACGAGGTTGCTGGTTTGTTTTTTTTTTTTGGCTTCCTTTCTTGCTTCGTAGATCTGGTTTTAGTTTTTGGCTGTGGAATTACTGAAGACCAAAGCATTAAATAAGCTGAGCACTTCTAAGCTATATTGTGTCATAAAGTGTCCTCTAAGAAGGTAGTAAAAGGTAATAGAAGCCTGCCTTGAAATAAGGGGGATTTCTAGTTCATGCAGAAAATGTTTCTCAGCTATAACAGTTCTTTAAACAATGCAGCACGTTGCAGGGTGTAAGAGGCCTTCAGAAATGTGTTGTTATGTATATGGCAAAGACGTAGTATTTGCAGAATGAATGCTTACATCCTTGTCTTGCACAACATCTTGGATTCTCTCGTGGCATTGCACTTATTAGCAGAATACCCTAGAAAGTGTCCTTTCCTGTGGAATTCTCTTATGGATAGTTTTAAGGGAATGGGCAGCGATGAGTTAGTACTTACGCTACACTGAAAAACCTTAGAAGAATTTTCTTGGTTGTTTGGGTTTTTTTCCTACCCTATGGCTAAATCCTTCACTGTCATTTGAAAATAACAGATACTGTATGAGGAAATCTTACTTTCATGTATGCCTTAGCTTACAGTGGCTTTTTAAATAACTGCTTTCTTCAGAAATATATTTAAAAATGAGAACTTGCTATAATTCCTGCTTTCTTTACTCTCTGTGTTCCATCATGATTGCCACCGAAATGTATTGAACCCGAATATTGATTCAGATAATGAGGTGTATATAATTGGTTTGATTTTTTTCCCAAGGTTTTATTGTATTTTGATAAAGCAGAATAGCAAGGTAATGTTTGTCAAATTGACTCATTGCTGGAGAAAAATCTGTACAGTTTGTCTTGATGCCAGTGTCTTGATGTCAGTTTGTGTCTGGTTTACCTGACACTAATGGAAGACTATGGTGAAGAAAACAGATGTTTCTGAATTGCTTGTTGTGGCTTGCTGAGATTTCTAAACGGTCAGAGGAAACTTTTTTCTCAGATAGCTGTGGTGTTTGGTAATCTTGAGAGCTTATATAGAATATGTGAGTAGGCAGATATCTGCGACAGGTAGAATTTATTAACGTAGTGTAACAAGAGCGTTATCTTGTTTTTTTAATATGGTAGGGAAGCTTTTTGCTTTACATGGATAAACTAGATAATTTATAGTAAAAGTAATCTTTCACATTTGGTCCTGTCAGTGATTCTTTGCTGTAGTTCTTAGGAAAGCTAGTCAATGTGCAGACTTGTGGAATTTAAAGTTGATTGAGGCTAAATGCTGAGGACTGTTTTATTATAAAGATAAAGTTTTCTTCTGGAGAGAGCAAGAAGGTAGGTCATGCTGTAAATTTAATTCACATTTATAGTTTTTACCTTTTTTTTTATGAATTCCTAAAATACAGTGTTAATAATTAGGTACAAATCAGAATTACTCTTTTTTAAAACCCGGTCATTATTAATAAGTATTTATGGAGAACTTCTTGAAAAAAGCTTTGCATATTAGCAATCTTAAGTTTCATTTTTTGTCTTTCATCTATATTAACTTTACTGCAGGCTGACTTTTTACATCAGCAAACTAAGTCAAAAGTCATGGATTAACATGTCATTTATTTTTGTGACAGATTGTTCAGTGGCTCTCTAACTGACCATTTTCTGAACTGAAAATAGTGTTTTCTTATAAAATGCGACTTGAGAATGATAATAGAGTGATTTCCATCATTGATTCCCCCTCTCCCACCAAACAAACAGCCAGAGGTGTTCTGATCTATCGAGAGGTACACATTTGGTTTGGAGTAATGAACGTATTTTCTAATACTTTCTTTTTAGATCTTTGCTGTTAACATTATCCTCTGTTTAGACTACTATTTGGAGAAAAATGAATGATGAAAAAGTGACCGATTAATGTAATTAAATACATCCTGTTACTTTTGCAGAGCTTATTTTCATACATATGACAAACTAATGTAAATAGGCATATTGACTAGTGACCTTACCTATGTTTATCTAATTATCAAGCAATTAAATTTGCAGTTCTGAAAATTTAATTTCTAAATTTAAGCTTTTAAAATTCTGAAATAGAACTGACACTGTTAAATTTATAAAGGTAAAAAATAAACCAGTGAGTTCTGTTAAGCACACTAATTTTTCTGTGGGAGAGAAGATTTTAATTTTCTATTTTAATATTCTGGTATTTTGTAATGCTAAGAAATAGGTCAAAATAGATCATGCATGCTATAATTGCACGTGTTTTGCAAAATAACATTGTAAATGTATAATTGGGCAGTGGGAACATGTTCAGAATGCCATGGATTAGTTGTGATTCTCACTTCTGGATCTCGGCATGAGATCTTAATTTAGTAATATGGTAATAAAGAGAAATGCAGTTTAAGGCTCTGTGTTAACCTAATTTCTTAGACTAAACATGGTTGTTTACAGTTTGTTCTGAGATGGTTTTAATCTGTTCACCGTAAGTGTATTTTCTGAGAAGCTGCAGAAGGTTTGGTAACAATAAGTGAAGGAAAGATGGAGTTCTGTGTTAGGATATTGCACTGATTTCTATCTGTGGGAACCACTGCTCTAGAGACACTTGACCCACAAATACACATGTGGCATAGTTTAGAGCCCAGCTTAATGAGGTCATTTGAAGTTGGACTTACTTGAGCAAGGCCAAAACAGAGATATCTTGAGGAAAAAAACCTGAGAATAAGTACACTAACAGTCTGACAACAGCAATTTAAAAAAATGAAAATGTTTCAAATGTTTAGGTTGCAAATACCGTACTTCTGAAGCTCAGGTATAATAACACTAATAAACAGTTCTTATTTGGATAAATGAAGAAATGATAGATGAGTACTAAGGGAAGGGATTTCATGAGGTCAGTCCTTACTCTGAGGCAGAAGCAAATACACTGATATCATGTCTGACAGACATCTGTCTGATCTTTCTTTAAAAAACTCAGAAGAGGGGAATACCACACCTCTTCACTGGTCTATTTATAGCTAGTACATAACTATCATTATAGTTAGGAGGATTTTCTTAATATTTAACTTAAGTCTCTGTCTTGGTGCTGGTTAAGCCAGTTAGTTCTTGTCCAACTATTACTCATGCAGGATGATGATTTCTGTACTCTTTGCACCAGCTGTTTGCGAATGTAAAGACTGTTCCTCTGTCTCCTTTGATTTCAGACTTCTCTTTACTAAACTGTGCAAACAGGCCTTTTCTTCACAGGTCATGTTTTCTCAGGATTTTTGTTGTTGTTGCTAACTCTCACTGGGCTCTGTGTGATTGGCCTGTATCTTTTTCAAAGTTCCCCAGATACAGTCTTACAGCAACAGAGTAATTAACTTATTCTATAAGTTGCAGCAGAAGTAACATGACAGCCTTATTAAAATGTCATTCTAGGGTGTGTGTGCACAGGTAGGTTGGTTTTTGTTTTGTTTTTTTCTTTTTCCAACAACATCAGGTTCTTGGCTCCTGCATTTGTGAACACAGAAGCTTGTATTAGTGTTTAAATCAGGTATCTCTTCATATATGTGAATTTGAGTTATCTTTACAAAGAGTAGAACCTTATACTGTATTGAATTCAATCATTTTCAGGTTAGTTTTCTTATATTAAGGATTTCTAGACTCAACAGGATTACTGTTCAATACGTTATTCTACAGGAAAGTATGCAGTTTCCGCTATTCCACATCTCTTTCACAGCACATACAATCCCTGTGGCTTTTGAACGTAAGTCTGCTCTACAAGAGGAAACTTGATTGAGAACAAGTTTTGCTAGGGTTAGATGCAGCTTCTATTAGTAAAAATGTGTCTTTAACATTCTATTTTATACGTGCGCTGTCTTTGAAGTAAGTTTTATTGCTAAGATAACTTCTGTCAGTGTAACTATACCTGAACAAGCCTTTTGCCTTTTTGATATGTCACACAGTCCAATGACATAGTAGAAGAAATTTTTATTCTATAGGCGTGCTTTATTGGAAGAATTGCAGAGCCAGCTACAAAACAGATGTGTTCAACATGTTCCCTGGCTTTACTGCATTTTATCTGACTTATGTAAATTATTTTATCCGTAATTTTTGAGGCTAGATCACAGATGGGACAAATTGTGTGATTCTTTCAGCAGTGCTGCTTTCACAAAAACCGAAACAGACACCAATAATGATTATTAGAGAAGGCCTTTAGTTTCTTTCAGGAAAAAGTATTCAAGTATTCAGTGTTGATTACCTCTTACCTATCCTGAAAATTACTTTTAAATAATTTAGACAAGAGAGTTCTATAAATGCCAACAGTTTGAATGCCATGTTACCAAAATGGTAACAATGGGAACTATAGTCTCACCTTTGAACAAAGATTTGAAAACTGGAAAACATCTGGATCAAGCTGTTGTTTGAATTAAAAAAAAAAAAAGAACAAAACACAAAAGAGAACTGAACCACTGACACAAGCAGTAATTAAACTTCTGACTAAAATCTAAAGAAAATAAGATGTTCTATTGAAGAACATGAGAATTGTCACCCTAAATATTTTTTTGAATCTAACTGCTGAAAACTGATTGGTAGAGCTCAGCCTGTATTTAATTGTTGTTCTTTCACACTGACTGTGTATTTTTAGCAGTGTCATAATTATTGTAACTCCAGCATGAGACTTTTTTTTTTTTTTTTTAAATCAATTGGAATGGCAAACCCCAGATCTTCAAGCACTGTTTTGTTTTTTCCATAACGGCTTGATGATAACTGAATGGGTATAAAGTAGTAGTTATAAAAGCATTTCTTGCGCTGCTGGTACTAGTAAATGCAGTAACTTCAGGCAGGGATGAAGTAGGTAGTGTAATGAATGACTTCTTAAGCTACTGCAGCAAGTTCCTTTAGAGAACATCTATTAAAGCTCTGTGGCTGTGATATTTGCACTATCATGAATACCAAATGAGACTTTCAAATTAAAATTTAAATGTTAATGGTGAAGTGGCTGACAAGTTTTAGGAAAAATCATAATCCATAATGAAATCAAACAAAAGATAATCCAGTATTCTTTCTCCAATGGTGAGCATGAATGAATGCTTATGAACGACTGAGACAGGGCAACCATGTATAATACTTAGTTTGAATATTCTTTCAATCCTTAACTATTTTCAGTAAAAGTTTTTTCTAAATCTGTGGGTTTTATGTAGCTAGTAACTTTTGGATTTTTATCCTCAAGCTTGGCCAGTCCTTTTTCTGCATGCAGCTAAATGTCTGGCATCCAAATATCCTTTGGTAAGAAATTCTACAGCTATGCTATTTGTTGTGTTAAAATCGACCTTCTTTTTCTTTTCAACTTAGCTTGTACTGGTTTCCTTTGGTGCCACATTTCTTTTGGAAGAGACCAAACAATCCATCTCTGTCTGTTATAACAATCCATATCTCTGTTCCTCATATGATTTTGTAGCCCTTTATCGCTTTTTTTTCCTGCACCCAAATGTTTCTGAAACCAAGAGTCCTAACTTGCCTATTTGTTTTCCCCTGTAGAACCCATTCTGTGCCTTTGATTGTGCCTTTTGCTTTTCTCTGAAACTGCTGTATTCTGCTACATCCTTTTCTGGAGCTGAAGGCCCCAGGACTGCTAGTGATATTCAAGATGAGCAAACAGTGGTCTGTTTTTGACTGATTTTTTTTTTTTATAATAATTCCTAATATTTGCTTTCATTTCTGAGTGCTGGCAGTATTCAGTGCAAAGCCCATTGATCTGTTATGTGCAAAGTTATAACCGCTTCTCTCCCTCCGCCCCCCAACTTGTGTTACTTCATTCACCTGCACTGGCTATCATCTGCTTTATTGCTCAGTCCCCTAGTCTGATGAAGACCACTTCCTCTACTGTAGTCAGCCCTTTCCTTGCTCTCCTAAGTAACATAATATTGATAGGCACAGTAGTGTCAGAAAACTTTTCACTTTACACCTGTTTCTTGGATAATGTAGAATATGTTGAACAACACAGACTCTTGTGGGGCCCCACTGGTAGGTATCCTCCTTCCTTGTGAGAACACCACCTATGTCTATCCTACATTGTCCATATTTTAACCAATTTATTCATGCAAGGGTCTGCTTTCTTATGCTGTGAATGCAAGAAAGGCTTTGGCGGGACTTCCAGCACTGGAAATCCAAGTAGACCATGAGAGCGACTGAGTTCAGCTCTTTATACACATGCACTCAGAGGTTTGAAAGTGAGGATCTCTTTTTGGAACAGCCATATCTACTCTTCCCTGCTTTATCATAATTATCCATATGTCCATTATTTCTAGTTCACTTGTTATAGGTCACACTTAACTGTTTGTAGTTCCCTGGAATCCCTGTGTTACACATGCCATTTTTTAAAAGATCTTTTGAAAAGATCTGAATCTGCGCAGTGGCCAAGAGGGGTGGTTCTAGCATGGGTTCTTGCTCACTTCTTTGTGTTGGTATTGGTGCTGTGTAAGTGTGAGATCAGTTAGGTATGCTAATGGTTAATTAAAACATAAAATAAATCTTTTCAGCAGGATCATCTGTTTGCTCTGGATCTTCTGCTTGTCACTGAGGATCAGCTGGAGAGCAGCAGTTACTGTAGACAAGCAGGACTACTCCCTTGACAGAAATGCAACCTTGGCAGTGGAACTGTAGCCTTAAAGATGATGATCAGATGTGGGCATGTACATAGTAATCCTTCCTCTGGAACTTTTGAGTCTGTAGCTAGTTTACCTTATTAGCTGTATTTATGAGGGTTCTTAAATTTTTATCACTTGAGGGGAAAAGTATAATTATGTAGCATCATAGATGTCATTGTAATGATTTGGTATCCACTGTTAAAGGGGTGTGCTATGGGAAATGCACGAAGGAAACCTTATGAGGATACATTGTCTTTGTGTCCTTGCATTTGATTCTTGACTGTTTTGAGGAAGCTAGGTTTTTATTGTTACGTTTTAGTTTAAATGTTATTATGAGGAATTGAGTTGATTGTGTTTCTTTTCTGGTTCGCAGGATGCGAAAGACTGTTACCAATGCACAAAGTGAAAAAGAGTTTGTGTACTTGATAGTTCAGTAATATCTTAATGTGTTGGCCTATGTGGGTCATCCAGTATAAAAACAGTGCTTACTGAATATGGATAAAAACTTCCAAGTTTGTCCATTTGGACCTGCTGCCTACAAAAATGATTCACAATCATATTATGCCTGTGATAAAAAGACTTTGGGTTTTGCATACTGCATGTTACCTATGCATGCATGCAAGGTTTTCTCAGTTTCCATTAATGTATATTAAGTACACACTTGTCCATCTTCAGTGGTATTATTGAGCCCTCTGTATGGTTCTGAGTGTGAGAGGTCTGAGTTCACCCGTACGTGCGGCACCCTGGTTAAATTTATTGCTTGTTCTTGTTGACCATTTTAATCTTGAGTTGGAGATTGATTCAGGAGTGTTTTTTCTGTGCTGTGTGGAAATCTGTATGGCTCATGAATGTCTTATCCTACTGAAATATTCCATGTTAGTGTATTATGAGATTCTTTTGCATTTTATGATCTTATTATTGATTATAGAAATAATGGAAGAAATGTCTGACTGAATGTACAGAGTTAATTTGTGTTATGATTGGGAGAGAGCACATGGGGTATTGAATACTGAAGTGTAAGCCAGGAAAGGCATTTTGGGCAGAACGTTCAGGTGGTGGTGTGTTAATGGGTTGGGAAAACGTGATGACGAGGTAGGAAGAACATGAGAAAAACCATAGTTATGTTACCATACTCAGGATTCCCTTACTGTATTGCTGCCTTATGTAGTGTGCAAGAGGAACTGTGCTTTGAGGAATTAGTAAGATAGTATGAAGGCTGTTCACTGAGGAGGATTCGTCCTTGATTTGTTGCAAAATTTGGAAGATGTATAGCAAATGAGACTGAGATGTCTTCACAGCGAAGACAAAAAAATGCCCCTAGAGAATTTGATTTTGTCCTTGCTGGTGTCACAGCAAGATGCCAGACAGATCATGTTAATCAGAAAGATTCACATGTATAGTTGTGTTCAGGTTTTTTTGGTACTTGATTTGAAATGATAATGGTGTGATTTGCAGCTGTGATTAAAATTCACAACTGCTGCAACTGTGAAATCAGTGAGTTCTGCTCTGAATGGAAGGTGCTGTCAATCAAATGTGGTGGTTATACTGAAGAAAAACAAAGTTTCTTGGGTTTAGCACCTGAAGGTAGATATTAAAACTACCCATAGAAATGGGGAATGGGTTTATTTCTCTGACTTATTTCCCAAAATAGTCGTCTTTCAACCCATCATGGTCACAGAACTGGAAGATGAACTGGAAAGGGTAGAACTAGTTCCTGGAGTTTAAAGATGTGCTTTCTTCTGTATGTTCTCAAAAGCAGAATCTGACTGATGATTTGTATGTAATTGCTCTCATACATTAATTGAAATGTTCCACTTGTTTGCAATACTCAGTTTCTGTGGAAGCCTGCTTTTTTTCTCATGTACTTTATTTTTGCTTAAAGAATAATAGTCATACATTATAAGTGGTTTGTGATAGGTTTACTTTTCTAGTGAATGGTTACTCTTAAAATTCATTTATTTGTCACTGGCTGTAGCACAGTCTTCCATTCTTAGCGTTGTGAAGATTGTAGGAATCACCAATACCAGTAGTGCTGGTAAGATTAAGTTTGCTTACTGTGTACAATTCGTTCTTTGACTTAACTGGTGATCTTGAATTCTGTCACAGGGAAGAGATACACAGTGTTCTTTTAGGGTATATGCTGTGAACTGTCTGTGATACAAAAAAAAAAAAAAAAAAAAAAAAGTTTTCTTCCTTGTAGTATCTTGGATAGGGGACATGCAGTTACATTTATAGTGGGGAATGGTTTTCGTTGTAACACCTTTAGCCCTTCTTCACAAATATTTTGACTTCCTAGTCATAAGTTTGGAATAAAACTAACGTTGATGCTACTTGTAACAGCTTCAGCAGAGGAGCCTCCAAATGACAGCAGTGGGTGCTGAGCCAAAAGTACCACTGAGATTTTTCAAAGGAGAAACAGAAGCACCTACATCTGATTATGACACTTGCTGTAGTGGCTCTTTTATTGGATTGTGTGGCTTAACTTCATACACTTGTTTTCTTTGAGAAGCGTTTTATGGGGCTACTCAGTGTCATGTAAGATAGTAAATTAGGAAAAAGTTACCAACACTACAGACGTGTTTTACTTTGTATTTGTGGGTACTATAATGTTACCTCAATATACAGAGTAAGCCTTAAACATTTTTATGACCTGAATAGCATGAATCAGTTTCTGTAGCATATAGCTTAGTTAATGGTAAGGAATTTGTTCTTGCTAGTGTTGTGATGCTCTGAGACTTTCCACCATGGTGGTGGTGATAAATTTCCAAGACGCCAGAGTGATTTGGAGGCAGTGATGCAGTTATTTGTAGCCCAGTGAACTGTGTCTCTTACTTTTTAACATACTTTTGTGAGAAAATCTGGTCCTGGATAAGAGTAAAGGAGTATGAGCAGTCGAGCCAGTATGTTCTGTTGCAAAATTGGCAACACTAAAATATTTTGCAAGGCGTCACTGTGGCATGTCCCTGCAAGTTTCAGCTGTTGTGACCCTTCCTCAATTTAAAATGTATATTTTTTTTCATAATAGTTTGGTTTGGTTTTTTTTTTCTTGGAATCATGAACAGGTCTTAAGAAAGCATCATGACTTTCAAGGCAGATTTGCTTGATGTATCAGCAAACTCATTCTTCAGTTAGGTCAAGAAATGAGCTGTCAGTGCTTTGGCTGCTGCCGAGGCAATAACAGATACAGGAAATAGAGAACTTCTATAAAACTTGAATTAGGTGAAGAAAGAGATCTTGTTGAGGAAAGTAGATGCTTTTCTGTTTGAGACCAATTACAGTCTTATCTTTTTTGTGTACTTGAAGTGGAGTGAAGCTGTGAAGGGTTAGCCAATAGAGGCTCTTGATACCATTTGGAAAGAAGAGGTTCATTCAAAGCAGGAAACTTGCATTTAAGTGCCTTGAAACTCTCTAAATATGCTTATCTCTCCCTATCAACTGTAAAGGAAGTGTAGAGAGATTAGCTTTCCTAGACTACAGTTACTCTTTGTCAATATTGCTGTAAGTGTTAAGATATTTATCTCAAAAGCATAATTTTGCTATAAACTCATCTTGAACTAAATTATCTGCTACTTTGCATTTTTATGAGAACAATCCTTAAAAACTGTGCCCTTGCATTCTCAAACCTTCCTGCACATTTTAGCTTTTTCAAGTCAAGATCAGTGTTCATCAAGCTGATAAATGTTATATGAATGTGTCATATTACAGTTTATAGAACAGCAGGAACTAAAGATTTAATCTGAGTAGGATCAAGTTTTATTTTTGTCACTGGGTATGTTGGATCCTTCAGTTCATTCTGAAGTCTGTTTCTCAAAGTACTTTGAGAGATGAGCTGCATTTATGGTGCTAGAACTGACAGCACTGCTTTTCAATGTTTTATCCTTCCTGTAACTGGGAGGGCACCATCCATAATTAGAAGGTTTATTTTATGCAAGTCTGTTTTTTTGTTGTTGTTTTGTTGGAGTTTTTTTAAAATTGAACTCTGGAAGGAGTACAGCTAGTAACCACTCTTTTCAGAAAATAAACAAATACTATATTCATGTCTGTAGCTGTACAGACGAGGTAAGTCTGTGTGCTCTTGTGTGCTAAATTTGACATAAATTCACTTTCTTTGCTTGCCAGGAAGATTTTAAAAGTCTTCAGTTTAAGAAATCTCAAGTCTGCATGTTGTAGAGGTACCTGATACATCCCTAATAGCAATAAAAGTACTGATGCTTCAGCCATCCTACACTTGCTGTCTGCAGTCTTTCTGATATTCTGCACTGAACAGTGTATCTGTAGGTTGTGTACAGAAGCAAGATGGCTTCTGCATACACTGCATTTTTATGCACACAAGGATTGCATTATCCCTCTTTAATTTTGTATTGCACCTATGTTAGATAATTATACATTGTGATTTAATAATTCTCCTGAATTGTCTCTTAAGGCTGTCCAATCTTGCAGCTGCAACTTTTTTTCAATTTCCTAAATGATTGTCTTTATGTCAAAATGCATTCAATGCAAAAACATTATTGAATAAACATAATAAAACAGAATATTTAGACTTACATAAAATACAACTTCTAATTATGAGTGGTGCACTCCCGATTGCAGGGAGAGTAAAAGTTCAAAAAGCAGTCCTGTTAGTTGTAGCACCATAAATGCAACTCAACTCTTAATTTTTACTATGTTTTAATAAATTTTTTTAATATTAAATGGGGGGAATCATAATAAGTTATTATATGTATTTAAAATATTTAACTGTATTTGAATACATTCTGTTGGACTGTGACTGTTTCTAAACGCGATTCAGGTCGTTCTCTTAAGCTGTAGTTTGTATATCTCATTGGGCCTACCTGGTCATTGCCAGTCTGTAGGGGGTTGCGCTAGGAATCAAGTTCATTGATACTTTCTGCTAAACAGTCATATGGATCTCCAAATATTTTGTTTTAATCCATCAGTTGAGTTTCCTGTTAGTTAATTGAGACTTTAAAGCAAATAATTAAAATGTCGTGTGATATTTAGTCAAATATGTTGGAAAAAATCTAAGTAGGGCAATTGCTGTAGTTAGTTCTGTTAACTAATCTGTAATAATTTCAAGAAGCCATATTTTGCTTGGCAGTAATAATAATCCTTGAAATCAAGGCATTTACTGTGTTTTTGCTTTTCATTCCATGGTAGAAACCGAGCTAATTATTACATTATTTTACTCTCAATTGATTTGGAGGTAAATAAACAGCAGCTCTTTGACCCTTTCCTTTATCCTTCTCAGTTATTTCTACAGTCCACTAGAATCTTCTTGTTTTCCAGGTATTTCCAAATATTTGCAAGAATGGTCTGGAAAACTGAACCACTAATCTTGTGAAGAATCTTAGACTGTTATAATTCCTTGGATCTTTAATTTAAAATGTTTGATCTGAAGTATATTACAAATACTGCATTTTATCTCTCTGTTGTTGTGTATGGTGAAATTTCTATTCCAGTAACACTGTGCTGTGGTTTGGATACATCCTCTTGATTTTTTTCAAAACCAGAACAAAAAATGGATGCTGGTTATTTCTTCCTGTTTTTTGTCACCACTTGCTATTTCACCATCTAAATTCAGTAAAACACATATATCTGAGGTTTGGGGTTTTTTTCCCTTAATATATTTTTTAAAAAAGAGAAAGTCCATTAACTTTGAGTTGGGTGCTATTGTTTTATGAAGCCCATTATGCCGATAGAGGTAGTTGGCTCATGGTACTATGCATTTAAGGTTGCTTGGTCTCTGAATAGTAGGTTAAAATAGCTTGGGGTTCTGAATAAACTGGTTTAATTACAAGAGATGTAGGGCAAAGTTTAGAAGTATAGTGACTAAGTTACATACAATCAGAACAAGACTTAAAATATTTTGAAAAATAAACCCAAGTACTTTTGCAGGAAATAAGGCAGAAGTGCTCTTTCTGCAAAGGAATATTTGATGTGTTCATGTTTGTTACTCTATCAAACAGTCATTCTAGTGGTAGAGGGGTTTAGTTCAGCTGTTCAGGATAGAATTGTTGAATGATGGTAACTATGGAAAAGCAAGCAGTAGGGGGAAAAATAGAGGGAAATACAGTTTCTGTCTGATGCCAAGTCCCAGACAAGTAGGCAGTCCTGAATTACTGCCCTAGTTGTGAGAGATGCTGTTCTAGACTGTGTCTCTTTTCCTTGCTCTGGGGCATCAGCTGGCAGAGCTTGATTGGTTCTGTTGTTTTGCCAGTCTTTCCTAGCACAGCAGAACTAGGTGGACCCTCTCAGTATATCCTGTCCAGTGCAATTAATCTCACTATTAGGATAAATTAAAGGGGGAAGAAAGTGCTTCAGAATAGAAGGGGGCACATGGGAGGAAGAACTAAGGAGAAGAATATTACTGCTCTGTGGCTAATGTCCTTACTGGCGTTCTGTTCCTTGGCAAGATCTCTCCCTGCCATCTTTCAGACCTTAAGATTCCGAGAAGTGTGCAAAGAAGGCTGGAATCAAATGTTTTAAAGTTTTTTTTCTCTAAGAAACTTCTATCCATTAATTTCCCTCCAATATGTTTTCATTTTAAAAGATCCCATTGTACTGTGACAGGAAGAATATTTCTGATATTTTATTCACCAGTTAAACTTAATTTCTGATGTTCCAAATTTGACCCACTGAGTCCTATTTTTGTTTTGTTTTCCAAATGTTACCTTATCAATGTGTTATTGGCTTTTGATTTGGATTGACTGAATCTTTCTCTTTTTTTACTTTCCCTGTAAACACCTTTTCTTATGTATTATTACAATATGTTAAAGATCTGAATTTTTCTAAACTGAACCCACGTCTGATGTGTTATTGTTAGGCTCCAGTTATTAACAGACCTTTCTGTTACCTGCTTAAATTTTTTTCTAGTTACTGCTCTTTCCTTCTCTTTTTTTTCCTGTCCTCTATGATTTTGTGTTACTGCTGCTGCTTTCATATTCCTTGAAAAGGGTGGCTTTTTGCGCAGTGTTCACTTGTCTGTATGTCCATATAAAATCCTCTCCTTTACACTTGTTTCTATGGAGTTACCTTCTTTTAGGTATCTGCTAATGTCTTGTAACAACACTGAATTTTCTTCTATACTTGCCACACTATGGAAGTTCCTGTCATTTATGCCAACAATTGCTTTGAGCTATGAAAAATTCTTCTATAGAAGTTCAGATTTAGGTATTACAGTTTGCTGTCTTGTTCACAGACACTATTTTTATTTGATTTTAAATTAAAACCCATGATGAGCAGTGCTACACATTATTTTAGTTAAAGGTTAAATAGTCATATTTGACTAGGTGATCACTTGAGGTTTTGTCAGCCTTGGTTACTGTGATTTATAAGAGATTGGTTGTGTGAGACCAAGCATTTGATTGATTAAAAGTAACACTTTGGGGATAAAACCATTTTGTCTGGCTCATTCTTCTTGCTATGAAATAAATTTTTACAGTCTTACTTTATATTCTGATTATCCATTCTACAGTCTGAAAAATTACCTGTGAATGCTCACTCTTCATGTTTACCTGGCTCTTTGTATCATCTATTTTTTTTTTTTATAGACAAGTATGTCTCTGAATAGCAATGGTAACAAATAGCGATTTCTTGTCATTTTGGTTTAACTTGGTTATGCCTAATATAGTATAATGTCCAATTTAATCTTTACCTGTGATGGGAATAATTATAGTGTGTCTTTCTTCTTTTGAGTTCACACTGTGTCATCTTGCTTTGGTGCAACGATGGGGAACTCTGTATTCTCAAACTGATTTATTTTAGTGAAAATTTATAGGGAATTGATATCCTTGAGATTTCTGCCCCACTATTGGAATAGGTTTGGACTCCAGAGGTGTGAGGCACCTTTCTATGTAGGTAAAGGGTTACTGTTTAAGTCTGAATTTCTTAAAAATCAGGTGAAGGTAGATTACTTGCTTCACTGTATTTTTTTTCTTGATTTTTAACATAAGAGGCAGCATGAAAGCTGGCTTATGTTCTTATGTGCTTATATACTACCTTTACTGTTCTCATATAATTAGTTTATGGCTCTCACTGTAGCCATAGCTAATTTTACTCCTTAAAATTGTACTTGTTACGGAGTTGGATGCTGTAGAAACCATTTCATTTCTGCACACTATGTATCTCTATATTCCACAGATCTAAAATGCACTTTCTAGCTCACTTAATAAATATTCACCTCATATAGCATCTGCTTACTTTCTTCCTTTACTGTGTGAGGGTAAAGCTTTATTTTTTTTTCTAGGCTACAAGTTTTTGAATGTGACCAAATTAGTCATGAGAGACAATGTAATATGTATGCCAGTGTTTGTGTACTTTTCTGTCTCAGTAAGCAAGAGGCAGCCTAACCCTCTTGTATTTATTATAGGAGAAGCTTATGCATATGGACAATTAGCACAGAGTATTTGAACAGCTAGATTATTGTCTGCATGACTTACTTGCCCTCAGGCTTTGTTTAATTTGCCATGAGAAAGCTAAAAACAATTTCCAAGAATCACCTGGATATTTTCTTCCTTCAGCAGCTTTCTCAGATTCTGAAAGACTTTCAGGCCCTGTGGAAGGTGGCTGATGGGAAGCCAATCATGAATATGAATCAGCATCTCTCCACCCTTATATCCAAAATGCTGTTGCTAGGATATTCTTCTTTGTTTGCTACTCTTATCACATCATCACCTTTTTGAAATTCACTCTCTGTCATCCTTTCTTTAATTACATTCAAATTCAAGCTGCTTGTGTCTCTCTGCAAGACCTTGATATGATCTTATTCCACCTTTGCATCTGCTCTTGCGTTTTGCTGCCTTTACTTCTGAATCTGAGTTCCAGTTTTCTCTGTTTCACTTCATTTTCGTCCTGGATTGTCATCCACTCTGTGTGTGTGCGGGCTTTGCTAATGCTACTTTGTAACCGTGGATTAGGGTATGTTTTTTTCCCTTTCTACTGAATGTATATTTTTTTGTTTAAAAAAATGTTGATTTCTGTCAGCTTGTTTTTATTCTCTCCCCACCACCACCCTGTTGTTATGGTCTGTTGCAGAAATGAGCAGTTAAAACCAGAAGTGTTTTCTCAATTCGCAAAGGTGAAGTCTTCATAAAGTTTCATCTGGGTCACCTGTTTATTTGAAATTTTAATGTTGTTAGCTTATTTTTGAAATGACACTAAATGCTAACAGAAAGATTGTTAAGATGTTTAGTTGATGATTAATTATACTTTATATTTGAACAGAAAGAATTTTGGTTAAAAGGGATGATAAAGTGAGAAGTTGTTCATAGAAATTTAATTTTTCTAGGGTTTTTTTTTTTAAATTTCTTCTAATGATTGTGAAAATGGAACGGAAAAGAAATGCATGCTCACTCATTAGCTTATGTTCTTCTAATGAGAGATACCACAGATTAATACTAGAGAATGAATTCTTGTAACTGGAGGAACTTGCAGAAGGTGTTTCCTAAGATGTTTCTTCTTCAGCCTGCCTGCTATATGAGCTCTGTAGCTCAAATATCTTGAGCTTCCACGTTTGATTACTTCGGCTAAGTTGAGGAGGAACATCTGGGGTATTTTTGTTTGGACATATAACTTGTTCTTGTTTTCTTAAAGTGTGGCAGAGATTTAAAATGCCTCACAGATCTTTTGTATTTCTTGGAAATGCTTACAAGGAGGTACTACAAAAGTACCTCATCCAAAGTCATGAAACACATTTTTATGTTTAATGTGTTAAGACAGCTAATTAAATCAGACATTTTATGAAAGTGACATTATCTTTCATTTTAAGACAGTTGGATCAAATACAGAAACAAAAGTTTTATAAGCACTTCAGTGAATAATTCTATGGAAGATCCCCCAAATCTACTGCTGATACAAAAAAAAAATAGTGTAGGAAATAATTGAATATACGTTATGTTTTGCTTTTTTGACTCTTAGTGATGCAAATGATGCAGAGGATCAGACATGGGGAAAAAAGTTAATTGTGATATTTACGGCTATAAAGGTAATTCCAGTTTGCTAAGAAAACCAGATCTTCTGGCATTTTGTGAGGGAGCAAGGTCTGACAATTCTGTCCTTATTTTGAGTGATCTTGGCTACTATTATTCGGTAAATAAATGAAAATTCAGCCCCTGTTTTCCTCTCCAAAGATTAGTACAAATCCCTTTCTTTTGTATCTTCAAGGTTTTTCTTTTCTGTTATGGAGCAAGAGAAGCTTTTTATTTTTTAACTCTTTTGAAGCAGATTTTTCTTTCCCACTGTGGTGGCATCAAGAGGCTGGAGACCATGTTAGTAGTAAAAGTTGGGGTTGTATCTTGAGACTGGGGGCAGCCCAGGCCAGATACACTCACACTCTTGCAGGCTTTAATACTTTACAAAGCATTCGATGGGAGTTTCTTTCCCACAATACTTGGAAGGTGTTTAAGGTACTGTGTTGAGGCTGTCCATAGACTTGTGAGTATGTAACTGAATACACTTGAATCATATTTTCAGCTTTATTTTAGTTCTAAAGTGCTCTCTTGCATGCTCTCTCAACTGAACTGACTTCTGATTGCAGAGTGGGACCTCTGGATTTTCTTTAAAAGCTTGATCTCTTCTTGGTTATTATGGAGCTTGAAATAGACAATAGTAGATGACTCATCTGATATGTAGGTATAAGGCAGTATACAGCAGAGACCTTTACATGGGTCTCTAGTCCAAACTTCTTCCTGAAAAAAGCTTCCTAGTTCCACTGGTGAAATGAATGCTGCTCAAAAAGGCTGTTTTCATGAAATGAGTATGTAAGAGACAGTGCCAGAAACTCTTAGATGCCTAACTGAAGATGCTTAGAAATCCTTTGGAAAATTTTAATTAGTTTGGTGTTAGCTAGAAAATTGACAGAATATTCAAGCAAAGAAGCCTGACTGGCTGGTGCTGAAAGAGCTGGCCCACCTCCCGTGTGTGTTCCCACAGGTGGCCCTGTGCTGGTGTCAGGAGTCATTTGGCACTGACAAGGAACTAAACCATGAGAAAACAAATTCTGTTTAAAAAAGAGTGAGTCATATTCTGTTGGTGTAGCTCCTTGAATGAACTTAGAGGGAAATAATGTTTTATCAGAGTAGGGTAGATCTTTTGGCTCCGAGTCAGAAAGATGAATGGTCCACTGCAGTCAGGAAAAGGAAGGAGGGAGTAAGCTCTCGTTACTTGGTCACAGTGACTGCTTAAGAAATTAGAGTTTTCTTCTAATATCTTGCATTAAAAAATCTGAATTCTTCCTGTGGTAGCCTGTATTACAACAAATCTCATTGTCTAGGGATATGTCTTTAGTTTTTTGCTGTTAAGCTCCCTAATAGCAGCTCATAGAAAGCTTACTGTAATTGGTCCTTAATAATTGTTTTTTTTCAATTGGCTGATGTTCATAATACTGTGTTAGATGGGGTTTGTTCATAAATGTGCCCCCTATGTTTCTACTTTTCTTGGTAACTTGTATGTTGTATATTAAAAGTTAAAACCTGCTGTCTTCCAGAGTCATTTGCTTTCATGAGTGTTGAGATATCCATGTAATGCTCTTGAATTATGATGAAAAAAAACTTACCAATTGAAAATTTCTAGCTTACAGAACCTGTAGGTATTGATGCCTCTTGATTTGTGCTATGAGTTTCATATATATTTATATATAGGAACTATATATATGTAGTTTTGAATACAGAGCTTTGAACACCAGATACAGGAACCTGTAGAAAAAGAATCAGTACTTAATAATCTGGAGTAGTGGTTATCCCATTTAGCACGGTGTTACGGCCAATTAAGCTACTAATCATCATTTTGGGGTGTAGATAAGGCTAAAATCAGCTGAAGTCTAGAGTATTTAGTGTCTTCTGAAAGTCTATATATGTTGCTCAGAGCCCAGTGAGGATTTGGAGACAGTATCTGTTTTCTCCACATGTCATATCTACATAAGCAATCTTATTTGTAGTTTATATGCATATTTGATATGTAGACTATCAGAAAAACTGCCTGTAAACAATGAAGAGTTGACTGTTTTACGTGGCTTTGACAACTTCAATAATTGTGGATTTTTGGCTTTTCATTTTAGGAAATAAAATAATGCTGGTGAAGCAACCATTTCCCTGAAGTTCAAGTTTTCAGGCTCACTGCCATTATGGGTAAGTCTTGTGTGTAATGTGTATAAAAATTTAATTTGAATACTTTTAATTTCTATTGAAGACTAAAAACATTAATGTAATACCATTCCTAGGAACTGTGTGCTTTGGCTGTGTAACTCAATGTAATGTCTACATGAAAGGTGGTGTTCAGCTGCTTTGCTAGTGTTCAAAATATTTCTCCTTTTTTTCCATTGGAATATAGCACTTTTCCCTTACTATGTGGTAACTTAAAAATCCACATATAGGAACTTGAGAATCATGGTATTAGGGTACTGAGCAATATTTACTGTGCTCTAAATATTAATGGCTATTGGGGGAAAAAAATCCCCATGAAGTCTGTATTAAATAATTTTATTGTATTGTCTTGTGTCATTGCAGTGCAAAGCCAGGACTGGGTAGATCTAACTGTGTTTTTGTAAATACGTAGCACATTTATATTGGATGTTGATTTTTTTCAAGTTGTACATGCTTCTTAATGAGTAGACCATGTTGTTATTGTAATCACTTACCAGTGCTCACTCTCAGAAAAAATCCCAACAAACCAACCAACCAAAACACACACATTTTTGTATTGCATTTGTTTATCTTTTATTGTTACACTATTTTTTTTCTTGAGCTCATGCTTAATAATAAAGTAGCTGAATCTAGGAGTGCAGCACTCTTCTGATTTCTAATACCAGCATTTTGTGTGAGAGAAATGACTATTGAGTCATATTGGATATTCAGTAAATTTTAGATCTTTTCCACAATGCTTTGGTTTCCTTTGTTTGAGATATGCTACCTAGTGACCACTGGGAATTAAACCTCTTCCAAATAATTGCTAAAATAACAATTTTTTATCGCTGAGCACTAGAATAGGCTATAACATGATAAAATAGCTTAACTTTCTTCATTGTGGCAAGTTTTGAAATGTGTTTTAGTGTGAGAAAGGAATAACTGAGCTGCAAGAATGCCTTCAGTTCTGCCATTAAATATTGCTAGTAAAACTTGCTTTTATAGATTTGCATATCTTAGTAGAGTTATGAATAATGACAGCTTGAGTGATGATCAAAGTTACTCATTTTCAGACGAGCTTTCTGATCTGTTAGGAATCTATTAAATTAGAACACTGAAATCCCACAATGTCCTGATATGATAAATATATTTGATTATATTTGAACAGAGTGTCAAGGAATTCTTATCATTGCTGAATACCTGGCATGCTTGCTTGCTGATTTTAATGCTGAGTTTTACTTGGGTCCATGTTTGAGAAATACTGTCCTTTGTAAATCACAGCACTTACCAATGAATTCTTCAACAAACATATCCATTGTGAAGTAGTATGAAGGCTTGCAGTCAACACCTTTGTAGATAAATTTTGTTATCCAGTGTTCTAGATGCATGTTGAGTATAGTACTGTTGCTGTGGCAAGGAATTAATGCAAAATATTAGTGACAAATAAATTTCCCTTAGTGATGTATGTTCAGGCTTTTGAGGTCCTAAGTGCTTTCCTGTCTAAAGGAGCATCCCAGTGCCAGGGCAAACCTTGTCTAGCATGGCCTGAGGCCATCACAGCTGCAGCTGATCATCAGGATTTAGGATTCTGTGTGAACTTGAAATTTAAGCTGCGTAGCACTCCTGCCCCTAAATTATCCCCTAGGTTCAGTGCTTCTGTTTGTCCTTGTGAATTAGTCCTGTCAGCCCTAAAAAACCCCTACATTTGCTGTCCTGGAAAAGTTCTGTGGTGTTTTGGGTTTTTTTGTTCTGTTGGGTTTTTTTAAATTACTCTGTGGGCTGTCAGCAGATGCCCAGACAGTGGAGGTGTTCCTCTGGGACTTTATATATGCTTCTTATGTGCATGACTGTACCTGTTCAGGACAGAGGAAAAATGATTCAAAAGTACTTGCTTTTCTTTTTCTTTATTTTACAAACTGGGGGCAAAGTATGATTTCTAGTTTAACATCTCATCCATTGACATTATTTGAAACAAAGCAGATAAACCTTTTTTCCCCCCACCCTTTTCTTATTAATACAGCCTGTGGTTCTGTAGAGTTGTCAATCTTTGTTATGACTTCAGTCTTTTAAAACTGCCATTTAACTGTGTTTATTGATTAAGCTGTTTATTTCCTTAACACTGTTAATGATAAATAAAATAAAAACCTTTGCAACATGGCAGTATTTTTTTTTAATTGGCAATTATATATTGAAGTGTCATTTGGACTTTTAGATTTTAGAATAATGCCTGCCTAATTGTGAAATGAGACAGCAATGCACTTCAAATGTAACAGTCATTTACACTTCTCTGGTATGTTTTCTGTGAGCAGATGAGCAGCAAGCTTTGAATTCAATCATGCAGGATTTGGCTGTGCTTCATAAGGCCAGTCGTCCTGTATTGCCCCAGCAAGAAACAGGAAAACCAAAGTCATCTTCACCTAAAAAACAGGTAATCTTTACTATCCTACTAACCTATTGAACACGGAATGTCCTGCTGTGACTTCTATAATTATTTTTCTTGCCAGACCAGTGAGCATACCAGAACGAGCTATTAGTCTCCTACATGTGCTGCCATTTTCTTTGTTCATGTTCTTAAATTAGCAGCAAAATGAAATGGTGGTATTTCAGACCAGATCATAGTGCATGCATACAGTGTATGACTCTGATCCTGATAAATTGAAGATTATAGGGATATTTTGACACTGTATGTAGATTTTTTAATATTATTATTATTTGTTTGGTATTAGACTATTTTAAAATATCAGTGTGTGTTAGTATCTCTTATTTGGAATGCTTCTTTAGAATGAATTTCATAGGTATATTAGATTGCCCAGTTGTCAGCTGTATCACACTAAAGAATGTCAGCATACAGCAGCAAAATCATACTTAAGCTCCTTTACTGCACATTTGGCCTCAATTTTTTTTTTGTTCATATGCTGGAAATGTGAGTTCTTTTCAGCTGTATTTTTGTTCTGCAGATACTGAACACAGATGGAAAAGTAGTACATACTTAGTTGGTAGACGTGAACTACTGTATAGTGAGATTAGGAGAGGAGAGGATGTAGATTTTTACCCAAATTGTTGTAATAGCCCCGTTGAGTTAACTGTATGTTTATTTGATTGGATTCTTAATTGACAGTCCAATATTTCATGAAACTTCAGTTTGTGCAGTCTTGTTTTAATCTGCTAAAGCTCAAAGTATTTGAATATATTTGGCTCTTAAACTGTCAAAAACCAATGGCTAAATGTTTTACAGCTTTTAAAGCACAAAATGAAAGAGTTCAGTATATGACACAGGGGTGCTTTGCTACTGTCATGTCTCACTTCTGAGCTGTGACTTTAGACATTGTAGTGATATGCATATACGATCCAAAATTACTTGAATATAATACATGTTTAGAAAGTTAGAAGAAAAATAGTTGAGCCGTTTCTGAGTTTAAATGTGGTAGTGGTTTGTCATTCTGTTTAAATTTGTGAATTTTGAAAGTAATCACTTGTGAATCAAGTAATTCTTTTGGAAGATACAGCATTGTTATTTGGATAAAATCTCTGGTTGAAGGCATTAATTTTTTTCCTGCAATAGCTGCTAATACAATTTGATTCTTAAAATTATGATTTTGCAACACAATTTTATGTCCATGTAACTGCAGATATTTACAGGTATCTTTGTTGTTGGGAATTGATTGCATGAATGCTGGCTTAATTACATGTGTGGGTTTCTATGGTAATGCTTATGAAACAAGATATGTTTCTTGAGCCTGGAACACTCAGCTCCAAAGTATACATAAAAACCTCTTATAATAGCTAAATCTACCTGCCAGTTCGTGGTAGAGAATTCTTTAGTAATCAGTCCCATGCTGAATTTGAAATAATGAATCTGCTGTAATATTAAAATATATTGATAGAAAATAATGTGTTTACTTACAGAAGCATTAGTTGTACTTCAGAAAAATTTTTTGTAATTTTTACACACTTTAAGCCTTTATCAGATACCTCACTTGAAGTAGCTTGTTAAAAGTAGCTTGGTATGTTGGAAAGGACAGAAAATTAATATGGACTGTTTAAGGATTTTACTTCTGGTGTAAGACTATTGAATGGGATTTCGTGGCATTCCTTAAAGGAGGTAGTAACAAACTAATAGTGGTTCCTTTATCTCTTTTCTTACAGAATGATGTTAGAGTCAAATTTGAACATCGAGGTGAAAAAAGGTAAGATGGGAACACAGGAAACAGTCTTGTCTTCTATTTATAGAATTTTGTTGGGCTCCGATCATAAAGTTTCAAACTGTTCAAAGTGTTTCAGATATCTGCGTGTATTTGGTTTGAGCTTTAATTTTGATATGAACACAATTTAAGGAGAATGAATCTGTTTAAAATGTGGGCTCTGAGTATACATAAATGCGGAAGTATCTTACTGTAGCTACATCCTGTGTAATATCCCTCATGTGTTTATCCTTCAGATAGATATTTGTAGCCTAGAACAATTACTTAGATCATTAGCATAGATCTCAAACATGAGCAGACCAGCAAATAATTTTCTTGCTGCATCATGTGCATAATAAATGCATGATAATATATTGTTACTGTAACAGCCAGAGGAAGAAGCCTGGATCATAAGGCTCAATATTGGATTGTACTTTGGAGGAACCAATCTGAGAACTGTAATAAGAAAATGTATTAGACTTCATAATTGGGTTGTTTTCATTGATAATTTTGAGTAATCAGTCAAAATTTATTTTCATTTTGTGTAAGAGAGATGAATTATGTACATGCTTAAAGTATACAAATATCTGTCTCTATATATCTCTGTTCTGATGGCTGCTCAAAAGCTTTTACAGAAGTCAATCTACAATTCCATGCAGAACTTCTTTGTAGACAATTCATTTTGTCTGTCTCTTTTTGAAAGCATAAACCTACAGAGAAATGGTTATAGAATAAGATCTTTGAAAATACATAATGAAAAAGGAAATAATATCCTGGTCACACTATTTATCAATAGAAATGGTAAATGCCTTAAGTAAAGATTGCTTCAGAATGAAACCTATGCTACTTACGGGCAGTCCTTAGGGTGATGTGAGATAGGATCAGTGTGTATCCATGCTGATTACAGTATGTGCCCTCTCTTTACATTAAATAACAGTATGTTCCCTTGGTAATAACATTCTTCAGCTTCTTTCTATCACTTTTCTGAACACCACATGTAACAGTGCATCAGTAATGGTTGAGTGCTATAAGTAATTTGGATGAAATAAGTCTTTTCAAAATCTTTGAAACTGAGGACTCTTCTACCTAGTAATTTCTTGTGAAATAAGCGGAAGCATGAACTTAAAACAGAGAACTGTTTACTCACTCCAGTCTGCACAGACACTGCATTTTTGCAGTTTATCTTAATTCACTGTCACAGTGCACTTAAGTTAATCAGTATGAATACAAGTATAAAGTAATTGTGGGAAAAGATGCCTTTCCCAAGCTTATGTGCTGATGGGCCTAGCTCTGTTTGGACTGTCCCAAGTAGCTTGAGCCTGCTTGCCCAGGGGTACTGGGCAGCTCAGGCTCATTGCTCAGCATGAGTTATAGTACTTTTGTTGCCTGAGCATGTAGATCTAAAGATAAAATAATGAAATTATGCAAGAAAAATAAGTTATGCAATGGCTTTCTTGATAGTTTTTAAAAAGGGAAGTAGAAAAGAGAAGTGATTCCAGAGTTTCTCAGTAGTGAATGTGGCACTCCATATCAAGGATTGTGCACTATGATGGGCAGAATTCTAGGCTTGCTGAACAAATTGTTAACTACAGTGAGAATTAGTGTTGGGGTTTTTTCTAAGATTTTATTTTTTCAAAATAATTTTTATTTGGAAGTGGCCTCGCTTCTAGCCTCATTTCAGTGATAAATATTGTTCCCTAACCAGTGAAACCAACTGAAACAGTGCTAAAAGGGATGTTTACCCTTTGCTAATTTTTTTGCTTCACAAAATTTGAGTGCTATTCCTTTTTTGAATGTGAATTGCATGTACCTCACTAGCTTAGTCACTTCTAAAAACCTTTTTTGTTTAATGGTGTTGTGTCTCAGATAATACAATAGTCTTCTATAGCAAAAGGTCAGTTACAGGCATTTTGGGCTATTTGGTTTGACAAGACATTGAGTTAAAAGAAAATCTGAGTTGTTGACCTACAGCCACACCATTCTTACAGGAGCACACTTGAAGCACAGTTAGTGACGGACTCAGCAGTTTGAGCGTGTAATTCATTATGGTAAAGATGGTGATATTTCGTTACCTTCCTCAGATAAGATAGTCTTTTGGATTTCCAAAAAAGTGAGGGCTTTAGGAGTAATTCTGTTCTGATGCTTATGCTTGTCAGCCTGTGGTACTCCACTGTTGTTTTCTGAAGTAGAAAATCTTAGAAGTTTCTAAAAAATTGCCTCTATAATGGAGGCATGCAAAGCTTTAAGTTAAGAAAGAAGCCATGTGCAAGCAAGTAAAATAGTCATAATATGATTATCCCTTGTAACTTTTACACTGCTTTTCTGTCTTTTTTTAATGACTCAAAATATGGAGGATAGTGAATAAAGCATAGCCTCTTATACTGGTCTTAGTAATAAATTTAATTCTAAGGTCATTCTTAATAATGAGTTGCCAGATTTTCATAAGTAATGGACAAAAATTCTTTATAATTTGAATTGTGTTTCAGAATCCTGCAATTACCAAGGCCTGTTAAACTTGAAGATCTTGCAGCTAAAGCTAAAGTTGCTTTTGGACAGACTATGGATTTACATTACAGCAATAATGAGGTAATATTCTGTGTGTTCTAAATTATCAGTGACTTGTATGTTGATTACTTTAAGGGTGAAATTTGCTCATATAAGCAGTGAAAACCACTCCTGTGACAAAACCCTAGATTTCCAATGTGTGTGTTCTTGAATGTGTAAGGTTTGTCTAATTTAGGGTAGGTAGGAGATGCGTGAAATGTTTTATGAGAAGAGTCGTATCTTACTGAATTATGTCTCAGACTTTATTGGGAATGGGTAAATTGTCTTCCTGCTTTGCCACAGTCCTGTTGCGTGACTTTGGGAAAGTCTTTACCTCTTTGAACTTTGTCGTGCTTGTAAATTTGAACTAACATTTACCCTTTCTTGTACACTTTTTTTCCTTTAAGGATTAATCTTGTGGGTAATAGCTAGAATGCTGCATTTAGTAATGTTTGGATTGGAGAACTAGGCTTAACTGTTGCTCCTCTTAAAGTGGCTGGTTAACAAAGGTTTTTTTGGGGAACAGTGCTAGTACCGTCAAGCCACTTAAGTTTGATCAATATTAGTTCTGCCTTTCTTTTAGAAGTAGAGATGGAATTATTAATAGGAAGTATATGTACAGGTGCAGGATCCATTCTTAGGAGTTACTTCGGGGTTTTGCCTTGAGTCAGCAAAGTGCACGGAGGATTATTTGTATGCTTGCTTATGCACAAATTAATTCCTGTATCTAATCTGCATCTTTGCAGAAGAAAATGCCTGTAATTGCTGTTAGTGACTCACTACCTTACCAGGCACTTCTGTGAAACTGATCCTCAAAAGGAAGAATTCCAACTTTTGAGACTAGGAAGGTCAGAAGAAATGGCCGTCCATGATGCTTTAGCCTCAGCTCCTTCCTCTGATAGATTTTTAGGCATTTGAGCAGGTTTCCTGCTTGTCGACTTCTGTACTAGTTGGCAAATCATCCTTTCAGAAATATCATGGTAATAACCTGTCATTAGCATTAAGACTGCAACTTAAAATGAAGACTATGCTCATTTTCTGCCAAGACCTTTCTCCCTCATTCTCACTTCTTTTTTGTATAAAAGTATTGTATTTCAGCTGATGTTGTATTTGAGCATCACTGACTGAGACTATTTACAAGTAGAATAGATATTGCAGTGTTCCTTTGTTATAAGCAGAAGTTGTAATTTACACTGCTGAAACATAAGCCCAATTCTGTTTGTTATAGAACTCAGATATCAAGTTCACTTTAATGGCGTAACATTTTCTGTTTTAAAGATACATGTATGCCAAGTTAATTCTAATTAATTAGATCCAAGTAAGGTTCTAGTGAGGACTGCAGTTGTTCCATGTGGATCACATCATGCCTGATACACTTCCTTAGCAAATTCTGTTTTTCAACGGAGAAATTCTGTTAGTGATGCAGCTGCAAACAAATATAGTTATAACAGTGTGAGATACAAAAATGTGCTTTATTCTCTATACAATCGGGCTTATTTTTATTTATCTTAGACACCGTTGCACATGTTTCTCTGAAACTTGTAGGATATTAATTTGTACATATATAAAATGGTTACTCCTTCATTGTGAAGACTTGTTCCACCATACTGTACCTGTTGAAGGCATCTGAAGGAAGAGTTAAGATTGAATGTCAGATGTTTTAGTGCTAACTTGGGGCATCAATAAATACATTTTATTTTCAAGTTGTTTGGAATGAAAGGAAAGATAACATCAGTTTATTTGTTTCTCTGCACTTGACTTCCTCATCTCTTTCTTGTGTCTTATTTAAGACCTTTTTTTTCCCCCCCTTTTTGTAGCTTGTAATTCCATTAACCACACAGGATGACCTGGACAAAGCTGTTGAACTGCTCGACCGTAGTGTTCATATGAAGAGTCTCAAGATATTGCTTGTAATACATGGAAATACACAGGTATGAGTTGACATGCTAAATGTCTTTTTCCTCAGTTTTCATATTAAAGTATAATTTGTATCTTTTCTTAAAGATTACATTTTTCCAATTAAAAATATTACTGATTGCTTATTCAGTTCACTTTAAGCATCTATTAGCATTTTGTATTGACTTGGTTTTAACTTTTTCCTGAATCCTGTTCCTCTCTTTTTGTTTGCCTTCCTTACAGTGGTAGAAAAGTGTTCCTTAATAGAATGATGATGTGGTACAAATTTGAGAAGCGCATAGAATTTAAGTAACTGTAGTTATTTGAAACTGTTCTTTAAGTCATATGTTGGTGACACTCCTTTGTGACAAGTTAAATGTTTATTGTAGCAAACAGTAGCAGTGGACTGTAGGCTAAATACAGAGTAATTTTAGTATTGTCTAACACATCACAGCCGTGGTATTGATAGGATTTGTATACTAGTACATATAGAAAATTATTTTTAAATATTAAGAATGAGCTAATAAAATAGATGAATTCTGATATAAATTGGTAAGCTTCTTTTCAACTGCTTGAAAAAAAGGAATGTTCTGCACAAAACCTATAAAGTTTGTGAAGTATTTTCTTCACAAGTCAGGAGTATAAAGTAGTAGCTGCAGTTTAATATGAATGCATTTTCAGTCACCCAGTGTAAATAACGTGGAACCCTTGCCCTCACTGGAAGATTTAGATAATACAGTGTTTGGTGTGACAGACCGAAAAAGGCGACTGTCTGTAATAGGTAAGCTAAATATTTCAAAAGTTTTAATGGGAAAACCTTTTCTTCTGTAATATTCTCTTCATCAAGATCTTGCTCTCAACACAGACTGTTTGAATTTCTCTTACTCGTCAATGGCTCTAGAGTTTGCACTCGGGGGAGTGGATTTTGAATTTTAAGTCCTATATATATATATATATTTTTAATATATATTAAAATATATAATAAAGAAAATTAACCAAAAAAATCACAAATAAATAAATCTATGTAGAATTATTTGAGGTAACTGATGGGTATCCTAAAATGTTGATGTTAGTACTCCCCTTTATTTTCAGATACAGGAATGAGTTACTGAAAAATCTGTTTGTTTATATGGCAGTGCGTTCCCTTGCTCAATTTAGGGCTACCATATTTTTTAATCTTAATGTGCAAGCATATGTTTTAAGATACTTATTTTGTCATTGATAAAACCTTTTTGCTTATTCATGTTTTAAACTTGGTGTGATGTTAACTTCCAAATTTAATTATGAAACTGGAGAGTTTAATGAATAATTTTTCAGACAATTTACTTAATTTATTATGAACAGAGATATTCATGTTCTTGCAGATATAATACTCTACAAAGAAAAACTTAAATTCTCCAGAGTTGGAAAGGGTTAGTTGACATAGGTGGAAGGGTTTGGATTTTTAATTTTTTCAAAAGAAGAAATTTACCTAGCTAGATGTGTGGGCAAACTATATTTCTGTTCATATAAAATGAAAATTCTTTTTAATGCCATTGAGGCAACCCTGCCGCAGATTTTTCATAATTCCTGGATTACAGGTTTTTAAATGCTATATGTAAGTCTTGTATTGCACAGGCATTTGGGAAGTTTCTAAAGCAATAAGTGATTCAGGCAGGCTCAGTGCCTATGAAGCATTTGAATAAAGCCCCTGGATTCTGTGTTAGTGAAGAGACTCTGACTAGCCCTTTTCTTTCAAAAGGTTCTAATACTCGTGATAGAAGTTCACCTCCCCCAGGATACATTCCAGATGAGCTGCATCAGGTAGCCCGAAATGGGTCATTCACCAGTATCAACAGTGAGGGAGAATTCATTCCAGAAAGTATGGATCAGGTACCTGTGTGATTTATTAAAATTAAAGTTTTTGTTAGGTTGATTTATGAAATACTGTTGTTCAAGAAGGATATGGAATTGTTGGAAAGAACAGCTAAAAAAATTATGACAACCATAGAAAACGTGACCTGTGAGAGAAGGTTAAAATAACTGTGGTTGTTTAGTCTTGTAGAACCTGTTTTTTCTCTCTAAGTCTCTTCAATTATTTAAATATGTTGCTACAAGGAGAAGGATAATATTCTTAATTTCCATGATAGTTGAGTCAGGCAGTGATAGATATAAATTACAGCAAGAGATGTCTACATTAGAAAGTACAAACCCCTTTATTTTAATGAGAAGGATACGTAAGCAAGACCAGTTTTACAACTTGCCCAGGTAACTAAAGGAGGTTTTAAAGAAGAGTTTGGATCTGTCAGAATTATTTGGACTCATTTGATACCGTGTTGGGGAAGAAGAGGCAAGGAGATGGCAATGGGTCTGGTATAAATAAGCTCTGAAATACTTTCCATGGTCACGTTGTGTGAGGATCACAAATGTATGCTATTTGTTCTCATTATTCACCTGCATTGTTGGTGTGGGACAAATCCTGCTCTCTGAATATCAAAATTGCCCTTAAAAACAGCAGGAAAAGATGGGAGAATGTAATGGCTCACAGATTGGCAGTGGAGAAAGATATATTTTAAGGAGGAAAAAAAAAAAAATAATGCTACGTACCTGAATCACCTCAAGTTCATAGAATCATAGAATGGTTTGGTTTGGAAGGGACCTTACAAGATGGTCTAGTTCCAACCCCCCTGCCATGGGCAGGGACACCTTCCACTAAACCAGGTTTCTCAAAGCCCCGTCCAACCTGGCCTTGAACACTACCAGGGAGGGGGCAGCCACAACTTCTCAGGGCAACTTGTTCCAGTGTCTCACCACCCTCACAGTAAAGAATTTCATCCTTACGTATAATCTAAATCTACCCTCTTTCAGTTTAAAACCATTACTGCTTGTCCTATCACTACACTCCCTGATAAAGAGTCCCTCCCCACCTTTCCTGTAGCCCCCTTTAAGTACTGAAAGGCTGCTATAAGGTCTCCCCAGAGCCTTCTCTTCTCCAGGCTGAACAACCCCAACTCTCTCAGCCTGTCCTCACAGGGGAAGTGCTACAGCCCCCTGATCATCTTTGGCCTCCTCTGGACCTGCTCAAGCAGGTCCAAGTCCTTCTGATGCTGGGGGCCACGAAGCTGGACACAGCGCTCCAGGTGGGGTCTCACAAGAGTGGAGTAGAAGGGGAGAATCCCCTCCCTCGACCTGTTGGCCACCCTTCTCTTGGTGCAGCCCAGGACACAGTTGGCTTTCTGGGCTGTGAGTCCGCATTGCTGGCTCAGAGTCAGTTTTCCATCCAGTAACACCCCCAAGTCCTTCTTCTCAGGGCTGTTCTCCATTCACTCGTCACCCAGCCTGTATTTATGCTTAGGATTGCCTCGACCCATGTGCCTCGACCTCGCACTTGACCTTGATGAACTTCATGAGGTTTGCAGGGGCCCACCTCGCCAGCCTGTCCAGGTCCCTCTGGATGGCAGCCCTTTCTTCCAGTGTGTTGGCCACTCCACACAGCTTGGTGTCGCTGGCAAACTTGCCAAGGGTGCAATCAATCCCACTGTCCATGTTGCAACAACAACAAGTTCTTGTTGACGTTGGCACTGTATTCACAAATGGCAAGAGGCAATGGTTTTTATGAGCTGTCTAAATGAGAGACAGATGATAGAATAAAAATAGAGGCAAAGAGATTGTGCAATTTATTGCACAATTTTAATGACTGAGCTGGGAATAGAGGCTGAATCTCCTAATTTCCAGACCAGGGTGCTATTCATTATCATATCCACGTGGTCAGATCCAGCCCGGGCCTGGATTCATTCAGTGAAATGATTGCTTTTGGCCTGGGCAAAGTCTTTTTTGGTCACTGACTGGTCAGACAGACAGATGATCTCTGAGGCCCAGGAAGTCCTTTCACTTCAGAGTATTTAAGAAACATATAACCTGTCATGTGCATGTTGCTGTGTAAGCTGTCAGCAGGGTTTAAATATAGGAATTTTACTTTCATAGAAACAGGTTAGTTCAACCTAAACAGCCTCAGGGGCCAGGTTGGATGTTGGGAACTCACAATCTCTGTTTGCTCCTTTTCCCTTAAGTTGCCACATCACCTTGGCAAGTGTTGACCACGCTGCCTGTCATGGCCTGCCCCACAAAGACAAGAAGGCAATTTGGGAGTGGAGGGCTTTGCTCTCCTGTTGATCTCCTTGAGCACAGCTATTCACATTCTGACAGCAGACCCCACACTTTCTCGACAGAAGAGATGATGGGTTGGATAGAAGTGGGTCATGGTCTGCCAGTTGGTCCATACTGCATTAAGTTATAGAGGTAATTAATACAGCAGTAGATGGGCTTTCTTTTTCCCTTTCAGGACCCACTGTTCAGCATGAGAAAAGAGAATGTAATTGCTGAACCTATAGTAAATGTTGTCCTCCCCAATAGAGAGTTCATGTAAGTGTCTGAGTTTGCAGAGTGCAAATTCACTTTCTGGATGCTATTTCTTTAATAAGTCCTTGACTGGTGCTGAGCAAAGTATGTGCTCAGGACCTTTAAGATACATCACACACCATAAAAATTGGAGGTGTAACTACTTAATTTACAGCAAAAGACTGGTGTCCAATTCATAGAAAATAATAGATGTTATATAATATACCAAAACAAATGTTATTTTAGGAAGGAGCCCATTTTAAGACAACAGATGAGCTTTCCAGTCTGTTTTTGAGAGGCAGGCTGGTAAAATTGTCACATTCAATAATTCAAAATTTAGATTCTGTTTCTATTTCTTCTGAAAAATAAATCTGTAAAACATTTCAGATTGCTTTACTGCAAAAGAGTAGGGAGTGATGGCTGTCTGTCATTAAACTTAGGATTTTAAGGTTGGTAGCGCAAGATAAACAAAATGAATGACAGCCAATTGAAATAGCTGGTAATGAAGAGGATACTCTTGATTATCAATCCATTTCTTTTACTCTGGATTAGAATTCGAGAAACAGAGAAAGTGTTGATGTTTGTTTTTATTATGTAATAGATCTGACCTAGATAGTCAGCTTTGACTTCTTCAGACTGATACATGGCAGATTTCACACAGCTCATGGCATTGATTACTATGTCATCAGAAGTGTTCTGGGAAAAAAAAAATCTTTTTGATGTTTTTGTACACTTCAGTTTCACATGAAAGTTTATTTTATTTGAAACAGGATTTTGATTTGGGTGAAAGGGAGAGTGTTTATAAATTTCATGCATTCTCCCTCTTTCTTCTTCCATTTTCTCTTCTGTTTTATTTAAAATTCTGTGCAACTTTCCTGGAGTCCTAACTAGAGATAAATGTTTAAAAGCTTTTTACAGCATTTGATTTCAGCTGTTTTCTGACTGCTAGTTGGCCAAACCCAAGCTGCTACAGAGATGATGTAAATTGTCTTCATCACAATCTGTCATATTTGAGATTTTCTTTCTTTGATGATGACAACAAAATCCCCATTTGTTAAAACTATCTCAGCTTTTTATTCTGTAGAGGCCTTATTTTTGTTACTCTGTTAAGCTACTCATGCAGATATTGCTGTAATATTAAGAGACAATGGTGTATACAGGAAGAATGTAGCAGTACAACTTGTTATGTACAAAGCATGATAGGGGATTAAGTACCTTAACTATATTCTAGTTAGATGTGAGAAAGATGATGCAGTCCTTTCAGGATTGCAGAATGCAATGCAGGTTCAACTATGGCAGCTAACTTTTTCTCTAGTAATTAATATTTCTGGTTTGTTTTTGTTTTTTATTAGGTATTTCAAAGCAGAAACCTTCAAGCATTTTTTTTTAAAAAAATCTTGAACTTGTTGGTCTTTCTCTGTTATTCATTAGATGCTGGATCCATTGTCTTTGAGCAGTCCTGAAAACTCTGGCTCGGGAAGCTGTCCCTCACTTGACAGCCCTTTAGATGGGTAAAAATTACTTACATTTGTTATTTATCTTTATTAGATTGCATAATGTATCAGTTGTAACGTATAATAACTCTCCAGTGACAGCTATTACTGAATTTATTCCAGAAATTCTTCTGTAAGTTGTAGAACATTTATAAAATCTTATTGAAACTTACTCATGCACAGAAAATAGAAGTAGCTTGCTTTTTTAAAAATAATTTACATTTTAAACACAAAAACTTAGACTTCAGATACTATAGAAATGTACTGAAGTTTTTACTAAATTTTGCCAGTCTTACATATATGTGAAGTATATTCCGTGGCAGTGAGCTGCCCCATCAGATTTACATTTTTTAGGTACTGCTATATGATGTAAGCTTCCTTTTTCCAAGGTAGAGGGTACCCAGTTCAAGAACGAGGGTAGAATCATTTAAAGACTTCACCAGACAGTCCCCTCCTTTTCTTCACAATAACTGTCCATTCCTCTCCCCGTTGCAGACTTTCCACTTATTTTTCTTTGTTTAAACCTGTCAGTTAACAAGAGGCGGTGTGTACTGTGGTGGGTCTGGAGATTTGTTTTGATTGACCTGTTAGGAGATATATGTGTTTTGAGAGGGTCACTGTCCACAGTTTCTCAGCCACCAGGTAAGTCAAACAGAACCTACTCCTGTTTGGCTTATGGTTGGTCAGGCAAATAACCTTGATTCTGATGCTGTGCAGATGGGCTAATCATCTTATGTTGGGTCTTATGTTGTGCAGATTGGCTACTCGCTTATTTGGAACTGCTATACAAATAATACTGCTAATCAAATTTTTTTTTAATTGGTAGAAAGGTAGAAAGTTGGAAATCATTGCCTGTGGCAATTAATCAGAACTATAGTAGTCCATAGTACCACTTCATTTGAGAATATGTGATTTGAGGACACAAATACATTTGGTCAAGGAAATAAATTTTTTCGTTAAATATTGAGTCTCCATTTCACAAGCAAGAAAACAATAGACGTGAAAAGTATTCTGTGGTTGGAATATGATAGGTTATACACATACGGTGTTTAATGTAGCTTCATAGGATAGAAATTCTACCAAATTTCCAAATTTTTAGTTTTTTGTGGGGTAGGGGTGAGTGGAAGAAGGGGAAACAAAGCAGTCTTAATTCAACTTAGAATGTTTCTTCTTCAAAACTTCTTTTGCTTGTTTTTTATTTACTTCATTTGTCATCTCTACTTAGTTTGTTTTCCTTTTTTTTTTTTTTTATTCAAATATTTCCTACAAAGATGTAGGTTTTGTGTCTCCATTTAGCTTCTGTTACCCATTAGAGAAATTCTTACCAGAAAAAGGAGGACATTGTTTTGGTATGTTTATGGAAATATACTGTAATCGGTTGCTCTGGCAATCCCATCCATTCCTTTTGGTGGCTGGGAGTTACATACCAACTGTAGGTAAGAAACAATGTGATCATATAAGAACCAAAAAATTCTTCATCATTCTATAACTCAATAAAATTACTCTCTTAATCCTATGGCTTTCATGGAGAGAAGAGGAAATACTTTGAGAGGTTCTGCATTTCTTTGGTTAAATTTCCTCAAGAGTTTTTATAGGCTATATAAGAGATTTTGCCAGTCTATAAACTTTTGTGTTTAGCTATAAAGGTGTTAAACATGACAGTCTCCTTTGTGGCTTTATTTGTAATTCATGTTTTTACTAATATCATTGCTCATTAACACAATCTGTTGCTTTCTTACTATGTTAAGCTCAATAAGCAAGCTTTTCCATTGTTACTGATCTTGAATTATTATTGATACCTATTAGATTTGATTTTCAAAATTAGGTTCCACATAACAGGTGCAGGAACTTGTATAGCAATAAATTTTCATCAGTCATAAAGAATTGTGAGACAGTAAGATTAAACGTTTAAGTACTAGATTAACAGCAGTTTTTAGATGCTGTATATTTTTATATTTCCAGAGACAACTATCCCAGATCTCGGATGCCAAGAGCACAGAGCTATCCAGATAATCATCAGGAATTCTCAGGTAGGCAAAATCACTGGTCTCGTGGTTTAACCCCAGCCAGCAACCAAGCACCATGCAGCCACTTGCTCACTCCTCCCCCTTCCCAGCGGGATGGGAAGGAGAATCGGGGGGGGGGGGGAAATAAAACTCATGAGTTGAGATAAGAATGGTTTATTAACTAAGATAAAAGATAATAATAAAATAATAATAATAAAATAATTATATTTTAATAATGATAATGATGAAAAGGAATATAGGAAAGAGGAAAGAGGAAAAAAAACACAAGCGATGCACGATGCAATTGCTCACCACCCACTGCCTGATGCCTGAGCAGCAATCCACCCCCCAGCCAATTCCCCCGCCATTTCTATATTGAGCATATCCCTTTGGCTACTTCAGGTCAGCTGTCCTGGCCATGCTCACTCCCAGCTTCTTGTATACCTGCTTGCTGGCAGAGCATGGGAAACTGAAAAATCCTTAACTTACGGTAAGTGCTGCCTAGCAACAACTACAACATCAGTGTGTTACCAACATTATTCTTACACTAAACCCAAAACACAGCGCTGTACCAGCTCCTATGAAGAAAATTAACTCTATCCCAGCTGAAACCAGGACAACTGGACATACTAGTTTTCCAGAACTCTGGCTCTTGCTAATAAATAGGGCTTAGAAGGGAAGCTTACACTGAGAGGTATTATATTCCACAAACTTAATATGGTAGTAGAATACAAACCAATAAAATCCAATCCAAATGTACACAGTAAAAGATACAATGAAATATAAGATCTTACAAATGTTTTCTTCTAGAGCATTCTGTGTAACATCACTGTTTGTGTGTGTGGTATAACATATCTGCTTCTCTGAAAAAAAGAAATGATGCAGTGGATAGGGGCACACAACAGTTTGTTAAACTGGACTGTAATGTCCATCTCTAAGCTGGCACATAACCTTGGTTAATTTATTTAATGTTGGGGTGTTGTGGTTTAAGCTCAGTTGGCAGGTAAGCACCACACAGCCTCTTGCTCACTCCCCCACAGAGGGATGGGGGGTGAGAATCAGAAGGGTAAAAGTGAGAAAACTCATGAATTGAGATAAAGACAGTTTAATAGGTAAAGCAAAAGCTGCATGTGCAAGCAAAACAAAATGAGGAATTTACTCACTAGTTCCTGTCAGCAGGCAGATGTTTAGCCATTTCTAGGAAAGCAGGACTTCATCACACCTAACAGTTACCTGGGAAGACAGATGTCATAACTCTGAACATCCCCTCTTCCTCCTCCTTTCTCCCCACTTTTACTGCTGAGCATTAATGGTATGGGATGTTCCTTTGGTCATCTGTCCCAGCTGTGCCCCTTCCCAGCTTCTTGTGCGTCCCTAGCCTACTAGCTGGTGGAGCAGTGTGAGAATCAAACAAAGCCTTGATGCTGTGTTCAGCAATAACTAAAACATCCCTGTGTTATCAACACTGTTGGTCACAAATCCAAAACAGCACCATAGGAACTGTTACAAAGAAAATTAACTCTATCCCAGCCAGAATCAGTACATGGAGCCTTCATTTCCTCCTATGTGAAATGAGAATCACTTTGAAGTGCTCATGACTTCTGTAATTGAAAGCACTGCAAAGTGAAAGGATGAAGAACTACTGTGCTGTGCCCATAAATTAATGATCACCACTAATGTTGTTTTCATACAACGCTGGCTTGAATCCAAATTGTTGTGCTTGGTTCAGGATATGAAGTGCAATGGAATTGCTTTGAGGTGTGTCTCATGGACATGCCTTGCTACAGAATTTTGCTGTTGAAGAATAATTAAGCTTCCAGTGAATCTGGGGTGTTTTGCATTTTTTGGTCTATTATATACTTCAAGGCTTCTTTTTATTTTGTTTATGAAGCTTTATGCCGATTACTGTGTGATGGTGTGTTTTTTCTCTTAAAGATTCTAGAGTGTTTAACAGATTGCACCACTTCTAAATGAAAATAAAACTATGTATAAGAAGCATTTAGGTGGCAGTGATAAAATACCAAAAATGTTGGAAATGTCAGAAATTAGTTTGGTAATCTTCATCTATTTTACTTGCATTTGTTTAACACAGTTAGTTTTTCTAATAAGATGATCTTGCGTTATTTTTTTCTGGTCTTGCCCTGTGGGGTGCTCTGATATTTTAACAGTGGGATAGACAAGAATCATGAATTCCATATTCAACATTTATTGTCATAATTTGATGTGTAACAAAACCAGAATAGTATATAGAGTCAGCAAAAATGTCCAACTGACATAGTCTTTTCTCCTGCCGCATCCAGTGCCAGGCTTCTGTAGAGGAACATGTAGTATTCCTTCCTCGGAATATATTCCTGGTCATGTATGGCTTAAGGGTTCTGCAAATGCAAGATGCTCTTCTGTGTTTTGATGGATTTATTTTTTTTCCTTCCACAAATTCTTCCAGTCCCTATTTCAACTTGTATAAAGTTTTTCAATATAAATGGTATATTGTGACAAGAAGTTGTGCAACTTACTGTTTTATGAAGAAGGGTGCCCTTTGTGATTTTTTTTTTTTTTTTTTTTTTTTTTTTAAATAGGCCTCTTTGCTTCCTTTGAGCTGTGGCTTTTCTAGTCTAGAGGCCTACATTCTGTATGCAGAAGCGATTTTGTATCTTTGATCATCTTTGTACTTCTAAATCTTTTCCAGTTTTACTAAATCCTTGGAAATGGAGTAGACCAAAACTTTTTTTAGTGTATCTTAATGATTTATAGCATTTAATTTGCTGCTTAGCCAATACAGAGAGTTCAGCTGCTGCTTTATTGGAACTCTCTTATCACAATCCTTTACACTAGCCTACATTGAATTTCATCTGCTATTCTAACGTCCAGTCGCGTAGACTCTTAAGGGCTTTCTGTAATTATTCTGTTGGCTTTATTTCTCCAAGTGATTTTGTCACCTCACTATTTGTTGTTCTGTCCAGAGAATTAATGCATAATTAAACTGCATGAGTTGTAGCCCAGATTCCTGTGGAACTGTTTACCATTTACTCCCATCTTATGTACTTATCTTCTAACCAATTATTTATGCATGAGAGACTTTTCCCTTTATCTTATGAATACTTTTCTCCTTTAATAATTTTTAAAAGAGGACTTATTGGATGTGTTCTAGTAATTCATGCTGTGTTGACTCATTCATCAATTTTTCATATTTATGCATCTTTACATTTTATTCTTTGTAATAGTTTCTGACAATTTTCCTGGTGAACTGTAGGTTCCCAGAATTCCTCTAGAAACTATTTTTAGAACTCCAGTAATTAGGCATGCTGCAGTCCTCTGACACTCTTTTAAGCCAGGGGTTACAAACCACTTGAGCTATTGAATTCTTGATCCTTTGGAACTTTTGGCAGAATGTCTTCTCAGTTCTTGTGATTTGTTACATTTGTGGCTTTTGTTCTAGAATCTTTTATGCTCTGATGCTTCAATGTGAAGCATATTCTGTGATATGTTCCCCTATGTTTGTTTATAATAGCAAACATTAATTTAGTATATGCTTGTCACATTTTAAATTTTGAAATGTGTATTTTTATTTTCTAGTAGAGTATGATATCCCAATATTTGAGAAATTTGGAAAGGGGGGGACTTATCCCCGAAGATACCATATTTCATATCATCAACAAGACTACAATGATGGTAAGTGTGAATACTGCAAGAGTTCTACATTATTAGTCTGTTTTTCTCATGTTAAAAAGTGAAGAAGAAAATTTAGATTGTAGTATCTTAATGAGTTAAAATATTAAAGAAGATGAAAGCTTAACTTCTTTCCCCAAACTCACTTGCTAAACTTCTAATGATTGATAGAGCTGCTGAGCAGTCTTACCAGAATTCATGACTCATATGCATGGCTATGAAAATATTTTTTTATCTTTGGCCATGCATGCGTCATCCAGTGTAAGCTTTTGACCTTTGTGACCCTTTTCTATCCAAGGTGGGTATGTCAGTTAGTTTGTCATTTCTTGTTTTGCTTTAAAAAACCCAAACACAGTGGAGTTCCTTATTAACAGTTTCCCATAAAAGAGTAAATAAAATTGAAGAGCAGTGATTTAAACTGGCAATTAACAATTAGCTGGTGAAATCAATTGTTGGAATGCAAGACAACACCTGCTGATGTGGTGACAAAACTGATTTGGACAGTAATAACACTGATGTAAATTTAACACATGTTAAATTTCCCAAGGAAGGAAAGAGGAGCAGCTGAAGGATTGTCTAACTTGAGGGTGTGTCAAGCACTAGTTCAGAAGTGTTAAGAAGAAACTTTTCCAAAGACCAGATGGTTTCATTTGCAGTATGGAACGAGCACAGCAATAAATGGAATTCTGTTACAGAAATCACAGAAATACCAAATTGAAGGGCTGCAAGGCAGTTTCGGTCCAGACCCTTGCTCTAAGGCAGTATTAAAGAGGCAAAGATCTGTCACACTGACTTTTAAGTAACCTGTAAATTGACTTTAAAAGAAGAGCTACTCATTTTCTTTATGTAACTAACTTCAAAGATAGCTTATCTTGTAACTTACCTTTCTCTGTCTTCTAAATCATTTTTCTTGCAAATGAAACTAGTAACTAGTTACTCCATTTTAACACAGTGAAAAATTGGTCACTGCCCGTATATAACACTGCATCACGCACACATCTGTTTTCTGTCCTTAGTTTTCTTCTTTCAAGCCATAAGTCTTACCTCAGACACTTTTTCAGGCCTCTTTTTCTTTTTTTTTTTTTTTTTTTTTCTTTCTGGCCTCTTCTTCATTCTTGTAGTGGCCGAAACTCGATAGAGTACTCTAGCTGAAGGTTTTCTCATGGCCGCTTTATGTATAACATAGGATATAACCATAACTTGGTATGTAACAGTAATGTTAATACGTTTCAGAATGACACTTTACTTTTTTTCATAGTCACCATACTGACTGCTGTTCAGTCCGCAGTCTATTATAGTTCCTATATCCTTTTCTACATGACCTTTAGCCAACCAATTACTTTACCCTTTGTGGTTTCTGCATTTTATTTCTCTTTAAGTACGTATGTTGTACTTCCTTACTGAATTTCAGTTTGTTGATTTCTGAATCATCTCCAACTTACTAATATCATTGTGAATTTTGATTTTTATCTTTAAATGGAATTCCAGCCACGTTTAACTTGATGTCATCTGCAATATTTCAGTGTATTATGTTCTATCATATATACATCATGAGTTAAAATAGTGTATGGAAGTGGACTGCAGGTAAGCTGCTCTGGGTGTCCACTTAAATTATCCTCCACTTTGATGAGAAATCACTGATAACTGCTCTGAATCTGTCTTGGGCATACTCTATGTAGTAAATGGGTCTACGCAACACTTCACTAGTTACCTTAAGAGAATGTCCTGATGAAATGGGGAAATTGAATAAGCTACATGTGACAAACCAATTATGACTGGTTTATAACCTTATTATCTTCTGTGGTTTATAAAACGGCTTAATAATTTGTTTGCATATCTTTCTTGGAATTTAAATTGGTCAGACTAGTATATAAATCTGAGTTCACTTTTTCAAAGATTTTTTTCTCTGCCTTCTTCAGTCCCCTGGGTACTACTCCTCTAGTATAATACCTAATGAATCAGAGACTCCTTCAGCTATTTCTGAGTTCTGTAGAATGAAAATTCATCAAGCTATGCTGACCTAAAAATGTTCATCTTATCTAAATATATTAACATGAATTGTGTTAGTCATCTGGTTGTAATTAACCTGTTTGAAAATCAGTGCCCTTTTTTTTAATTCTAATGCTGTAAGCATCTCTGAATTATGCATTGCTTGTGGTTTTTTTTTTTTTAATTTTTTTTTTTAAATATATTTTTTTGTGGTCTTCCTGTTGCTCCATGTGTAGGTATTTATCTGCATTTAGTTCTTATTAGTTTACAGGGTGAAGATGCCAGCCTGGGCACCACTGGAATATAAACATATCTCTTACTGCCCTATTTATCAGGAATTTGGTATTTACACCTTAATAGAGCAATAAAAGTAGAGGCAGGGCATTTTCCTTTCTCCTCTCACAGCCCTCTAGGTTTCTGAAGCATGTTGATTACATTTCAGAACACTTCCAGAATTTGGTCCCAATTTTGGTCACTTAAATATATAATAAGATTCAGTCTAATCCTTACATACATCTGTGATGAATGTTTGTTTTCTCCTAGGTGGAAAGTTAAACTAGTAAATTTCATGATCATTACATCCTATCATACACTGGGGAAGATTTGAATTGCATTATGTGGAATTCATAAAGTATTTGCATATGCACATTGCATAGCAGTATTTTTTGTAGTGTAACATTAATATTCTTTGCCTATCGTTGAAGGTCGTAAAACTTTTCCAAGAGCCAGAAGGACTCAGGGGAACAGCTTCCGATCACCAGTTAGTTTCAGTCCCACTGATCACTCACTGAGCACCAGTAGTGGAAGCAGCGTCTTTACACCAGAATATGAAGATAACCGAATGAGGAGGAGGGGAAGTGACATAGACAATCCTACCTTGTCAGTCATGGACATCAGCCCACCCAGTCGCTGTAAGTTAAGGCATTTTTTGAACTCCACTGTAAAACTCTTAACTTTCAAGTATATCATAAAACTAAGTGTGTCATCAAAATACATGCAACTGAATAATATGTTTTTATGTCTCTAATAGGAAAAAGGCAAGACTGTGTGCTCGTTTTTTTTCACTGTTTACTGTGCCAACCTTCATGTAGATTTTCACATGGAATTTGATCTGTGATAACAAAACACTGTAAAAATATTTTTGATGATTTGTTAACACTCTTGAGGACCAAGAGTTATGTAGGTTGCAGTTACTATTTGTTTTTGAAGATGTTGGTCAAGTTTTTTGATAAATTGTAGACTTTAAGTGGTACTGCTTTATATCTGTGCTGGCCTTTCAGGAGCAAATATACTTTACGATGACTTCAGTAGCTGGTACATTTTAATCATGACTCGATTTTTTAAAAAAATGTTACTAAGTTTAACATGCTTTTTCTGTTTTTCAGATTAGCTGTTGCTAGTTGTTTTATGTCTATCTACCACAAATTATTTTGTGACTAAATACAAGTAGCTCATGTTTTCCATCTTACAGGAAGCTTTATTGCTTTGTAACTTATGTGGGGAGGTTTAGGACACACAGTGTCTGTTGTTGAAAAAAGTAGTCGTTTAAAAATTATTTTCTGTGTATTCCAGTTTTTCTCGATCAGCTGAATAACAAGCTCATTTGAAAACCAAAACATACTTATATTTTCAGCACCACGAGCTCCAACTAACTGGAGACTTGGTAAACTGCTGGGTCAAGGTGCATTTGGCAGAGTGTATCTGTGTTACGATGCTGATACTGGAAGAGAACTGGCTGTTAAACAAGTTCAGTTTGATCCTGATAGTCCAGAAACCAGCAAGGTAAGTGATACCAAAGAGACAGTTTGTAAAGGGCTTCTGCTGAAGTGATGTGTTCTAGACTACACTGACGTTCCTTTCCTTGAGCAGGATGATGTTTTAAAACATGTTGTGTTCTCATGTCCTTGTTAGGAATCCTGTTTTGTTAGTCCCTCAGAGAGTGTTTACTTACCTGATTTTAGTGTTACATCCCATTTTTTAAATTTTCAGACATATCCTTATGCAGTGAGCATACATAACTTAATTTGGTGTAGTCTCAGACTCTAAAATTAAACAATCCATTATGAAGTGTGCTCTGAAATAGATAATTATTTATACTTATAGGAATTAGAACAAGTTCCATTTATAAACAGAAAAATCTGTAGTAATTTAAGTGTTCCTGAAAATTAATTCTTGAGGATACTTTGGCTATGGAAGACAGTTTGAGATTCCTATCTTTTTTTATCTTTTAGAGGGATTTGCTTTTGGTTTTGGATATGAGGGCTAGCAGCTGTTACTGTATTTCTCTCTGAGGAGCAAAAGTTTCATTGTCAGTTTATTGTCTCTCTGAAATTTAATTTGTTCTCCTTTAAGTACTGGGCACTTGAGGAGAGAAACTATTTAATAGTAGCACCAATCTTCTATTTATTTTTTTCCAAAACCATACTTGCTGCTTTTTACAGGATGGAAAAAGAATTATTACTTTTCCTGCATTAGGACTGCGTTCTGCACTGTGGGGAGCAAGGCCGGGGAAACAATGGGTGTAAGCATGATTGCAGAATTGAGTGGCTACCAGTCGTAGTTGCTGCTACTAGTGATGTAGGATCAAGGAAAAAAAGCCAAGAATCATTTGTGCTGTAGATTTCTAGTGTAGTTGTTGCTACTTTAAAATGTAACAGAACAACTGATTATGCTTTGGAAATGTTAAATATAAAATACTCTCTGCTGTAAATATAAAATAGTCTCTCCTGTAGCAACAGTTTTGTGACCTCACTTGCCATAACATTTTGTCATGTGTGCCTCTCGATGTCAAAAAATCTGTTTTCCTTCTAACCTCAGAAGTGCAAGGGTATCAGTAATAGTCTGTGGTGGATAAGAAGTAAGTTTTGATGAAAGATTTCTAGGTGAAATTTGGAATCCAGTCAAGTTTGACTTCGTGTGTTAATATTTTTCCAGCATCTTACTGTACAGTCTATCTCAAAATATCTTACTAAAAATTTTGCAAACAGGAAGTATTTCAGATAGCTCTAGAGAAAGCACCATATGTGTTAATGTTTTCCTTTGTTGTATTTCATTATTACAATATTAAGTGGTCCTCAAGGGCATTTTTAAAGTATAGTCTGTCATCCTGAAAAGTTAAGAATTCATGCTAATTATCCCACTAGAAAGATTTATTTATTTATTTATCAGTTGGAGGCTGGTGATATGCTGCATAATGATCACCGACTTGTGATCTCTGCTGTGCTCTGAAACAAACATAACTTCAAAATAAGAGAAACAATGAAATAACAGCAAAATTGTCCCAAAGTCAATTTATAGAAAAGCCATAGTTTTTTTTTTTTTACTTCCCTCAATGTAATGGTGATATTTTCTTGTTATAAAATACATAAACTTTACAAAAGCTACAAGAGTATTTTGTTACATAGTTTGCATAACTCTTCAATATGTACATACTGACCTGCTTTAAAAAAATCCAAATCCGAAACATTATTATTACCTCATCAAGCATGGTAGATCTTGCCTGTTTCTTCCTTCTAGGAAGTAAATGCACTTGAATGTGAGATTCAGTTGCTGAAAAACCTGCTGCATGAAAGAATTGTTCAGTATTACGGCTTCTTGAGAGATCCACCAGAAAGAACACTCTCTATATTCATGGAATATATGCCTGGGGTAAGCAAGAAGGCCAGTCCACTTCATCCATCGTTTCTACACAATGTGTGACGAGCACTCACGTAGACAGCTTCTGCAGAAGTTCACACAGATATTAAGGAAATGTCCAAGTTAAAAACAATATCCAAAGACGGGTACTGACAAGTGCTTACAGCAGTCTATCTTCTCCATTATTTGTTTGGGTTTTCAGAATTCCACAGTGGTTTGTAGAAAAATTCTTTGTGTTTGATTTTGGCATAAGAAGTGCCCAGCAATGTCTTTGAAAAGACAATATTATCATTAATAAACTCTTGAATCTTCCTGAATTTCAATGTTTTTTTGCTGCGCTTCAGCTTGTGCTGTTTTCTAGACATAATCTCAAGTGCTCAATTATTTCAGGAAAACAAAAAGTAGCTTGGTGCTTGTTTTTTGTGTGGCACCTAGGTATATGCTGAACTGTTCTTCTACTGTTTTGTTAAGAAATATTATAAGATCAGAAAACTGTAGATTTTCATTTTCTCACCAAGTGGGGTCAGCAAAGCTAAATAAAATGTGCTTGTATAAAAACATAGGCTCTGTATTTCTGAATAATTACAGCATTCTACTTTACTGAGCAGTGTGTGAGGGTTTTTGTGGTGGTGGTGCTGGGTTTTTTGTTTGTTTCCTTGTTTTTCTAGGTGAATTCTGGACTTTTTTTTGTGGAGCTTCTTGAATTTTTCTGATATTTAGAGGATAGTGTCACAGAAGTAACCTTAGCAGTTTGTATGACAAAGTCAGGTTACAAAAAATAGTTACAAATTCTTGTTTTAATGTTATTTTAAGTCAAGACTTGCTTACCTCTTAATTTTTACATAAAGCACCATTCTCCAGCATGTGGTGTTTTTTTCTTGACTACCTTTTTTCTTCCCAAGTATAAACTAACTAGGGTGAAAGGTATGTGTTTTATCACCATTTACCCATCACAAAAGCTGAGAGTGGTGTTTGAATGAAAGTACTGCTGTTCTCTTTTTCGGTACATCACGCTGCAACTAGTCAACTGCTTGACAGTTTTAAAGTTAATAGCTTAACATTTCAGCATGTCATTTCTCTGTCCAGCTTATTTCTTGTCAAAGTTTGTATTTTTCTCAGTGGAGGTAAAACTATATCTGTGCTTTTAAGTTGATCTAGAGGAGTATTGCAACTTTAAATGTGTACATTTCTGGCATAAATTTCATTGAAGTTCAACTGTAGCATTAGCCTACTTGTGATTCTAGAAGTGTTAGTGTTTTATACTTCTTGTTTGCCATAGGGTTCCATCAAAGACCAACTGAAATCATATGGAGCACTCACAGAGAATGTGACTCGTAAATATACGCGACAGATTTTGGAAGGAGTTCACTATTTGCACAGTAATATGATTGTCCATCGAGATATTAAAGGTAATGATAGTTCTGTGCACAGTTTAGTGCTCTTTACTACAGATTATTTTCCAGTCCTTTGTGAAGCACTAAAATGTAAGATTAAAATGCCAAAATACTGACTTAAAATCAATGAGATTTCTTTCCATCACTTATTCCTGTCACTGTTGTAACTTGAGGGGGAAAAAAAATAAGCATCTTTGATGTTCTGGCAGACTTGCAACAATGTTTCTGTAGTCTCTGTCTGAAAAAAAATCATGATAAATTTATCTCGTTTTTATCTTAGTATTAATAGTTTTGAATATATCAAAGGATGATGTCATTACAAATAGACAGAATGTGGAGAGAAAAGCATCGTGACTCGAAAGGTTATTTTTACAGTTTTATTTCATCAGTTATGTAGAGACTACCCAGGACTTCACTGGTACAAGAAATGACTGGCAGAGGTGACTTGCCTGATCGAATGACTCTGACTTCTTCCATTTTACTGCCAGGAAACCTGTGGAAACAGGCGTAGTTACTTTTTTGCAGATAGATCACTGGTGGCTTGCAAGTGCTGCATAAGCAAGTTATGAATATGTAGGAAGATGGTGATATGCAAAATAGATGTATTGAACACAATGCTGTTGTATTCCCTAAAACTTTTACAATTTTCCTGTCGCTTTGTATCAATAGCGTGTTGTTCCAAAAAAGGTTGAGCTATCACAGTCAATTTGTACATGCTTATGCAGATAAGTGTTTTGAACAAATCTCTAACACAGTTTGAGATTTTGCTTTAAAGTCTCTTTTGCTTTTGGTCTTTAAAGACTTTTTCAGTTGTTTGGAAACTTCTTTCCTGTTTCTTTTTAGTTCTCTTGTACAGCACATTCCTTATTTTGTCAGGAAGGCTTTACAAAGTGTCTGGCACTTCCTGGAAAAGACCTAGGATGCAAACCTGTTTGTACAATTCATTATTTTCTAAGCCTCAGAATAGAACAGTAGGAATGAGCAGAGAGTAAATTCTCTGGCTTGAAATACTAGGCTGATCTTTCATTGTACCACTGAATCCAAACAGAGTTCTGTTATCCATTTTCCACACCAAAATGTTAATAGGCCTTTCATGAATGTAACACTGTGTTCCTTTCCTTCCAGGAGCAAATATTCTGCGAGATTCAGCAGGCAACGTGAAGCTCGGTGACTTTGGTGCCAGCAAACGACTGCAGACTATCTGTCTCTCTGGTACAGGAATGAAGTCTGTCACAGGAACTCCATACTGGATGAGTCCAGAAGTTATTAGTGGAGAAGGGTACGGCAGAAAAGCAGACATCTGGTATGTTAAAAAAAAAAATCTTCATTTCAGAATGGGCTCTGTTTCAACAGAGAATGTAGGTGTTTGTTATCTGAAGTTGGAGTTTCATTCTGGGGCTTATGCTGAAGAACGTGGCACATGTGAGCACTGACAGTCATATTTGGACTGAAATTTGGGAATTTTTCATTTGGCAGTTCCACAGCCCATTGATTTAGGGATCTTAAGAGAATCCTTTGAACCAAACTTGGGTGAAGTTAAGATTACCAGACTCTTTGTAAATCCTGGAGAGGTACTGGATGAAAGCAACATGTGAAGCTTTGAAGCATCAGTTAAGTCAATGTCCTGAAATGAAACTCTATCACTGAAATACCTTTGATGCAAGGCAGAAAATGAAATGCTGTCCTTTAAAGATGAGCACATAAGAATTAACTAACCAGATTTAAATGGGAAGTATCAAAAAATCACTTGGTTTATTTAATATTTGAGATTTAAGGGGGAAAGGTAATTTTCAAAAATAAATGTTTGTGATACATTGTGTAATATGACATAGCCTAACATAGCTCCAGCCCAATGGACAGATGATTTTAGCAGTTAGACTCCTTGCACTGCAGGTGATCTCTAAACACACAAAATAATGGGTAGGCAACGGTAGATATGCAGGAGTAGTAACACTTTGTGTATTTAAAAAGGAACTATATTATATCCAACCTATGGCCATGCTTTTAATGTCAGAGAAATTAATTTAGCCTACTTCAGATCACTTAGTAATTATTCAAGCTATACTTGAATAATAGAACAACCTTACAGATTTCAGGCAGTTAACTTGTTCAACTTTCAAGTATTTGTACCAAGGTTAATATATATTTTTTTGGAGAAAATTCTGGTTAAAACTAAGAAAAAGTACTGAAGCTGGACTTGTGTCATTCAGTAAATCCTTATTGTGTAAAGAAACGTACCTTGTCTAACCATAAAACTTCTTGTAGGCATCTTGAAAAAACATAAAACTTATTGAAAATTAGAAAATTATTTCAGCCTCTCCATTTTGCAGTATCATTCACTTGTTATTGGAAGAATGCTGATCTTGCAGGACATACGGAACAAAGTTTTTGTGGCCATATGCCTGCCCTTCTGCCCTCCTAAATCCTTTAAACTTAAGCTTTGTATAGAAAGATTGTTTAGGATCTTAAAATTTTGTTTGGCAATCCAAGTATATTTTTAGTGTCCTTACCTAAAAGAGGAAGATACCACTGCAGAATGGTTTTAAACTTCCATGTCATGTTTGTGCATTATTCATTGGTGGTAACGTGCATTTCTGATGAGCTAGCAAAATACACAGTATAGACTGACTTAAAGCATTTCTGTTGCTTTGCATTTCTGTTAGGCCTTAATGAATGAGAAAGCTTTTGCATGCATTCAAATCCTGCAGGTATCTGAAGAGCTTGGGTACAAGGGTTGTGCAGCGCTCATGGCCTGTATCAGCCTGCTGAGCACTGAACAGCAGCAGTGCCTTAATGCAGTTGGTATCGCCTACAGAAATATCTAATTGTTTCTTCACTGAGGTAGTCACTTTTGGCCCAGTGAAGTAATAAAGTGAAGGTGTAGGTAGTGACTTATGTAACTTGGAGATAAAGAGTATAGCTGTACATGCGATTTTTGTACCGTTGAAGTTGCTCTCTAGAGTTAAGTGGATGCTATTTATTTGTGGTATTTTAGTATCTCTCTGCTTGTTCCTGGAAGGGCATGACTCTGTTGTAACCTGCTGTTTCACTTCTGCCTCTGTTTCAGGAGCGTAGGTTGTACAGTGGTAGAAATGCTCACGGAGAAGCCCCCGTGGGCAGAGTTCGAAGCAATGGCAGCCATCTTTAAAATTGCCACTCAGCCAACCAACCCCCAGCTACCACCTCATGTCTCTGACCATGCTCGGGATTTCTTGAAACGGATTTTTATCGAGGCCAAGCTGCGACCGTTTGCAGATGAACTGCTAAGACACACGTTTGCACACTATCACTAACAGCCTGCCTCAACTCAGCTTGCATCTACTGCATTTATTTTCTATTTGACTGCACTTTTATTTTTATTTTTTACAAAAAAAAGGAGAAAAAGACAAGAGAGAGAATATTCTCTTGAATCTTTGTTTCACTTAGATTGTAAACAATCTAAATTTTGTATCTAAAATGAGAATCTTCTCTCCCCCACTCCCACCAGGACTAGAACTTTTTGTTTCTATAATGTACTGATGTGGTTCCTGTAGATAAAGCACTTTAGTACATATTTGTTCCTTATTTAAAGTGGAAAAAAAAAAAAAAAAGACAAATGCTTGGACAGTCAGGAACTGTGTGACTTTTTCTGACACCGCTGACTGACTCAGGGTGCAAGGAAAAACAGACATGCAGCTAAAAGACAAGACGGTTACTTCTCTGTGATTCTTTATATTGTAGGTACTTGTGGCAGAGAGTTCTAAGTTCTTACTATATTTTAGCATTTTAATCAGTTTCTGGATTTTATGGTTTAAGCTGGAACACACAATTCTGAGAGTTAATGATAAAGCTGGAAGAACTTAGAACTCTTTGTACAGCAGCGTGTCTAACCGGTACTTCTATGTGACCAAAAGAAAACAACAAAAAAGAACTCAACACTGATGTACTAGTTAGAGATTTTGGTGTAGAACTGTTGTATTATCTTAATAGGAAAACAATTACAGGTAAACAGATTATGGACCCACACTCCTAGGAATACTATACTGCAAGGGGAAAATTTCTGTAATAGACAAGGGTCAGCTGTTGGATGTAAATAGTTAGGAGAATGCCTCCTGCTGTATCTGCCAAAGAGAACCTCTGTTGCATAAGCTTGGAGGGAGACGGTTATCTTAGATTAAAAAAAATAGTGACATTGAGAGTCAACTCTCCTCCACAATCCCATGAATGCTTGGAGGGGGGGAAGGGAAGTGACTAATCCTTGTGCAGTATATGAGTTACTTAATTCGGAATGAGCTATAAGAAATAGTGTTTTCAAAGCTGTCAAGAGGCGCTAGGATGGAATGTATGTCAACATCAAGTGCCTGAATAATATAAAATACTTCCCATTATGCATTAAAAAAGCCTGTTTTAGTAACACAGTTCAGTCATCTAGGATGTGTTGAAAATTCCTGAAATAAAGTTAAACATCTTTTAACACCAGGAGTAAGTCGCTGAGAAGGATAGAACTCCAGTTACATTTTTAATAAGGTAGCAATGATAAATCCACATGAAGAAGGCGGCACAGCACAAAAGATTGTACGAAGTATAGGCCAAAAGTGCAAAGAGACCCAGCAATTAAATAACATGAGCATGATTACTCCAGCCTGATAATTCAGAAGATTGGTGTTTGTCAGATTTCCAACTGTCATAAAATGTACACTAATCACTTTTTCCATTTCTGAAAGAGTATAATAAAAGAACAAAAGTAAAACTCTGAAATACTGCTTCTCAATTGAGAAGTCCAGGTACTGATCAGGTGTAGTGAATAACTGACTCCTCACAACAGAGAAGTCAAACTCTCATATTTTTGTAGAAGAACACAACATAAATAATTTAAAAGGGCATTTGGATATAAACTACTGGACTACAGAACTGAAATAATGTATACTGGTTTGGATGATTCATTAATGCTTGCTATTGTTTTGTAAAGGCAGAGCGGGCTGGTACTGTGAACCTTGTCCACTCTGACAAGGCTCTACCCCTTTTGCATCTTTAGAGGACTATCAGAATTATGAAGTGCATGGAGATAGACCAATAAGCTTACCCATTCCCATGGTAGTTCACTCATGAGATTTCTGAACTTATTCTGTTTTCAAGTTTTATACCAGAGCATAAGCAGGAGTATGGATCTATCTTAATCACTTTACCTGTAGTGGAGTAAGAATTTTTTTTTTGAATTTTTTTTTTTTTTTTTTGAAACGGTCTCTCCTGAGACAGAGTGGTGGCTTCTTTGGTTTATGTGAGGATTTTACCCAGCTTATAATTTTCTCAGTCAGGGTACACAACTGTGCATGGTTTTCTGAGCATGGGAAGAACTAGTCAGACCAGGGAAAGTTAGAAGGCTGAAAGGGAAGTCAGCTTGCTTCTCTGTCACTAGATAAAAGCTATGAAAGCAGCCTTTAAGAAGAATTGATGTGTACTCTGCTGTAAAGGATCTTTGCTTTATAAGCAAAATTTAGTGACAGCAGGGATGGGAAGTTTAATGTAGAGCCTAATAGTTTATGTAGGTAATTTAAAGATCATATAATTGAAATGATTGATTTCAAACAGATTAAGAAGGTACTAAAACCAAGGTGAAAATGTATATAAAAATCAGTAGTGGACAGTGATATATGAAAAGGTAAGGAAATTTTATATTACCAAAAAAGGACATTAAAGGGAAAATGTAACCAGGTTTATCTGTAGCGTTCGTAACATTTAAATATACTATCCTAAAAAGAAACTGCACTCTCTGAAGCTTGAAAATTTTCAGAATCTAGTTTTCTTATAATGTGTCCTTTTTGTGAGACAGTGCTGGCTCATGTATATTGCAATATCACTTCCTCATTGTGATTTTTAATTACTGAATAATTTGCTGCTTTTATGCCTTTTCTAAAGATGGCATTCAGTCATGACAACAGTAAGCATTTTGGAGCCAGGAAAAAAAGAATTTTCAGAATGCTTTTTCCTTAATTTCCTTGACATACTAGAAGGCTGCCAGTGTAAGTATGGTGCTTCATAAATGAAGAGGACATTTGCCAGTGGTTCTAGTAAAATTTTATGAATTTAACCAAGATCAGTCTTGAGCTGGTTTTTTTTTTTTTTCACCCTATGGAGAATTTGTCCACTGACTTAAGCAACTTACAGTAAATTAGGTAATTATTAATGTAAATTTTCGAGCTAGAAATAATTCTGAATCTAAATCAGACTTTTACCAAAAGGTTAGCTAATATTTATCCCCTACTGGGGTAATGTAGTAAAACAAGCTGCATTATATAATGTAGTAGGTCTGTATACAATGTCTGTAAGACACTTACATTGACTACTAGCGTGATGCTGAACAAACCCTAGTTCTAGAACTTGAGAGGGCGCATGGAATTGCATACTTAAAACTCCATTGGAGGAGGGTGGCAGAGATAAGATCCTTGCTCACAACTTCTGATATTTTACTAACAAAGATACCAGCATTTCAGAATCATAAATTGCTCTTAACTGTTCAATCCAATTACTAGAAAATGCCAGTGAAAACAATACTGTTTTGATTTTCTCTAAATGCCACGATGAAGCTGTGCTCTCAAGAAATATGGGTCGAGGTTCACAGTGAGTGTGTGTTTTCAAAGGATTTACCTACTAATGAATTTTATTATTCTGTTTGTTGCACGTATTAACTAACAAAAGTCAAGCTACTTCTGTAGTTTGAAAGGTGTAACTAACAGACCTGTTAGAGCACGACTGAAAGTTTCAGTTGTTAGAGCACGTTGTTTATTTTTAATTTGGGTGATAGAAATATTCATGCAAAAATTTAAAAAGGTATGGATCTAATAACTGCAAAGTTAAATCTACATAGACTTTTTTCTTGACAGTTTAAATATAGTCTTAAAATTTTAATTTGATTTGCAATTTGATTTGTAGCTAAACCGTCCTTTCAGTATAACAAAATTAGAAGTTGTTTTTTTAGCTAGTGCCATTTTATCTGTATGCCTTAATTTTGTTCGTATTTGAACACCATATTGAAATACATCATACAGTTCCATGTCACCAAAAGAGTCTTAGAGTGTGGGTTTTTTCAAAGTGCCCAAACCAGAATTCGCCCAACTGCATTGAAAAGTGTATGTTAGTTATAATCTGCTGCAGACATTTGAATTGAGATTTTTAAAAAGTGGGGTTTAGAGCACTTCCAGAAGGCTTCCTGTGCTAATAAGGTTTTGTATTTGCATTTTGGAGATCACACGCTGATGTGCATACCAGGAAAAGGACTTTTCTGCACTCACAGAAATACTACTAGAGTTGAGATTTAGCTTCCTAGCTCTGGGTGCTCAACTCTGGGTTTACTGTAGAGACTTCAGCAGAGTTCTGAATGGACTTGAAATTATAGTTGGTACATATGTAAACTTGGTACTGTATTAAAAGCTGTTTACTTCCAGTACACAGGAATATGATGTGTCTAAGAAAATCAGTAGATTTCTCAGTGAATCATGCCCATTAAATGCTTTCCTGTGCCTTTTGGATAATCCTAATCCTGCTGTTGTCTTGACTGAAAGCCCCGTAGCACCTGTAGGTACAGCACAGTACAGCAAGCCATTCTTTTGGAAAATACAGAGCAATGTCTAACTGCAGCTTCAGAGATTTGAGCAAATTGGTCAGATCTACCATTATTTATAACCAATTGCTTACTTTTTTCATCTTGAAAGTCTTTGTCACGCATATAGAAAAGCATTAGTTGTGTGCTTGAATGTAAGTCCCTATGGTGTTTCTGGAAAAGCAAAAGTATTACCAACCAGTATCATTTTTTTCTTGCTGGTAACTTGCTGTCCTGCATTAATGACAAGTCTGCAGTGTAAAATCACATACACTTACCAAAGCTTTTCTATCCCCATATACATATAGCCAAAACTGATGTTTCATGGATTAGTACTGTTACTTATAGATATCTATATCTCCATCAGTAAGCTATTGCTAACTGAATAAAGCAGGTACTAGTAAAAAGTGGTAGACACTGCCCATATTTAAGAGATTTGGGTATTTATAGTTGCTGTTTTGATGTGCAAAATTCATGCCAGCATTAAAATGAAGAGTTTGCGTTGCAAAACTCTAACAATCTTATTGTTGTCGTTCTAAAATGAATGCATAGGCTTGGTGACTAAACCTGGTGACTTTTATAGCCAGGTTTGAGCTTTGGGACATTTAAGGAATGCCATGAAGATAAGCAGATTTATGATCTGAACTGCTCTATGCACCGTAGTGAGAACATTTCAAAGCTGAGTCCGCTTGATGTGGCAGCTAAATGTCACCCACAGTTACAGGGGTGTCGATGCTGCCTTCAGGAGGAGCCACAAACACACACCAAAGGGAGCAGTCAGAATTGCTACCAGCCCGGGGTTTCTGAATCAAAATCCTTGATGAGAAACAAAGGAGCTCCTTTCTCTTTTTATTTACCCCACTTAGCCTGCACGGTTTGTTGTTCTTTCCAGCTGGCATAACTTAAATACTGCATAGGTGGTGGCCACTGATAGCTCCTGAATAAGGTGCGAGTTCATGTACAGCTTTATACCAGGGCCCTGTCACTTGAACCCAGGACGCTGCAGCTTCCCACTTGCTGGAGCAACCCTTGGGTTTTCTCTAGCAATACATACATATACGTATTTGAGGGTTAGAAGAGATGGAGGAAATGAGGTTTTTTTATGTTTCAAAGCACTGATGCTAGCAGTCACGCTTTGGCTAAGTCTTAGTTTTCATAAATTTATTTTAAAAGAGGAACTGGATTAAAGCACATTAAAATTGTATCTCATGGTTCGGCCCTTACGTTGAGTCCACTGATGAGGGTTGGAAGTCAGGGTCTGTTGTGGAGAGATAAGGAAAAGGATACTCGAACTCCAGAGTGGATATTCATAGGAAATATTTCAGAGGTTTGTCATGTCTTTTACCCCAAAACTAGATGATCCTTTTCCCCAGAGGTTATATAACGTGGATTTAAAAACAAGGATTGCATTTTCTTTTCTGAGCAGGCATTAGATTGTCAGTTCCCTAGTGTTTCTTGTTAATACCAGTCAAAAAAGGGTGTCATCCTAAAATTGGAGTGGTTTATTAAAGCATAGTGTCTGTCATCTCAGACCTCGCAGGAGTCGTATAATGGAGTATCACTGTAAATACATGGAGGAGACTTAGATGAATTGGAATGTAGGCTTTTAGTTTTCATGAAGCTATGAATAAAAATTTGTAAATTTACTCAATCTAATGTACATTTTTATGTAGCCATTAAATTCTCTATTTAATCTATCAGTTTCTCACTGTAAATGTTTTTACTCTCAGTTGAATGCTGGGCACAGTTTGTAATGTATGTACACAAAGGTGTTTTTTTCTATCAACGTTGACTTTTTTGCACATTTTTGGAAATATTTAATTTGTACACTGATTTAATACTCTGACCAATTGTTGATGGGTGTATGAGAATCACGTGTGTGTGCAATGTACTACTGTCTGGATGTATGGGGTTTTTTATTACTTTTGAGATGTTGCTACCAGTAACTGCACTGCTGTTGCTGCTTTACATGGAATATCTTGTGTATAAAAAAAAAAAAAAAAAGAAAAACAATTAAAAAATTAGCCTATGGTTATCTTGGTTGAGGAACTCAGGAGTTGAGCATTGCTTACTAGTTCCGTTTGTCTAACAACCTTCCAAACTTAAACAAACAACCCCCTTGTAATTCTGTGTATGCATTGAATGTGTGTGTGTATATATATATCCCAGTAATCTTATTCCACAATTTCATTTCTACATTTTTATGAACTTGTTTTTTAAGGGTACTATGTTTAGTTAGAATAATTAAATATATAAAAGCTTTGAGAGATGATTTACTAGATAAATATATTTTCAGCTGGCTGATGTTCAAAATATTTTTTTAATTTTTGTTTTTAACCATTCGAAATGTATTTGTATTTCCAAAATCAGACACGAATTGTACTTAGAAATATATTAAAACACTCTGTAGGGACAACAGTGTCATTTCTCTTTTAAGAATTTTGTACTTTAGAACAATGCGGATCTTCCAGTTGGCGCTTTTTTTTTTTTCCTAATTTAAAATGTGCTTTGCGGAAGCCTGTATTTTTTAATTACTGTTTTTTTGAAAAGCCCCTTTCTCCACCTTGGCCCCTTCTCTCCCCGGCTGGGAGGTGGCTGGGTGGGGGTACGGCTGCCCGCTGTCCCCGCCCCGCGCTGTCCTGCCCGCCCGCGCCTCCCCCCGCCGCGGGGGCGGCCCCGGGAACAGAAACTCGCCGGCGCTGGGCGCGGGCCGCCCGCCGCGTGCCTCCTCCCCTCCCGCGCGGCGGAAGTGACGTCCGGGGCGGGCGGCAGGCGCTGCGCGGCGGCCATGGGCAGGAAGGAGCGGGGTGAGCGGCGCGGCGCGGGCAGCCCGGGGCCGGCAGCGGTCCGGCGGCGCGGGGCCGGGGGAGAGCGGGGCGGGGCGGCTCCGCCGGGGGTGCCGGCCGCGCCGCCTTCTCACAGCTCCGGCTTTGCTCCCAGATAAGAAGAAGTCCAAGAAGCGCCATTACGATGATGACGACGACGATGAGGACGAAGCTCCCGGGAAGGAGTCGCAGGAGGCGGTGCCGTCCGCGGCGGGGAAGCAGGTGGAGGACAGCGGCACCAAAGTGGACGAGTACGGGGCGAAGGACTACAGGCACCAGATGCCCCTGAAGGCCGACCACGCCTCGCGGCCCCTCTGGGTGGTACGTGCGGGCGGGCGCCCCCCGCCTCGGGCCTGCGCCTGCCCCATGAGCTCTGGGCGCCTGCCCGCTGCCGTTTGACGGGGAGTCGGATGCGCGGCGGGCCCGGGCGGGTGACCGGTGGCTGTCAGTCCGTCCCTCACCGGTAGGGTTTGTACCGATAAGGCCGTCCCTTACCGGTAGGGTTTTAAGGGAAGCTGACAGAGACGTGTTTGAGGGTTTCCCCCCCCCATAAAGAAGCCGGGGCTGTGCCGCGGGCCGTCCGGCAAAGCCTGCTGGGCTCTCCGGCGTCAAGTGGGGACACCAAGGAAAAGGGTTGCGTGGAGGGAGCGTGCTCCTGGCCTTGGCCTCGGCGCGGGAGAGCGCGGTACCTGTAGCGCCTGTGCGGGCACAGCCGGGCTGTGAGCAGCGTGAGGCCACCCCAGGTAAGGCCACCAGCCCCTGCGTGGGAGCCCCACGGAAGGCCCGGGCGAATTACTCCCCTCCCAGCAGCCTCCCCGCTGGTCGGCTCTCTGTCCCGCATCCCTTGCTGTGGGCGCGCCATCGACTGGAGGGGTGCTTCTGGGAGGGAGATGTGAAACGGCTTGTGGGAGCGAGTGCATTGGCTCGTGACACAGGTGGGATCTGTTGTTGCTGTGACACAGCGGTGGGGATTGTGTGTTAGAATGAAACAGCTTTAAGACAGGCTGGTCTCATCTTCTGCAGCTGGTACCATCTGTTTTCTCTGTGCTGAAAGGGACGTTAATAAACCTGTCCAAGGCTTGGCCACTAGTACAAGCATATAGAGAAGAGGTGCCTGCCCTGCCAGCATCTGCTGGGTGTCTGTTACTGAACGCTGTGACGCCCAAATGCTATCTTTCCTCCTCCATTCAATTAGTGTAAAATGAGGAGTTTGGTTTCAGGGGAATAGGGCTGGAAGTTTGCTTCTGCTCAAGCAATTTCCTTTCCTTAGCATTAAAAAAGAAAAAACACCCAACATGTCCATCTGGAAAAGCTCCATCGATCTGGGTGTGGTTTATTCTTAGGGCTATAGAAGAGACACGGACAAATCAATGTCTGGACCCTTGCCGAAGACAAAAGTTGTGTGTTTCTGTGTCTCCTTTCTTCTTGTAACCTTATCGTTAGGGCAAACGTTTTATTTTGAAACCCTGTGATGCATTACTCCCTAAATAGGGGACTGTCTCTATATCATAATGACTGCTTTGTAGGAAATTCCTGGTTCTGTTCAACTAACACTTGTGCCTTCAGCAATTTTTTTTATTTCTGTAGGCTCCTGATGGCCATATTTTTCTGGAAGCCTTTTCTCCAGTTTACAAGTACGCACAGGATTTTTTGGTTGCTATTGCTGAGCCTGTGTGCAGACCAACCCACATTCACGAGTACAAGCTGACTGCTTACTCACTGTACGCTGCTGTTAGCGTTGGCTTACAAACAAGTGATATCACAGACTACTTACAAAAACTGAGCAAAACTGGTGTCCCAGATGGAATAATTCAATTTATCAAGGTAAGACTATTTTATCGGCATTGGAAATATATCTACTGCTACTACTAAAACACTTTCCTGCTGCCTCTGCTTAATTGATTTATTTTTTTAATCGTTCATTGTTTTTACCTTCTTATTCTATTCCATCACTGTTTCAAGAAAACAGAGGCTTTATCTAATTTTTTGTCTCTTTTTATAGTATATTGCTGCACACATATTATTTTCACAATATATTCTGTGTGGGATTTATACCTTTTAAAAAAAAAAACGTGTACCCAAGCATCTCTGTGCATGCTTTCAGCCAGTAGAAATTGTATGTGGGGAAAGTTTCTTCAGATTTGCTCTGGAAGAAGAGTGAATGTGGGAAGCAGTCTGGAATAGCTGGGCGCTATAAAACATAGCCTACCTTATCCTGCAAGTATGTTTTTGCAGTCTTGGAAGCAGATTGGAGTTGGGTATCAAAACTGAATATCAGTGACTGATCTGTGTGAAATGATGTGTGCGTCTTCTGAAAATACCCTTTCAGGTTTGTTCCATAAGTATAACGACATTGCGAGTAAACATTTTATCATACCACGTTTCCCCACATAGACCTAAACTGCATTGCAGCATTTGGTTCCAAATGTAGAATCACTCTTTTGTATATTCCTAATGACTGCTCTTGTTCTTTCATAGCTGTGTACTGTCAGCTACGGGAAGGTGAAGCTGGTACTGAAACATAACAGGTAAGTGTCTTCTTCATTAACTAGTGTGGCAGAGGAAGTCCTCCAAATGCACAGCTGTGCATAAATGAGTGGTCTCAGTAGCTGTTGAGTCTTAGAGCTCCCAGCTGAGTGTGGCATCTGTCAATACAAGAGCACTTTTTCAGTTGTTGAAAGCGCTCAATACGTTAGTCAATTAATTCAGTTTGGCTGTCCTGAGCTACTACTGGTTATCACAACATTTTTAAAACTACATTGCAAATTTTATATTCTAGTTTGTTTCTGTGTTGCTTGGACTTGCAATATATCCTTAAGGTTTTCAGACAATTGTTTTATTCATTCTTTCCTAATCTACGTGAGCCAGGTTAGACAAGTTTTTCTAAAGGTGTCCTTCAGTCTTGTGCTTTCTGACTTGTAATCCATTATTCAGGAAGGATAAACAAATCCATTGGCAAGAGGTGCGTGTGTGTTGCTGGGTTGAATCTGATTTGTTTTAAACCTAGAGGATAATGTTGGAAGGGATCTTGAGAGGTCAGCTAGTTTAGAGCTCACCAATTTTATCTAAACCTATGATTCTGCGATAGGGAGAGGGAAAGGAAGGAGTCAGCAGAAACCTAAAGCCCATGTCTGTACCTTGCCTTTGTTTTCTCTTTCTCCTTTTATTTCTTTTGCAAAGTTCTCTGTTGTCTTGACAGGCACAGATAAGCCCTGGAACTATAATATAATGCTCTGCTTGTGCTGCTGCTTTTCTGAACCTGCTGCTTTGCGTAGAACTAATGCTAGTATTACTAGCAGGTTTTTGTCTGCTTCCTAGGTGTTTCTGAGAAAAAGATTTCTTCCATGCCACTTAAGACTTAAGTCTCTCTTGTCTCATATTTTAACTGTAATCTCTAACCAGCATCAGTGTTGATGAATCTCCAGGGAGAAAAACAATTTTGGGATGCACTAATTTGAATTTTTAGGTGGTTTGTGTTTTGGAGGTTTTGGGTTTTTGTCTTTTAGGCTTTTTTGGTCCTGTGGGCAAGACCTTAAAGCACAACATCCAGTGTTTCCACAGACTCACCTCAATTCAGTCTCCAAAAAATTGCCTTGTGTCACATGTCACAAATAAGATACATATGTGAGAGCTTTCTCTAGGCAGTTCTGGAGTTTTCCCACTCGTATTATGCTAGAGAACATTTGAGCAAGATGAATAACCACATGATGCTTTTGGTATGAGGCATCTTTTAAAAATTTTGATTGCCATAATTTCTTTATTTTTAAATTGTCACCCCCAAGATTGGATACTTGAGAGTGCATCTGGTATAGTTATATATTTAAGCATCTATATCACTCTTCCTGTAAGTTACTCAGTTCATTAGTTCATAAAAATTTTTTTCTTTGTTCTTTAATTTTAGGTATTTTGTGGAAAGTACCCATCCTGATGTCATTCAGCAGCTTCTGCAAGACCATGTAATCAGAGACTGTCGCCTGAGAAATGCTGAGGGTGAAGAAACAGAGCTTATTACAGAGACATTCACAAGTAAATCAGCGGTATGTTTGGGCGTGTTTTAAAGTTATTGAATTAAGAGTGGATAAACTGTTTGAGTAGTTTAGAGTGGTTATTGTTTTTTGTATCAGCAGTTGCTTTCAGTTCTGTCAGCAATGATCTGTGCTTCCCTAATGAGCTCAAATTGGGGGATGGGGGTGGAGTGTGTCTCTAATGAAACCCTTGGTGAAAATTCCTGTCCATCTATTTCAGATTTCCAAATCCAGTGAAAGTGGGTTTGGTCCGTCCACATCACAGGGAGCAGATGCTCAGATTAAGCCAGATGTCGCGGCTGACTTATTTGAGTTTTATGAACAGATGGACAAAGATGATGATGATGAGGAGGAGGAAACACAGACAGTGTCTTTTGAAGTCAAGCAAGTATGAAAATTTTAGTCTCCGCATTTGTAGCTTTTGGGAGTGTGCCCAGGACTTCCAAATAAGCATGAGAACTTAACGTCAAGTACTGTGGCTCTTTGTTTGATAGGGGAGCTCGCTGGAAGTCATTAACATTTCTTTCCTTTTACCTTCCAAAATCTTAAGAGTCTTCCTCTTCTGTAGAGGGCTACAGACTGAGTGTTGTTCCTTCCCTGCTCACAAGGCGTAGTGCTCAGAGGCCAGAGGAAGGCTCCAGAGACTAAGGGAGGTTCCCCCATGTGCAGCTTAGTGTTGTTTTGTGCAGGACAAGTGAGAATCCAGTGGAGGGCAAATCTACTGTTGCTTTCAGAGCTTTTGGGGTTATTTTTTCTTTTTTTTCCTGTTTGTTTTGTGATTCATGTAGAAGGAACTCTTGGTGGTTCTGACTTCGTAGCTTGAGAAGGGTAGCTGGAGGTTGGAGCAGTCTTGGCTTGACCTTCAGAGAGCTTTTGTAGAATTTCTCAAGTTGTTTTTGGGCTTGGTGATTCTAATGATGCCTTACTGGGAAAACCAGAATTTTTTAAAAAAGATAACTTAGTAGCTATTTTATTTATTTTAAAAAACCCAGCCCAACCCAACCCAACAACCTCTTGGTGATTGAATCAGCTGACATTGTGGTGGAATAACTGTGTTAACAGGGTATGGAGATTTTCCAGATAAGAGATGTGCAGCTTTGGTAGGTCCTTCTGTGTAACACACTAAACCTTTTGTGTCTGTTACTGAGCTCTTTGTTGCAGGACTTCAGGGTGTAGTTTAGTCACTGCTGGATAAACAACACATCTGAGATTAATGTGTCGTGTTCTTCCATCTGTCTAAATAGTCCTGTCTCCTATCACTTGTTATTTAAAATATTTGAGGGGGGCAGGGGTGATCACAAATAAAGTTTTTGAAAGTAACTTTAACTTTTGCAGACTTCACGACCATAAAAAATAAATCTAACTTCAAATGCTACTATATATAATTTGGCTGTTTGTTTAAAAAAAAAAAAAAAAACGATTTTTCTTTTTTTTTTTTTAATTCAGATGTGGAGAATTTACCATCTGAACCTTTGTTTCCTCCTCAGGAGATGATTGAAGAACTTCAGAAGCGTTGTATCCATTTGGAGTACCCCTTGCTGGCAGAATATGATTTCAGAAATGATTCTGTGAATCCTGATATTAATATCGATTTGAAACCTACAGCTGTCCTCAGGCCCTATCAAGAGAAAAGTCTAAGGAAGATGTTTGGAAATGGGCGAGCCAGATCTGGTGTTATTGTCTTGCCATGTGGTAAGTTTCTGGGTTGGTATTTAGGGGTTTTGTTCTTTATTCATCTGTAGTAAAGTAACTTCCAAATATGACACCTGCTTAAATTTCAAACAGTAGTTCTTGAGAAAGAAATAAGGAATGTGATGATTGGGACAACCTGTAGGAAACAGTGGAAAAGGGAGAGAACAGGAGACTGCGTCCCAGTGCCTTTGGTGCTGGGGATGGAGGAAGCATATAGGAAATACAGCGAGGGCCTGAGAGAGCGCGTAAGGGATGCTGGAAGAAGCGTGAAGGAGGAATGGAAAGGTTTAAGGACTTCCTGTGGAGGGAACGAACATAGCTGGTGGGGGCAGTGGGATAGATCACATTTAGGGGAAGCTTTCTGTAGCCACTTGGAATTTAACATGCTTTTGAAATTAAGAAAGCATTAAAAGGATTGCTTCTAATTGGCAAAGCCATTGTTTACAATGATTTTCTTGAGGAAATGTGTGCAGTAGACAATCCACCTGGTTTTTCAGAAGTGAATACTCCGTTTCTGTAAGACTATACAAGACTATAAAAAAAACGATGAAGAATGCCCTTACATCATTCCATATCCTCTCACAGTTTTCCTGTTTTCCTTTGCTCTTTTTTTGTTTCCCTCCCTCCTACTCCAGTGATATCTGAGAGATGACTAATGAACATCACTCTTCTTCCCCTGCAGGTGCTGGCAAGTCTCTAGTTGGCGTGACGGCTGCGTGTACCGTCCGCAAGCGGTGCCTGGTCCTTGGTAATTCTGCAGTGTCTGTAGAGCAGTGGAAAGCTCAATTCAAGATGTGGTCCACCATCGACGACAGTCAGATCTGCCGGTTCACTTCTGATGCCAAAGACAAGCCCATTGGCTGTTCCATTGCTATCAGCACATATTCCATGTTGGGGCACACAACTAAAAGGTCCTGGGAAGCAGAAAGAGTAATGGAGTGGCTTAAAAGTCAAGAGTGGGGCCTTATGATACTTGATGAAGTACATACTATCCCTGGTAAGGAAACGGTGTGCAAACCTTTCATGTTATACACACTGTTAATGTTACTCTGCTCTTTTAGAAGTGGTGGGTTTTTGTTGTCTTTCTCATGGTTAATATAGTGAGTAAACCCATGGCCTTGGGTTTTGAGACAAGTAAACTGCCTTGTTCTTTCTTTTTTTGTTTTTTTTCCCCTGATACTACAGAGTTTAGCTGACCATTAGTTTTCTGAAACCCTTCAAATTAGGCGCTGTGTTTTCTGTAATGGCAGTGTAAAATATAAGTGCCTTCTCATTCTGGGTAGGTTGATAAACTGCTCTTAAGATACCTGAATTACATATGTATAATTTTGATGTAGGCAAATTTGAACAGGAGAGGAATTCATCTGCCTTCTTTTCTTTTGAGATGTAGCGGCACTGTTGGGTAGCTTTTAATATCTATTTCTACTCAATAAAATATGAGTAACCATAGTGATTACTGTTCAGAAATAGCTGTTGGATTTGAAATTACTATGTAATTGAGATCTATACTCTTGGAAAGCCATAATGTAGTATTAAAGTGTCTGTGGAGTAATCCTGGCTAAAAATATCGCCCAGGATTCTGTTAGCTGCTGTACCTCATTCTCATGATTTCATTTGAATATAATTTGGTGTCTGCAGAAATGATGGATTTTAGAAGTAGATCTTGATGATTAACTACCATTTTACCCAAGCAGTGTGTTGCTGCCACCGTTCTTTCACTTTTGTTCTTTATTGGTTTCATAAAAATTAAGGCTTAGAATCCCCTCTGTGATCTCTAGCAATACTAAAGAGTCCTTGTGTCATACTTCTTCCTATGAAATACTATATGACCTAAAGCAAGCCATGTGACCTCTGAATATATTAATTTTATTTTGGGAAATATAAAATATAAATTTACCAGAAGGCTTACTAGGATTTTCAGAGTGCACTGAAGATGTAAACTAAAGCTGCAATTAGTAGAAAGTTTTGCTGTAACACAGATTTGTTAGAAGTGTGTATGAAATGGGGTAAAATTTCCCCAGACTGTGCTTGCTTTGTGTTCAGGAGTTGATGAAAGTGTTTTTCTTAAGTTGCAGTATTTGTCTTCTAAATCCATTCAGGAAAGTAAACAGAAAATTTGTCTTGCATTTCTTAGCAAAAATGTTCAGACGTGTGCTCACTATTGTACAAGCTCATTGTAAACTGGGGCTGACTGCTACCCTGGTCAGAGAAGATGATAAAATTGTTGACCTGAACTTCCTGATCGGACCAAAGCTCTATGAAGCCAACTGGATGGAGCTGCAGAACAGTGGCTACATTGCTAAAGTCCAGTGTGCTGAGGTGATGCTCTGCTTTTTGGTACTACTAGTGTTTGTTTAGTATGCTTATAACTTTTTTCTGTAAGGAAGATGTATAAAATAGTAAGTATTTAACTGGGAAAAAAGGTGCCCTTATGACTTTTCCTTTACTTTGTAGCTTAGGCAAGGCTGTCGCTGGTCAATACGAACAGGTGGCAAATGGAGTAGCCACCTGTTCTTCAGAGTGACTTCAGCACTCTTCCTCTTTGTGGGGATTGTGGTGCTTGATCAGCTGTCTCCAAGTCAGCATTCAGAAATGTGAACAGTGGTTCCAGTAGACTTAGTTGGATGCAGTTGACATTTGTGTTGTCTGACTTGACTTCTTACCTCAAGCTCAGTTCTGTGTGGTAGCGTAACATCGTGTTATGATGAGCATAATGTCAGGTGGTATGCTGGAAGATGCTTTATAGAGACTTCTGTGGGTAGACAGTCTTTAGTTGTTTGAGGAAAATTCTTGCAACTCTTAAAACAAAGACAGTTTAAAAAAATATAAGAAAACACCTGCGTATTTCAGGTCTGAATACATGAAGGTGAAAATTGAAAACATAGGACCGAATCTTACTATTTCTTTACAATATAATGGTGTGACCTCTGTTCTTTCCAGTGTGTGGATGAGAGGAAAATCTGTTATAGATAAAGTGGAAACCTTTCACACAGGCACGTTGGAATGTTAAAGTAACCTTTCTGGGTCAGACTAAAGGTCTAACTTAGTCTATTGTCTCTGATAATTGTCAAGGAAGATACTTAGGGAAGCATATAAGAACAGGGCAAACAAATCTGTTAATTCTCCAAGCCATCAGTCATTTATGAGCTGTATGTGGTTTCTGTGTAACCATCAGTGGGTTTCTTTTTCAGAACTTGTCCAGACTCCCATTGAATAGAATTAAAGTTTTAGCACCTACAACATGCTTATGACGGAGTTTCATAATGTAAATGTTTTCCTGGGGTGTTTTTTGCTGTCTTGCTAGTTTCACGCACTTCTTCCTAGCTCTGGTACTGGAATAAAAGATGCAGATGCAAGTGAGCTATTCTATAGTTTATATATTTTATAAACTGGAGTTTGTAGAAGGAAAAAAACCCACAACTATTTTTAAGTAATGGAATGCAAGTGAAGAGCATCTAGAAAATAACTAGCTTGAAGGGAGAGTAACCAGTCTGCAAATTCAAATTTGACTGTTTAGGCACTTTGGTTAATTCTGCCTTGGGAGCATAACTCTTCTCAGTCTCTGAACTGCCCTTTAGACTTTGAAAAAAGCAAAGAATCAAAAAAAGCAATGTTGATGACTGATAAGTAGCAAGTCTAATACATGCACAACTGCACTGCATATTTGTTTGGATTTTCTTGACGTGTTGTTGAGAGGTAGCATCTTTAATCAACTTGGCTTATTCCCAGTAGCCAAGGAAAACATCTGGTTTGTTCTTTAAGGGCGATTCTTTCCAGGTGGCAAGAGAGGGCAGTGCTGCTGTCTGATAAGGCAGGTCATAGTCATTGCAGGTACTAGTCTTTCACTGCTCTAAAAGAGAACAAGCAGCACAGTTAAAAGAAGTTTAAAAAAAGAGAACAAACCTGTTCTTTAACTGTATTTTTCAGAGTTTTGTAATTTACAAATACTCTTTTTTCTAGCCACCTTACTAAGTTTTTGGCTTGGAGCACGCATCTTGCAAAATATAAAAATGACAAGATCATTGGGGTGAGAAGTAGATCTTACCCATTTCCAAATCCAGAAGAGAGTGCAAACACAAATCAAAATATATTCACTTTGCCATGTAGTCAGAGGCATTAAGCAATAGATGAATTATTTTACTACAATCAAATGTTATTTATCTCATTCTCACTTTGAAATACTCTCTTCTGATTTAACAATTTTATCTCTTTCATGTAGACAGCATACAATAACAGTGGAGCCTATTCAATGCATAAATTTATTGTTAATGTAGTCAGGGGATGAAAAAAGCCTCATCTAGCATTCAACTCACTGGAAAAAAAACGTTTTGAAACAAAAAGTAGTTCTTAACAGTACAGAACAATTGAGGTTGTTTAAATAAACTCCTGTGAATTGTCACATAACTTCCTTAGCTGAATGATGGTTATGGAAGAGGCTTTTCTTTGCAGTATTCTGTTAATTTGTACCATGCAATGGATATGGGGGAATAACCCATGTACAACAGAAGGAATATCTTCTAAATTATATGCACTGTAGAGTGTCATTATATGCTATAGATAATATCATTGCATTGGCATAAACTTTTTAACTTCATAATTTCTTCTATCTTCATGCTACAGTAGGAAAAAAAATCTCAGTAAGCCTAGAATTGTGCAGTACTGTGATCTGTATTTACGTAATAAAATAATTGCTAAGGAAAACCTATTGAAAGATTCTTATGAATCCTAGTGTTTTGGAAGTTGTAGACTCAACAGCTGTTAAAGTTCACTCCTTTGTGGGTATATGAAAATAAGATTGGTAAATTTGTTCTGTAATGAAGACTAAATGTGTCTCTTAGCTTTCAGAATATGGATGAAAATTAATTTTTATGGGAAAAGCTTTGACTGCTGTGACAGGGAGATTACACAGTTCATTCCCTTAATTATTGCGCTGTAAAAAGTAGTAACATACAGTAAAATCATTAAGTATGAAACATAAAGGAAATATCTTCCAGTCCTGTCCCAATCCCACTGCCTATTTCTCTTGTGGATCTCACTGCCAAAGCATTTTGGAAGGCCAGAATATTAATGATGTTAAACATTTGGCAGTGCTGGAGACTGCACCAATGAGTAGCTTGCATTTTGGTACAGAAGTTAATGTGTTAAAATCTGTGGCCTGCACCATACGGAAAGCCATAATGCATTATCATCTCCCAAATATCTTTTCAATTCCTGCTGGAATAAAACAAATAACAGAGGGTTACTTAGTGTGTGTGTGTCTATGTTTTCTAATTCTAGGTTTGGTGCCCAATGTCACCTGAATTTTATAGAGAATATGTAGCTATCAAAACGAAGAAGCGAATACTGCTGTACACCATGAACCCAAACAAATTCAGAGCCTGCCAGTTCCTGATTAAGTTTCATGAGCGACGGAATGATAAAATCATCGTATTTGCTGACAATGTGTTTGCATTGAAGGAGTATGCAATCAGACTTGGGAAGTAAGTGTTCACAACCAACAATGGCACTTGTTTTCCTCCTTCCTGGAAAATTGTAATCTCACAGCGTTCAGGAGTCTTTAGATATTTCTTGTAATACTTTGATTTAACTCCAGTCCTCCTATATAAAAAGGAGCTTGGGAGGGTATTTTTTTTTTTGGTGAATTTTATTGGCACTGCAATATTATTTTGGTGTAGAACTGTTTGAAAAGAATCTCTGATTAGCACTTGCCTCAGAGGAGTTTTCATCCAAGATTTCTCTGAAAGACTGTTAGTATTTCTCCATCCTTTTTATTATTATTAAAAGCCAGTGGAAGAATGAGGGGCTTTTAAAAATATCACTAGAACTATTTCTTTACAGATGGTAGCTTTCCCTATTTCTCCGAGACAAAGGTTTTTAAATAGACACTCCCTGGATCTTTCAAGATCTTTTGGGATCCAAGACATTCCTCTTCAGGTTCTTTTGGTCTAAACCTTGTCTAAAAAACCTAAGACAAACTTTTGGGGAATCTGTGCTGTAGCAGTGCACTGCCTAGAGCTACTGTAATCTTTTGATAAATGAAAGGATATTGCTCCCATGAGCTTCTCTGCTACCTTAAATGACTCTTAACTTGAGCGTGGTTACAGAAGTTTGTATAAATAGAGTTGAATGAGGGGTTAGCATCAGTGTGTCTGTGGGATTTGGGGAGGGATGATCAGAGAGAATGTTTGCCAGGATCAGGTATAGAGCAATTATTGGGGAAAATAAGCATAGAAGCTGGCCTCAACCTTTCTTTGACAAGCCCAAATAGCGCCTTGCTTGCTGGAAGCCGTGGGGCATTTTGACTGTGTATGATTTCACGTCTAGGAATTTCAGCAGTACTTCTTAGCAAAACCACAAACAAGCCTAACACTTCCCAAAATTCATGATCAGTTTTGACTGTAGTTTAACAGCCGTGTTGTGCTGGCTTGCTGTGACATCAAACAGTAAGCAGAGCTAATGGTGCTGGATGAATTCCAAGACCCATGGTCTCTTTCCTTGGTTTTTTAATCTGTCTGGACAGCGATTAGCCGTAATGATGCCTCTGGAATGTCTCTAGCAGTGTTCAGTGCACCACAAAAAAGCCTTTAGCAAAGACGATGCTGGGAGGGGGCGCTTGCTAAGTAGCACAGCAGTTGTTAAGTGGAGTAGTTGCTGTGGAAGCATGGCAGGAAAACCAGTTGAAGAAATATTACGTGCTTGCTTTTCGTGTTCTTGAGTGTATTCTCCGTTCCTCACATCATGTATGGAGCTCCAGGTTATAGGGCTGTCAGTGTTAGAAAGAAAGGAGGTTTGCAGTGCTGCGTAAAGGTGAGGGAGTCTTTATTTTAACCAGAGAATATTCTCTCATAGTTTGCTGTGAGCAAGCTGAAACAAAGGGAGCTGTTGGTTTGGGTGGGGCAGGAATTACACGTGTAAGGAGGAGAGAGCAGCCCGGCAGATGCAGCAGTAGTGGCCGAGGCTGCCTGCCTGGTCTGTGCTGGCCCAGCAGTGGGACAGTTCCCACTGCACTTCTGTGACCTGAGTGAAGCACGTGGGGTGGGTGGGTTCCTGTGTGGAGGGAGAGATGGCCATGTTCTGTGTGGCTCTGCGGCTTCTCCCTTACCCCCCTTTCCCTGGGTACTGGCAGGGAAAGGCCATGCACATGACAGGAATTATTTTCACTATAACTTTGGGGCCACAGAATTCAAATCTGTTTTGCCAGCTTTTGCTTTGTCAGCCAGTATAGTATAGCTCATGTGCTGACTGTTTTTTCCTGGTGTTTTTAATATGTTTAAATCACTGTTTCTGAAGGTTTGTGCCTCTGTGTTTTTGACAGTTATGTCAGTTAATGGAAGAGGGATCTATCTTTGCAAATCCCTCAAATGTCTTTTTGCAGTGAGGAAAAGGAGTCGTTTAAAAAAAAAAAATCAGTCTAACATTGGATGTTGTAGGTTCAGGAAGGTACTCAGTTATGTGTTAATGAATTATTGTCAAGTAGGGTCCATAAAATAGAGGATTGATAGCCAGGAGTTCCAGGTTATTCTGTTCTTAAAAAATGTGTTTGAACCCCTTCTTGGTGGTTTTAAGAAACAGAAGGCTCACAAATGCTTTAATTTCAGTTTAAATCTTCCATTTAAGTTTTCTTGGGGATTAAAATCATCACAATTTAAATATTAAATGAAATTTCAAATAAGGCTTAAAATGTTACTGAATACTACTAATTGAATAATAACAGTATTGTTTCAGAGTTGACTCATTTGCCACTTTAATTTTTTAGCTGTGTTTTTCTAAAAATCTGGTTAAATACACTAAATAGAAGAATTAGATTAGAGGCGACTAGGATTGTTTGTTAGAAGAAAAACTGGAATAAAGTTTGTAGTGAAGAAAGCAAGAGGAGCCAACACACAGGAATTAGCTGATAAGAATACAAAACCTTAGTGCTGTGCACTGCATGTTTATGTTCAGCTACCACCTGTGTATGTGCAATATTAAAAGTTAAATGAAACATTTGAGGTTGGTTCCTTGTGTTAGAAATAATGTATGGAAGTGTGAACAAAATAGAAATCGTAGAACTTGATTCCTGGTATTTGGAGATGCTTGTTAATGAGCATTTGGAAAAGTAGTGCAACAGATGAAAAAGCAGTGGCTATGCACGCTCATTCTTTATGTGGGCTTTGCTGTTTCTAGCTGCTTTTTTTAAAAAAAACCCCTCTGTTTAGGCAGGAAGAAAACAGCCAGAAATTTTCTTGGAAAATTCATAGTAGCCCAAGTTACTCATGAAGTCTGTGGGTGACTGAGAGTTTGTGTGAGCCTTCTGGGTTAAGATGTTCCAGGTGATTCATCATCAAACCTTAGAAACGTTAGGTGAAGTGCCACTGTGAGCTGCTCGTGGCTATGGAATGTTTGGGACCTTGTTCTTAGTTCAGTAGGTCCAGAAGGTATTAGGAGTGGCAAGAAGTTAACTTCAAAAGCAAGAATAATTTTCCCAGAACAACATCCAGGAGCCAGCCTGTGACACTCAGCATATCATTGGTAGAGAAGCCTGGATTTTCAAGTGTTTAAATAGTAAGAAAAGGTTGCAGCTGTCAATGTGCTAACTCAGTAGATTTGAGGGAAAAAAATCTCTTATTTTAACAGCTGCCTTCAGTCTTTCATGTAGGCTTAGCAAATGTATTCAGTCTGTTGATATACAGCTTCACTGGTGCATGTAATTGCAAAACATTTATAACTGTCAGAATTTATTTCTGGCAGACTGGGTTGCTGCAGAGGGTTCCGCAAACAACCGGGTAGATGCCATAAAGAGCCAAACGAGCTAAAAGTAAACTAAGCTGTAGCAAAGTCTGGTTTGTTTTTGTATAATTCAAATGTGTACTGCGCTCCCTGCCATGGTATCTTAGTACCTCATAAGAAATGATTGAGAAATCTTGAATTGATTTAATTTGTATATGTTCTGTTCTTTTCAGACCCTATATATATGGTCCCACTGCACAAGGCGAAAGAATGCAAATTCTACAAAACTTCAAGCACAATCCAAAAATCAACACTATTTTCATTTCCAAGGTAAGTGAGGACATTCAGCGTGTCCCTGTATCCATCTTCCGAGTTAACTTTATTTAAGAGCAAGTTATATGTGCATGTTGTCCATTTGACATCTTTGTATCGCAGCTCACAAAGGTGTACTTTGTATTAAGTCTTTGCTGATGTCATATGGAAATACGATACTGCTCAGAGGCTGCTTCTCTGTTACAGGTAGGTGACACATCCTTCGATCTGCCAGAAGCCAATGTTCTGATTCAGATTTCATCCCATGGTGGGTCTCGAAGACAGGAGGCTCAAAGACTGGGACGAGTGCTGAGAGCCAAAAAAGGTAAATGTAGCGTGTGTTGGGCTGCGGGCCTTGGGTCACAGTATTGTAGAACTGCAGAGAAACTGGATGTTCATGCCACTTCTTTATATTGCCCTTGGATTATGTTTTAGTCAAAGAGAATATGCCTATATACCACTGAATGGAAATGAAGCATTTTCTGGGTCAGTAAGCTTTGTGTTGGGAAAACTTCCAAAGGATAAAAAATGCTGAAGGAAAATGAACTTTTTGTTCTTTGGTGGTTCTTTCACTTTTTCATTCCTTGATAATTTCCTCAACATGAAATTGTTTTTAAAAAAATCATAGCACTACTCTAAAAAGCAAGTCTCTAGAAAGCAGGTTTTTGATACTGCAGATTACTTTCTTTTAAAAATGGGATTTAGTTTCCAACTAGCTGTGTTCTTGCAAAGCATAACCAAGGAGCTTTTTGTTTAGAAAAATGATTCTTAAAATACCTTCTACTTGGATTTAAGATCTGCATACGCTTATTTTATGTGCAGTTTATGCTTGTTACAGCTGAGACTTTGTTTAAAAACGCCTACAGAAACATGAAAAACATTCATGTTAGTGAATGAACGAAGTCTTAGTAAAACCTTGGTTTTTAAAAGAGGACCCAGTGCTGTTTGGGTCATAGATCTTATGGACTGTAAGTTTAAAAAAATAAACTATACTCAGCCTGGTATATCCTTGGGCTTTAAATAGCGCTATGATTTCTTAGCTAAATATCTTTGTCTCACCTTCTTTAATGTGAAACCACTTCAAACTCCAGTTTACATTGATAAAACTTTTGCTTTGTCTTTTTCTATTGAATTTTTTTGACATTTGTTTCAATACTTGCTCTTGACTTTTTACTTCTTCTTTACATAATAGACTTTAAAATAATTTTATCTTTCACATTGCCTAGCAGTTCTTCTCAGAGCACCAGTGTAATTGTGTTAGTCTACATTTCCATTTTTTCCTTTTTGCCCATTCTCAAGTTATTAAGAACAAGAGTAGGAATTTCCATTCTTTCCATGTACTTTGTCAATCAGTTTTTGTAAGGTCTGGGTGCAGCTAAACTTTGAAAATTATTTTTGTGGAGAGACAACTTTATTTAAACACCTGTGTTCGGTATTCAGTCCTTTTTTGTTCTTTGTTGCAGCATTCCAAATGGGACTAATCACTCAGTGTTGTTGTCTCCTAGGCATGGTTGCAGAGGAATACAATGCCTTTTTTTATTCTCTTGTATCCCAAGACACTCAGGAAATGGCATATTCAACAAAGCGACAACGGTTTCTTGTAGATCAAGGTTATAGCTTCAAGGTAACTTGTCCCTTCTATTTATTATACTTGGGGCCTAAGAATATAACTTCCATATTCTTTCATGTTGGTATTAGGTCAAATACTTGAGAATTCTGGTTGTGTAATGTATTAATGAAAGTATTGCTTGCAAGCAAGAACTTCCAGTATTGTTTTCTCATCTGTATTACTGTGAGGGTAGATACAAGTAGTTTAGCACAGCTTCTAGAAAGGTAAGTATTTGAACTTCAAACCAAGCACCCACCGGGGAGTGAAGCAGAACGTTACTTGCATGGTTGGTTTATATTTATGCTGTACAGTTGCTCACCTCTGCAGGCCTCCTATTATGCATTGTCATACTGGTTATGCATTGTTGGTAGGTTTTCATGTCAGAGTGGCCAGTAGCTATTCAGAAAACATGCAAAACATCACAAGTAATTTCCAAAGAACTCCAGTCTCAGACTAGCATTTTGCTACGGGGAGAAAATCTTTTTCATTGTGGCTAATGACAACATATAACGGGCAGGATTCATTCACTCTACATTCATACATCTGACTCTGGGAATCATAAGGTTAGGTGTCTGAAGCGTCTACCAACCCATTCCAAAACAAATACCTTTCAGGGATCTTTGTCCACACACTAATCTTGTGCACCGTCTCCACAGTGCTGCCCAAAGCCTACAGTGGTACAGAAAATCAGTCAAGATGCAGACGTGTTGATACGGTGGCTCTGTGTTAGCAGAAACTGTTCTGGCTAACGGAGGTCTTCAGACTGTGCTTATTTATCTTCCACCAACAGTTTGACCTTCCACTTGTAATTTTCTCTGCATTGAATGAAGTATATCACCAAAATCACTGGGTTGAATGTTAATTGTTTAAGAAATGACAGAATTTACTGCTGGAAAAGACTGTTACTGCAGAGTAGAAATCTTCCTACCTACAACTTAAATCTGCTCCTCAAAATAGACAACGGTTGCAGTGTTGACAATGTAACAGAGTCAGAAGTTTCCCTTTTGTAAAGGAGTTAATGTCTCTTTTTTCCAGACATACTGGGAAACTGATCATCCCTTGTACTTCGGTTTATTATGGATCTCTATATGTCGTCTTCTTCCAAACATAAAATCTCATTCCACCAAAGCTCTATTTTATAGATTTCACAGTGTACCTCATTTATTTTTCTTTTAATCCATGGGCTGCCCCATGTGCTCATCTATTGGGTTGTTAAAGGCAGCAGTGTCATGACAGCTCTTGCTTTTAGGTAAATTATTCCTTTACAAAACTGGAGTTTAATGCTCTGATTAGAAGCCTTCCCAATGAGAAACATTGCTGAGAAGAAGAAGAAAAGATAAGGCTCCCATATCTGCCTTTAGGGAACAAGCTCATGCTTAGGGCATTGACAGAATCATGCAAGGATTGCACAGGGTGCAAGGGCAAGCAGCCTCCACGGGATTGCACTTGAGCATAGCTATTCAAGAGCTTTTCCTCCTGAGGCATACAGGCACTACGGGACATCCCAACGGGTAAAACCTCTCTGAACTGCTGCTATGCTGAAATAAATAATTGCTCTGTAATCACTGGCCTATTAAAGAGAGATTTAAGGGGGTCCTTACACCAAAACAGACATGTCACAGTCTTTATAGGTAAAAACCTTGTTTTGCTTTGTAGTGAATGTATTTTGACAAAATTATAGATCAGTACTAAGCTGCAACTAATTACAGAAAATGCATCTATGTGGCTATAGCCAAGAAGATTAGAGAAATCCCTTTATGTATATTTGAATGCATTGGATTTTAGAACTAAGAGGCTAAAATAGAGGGATTTTGTTTTGCAAGGAACACCTAGTCCTAGGAGTTTTGGTGTAATATGGTAAAAAAAAACAGTGCAAGTGTCAGCTGAGTATCTGGAGCAACATTTTAGCTGACCAGTAGTGGAATGTTCTTTATTTGAAGTTTAGGAGCAAAATGTTAGAATATCTATTTTCTGCTGTTTGCCAGACTTTAAGCTTTAGCCATAGCTGGCATCAAAGAATAATAGGGCTGGAAGAAACTTCCAGGAAACCGTCTATTCTGTTTCTTCATTCCAAGGCAGGATCAACTATGTATATGTCATCCCCAGCATGTTTGCCTTCTTATTCTTCCAAATCTGGAGACTATCTCATCTTTAGGTAATTATTTCAGTGCTGATGTCCTCTCCTTCAGAATGTTTGTTCCTAATGCATAAATTACTAAAAATTCATTACTCCTTTTAAAAGGGTAAGAGTTTTCACTTTTTTTTCCGAGGACTTAATTTCTTCTCGCCATCTCTCAAAAGCTGCATTCTCTGCTTTGCATCAAAAAGAGGACTTTTTTGCTAGATCACTTATTTTGTCTTTGACTCTTAAATAGGAGCCTTGTCATCACAATTTACTGCTTGGAGTCTAATTATCTAGTGGGTTTTTTTGATTAGCTAACGATAGTTTAGTTACTTATGTTTTTATTTAGAGACTGAATGTAGGGTATATTAAATTTTAAACCAGTAGCAGAACTCCTCACTTTATCAAAGAATTGGGGATAACTTTAAATTTGGCATCTGTTGAACAGCTTAAAACAAAAGATGACACAGTGGGAACTCTTTCCGTTCTATGAATCACATTAGCACTGTTTTGCAGCCACAACTGGAAACAGGCTAATGCAGTTTAAAATTGCTTTTCATGACTCCTTTATTTTTGAGATGATCATAACACATGTGCTTCTAAATAAACAAGAAGGGGACGCCACCGTGTTCCTTTAGCCATATAGTAGGACAGGTTGCTCCCCTGAATGGATTCTTAAAGCTTAGGGAAATTTCTCAGAAAGACATCCATTTCGAATTAGAAATTGCCATTGTCAACAGCCCACAAGAGTGATTATTCATTCTAGAGTTTCATTACCCTGTTTTTCAAAAACAGTACTTTGTGTCTAATGTGGATTTGTTTTGCCTTAAACTGTATTTATATTGTTTTATCTGTCTTTGTGATCAGATCCCCCAGATTACTGAAGCAATTAGTATCTAATTGTAGTGGCTCAAGAGATAGACTGAAAAAGGAAGATGAGGAGGGGAAACACTACATAATCAAGTAGAATGTCTTTCTCAAAACCTCTTCAAGTTGGAAACTTAATGGGAAAACTGAGATTCTCATGTATAAACATATGTTTACCAGAATGCATTTAACTGCAGGAAAAATTCATATGAAATTTTAAAAATACTTCTAATTAAGAAAGCAAGCTGCCTATTGTAAAGCTTTATAACAGAAATTTGAGAGCTTTTCAGTTCTTTGGAAGAGGTTTTTCAGCTAATGGAGTAAATGGCACTATATTGCCAGTAGATGGCATGTGCCCTGCATCCATGGTTATCAAATGAGTTACTAAGAGTTTCAAAGAGAGCAAACATAACAGCAAAGTTACCTTGTGTCTAAGTACACAAACGTGGAGTCGTTTTGCTCTGCTGATGATGCTTTGTTGCAGGTTGAGGCAGGGACTCCCAACAACTGATCATACCTCTCAATTTGTTAGGGGTTTTATTCCCATATTCCTCGATGTTTATTGCTAAAATTCTCAGTGTCTGGAAGGCTAGTGGATTATTTTTGTTAAATATAATATAAAGTACTAGTTCTTAATCTAGACAAATCTAGATCCCACAGCATGAAGCTAACCTTGCAGCGAGTTGAATGTGCATCTGACCTATATGTGCTTTGGTCAGGTTCTTGGTTAAGCTGGTATGGACAGTGTTTGTCTGACGTTCTCTGTCCAGAGCTTTGCTTTTGTTTTTCTTTTTTCCCGTGTTTTTTTTTTTGCCCCCAAAGGTTTCTATTTTGCATTTCCAGTTGGAAGATAACAAGGGATGTGTGTGTGTGTATATATGCACACCACTTAGCAAGATTTTATATGTATCTGTGCTACCCATAGTGTTAAGCTGTTCAGATCATTAACAAAAGTTAAAAGGCAGTTCCAACAGGATATGGAATGAGAAATCTTTGTCTTGGTTTTGAATAGCTAACAGTGAGGAGGAAGAGCCCTCACCTTGTACTGTGCTCTGCTTCTTAGGTAATAACAAAGCTTGCTGGCATGGAAGAAGAAGAACTTTCATTTTCATCCAAAGAAGAACAGCAGCAGCTTCTCCAGAAAGTCCTGCAAGCCTCTGACCTGGATGCTGAGGAGGAAGTAGTCGCTGGAGAATATGGTTCAAAGTCAGCTCAGGTAATGAAGAATGCTTTGAAAAGGATGACCAAATGCGACAGAACCGGACCATTCCATTCTAATTCTAAATGTGATGCCATCATTGATGCCCTACTGTCTTTGTGAAACATTGGAGAACAGATTTATTTTTTTAAGGTGCATTACCACTTAGCTATTTGAGTAGTTGGGCACTAGAAAGAAGTTAGATGTGGAATTCATGTCCTTCTCCATCATATTTGAAGGAGGAGATGACAGATCTATTGTTACAGAATTTGAAGTAAATGTTCTAAGTCACAAGCGATGAAAATATTTTAAAACATTTTTAAGATGCACAGATGTCACAGCACCTACCCTTTTGTGGTGGCACTATGCTCCTTGAATCATGCCCTGATTTCCTCATGCCCAGAGGGCAGAAGCGTAAGGGCCACTTCCGTTCATTTTCAGGAGAAGTACTATTATTGTAGATAGTAGTTTGACACTTTCAGCAACAGATAAAAAAAAAAAATAGCCTGAAACATTTGTTGGTACATAAGTTAAAGTCAAACTACAGTGTGGTAATTAATTTTTAGTTAAATGGCATTGTGCTGAAATGTGTTAGGAATTCCCACTCTAAGGTGTCTTTCCATATTAAACCTTACATATGTTTGTATACTTACCGTGAGTGGCAGGCAGTGACTTTCATTGTAGAAATTCTTCTTAAGAAAAAAAATTTGAAGGCTTTTTGGCATTGAGGTCACTTAGTGGTTAGAGTCAGTCTGTCTAATCACACACCAAGCACTTATTTTTTTTCCTCTTACTTGCAGGTGTCACGTCGTACGGGCACGATGAGCTCTATGTCAGGAGCAGATGATACGGTTTACATGGAATACCACTCTTCACGGAGTAAGGCATCTTCAAATAAACACATCCATCCACTATTTAAACGCTTCCGGAAATGATGCCCTTCATGTGTGCATTTTGCTAAGACTGTGGATCCATGTACCTGTTTCCATAACTAAAAATATGGAGTTGAAATTTCTGACAGGTCCTTTAAAAGACTTTTTTTATATGCATCTATATAGCCACATATTTACTTAGCAGTATATGTGCTTTCATGGGTGAATGTGAAAGGCAAAAAGGAACTAAATCTTACCATAGAAAAGATATTATCCAGTGACTGGATCCTGGTTATACCTGTCTGTTTTTCAGGGTAATTAATAGAATTTATTTTTATCAGCTAAAGACCCTTTTCCAGAAGACTTCTGGAAAGGTTTTGTAAATGAAGTTTGTACTGATGTTTGAAATGTTATTTATCTGATTATTGTGTCTGCCCAACAAAATACTGTTTTTTAAAATGCTTAAATAAAAATCATTCATTGAGCTGAACAAATCCTGATAGGAGCACTTTACATCATATTTTTAAACTGGGAGCTAATTTATACTTACGACTTAACCTGTCTTAAAATTCTAACAAACTGTTTGGAAATACTTTGGAGTTCAAAGACAAGGAGAAAGAGGGACTCTGTTTCCAAAGTGAAATCAAGTAAAGCATTAGTAAATACAAATAAGTTCTGTGCTCCATTTTCCTCATTTTTCTTGCTGCTGTCGAGAAGCTGAAATAAAAGCTGTTACCCTTGTCATTTATATTCTATTTATTAACCATGCAATAAAACCATCATAAGTGCCAAACAGTGCATTGTCACTGCAGAAGTTATTGAATCAAAAAGTGTTTTGACTTGTCAAAAGGTGAGTTGGAAGCAGAGGTGATTCCTGAGATTGGGGTTTTTTTCTTAATGAAGACTGCAGTGCGTTTCTAGAAAATTTGAGGAGAGGTGGGTGTGGTTTGTGGCAGAAGAATGCTTTTTAAATAACATCTCCTTAATATTGTAATGGTTATGCTACTTGGTATTGTATTATGAGGTGGGTTTTTGCTGAGAGTTTGTAGAGCTTTAGGAGCAACCTATGAAATAACATTGATCTTGATCTGTTGGTTCAAAATAGGTTAGTATAAATCTTTACCGTACTGAAAGGAGTGTATATGGTAGAGTTATCCTGGTTATATGACAAACGTGCTTCAGAAAAATATTCTGCTTCTTACTACCATAAATTCACAAATTGAGAATGTAGAAATATTGGAAGCATAATTCAGAACGCATGGTGCTTGTTTTCAGTCTCTGTACCAGGGTCAGGTAATTTTGAAAACAGAACTGATCTGGTTCAGTTTAAACTTTGTTTTGTCTGAGCCCTACTCCATAATGCCTGGTTCTTTCTCTTGTTCTGAGTCTTCTGCCTCACAAACTGGGACCAGCCATGACAGTGCTTGAGTGGCTTGTATGGAAGAGATTAATGTGCAGTATTCTGGTGCTGATTTCCTCTCCCCAGTTTTAAAGCTTTATTTACTTCTAACAGTAGTTCAGACCAGCTCTTGTGGCAAGAGTTAGAAAAATGATAATTTAGTATAATGGGAGGACTCTGTGACAATGGGAAAGCTGGGCAAATCAGCCCACGTCCCTCTGCATAATTCTCTCTAAGATGCTTTAAGAATTGCTTTGGAACTGTTCTCCACTCTTCATAAACTTGAAAAAAACCAACCTACTAAATGTGGAAATGGCTTAATAGTAGTACTAATTTTTGTAATTGTGGCACTAGTAGTAGCTGGATTTAGGACAGCACTGTAGTTATGTCGTAAATCTTTGCTATGATGACTGATGATCTTACTCTTTTAAGTAATGGGTCTGTGTGGGATGCAGTACTTTCAGCATCAATAAAGCATAATGATTTTATGAGGTAAGAATGACTCCATGCTTCTGTAATAGTGTGTTGGTATTCAAACTTTAGATTTAATTACTTTGATATGATTACTGCAGTAATTACTGCCTGCCATTACTCCAGACTGTAGCTGCATGTGGCAGACTGGTATGCATTTACTTACTACAAAACAGTTGCCGCTGCGTATGGCAGCATCTGTACTGGAATATGGTCAGTCAGTTCTGCTTTCCAGACAGGGGTCAGTCGCCAAGAAACATCACTGGTTCCTGGGGCTTTTCTTCTACTGGCCCCTCACTACTCCCGCAGTGCGGCAGTGCTGAGGTGCTCCCGCAGTCTGGCAGAGCTCCTGACCCAACGGCCACAGGACTGCTCCAGAAATAGTCTGCAATCCCAGCTCTCTAGGAAACTCTATTGTCTTGTGCAGTCACAAAACTCAGCGCTACGTTTTGTCAGGTGGGCGTCATTATTTGAAGCAGTACTGTAGACTCCAGCCGTAATGCTTCACCATGACCAGGCGGTGCGTGGTGGGCTCTCGCTGCCCTGAGGCCCGAATCCAAAGAATCGGGGCCCCTAGCTCTCTTGGAGTGCAGTCAGGTCCTCACATGCTTTACCAGACGCTCTTGTTGGCCAACGCTTCTCTTGCACAAATGGATAGCAAGATCCCTTGCTAAGTAGACTGTGGAAACAACATGGCTGAGAGCTCCACATTTACCTTGAAAATGGTGCACATGAAGAAAATCTTGCTTTCTGCCATTGCGCTGCTGTGTACGTAACCTTCTGAGGTGCTGCCTTTGTCCCGACGGGAGTATGCTTGCACAACACTGTGTGTTTCCTAGCAGCAGCACGGAGCAATACAGTTCATGGATCCAGATGACTTGCAAATGAACAGTGATAGCTAGATGATTACCCGGAAAGGATTTGTTTGTTGTAGGGCTCCAGCTGAACTGGGGCAAAATAACATCGGTGTGGCAAAGCTGTGTTTCAGACCATGAGCAATGGCAGAGGCAGGTGAACTCTGGGGTAAGTACATTATTTCTTGGAAGTCTGTGGACAGAGGAGGTGCGATTTTTCTTGGATGTAATTCAGGTTTCCTTGCTGAAATAAAAGCCTTTTCTCTGCTCTCTGGCCACCTCCTTAGTTAGGCTGGATTCTGTACTGAGGAAACTTAATCTTCTTGAGGAATTGTCATTTTTTAATAGTTCCTTGTGTTTCTGTTAGGCTACAATACTGAAACGTGTTTATGTGCTCTTCATCTTCATGGTAAACCAGCAAGTGTCTGTCTGTGGAGGGTTTAATGCTTGAAGGATATCATTACTCATTCAGATGGCCTTCTAGACTAAGAGGGCACAGTGACATTGGAGTGGCAATTTCAGCAGCATTACAGCTCGGCAAAGCACTAAACTACACCCAGTTTCTATTTCTCTGGTTCCTTATGCCCTTCTGATGGCCATAATTTTTAGTAGCACCTTTTTTTCTAGTGTGTTTAAAAACTTGGGACTTCAAGGTGAGTGGTTCTCAGGATAACTTAATGTGGTACACAGTAAGAAACATAGGATAAGAATATAAACCCGCTACAAAAAGTCTATCAGTAGAGCTGGATTCTTTATTTGTTGCAGCCGATTCATGGGGTTCTTGTTAAGCACTGAACAGTAAATCATGCACAGAGCTATCAACACCTGGGGATGTCTAGCTTGCTCTGATTTAAATACCTTCTTTTTGTAGAATATTTGATTTAAGATTTTGACTGTTGTCACATGGTAGATGAAACCAGAGATTGAGAGAAGCATTTTTAATTTTTCTTTTAAACTAAAGCTGCTTCAATAGTAAATTACCTGTAAGCTCTGTTCTCACCTCATCGCGTGTTAAATTCAAATTTGTCCCCTTTTCAGCAAAAAACATGGGAATTTAGAAAGCATTTAGAATTCCAAAGACATAACTTCACAACTTGAAAAGATCTTTCAGAAGATTGGTTTGAGGATAATCAGAAAAGGCAAAAATCATGACTATGGAAGAGATGTTTCAAAAGGCACTGAAAATTTTTGTTTACATTTCTGATATTTCAGCACCTTTTCAGCTTTTTCTTCCTTGCAAATGTTCTGAAGAGCCTATCTGTAGTCTTAGCTGGAGGTTTACTTGGGCAGAATTAAATGCCTCTGATCAAATCTCTTTTACTTCCATAAATTATAGATGCGTTAGCTATTTAAACAGTTACTTAAAACATGCAGTACAATATTTATTATACTGTATATCATAAAATAACATTCAAATAATTACAAGCCAGATATAACTAAGACTGGTAAAAAGTGAGAATAATTCTAAGAAAACAGAATTCCTGGTAAGATGATAATGTAACCATTGACTCTGAATACCAATGTTATTAGGACACAAAGAAAGCTTCAACTGAACTTTGTCAGAGTTCATGCAAAGAGGAGGGCAAGCTTAAAATGGATTTAGAAATAACCAAGTGGGGGTAACAAAGTACAATTAATATGACCCCACTAGGGGGTCTAGACTGAGAGAACAGTATGACTATGGATTTGGAGACAAATTATCATCCAAAAATAATACACAATCTAAATTGTCAGTAGTCAAGTTTAGTTTATACTGTGATCTCGTTACATACCAAAAGTTAACTAAAATTGAAACACTTCTATTGTGAAGAGGCATGTGCTCCAACTTGTTTGAAATAACAAAAGTCCAAACTGGTACATAAAACAAGTTTTCAAATCAACAGACCGACAGGCTAGGACAAACGTCATTGTTTAAATTTAAAGAACTGTGAGTGTGTTTTCAAGTAGGTGTTAAGATGTCTGATAAATATACACCCTGGAAGATCGTAGATGCAGGAGAAAATATTTATCTTCCAAGTCACATAAATGTGTTTTGGTTGGCTAGTGCTGATGGCATAACTTCTCCCTTCTTTATGGTTTGGTGGTTTTATGTGGATTGGAAGGAGGTTTTATATCATGGCTACTACACTCACCATTAGTCCTGGGAATTCTGTAACAATCCTACTGGACTTCTGTTACCTGAAACAAGTCTGTGATCATATTCAGGAGGAAAATGGGATCAGGCACTGCTGATCCCCCCACCAGTTTAGGTTACACCCTAAACCTTTCACTATGTAAAACTCTGCTGCTCTTTCAAATGTTTGTTGGTTTCTTTCCTTCACTCTTCCTCTTTTTCAAGTCTACTCTAGGAAACTGTATTTGAGCTTCATCTATCTCCTGTAGCATAAATTTTGGGGATTACTCATGATGTTGATCATTTAACGTGCTGCAGTTTGCAAGTTTGACCTCCAACTCGGATTTCGCAGTAGTAAGGATGCTAAGTGTGTCAGTAAAGCAGCAACCTCAGTGGCATATACATACATTAATAACTCTAATTTGAAAGTCAAACAAAACCACACAATTATGATCTAGCACAACAAAGAGAAGCAAATAGTTTAATTACATATTCCATGTTGTGGTAGCCCACGTGTTCATTTACATTCATAGATATTCCCTTCTTGTATTGGGCTATTTAACTACCATATGATTTGGCTATTGTCTGGAGTATTCTTTTTCTATAGTTTACCTAGAAAACCAGACTTGTACCCGCACTGATGGGTTACTATAGTATTATTGATAGTTACTGTAGTGTTGCATTAGTGTACCAGAGCCTGCATCTCGTAGTGGCTCTGCATTTCTACTTCATCCAACAAACCTCCTAGAAATATCTATTATTTGTAAATATTTTTGAACATTAAAACAGGGTTATTTGATAACCTGTTTTGTGACCTTTCTTGTCATCTGTTATTTACCTATGTTGAACTACAGTATGTCAGCCTTTTAGGCCCACTGATTCTCAGACCTACTACTGGTCCACCACCTGCACTACGTAAAAATTTTGTTTCTGTGGATGTCAATCCACTCACACCGCCTTTTGTACAAGGAAGGTGATCTTTATACAGATTTGCACAACAGCATCCTTACTCCCCTTTAAATCCTCTTCTGTTATATCCAAGAAATTCAGCAATTTTCATCATTAATGCATTGCTACTTTGTGCTTTTTTCATTTATTTCTTTCTGCTATACTCAGCTGTCACCTCTAACCTATTCTGGAAATTCTTCAGGATGGGGTGGTTTTGGTTTTGTTTGTAAAACACTGATGGCACTTTCTAATAAAAATACAAGATAGTAGGTAGTAATGGAGGTGTCTCATAGGCACTCCCTGGTTAGGACACTTCTCAAATGGCACATACATTCCACTTTTTCTTTAAAAGCAGACAGACGGTAAGTATAAAATCTTATTCAAAGTTAATGATATACTTTAAGATTTCCCTGTAATATTTTTTTTACATTAATAAATATTTGCATATGAATAATGGAAGAAACTGTCTCAGACTTTCCTCTGTTGAATGCTATCTTAAAAAGCAACAACAAAGTCTATCCAGACAGCAAAGAGAGCATCAAATTCCTCAGCAGATTTAGCACAATACATAGCTAGATATTTTTTTTCCTGAAATTGGCTTTACTGTATTGCATAAGCTGCATATATAAACTTAATAGCTGGTAATCGCAGAATGTTTGATTAATATTTGTTGAATATTGAATAAGATTTGTTGAGGATTGCCAATAATGAGATCTGAATGTCTGCAGCTGGTTTACATGCTGCACCAGGTGAGCCAGTAAATAAAGAATATATGTAAATGTATATAGGTAGCCGTTACATTGGAGGATGTATTAGTGAGCAAGATTAACTATTTAAGAACAGCTTGGCAAGGTAGAAATTATGTAATGAATAATCCTGCAAGACGCTACAGATGTGAAGGAGCATAGCTGCCTTGGCTGCAATTAAAGACAAGACAGCTCACTCTCTGTCCTGCATTGCTGCCTTGCACGTTGTACCCAAGTTCTGTGGTTTGGTGTCTTCTGAAGTGAATTACATATGGATAATTAGTGCTGCCTTCAGCTCCCTGTTTTACTGAAATCACGTATTCTCTGAGTGTGTACCTGTTTATTTTAAATGGGATCTGTGTTTCAGACCATTTTAGCGCAAACAAACCAACAAAAATCTAACAATAAGTAAACTGCCTGGAAGACTGAGTGAAAGTGGGGTTATACAACACAGTTTCTATGCTGGGACTACTGCCACCTCCAGAAATTCCTCGGAGGGAAAACAGGTACTGTTCTGGTGAAGTACTTACAGGGCAAAACTTCTGAAACTCTTTTTCAAGTAGCTTGGCTAGAAACACTCTCTCCTACAATGATTTTCATGGAAAAGAGGTAATGGTGGGAAAAGAGTGAAGGTCCAAATATGGAATTAACTGCAAAAATGTACAGCCAGAGAAAGCTACTGCCAGTTGCAAAACTGTAACCTTTACAGCATATGTATCTGAGTTTATGTCATTAGCATATTAATAGAAGCAGATGCTTTACACTATCTTATTGGTGTATGTCTTTAAAATAATAAAAAAATACCTACCATACTGATAGCTGGGAGCAGCAGTTTTTAGGAAGGGTGCATATAGTCCCTCCATCAATCTAGAAATTACAATATGAATATAATATTTAAAGCTGGAGAATTACTGCATACCTTTTGAAAAAATTATTTTCAAAGTATTAATACTGAGCTTAAGAATTTATTGGTTTTAATTCTGATGTAACCTTTAACATGTATAGCTAAGGGATTATATTGGTGTTCATTACAAAGTCAATTCCTATTCTTTCCATTCTATTTGTTGACTTACAATCTAGGGACATCTGTTGTTCAATACCTTTAAATTTTTGTGGTTATCATTCATAGAATATGGCAAATGTAATTTAGATGGTGCAGATTTTAAATAATTTGGATTGTTCTTTGCATGTTCTAGGACTTGTGTGCATCTTTCCTGTCAAATAAATAAATGTGCTGTTTTTAAATTCCCCCTCAGACATCTCGTAGTACATCTACTTTCTCTGGGAGATACTCTTTGTTGTTCTTGTCCTCCACTGTCCCTAAGGGAGACATGGAATTAGCCTTTCACTTAGTTGTTCTGAATTTCACACTCACCAGCTGGTTTTAATATTTTTCCCCATAAGTATATATTTTGTGAGTAACTATGTGTCTCAAAGCATCTTTAGATAAACATTAAAGAAATAATGTAGCCACACCATATAGAAATGTATGATGAGAAGGGAAACTCCAGAGGTAACCTAGATTGTGATATACCCAGATGTGCCTGACAGATGTTTCTCAAACCTGTTCTTACAAAGTTCAGTGATAGCAATTACATAACTTCCTGAGATACCCTGGTTATCTGAAATATCTGAGATATCCCAAAAATATCTGAGATTGCAAGGTTTACCTGAAAATCTAAGCAAGAAATCTATAGGTGCAAACTATTTTCTGTCTTCCCTCTCTGACATGCATCTTCTTTTAACAAAAGATGTACGCATCTGTAGGCTGTTGTCGTGTTCCTGGAAGTCATCTTTCCCAGATGAAATAATTCTCTCAACCTCCTCCTTATGTAATTTTAAAAAAACTTCTGATTTTTTCTGTTGCTTTTCTCTGGACCCTTTCAACTATGATGAAGCCCATTTTAAAGATATTATTCTAGCTTAAACCAAGACGTACTTTATAGATTTTAAGACTGTTTACCATCTGCCTTTTACTCCTATAATACCTACTTACTTACTGCTGTATCTACAAAGACTGATGTGCATGTCTAACTTGAGGTAGATTTATTTCAGTGGAGTTATCAGTGGTAAAATTAAGCATGTACACAAAACTTAAATGGATTGCAGCCTCAAAAATATAAATGTAGAAAAATAAACAGAAGGAAAACAAAGGCAAATAACTTTGACTCTCACTAGACTTACTTTTCCAGCAGTTTGTTCATAACAAAGTTCTGGAAATGTGGATCCTTCTTGAGACTTTCCTCTGTCCTCAAGTTTTACTTGAGCTTCTGATTCAGTTAAAACCAAGGTGGTCTCTTCCACATAATTTCTGAAACTAATCAACGTTTTACAGATTATCACTAACACCTTCGAATTATGCAGCAATATGTATGAAGACAGAACAAACACTTTTGAACCTGTGCAAAACAAATTGATACACAAGTTGGAGCTCAAGCTCTCTGTGTGGGATTGTAGATCTATGCAGCAGAATTGAGGAAAAACTGTGGTGGGACACTAGGCGGTTACAGGGCACTGGTTCTTTTCTACAAAAGCTGACACAAGCTGCTTATGGAGTATATCCTGTCCAAAAGATAAATCATTCTGCAATACAAGTAACATCCCTGGATATTGTAATTTGCAGGAACTGTTTGTAAGGTTACTGTGTAAAACTGTTGCTATTTGTATGTGGATGCAGACGTGTTTTCCTTTCATATTACAGGATGATGAATGGTACTAAGAGAACTTCTCGCAGGAAATACAGTATTTTCTAACATGGGAACTGATTAATGCCACAGAAAAAATAGCCCTAAACCCACCTTTTTAATGAAGGAGAAAGATGGGATAATCCATATGTGAGCTTTCTGCCAAACCAATTGGGGAAAGAGGGAAAACCTAAACTTTGGCTGCATGCTTAATGGGTAAATTTATCTGATTTGAATTATACAAAATAATAGGTTCGTTCTATTCAAGTCTCATCCCAGGCCCACCCCCCTTTTCCAGCCCTAGGGGAGGGAGCGTTAAATAATGGTCTGTGTAAACTGATGCTCATGCAGTAAGAGTTTGGAGAAGTGCTGCTTGTACAAGTTAAAGCAGGCAGTGAAGAAAGCAACGAAATAAAAAGCAGCTGCAGGAGCAAAGTGGACCTTTCTGAAATTAAGACATGTCTTTCTTCACGAGAGTTTTGACGATGAAATGCAGGCAGACGCTTGAATCTGAGAGAACTTACTTCTACCATGCGATTTTTGTCAGCAGGTTTCACCAACTGCCCAAACTTTCCAGCAGCCAGTCCCTGGAGGTGCAGAACAACTCGGCGGCGGCAGGGAACAAAGGCGAGGCGATGGTGGCCGGCTCGGGGCGCGCAGGGGAGCTGCTGCAGCCCACCCCGCACCAGCTTGGCAGGGTGAAGAGCCTGCAAGAAATGCCGGGACCCAACACCCTCTACAATCTCTACGAGTTCTTCTGGAAGGACGGCTTCGGCCGCATTCATGAAATCCAGGTACAGCCTACTCGGCTATTTAATATTTTATTACTTGAGCCTTTCTTTTTCTCCCCTCACAAAACCTTGCCTGACCACCGGCTGGGTGACCCGCGCCGCCGCCAGGCACCGCCGCGCCGCATTGCCGCTGTTCTGAGGGAGCCGGGAGTCCCAGGATCCCCCCGTCCTTCTCCGTCCCCGCAGCGCCGGGAGGTTGTAGCAGTTTTGTTTCCGTGAGGAGCCTGCGGGGAGCGCGGCTGGCGAGCCGCGCCGACACCCCGCTCCCGCGATCTCCCTCTCCCTCGTGCGTGGGGCGACTGCCCAGCCGGCACCCCCATCTGTGAGCTCTCTCCCTTTTCATCTTTATGCGTATTTTGAACTTTCGGGTAGGTGCTTAGACTGAAAAAAAAAAAAAAAACCAAAACAAAAACCAAAAAACAAAAACCCCCAAACAACCCCGTCTTTTTGAACCGGGCTGTTTCACAGACTTGCAGAGGACTTGTTTTGGCGGGCGGAGCCGGGAAATGTGGGCTTTCCTTTCCTCGGATCCCGGAGCGCAGCGCCCGCCCCGCCGGTGAGGCCGTGCCGGCGCCCGGGGCTGGTTCCACCCGGGACCGCCTCAGCCGTGCCGCGGCTTGCGGGGTGCGGGCGGGGGGCTCCGGCCGCTGCCCTTCCTCAGCTCAGCCCGGCGCTCCTCCGCTGTGCCCAGAGACCATTTTGTCCCTCCAGCCCTCGCTTCTACCCTGGCCTCCCCTTACATAAATACACGTCGCATATATAGGTCCCCTGAGGGGGCGGTAGATGCGCCTGGACCCGCTGCCGTCAGCGCTGGCCGGCCCACGGCTGCCGCCCCCCTCCCTCAGCAGGAGGCGGGTGGTTCGAAACCTTCCCCGGGGCGGGGGGGGGACGGGAGTTGGGGGGGGGCGACGGCGGCAGCCGGCGCTGCCCGCCCGGGGCTCGGCCGCCCCCTCCCCTGGCCGCCCCCATTGGCCCGGGGCGGGGGGGAGGGGAGGCGGGTGGCGGGAAGCGGGGCGCGATGGCGGCGGGCGGCTGGTGGCGGGGTGAGAGGAGGGAGGGCGGGGAGCGGCTCTGTCACCTGGCGGGCGGCACCTCCGGAGGGCGCGGTGGGGTGGGAGACGGAGCAAGAAGTCGGAGGGCGGGTTGAGAAGTGTCCTCTGGGGTCGGGCACCTCCGCGCCCGCGGTGGTCCGCGGGCCGCGGCCTGTCCCCCTCCTCAGCCGCGCCCGGCGAAGGTGGGCGCAGCGCGGTTATCCTTGCTGGGGACAGCAGGAGCTGGGCGAACGAGCAGCCCTCCTCTGTGCAGCGTTTCTTGGATGTTGGCATGGGCAACTGTCTTACTATAAGGCTGACTCTATCCAAAGATGAATTTTTTTGGTTGCTTGCCAAACATGTGGGTTTCATTCCTAAAAAGTCACAGTGCATCTCCTGGGGCCCTTTCCCCGTGTAGTCCAAGTGATCCTAAACTGAGTACTTGTGTTTGAGGGAGCAAAGCAGTGGTTTTCACCCTTTTGCAGCTGTGGATCTGTAATGCTTTCCACTGGCAGTACACATCTCTTCGGGAATACCTCAAATGTGGCATTTATTATTTTGCTTTTCTTAGTGACCTTTGCCAGATTGCTAGGAAGAGATTCACAGACAACCCCAAGAGGTTCACTGCCTGAAAATCACTGAAATTAAAAAAAAAAAAAAAAAAGGGGGGGGAGTAAAAACAGAAAAGGGAAACCAAAGACAACGGGACAGAACTTCCAAACCAATGGTTTGAAGATCAAAACTTAAAAGTTAGGATTTACAAAGGGCCTAAAAACCCCAGAAAGAGACAGCAAACAGGAAAAAAAAATTCACTTAAGTTGCTCGGGTTTGTCTGTTGTATTTACCACTTAGATTTCTAAAAAGAAGTGTTAGTCTCCTCAGTGTGTGCTGTGTTTGATGGCAGCCAAACTAGATTGCTAATGACAAATTGCTCAGCTTAATTGCTTGCTAATCAAGACACATGCAGATGAAACTTCATGACAGCTAAAGCTTTTTGTTGCATTGCATTTCTTTTTTTCTTTACCTCTGTGGTGGTGTACAGAATCTCTGAGGCACTCACCATAGTCTCATAACACTAAAAATAATACTGCCATTGAATTCAAGTTCTTTCACTGTCAAAACAGTGAAAATTATTCAAAATATTAAAAGGAAGACAAGACAAGGTAAACAGTATATGCTTTTCACTACCACTAGCTGATACAGATACTTTCTTCTTTAATGAATGTTATTCATAAAAAGGAAAGTGGGAGGAAGGATAAGGAGGAGCTGTAACATGATACTAGTTTTTATTCTGTTTAGACTCTCAAAAATCACTTTACAAGTCATGGATGCCCAGTTTGCATACACGCTGGATGCAAATAGGCATTAACGGGATTAATAACAGTCTGTTAAATTTAACAATACAGTGAACATCAGGAATGAATTAATCTGAAACCCTTCGGTAACCAGCACAGCTACTTAAACGATGTCCTTCGGCGCACACAAATATTTGTACGCTATATGCAGAAGGGGTGGGGAAGCCGAGTGCTTTTTCACAAAGGAGGTTCTGTTCTCAGTAACATGATTCCAGTTAGTCCTGGCCAAAGCAGTAATGCCTACAGCATTTATGACAAAGGGAAAGTATTTCTAATTTGATGGGGTTAGATCTCTTCTGTCTCATCAGTGCTATGCACGTATAAAGAAAAGAAAGGTGAGGGGGGAGGGTTTGGATGCTGGCAGTTTGAATTTATGATGTGTGAAAGAATGTCTGGTGTGAGAGTGGTATGTGAGACATTGAAGTGCAATATTTTTAAGGTTTGGAAAGAAAACATATGTTGTGATAGAAAATATGGAAGAGAAATTCCAGGCATTTCTTTAAACACGAAGTTGATACGCTGAACATCATTCTGTTGAAAGCAAGAGATGTCCAAATGCCTTGTCCTTGTCTGTTTCTGGTTTAAAACTAATATTTCACTTATTTGATTGGATGGCTTGGCACTTGATTTATTTTCTGTTGAAGTTTATCCTCCCATGTAAACCTCACCATCGGTGGAAAAAAACAAGCTGCTCCATAAATAGCAAAATTTGTTGAACCTGTTTGTTTGTGACTGGTGACCTGTACCCCCTCACTCCACTGCCTTTTCCTTGCAGCACTTACTTCCCAACTCATGCTTCCCTTTGAAGACTCATGCCCTCAGTTGTCTCCAAGTTCAGTTTCAATATCCCTAAAATATCCCAAGGCAAGAGATACTTTGGGTTTTGGGAGTGCTTGTTCGTACATTGGTCTGCATGTGGTTTTTGATTAGTAACAGACCAAGCAGAAATGATAACAGTTGAGTTCCTACTGTAGCATTCCCTCACCAAGGTGACTAATATGTGTGTCTCATTTGAATCTAGATGCTGATTTTTGATAAGAGCGTCATTGTAAGAGACCTTTAACTCTCCGATAAACTTGGCTGAAATTGGCCATTGTGTTCCAAAAGTAGTTAAAAGGAGACTGGCAGAGACCACAATTGCACAACTCTTGTTTTATTTGGAAACCAGGCAGAGAGTTACATTTTTTATAAGCACTTGGTACCATATGCTGAAGAGCGATTCATGTGTCTTAAACTTATTGTTGGCAATTAAACAATTCATCTCTGTAACCAAGACTGATTAAAAAAATATTTCTCATAAGTTAGTCTTGGGTCAACAGTAGACTTTCACTAGTGTAGTTGTATCAGACATCTTTGGTTTATAATCAACTCTTCAAGCAGATGTCTTTGGATTAGATGCAGATAATGTGTCAAAGTTAAACTTTGGTCAGTTTAACTTGTCTTGCTACTTTTAACCTGAAATAAAGGCTTTAAAATTTAAAAGCTTTCTTAGATCTAAAGTCCTAATACTATCTTTTTAACAACTCCTTTGCAGGTTGTTTCCCCCCCCCCCCCCCCTCCCCTAAAATGATGATGTACCTCTACTCCAAGTGAATTCATGGGAGTTGGGTGTTTCATTTCATGACCATGTCAGAATGTAATTTGTTTGAAATAATCAGTAAAATTTCATGGGACAGTGATAGTGCAATCTTACTGGAAAAATTTGTGTGTTTTTTTTTTTTATATATATACAAAATTTAATGTTTTCCAATCCTCTTTCTTAATTGCCTATTGCTTGCCTTCGGCTTGAATCATAGAACTTTTGGAAGGAACACCATTCCTTCCCTTTGCAGAATTAATGTGTCTTTCTAAAGTTCACTGCTGCAGAAGCCATCCCAGAATGCAGTTTTTCACTAGGCTGCTATGCTATCATCGTCCTCAGTTAGGTGTGAGAAACTTATAAGTATTTTTTGTAAAGAATAAGATGGTAGAGTAAGTCTTTATTTACAAAAGACATTGAAAGTAAATTATTGTATCTTTGTATTATACTGTTAATTTCACCCTATTTACTTCCATGTTTTCCATTTTTTCACATTCTTTCTAACCTGTTTGATCTGAAGGGATGTATTTTTAAGTGCCCCAAGTCCTTTCATCTTCTCAGTGTTTGGTTTCACTCACGCTTTGTGCCTTAGAGCTTTGGGTCTTTTCAATCAGAGGTCCTGAACGGTGTGACCTCTCTGTTTTCCTTCTGAATATTTCACAGTAATGTTTAGATGCTTTCTCCTGGCATTTCAAACCATTCCTTGACTGGAAGGCTGGGGATCAGATTCTAGATGTGATAGATTGATTCACTGTATGACAAATTGTCAGTTTTTCTTAGTAATACTTTACTTCTGTTTCTCTTTGTTGGTGACATTGTAGCAAAAACACACTCAGGAATATGGAAAGATCTTCAAGTCTCACTTTGGTCCCCAGTTTGTTGTATCCATTGCAGATCGAGATATGGTTGCTCAGGTCCTCCGAGCAGAAGGTAGAGCACCACAAAGAGCTAACATGGAATCGTGGCAGGAATACAGAGACTTACGAGGGAGAGCCACGGGACTTATTTCTGCGTAAGTGTTATTATTCCTTCATTTTCTTTATCTTCTTGTAAAATTTAGTGATATTCTGAAGGACTGTACAGGTCATCTGCGAATTCAGGCTTTTCTGTGTGGGCAAATTAGTGTGTCTAGTGGTGGGAAGAGGGTAGAGATTTATGGTGAATTGTCTGTTCTGCTGTAAATTTTCAAAGGGATGGTAATGATGCGTAGTTTGAATGTGGAGTAAGCTACCTTGCATAAAACATTCTTGGGGAATGTGTATCAACTAGAGTTGTCTGAGCTGACTCACCTACCTGCAAGCAGTATTACAGAACAGGGCTTACAAACTTTGGCACAATGCTGCACAAATGTGGTGCTTCAGATCCAGACTGTTGCATCTCATTGGCAGTATGCTGCGTGGACCTGTTGGCTCAGGTTGGCTTTAGCTTTATGGTTCACCAAAGTGCCGCCTCAGTAGATTAATGCAGAGAAATCACTGTATGGAAAATTCACATGATCTAGACTGCTGCATCCCCTTGGCAGTTTGCTGTGTTGACCTGTTGACTCAGGTTGGCTTTAGCTTTATTGTTCACTGAAGTCCTGCCTCAGTAGAGTAATGCAGAGAAGTCACTGTATGGTAAATTCACACTGTAGTGCATCCCCCCACAGATATTTTTGTATGAGGCTGATTCTAGAAGAGTTATCTGTCTTTAAAGCTTGTACAAACTGGCAGTGCATCTGGGTGTGGTTAATTGCCACTGGGAACTACTCACAGTCCCCACTGACATAGGATGTTTATTTAGAGGGAAACTAATTTCCTGAGCATGGACAGTCTGTTTCTTTCATGGTGGCAAAAGGCATTATGTATTGCACTGCAGACTCAAATCTTAAGCTGCAGTTCAGAGTCAAACTAATAGTTCCTTGATATTTTGTGAAATGAGATCTTAAATCAAGAGATAGCCAGAAAATATCTGTTGAAGAGATTAAATTCTTTTGCTGGCCAATAAGTTTCTGTACCTTGCAGCAGCATTGCTCCAGGTGACAAAATTTAATGGGAAATACATAGCAATTTAAAATAAATGCATAAAATACAATTGCCTGTCTTCATAAAGCAATTGAAAAGTATCCCTGGAACCATTGTTCCCAAATACTCTGCTCATATGAAGCACGCAGATGCTACAATTCAGATTTTTCGTCTTCAGCACAAAGATTTCAATAGATAGCTCAACTAAAGGAGAATCTAGCTGTAAATTGTTTCTCTATAGCTAGGTCTGCTATCCTATTACTTTGTACGTTTAGAATTAAGGTAACAAAGCAATGTATCAGTAATGGAATTTATGGTACTGGCTCAAATCGTTGATTTGTCACATCTGAATGCGATACCTTTCTTTGGTAATTAAGCACCAATTCTAGGTAAAAGCAATTTTAGAGATTATCCATTCAAATATTTATTTAAAATAATTTTAATAAGAAAATTTTGTTAATTTCTTGTGTTAACTACTACTGAAATGCTAATGTAGAGTCAAATTCAGAACACTGAGTGGACAAGTTCTGTCACTTAAACCAGAGATTGACTTACACATGTACATACATATTGCAACGCTGAAATTTAACGAGGATATGCATAATGAGGACATACGAATAAAAATGTATGAGCATAATACCAAATATACATTATCATCTTCTTTTCACCACTTGCTTTCATTTGACATGAAAAATTATAAACAGTTTCATTGAGGAGCTCTTGCCCAGCTGATGGTTGTTAAGGAAAATTGTGTATAGACATTATTAATAATTTCTTCTAGGGAGGGGGAACAATGGCTAAAAATGAGAAGTGTACTGAGGCAAAAAATTCTGAAACCCAAAGATGTGGCTGTTTACTCTGAAGGAGTCAATGAAGTTATCACAGACTTAATTAAAAGAATCCACACCCTCAGAAGTCAAGAGGACGATGGGGAAACAGTGACCAATGTTAACAATGTTTTCTTCAAGTATTCAATGGAAGGTAAGCCCAGGCTGTATAACATCTGTAAAGAGAATGGGTGTAAAGCAGCGTGCTTATGGTTAGGCATTTTTGTCAAATGCCTAGTGCCCCATTATGATTAATCTGAAAAGGGAAGCTTGATATTCTGCATTCAGGTGTCTTCCTACTCTGCAGTAGATATCAGTAGAATTCCTTTGTACAGCCTGAAGAGATGACACCTTGTATTAAGGGACAATTCCTGTGAAAATGCTGGTATACAGGCAAAAGGTACAATCAAGGCCCAGAGCAGTTTGAGTACTTTGTAATTCTGTATTAATTTCTCGAGAATAAGGGTGTTGACCTTCTAACAGTGTGATTTCTAAGACATGTTAATTTAACAACATAGTGGCCAAGTTCCAGGTGGGAGATCACTGTGTGATGTATCTATCTGTTCATAGCTTAATGTGGGAAAAGGTACTTCTCTCCCCTGCCTACACATGCCAAGTGTGGGATTGTTATGCTTGCCTTAAAATCATCTGCCACTGGCTAGCATTAATTGAGGGAAGGCTAAGCGCAACTTCAGCCCGAGCTAGTATGGCATTTCCTGTGTTCTTACAGAAATCTACTGGTGATTCATATTCATGCATTCCTTTAACTGACTGCATACAACCTGATCTTGTTATATGTAGTGTCTTTTAAAAACATTGGTGCTCTTTGCTGGCAGGCAGCTGAATAATTTGAGATTTGCAAGAACTTCCAAATTGCTCACCTATGAAGATGCTGTATCAAATTGCTGGCTGCCTGTCTGGTAAACTAACCTGAGACTGTTCTACATTAATAGTGTCTAAAAATGGCATTAAACTAAGAGTTACCAGTTTTATGGAATTTTAAACTCTGAGCCTACAGATTCACTTTAACTGATGGGTTAGTTTAAATTCTTCACATTCTTCTAGCTTTTCATTTATAACTTGTGCCTGGCACATACTTTTTTCCTATACGAACTGCAGTGTTAATTAACTTAGACTGTCAAATGTTCAGGGAACAAATGCATAAGATTTTTTTTTAAAGGATCATATAAAGAGCAAAAGCATGCGTAAGAACCAGCAGTTGCTGAAAGAGGCACAAGAGAAATAAAAGACACAGAAAAATATCTTCCCAGGGAGGAAATTAGGGAAGAAAGAGTGAATTGAAAATAGCCAGATTTTAAAATTATTTTTATCAATAAAGAAGAAATACAAAGCAAAGAACAGGCAAAAAGAACAGTTTCTTTATATATATATATACACACACATATACACATACTTGAGAATTTATGGAGAGTTTAATGGAGGACAAGATCAAGGTTAAACATCATTATCTATTGTACCTGTTTTTAATAGGAAAAACGGAGAAAAAAGATACTAGAGTGTTAATAGACCAGTTACTCTAATTATCTAGCTGACAGTTATTCTAATATTTCCTGGAAAGATGTGGACAAACTGTTAACTAAGGAATTTAAAAGCACAAAATTTATTTTAAAAGATTTGATTTGATGCAAATGGCTTTGAGAAATTATCTAAATCCTTTTTAAATTACCCAACTGCCCCACTGGATTTTAGAAAAATCATTAAATAAGATTATTGTGTTAATAGGAATGTTTTTTACACTGCACTGGGTGATATTTTCGTAAATAAACTGGGTAATATGATCTAGATTTTGCAAGTTGGGAGCAAAAATTGCTTGAAACCTGTGTTGAGGAAGTAATTAAAAAATGCTTTGCTGTCAAACTGAGAGAACATTTTGGCTACAGTAGGGTAGTTTCTGGGTAAGTTGTCACTAGTATTTAATAATTTGGGTATGTTTGTAAAAACTGAGCCGAGAGATTTCAGGGACACTAATGGATGGGTAAGAATTAACTTGATAAATGGAATAAATGATCCAGCATTGAGAAGAAGAACAATAATAATTTAATAAAAATATATATTAAGTATTGTTCTTTGGGGGCAGAAATTGTATTTCTAATAGGGATCCCTGCAATGCTGCAGAAAAACATCTGAAGTAGTAACAGCAAGTCAGGAACAAGAGACGAGTCAATATTGTTACTTGCAACAGCGTCACACACTTGCTGTTTTTCAGAACCACACCGAGTATATACTGTGTGCAGTAAAATCACTGTCTGGAGTGCAAGCTCCTTATCCATTTATGCCTACTCATTGTTAGCTTATTACCAGCATATGATGAAGAAAGACACAGCCACTGCTAGAACTCCTGCATTATCACCAGTTATCAGAAATGTCTTTGGATTTGTATGTCCCTGTGTGTTCAGAGGCCAACACAGCAGGCTCAGGATTTGTGGTGCAGTGCAAAACACAGCAAACATGCTGGAGGGCTGCTCTACTTCTGGTGGAATTCCTGTCTGTCTTCTCATGCTGAGCATTATTGACATAGTAACCACTGTCTCGCTACAATGTTTAGCTGGAATTTTTTACCGTGTTTTAAATTTCTATTTTATCTGCTTCCAACTGCAGCAATAATAACTAAACATTTTTAGATGGTAGTTCCATTATGTTAGCATTTTAATTCCTTAAATTACTAGTATGTATATATGCATCTGTATAGCAAATTCTTTGATTTCGTATGTGCAGGTGTGGCAACTATTCTGTATGAATGCCGGTTGGGCTGCCTGGAAAACAACGTCCCACAGCAGACTGTTGAATATATTGAGGCTCTGGAGTTGATGTTTAGTATGTTTAAGACCACTATGTATGCAGGTGCTATTCCCAAATGGCTTCGTCCACTTATTCCAAAACCCTGGAGAGAGTTCTGCAGATCCTGGGATGGACTCTTCAAATTTAGTAAGATTTAGTAGTAGAAAAGTTCAGCTGTATTTCTGCAGGTTCTGTGTGTGTTTGAACAGGACTTGCTGCATTTTTCTTCTACAATTATAAGAAGACATTGTGGCAGAAGTAAGTTTCATATTAAATGCAGACTGGCCAAGGGAACTGTTTTAAATAATACTCTACTGAAAAAGAATTTTACCAGTACGCTTTAAATATTCCTGTATTTTATACTGCTGTTTCTTTTACTTGTCTTCATCTGTGTCGGCACCCAGTCCTCGCTCCAGGAGCGAGTTCTTTACCAGGGCTTTATCTTAAGCCACTCAAATTTTAATGAGGGTAGTTTTGTTGACTTCGGCAAATTTTCAGTCAGGCACTTTGACAAATAATCACCACTAAAACTGACTAGAAAGTTAAAAAATTATTCTCTAGCTATTAATTAAACTCTTTGTGAAGTTTATATATACACGTACAAGCATATAAATTGACATAAAAGTACACTGCTGTACTGCAATATGTTTTTTTCTAAATAAAACATTTCAGGCTACTTTATGAATCAGCTTTCATGTAAGTAAGAAGGAGTTGTCTTTGCAATATGTATTTTGTTTTAATATTCTGGAGTGTTAAAAAAACCTGAACCCTCTTTCCCTCTCCAATGTTAGAAAGCTGCCCGTATTTTTTGATTTATTTTATTAACACTGTCTAGGTAGGGCTGTATACATCTTCTTGAGGGTAGATTCTTTAGTTTCTTAACTTTTAATATGCCTAATATGCTTAATTCTTAGTATGCATTGATCTGTACCTGTGGTAACATTAGGGAATCCATTTAATGCTCATACAGGTGTGTTTTCTGTGAAACATGCACTTTTTTACACTGCCACTTTTAAATTATTTCCTATGATAAAGTACTCATGTTCCCTTTTGTGGCTTAAAAACAACAGCAGACTTCAGCTTTATCCTGACAGCAGCTGAAAAACTGTTCTTGAGGAATTTGTTCCATTTGAAACTTGTCTGGTTTTTTAATCCCTTTGTGAAAAAGGAATTTAAATGCTGAAGATCATTGTATGTGATGTGTGTATTTGTGGAGTTTTCATAAAGGAACATGTTGTTTCTAGTTCACTTTTTTGTAAGCTCATTCTGCAAGGCATTAACTTTCTGAGGAGTTTTCCTCTTTTTAAAGCCCTTGTTTCACTGAAGATGCTGTTTGTAGTCAGTAAAGTATAAATGGGAATGTGGGTGAACTTGCTCAAAATGCCATTCACTGAAGTTTTTCAATTTTTGTAATTACCTGATGCTCCTCATCTTTGTCTTCAGTGTAATTCAGTTCTGTGGCTTCGACCTTCTGGTTGCTGCTAACATCTTGTAGCAGCCTCTGTGTTCTGAGTTGCAGCATGCTCTGCAGAGTTCACCACTTCTCGCAGAGTCATCAGAAAACAAGCCAGGTGGGCGTAAAAACTTGACCTTGATCTTCCTTCGCTCCCTGTCAGAAACTGTAGTCTCTTGTGTCCTTTCTTTGTGCTCAGCATTCTCATGCTGTGAGCTACCAAGGTTCCTGTCAGCTCAGTCTTTCCTTACCAGGAGTACCCAAGGACCTCCACCAGCACTCTATTATCTTTTCCCTGAGAAAATAGATTCAAATATATAATTTTTTTTTTGGGTGTGTAGTGTAGTGTAAGGGAGAAATGTCATTACTGAAAATGGAACCAGAAGAAAAATAAAAATGGAGGGTTAACAATTTTTTTTTTTTTAATCCCAAAGGTCAAATCCATGTTGACAACAAATTGAAGACTATTCAGTCTCAGCTGGACCAAGGAGAAGTAGTGAATGGTGGGCTACTTACATACCTCCTAGTGAGTAAGGAACTTACTTTGGAAGAGATATATGCCAATATGACTGAAATGCTTCTGGCAGGAGTGGACACAGTAAGCTTGTTATCCTTTCTCTTGTGCACAGTTGTTTTTGTAAACCAGTAACATTCACAGCTATCTTCAGGGGGGTTATGTTGTTTATAAGGACATAATTTCTGACACATTTAAGTCATGACATCTTTAAAGCGATAGAAAATACTTACAGCACTGTGTAATCTCTCTACTGGAACGAAGTCAGTGTTCTGTTCTAGCTGTGGTTGACAGGAACCCATCATTTGGGAGTCGGTTCCACAGTTTATTAAACAGACATTTGTCTTTATATTCGGCTTGAATTTCATGCATTTTCTTTTAGTAGTTTGAATATCAGGTTGGTATTTGTACTTCTTTAGGTAGATGACAATAGGAAAGACAGCTGAAAGTTAGTGTGAAAAAATTAATCTGTAAACTCATATGTAGAATTTGGTAAAGGATTTTCACATGTGGCTAATTACATCAACTGGGGTACACATTATGGATCAGATACCTGGTTTCTGCTGCAGTCCATTAGGAGGGGGATGTTAGGCCAGCACTAATGTGGGTAAGGTAAGTTCACTCTACCCATGCTTGTGCTGACAACATACAGTCTGAGGCAGAGAGCTGTGGTAGTGGGGCTCAATATATATGCAATATGTTAACACCTAGTGAAGCATTTTAAGGAGCCATCTTTCCTTATTTTTCTGATTTGTCATCTAGAGCATTTGAAGAAACATTAAGGTCATGTATATAACTTCCATTTCTCTCATTCCTATCATATGAAATCGGTGTAGCTTAGTATTCACTGCAGCATGGCAACCAGAAGAATAAAAGATAAAAATGAGTTGTTGTATTGTATATAAAATGTATATGGTGTTATTTAGAATATCAGTGAACACTATTATTGTAAATTATTATAACAGAACAATTTTTTTAAAGAAATCTGTATGAATTTGATAAAGAAAGTGCTGTGTAGTCCTGTGTTTAATAGTCTTATGGTAGAAAAGATTAAAATAAGTAAAAAACTAAAGTAGCCTTAAAGAAAAAAGCCTCTCTGGATAATTGAATTCAGATTTTTTTTATTTAAGAAAGTTTGTAAGGTTTCTAAAGAAAACAAAGAAATCCCCAACAATAATACTTTTGAATTCCAAAATAAAGAGCATATGTAAAACTTATTTATGTGCTGAAGATTATTCCATTGGTTAAATATCCCAAGGGCTTATGAGTTTGGAGAGCTTTTTGATGTTTGGTTCTTAAGTAAAGCACAGTTATTCATCCCATTCATTTTCTAATCTTTCAGACCATTAATTTTACATTTTTAGTGTGTGACAGTTTTCATTAAAATAAAAGGACAATGTTCAAGTTCATGCCAACAAGAGTTTCTCTTTCCATTTGACTCAGCTTTCTCAGCTGGCAACAATCTTTTTGTGAGAGGACAGTACTTCTGATTTCCTCATTTCCAAGCACAAGACAGAAATTGAGGGATTTTTTTTTTTTCCCCCTATTGCTGTCACTTCAGATCTCTTTTTATCATGGAAACTGAAAGAGGTTTAGAGGATTATAGAAGCTTTCAACAAAATTGTAAGGCAGTTTTTGGCTACAAAGCATTTTGGCTGTCCCTGGAACAGTGCTAATTTTTAAGAGGTTATGAAGGAGCTGGGAACCTGGGAAGAAACAGTGTTTATATCAGAGAAGTTCTGTATAGAGCTGGCACAATTGCCAGCTCCTCTGAGCTGAGAGGAAGAGAACAGGGTTGCATTTTAGTGAGGGACAGCCACTCAATATTACAAGAAGAAAAAAAGAAATGTTCCGAGAATGATACTTCTAGCATTATACCTCAGTTTGAAGACAAGGCATAAAAGGTCACCGTCATGATGAATTTGCATTCTGAATTCATCTTAAATGTAAGCCCAAAATATGACATTTCCAGAAGTTGGGTTTTTTACCCATACAGTGTTTATAACCTTAAGCTTTGTTGTGGTAATGAATGAGAAGCTGAAAATAAAACTGTTGCCTGCGTAAACAGTGAAACTTGTTGTTTTCATTATACAAGTGGAAAAAAATACATTTAAAAATAATTCAAGCAAATTACAGTAGAGGTTACAATTTTTCTCTATTAAACACTCTAAGATACTAAGCACAACGCAGGTAAGGAACAGTATGATTGCACTGTCACTTTCTCTGCCATACTTACTCAGAAATACCGAAAACACATTTTTCATGGTAAACTTTCTTTCTTCAGTGATGGTTATGAGGGAAATGGGCTCAAGTAAGGCCATTTGCTTGACCTTAATGTCTTGGGTGCAGCTCATACGCAGAAGCAAAATGTCCTGAGTCTGTCTAGTATTTGACTGGGATAGTCCCTGAAATTCAGGTAGCTTAAACAGAGAGATTCATGGTTAAATGAATGGTAAATACTGGATCACAAAAACTTGAGTTGAGATACTTTACTTAGTTCCATGCTAATACAGGTGTAGTGAGTTCATGCTCTCAGAGTGTGTCCTAAATCACAAATGTGCACTGAAGTGCAATTTTCCAGCTGAGGTCAAAGAGAATTAGATGATGGGTTGCTTTAAATCATCTTGTGCTCCAAATTGAACTGCCTCCTGCTTGTGTTCTGTTTCTTCCTTTGTAAAAAATATTTTAAAATGATTTTGCACACAGTACCTATTTTCTGGAGCTTTGATGATTATTAGAATCATTAATTATGGGCAGGGAGTGTATTTTAACATTTTGGGGCCATGGGACCACTTTAAATATATAAGCTCCTCTTCGAGCTTCCTTAAGAAAGCTTTCAATAGGATGCTGAATTTCAGTCAAGTGGAAATTTTCAAGAGGTAGAAAGTGCCAACTGTGGGGTGGCATTGCTTACCAAAGGATAAAGTATAATCTTAGCAGTGATAATATCAATTCTGTTGTGAGGATGCTATGAGGAGACCACCATACGCTTAAAAGGGCTTGGTAGTGTTCTGAGTAGTATTCTTCTTATCTTGTTTCCTGTGAAATGTTTTTGTTGGGAAGAAAAGTGAAACTGTAATTTGAAACTTGAATTATTTTTAAATGTATTTTTTTCAACTTGTATAATGAAAACAACCAATTTCACATATTGAAAACTAATGGTTAACTTAATCCATTGCTGTTTAGAGTGTTTATGTTTCAGTATTATTTATGTAGCTTTGTTTGCATTTGATTTTTATGTTGCTTTTTATATTTCACTGGGAAAATATCAGCATGGATTGTTTTGATATGTGGGGGATTTTTAGATGGAAAAGGGATGAAGGAGGGGATGGTGAAGTCTGACAACATCCCATTGAGTCCAGATGTGAATCACTGCCAGTCTGTTTTATAACTTTAAACATATAAAACACATAGTTGAAAACTGGTTGGGTTTTTTGGCTTGAAATTATTTTTAATCTAATCTTGTTGGACTTGATGATGATGGTTGTGGTTTCTTCTTAGACTTCTTTTACTTTGTCCTGGGCAACATACTTGTTGGCAAAGCACCCTGAGGTTCAACAACGTGTTTATGAGGAAATAGTCAATAAGTTGGGGAAAGATCAAGTTCCTGTTGCTCATGATGTCCCAAAATTGCCTTTGATTAGAGCTGTGCTGAAAGAAACCTTGAGGTAAGTAGCAGACAACTGCAATCATTAATTAAAAAAATTAATTCCATGTAGTTGTAATGGATTTTGAGTCCATGCTAATGTTTGTATTTAGTTGTTGTTTGCTGCTTCTGCTTTTATTTATTGTAGCAGTAGTGTCCAAGGATGCCTAAGCAATGAAATTTGATATATTATATAATGTTTAATGTTTTTAAGTATGGTAGGAGTAGTATCACATATGTAAGATATGTCTGTTAAGGTAGGCAATCGAAAGCTTAATTTTTGCCTTTTAAGTATTAGTCTGTATGATGGACTGTAAGAACCTCCGCCCCCACACTGGTACTTTGCAGTGCCACTACAATAATTTTAAGCTTCTTGACTTAAATTGAAGGCATGTGACATGCTTTTTTTATATGTTTATACCAAACATACATAGTGAGGTGAGGGGAGTAAGCGGATTTTAGAGAAGGCATCAACAAGGATTTTTCAGCTCCTAGTAGTGCTAAAGCATCTCCAGCTTGACCAATTGATTGAATGTTTGTACATGTGTAAAGCAAATAAATATATGAACCAAATACCGATATGAACCAAACATCCAGTTACTAGTAAATAACTTTTCTCAGGCTTTACTCATATTCTTATAGATGATTCAAGGTCTTTGAATCTCCAAGGTGTTCTGTACTTTTGAAAACCCCTTTTGCTGTGAATGCATATTGCATTCATACTGCATATTTGTGAATGCAAATTGAATCCTAACTTTTTAAGTTGTATCAGTTATTGCTGTTGAACTTCTCATAAATATTTGCCTCTAGGTTATACCCAGTATTGCCAGGAAATGGAAGAGTAACTCAAAAAGACTTGATCGTTGGAGGATACTTGATACCTAAAGGGGTAGGTTCTACTGCAGTCCTCTGCAGAGAACACAGTTTAATTTTTGTGTATGAGATGTGATCTCTTACAACATGTATACAGTTCATTGATTACAGAAGATTTCACCAAGCTAGAGCATTAAGACCAAAGTATTTCAATAACACCCATTTATATGACATGGGTGGATATGGATTTTATAATTGACTTCTTGTTGTTGGTTTATTTTTTTTTAGATTTGGGTCCTCAACCACTAATCAAATTTGCCATCATGACTCGTTGTTAATATTCTTGAGAGTGGAGTCTATTAATAACATTTCTGTGCAACATTACAACTTGGATTAAAAAAGCATGAATTTCATTATTCTTGCAGTTTTCTAATTATTTGCCTGTTAATTCCCTTTGTAGAAAGAGTTTAATTTCCTTTTTAAATTAGGAATCTTTCCTTTCAAAGATTACACAGAGATCACGGTAGAACTGTATGGCTCCATTTTAAATGACAGCACTTCTGTGTTAGAGCAATGTAATTTTAAAACAGTCAGGATTCTTAATTGTTAATATGCTTGCTTAAATGTTATTCCACACACATCTCCCTCCCTGCATTTATTTGTAAACCTCATCACATCAATTACAGCTGGTTTTTTTCCCTGAGGTGGTGTGGGTTTTTTTCTTTCCCATCCTTCACTTTTAACTTTTCCGTTGTCTTATAACTCTCTTCTCCCTTCCTCTCATATTATCTTTTTGAGACAGTTACCAATACTTGTGACTTTTGTTCCCATCTCCTTCCCCGCTGCATCTTCTCTAATATATCCAGCAACATTTAAAACAATTTTAAGATTATTTAATTTGACCAGTTGAGAAAGGGATCTGATTTTCTAGGTATCCTTTTTTCTTCTAGAATTACTCAAAGATACTTAATTTTATCACCTCATATTGCAGAAATTACAGTAATTACAAATGCTTTTTTAAATTTTCTAATATGTATTGAATTAAGCTAAATAGAAATATAATTTATTTCCTTAGACACAGCTGGCACTCTGTCATTATACTACTTCATACAGCGAAGAAAATTTCTCAATGGCGAATGAGTTCCGACCTGAGCGCTGGCTGAGGAAAGATAATTTGGACAGAGTAGACAATTTTGGTTCCATCCCCTTTGGTTATGGCATTCGAAGTTGTATAGGAAAAAGAATTGCAGAGCTGGAAATTCATCTTGCACTGATTCAGGTTAGAACTATGTGACAGCATTACAAGAAGAAAAATATATTGGTATGATTCTTTTCTATGTATACCATTTCTGGATATCTTAGAGTGCTCAAAAACTTTGTTTTGGAGTGTTGTCTAGCATACTCATCCTGCAAAGGCTTAAAATATTGAAAATAATCATGCTTGAAATGTAGCATGCTAGTTAAACTACATTGCAAAAGAAAAAATCTTTATAGTACAAACGAAATAAAACTAAAGGTAAGATTGTTAAGGAAATATATGGATGTAGTACAGAAGGTTTCTGTAAGCATTGGAAGTCTCTCTTAATGTATATTAGAATGGTTGCCTGCTCAGTTTCAGTATTTTAGTTCTGAAGAATTCAGTACTTAAAAAGACGTGAAATAGTTTTTATATCCTTGTACTGACCCCAGTGTTATATCAAATAGTAGAATTTTTCTGTTCTGTGGTTTTCCATCCCTTCTTGTTCTTTCTCCTAAATTTATTATCATTTTAGATATACATAATTTATAGTTATATAAGTAGTTAGTGCATATTGATATATATTGTTTTCCATTGCTTCATATCATAAAGAAAGCTTTCCCAACAGCTGCTACATTTTTTGTCATTTACAAGACACCCTTTAACTCAAATACTGAGATCAGATTGTGCAATCAAAACTCAAAGATTTGGAAACTATTTATAGTTACTTAACTATAAAAATATTTAGACCCATTATATGTATTGACAGCAAAGTTTGATTGAATTTGCCTTAGAACTTCCTTAAGTAAACTCCTAGAGCAATCTCTGAACAATTAGCATCTGTCTTTCGGAACTCAAAGTGAGATAGCTCTCAGGCGGCTGGATAAAACAAACATACTTGCATCTTTTTGAAAAGGAGGATCAGGGAAGCATAATAGAGAGACTGCTTTTGTTTTCTGGAAAGAAACTAGAACAAAATAGCACACAACCTATTTTCAGGCATCAAGACGATATTTAAGTGATTTAAAAATAGAAACACATGAAGCATAGAACTGATCAAAGAGAAATTGTTTCAGACCAGTCTGATTTCTTTCTTTGACTTGATCACTTACCTAATGTGGACGTAAAGTAAATCATGTATTCTGACTTCAGGAAGTATTTTCACATCCTATACATTGTTCTCACAACTACATTAATAAAATCTGTTCCAGATGGAAGTACCTATAAAATGCATGCACAACTGGTTGGAAAAAAGAAATAGCTGGAGGCAGTAGCTGTCTAATATTTGCTGTTGAACTGGGAAAGCGTTTAATTAAAATTCTGTAAGAGTCTGTCCTGTATTTGATTTAGGTTGGTATTTTCATTAACAGTGTAAATGGTGGATTAGAGAATACTTTTAGAGTTTGCATAGGATACCAAGCTGACATGAATTAAGTTAGAATCAGAGGATGTGAATACAGAATTACAAAAAACTGGAGAAATGTTCCAGAATCAACACAAAATTGCTCACTAAGGACAGTTGCAAGTTATCGCTCTTGAGAAGAAATCAAATGCATAAATACAGATTGCTGACCAACTGACTGGGTAATTAGTACCGTAGAAACAGGCTGGAGTGATATAGTAAAAAATCCGTCAACAATAGTGATGTTAATTCTGACAAGGCAGTGTAATTCTTGGGTATCTTACCAGTATTAGCAAGCATGTCGTATGTCAGAAAGAGGAGCTAAATTACTCAGTCTCACCAAATACTGGTGAATCCTCAGCTAGACAATGATACACAACTGACTTGATGCACTGCATTTTAAGGACAATATAGTCAAATTGGAGGAAATTTGGCAGACAGGATAACAAGAATGAGAGGTTTGAAAAAGAAGAATGAGAAAAAAATTTGATCAAACATCTAACGCTGAAAAGGTAGTTATGTACAGGAAAACAATGCATTGTTCATCATGCTTACTAGGAGAAGGATAAGAGAAGATTGCTTGGTTTATAGGAAAAAGTGTTTGAGATTTAGTATTAGGAAAAGTTGAGGATGTTTGTATTTTCCATGTATGGAAATAGAGGTTTAATGTATAGAGAACCTGTGTGATAGAATTATAGTGATTCTGTTCAGGAGAGGTTCTAATATTTGACTCCTTGAATTACGATTGTTTCACTTCGTGCGCTGGACAGTTGCTGTCTCATGATTGTTTTGTTTCCTTCTGCCCAGGAAGAGAAATGTATGCATGGGATTGGGATTCTTTTATTGCTTTGTTTTATAATTGAATATAGTGATTTATATTGAAGTGAAATAAAAAACATGTAGAGAGGAAGCTCACGAGGTTTGAAAGAAGCCATAGTTTCTTTGGTAGCTCAGGCTGCTTAATCTAGTTGTGTGGAAATTCTTCAGAAAGCACTGGCTGAGTCCTCCCTCAGTCAGAGGAGGAAGATTTTTAACTATAATCTTCACCTTGTAACAACTATTTTTTCTTTACTCTGTGGGAATCACAGTACTTAAACTCCACAGAACTGGCAACAGAAATTTTGTTTGTGACTGTCTGTTTTGTTGTCTTTTCCAAAGTCTAACCTTCATCTGTAATTTTGCAACTTTTCTAATACTTGTCCTGTTTATATTCACAGTTGCTTCAGAATTTTGAGATCAAAATTTCTTCCAAAACCGAACCAGTTCATGCCAAAACCCATGGACTCTTGACTCCTGGAAACTCCATCAATGTGAGATTTTCTGATAGAAAGTGAGACTCAGATGTTTTAGGAATACTTGTGTGATTTTCATGGGAGCAGACTTGCATCTTGTGGATGTTTAATCATGCTTGTTCTCTGGTTTGTAGGTATTTGGTAAAATGACCAAGTATTATGTTCTGCCCTAGTTCTAGCAGTACATAAGAGAAATTACCTCTCCTGTAATAGATAACTACACATATGAAAATATATACTGAAAAAATTCCTTCTTGCACTAGGAATCCCCTTTTACCTGTAAAGATTTCTAGTAATAACAACACATGCATTGAAAAAAAACCTAAATTAAATTCAGATATGGCACTATCATTCAGTGGTTTTGTTACACTGCTTTGTCATAAAAGTCAGCTACTCAGTGAGTTTATTTGAGAGCAAGAGGATTACTATATAATATGTGAAAATTAGCTGCATTTATGAGTTTGTGTTTTCCTGTTTCTTGTTCTCCAGTGTTTTTTAAAAATTTCCACCTAACATTGAAATTATGAGATCATTTTTCTCTTGTCTGTAAAAGTATTTACTCTGTGTGTATTAAAAAATTAATACAGTAGTATGAAAAGTAAAGATAGAAATACAATTTGTCACTTGGTTTAGACTCAAAATACAGAACAATTAAAAATTTATCCAAACATAATCCCCATAAAATGTTTCTATATAATCTTTTTTTAAAAATAAAAATCTTAAAAATAAAAGTTTAAATGTCACATTGTAGAGTTATGAACCCAGACATTGTCCTCATCACCAAAGCATAAGCTGAGTGGAATAGCACAAGCCACTTTCACTGTTCTAGGTAATATTATGCCAAAACTAAATGTAAATAATAAAAATGAAGTAGTTGTTACATTTTTGTCATTATAACATGCTGAACCCATAAGCAGGTGCACAGTTGCCTTCTGTAGGATGGAAATGTGACTACTGAAGTATTTGGAGATTTTTTTACTCTCTAGTGTCATATTAAAGAGTGGACACCTGAAAGGTTTTTTTTTAATTATTATTTTATTTTTCCTATGACAACTAACAGAAAAGTCTCTTGCATGAGACTTTAGTCTTTAGAAAGCTTTAGAATCGCTGCAATAACTCACGTTCTCATTTTTGAGAGAAACCTTATACCTTGAGACCATATTATGCCTTGAACAATGCTCAAACCTGCATATCCTAACATGAAATTAACTATGTAATTATGTATAGTTAACTGTTTACATGTCAGGCTCTGACTGTTGTTTGTGAGGTAGTTTACATACTGATAATCGTAAACTTTTCAGACATATGCAGTTAGAAAAAAGATGTGCAACTCAGTTTTTAAAATGACAACACTTTTCTTTGCTCATCTAGCTATAAAAAGTCAAAGACAGGTTGATTAAATAACACCTGTACTTTTAATGGTGTGCATGACATTCCACAGAGCAAACTACTACAGTCACGTTGTGGTATTTTGGTTACTTTTTGTAGTGCCTTTTCAAGGTCTTGAAAAATAAAAACAAAAAAATCAAAAATCTCCTTTGTATGGATCTTGTATATAAAGTAACAATACTAAACAAAATTGATCTGATCTGTGAGAAGGTTAAATGTTTACATGATGACTTTAAAATGTTAATCCTGTATTGAGCATGTATATGTACTCTAAGAAAACAGGTAGTCTGTGGGGGTTTTTTCCTTGAATGAGCTTGCCTTCTGATGCTGTTTTCCAGAACTTCATCTTATTTCCTTTTTTTCTTTCCCATTGTCATTTCCAATTGTCCCCATTTTAAATAGAATAAAGAGAGTTGTATTTGCCAGAGCCATTTTACATCGCAAAGGTCTGTTTAAAAGTCTGCAGATTGAGTATCTGACTCCATAACTCTGCCTGTTTTTGTTGACTTGGGGATCGAAGAGCTATGAATCCGAACTTGGATTCTGTATGGTGCTCTCTTTTCGCATTGTCATGGCATCATTAGAAACACCAGCCATTGCTGTGTTGCAGTACATTTGCTACTTGGTATCAGTCACTAAGTAATATATCACTGTAGAAGAGGGAAGAGGCATTCTAAAATGCTCTTTAAAGCATTTGAATCTTTTCATGAAAACAGAAAGCCCTGTGATTTGTTTTACTAGAGCATCTATCCTTGTAAGTTGCCTTTTATACATAATAAAATATTTATGCAGAATTTACAAGTCATGGTTCTCATTTTAATTGCTACTTATAATTGCATTTTTCTTTAGCATCTCAAAGTTTTTAACTTGTTGGACAGAACTGGAGGATTCACTATTACATGGGAAATTACTAGTTCAGCTAGAAAAGATGGGGATTCATACAAGAATTTAAGGTGTGTAATGACCTGGCTGAAGGAGAGATAATATTATATTAACAGTACTGTCATTCTGGAAGAAAGTTACTGGCAAAGTTACTCAGGAAATACCCTAAGACTGATTCTAATGTAAAGTTTTGAGTAATTATAATTGCTTAATACATAGAAGAGTATTAATGTTACAAAACGTGAAGGCATAAAATATAAAAACAAACAAACAAAAAAAACCCACCAAAAAAACCCCAGAACCCAGAATGTAATAGAGATGGAATGGAATTTAATAGCAAAAGTCATGTATGTAGGGAATAAAAATGATTTATTTGAGGAGTTCGCATGTTGAAAATGAAATGTGTGGAGGAAGATCTAGGTAATCTCAGATGACTAGAAATTGCAAGTGTGTTAGAATAATGAAAAATACAGTCTAGAATGTATGAGATGAAGTATCTCTGATAGAGATTGGGGAAGAATAGGTGAGACTGCCTCTGAAGTGCTATGTACAGTGTGGTTATGTGTTCAGGAAAGCTGCAGTTTGATTTGAACAGGTAAGACAACTACTAAGATTATCAGATTAATTAAGTCTCTATGAGCGAAGAAAGGGTTATACTACAATGCCTTTTTGCTCTGCCTCCCTGTGGTTTAAGCAGACCACAAGCTGGCAGATCAAGCCCTGGCACCTAAGCTGTGTAACCATGGGCTTAGGAGAACCTGATTCTTTGGACACAAAACTGTGATGACTTGATTACACTCCTTCCACCTGGATTAGATACCAGGTCATAGAAACACGGATGTCTGCAGGAGACTAAATGTGTCCTCAAAAATATTCACATAGTCTAGAAAAGTGAATATTGAGAGAGGAGATAAATGTTCTCTTCAAATGCCTTCAAGTTAAGGTGTTTACTCGTTAAGGTAAAGGGCAATGCTTGCCCAAAACAAATATTACCAGCTAGCAGTGAATAAACAGGTGTAGACAGTTTCAAGCCATCAGAAGAATGAGAGTTTAGAATAAATTTACTGTGAGAAATGGTGTGAAGACAAAAAAAAAATAATCTGCAACCAGACACAAAATGATGGAGCACAGTGAAAAGAATTCTGTAAAGTGACTGTTTAACTAGAATCACTGTATTCAGTCAGTCTGTTCTTTGTTTTTTCTTACTCTTGTAGGTACATAGGTGTGGAAGGAATCTATGAGGTCAATGGTGAAGTAGTCACAACTCCAGCAAAATTGTATGCCAATGGTGAATATAACTTATGAGCTCCTTTAATACCCCAGCATTGATGTGGCTGTGAAGATGAAGAGTAGCATGCCTGGCAGCTGTGAACAAGAGAGAAGTAGGCACTGGGGGTGTGTTTGGAGGTGTGTTTGTGGACAGGACTGGGGAAGGGGAGTAGAAGAGCCACACAGAGTGGGGGCTTTGGGGCTATACCAAGTAAACTATGGAAGTGTACATGAGATCAAAGTTAAGGAACTGGACAGGTGAGCTGTGAACTGCATGTAGGATGGGGGAGGACAAGAGAAATGGGATGAGGCAAGAGCAGTTTGGGCACCTGATGTGTGTGCTATTTGCACCATATACCAAAAAAAAAAGGAGCTGACTAAAGTGCTCACCAAGCCACTTTCCATCATTTATCAGCAGTCCTGGCTAACCAGGGAGGTCCCAGTTGACTGGAAGTTAGCAAATGTAACACCCATCTACAAGAAGGACCAGAAGGAAGATCCAGGCAACCTGACCTCAGTGACAGGGTAGGTTATGGAGCAGATCATCTTCAGTGCCATCACACAGCATGTACAGGGCAACCAGGTGATCAGACCCAGTCAGCATGGGTTTATGAAAGGCAGGTTCTGCTTGACTAACCTGATCTCCTACTAAGACAAGATGACTCACTTAGTGGATGAGGGAGAGGCTGTGGATGTTGTCTATCTAGCCTTTAGTAAAGCCTTTGACAGCATTTCCCACAGCATTCTCCTGGAGAAACTGGCTGCTCATGGCTTGAATGGGCATACTCTTCACTGGATAAAACACTGACTGGATGGCTGGGCCCGAAGAGTTGTGGTGAATGGAGTTAAATCCAGTTGACTGCCAGTCACAAGTGGTGTTCCCCAGGACTCAGTATTTGGGCTGGTTCTGTTTAATATCTTTATCAAGGATCTGGATGAGGGCATCAAGTGCATCCTCAGTAAGTTTGCAGATGACACCAAGTTGGGTGGGAGTGTTGATCTGACTGAGGGTAGGAAGGTTCTACAGAGGGATCTGGACAGGCTGGAGCGATGGGTTGAGGCCAATTGTATGAGGTTCAACAAGGCTCAGTGCCAGGTTCTGCACTTGAGTCACAACAACCCCATGCAATGCCACAGGCTTGGGGAAGAGTGGCTGAAAAGTAGTTTGGTGGAGAAGGACCTGGGGGTGTTGGTCGACAGCTGACTGAATATGAGCCAGCAATGTGCCCAGGTGGCCAAGAAGGCAAATAATATCCTGGCTTGTATCAGAGATAGTGTGGCCAGTAGGACTAGGGAAGTGATTGTCCCCCTGCACTCGGCACTGGTGAGGCTGCACCTTGAATACTGTGTTCAGTTTTGGGTCCCTCACTACAAAAAGGACATTGAGGTGCTGGGGCGTGTCCAGAGAAGGGCAACGAAGCTGGTGAAGGGTCTGGAGCACAAGTCTTATGAAGAGTGGCTGAGGGAACTGGGGTTGTTTAGTCTGGAGAAGAGGAGGCTCAGGGGACACCTTATCACTCTCTACAATTACCTGAAAGGAGGTTGTAGCGAGGTGGGTGTCAGCCTCTTCTGCCAAGTAACAAGTGATAGAACAAGAAGGAAATGGCTTCAAGTTGTCAGGGGAGGTTTAGGTCAGAAATTAGGAAAAATTTCTTCACTGAAAGAGTTGTCAAACATTGGAACAGGCTGCCCAGGGAAGTGGTGGAGTCACCATCCCTGGAGGTATTTAAAAGATGTGTAGATGTGGTGCTTAGGGGACATGGTTTAGTGGTGGACTTGACAGTGTTAGGTTTATGGTTGGACTTGATGATCTTAAAGGTCTTTTACAACCTAAACAATTCTATGATTCTATAGTGTTCATAACTTTAAAAATGCTATCATATAATTACATCTTTGGTAATGCCAAACTTCCACTCTGTGTGCCAGAGAAAGACTCTGAAGGGATATAACAAATCATGAATTCTTGGTGTTCCATAACAATGTTGGCTTGCACTGGCAGGGTCCCATGGAGGCAGATGCATGAGAGAGTTTTTCACCTCCTGAAGTGTCAATAGAGGATTTACAGGATCATGTGAAAAGCAGATACTAAGATGATTTAAAATGCTACCAAGTTATAGTCACAGTGCTGCACAGCTACTTAGGACAGATGTAAATACATGTGCCAATACAATCACTGGTCTTAAACATTGGGCCCTTCTGATTTTTGCAAGGTGATCATCTGTGTCATGGACTGTATATATTGAAGCAAGATAAACTAAAGTTCACTGGAATGTGTGTTGGAAAATATTAGGGAAGAGGTCCAAAGTTGCTGGATATTTCTTATCCGTATATAGGTTTTGATCTAAATTTTACACCAGCAGTAGTAAATAATTAAGTTAGGTGGGAAGATGTGAGTAGTAACTATTTTAATACCTCATCATTTTAGAAGTATATTTTTATAGATATATGTATCTATGTACAAAAAAATATATTTTATCCTCTGTGATTAATACATTCACGTATCTTTTTCCTTTTCAAATGGTATTAACACAGAAAATAAGTAAATGTATACCCAGAGCTCACAAATATTATTTATTCATGTTCATGCTGAATTTAAAAAAACCAAACCCAAATCATGTAGATGTCATGTGGGTATTTTAAAAATAATTTAATCTGAAAATTTCCCCTATGGTTTCTGAAGTAATTTTCTTCAAGGAAACCACAGAAAATACTACACTGTGGTTTTGGTACCACTAGGTGGTGCTGTCTTTATAGTATTCCTTAGTGATAAATCCGTGATTATCTATGAAAACAAAAAAAAATTGTATCTAAAAGCAATGTACTTACTATAGCTTCTTAAAGATAGAGACGTTTTGTTATACTTATTTGACAAGGATGCTTAGCCCTTGTATGTGTCAATGTGCTCAATTTGTGTTCATCTTTTGCATATGCTTCCTTAAAATGGGAATTTGCATATAACTAATAGTACAGTATGTCCAAAGTTGCACGTAGGCCTCCTTAGAGAAAATCCAGCCTTTGCAGTCCTGTATGTCTTCTGCTGAGATTTATCTTTAACTGAGTTTGTTAATCATTGAGCTTTGACACTCCACCTGTTATCATGCAAAATTCAAAATAAAGACAGTTCCTACTCTGAAGAGATTACAGTCTGGGTGAGTTCAGAGTAAAGAAAACAGGAAATAATCGAGGGAGATCTTTTATGCGTTTCAGGCACTATGGTAAATTTCAGTCCTGCATTGCAGTAAACAGCAGGTCTTTTGACACTATTTAAAGGGTATTGTACCAATCTTGGCAATGTTTGAAACATGCTGTTTGCTGCCAAGTGTTTATCTAGTTGGGAAACAGTTAAATTGAAGCATAAGCTCACTGAAGAAGCTCACTTCACTCAGATAAAAGGAAGGCTGGAGTCAGGGATTTTGGAAGGAAGCATCTAAGGGATAAACAACTGCAAGAGATTATTTGTTGAATTTTCAGGATAAAATCTGCTTTTACCATTTTATTGTTTCAAATCAGTCAAATGTAGAATTGGTGGCTAAACCTGAAGCTGAAAGGTGTGAGCAGATTGTTCAGATTGCATTATTTCTTTGTTTTTGAGAAGAAAACATGGAAAAATTTGAAAATATGAATGAAACATTTTTCTTAAAGGCAAAAAGTTGTGTGCTTTCCCCCATGCAGGACATGAGCTATGAAACTGCCCAATTTTGCTCAAGTTAACCATTATTTTTTCAGAAAGCAAGTTGCTCAGGCAACTTCAAGAAACCAGTAAGCAATAGTAGCTCTCTGGGATACGTTTAAAGTAAGTTAAATTTCCTTGTCTGCAAAATGCAGACGAGGATTTGCATTCAGGTTGCCACTTGTCAGCTGAACTGCAGAAAGTTTGTGGGGGCTCTTAGCTCCTGACAAATACAAAATAATGCCAATAACCTGCAATAGAGAATATTTAAGCAAACTTGTCATGAGTCAGGAACATGAATGTAGGCAATTACCAAACTGACCTGATATGCGTTATCTTAATCACTTGTCTGAATATTAGCATTTATGGGAGATTTGTACATTTTAAAGTGCATGCTGGGACACAAACTGAAAAAGGTATAATAATATGAGATAAAGCGATGCCCATATGGAGGTATTTCATATAGGACATACATTAAAAAAAAAAACATAGAAAAGCAACTAATTGTTACGAGTGGTAGGAAAAATAGCATCACGTGGTATCTTTCCCAACAGCAAATGTTGGTGTTCTTAAAATCAGAAAGCATGCCAACATATGAAGGCCATTTTTTTTAAGTGTTTATGGGAAATGTCAAAGAACTGTAGACAGAGAACATAACTAACATGCTAGAGGAACTGTTGATGGAGAAACGTATAATACAGCAACACATCCACAATTATGGCAATCTAGTCTTAAACAAAAAATCAGTATATTTAGGGTGAAAGAAATTGTAACATGGAAAATCTAGGGTGTGCCATTAAGTAAAACATCTATAACGTACATTAAAGATGATTATTTATGATAGAAGAGAAACCTTTGCCCTGGACCTAAGGGAAGCTGATAAGAAGGGATGCTTAAGAAATTTCCTCAAATAACTTCTTAGGTAATATCGTAAGATTTCAGCCATGTTTACATTAGCAGCTAGGTTCGTTTCGGAATTGGTTATCAGCTGTTTGTTTTTCTAACTGAATTAGTGCTTACTTTGGTTTACAATTTCAGGTGTAGACAAAGAAGATTAAAAAAACCATTTAGACAAGTCTCTTTTACTCTCAGTTAGCTCAGCTCATTAAGGTCTTTTTCTCCTTTATGCAGATAGGGGTAAAGAGTTGAACTTGGTTGAAGATTCCCAAATACTGCAGAGATAATCTTATCCCAGATGGAAAAAAAAGCATTAACTCGAGATGATTACAAAAAAGTATGTGGGCAATTAGTTACACATCTGGAAGGGCTTGGTGAAGAATCTTCATCTAAGATACCACTGAAAAGGCAATCAAAATTTCACTATCATCACATTTCTGGATGCTTCTTTTATGTTCTTGTCACAAATTCATAGATAATAAATGCATAGTAATCATGATAACACTAATCAAACACCAGTTCTTTTCAGATTAAGTTGTATGAAATAACACACAATTCTTTTCACACAGAATGAAGGCTCCAAATTCATCCAAGAAATAATAATTTACTAGTTGTTACTCAGTTTAGTTTTGTGATATAAATAGGTATCAGCACTAGAAAGTGTGGGCAGCCATTTGTCTCACTTTTATCCTATATTGTATTTTAAAGGTGGTTACAAAAATTCCCAACTGTGCAGATTTCTGAGACATTAATCTCAACCGGTAAAGCTTTCTAACTCGTACCATGATGCAGTTGATCAATCACCTCCTCACCGACTAAGACTGCAGGGAATGGCTACATTTATCGATTCGTTTGCTATGTGAGATACAGCTGATGCAGGAAAGATCTAATCCAGCCATGCTACTCTACCAAAGCAAATGTCTCTAATGTTTGTATATTTGCAAGACTGTAGATTTTAGGCCCACAGTGAACATTTTCTGTGTATTGAATTCTACTTTCTGCATCTTCTGATGTTGGGTCATCTTGATTGATATGGCATTATTGGCGAACGTATAGTAGAGATTAATGTTTCAATCTGTCATGACACTGGGCCACATTGGGCCACACAGGAATGCAAGAGTAATTACTGCAATTATGGTGATCTATAATTTGGTATTATGTGCATTTATAATTATTTTTTGATGTTGGCATTTCACCACCTAATACTGTGGAAGAGGGAGAGAGCAAACGAAATTTATGGAATTATCTGGCTAGAAAAAAATTACAAATATCTTCATTCTACTGGCACAGAAAATAGTAATCTATAATGAGTTTCTGCCACAAGAAGCAATAAAATATCAATTGTTCAATCCAGGTAAAATTAAAATGAATTAAATGACAGAAAAATGTGTGGTGGATGGGGAATAATCTTATGTTTCCCAGATGATGGTTTAGGTCAGGGTCCTAAGGCTTTTCCACTGTACTGGCTACTTCTCAGTGGAGAAAATCTTTCCTAGGCCTTTCCTTCACTTTTATGACTAGTATTTCAACTGCATAATGTTAGAAAAAAGTTAGGAGAAAAGAGTTAATTATTTTTTAGATGTCTTTAAAATAATGCAACAAGTGGAAGCACCCTCCAGTTCTTTATTGGTTATCAACATATACATCTAAAGTTTAGAAGCCTAATGCTGGACAATTTGACTGGAAGAGTGATATTTAGCCTCAGGACCAGGGAACTGTGAGAATCCATTATTTATTTCTCAGGGATTTGTAAAGAAGAACTAAAACAAGGAAACCTATTGTGTCATGTTTTAATGTTTTGATGGAGTATTTTTTAAGAGGATGGCAAATCAAAAAAAGGTAAGAACTGCTAGCTAGAAGATACTTTCCTTGGTTGGTTTCTGTGAGGCTGACTGGTGCTTTTAGTGACTAGTGTTTTTGTAACCAAAAGGCCAAGAGAAACAGGTATCAAAGACAGCAATGATTCAGTATATGCTTTGTGATCAGCTGGACATTCTGACGAGATGGATAGGAACCTCGAATTGCAAGAGAATGGGGGAATAGTACTTGTGTACAAAGAACTGTCTCTACATTTCCGTATCAATGATCAGGAGCCTGTAAAATATTTTTTTAAAAAAAGAGCATAGCTGATATGATTAGTTTTATCAAAACATGTCTAGGGCACATTTCCATCCCATATGGTATAAAACCAAATATTGTGTGTGTTTATATATATATTTTCTGTTATTTTTATAAGAAGATGAAGACTTGTTTGCTGTGAGTTTTGTGGGTAGGATAATTAATTAATTATCTCCAGGACACATTTCATTAATGGCAAGGTCAAACCTTCTGGTTCTTCCCCCCTTAAAAAAAGCTTCCTCTATACAATGGGAATATGTAATTTCAGTAGGGAAGAACTGTGTGCTTTCTAGGATTCTCACACCCCTGTGAGGTTATGAGTAGATGTAGTATATTAGTAGGATTTGCTACTGACTTGTACATATTTGTTGCTCTGTCTAGGGAATGTAGGCTTCCCTGCCTTGCTAAATGTTTACCATGTACGTCTTGGTAAACCTGGAGAGTCTTGGCATGGTAGGAAGGGATATTTTTTGGATGTGGAGATGTGAGACTGCCTCCTCATTTTGTGCTGGTCTTTCTCAGCTTTCTCATCACTGTACTGGTTTTTGGCAAGGTTTTGCCAAATATCAAACCAGGTGATGTCACTTGTGACCACATTCCCCTGTCACTTTTAGACAGGAAAGAGATCCTCACTCCTCTTAAAGTGTCAGGGCTGTACCTGCAATAGCTATAAGAAGTCTGCATGAAGAGATATAAATGGGGAGAACAAAGCATTTAAGGATTTCATACAGTAAAGGGACCAGTGTCTCACATGTGCAAGGGAAGGGGCTTACTGCTCCTATTCAACACATCAGGAGGAGTCGGAGGAAGAGTAGGAGGTTGTCTGGTTGTTTTCCAAGCAGCACATTTTTGCAATATAGAAACTAAATTTATCTTTACCTCCATATTCAAGACAGAAGTATCAGGTCTTATGTCTTCTCTTAGCTTATGACTTAATGTCACTATCATCAAAGTATGCAGGGAAAGAAATGACCATGAATGCCTTAAAATACATGAAAACATTGAAGCGATGGCTTAATTCTCCCTGCCCTTCTCTGGTTTCGAGGTTTTGGGATTCAGATTTTGACATTTTCTTCCTGTTTGGAAACCTATTCACATGATTCCAAAAGGTGGTGTTTGAGAGGACATGCTGTATTGTAAAATTCCTAGTAAAGACGTTGAGATGCTGCAACATTTCCAGACTTGTTCTTTGGCTTTCAGAGTAAAGTAGTAGAAATAGCATGCATTTCCATCACTTGTACAGTGACACGTTAAGAAAAAGTTTCACAATTTAAGATGTTTGGTTGGTTTATCTGGTAGAGTTGCCTCATTTCAAAGCAGAGTTTGAAAACAAAACCGAAATTTAGCTTGACATTTGTTTATTCCTTCCAGCATGCTGATGACCCTGATATGTGTATACACAAGGCTGTGACTCATTAAACCGTCGAGGATGCTTACTTTAAGACTCTGTAAATGTTTTCTGCTATATTTGGCAGGGACACTTCAAGATGTCAGAGCATTGAATGACATGTAAAAATGTCACATAATCCGTGAAGAGAAATATATCAATTATAACTAGGTGACACCTAGTTCTATGTTTCTATAGTATTCCATTGTCAATCATGGATCAAATATTCGTCCGTGAACAAAAGAAAACTGGTAATTTACCAAGGCTGGAAACAGCTACATATCTGCAATGATTGAATACAGTATTTAGAATTTAGGTAAGAATCCAGGTTGGAATAGCAAAGAGCTGTTCACATTAAAAACCATTTTGACGGGATTGTCTGCTTTTTGCTTTCAGAATGGCTTATTCTTCATGCCTGGTTTCGTATCACAGTGCATGGACCCACATTATTTTTAAGGTGGACTATTTGAGTGATGAGGCTGGCATTTAGATAATATAAATTATTCCAATGCATGAAGGTTTACATACAGTAAACATCTACTTTAATTCTCTTGAGCCTGTTCTTGTCTTTTCACTAGAAATTAACCCTTTGGTGTGAACCAAATAATGGCATCAAGAATAAAGCACATGCATATTTTGAGAAATTCCTTAAAGTCCCTATAATATCCAAAAGCATTGCTTTTCTCTATCAGATTTGTTTACTAGAAATGCAAACATTTTTACTGATATACCTTTAATAAAAACTAGTGACTTCGAGAGCACTTTTTGTAAAGATGTATAGTTAACTTTTAAATTACTTACTGTGGATTTTTAATTCTTTTGAGGTCTTCACTGTTTTTCACTGAATCTTTATCAAAGTCTTTAACAGAGTTGACAAAACCAGCTGGTGGAAATGGCTGAGTTGCTACAGGTAAGAATAATTCTTTTGCTTTTGTCTGTGTTGTATTTTCTGCAGTTCAGTCCTGGTCCAGGACTAGGAAAACATTGCTATAAATGTCAGTAATTATTAATTAGAATAGATTGTATAGTAATGATGTATTGAATACATGCAGAAAACTGCACTTGTCCAAACCAGAAAGTTACCATCCTCATTTTCTGAAAAATCAAATCAAAAGCAACAAGTTGGATAATTTTGAAAACTGAACAAATCTGAAATGATAGTGAGCTTACAGTAAACAAAGGTGAGATAGCTCTTGTAAATAATCTGTAGCGAAGGAGTCACTCAATTTTGTTACCAAGGAAATGAAATGAGGCTATCGCTAAAGGGAAGCAAGAAGGAAGACACTGCAACTGAGGCAACTGTTACCATTACACAAGTCTAGCTGGTATGGTTATCACTCACCAGTGTGAAACCTGGTGGAGGTATGTTTTATAGAAAATATTTTCTGGATTTCACTCGTGTTTTGTGATGTTGATATGGTATCCTTTGCATGATTCTGCCAGATGAGCCATGTGTTCTACCATAGCTATAGAGGGGATAAACTGGCCTGTCTATCAGAGTATATAATTAATTTCCAGTTTTTAAATATTTTAATAAATAGTAGAATGCTTCCAGAATTCTCAGAATAATTTCCAAAGCAAGCACACGATTCATTTACCTGCCTCCTTGTTGATTGATGATAACAGAAAACTAAAAAAAAATATGTTTCATGTGTGCCAAATCCCTTCTTTTCCTTTACAATGGGGAACACAGAAATTTTGGTAATCTTCTTGAAAGTATATTTGTGCAAAGCTTAAGGACCATTCCCATTCTTTACTCATGTCATTTATTAGTGAAAAGTAGCTAATCTGTCACAAATGCAGGGCCTAAAATGCCTTTGAGGTGGCCAAATCCACACAGACAGGAAACAGAAAATAGATGCATGCAGCTGAATCAAGCATCCAAAATGGCACATGGATGGAAAAGAAATTTGATCAGAATTTTGAAATTAAATGAAAAATCTGCCAAAGCTTTGGGGTCCCGGTAAGATATATCATGAACACCACATAATTCTCAAAAACTCAAGAAAGCTTGTAATCAAGAGACAGTCTTCAGTCAGATATGAGACAAAATTTTAATGCCATTTTATTTCCTGCCTCTCTCCCCCTTTCTGAGCAGGTGAATCTGTCTGAACTAGACTGACAAAGCTCTCAGCTTTGGAGCCTTCCCTGTGCTATGGTATTAGGGTTTTTTGTTGTGTTTGGGACACAAGAAGAGCCACTTAGGTAGCATCTTCTGTTTCTCATAACAAGATAGTGAAGAGATTCAGCAGAAGTTGTGAGTTTGAGAGATGTGGGAGAGAATACCGTCTGGACACTATTTTTAAATCAAAGTTTTTTAAATCATCTTGCTTTTGTTTTAAGGGACAGAACATGTAATTAGAAAGGTTTTATTTATTCTTTTTATGGCAGAAACTTCCTAATCCTTCCCAACACCTTTCTGTGGAAGAACAAAGGGAGACTTTGCATGAGAATATAGTCAGTCAGAAAGGAATGCTAAGGAAAACTAGATAATGGTGAAACTGATGTCTGAATTACCCTTGATAATGTTATCAGGTTAAAAGGAAAGATAGAAGTCACCTTTGCAAGCTCTTCCTGAATGTCATCCCAGAAGAATGCATGATCTGCAGTGGAAAATAAAAAGTGAGCAGACTGTTTAAGGCAAGCAAGGTTGGAGTCAGAACTTGATTAGATTTTGCTACATAATATATTTTGTGTAGTTTGTTGTTTTTAAGGTGTTGAATTTACTGTCTTAAATTAATCCTTCAACTAACGTCATTAAAGCAAGGGAGTGGTGTTGGCAATGAGTGAGGTCAACGGACTTGTAGTGTTATGGCCAGAGTTAGAGCCGGAACAAGACTAGGGATCCAAACAACCAGAGGCTTTGGGGTTGTTTAAAATGTGAACCTCAGCTTTGAATACAAACAGGTAATCACGATTGAAATAGACCCATCATGTGTTATATTAGTACTTGAGGAGAATGGCTTTAGAGTTCTTGGAATAATTTATTGCAAATAACATTATGTAGTATGAATATAAACATTTTAAGAATTCAGTAAGGGTATCTTTATATTTACCATAAACATCTTTAATTAACTGAGATCTACTAAATATTTTTAAAAACCCCCAATAATTAAAACTTAAATCAGAACTCCTTGCTGAAAAGAAACAAAAATGAATTTTACTGGGTTTTAATCTTTTCTGTAACTGGAACAGAGAATCTATACTTCTAGTTCCATGAATGGTAGAGAGCACTACTATTGTAATTTTAAAATTATTTTATTTAAATGAATTGTATTTTATACAATTTTGCCACCAGTAGCAGGGAAGCAGATACATTTTGATTATCACAGCTTGTAGCTCTAAGTACACAAGCTACAATTAAAAGGTTCAAGTTAGAAAAAAGAAAGATATGTTAATGGATACATTGCTGAAATCATTCTTTAAAAAGTAAAATTTTATACCCATTTAAATTAGGAATCATGAAGAAAACATCCTGCTCCCAGATGGGCAAACTTGGCAAAAGAAGAATAATAACAATTAAAAAAAAAAAAGATGTAACAACAATTTGTGCAGTGAGGGAATAAATTGTACCTAAACTACGAAATAATAGACTCCAACTCAGCAAGCACTTAAGCATATGCTTAACTGTAAACAGGTGAGCTGTTCATCTCTCTTTAATGACAAAACTGAGAAGTGAAATGCACTTATGGGGCTGAGACCTAACGTAGGCATTATTGACTAGAGTATTAATCAATTATGAGAGCAATAGAAAAGCAGTGGTAGGTATGTACATGTTGAATATGAGCATTTGTGCTATTGTGTTTGACAGATTTGCTTCTTCCCAATGAACTGTGAAAATTAATCATACTGTCACCAGGGAGATGGACTACAGGTGGGTTTCATAACCCACCAGGCTTTTTTAACTTTAGCTGTTTAAGCTATTCATCTAATCTCCCTCTGTAGCTAAGGGGAAAGGGAGATGTTTCTAGAAGCTGTTTTACCTTTTATCATCCTTTGGAGATACTGATTTCTCTCTTTGACTATAAAAGGAGCCTAGGTGACTCAGCTTAAATTAAACTAGATACATTTTAGCTGGTTACAGTTAGATGAAATGAAGTGTCCTAGGGTGTAGTGTTAGAATAAATGACACAACTATGCACATATTGAAATTGATGAATCTCGTTGCAGGAGATGGATATAAGCATCAAGTTCTGTTTAACTCTAATGGTGCAGATTCTGTCACTAATGGGTTTGTAAAGGTTGGACAGCTCTGCCTCACAATGACACAAAGCACAAATGAACATAAGCATTAAGTTGCTAGCCTGTATGTTTATTACTATGTGCAGTCCTACTGACATAAGAAATTATTGACATTTGTAAGATTGTAAAAAACTGTAAGTTTGAGATCAGAACAATGGTGGATAGACGTGAGACTGACACCTCTCCTGTTCACAAAGCAACAGCCTTCAGCATATATCACCTGGCTAAAATGGCTCATATATTCATTCAAATGCACAGCTACACATAGTATGTGATGTTCACTGGGTCATGCTAGGGGAATACCTTTTGCGACACACCTGGAGCCCCGCAAATGCTTTGCAGCTTTGGTGCTGATCCAATCAAGCACAGAAATAACTGGGAAATGACTCATGCTGAGAGGTGGATGCTTGCTGTTAATCCCAGCTTTTAAAATGTACACAGTTTGTCATCATTTTTCATTGTGGTGAACGTGTGTGTCTGGCCACTTTTGTTTCACAATTGTCTGATGTTTGCCATGGACTGTCTTTTCAGCTTATGTGCTACAGTCATTCGCTTTTCACTTGAAAGGACGTAATCAGACAAAAATTCCTTCAAAACCAGTTTCACTGAAGAAAAGACCTAAGCAGAAGCAGCAAATAGATGAGGTAGGGTGGAGAGGAATGTGTTCTGACCCTGAAACATCTGCTCTTTTAAATGTGATGTTACAAATGTTTAACCACATGTGCATCTTTCACTCTTAAAAGCTCAGCTAAGGAGGAGATGGGGAGTAAGAGACAAAGAAAATGGGATATTAATTATGTTTCCAGATGATACTGAGCAGTGAGATGTTGCAAAATTATAGATGATACTGGACAAGAAAATATGAAAATACCTAGTAAGGCTGAAATTATGGAATAATTGAGATTCATCTGAGGCAAATACACTGTTGTGTGTCTACAGAAAAACACACAGAAACATGAATACTAGATGTAATGCCAGAAAGGAATTTAATAAAACTGCAGTTCGCAATACAGTGTGGCATCACAGGTATGCACATGCTTGAGTCTGAGAAAGTCTTATATCACTGCACTTCTCTCATTTACAACCAAAGCACATGCCTAAGTATTTTATTAAATAGGAATAGTAGGTCTATTGATGTAATTGAAGTATAGCATGGATTTAAACCCATTTCTGAATGAGGGCTTTTGTCATTAAAAAAATAAAAAGCCATTGTCATAACAGGCAAGAAATGCAGAGGCACTGTCTCACAAAGCCTCACAAAGAGGTATCAACAGGTTCTCTAAAAACAATCATTTTTATTCCAAGTTCTGAATGAACAGAAGTAGTACAGAAGCAGAAATGGGAAACAGTAAATGAGATAGAAGATGAAAAATCTGGCCTAGCTCTCTCAAGTAATCACCCTCAACATTGTTCTGTTGCTTTAGATCACAACAGTGAGCGCTATACTGCTCCCAATGTGTGTGAAACTCTGGAGGTAAGAGTCTTCATCTCGCAAATTAAAGACTGTGTGAAATCATCTTGGAACACGGGTGGGTTTTGGTACCATCTTTCTGTTAAAATAGGTGTAAGAGATGCTAGTCTCCATCTTAAACAAAGGCAAATGCAAGTTCCTTAAATATCTAAATTGCCTGCAAAGCATTGGTTTGGTCGATACTGTACTGGCTACGACATGCGTACAGAGCAGATGTAAGCTCCTGCAAAGAACTAAGACGAGTGTGCAGGATAGGAAGGAAGCTTCCCCACCACCTGACCGAGCCCCAGTGTGTGGAACTGATGGGAGCTCTGGGACTCAGTATTAGCATATGAATAACAGCGCTGAGGTGGTTTCCTGCATGCCAGGAAGCAGAGCTTTGTCCTATCTTGTAAAGGAATAGAGTTTCACGAAAGGTATTTGCACAGCACGTCTAGCAAAGCACAACTGAAGCCCCGTTGGGACGAAAGTGGTGGCATAACTGCAGCGTACGCAGTTGGGAAGTCCAGGACAAGGGCAGGCAAGGGGTAGAGTGCATATGTGGGCCAGGAGCAACAACACTGAAAAGCAGTTGAGTCACAGCTGAAGAGTAATACCATACAGACTCAGGTAGCAGGAATTCAGGGGAAGTTAGGCATATAAAGAGCTCTGTGCAGTCATGGTTTGTTTTCTTCTGGTAAATGCCCCATCACTGCAATGTCTTCTGCAGTGGAGACACAGAAAGCACCCCACTGCCCTGTCACTGTTACTCCTGAACTGGAACAGCCATCTTATGCAGTCATGCTGAATCCAACTTCTTGTGCAAATTCAAAAATGTGTAAAAAGCTGCTACCACAGCACATTCAAAGTTCTGTAAGAACATTAACTATTAACCATCCTAATCTTCCTGTGAGACAAGCGGGTCAATTGATTATTCCGGTTTTCAAAGAGACAGGGCTGAGGTGAAGGCATTTTACCTGGGTCCCCTAATAGCTTGGTATGTTAAAGGATGAAATCTTCTGAAATTTCAGCTTCCTTTTTAAAATCAGGGTTTTGATTCACTTACAGATACCCTCACCCCCAAGCATGTAAATTTCTCTCTTTGTGTTTGTAAAGATCCAGGAATAATTTGTATAAATTTAGGAGCATGGACAATCGGTGATAGCAATTAGTGGTACGAATTTCTTAAACCAAGGAAGAATGCTATTCAGCTGCAGGAGGAAAGACAGCAGCAAACTTGTACCATCACCTACCTAAGATTAATCACTTGTTACTGTACAGCACTTTGTAATCGTGACTACTAACGAAGACTGATATAGCCATTAGCCAGCATCTCTAAGTAATATTCCTCACTTAGCTTTTTTAAGTATTAGTGGCTCGCTGCTCTGGTGTTCCTTTTCACCCAGAGGCCCCTCGGCATCTCTCCCTCCATCCCACCTCCCTCCTTGCGATGCTTCCCCATTTTTCCCAGAGGAGGCAGGCAGGGTGGGGGAAATCCGGCCAACATCTGCCCAACATCTCCCCCCCTTTCTTCCCCGCACCCCTGGCAGACGAGATACCCAGCTGTGCTGCTGCTGCTCCCTCCCGGGGCGAGGCGCGGCCCCTTTAAGGCGGCGCGGGGTGCGCTGTCCCTTTAAAAGGCGGCGGGCGGGAGGCGGCGGCGGTGGCGGCTGCCGGGGCCATCGCCTGCCCGCCGGGTTTTCCCCCCCTTCCTGCCGGCCCGTCGTTCGCAGCCGCCCGTTAAAAAGAGGAGGAGGAGGCGGCAAGATGGCCGAGCTGGGCAGCAAAGGGGTCACCGCCGGGAAAATTGCCAGCAACGTCCAGAAGAAGCTGACCCGGGCGCAGGAGAAGGTAGGGGAGAAGTGGGGTGCGGGGCCGCCGCCTCCCCGGGATGCGGGGGGCGATGCGGGTCGCGGGGGTGACACCCCTCCCCAAAGCAGAGATGCGGCTCGCAGTAGGGGCAGCGGCGCCCCTGCCCCCCCGCCCCATCGGGGGGCTGGCAGCTGCCTTCTCTGCCTGCGGATTTAGGGCCCTTTTGCATCCCGAGAATGCGAAATACCGCTGTTGTGAGCCGTGAGGGTTTGCCATCCGTCTGCACGCTCAGGATAGGGAGAAACATGGCATCGGATTCATCTGGGGGGGGGAGGGAGGGCAGAGAGCCGCACGTTTGTTTTAGATATGTGGATGCTTATTGTTTCAGCAGGAGGAGACCTTCTCTCTGTGGTATTTCGGTTGTGCTTATGCGGCAATTTCAAGAGCAGTACTGTGGGTTTTTTGCGATAGCGCTAAATACGTAACCTCAAAGGCGGTGAGGAAAACGAGATGGATGGGCACTTGCTTCCTTATCTTCCAACAGCATAGCATGATAGCTGTTACTTGCTTTACTGACGTTGAGCTCCAGATTTTGGAATGGTGGTAAAGCAAAAGCTATACAGGCTTTAAAGATTGTGCCGCTGTCTGCTGTGGGAGGGGTGTTTTTTGAATCCCGGGAGCCCTTTCGCTGCTCTCCACCCACCCCTGTGCCAGGCGAAGGTGCCAGGAATATGCAATGGATACTTTTCGTGTTCATCTCTGGCATGCTGCATCTGATGCCAGACGCCTGCTCTGTGTAGGGATTATCAGACGTTTTATGCAGGGACATTGATCAGCTGCTTTTATCTCAGGCACGCTCATCTTGGTTTTCAGTGATTTGCTGTGAGATGACATTGACTGAATAAGGAATGGTGCATCTTCGAGGGAGGGAGGGAGGAGGGTGAACAGATCTGCCCACTGCTGCTCTTGTTCCCTGAGAGTTATCTTTAGCAGCTAGATTTAATCTAGGAGGTTTGGGATTGGATGCAGTGCTGGCCTCAGTCTTGTACCAATTGACGACACTGTTACAAAATGCTGCTGGGTCAGAATGGCAACCCAAACCTGTCGGGCCTAATGTTGCACATGCTGCTTCCACTAGTTTAAACTTATTTACTGAGACTAGGAGCTTGATTTGAACTTGCCAGATTGCTTGGGAAAAAACCTAAGTGAAGAGCAGATCCGGTGTGGAACTGTCTGCAGCAACAAGGTCCTGGCTTCGCTTTGTACACGAGAGTGAGCGTGGCCACATCTGTGGTTTTGGCCCTTACTGTGGTTCCAGGAGGGGACAGGACAGGGAATCTGTCTCCTGGTATCTCGTCCACCCTGAAACACAGATGCTAAATTCAGTCTGTGTTAGCCACCAGATGGCAACCATATTTTTAGTTAAGTTAGGTGGTAAAGGCTGAGCTCCTTGGCCTGCTGATGAAGTTATTGTATTTATTGGTGCAGCTTGGAGCCAAGTGTGGCCTGCCAGGCCCTTCCCTGGCTTCTTATCTGAACGCACACAGGTTCTTTTCCTAGGGAGAATTTTCCACAAATTCCTGTCAACTGGAGATCCAGTTCACTTCCTTGCTTATTCCCTGGTGGTGACTGGGGATGTGGGAACTGTGACAACAATAATAATCGAGAGTTAAGCTGTGTATTGCAGGTGATTTGCACGATCTGAAATCGGTTGTTTGTCTCTTTACACAGAAAAAGCACGGCTTGTTTTCCTTTTCTCCTTGGAGGGAAATAAAACCCAAAACACTTGCTTAATAAGTTATCACAAATTCTGGACCCTTCAGCTGTTGTTACACTAATGCAAATAAAACAATTTTGCTCTCTGGGCTCTCAGTAAAGAGAAAAAAGGCATTGCTTGCTTCATCATCTGACTTGCCCCTTCATACTGCTACAGCTTCACCTCTAACAATTCCTCTTTCGTGGAGTGTTAAGTATTTTACCCTTGTCTCTAAGGGACAGACTTTCACTGAGGCAAATGTGAAAGTTAACTTTCAGCTTGTGAGGAAAGACAGCTGAATAGGAAGTGTCAAGGAAGGCACCAGTGGTTATGACCCTATACTGGTGTTAGTCTTGTGGCATTTAGCTTTAAACTGTGATACTATGTTTAGCAGGAAGGGTAAACCGTGTATCTGGAGATAACGACCAGGTGTTTAAAAAATAATAATAAAAAAAAAAAAGGTAAGTGGAAGTGTGCAGAGGTAGATCTGGGTACACACAGACCAAGCACTTAAAAATGTATTAGATTTTTGTGAAGGGAACTTTCCTTTTTGAGGCTTAAACAAGCTGACAGTGTTCCTTTTGCGTATCTTATTTGGATTTGAATCTAGGATAAAAATTCTTCCCTTCAGAGTGGTATCTCCCTCCCAACTTGAGCCCTGAGGCTTTGACTTCAGCTTCCTTCATGGTGAATTTAAGCCTTGTGTTAAGCAAAGAATGATGTCTCTTTGTTCAACGCAGAATTCACACTGAAACACTGTACACATCCTTTTTTCCCTTCTGAGATGGCTATTATGTAAAGTATGTAAGATATTTCTTCAGAAGTACTGTTTGTTTTGAGCCTTTCAGCAAAACTATTGGCTATTTTTGGAAGAGGCTTTCTCAGTTCCACAGGAAATATGGGGCAGAATGGTTGACTATGCTGTTTGCAAATGGGCTGTGCACCCTTTTAACCTCTCTCTCTATTCAAAGGTAGCCTCAAGTACAAGAGTTTGCAATAATTTGCCCATTGTCCAGTGAAGTCTATCAGATAAGTTGATGCCTCTGTCCCAGGTGGGGAGGAACCCACCTAGCAGGAAGGACCCATGCAACTGTTGCTAACTCATATATCATCCTTTGCAACTAACAATTAAGAGATTTAGGCTGGAAGTTGGGCTTTGTTCATCCTGTAGTTAGCTGAAGGGTTTTCAGACTGAGATGTTAAGCTCTGAACTCTTCATGATTCTAAACTTCTTAAAATAGAGTAAAATTGTAATGCCTTCAATGTCATGGTGTCTTGGAGAGAGCCTAGTGTTTGCAAGCCCTTTTAAACTTTGCCAGTAAGGATTTGAAGGGTTTTTTTGTCTGTAATCCATCATCTTGGTTAAAGTTTATATTTCTGCTATGTGATCAGTTTTTATTTTATACTTCTGAAATTTTTAAAAATCTCCCCAATTTTCCACAGTTCTTATTTTTCTTGAAGAGTATTCTGTTTCTGGATGTGTCAGTCTGCACATGCACAAACATTTCTGCTTTGAACAAATTGAAACAGCATCTTGGTGACTTGATGCAATCCTGGTGCAAGGGTAATTTCCCTGTGGGGTTCCAGGAGAGCATTGAGCTCCAGGAGCAAATGAATTGCAGTTTTGTTGCTTGGCTGGCAGTGAGGGTCCTCCTCACAGGATCAAGCTCTTTGCTTTTCTCCAGCAGGTTAGGCAGAGATTCAGGGTGGAAAGATGACATTGGCTGTGCAGGCACTGACTGACCATTTAAATTGTGTACAGATGAATAGGTGCATCTGAGGAGATGAATTGTAAAGTTGACATTGGAAGGAGAGGTTTTTCCTTGGGAGCTTTTTTGTGTAGAAAGGGATGAACTTTTTTGTCCCTTTCTAGACTTAGGAACTTCCTACACTCTGTCTATACTGTAGGAGTGGTGGTCTCTTGCTCTCTTTCCATTACAAAGCTGGGCAAAATGAGGAGTCTGTGTTCTGTGACACGAATAGGCTGTCATATTTTTTCAAGTTTTTACTGTGATGTACCAACAAACCAAGGCATCCCCTTTTCTTACTCTCTGTCCCTAACCAAAGGGAAAGGATTTGTTCCAAGACCTGGCAAAGCTTAGTTTGGACATCCAAACTCCCTTGTGTTAGGGGGTATCATTTAGGTTGTGGACTCTGCCACTGACTTGCCATGTTGCCATGAGATGTCACTTCTGTTTTCTGTTCTTGGTTTACTTTGTTTATCCCACTGATGTTTACCCACATCCATGTTTTCGAAGTTTCTGTGATTACACCTTCTGTCAGAGCAAAGTTCTGCTGTCCTCTGGCTGCACAGTCCAAGGAGGCTGGGCTGTAGTCCTGGTGTCTTGTAGGGCCAGTATGACCATAGCTGTTGGTTGTTAGGCTTGCTGATGCTTATTCCGTGCTGGCTACAGTGAAGAAAAAAAAAAAAATTATATTCCAGTAAACCAAAGGCTTTGCTAAAGAATTTGCAGGCCGGCAAGGGGAAATAACCAAGGACACTGGCCCTGAAAAGGAAGGCGGAGGACTGCTTTTGGCAGACCACTGTGGCCTGACGCCTCAATGCTTTTCCCAGTTAATTTGTCTCATGTAACAATTGTAGTAGCACAGACTGTGTGCAGAAAGGATCTTTTCCTTTGCCCGAACCTTAGGCTTTGTTTCTTTCCCCTTGTAATCCCTTGCTGGACATGAGGAGGTTGTGATTTGCATGGAACAGGCTTTACAGAAAGCATGGCTTGCATTTTGAGTTTGCCCTGAGAAGACCTTTTTTTTTCCCCCTTAGAAGGCATGCTCCAATAGGTGGAGCATGGCAGGTGAGAACACCTAGAATGAAATCACGGCCCTGTTGAAGCAACTGTGAGTCTATACCAATGAGCAGCACCCAAGAACCTTAAACCCATTTTAAATACAGCTGACTTCAGGATTCAGCTGTCAAAGGCTGCCTGATCTGTAGAACCTCTGCAGATGGGGAGGAACGCTTTACATAAAAATGGTAGATGCAGAAAGCTCTCTTATTGAGAAGTAAGTATCACATCTACCTACCTGGGAGAAGTTCCTTACTGGTTTTCCTTTGGGATCCTTCTGTCTCTTCAAAGCTTCTATATTTTTTTTCTTGGCTTTGCATAGGGTGGGATGGTTTGGTGGCAATCTGCCGCCTTGTGCCAGTGAAGTAGAAATGGCCTGAAGAGCTGCAAGACTTGTTCTCTTGCTGATCTGACATTTTTTTTTTTTTTTTTTTTTCCTGGAGGACTCCCTGGATGACAAAGAAAGGGCTTTTTACTTTGTATCTGTTAGCTTGCTTGCTCAAGAATGCAGGGCTTAGGTAATGGGTAGAGTCTCGAAGGTACTTTGTGCCTAAAGGTTGCTGGAAAACAAGCACTGGATGGAGGAGATAGATCTGAATTAATTCCCCTAATGTTCAGATGATTCCAGTATGAGCTCAGACTGTATTACTAGGTATCAGATAATCTGCATGGGGCAGGGAGGAGGTGAAATAGGAAACCGGGTTCCACATGTTGCCTTGCCCATGGCATGGTTTGATTGGTAGGGCACAGTGCCCTGCTGAAGGTGCCCCTCTGTCTGGGTGTTGGCAACAGAGTTCTTTTAAGAAGCGAATCTCACAGATGGATGCATTTTCCGATTGTAAGAGGCCCAGCCCTATTCCTGCTCATTTTATCTTCCCTGTAAATTCTAGTTGTAGAGACATTCCTCTTCAGTGTAGTTCTTGTGAGATCAGGTTCATAACTGAAATCTTCCAGATCCTTCTTTAAAACTTTTGATGATGCTCTAGGCAGGATAGAGTTAGTGTTACAGAGCTCATCTGTCAGGAGGGTGCCATTAAACTTGTCTGTCCTCTCCCTCCATCATAGATTGCTGATTGTTAAGCAAGGTTTTGTGTTTCCAGGCAGAAATGTTTTTTTGCAACATCACGAATGCTCTTGGCACGTGACTAGCAAATTACATGGCTAGCCAAGCCATTGAGGAAAGCTGTGTGAAGCCGGAGGTGTTCAGCATCTAGCTGGACTGGGGTCTTTGGGAATAATGCAGGTTTTCCTTTGTTCCTGACTCTTTGGACAGAGACAAGACCCTGTTGCTTGGGATCAAATGTGTCGTAAAGCTCTGGTTCTAGAAACTTTTGTAGTGACAAGAGGGTAGCTTAGGTTGACAGGTATTAGAGTGGCTATTTTTTTCTGCTGTTGTGATGGTGTTCAGACACCTGAGCTGCCCGCTGTGCGAGTTCTGCAACTTCGCAAGGATCGTCTTACAGTCCTGGCTGTCTACCTGTACATGCAGGGGTCAGAATGTCTTCCCAGAAGTGCTGTAATGGCAACTTGACATTATCACGAAGATAGACTCAATCTGCCCAAGCAGAGCAGACTTGTAGGCCTGTCTTCTTCAACAGACCACAGCTCAGCTCCCTAAGTGGGCTGGCAAATTCAGTGTGCAGACCAGCTGCTTCTGTTGTGGGATAAGACTGTATTAATGTTGACCAGGAGACTGTGCATTCTCCACCCCAGAGCAATGAGATGGGAACAAATACTAAAATACAAATAAAGCCTCCTCTGAGAGCTGCTGGCAGGTGGAATAGTGCATCGAGGTCTGTTTTGACATCAGCCTGTCTTATAGCCTTGTCTTGAGGGACTGTATATTTGCTTTTCTCCAACGGCAGTATTGAATGTGTGAGTGCCAGCAAACCTGTACCAGTCTGGCATTCATACTGCTGAGCTAAAAGGGGGAATCTCTCACAGGAAGGGGTTGGAAGAGAGAAGAAAGTAATATATATTGTCTTGCGAGTTAAAATCAATTTTAAATATGGCATTAGTTGACTATCTAGCACTGTCAGAACAGCAGTGAGGAACCTCTGTAGATTTGCCTGAACTGTTGGCAGTGGTGCAAGGGATGAATAAATCTTGGCAGGTGTTTTTTCAGCAGGTGCATGCAAGTGACTGATGGACCTCAGACAGTTCAGGTTTCCCTTGGAACATCTCCTGGCTTTGCTAGCCTCTGAAGCTGCTTGATCTTCACAAAGCTGGCGAGTACTGCAGGGTAGGTCCCATCCCACATTCCTGGGGAAAAATTGTAAATATGGTTATTAGCAGAAAATAAGATTAATGAATCTTTGTTTGTTTGGTTTAGGTTTACATTTTCATTATGCCAATTTCCTTGCATAGTTTTGTTTCTTATCTGCTACTCTGTGTCTCTTTAGATTTGTAGTTCTGTGCTCTGAAGGAACAGCCCTGGTAAATGGGAATAGAAACTGTCCAACCCTGAATAGGTTGTACAGTTGTTTAATTCATTTTTCCCCACTTCTTCCCCCCCCCCCCCTTTTTTTTTTTAAAGTTTCTCCTTGATTATCTTGGGAGCTTGCATTCAGGAAGGTTCTGGATGCTAGTTATATTTTGAGGAATATTTGGAAGCCAGAGCTTGGGGCATTACACAGACCAGGACAGAGGTCTCGCAGAATCACTATGAAGCAGCTTTATGAAATGAGAAATAAGTACTGTGTTTGTTCAGACCTCTGCAAGTACACATGTATAACATAGATTTTTCTACTATTTAGGCTGTGCTGGAATAAACTTTGCTCAGACCTGTGGCTGGCAGATTAAAGTTTTTGAAAGTCAGCATTTTCAGAGGGGTGCAGTTAAGAGAGTCATAAAAGCCAGACAGTGTCGCCTTTCTTTTTCTATAGAAGAAAGGAGAAGTCTGGGTGGCAGTTTGTTCTTAATATAGGCTGCCAGGCAGGATGGAGAGTGCAAACTTCACCAATAAGGAGGAAAGCAGTACTTAACAACAACTAATCCTTCTGTGAAAACCATGGGCTGCATTTAATCTCTTGATGATACATAGATATCAAAGTCTGAAGTACTGGCCTCTCTGCAAGCATTTGACGTGCAGATTCAGAAAGCTGGTAACCTGTTCTGAAATAATTTATTTTTTTTAATTCTTCATTGATCATGTTTGGTTTATTTTAAGCAGATTTAGATCTTTTTGTTAAACTTGCTTTAAGAGCCACACTAGTTTCTCAGTTCTTTTCAAAGTTACCTTTTCAGGAGGGAGATTAGAGGTTGATATAGATGAAGTACAAACATTTTTCACTGGGCAATTGTTAATACTCTGCTTTGAAACTGTGTTAGACAGAACTGCAATGCTTGTTTGCCAGCAGGGACGGAAAGGGAACTTCAATGGTACAGTAACTGCAGTGTTTGAAAACACAGCTAAAAGTCTTTATGCTTTTTTTTTGCCTTTATGCTACTTGGCTTGATTGTACATTTTATCAGGCCAGAAACAATAATACATGACTTAACCAACTCAGAGCTGAGTTTGAAAGTATTTACAGAATGAATTAGCAATTCTATCCCATTGGATTTATTTGGAATGGTGCCAGCGACAGATGTGAACATTTACTGAATAAGGTATAAAAATTGACATTTGAAGAAAAAAGCAGAAGTGCTGATCCTGTAGCGCTCTCGTACTCTTGCAGGTAATGTTACCCATTCTTGCAAGTTATAGCAAGTCTTTTGATCCTACCATCTCCGGGGGTCTGAGTGGGGAAGGACCAATCTTATTTCCATTCAGACTTTCTCAGCCATTGTGAGGGAAAAAAAGGGCAAAAACTTGAGGGGGAAAAAATAATGTATTTTAAAAATGCAGGAAATTCCTTTCCTGGAATTTGAGTGCTCCCTCATTAATTTTGAATTTTCAGGCATTTGAGTGGTGTCTTGGGGAGATACTTTCTTCTCCCTCTGTCTGTGGGTGCAACATGACTCCTCTGGTCCAAATGTTAATTCTGATATGAGAGACCAAAAAGGGGTGATTGAGTTATTGCGGCAGGGGACAGCATGTTTGAAAGGTTGCTTTGAAAATATATTTTGAAAAAATTCTGATAAGAGGGATTTTTCTTTTATGTCTGTTTAGACTGAACAGCCATTGCAAAAGGCCAGATCTAGCTGGACATTAATAAACTTGAGCCATTGAGAGAATGTACCCACTCTGATAATGTTTCCCTCATCATGCATACAGACAGTATGATTATTTGTTAGTATCTGTAGTGTGATTGTATTATATATTACCAAAAAAGGCCATTTCAAATCCTGAAACAGTTCCAATGTAAATATTGGACAGCCTCAGTTAATTAAGATGCTTCTGGTTTATTTCAGTAAAATTCTGTCTTCCAGAAGACTTAAAGTGTTTTGAGATATTTTTGTAGCAGTTTGATAAGGATGGTTTTATAGGCAAGGGTGCAGGGCTATTTTTTTAACAGCAAAATTTTCATGAAAATACATAAGCTGAAGAAATTGAAAAAGAGTTTGGCTTTCTTTGGAGAGGAAGAGCAGCTGTATGTGCAGGGATGGGAGGGGAGGGTTTGGAGACTGACTGTGGTGGTGGTGGTGTGTCAGAAAAAGTCAGAGGGGTGACGTGATCAGTTGAGCCCTGTAGTGGTTCACTACATCCAGTTGCTCATGGTCTGGGGCTTGTCTGTGAATGGGTATCAGAGTCAGTTGCTAGACTGGAACTTTTTACTAAGGTGGAACCTTTCACTCTCCTTATTCCCTGACCCTTGGTGAACATAAATAATTCAGGGAGGAAGTGTGTGCTGTCAGGGCTTGGATGCTCTTACAATGAGGCTGTGGGTATAGTAGGTGAAAAAAGCTGTGTTGCTGTGCTGGATGAAAGTGACTGACTTAGAGCTAGGCTGGTTTTAGCTGCAATGTCTTCTAAGCTGTGAGTCTCAAGTCTCCAGCTGAGGCCTTAATTTCTGAGGATGCTCTTTGGGAAACACATTGTGGTGCTTTTCCTCTCCAAAGACAAGGTGGCCCAGATTCTCAGCAAGTACTCTGGCAAAGAAGGCAGTGGGCTTACACTCATGCACAGCAGGAGAACTTGGTCTACCGATCCCAGTTCTCAAATTTGCTGTTACTCATCCTTTAGCTCTTCTAAGTAGAAGCAGTCCTCTCAGGTGGAAAGGATGAAGAGCTTTTCAAAAGCCACTTGGGAAGAACCAACAAGAGCTGCTCATCTGTGTTGTTCTTTATGTTCCCACTTCCGTGGGACAAGCTACATTCTGTAACCCAGCCTGACCTTGGAGGGCACCGTTTCTAAATCTTTCCCCTATGCCTGATCCCTTGCAGCTATTGCCCTCTGGCTTATGGAGTCCCTACAGCTGATCCAAATGTCCATGTCTTTTCCTTTGCCCCACTGTGCGTGTTACATGTTCCAGATCTGTCCTCCAGATTTGAGGAACTCCCATCCTTGTTCATCAAGGTGGTCGTGAACCCGTACAGGAGCTTTCCTACCCTCTTAAGGGCTCTGTATCCAGCCTGTCCCTTCTGGAGTCCCTCTCTCACATCGTTCTGCCTTATAAGAGCTCCTCTGCTCTCCTCCCTCCCAGCAAACACCTGCTTCTTTATCTCTTTCTCCAGCTCAGGCATGGCCCCAAATGCCTTTTATGTTTTGTCCCAATTTGGTTGTTTCATTTTGCATTGGGGCCTGCATAAAAATAAAAATACTTCTTGCAAATGTATCAGCATTTAAAATGAGTGTTGCAGAGGAGGAGGCGGAGGACTTGAGAAGGGGGATTTGTGCAAACAGCACTATTTATGCTATCCCTCTTACTAGTGTTACTGCTGACTATAGATAGGGTTTAATTAAGCTATGTTAAATGCCTACCCAAGTAATAGACATCAATGTTGCTGAAGTTCTGTTGCCTGGAATGTCACATTGATGCCAGCTGAATTAAGTGGTGCCATTTGGCCTTAGTAACTACAGAGCTGTAATGTAGCTACTAACCAGCTCCACAGTTTTACCCACTTTATCTGATCTCTGATTTAGTATTTGTTTAAGGCTGGGGCAGACAGAAGGTAGGGTGGAAACGTACTTGCTTTATTGGAGACTCTTTGACATTTCTTGCTTCTTTATTTTCGGGGTATTTATAGATACATATTCTCCCTAGTCTCTGGTTTGCAGAAAAGCAGGAACTCTAGTGAATTCAGTGATTTTACTTGCCTGCTTTGATTAAGAGCAAGCCAAGTGGAAAAAAAATTGCTCAGAAAGTTATGAATTACGCACACAACTGCATGTGGCCAAGATGGCTTGGTTGCACAAGCACGCCTAAGACCTGTGTCTTCAGTGGTCTGTCTCTTGGGCAGTTATGTGGTAGAGTGGTAGACATGGGCAGTTTGTGCACCCCAAACTCGACAAACCAAGGCTGAATGGTCAAGATGACCCTAATAGAGCCTGTGTGTCTTCTGGTGAAGCTGTGAGTTTTCAGCACCTCTGGTATCAGGACACCTGCTTAAGGTATCAAGGTTGAAGCATTCAGAGTCTGAAAACTCTGGTTTAACCTCTTAAGATTCTTAATCTCCCACACTTCTCGAGGTAGGTATCTGCTTCTGACTCTGGGTTTGTTCTGGTGAAAGAGATACCACTTCTGAACGGTTATCCTGCTGCCCTGTTTCTTTCTCAGCACACCTGATGATAGAGCACTTTGTGTGAGTCTCCATCCACTTGCCTGTAAATAAAATCTTGTCTTTGTCAGATCAACAGTTTGAAATGACACAGCTACTCTCACTGGAGCAGCAGTTTCACATCACTCTTAAAACACATTTACCACTGAGATGTGTCATCTCCAGCTGCTTCTTTTCTCCTCCTTTCTGCATGCTGCTGCCCCATTATCATCCTTCTGGTTGTGCTGCTTTACCAGTCCTCACAAATAGGTGCATTTGATAGTAAGTTCTGGATGGCAGACTAGAGGGGCAGCAACAAGTACAGGGACAGGGGAAAGATTAGCAATCCAGAGTGCTCAGGAGAGGATCTGCCCTGAGGTAAGGGTAAAGTGGAAGTAAGCCCAGCTTTGACCTGATCCAAGTATGGCTGAATCAGCAGGACCACGGGGCAGTGGGGTGGTGCCTGAGCTGGGGCACTGGCCTCTTCCCCAGTGCAGCTCAACTAGACCCATAGCTATAAACCAACTTCTTAATTTTACATTCTCTTTCCATTATATTGTGACTCTCTGAAACCCCCAACTGAAGGTTATAAAATAGATGAGGAAAAAATTGAAAGTGGAGTCTAAATGACATTTGCCAGGGTTTGTTTTTATTTTCAGAAGCTTGGGTGGTGAAAAAGCAGGGTGTTTCCATGTTCTTCTTAAAGATAAATAGGAGCCTGAAGAGTAAAGGGTGGGAGAGGGAGATATCTATGCTTTCTTTTTAACTGCTAAAATCTGTCAAGCAAAGGAAAAGATGAATAAATAAACCCCAATATTTTTCCTAATAAACTTTCATAAAGCAAGGCGAGCTCATGCATTTATAGAAGGGGAAAAAAAAGTCCACTTAAACTTGGAGGGAAGATGATGTATCAGTCGAATGTTTGGGGGTGGGAACATAGATATATCTAAGGAAGAAAAAAGCAAGAAATAATTCTTCCTTCACTTTCTTGTATACTGTTGGTTATAGCTGAGAATCAACCCTTGAATTTGTGCTAGGGTACAAGCTTAGTGCATGGGCTGTACCTGTTGTACGGGGCAGGCATAATGCAAAATTACCTAAAGAAATAAGAGAGAGGTATAGGAGTAACATAACAAGACTAAATCAGCTAATGTAGCAGGAGCCTTTGAAAGGAGCCTGGTTTTGATGGTGCTTGGATGGCCTAAGGGTAGATGGACACTGAACTGCATGCAAGTGTGTGAGGGTAGCACAGTGTGACTGTAGAGACCAAGCTATGATGTCGTTCAGTGAGAAGAGAAATTGCTTTTCTATACTGTTTGTCACAGCACTACTCCTTCTGCATCATGACTTAATTTAGACTTGATGCTAGAAGCTAAACTGCAAAAACTGTGGGTGGAGGGAGAAACAACCTAAAATGTTGAAAACAGTCAAAGGGCTAAAATTTTCATATAAGAAAATTCTGGAACGTCAGGATTTGGGTCAGTGCTATAAGCACACTGGCGGCCCCAGGCGGTTCACTAGCTCAAGACTTGTCCTTCTTCCAAGTGTCCTCTGTGGGAGAGGAGACGGTTGGTTTGAGGCAGTGGTTACATATGTAAGAGAACCTTTCTGCTTAACTGATTTGCCATGTGCAAAGGGGGTGAGAGACAACGCTTGCAAAACATCCGGGGAACTGAGGATTTATTTGTGTGTTTTTGTAAACATGCTGTAGAATTGCCTTAGGAAAATAGCTCTTGCATCCTGGAGATGTATTGTGTATTTTCCTTAGACTGCCAGCATGGCTGTCATCTTGTCGAAAGCAGTCATCCTAAAGGCTGATATTAGAAATATAGGTGTCTTAATTTTCACTTGCAACAACGAATGCAGATTTTTCAGCTAGATCTTTGCTTCTACGCAGATTTCAGTTTAGATCAAACAACTGATGTTCATCTATTTCCATGGCTGACTTTTTGTTTCTGTGGTTTTGGGCTAGTATCCCACTTGTACTGGCCTGTTTGTTGTGAGAGCAGTTTCAAAGAGGCTCGTGCTGCATCTTGGTCATTTCTGAAAGTCGCTTGAGGGATTTTTATCTGCAGTTAAGTAACCACATCCTTAATGTTACTGCCCTGTCTTAACAGGTAAGGCTCTCCCACCCCCATTTCATTTCGTTTTTAACATAAGTGGCAGCAAAAATCAGTTGTTACTGTCAAATGAAAAAACTTTGGCTTTACCCTTGATTGCCAGACTCCTGGCTGAATTCACAGTGAATCTCAGAACTTGGGCTGGCAGGTATGGGTGAAAAATCTCCCCCACTCTCAGCCCTTTCATGCGCATGGTAAGCTGATTGTGACTTTCTGCACGTAAAGGGGAATGAGGAGTGAGGCTACGGCTGCACAGATTAATGAAATCCAACTGATTCTCTTTCTGGGACAAAAGAGGAAGCAAAACAATGTTGCAGTTCCTTGCCACCTTAATTTAATTTCATATTTGATAGGTGCCAACGGCAGCTTCCAATTTCTGCTTGTTCATGTTGCACCAGTGTGGTTTCTTCTGCAATGGGTGCTAAGGCTTCTTTTTTGGTTCCTGCTCGAAGGCCGCTGCTACCAGGGAGTGGTTAATGTTCAGAAAAGCAGTCTGTTCTGATAGTAAGGAGGCTGAGTGGCTTCTCCTTCAGTATCCCAACGTATCGACTTCGACAACTGCAGGAGAGTGTGGATGCCAGTGACCTGAACAGTTTACCAGGGAATGAGGGGAAAATGATGCTGCTAGGCTTCTCAGGATGATTTTCTTTCACACAGGGATAAATGATTCATTCAAAGTCACTCTTAAATTAAGTGAGAAGATGCCCTGGGGTGGTTGAGGGAGAGGAGGGAACACTTCAGTTCAGGACTGCAGTAAATTGCTATCCAGCCAGGTATCTCTGGGTATGCCAGGAAACTATGCAAAAGTGCCCTTTCTGCAGTGCTGATGTCCTGTTCTGGGGAGCTGACTCCAGGAATTGACTGTTTGGAGGCTCTGGAGCGTAATATTCCAAATTACATTACCTGCAGGGTCACTGTGCCCTCTAGCAGCCAGAGGCTGGCTTTGCCCTGTCATAGTTACGTGTTTAAAGAGCATTACTCTGATTATCCAGCAGGTTTGATTAATGGGAGCTGATGGATGATTGGAGGAAGGGAGAGGTTCTAGGGAGGTGAATTGGAGTTGGCAGACTTGTTCTGCAGAACAGTGTGGTCTGTTTGTGAGAAAGTAAACCAAAGAAACAGGTCTGGGGGAACTGTCCTGCCTTGAAGAGCTTGAGGAGGCAGATAGCAAGGTGCTTGTATGGAAAGCTGGGCCATTAAAATTATCACTAGTGGGTTATTGTAGTGTTTGAGGTACTCAATAAAGTCTTCTGGAATAAAATGTGGAAAGAAAAAAAAGATCTTTCTGTCCCTCCAGATTTTGGTAGCTAAATTGGAATTTCTCTAAAACCTCTGCTTTTTAGCTCCCATGGTGTAGGAGAAATGGAGTCCTACCTGGTGGAACACTGGGATCACAAATAGGAGGCAGTAGACATTGCACAGCAGCCTGATCTCTGCACCAGCCATGAGTGGGCAGGGTTGGTGAGGAGTTGCCCATCTCTGTGGTAGACAGAGGAGGCTGTGTGGTGGAAGAGAATGAAGGAATGACCTGGCCATCAGAAAGCTTCTGATGTCCAGTGGCTGAGAATAGCAGTGTGTGGGGCATTGTACAAGCTGTTTGATGAGGAAGGGAATGGAAATGTTCTTCTGGTCACAGGAGAAGATTGGATTGTGTAGAAGGAACAAATGTCTTTTAGGGAGCTGAACAGGAACATAATCCACCTGCACTAGGGGTAATGAAGAATGGGAGAGAGTGAGGGCTGGAGTGTGGCTTCCAGAGCAGGAAACAAGGCTTTTTGCAGGGGAAGTGATGCTAGTGCCAGTTCTTACCTAAGAAAAGTGCTACTTTAGAAGGACAGGGAAGAAAGGGATTGCCAAAGAAATCCCTAGAGAGTGATGGTCTGCCATGTCTTTTTGGAGCATGTGTTTGTAGGGACTACTGAGTCTTGGCCTTGAACAGGCTCTTAACACTACTGCTGACCTTGGCAGAGGCTGCATGTGCAGTGCTAACCGTGTCTGTCCTCAGAGCCCTGGAGACACAGATATGCATGTCCCCTGGTCCAGTGAAGTAGCAGTAACACAAGTTGTTTTCCTGGGTGAGTTAAAGTTTCACCATCATGAATGGGACTGTGAATGAAAACCAGGATGGGACAGTGGAGTGGCAGGCTTTGGAAATAAAGTCTGTCTTGAGCCTGCAGTACCTGCCTGCCAACCCTGGTTGATGGGCAGCGGGAGGCAAAGGGACAGCTGATGGCTCTGTTGAGGGAGGCACCCTGCAACACATTCTTCAGGCCGGGGGACAGCATGGGTCTGAAGCCAGTTGTGCTGTAGATGTGGAAGGGTATCAAAAGCATTGATGGATATTTTTAGCCAGAATGAGTAGGGGCAAGGGTTGAAGGGGCCAGAAAAAAATTAGCTGTCCTTGTGTTTTCAGTCTCCTGATGCTGAGGAACCAGGCTCCCTCTTCAAGGAATGATTAATTCCTTGTTTTGTGAAGTGAAGAACAGAAAGCAAAGTGTTTTTTTTTCCTCATCAGATGAAACAAGTACTTGTTTTTGGAGGTGAATTTGTCATGTTTGGAATGTGCTGCCTTCAGAGCTTCAGAGCTCTGTTCCCCCTTGAACTGTTAGTGGATTTGTAGCACTAAGACATGTCTTTTTAATGTAAACCTCAGATCCCTTGCACATCGTAAAATCAAAGACTTGACTAATGTCCGTTTCTCTTAAAAATTTTTTAAAAAGTTGGACTGGGGGAACCCTGTTCAGGCAGAGTGTATTGTTCAGTTGCTCTGGTTTATTATTGTAGGGTTGATTTTTCAGAGCTGGTCTGTATTTACCTAAGCCCTTCCTGTTACCCCCCACCCCCCCAAGATAAGGTCTTTTCTGTGGTGAAGCAGCTGGGGAAGATACAGGAAGGGGAAACCTGGGGGTCTGAAAGATGTATAGACTCTTGTGCCATGCTCTCACCCATAAAGAGTCTCTGGATGATGAAGATTAGAAAATGGAAAAGGGTGTGTGTGGCAAGAGAACAAATCCTTCCTTCATTTCTTCCCCCTGCTGCCACCTTCCTTAATTTTCTGACTGTAGTTAACTCTCTGGTGATATTTTTAATTATAGAATATTGTCCCCGATGGTAATGGTAGTTATTCTACTAACCTCATAAACATACACCAACCTGAATAGATTTTTAGTGTGTTATCCTGAATCTGTGACCAGGATAAGCAGGGATGTAACAAGTGGCTGGAAACTTGAGGAAGATGTATGAAAACAGAATGTTTTCATGGTGACAGGCTGAGAGATGAAAATTCATGTATAATGCTTTCTGCTGCTTTTACTGTTTGGCTCTACTGCTTTCTTACTAAAATTCCTTGATCTGCTTTCTGTTTGTTGCTGTCATTCTCTCTAATGTTTCTTCTAGCTGTCAGTCAAGGATGCCTTGGATTGATTTTGCCATTTGTGTTAAAAAAAAAAAAAAAAAATAATTGCAAGTTGGGATATCCTCTGCTAAAGTCAGCTGTGGTGGCTGCTCTGGGAGAGTCTTTCAGAAGGGAAAGGAGGAGCAGGAGGTGATGTCAGGTCAGTCAGTTCTCCTGTTGTGCTTTGTCCATGAGGCACGCTGGACCGATACAACTCATTTCTTTGGGCTTCAGAACTAGTTCTAGCTAGTAACACATGGATGGCCAAAAAAAAAAAAAAAGTGTCTTGGAGAAACCTGTGTTAGTATATCTTGGGATTCATATCTATGCATTCTGGATGCTTCAACCCTGTTTCTCTCAAGCAGTAAATCTCACTTTGTCTAAGAATTACCATGTGGGAATGTTCTTTTGAACTCTTTAGACTGGCTTTTACTGCACAGTTGGTGTCCTTGCTTTTCAGAAGGAAAAGACCCTGTGTAGCTGAGATATAGCTGAGATATATATTTACATGGGCCCAGCCTATGCAAAGCTGGCTCAAGGTTGCAAAAGTAAACAGTTTTTCATCTTGCCTTCATCGTCACCCAGTTCTTGAAAGCTGGAAGGCTGAAAGGGAGCTGGGAACACAATCAACATCTTTGTCTCCTCCAGCAATAACTGGGCTTGCCTATGTGTCAGGAATCTTATCTTGCAAGTGTGTACTGATAACACAATGGTCTCAGCAACGGTGAGGAACAGTGTTCAGGAGTTGTGAAATCATGTACTTGATTTTTATCGTACCTTCTCAGGGGCTATGTGAGAATACTAGTCCCCACTATGATAGAAATAAAAGGTCATGATATGGAAAGGCATCATGATTTGTACAAAACCAAACAGAGCATCTGTGACAAAGGCAATTTTTCAGTGCAGCTTTTCCCGGTTTTGAAGGGGACTGTGACAGTTTCTCCATTCCTTCTGTAATAAAGGTTAATGTTCAGTATTGACTTACATCTAGTTTAGGGTTGCTTCATACTGCTATTGCAGACTCCTTGTATAGCTGTGGTCAAGTTACTTGTTCTCTAGAGGTCTCAGTCTGACATCTGCAAATGATAAAGAGGAAGAGATTCTGTGCTGGGGTGAAAAAAAATCTTTGAATGCATGCATACGTGCAGCAAGTCATCGCACATAACCTGCTCTCCTCCTGACGCTGCTGTTGTAATGTGGATAAGACTGCCCTGCTCTCGGTATCACAAATTTATTAGGCTTGTGTTGTCTGTGGTGGTGAAGATTGGCAGAGACAGATCGCCTGCTTTCAGCAAGCATCTTTAGCTTATTTATGTCCTTGCTCTGGAGTCTGAGATGAGAAAGAAAGTGTTTTGTTTTGATTGCAGTGTACTGGGGCAGTACCAGTGCTTTTGTGTGATGCACTTGTTTCTTTTGATACAGAAGAATGTTCTGTGTTTGTTTCAGGGGAAGATGTCCTAGCATTTCACGCACACTGGCAGGTGCATGTGGAAAAATAGCTGCAGCTGGATACCTGTGCTTCGCAAGATGTTGGTGATCAGCTCTGTTTCTGCATACATTTCTGTCCTTTCATATGCTTAGCAAAGCACCTAACTTCCTGACAACATCAGCTGCACATCACGGAAGTTCCACCTTCAATCACATTTTCCTTTCAATCCCACACGATGATCTCCAGCCATCACGGTATTAGCAGGAAGCCAAGGGCCTGGATGCCCTCATCAGACAGCTCCCAAGAAAAAGTGAGATCCAGGGGAAGCCCTAGGAGCCTGGTCATGTCACTGTGCTCCCAGCTCCTTTTTGTTGTAGGAAAAAGTGTACCTGCTTTAACTGTATTTTTCTGCTCTTGGAAAAACTTAAGCTGTCACATCAAACAACTCTTCGGATTTTCTGTCCTCTAATTATAGACCAGCCAAAACACAGGCAACCCTTCCTCTTCCAAGCTAAGACTTCTTTCTCAGGATCCGTGTTGTTCCACAGTAATATCTAGTTAGTTGTTGTTCTAGATCCTTCTTGCTGTAATTTTTTTTCTCTTCTCATCATCTTTAATCTTTGCCTGTGGCAGCTGTGCAGTCAGACCAGAATCCAAATGAAGCTGCCTCTTTGATCCTACCTTGCATTTAATAATAGGGCTGTGGTTGTTACTGAGGAAATAACATATCAAGGTGCATTGGCTCTTCTCTCATCCAAAAGTGTAATTAGAGATTTGGGCAATATACAATAGTCTCTGTTCTCTGGAGTGGTTGTATGGAATTTGGGACCCTGCATGCTCAGGAGTGCGTTTCCTGCTCGGTAATACCTGTTACTCCTCGTATTTACTATACCTAAATTAAAGGCATGTGGTAGATATGACACTGAGTTCATGATACCTCTGAAACCTCTGGATTCTGAGTTTTGCCCTCCTGTAAGTTTTTTTGTTTTCCTGGGGCTGTCCCAGAGCTGGATGTTGTTTCTGTGGAGCGGCTAGATGGAAGCTGGGCACACAGAAGTGGTTTTGAGTTTTGCCGTTACAGATACATCTCCATAATTTTAGGTCATGCTGAATGTGGCTTAGAATAGGAGATTCCCCCTTTTTTTTTTTAAAAAAAAAAAAAAAAAAACCAAAAACAAAACCCAAACCAAAACACTTGCTTCAAGTTTCACTGAGATTCATTATAGAAAGTGTGCAAAACCTGAGGTTTGGAAATGACTCTTGGTGAGTGAAGCCAAAGTTTTCAGTAAATAAACTAGTCCCTAAACCACTCTGAATTTGAATGAGTTTGTCTGAAAATGTGGCTAATTTATCTGCATCTCCCTTTATAAAGAGTTTAAAAAAATTTGAAATGCCAAGACCAGAATTCACCGGCTTATCTTGAAATAGAAACAGGCTTGGCTGTGATTCTTCCTCTTTAGAAATGGGAGTGAATTTTTAGTTCTGTTGAAATACAAGTTTGGCAAGTCTAAACCTTGGTGTTTTCCAGGGACTTCATGGATAGAAACAAGACACCTTCTATTCAAACTGCCCAGCCACTGAATCTAGTCCTTTAGCCAAAGATCCACCCTCACAGTCGGTGTGACTTAGTGAAAACAATGGCCCAACACTTTGCAAGAGGGCCTAAGTAGGCACTGCTGCTGAGGGCATCAGTTCCACCCCTTGTGAGCCAGACTGGGACATCAGAAACCATTGGTTACTTTTAACCCAATCTGTACTGCTGTTTTTTAATTGATGTTCATTTCTCAGTCCTGTTCAGCATAGAGCCACTCAAATTCTTGGGTTAGCACAAGGGGAGACAGTGATGTAGAGGCAGGAAAGAGTGGGAAATAAGACTCTTTTGGTGGCCTTGTTGGGAAAGCTTTTAAGTGTTCATGAAACTGTGACCTCTCCAAAGACTCCTCTGTGCTTTGTGGAATTCTCCAGTCCAAGGCAAATTTTCTTTTCATCTCCTGAGCAGGATAGTTCTGTTCTGGAAATGAGGGTGGAGGTGATGCTCTATCCATCTGTGCTAGAGAATGTACTTCAAAGGAAGGTCCTATTGTTTCTTGCAAGAGATGAATTAGAGCAGGAGCTTTCACCCTGGAAACTTCAAGCATGAGATCTCTCACCTGGAAGTGATTAGGTGGCAGTACTTTTGAATGCTTTGTATATATAAACTGTCTAGAGAAGTTGGCTTCCACATCTAGCCAGTGCCTCAAGGTTTTTAGGATGATACATTTCTTAAGAGCCCAGGTTCCTTCAGCATGCAGCCCCCCTCAGTGCAAGTCAGAGGTGCACAGAAGGTAGGAGCTGCCCAGCCTATTGTTTCCTGCCCCATCCTGTTTCCTAGCACTGCTGGAATCGATCCCTGTTGATTCTGGCGCAGCCGTGCTGAAAGTCACCAGGGGATAAAGGCTCCTTTTGTTGGGAGCTGCAGCCAGCCGCATGGACGTGCTTCTTCGCACTTGCCTCTTCTGGGGTATCACGCAATGATTTCGTTGCCTCCTGGGGTGCATGTCCCTCAGCTTGGTGTTGCTGCACTGGCCAGGGAGTGTTTCCCATTGTCGTGTCCCGGGAGAGGGAGGAGAGAAAAGGCATGAGTAAAGTGGTGGTTGAGATTTGCATAAGAGAAAGCTAAACATTGGGTGAACATGACCTTTTATAGCCAGGTGCAGATAACAAACAGTGAATCAATAGGGATAAATAGACTTTGTCCCTGTTCTCTTCCTGATCTCTTCTATCTCCACTTTTAAAGATCCTTTATGCAGCTAAATCTCAGGTGTGTGGGTTTTTGTGGATTTTTTTTTTTTTGGTGTTCTTTTTCTAAAACGTTTTTGTTCAGGCAGTACTAGTACTTAATACTTCTGAAGCTCTACAGGCTGTACATCACTAATACTAAAGTGCAGTGGTTGCTGGGGAGGGGAGTTGGAAGAGCAGTTTGGGATCTGAGGCATGAACTAGGGAACACCCACCTGGTAGAAGAAGTTCTCCTTCCTTCTCAGGTTTCTGTTCCCCTCGGTGGGGAGCACACCAGTTCCGTCCTTGCTTGGCTATGGTTGCAGAGCTGTTTAAGGAGGGGGAAGCAAAACCTGTGGCAGGATAGGATCCGGGAGGGAGGTTTTATTCTGTGTCAGTGGCTGGTGAGGAAGGGAAGCGGCAGAGCACATCTCTTGCCTATGAGATCTCATAAGCTCGTGTTTAATCTTTGAAACGCTGTCTCCCATGCCCAGCAGATATCTGCAGCATCATCCAGTGTGGTGGGAAATTGGGCAGCTGCTGCAGCAACTATTGATGGCAACCTCAATGCCTACACCTCTTTCTCACAGGTGATGGTAGAAGTATTTAGGTGATACCTCATGGGAACGAAGGCATAGAGTGGTGTGCACATGCCATGTTCATTTTTCTGAGCTATTAGTGTGGATAGCAGCAGTCGTAGAACACTTGTTGGTTGCTGTCGTGATTAATTTTTATTAAAATCATGCCAAGCCAAATTTAGGATGTAAGAGGTGCCCAGGAGGCTGACTTGACTACTGGAAAGAATCTGTGTGGGTTAGCACACGTCATGCTGATGCCCTCTGTACCAAGGAGGGAGGTATGTCTTCGCCTGCTCGCAGCAGTTCGCTGCAGTCGCAACATGTGTGTTGCTGAATGTGAAGGTTAGTGGCTGGGTTAGGAGCCTTCCTGGATGTATAACATGGGATGTGCCATGTTTGGACAGCTGTATTGGCAGACCTGGCACAGCTCTGTGTTTGGGGATCAAGAAAGGGATGTTACTCAATTCCCCTGACTTCTGCCTGGGAATTATAGAAAACAAAGAAATTTTATAAGTTTTTTGGAAAGAAATATGGTTCTTCATTTTTTTACCCCATTCACTCCAGGCTTAAGTCTTTATTCATAATTAGAACAGATTGTCTTGTGTTAGTCTAATGAGGTGCTTGTTCTGTTCTCAGACACACCAGGTACTGGCTCCTGTTGAAGGGGTTAGACCTGACAGGCTGTGAGTTGTGTCTAAGGTGAAGTGGTGGGGTTTTTTTCCATCTACTTAGCTGGGTGGTGTGTGAATGTGTCAGTGGGATCGAAGGAGACTCCCTTAAAACCATGATGAGGAATATACCTCATGAAAAAATGCTCATCCATGCTTTAGATGAACCAGACCAGGGCTTCAAACCTTTTCTTGGATCATCAGGGGCTTAATTTTCTTTTCCAGGGGTTTGGCTTTTTTTGTAAATGCCAAAGATACAGCTTGCATTCCATGATTCTTCATGGGCCTTGAAGTCTGCAGACCATATGCTGAAAATCATGCAACGTTCTTATGTTTATTACCAGATCTGTAATTTCAACCCAGTAGCTTCTGGCTTTGCTGTCTAACCCTCTCTGCTGTTTACACTTTCTAAGCAAATAGTAATGCATAGGTGGGCACCTACAGTCCTTCCACATGTGCTTGAGTTGTCCCCAGCCTGCTTCTCTGAGCAGAGAGTTTTCAACTTCCCTCTTTTGAAAGTGAATTTAATTTAAAAGCTGAAGTCTGTGCATATGGCGCTGATTCTATGTGTCTCTATGTGAACTCTCTTCACCCCTTACTCCAAGTCTGGATCTTGAGATCAGTTTTGTGCACTGAGAGCTGTTCTTCAAATTCACACAGATTGGCTGATAGATAGGAGCTTTTCCTTCCCTTCACCCTACTCCTCTCCCACATCTCTTTGTTCCAGGTGGCCTGTCACCTTGTGATAGGACTCAGTGGAAGCAGTAGTTTACCTCCCTTTGGTTAATGTTATCAGGCTGTGAGCAGCAGCACTTGATGGCTACTGTGGCAGTATCTATCTGGTTACTCATTGTGCAGGGGGATCTCAAGGACAGGCAGCTTTCTTTCCACTGCTGCTTCCCCTACCAGCTTTTTTGTTTTGTTTGTTTTTTTTTTTTTTTTTCCTCAAGATATTTCCTCCCTCCTTTCCCCTAAATTTTTCCCTTCTGGTTCAGCTAAAAAGGAAGGAGAGAACAATGAAAGTGTCAGCTTTGCTGTCCTTTCGTTGGCAGGAGGTTTTGGGATATGGAGCTGAGCATGGCTTGAACTCTTGGCAGCACTAGTTCTGCAGAATAGCCTGATCCCTGGGCAAAGGTGCCTCAGGGGTGTTATCCTGATGGAGCCATGGGTGCTGAGTCGGCCAGGGATCAGGGTGAAGACAGGTGTGGAGCAGGATACAAAAGTGGCATGTGTTAGCCCTGAGGATGATACATGGGGGAACAACTCTGCTCTTGGCCTCCTTCTCAATTCTGCCCTTTGGTATGGCCTTCTTGGTCCAGGCATAAAGCTCATGATGCTGTGTCACTCAAACGAACTTGCTTTTCTTTGCCTGACAGATTTCTATGTACAGGAAAATTCTGGAGGGTCTGTACCCTCATGGGAATATGTTTTTAGGTACTTGCAAACTGGAAAAGTTTGAACCACCGAACCAAAACCTAGCATGACTGTTGCAGAATGAGCTTGGACCTTTATTTGGTTCCTAACATGGTCTCCTGCATCTGGAATCCTCTTGGCCCAGTCAGGGCTCAGCACCTGATGCAGCAGATTTGTTTGTGGCAATGGTCTAAAACCTCAGTGAGGTTTTCTCTCTACTCTGAAGATGTTAAATGGATACTGACAGTGTACCTTTCATGTGTCCTTTGTATTCTTGGAGGTACTTGCTTTATTAAAACCTGGTGACCCCCGTCCAGGCCATGCTGAACCACCAGAAGCACAGTATGTTAGTGAGAGCTTGTCACTGTGCCCTTCCAAACATGGACGAAGCTAAATTACCTGCTCAGATCTGGCTGCCAGAGTGGTGAAATGGGTTTGCACCAAACACATCCCTCGTTGATCCCCTTGTCTCTGCCAAGAAGGATGCTTTTTGGCAATTCATGGTGGAGGTTGCTTGGCTGATGCCTGTGTCTTCCTGGCTGTCTCACCTGTCATCTCACCTCCTGACTCATAATTGCTTTCAGGAGCAATCAGAGAAGCAGGAGCTAACTTCTACAGCAACTCCCATGTGTCAACTGTGGCAACTTTCTGATGCTTCCTACAGTGCCAGATCATCTGTTGCTGTTTCTGCCTTATTTCATGCATTTGACCACTGCCCTCCCTGTTCCCCTTCAGCATAGATCTGGACTCTGCACTGCAGGATTCATTCTCTGGGAATTTAGTTTTCTGAGTAGGTGAACAAAACCTTAAATCACTCTAGTCACTGAAATCTTAGTTCCCTTCTTTTGCTGGTTCTGCCTCTTCCCTGACTTCAGCATCAGCAAGAACAGGAACAGAGTGGGGAACCACCAGGATAAGGGGGACTGTGTCAAAACAAAAGTAAATCTCAAGTTAACAATGGAACAAATCCACTGCAAGGAACTGGGCAAGTGGAAAAGGCCCCTGCTGTATTTCGTGTGTGGGAAAAGGGAGGACAAACTGATTTGCACGTAATAATCTGGGATGAAAATACTTAAAATGTTGACTTCACTGTAAAGATTCAAACATGGTACTCCCTGTTCCACAGGCAGAAGCTTTTCAGAAAGCTGTTGGGAGACTGATTATTACCCAAAATTGTACATGACTGACTGGAGACAGTTAATGTTTAAATGAGTCAGGCTTTAGAATAGATAACTTGCCCTGTTAGTTGTAACAAAGCATTTAAATGTATCCTGTTAGATAGAAGCACAAAAGCTTGTCTGTTCCTTTCTTGCTATTTGGATTTCATGTTAAACTTTGTGAAGATGATTGTGCAGCAGAGTGAGTTGAATGGAGTGCTGGCGTTTAAGAGTTCTGCTGGTGAATCTACCTCAAGGTCACAGTGTGGTGCTTTTGTTACTGTGGTGGTGAACTGGCTTTTCTTTTGCAGTACAGAAGATGAGCTGGTCTCAGAGCACAGCCTGGCTGGTTGGAGGATGTGGTTGTAACATCTCAAATATGAGATAGAAAGTATACTACACTAAGTTGGCTCTTGTTTCAAAGCTCTGTGGGTGGCTGGGGCATGAATGTCCATATTGCTGCAGAGTGAATCTAGGACTAGAGATGTATTAGCAGGTTCTTTGGTCTGACTTCTTAAGTAGATGGTGTATTTGAATCCTTGGTCATCAGTGTAGTGCAAGGTGTCTATTGCATGTCAGTTTTCACATGTTGAATATGAAATGAAATGTAAGAGGCTGTGAATGCTCTTAGATATGGGGAGGGTCTTCTCTGGTTCAAGCACTGTTTCTGTGCTTGAGAGTTTTGGGTGATGTTTTATGGCTGGCAGCTCCTGTGGTCTGTGTCCTGGGCAGGAAGCATGTTCATACACCAGCTCTCAGCCAGTCCAGCAAATTGGTTCATCTGCTGTGAGACAGCTTTGTAGCAGCCGGTGGGCCAGATAATGTACAGTTTGGCATGGTAAATCATGAAGGTCTATAGCCATGAAAACATCCTCTTCTCATGTGATGCAGAGCAAAGAGGGTTTACAGCCCGTATAATGTCAGATAGATGTATAGAAGCACTCAGATCCACCTTAAATCTCTTGATTTGTCCTAGTATACACATGCCAAATTAAAACCTATGTGACTTAAGCTATGTAATGTGGAATTTCAAGGCACTGTCTCTTGGTACTGCAAAGGGAATCTAGAAAAAGTTCAAGAAATACTGAAATCTTGACATCAAAGATAGATTTGGTCACTGGAGATGAAGGTACCCTTCTGGACGTGCTCTCACAGCCCATGTTGAATAATAGAGGGGACTTCACACAGCTGTGCAGATGGTGGTGGTACAACCAAGGGTGAACAATGGTGAATGGGAATGACATCTACTAAACAGCAGTGATGTGGTTAGAGGGTCTCACTGTGATCTGGAGACTGAGCTTGAGTTTCACCTGGACTTGCTTTCAGCTGCCTCCTGGTAACCCTTTGCAAACAAGCTCTTAGACAAGAGGAGATAAAAGCAACTAGATGCAGTTCTGGCCTTCCTTTTCCTCTGAGCGCTGCTAGCTATAGAATAAATGTGCTTTAACCACAGAAGGTCAGCAAGGCCTTTAGGCTCTGGACAGACATCTGATTTTATTGTTAGCCTGTATAACAAGATTAGCACCAAATGACTCACAGAACAAGTCAGGTGGTCTTTAATCTTCTGTAACTGGGTTGGTATGAAGGCATTTTCATTATCATGACAGAATGTGGCTGAAAACTTTGACAAAATCAGATCTTCAGCGATAAGTGTTTTCTGTAGGAACTCTCAGCTTTAATCAAAACTAAACATTGAAAGGCTGCTTTTTGCCCCCCCCCCCTTTTTTTTTTTTTTTTTTGTTAAATGAAAATCTGAAAATTCTCACAGAGAACTCATGAAAAGGATTTTGTTGTTGAAGTTTTTGATGGGAGAGAAAACGATGCTTTCTCCTTAGCTCTGTGGTGAACCCAGAGGTAGTTCTGAACTTCCTGTTTGAGGGGACAGTGGACATCACAGTTGAAGCTACAAGTTATACCAGATTTTCTTCTGGAGGGCAAGTTTGTTTTTGACTCCTGGGCTGCTTTCACTTGCGTACTTACAGGTTGCAAGCTGGTAACAATTGCTCCAGCATGAGGATTTAGTGTTCATAGTATCAATAAGTAGGTGAATCTCCATAATAAATGAAATCTCTGCTAAATAAAGATTGTGTGTTACAACACAGATGTTCCCCTTTCTTTTAACTGCTTCTGTGATCACGGCTGGCCTTTATGCCACAAGTGCAGAGGGCACAGCAGAGTTTGCTCCTGTTGTAGGAGTGGGCTAGGATTCAGACTAGAATACCTTTATTTTATCTCCATTCCAAACTTACTGTAAACAACACAACTGTCACAGTCAAAGGAATAAAATCAGAGCCACCCTGCAAATATCGGTTTTTATGTAATTTTGAAAATGTTCTGGAATTTTCCCTGTGTTGAAATGAATTCTTTTAATTTTTTTTTTTTTTAATGAGAAACATTAACCTATGTAAATACCAGGTGGCTTTAGCTTATCAAGTAGTGTGATGGATGAGAAAGAGTTGTATTTTAAAAGTGGAGATCCTGGCTTGTTAATGAAAATGTGACTGGAGTTAATAATTTCTGGCAAAGTAACTTATCCTCCTTGTGACTTTACATCTCTCCTCTCTTGTTTTTTATCTGGCCATGATAAGTTTATGGTTCTGCATTGTAACAGCTCAAGAGGTTTAAAAAGGACTTTGATTTGCACAACATTTGCAGGAGGGAACAGAGAAGCCCAGACTCTGATCCCTGAATTTCCAAGAGGCCCCTTGAACCACTTCTGAAAATGTGCTAAGAGCAAAGTCAGCTGTGCAGGAAGGGTGAGAACTGTGTGCTTGACTCTTTTTGCAGGAGCTGGGACCACTTAAAATGGTGGCACTACTTCTGTATACCAGTTGCATAATAAAAGCATGTGAGGATGGTCAACAGATTACAGAGCAAGAGGGAGGCCAAGAGAGAGTGCGTTGCAGACACGTGGGTGTCTTAGCAACCTTTATGATTCTCGCTGATATTTGTATCAGTCTTATGATGACAGAGGATTGAAGGAATGACTATGATGACTGTAAACACGCAGGTGCTTTTTAGTGGATGATCTTCAGATATTGGATAAAAAGAAAGGTAGTTAGTAATGTGGTGGGCAAGGGGTGCTCAGATGCTGGTTGCTGTAGTTCTAGTGATATGCATGCCTAGGGACCAGGGTGTGGGGTATACATCCCCTCGTTTAAGTACTGCCCAACTTAGCTCCATGCAGAAAGCGGAAAATCACATCTTGCTTTTCAGTTACTTTTTCTTTAGGGACTCTTTCTGCTCTGCCTTAAAAGGTCTGTATTGGAAATTTAAAGTCAGTAGTATATAACAAGACCTCCCCTTCTCTACACCCTTTCATGTCTGAAGTGCAAACAGTAGTGAGTGGGCTGTGTTTTGTCCACAAGCACTGCCACAAACCTGGAATCACTCAGCCAAAAGCAATGGGGTTTTCTCGCAGATCACTGAGAATCCACCTGTTTACCAAAGAATCTAACATTCTCAGAGAGCCCTTTTGAGAGATGAAAGGCTGCCTCCCTCTCACCTGTAATAGGATGTGATGGGGTGGATGGGATGGTGAAAAGCAGGTGCTGGTACTTTGCAGCACACACCTGAGTGATGATGCAGATGAGCTGAGCACAGGCTCGGTTTGGGCTGCTTGTGTGTGCTGTTCTGCAGACCAGAGGCAGGCGTGTCAATTCCTATATAAAACGTTTTTGTTTTTCAGAAGTGATGCAGGTCCACTTAGATTTCAAGCCATGGTGTGTGGAGCCAGGCCTTGGGTTGCTGACAGCTCCCCTGGTTATTAATGGCCACAGCAAGGGCTCGCAGGTTCTGAGAATAGACTCTATGTTTGCTCTAGAGGAGACAGCTGACAATGATGTTTGATACAGCAGTATGTCTCTGCCTGACTTTTGACTGACAGTAACACAAACATGCTCTCCCCTCAGCCATGGCTTAAACCAGCTGACATTTACAGCAGAGCTAACTTCTCCAGTCTAAGTTAAGGTGGTGATTTTTGTGTCTGCATGTGTGTGCATAGTAAGATAAAAAATCAGGAGAGAGCTTCTGCAAATAAAAATGGAGCAGGAACTTCAAACCATGGTTGAATGTGAAAGAGGAGGGTATTAAACCTGCGTGGATTTTCATGGACTGGTTGCTGTGGATCCTTGTTCAAGATATTAGAGTGTTGAAGGGTTATTACCTACTTCGACACTTTTGGTTTGCGCTCATGAAGTATGTGGTAAATACTAATAACTATGGGGCTGTCTGTTTGATGGGGTGTTTTTGGTTTTTTTGGGCAAGCTGCACTTGGAATTGGCTGGTAGCCTTAGTCCCACCTGTGCAGAGCTAATGACATGTATTGTGGGTGTATGTCAATAAGCCATCTGGAAATAGCATGTGATCTTAGCTGACTGCTGAGACTTTTCTTGCCATCCATCCATGTTACTCTATCAAAAGCTTCTGTTAATGAACCCCCTCACAAGAGAAGAATCTTCCTCCCTCCCACAGCAGACAAGCCCAGGAGAACAGAGCTGGTAATGTGCTTCTCAGCCTTGCCTTGAAGGATGAGCACTGTCAGGGAAGCCTGTCCCATTTGATACTCAAGCAAGTAGTGTTGAATGAGAGAGCAGATCCTTGTCCAGTGGTGGCTGAGCCAGGGATGCCCTGAGGTTATGCATAACTTTACGCTGTTAAATGGTGGTTGAGTGGGAACAGCTTTTGGTTGCTATCACTTAGAAGCCTATTTCAGATGAATGACCTAAAGGGCAATGGTTTTGTCTTCCATTACAGACCTTTGGTAAGCCTTCATTCTTTCAGGAACATGACTTTCTTCTGCTACTGTCTTCTCCAAGGCCTGGTCTGGCAGCAGGTCATATAACCCAAATAGAAATAACTGCCTTTTAGATTTGGCCCTGAGGGCTAGACACTCTGTATCGTCCACTAGATGCATGAAGGATTTGTACCAATGTTCCCCAGACATTACGATGAAAAATGGGATATGAAAGCTGGCAAAACTCAGCCCTTTGTGAACATCATGAACAACTTACTGGCCACATGTTTCTGGGGAGTTCACCTGTAACTTCAGACAGCGCTAACAGAGTTACTTAGGCAAAAAGTAATGGCAAGTAGTGTCCAGAGAGGCTGTCTGTGTAAACCAGATGAACCTATTTCAGAACAACACTAGCATTTAGAAAGTGGTTTCAGCCATTCATTATAGGGAAGAAAAGCTCCTAGGTTTGGCTCCTTTTTCATGTAAAATAAAGGCACAAATGCACAATCAGTGCAAAGGGATTTGATTGCATCAGCCCCTTCAGAACTTCTCTGTCACGTCAGCAGTCCACATCTTTGCATCTACCTTACCTCGCTTCTAAGTTCCCTCTCAGGAACAATTGGCTACCTGTGATGGCTGGGAAAAGATTTGCTGGAGAGGGTTTTCTTCTACCATTCTTTTCCATCTCTGTTTCTACTTCCCTTTGTAAGTTTGCAAAAAAGACACTTACATAAGCAGTGCTAGCAGTGTTTTACACTGTCACTTGATATTTGCTGAGTGAGCTGCATGTTTTGTCCGCAGACTTAGGGATTTTCAGTTCTGTGTGCATTGCAACCCTTCTGACCTTTGCTAAGCTGGACACGTGGTCCAGATTCATTCTTGTTAGTGCGATAGTGCATTAGTACTGCAGCAGTTCTGAAGGGTAAAACCCCAGGGTTGGGATCCCATTGTCATCAAACAAATCTAAACCAAGAAAGGCCTCTTGCCTTGGGGTTCCATACAGTGAGTGATGATGCAAAGCAGACCAGGCTTGCAGCTGCACTGGTGCTGTAATCAGCAATCCTGACTGCCTGGATTTGGGATTTTTCTGGGACATGGTGTACAGGTATGGGTGAGAGGAAGGATTCAGACCATCAGCACTCCTGTGAATGAAAGGTGCAGAGATCTGCTGATCTGATGAATCTTACTATTTCAGTAGCTACTTATGAGATAGTACCAAAATCCCTGGGTATTCTGTGTGACATCTAGAAAGATATGAGTGGTAGATTGGAACTGCCTTTCTTGCAGAAAGATGGAATGGGAAACTTTTTTTTCTTGTCACACCTCATCAGATTAAAGAGACGTTTTGAGCCATTTCACAGTAGCCGTGTACCTCCCTAATGCTCTCCTTGAAATCTTTTGCAGCAGTTTTAAATGATCACCCCTGTATTGTTTCATGGACCTGTTTTTGATGCTGATGAATGTATGGTGCATAGTAAGAATAAAAGCAGTCCGAAGATCTTTTAACAGATCCCCCTCCAATTGATTTATAGTGACAAAGTTTCCTCAGTGAGTCTTTTCCTTCTCCTTTGGGAGAGACAGCTCACGTCCACTTGTTCGTAATATATTCAGCATCTGTTGACGCTCTTGCAGCCTGGAGCTGAGCAGAGAGCCTTCTTGTCCAAGGCTGGTAACTGAGCTCTGAGACTGCCGTCAAAAATAAAAGCTGCTGAGCTTGAATCAGATCTGGTTATCTGAGAACTGGAAACTGTGAAGGACAGAAATGACTGAGTTGATAATTAGGAGCACTTAATGCTTTGCCTTGGCTAGGAGATCTTGATGTGAAGGTTTGAGAGAAGATGATGAGCATGAAAAACTATTTTCCTTGAATTGCTCTGTCCTGTACCCTGTTTCAGGATTTAGCAAACAATGCTGCTGCTTTAGCATACGAAGGAGCTCTCTCTGTTCTGTTCCCTTAAAAAAATAATTACTTTAAAAAAAATAATAAAAAAATCCCCAACAAAAAAGCACCCTGAGGTGCCTTTCCCACTCTCTGGCTTCATATGCCAAACTCACAGATACAGGTGCTCAACACCACCCTGTCGTCTGGTGCAAGTGTGACAGAGCTTCAGCACCTCACTCTTTCTGCCCCATGGTAGTGTCAGCTGAGCTGGGCTCTCTCAGCTGGCCTTACATCTTCTGCCACCTAAGAAAAAGTCACTTGAGAAATCTGCACAGAACTGTGTAGAGGACATAGTTGTGATCAGCAGGGAAGAGGGGGCAGCTGAACAATTCGTGTCATTGCCTGCTGTGGGAACACATACGTGACTGGTAACATGGGGATAGCATCCCCTTTCACGCTGCTGGTAAATCTGTGCCTACTGAGGGCGGGACAGTGACGTGTGGAAGGGCCCCGTTCTCCACAAATGGCAATGTCAAGCCAATGTGTCATTTGTAGTGTATCTATATGGGTATGTCAGGTGTCCTTGTACCCTTCACCTTTGATTTGTGCTTTTGGGAGAAGAGAGTGAAGCATTCTGGATTGGACCTTTGGTGTGATGGAAGCATTTGCTGCCAGGCCAACCAGGTGGTTCTGGCTTAGTCTTTCCATGGTATCTTCCCTCTGAAGATCTCCAAGTTCAACGTCCATCTTGCTGGTAGCTAATAGAGCAAACCTGCCTGATGTGGATGTGTTCACAGTAGTTATTGTTGGAAGGAGAGGGCTTGTGCTTGGCAACCTGTTCTTAAACTCTGAAGAAAATCTGGGGACTGGTCATATGACTAAAAAAACCTGATGACTTGCTCAGAAATGTCTTTTCACTGTTGACCACTGCGAGGGTGTTACTGTAGGGTCTTTCATAAAAGTAGACGTTCACATTGCCAGTTTTAAGAGACCTTGCAAGCATATTTTGGATTTTTCCTAGGACAGCTAATAAAAATTACTGGACATACTACTGTTAGAGGAGCAGTTCTATTTGTGACTTTAAAAAAAACCAAGAAAAAAATTACCTTATGTAAGATTTTAGGTGGAACAATGTGCTTGTGGTGTAGCTTTTAAATATATACCAGGGATATTGGGAAGATCTGATTTTGGGGTTTTGGTTTTGTATTGTTTTTCTGTTTGTTTGAATGTATTTATTCTTTAAAACCCAGATGGATCCATTCAAAAGTACTATAAACATTTTTTTGTTCAATTAAAAGTGCTATCTGAAGTAAAAGCAAGGGAGTACATATAGAGCTTCTCTGTTTCTTGAAAGATCTTGTTATTTATAGGCTTTTTGCCAAAGCTGATGCCACAGAAAACTGACTGAGCCCCTGGGCTTTGTGTACATTTGAATGTCATCTTTATCTCTTTTGTTAATGAGCCAGTACTAGGCTGGAATTAGCACAGATTAGCCGCACCTCCTGTGCCTTACGGTTTCAGAACTCTGATTTGCAGGACAAGTCCCACTGCTGTTTTGTGGAAAGACAAGAATCAACCAATCAAACTTGCTGAGATTTAGATATTGTAGCCCAGTTGTGTGGGAAGTAGCAGTGAGCCTTTGGAATAAGGTAAAAGACTATGAACACTTTTTTTTTTTTTTTTTAAAGCATCTCTGTACCTGCTGGGTAACTGTACTGCACTCATTAAACTATCTGGATGCCAGCATGCTGTGAATCCTATGTAAGATTTATAGAATAAACTGTCTGTTAGTTCAGGTTCCTGATGATATCCCGGGAACTTGGAGAAAACACTGAAAAGAGGACTAGATCAATGAATGACCTTTCTGCATCGAAGGAAAAAAATACCCCCAAAATACTCAACACTACACTGCTCCTTTAACCCATATTTATAGTAATAAGGGCACATTTCAGAAGTCTCTGTGCATTATGCATGTTTTCACAGATCAAATGCTTCTAATGCATAATGCAAAACTGTTCATGAAGTAGCAGCAGGAAGCTGTAGGGGTGTTGCAGGGAGCAGCTAGCCACTGGGGGCAGGATGAGTAGGTGATAGGTTTAACCTTCCTGCCTGCTAAATAGCATTGAGTATGAGGTACTTGTATGGCCAAAGATGGGTGGATAAAAAGAACTGTCTTGTAGTAGCCTGAGAGATACTCCTGGTGTAAGTAGGAAGTTTTTGGAGAAAGGCAAGATAGAAGCTATTAGCTTGTTGCTCTTGGAGTGCTCCAGGCAGTGTGAAGCAAGGGAGTTACTGAAGCCTCGGACAGTTGATTCCCAGTGCTCAGACCTGTAGGCAAGTGGACTCCCAGGCTTTCCCGAAGTAGTTGTCCACAGTTACATGCAAAGAGAGGAGAAAAAACAAGACCCTTGGAGACTGAAGATTTTTAGGATTCTCAGTGGGTTTTTAACTTACTGCTTTCAATATATGACCACTTATTTCTAGATCATGAGGATTTGCCTGGTTCTGCCTTCTTTTGGAGTATTTGTCTTTCTGAAACTTGGCTGGTTAAGTTCTGAAGACTGACTGGATAATATAAGTAGAAACACTTTGGATGTTTTTGGTATTATTCTATACAACGTGCTGGCATATTATGGCTTTGCCTTCCGTAACAGTTTGCATAACCTTTCATGGGTTCATCAATGTTAGTAAATGCTGACAAGCCTTCAATGCAGCTGGGATAGTCTGTGGACAGACTAAATTCATATGATAGGATGTGCGCAAGTGTATTACTACAGGTCTCTGGACTGTGTCTTCTTCAGTGTCTTCTGTAAGGCAGCCACCTATAGTGGTTCCGTTTGGTTAGGGTCCTAAAGTCTTGGTAAGTTGTACAGAAATATACACGTGTGAATATATGCATGTTTAGAAGACTTGAGCAATGTGGGCACCCACGCAGTGACTGACTCTTGTAGCATACAAGATTTTGCCTTAAGGAGGGCTGCATACAGAACCTATCTTTGCTGTTCAGAGCAGTTACACTTGACTGTCTGAGCAGTGTGACTTGAACTTCCAAAAAGGTGCTGCCTGTCCTGTACGCAACATGTGGAAAGCCTTCGGTGGTGAAGGAGAAACCTCCAACCTGCATAAGTATCCAAGAACAGGGTTCTGGAATTACTTTTCTGACTTGGGGGAGCAGGAAACTGAGGCTGGCAAAATTATTCTCTCCATCCTCTGAAGTCATCATACTTGACTTCTGAATAAGGAAATTTCAACTTTTGGAGGAAAACGCTCTGCTCTGGAGGTGGTGGTCCTCAACAGACTCCTTTCTCTAAGAGGGAGGGATTTTGTAAAGAAATTTGTGCTAGCCAGGTATGGAGCTTATAGCCTGTCCCATTGTGCTGCTCCTTTTCTTTCCTTCCTTTAGTTTACTTGTTGATAATACACTATAGTTAGAGACAGTGTTAGGAGATCCTGGTAAGGAAGGCTTCCCAGAGTGAGTGGCATTAAGGCAGGGAAATGTCAAAGCCCGATTTAGAAAAGTGATTTAATCACAGGGTGGAAATTGAAAGCAAAGTGCTTAGCAGCTCCCTCAGAAAGAACTGAGTACTGTCACTAGGGTGGGAATGGGCTGGGGGGGAACCTGCTGCAGGTTCTACTCCAAAGAGGCTCTTTATGCTGGTCCTCAGAGATGTTGGTCTTACTGAGATAGGGAGTGTGGTCTACAGATATTATTGCAGATGCTGAGAGCAGTAGAAACAGAGAAGGAGGTAACCAGGGTAATGAAAATCACTCTGGCCTTTTTCCTAGTGCAGAAGATGAATTGAGGTTCTCGCCCCACCTTCAAGAGGGCCCTTTATCTTGGACACAGGGCTCTACCCATGGGCATAGCAATTTTGACTTACAAAGCAAGACAGCAATTCTCCAACAAGAGCATGGGAGCCAGCTTCTTCAGCTCCAGATACAGGAACAGCCGGAGATCTGCTAGACTCCTGGAGGTAGTGTGGGAGGAATGTGAGTCTCTGGACCTTGGGCACTCTTTGGAATCTTGCTACCCCTGTGTTGTGCCACAATGCCATTCCTTATATCTTTAGGCTGTGGGGTGGACACAGGGAGATCGACCAATGTGCAGAGCTAAAGTACCCAGAACCTTCTCTCTCCCCTTCCTGGCTGTTCTGAGCTGAACAAGTGTGAGGGTTAGGCCCAATTCTTCTCATTGTGTTTACCTATGGTCTTAGGACACTTGATAATGATGTACTGTGTATAATGATGTATTGTTTGATAACCAGTACTATGAGTGATCCAAATCCCTTGTTTGATAGCCTGTAACTTGAGAAAAGCATCCCCAAAGGGAGCCAAGCACATGAGGAAGCACCTTAAGAGCAAAAGATTTCACAGTCTTGTCCCAATTAGTCTTCATAGTGAATATCATGCAGTAATGCAAATACCTTTACAGAACAGAGAATGCAAATACTAAAGTGATATCCTCCCTGTAGTAGTATTGATTAACATGTTTCTACATGTTTTTGTTTTTGAGATGTTTCAGTGCAGCAGCTAGCTGAGTCTTCGCATCTATTTATGGTGGATACTAGCTGCCTTGCCCCATGGGGAGAAACTGAGCACAGTAACCTTGATTTGTTTGAGGTCTTGGGTGAAGCACATGGTGCAGTTAGGAATAGCTTGTCCCCACAGGGCCATTGCTACAGGCTTGTACCCTGTAGTTGCTTCAAGGAAGGCCTCTGAGTTTGGAATGAGGATGGCAACTGCTATAGAAGAATCTTCTGTAGCCAAACAATCCTCTTTTTATGCTTCATAGAAAAAGGAGAGTCTTCAGAAGTGTTTTCAAAGGAAAATGCTGAAATAAAGCAGGCATTCTTAGATGAGCATGGTGCAACGTGCAGCTTCGACAGTGGGACAGGTCCTTTGTGTACCCCCTTCTTAGGGATATTACTCATTGCTTATGACTCAGCCTTAAGGATAAGTTGACCATCGCTCCAAGCCACTAGACTTGAAAAAAGTCCTGCACCTGCTGTGCTTATTTCTGCATCTTGTCTTACACCTGGCATGATCAGAAACAGGGGTGTATTCTTAAGATGCTGACTTCAGCCTGGGGAAACTTGTTGCCATGAACTCTTTCTGAGCCCATTATGTGGAAGGAGGTTTTTTTCAGGAAATAATTCAGAATGAGAAAGTGGAACTCCTGTTTGTTTCCCTATTGACTACAAAGTGAGGGAGAAGGATGAACCTTGTAAGGCAACCCTGTGTGACCACACTGAGTCACATTAACCTTGAGAGGTGTGTCCTAAAGGTGCAGGTCATGGTGAGGCTGCTCTTTAGTAGCTGTCAGAGGCAGTTATTTGAGTTGAGCTTTCAAGGCAATGCAGCGTGACTCTTGCTCCTACAGAACTTTTTGCAGTGTAGTGCCATTTAGGGAAGGTGGCAGTGACATGTGTTTCTTTGACCACAGGCTATACATGCCATTATTATCTAGTCACGCTTGAATGTATGTTACACTTCCAACTGTGATATGGAGGAAGGATTGAGGTCTTTTTGTGGAGGATATTTGTTCAGAAACAAAGTGATTCTGTTGCTGTCATCCTCAGGATTTGGGAAGACTAGCTTTGGAGGGGCCTTATGAGGTCTGTCCTCTATGTGGAGTGGAAGCAGTCTGGCTTAAATCACACTTGAGATGCTTGTCTGACTTTTTAAAAGTCTTTCATTAGCAAAGGATCTCCATGCAATCTATTCTAATGATTTAAATTCTTCACTGTTAACATATTTTTTTTTTTTTTGGATGTTCTGAGACTTCAACACTGCAATGTGACCAGAAAATTGTATTTTTAGTTTAGTTTGGGTTTTTTTCCCCCCTACTCAGGTTGGGTTTTAGAATATGGCTAAGCATGCAAACTTTCACGTACTTTAATTAGAGGGACGCCTGTGAAAATCAAACTTGGTGTGTCTTGAGCTGAGCACTCAAAAGTGATCATCTCATCTCTCTGTACCTCTCTTTCCCGTTTGCCAGCTGGAGATGCCAGGGATAAATTTGGTGACTCTGACGTGCTGAACAAACACTCTTCTTTACAGCTGGATGGATGTGACATTGGACATGGCTTCTCCAGGTCATTCAGGAAGTCTCTAACAAAATGCCATATTGAATTCTGATTTCCCAACTCTTAGCCCAGTGATGGCAGCAGCGTCCTGTCTTTGCAGGATCTATTGAACCTTGTTAGCAAGTAAGAAACAAACAATAACTGCTCTGTCCATGCCAAGTGCGACATTGCCCTTTCCCATCTTCCAGTGATCCGAAGGTCTTGCTGATTGCTCAGCCATGGGAATAATTTTCTCAATTTAAAATGAAGTGTTAATATGTTTGGAGTTTCTTCCTCTCCACCCCCATCCTCCTTTGTCCAATTGTTTCAAAGAAAGACTTAACTGTGCCAGGCTTGCATGAGGAAAGCCAGGCTGTCCTCAAAACCAGCCTTGAGGCAGGCATGGAGGGCAGGAGGACATGCCCTGCTGCTGGGGAGGGTCGGAGGTGGAGCAGAACTCCCACTGCCACTTTTGCTTTTCTCCCTGAGTCTGAGTGCGTAAACCCAAATCATTTCATGAGCACATATCTACTTCACTGGGCAAGTCACATTTCATTTAGGCAGAGAAGCCAGGCGAAAAAAAAGCTTATGAAACTTCCTTTGTTTGTACCTTATTAAGTTATGTGGCTTTGTGCTTTCCGTTTGACTTGGATACTATTTTCTTCTCTCCCTCTTCTGAGTATAATGTCTTCCATGGAAGAATAGGCAGCAGCCTAAGATCAAAGATCTATTTGTTCTGTTGCTAGTTGACCCATTGGCACATGCCAATTTGTTGCAATTCAAAATTAGTCACAGTATTTACTGGCTCTGTGCCCATTTGGTAGTTGGAGATTAAGCACTGGAGATGGCAGATACAGCAAAAGTCAGAGGCATCGTTTATGAGGGGAGGAGATCAGGAGATGGAGTGGTTTAGGAGCATTGGGCCTGTAACTATAAAATGTAACCACAGCCCCTTCTCTGATACAGTGGGGAGTAAGATGTGGACCTGCAGGGTTCAGGTTCTCTGGCTGTGGGTTTAATGACTTCATCAGGGCTGGACCAACCTAAATTCAGATGTTTCAGATGCAGATTTAGCTCTGTTTGGGATCCACAAGCTGCATTTTTTTGCCTTCCTACTGACTACTTGCATTCTCTAAACTGGTCTTTGGCCTGGGTCACCCAGGCATTTTCATATGCCATGAAAAGTAGAGTTTTATTAGGTTACTGGTTCACATAATGGGTCTACATGGGGTTTGCTGAGAATATTTGGGTTTTCAGGGCTTTTGTTGTGGTGCTGATATTTCAAAAGAGAGTGAGGGAAGGTGCAGACTGAGAACTGTGGATGGATTAAGCAGCTACCCTGTATTTCTCTATTAGCATAAACATGAATCTGTTACTGTTGCTTTTTAGAGCAAAGCAGAACTACATTTTACTTTGTCTGATAACTTCTTCTTGATCCTAGCTGCTGCCGCACTGCCAGCAAGTGTTTGTCCTTAATGGTGATTGCTGTTCTATGTCACAGGGCTGATTTCCAGATCTCAGTTTCCTTCATGCCCAGTGCTCAAAGCAGAGCACCAGAGACCCTGTACCAAGCAGTGCTGCGGTTTGCCCTTTAGGAATGCTTCCCCCTGTAGGCCTGGAAAAAAGACTGTAAACTGCAGCCAGATAAGATGCTTCCTTTTGAGTCCTACAAAGCTGTGGTATTTAGGTAATGCTCAGTCATTCTGTGAATTTTAGTCTTGCCTTTGAGAAGAACCTCCAGCTTGGGTTTCCTTAAGCAAACCTTTAATTTTGCTGGGAAGAGTTGTTTTAAAGGTTATTTCATGCCTTTACTTTTCTGGCCATTGCTAGCACAATGCTAGATCTCCGGTACAGAGGATCTGTGAATTTCTGTCACTTCTGTGTTATCTCACTTCTCAAAGTATATAAATTCAAAGCTTACTGCTAATAGTTCTGCCTGCAATAGGAAATTACAAATACATCCATGATATGAGAGGACTGTGATAATTTATTTATTTGTTAATAGCATCTTGCCTCCTAGGATCTTAAAGTGCTTTTAGAACTTCAGTCAAACTCTGAATCTTCGTGTGCCTTGTTGCTTTTATTCAAATACAGGGAAAATGAGGCTCCATGGGTGGAATTTGGCTGTTTGGAGATGCTGCAGTAGTTGGTCAGGTGTCTATGGTCCTATGAGAAACACAGGGCATCTGTAGATCCACCTAGTTGTTGGAAGAGACCTGGTTTCTGTGCAACACTGGAAAATGTTTAAGTGTCCAAATATGTCTGGTGCCTGAGGCCAAAAACGTTAGTTGGGATGACATCCCAATCCTGTCATAGTGGATCTGTGGGTGAGCCAAGATTGGAACCCACAGCAACGCCAGAGCCCCACTCTGGGATTCATACAAAGGATTCCCTCCTTCACCCAAGCTTGTGGTGTCTTGAAATGGTCCCTATTCAGGACTTCTCAGGTCAAGGGCAGACCAAGGAGCCTAGCCATGGTTGCTTCTTAATCTTTTAAATGCCAGATCCATGCCTGCTGCCTGGTGTGGTTTGCCTCCGGACAGCAGCTGACAGATCACACCATCTCTGATCTGCCCTGAGATCTGGGAGCTGTGGTGGGGTCCTGATTCCTACCCTGGTAAATCTGCTCCATTAATAGCTATCAAAGAGCCTGAAGTTTCCATCCAAATTTATCTGGCTTTGCAGTGAGCTGGAGGATTAAAGACTGTCGCAGGGGAAGGGAGGTGAAGCCGTGGCTCACCCGGAATAGCCTGACCTATGACGGCACCTACCAGCCTGGGGATGGGAGTTGTCCTGTGAGCTCATGGGTTATTAGCAGTGAGCACAGACATGCCTGCAGTCAGTAGCACACCCAGGGCCATCTGCTCCATCCTTGGCTGGTTTAGGGGGTCCAGAGGAATCTGTTAGTACAGCTTGCCTGTGTGGCTCTTTGTCTGGAGAGCTGGGAGCAGGCATGAAGGCCAGCCTTGTGGAGCTACCATTTTATGCTGCTTAAATGTTAGGGTTTGACCTCTAGGCTGTTTTTGAGAGACAGTGGCATGAGAAGATAACCCCTGCCCTACTGCAGCCTAGGGCTGTTTTCTCTCTGCTGTGTCATAGCAATAAAGGGATCAGAGTGGGCTGTATGGCTGGGACTCACCTATAGGGCCAGCAGATGTGGGGCACAAGCCTTCATCTACCAGATGGGGGAAGAGTGTAGGAAGCAAGAGCAGGTTTTTTGGAGTAGCCAGGGATTCACTTCTCACAGCCTCTCTCTTGTAACTGGTTTTGCTTTCCTTACCTTGTTCCTCTGCTGGCATCCCCGAGTCCTTTGTTTCACCTGCCCCATGTCACCACTGTGGAAAAATGAAGGCTTTCTTATCACGTCCTCCCCCCTCTCACTCAGAACTGCTATCAGTTGAGCATTGTTGTTGCAGCAGGAATTTTTTCCTTAGAGATAGTCTGTGAGTTAGAGCCCTTTCCACTACCCAGCATTTTGCAGGACTTGTGCAGAGCACCTCAGCATAGTGGAACAAGATCTTCCCAGCTGGCCAGATGACCCCAGACTCCGTGTGCTTGTCCGCCAAGGAGCAGTGGAACTGCAGATTAATTTCTTGGACATCTGGGAAGCAGGCACGTGGGCATCACAATGAATAGTCTGTGGGTGCTGCTTCGTGTTTTACACCAGGAAGCACTGAGGCTGTTCTAAACCTTTGACCCCAGCAACATGCTCCAAATTCCTCCCAGTTAAATGGTCTCCTTCCCTTCCCTCCAGGCCTGAAAGCATCACATCTCCTGCCTAGCCAGACAGAGGCATTGCACCATAAAAAGCTCCTTTATGTTGCCAGTAATTCTGTTGATCTGCGCATTGGGAACATCATTCTGCTCTGGAATTTGCAGCTTTCGTGCTTTATTGTTATCAGTGATGGGTGCTACTGGCATGATGCCTCTTTGGACATCTAGAAAGTCACCCAACAGGTGGAAAAAATCCATGCTGCATAGATCTGGTAGCCTAGGGGAGTACAGCTGAACACAGCCTTCAAGCAGCATCCTTTCTGGAAGAGGTTCACTACACCATGGTGATGAGAAAGATGAGGCCATACTGAACCCTTCTCTCCTGCTGGCATGGCAGAGGGATGTGTAGCCTCAGCAGCAGTGTTGCTGTGGCATGTGCTCCCCTTCACTGAAGTAGATAAGCAAAGGAGGCACCAGTGGCTGCTGTACAGGCCCCTGCCTGTCCAACCAATGTTGCTCCTTCTCTCCAACAAACTCTTATGTGCCAATGGTTTGAGAGGAAGAAGGGAATATTCATGTTGTCCATGTCCTGCTGTGCAGACAGGTTTACCAAACATGTTAGGCGCTTGTAGCTGCAGTATTTGTTGCTGTCGCTTGAGCTGTAGAAAGTTGTGCTTCTAACTCTGGAGGTTTTTGGTTCAGCCCTTGGTCACAAAGAGGACAGTTTTCATCTATATATGTCCTTTCCCCTCCTTTTGCTGACTCTTGAATACCTCAGTGATTTCAGGAGGTGAAGAGAGACAGTTGAACAGAGGGAGAATGAAAAACAGAGGTTCCCTCCTAGGCATTCAATCTCAGCCTAAATAAGGGGATTTATGAGCTGGGTGCTGAATGACTGCACTGATTTATTGTGTCTACAGCTAGAGTCAGTTATTGTGATCAGGGGTGAGATGGGAATATCTGTGCTTATATGGGGGAGAGGGGAACTGAGATTAGCCAAACAGACATAACACAAATGTCCTCCCCTTTGGCAGTGTGAAAAAATGAGAGTTGGCGAGTAGGTGCATTGGCAGTTGAGCTAGATGGTTGTTGTAGGTCCCTTCCAATGGAAAATGTTCTGTTCTATTCTATTCTGTATCCTGTTGCATGGACCTTCTCAATGCCATTTTGAGGACCACACATGAAAGTCTGATCCCTGCCCTGCAGGGGAATAATCCTCTTTACATTCTCTGAGAAGATCTGTGGGTGGCAAAGGGAGCTGAGTGAAGGAAGGTGGGTTGGCTGTCATGGCTACCTGACAGTGCCTCAGAGCAGCTTGTCTGGGGCCACTTAGTAGTGGCCTTCCTGTAGACCTGATGACAGTAACATGCACCTGCTTTTCCATCTGAACCCTCTTCTCCCTAAGAGGGGCTGAACACGTGGCTAAAGGACTGCTGTGCTCAGCAGAGCAAGAGAGACTTCAGCTTTCCAGTGCTTTCTGCCTCTTGGGCAGTCATGCTCTTGCCAGCCAGGGTTTCTTTGCTTTTTGAGATGTTCCCTCAACACCCTTTCTAGCCCACCTCTGTCTCCCCAGAATCTCCTGCGACTGAGGACTGTGTGGGCTTTTCTCTGTTTTTACTGGCCTGGTGAGACAAGGCTTTTTTTTTTTTTTTTTTTTTTGTCATGGTCAGGTTTTATTTTTGATTAACAAAGATGTTGTGATTGAGCTTAACCAGTTATTATTGTCTCCCTGCTGCTGGAGTTACATGGGGCATGAGAAATAGCTGCTGCCCACCTCCACAGCTGCAGTTTGCCCAGCCTTCTTGTGATGGACCTACCTTCATGCCCAGAAAGCCTGGCAGCAATCCACTTAGCTGCATGGAGAGATCATTAAGAGAGAGGGTGATAAGGGAAGTAGTCTGATAAGGATTTTTTTTGCAGGCTGTGGGGAGCTGTGCTGTGCAGGGAGGTGGTGAGAGGAACAGGATTGGCTGCTGACACTCTCAGGCGACGCTTAGACTGAGTGTCATGTAGATTCATGGTGTAAGGCCCCCAGTTGCTCTCAACAGCCATCTCTTGCCAAGCATGTGCATAGTGAGAAAAGGTGGAAAGAAGGTGGGACCTTCACTGCTCCAGCACCTTCTCTCCCTAAGGAGGTCTCTGCATGGCTTTCTGTCCTTGAGAACAGTCCAGCTGTTCTGGGAGCAAAAAACCCCACCCTGTCTGGACCAGAGACTAGTCTTAAATCAGGATAAGCATAACCACACAACACAAGGCATATTAGGGATGTGGTTTGTTTCTTGCTGGTCCAGGAGATAAACAGCTGGGTTGCTATTGCCTTGTCTGCAGAAAGCATTAGACCAGTGAAGCACAAACCTCAGTCGTGCTCTTCAGTACATCAAAGAATGAGGTCTGAGTTCATCTTGATTCGTCTGTAAGTCGTTTTTCAAGCTATGACTGTGTGGAGAAATATTCCAGAAATTTTGAGTGCAAGAATAAGGGACACTTTTTAACTTTACTTCTTTCAGCCTCATGAGCAAAAGCTTGCAACTGTTTCTTTGCCTCTTTGCTATATCTGTGTTTGAAGTCTCCTGTCTTTCTCCTTTCTTTCTGCAGGTCCTTCAGAAGCTTGGGAAAGCAGATGAAACAAAAGATGAGCAGTTCGAACAGTGCGTGCAGAACTTCAACAAACAGCTGGTAAGATAATTGCTGATATGTAATTACATCCTGGGTTTCAGTATTAGCTTCCAGTCATCTGCTGCCATATGCAGTTAAAGCCCATTAAATTAAATGATGCTATAGGCCTATTGAAGTGACCCACAACTTGTGGCTGTTCACTTATGAGAAATTACACTGTGTCTTCCAGTGTCCCTATTATGGAGCCAGTAAGAGTGTATGCTGAAAAATAATACTTGTTCTAGGCTCAAGTTTAGGAAAAGAAGTAACTCAGAACACTTCCTTCTGTTAGCAGCTGCTTTGTAATGTAATTTTTCCTGCTGGGCTGGAAGCAGACATACAAGAGCAACATTGTGCCTCTGAAAGATGGATAGGATGGGAAACAGATTAGAAATCAAAAATAAAATGGAACAAGGCAGTTTCAGTTTTCTAAGTGCAGGGGAGGGCAAAAGAGACCAAGAAAGCAAATGGTGAAACGGGAACATCCTTCCATGGCTAAGATCTAAGTCTAACTTCCTCCCCATTCTTGCACAATCACTGTGTCAGGCCTGAGTCAGTATTCTTTCACACGTCTGCTTCATCCCTGTATTTTAGCACACAAAAATATTTCAACAGTATAGCAATTTTCCCCCACCCTCCTACTCAAACAACACTAAGTTTATATCTTGAACTGGGTGTGGGTTTAGTGGTTTTTTTTTATCTGGAGCTTTCAGCCACCCAGAGAAGGGGAAAACATCAGTTCCCCAGAGGATTTGCACGCTGGTGCTTGGTGTCAGGGGAAGTGTTGCTTCCGTTTCATGGCAGGAAATGTGTGCTACACCAAAGCTCAGGTAGTGCTGAAGAAATCTTTTAGCCCCTTGTGCCCTCACGTGTTTAGGACCTTTTTCTGGGGCTGATAGAGGCAGCTGCATCGTGTCTGTTAAGACTCAGCAGATGTGGTTATGTGTCGCAAAACCAGCTGAGAAGGGATTTGCCACAGCTGAATATAATGAAAATCTTTCAGTCTGACTTTGACTTATGTCTAACCAGAGCTGACTGCAGATTCCTGGAGACTAGTGCTTGTTCTCTTGGCAGTGATAGTAGCTGTTGCTCCAGAAGTTCATGCAACATCTCTATAGCATGTCCACCAATGATATTCTCTTGTACACAGAGGAATACAGTTTGGCTTCTTTCTGATGACATGACATTCCCAGGTGTCACTTTTCTGCATCATTTTTAAGTATCAGCAGTCAGGAAATAAACTTTTTAAAGGAGAAGTACCAAAAAACTCAAATCCAAACTTCTTGATCTGGCTGTCTGGGACGCCTTTTCAATTTCCAAAGCCACAAGTTCCAGTGGTGCACCAAGAAGCCTGTTAAAGAAGCACTGCCTCTGTACCCCTTACAGCTGAATTTATTTTGCCGTCTTGCAGGGGCAGGCTATGAACTAAATTCTCCCAAATAATTTATCAAAGGAGCTGAAGGCTGCTCTGTATTTGCTGCTTGGGGTCTGTTGGTTTTGCCTTGGCCCTCAGTTTCCCTATTACTAGAATAAATGCATACACTGCCCATTTTACAGGGCAAACCATAAATTTGAGTTAGCTGTGTTGTTAGGCTGTCCAGGGCTGAAGAGTTGTTATGCTGCTAAGCAGACTAGGGAAAAAAACTTCAGCTATATGTGCATATATACACACTGGTTTTTGGTTTTATATGTATGATATGTGTGTGTAGTATAGCTATGTGTGAGATTTCTGTGGCCTTTGCTTACACAGTCTGCTCCAGTGGGAAAGGTAAGTCTGGAGGAAAGCTGATCTTTTTCTTCAGGCTTGTGACAGAACAGTTCTCCTGTGGAAATGGTTGGGGTGTGACCAGGGAGTGGCCTTGTTTGGTGCTTCATTAAAGGCTCCTCTGACTCTAAGAACTGTGTTGGGCCACTTTGACACATGTTCCCATGCGTGGACTGTCAATGAATGGAGAGCGGGTCTAAAAATCACTTATTTATTTTCAACCAAGGCATCTTGTGGTTCTCTCAAATGGTGGTTGAGTGGACGTAAGGGAAAGCATTGCACTTCCCAGCTCTCTGTCCATTCAGGTTCATATAAAAACATCACTCTGAGGTCTCTGAATGGTAGGAGATTTTTAGCTCAGACAGATGGATTTTCTGGGTGACAAATGAGCTGGATGTAACCATGCTTCTGCAGGGCTACAGGGCTCACCTGTGTCTCCTGAAGGCTTGGCGAGCAGCACAACTGGCCCTCATATTACTCCCTTATGACAGATTATCTTTGGCAATTAACCTCCCAAAAAGTTCATTCTAAGGCTCCCCCCTCCTTCCTTTTCCCAGTGTCACTTGCATTCAGGCAAGGATCTGTCCTGGAAATTGTCCTCACAGAACTGGGAGTAAGAGCCTGCAGCAAAGTTGCAACACAGCCCCTGCCTGAGGGCTTGCTAGCCTTTGGCTTCTCATCTCCTGCATTTGAAATACTGGAGAGACAGAGAGTGGGAGGCTGGTGGCAGCCTTCCTGGCACCTGACACTGTGTTGTGTTTCTGCCTGGCAGAATAGCTGGATTTTGATACCCTTCATGAGCTGTCAGTCATGTGGAAGTTCTGGGTTGGTTTATAGTGTTTCACAGCAAATGCATGAGAGGCAAGCTGCTGCTGGCACGGGCTGCATCCATCTCTGCCCATACCACACAGCGTTCGGCACAGCCTCAGCCTGCAGGGCAGGCAGCATGGACTTAATCTTTGCTCTTGCAGTGTAGGTTTGGCTGTGGACTATTACAGTCAGTAGCTCAGAGAGAGACTTTCTTTCAGGCAAGAACCCTGTATGCCCAGCAGTTTCCATTTCAGCCCTATGTAGCAAACAAGTTTAACAGCTTGCCTGGTACCCCAGGATGGGAGCTTTTCACTAGTTGTTCATGGCTTTGTGTCTTAGCTCTGAAGTTTTGCTGAGTGGGGGCTTATCTGGAGCTGTTGTTTTAATGCTCCCCGTTCCCCAGTAATTCCACAGTCTGTTCTTCCAGCCCTATATTAATCTAATCTGAAACAGGACATTACCTGCCCCTCTCAAGTGTAGAACATCTCTCCTGATAATAAAAATCCTTCCCAATGGAACTGCAAAACCAGGGAGGTTATTTAAAGTAGGGGTTGCAGCCCAATATTACGATGAAAGAATTTCCTTTGAAGATTGGGGAAAAAAGGGTTTTAGGAAACCTCTCAACTACTGAGAAACAGCTCTATGAAAGATTACGTATTTAGCTCAGGCTCAGTGAAAAGTATTGTAAATAACAACCCCCCAACAAAACAAGAAAGCAGAAAAAGATACCAAGCCACTTGTGTGTTTTTCTTTCACAGAGCTATAAGTAATAGGTGGTTTACTAGGTCTTTGGAGAGACAGCTCTTCCAGCCTCCCAAGCATAGCACTTCTATTTTTAAATATTCATCTTCCTGTACATACTGTCCTTCATATTATACCTGGTTGTGTTATAGGCTCACAGGGTTAAATTACACTGTGATTGCAAGTATGGCAATATCTGCTCAAACAAGACAACACTTGGGTGTTTGAGTAAAACAACTTACTGTGATCACTTCTACATCAAGACACAGTGACACTGCCCTTGTGCAAAGGTTTTAAGTCAGTTTGTTAGTGCACAGGGATGAGGAATGAATACGGGATTCAGAATTGGCACTGATTTTCCGTTTTTTTTGTCCTAGTTTTACTTTCCTTTTGTTTTGTTACTCTGATAACACTGTTACTGGAGTTCTGTTACTCTGATAAATATATATACACACACACATGCTATTTCTTCTTTATGTTCTTGCAGTGTAAAAATTACGGTGCTGTTAGATTTTTGAACATCTTTAGATTCAACTATACCTCTATAGCTTCCCTCTGAACACTCAAACTAACTCTTCAATAACTGGGAAGTGGATTAATTTTCCAGATTCTGGTTTAACTCTCTTCCCTACTTTTTTTTACTTTTGAGTTTAGAAAGCATCTCTTAAATGTGCATGCAAGCATGTTGAAAGCTTCTGTTCTATACAGTGTTTGACAGTGTCTAACTGCATTTTGAGAGGTGTTTATGCAGAACTGTGGCTGTACTTGTCAGCTTGCTATAGCCTGCTTGAAGAAAGCAGGTGCTGCATGCACAGAGACAAAACAGTTGCCAGAGTTTCTTGGGAAAGCGTTAATGCTTAAAATAATGAAAAGAAACCCTTGCAGCAAGTGAGGGAACTGCTTTACTGGTGGAGAAGAAGTAAAGCAATGGAAAAGTCAAAGAGAGACTTGGATGGAGAACCTAGGTGCCGAGAGGAGCTGGGGAAATGGGATTCATGGCAAAACTCTGAACACGGGCCTCTCTGAAAATCTTTTTGCTGCAGATCTTACAGGCTGTAAAGTCTATTTGCTCTCCCTGACAGGCTTGGTACTTTTAAGGGACTTAGGTAACCACCCAGTCATAGAAATCAGCTGTAACTCTGACTTTAAACATCAGCAAGAGATGACTGAGAGAGACCACTCCAGTTGCAGGATGCAGCACTGCATATTGGCTGACTGCACATCGCAGTGAGACAAGTGGTGTTGAGGATGCCTGGAGAACACAGAAAGCTAGTTGTGTATTGCTGCAATTGCATGTATTCGGGCCCTGACTTGCAGATTTTTCAGGTGGTCTATCTAAAAATCTTGATTTGATGTTTAACTGTGATGCCAGTGTATCTCTTGGAGGATACTTTTGTCCTTACGACTTTGGGACTGGCTATTGGGACTTGAAGAGTTCATGAATTTGGATTGTGTTGTGTGTTGCTGTGGCAGGACTTGGGCAAATATGGCCACAATTTTAGAGGTGGTTTCTGATTTTTAGATGCTATGGTTTTGAGACTTACAATTCTAGATGTTGCAGTGTGTGTGTGGTGGGCAAGTTTGGCAGAGGACCTTCCCTACCGATTAGTTTCTGATAACCTCAAAGTTCTGTGTTCAAATTTAGTCATTCTTAAAAATGATGCAGATGCAGGATGATAATGTATCCATCTTAGGGATTTTGCATGGTAGTTTCTTCTGTGCCATTTCCTCTTGTATTCTGACATCTCATCTTGCCAGTTCCAGGCTGTGATTCCTAGCATGGACCAATTCTAGGCAGACAGCACTGCTTTCCTCTAAGACTTTCTTGCTTCCTGTATGGGGCACAAGCAAACACATATTGCAGCTTGACTGAACTGCTGCTTGTCAGTTTGGCTTCCCTGATGGTCCTCTGTGTGTGCTCTTTGATTACTCTGGCACCTCTTCCCTGGTGGTTTCTGATTGCACTGTTAGGAAAGCCACATCTGCCCAGGTTCCCCCATTCACTTTAAGCCAGCAAAAAGCTCTACATCTGTTTGCTCTGTGTTTTAAGAACCCCTAGGATTTTTGCAGCAGATGTGGTCATTATTCCTTTGGGTCAGTTCCCAATGTTTCTCCAGATTCTAGGAGTTTGACTTTCTTTTATAAAAGCGGCTAGCTCTTTCCCATCCCTCATTTCCTTTGTTGATGGCAGTAGGAAAAGAACAAATGTGAACTCATCCAGAACTTTCGAGGCAAGGAAAACAAATTGGGCCGTAGTGTTGGAAGCAGATGGATTTCTCCACAAAGCTATGCTGGCACTGCCACTTCAACAGCTGGGCAGATTTAGCCTCTGCCTGGAGAGCGCAGCTGCACTGAGAGCACAAAGGATCACAGCATGAGCTCAGTTGAGGCAAGAGGTGCCTGTGTGGTGGGGAGGGCTGATGGGAAACATCTGCTTTTGAAGCTAGTAGCTCTGAGACAGCTGTCAGAGATGTCCTGTGGGCTCCCCATCTCTGGAGTTATCTTCAGCTGTCAAAATTCATTATGCTGGCAGCCCCCCCAGTGGGACACAAACTGGGAAATGGAATGGCAGCAGGCTGTGCGGAAGGTGTGAGGTGTAGTTGTGCTTCCCTGCATTCTTGTTTTAACACCTTATTTGGGGGATAGTGAGGATCCAGTGAGATCCCGCAGGGTAAGAGAAACACTTTTATAACAGAGATCTTTGTGTCTCAATTTTTTTTCTGTACTTCTTGCATACTCCAGAGGTTATCTGTACAGATGTCCTCAATGTTTGCTCCTTCCCTTGTTTTGACATGCTCTGTGGTGGCGTTGATCAACTTCTCAAGCCTTGCTTTTCTCTTCCTTTCATTTCTGTTTGTATAATGTCACTGTCTGGATTTGGGAGTATTTCCTTGTCTGTTTTGCACAACTGTCAATGACATGAGTGCACGTACATGTGCATGTCTGAACCAGCTTTGCTGTAAAAGTCTCCATGACCTTTTCTAATCTGGGTTCTTGTACTACACTCAGCTGTGTCACCTGAAGGCTCAAACTGGCAAAACTCAGCTCAACTTCTGGTTTTAATCCTTTGTTTTCTAGTGAGTGAGATCTGCTGCTGGCAGGCCACCTCCACAGTGAAGCTAAAGAAAAAGATTATTAACTCTGTATTTGCAAACCCTACTGTACAGGACAATTTAGACAGGATATTTGAGCAGGTCAGGGGTCCCTTGTACCCACTTTGTATGGGGGTTTTGGTTTGCAGTGTGGCAGGAAAAAGTGGTGAGCTAAACTGCTCCCAAACCAGTACAGAAATCAATTGCATCTATCTCCTACAGACTCTCTTCAGTTATATTGGTTGCATAGAGCCATTAGCCCTTGGCCTCTAAACTAATTGCTGCCCTTAAGACCCTCTCTAGTTGCTTGTATGAAATCAAAACGCTAAAGGTGGCTCTGTTGGGAAGAGCAAATCACAGCTTTACATCAAGTTTCTTGGTACCTTGGTGGTATTGTTGGCCAAATGTGCTTGCAGGTTGCTGGCTGTGTGGTCTCCCTGTTAACATTTATGTTTCATGTGGTCGTAGGACTGGCGTGTAGCCCATCTGCAAGACCACTTAGAAATGCTTGACGACTCCTTCTTCCACTTTCTTTATATGAGAGAATAATGATGGTCTTCTCCTTACATTCACAGTCTGAAGGCACAAGGCTGCAGAAGGACCTCCGAACTTACTTGGCTTCCGTAAAAGGTAAGGTCTGCATAAGGAGATGATTGTTTACCTATGCAGTGAGGTTTCTGCAGCCATCCCTTTCCTGGTGTTCCTCAGGTGTGAGTTCTAGGAAAGGTTAGCCTGGTCTGGGTGGGGGATCTTTCATAATCCTTCAGGATCAGCTGACATGGAGTGGGCTTGTGCTTTGATGCCAAACAGATTGTGCTCTTAGCAGATAGACTCTCATATCTTCTGCTTAGGGGAGGATGAACACAAGGGTTTGATGCGACTGCATCCTTGGTTCCTTTCTCCCTTGGGTTACCTTCCATCTCTGTGTTATCGAGGGTCAGACATTCTGTGAGGAAGAACTTAACATTTGTTATAAGCCTCCTGTGTCCCCATTCCTCAGGATGAGGCTTAAACGGTGAGGAACACGCTATTTCCTTCTTTCTGAAGCAGTTCCCTCTTCTTTCCTAGCCATGCACGAGGCCTCCAAGAAGCTAACAGAGTGTTTGCAGGAAGTTTATGAGCCGGATTGGCCTGGGAGAGATGACACAAATAAAATAGCAGAGGTAAGACTCTGTCCAGGATGTGGGGTCACCAGGCTTGGTCTCTCAGCGGAGATGAGCTTTGGAAGCGGTGTCTGTGTGTCACATTTCTTCAGGCACATGACTTTGCAGAAGAATTGGAGACAAACTCAGCATTGGGAAGAAGGGAAAACTGAAGAGATGTGGCCTGTATTTTTGTCTGTATAGGATACTGTCCCCAGAAGCTTGAACACTACACAGAGCCCTGTGCTTATGCCCACAAGCAATTTTTTCCCCCAACAGTGGCTAAAGAGGGACAGAGGATGCCAAAAGAAAGTCAGCAGGGTCAACTGGATGATTGCTTATGCTCTGTGCAAGACAAAGGGGAAACTAAATCTATGGTCAGAGCAACCGTTGTGTAGCTGAAACAACCCACTCAGAGCAGTACCACCAGCTGCCTTATTTTAGTTGCCACCTTGTTTGACTGAGCCATGTGACTCCCCAACCTGCTGTTCTTCTCATCCTTTGGTGAGGTGATGCCTGTCCAACTTGCCCAGGTGTTTTCTGTGGAGCTTAGGGCACAGCCTGTCATTTGACAGCTTGGCTCTCCCTTGGCATGTGCGTGTGCTGGGTCCAGCTGGACGCAGGCGCCCTCTGCTCTCTTGCTCAGCTGTTCTGCCGAGCAGCAGCTGTGGCAGTTCAGCTCTGTGGATCGATCTGCCACGAGGCTGTAGGACTGGGCTTGTCTGCAGCTGTCTATGGCATTGGAGCAGTGGGGAAGGAATAGAGAGGAGAGCAGGAGAAGGATTCTTTCCTTTCCCTGGTTTTCCCTGCAGAAAATCTCACCTGACATAACATCTGCATCTTGCCTAGGAAATACTGACTTAAAAGCAGATAAATTAAACAAAACCTGAACATTTCCAGGTCAATTCTTGCATCAACATGGAAACTTTCCATTAGGAAGTGCTGTTGCAATAAATAATGGAGTTGTAATTCAGCTGGTTTGGCTTCACGTTTTCTGTTGGCCTTGTTTCTTCCTGAGCCACTGTGGTACCTCCTGGGAGATGTTCCCTTCAGAGAATTTGAGCCAGAGAGCTCAAAGGGAGCACGAGTCCTGAGAACTTAACTGTAGCTACTCTGAGGGTCTGCAGGAATATTTCCAACCCTCCACCTCCCCCTTTAATGCCTTTGTTTATATTTCTCTCAGGAAAGACAGGCAGGACAAAAGTGTTATTCCTGGCCCCCAAAAAATAAAAATTTCCACATACAGTGGGAATTTTTCCTGAATATTTTAGCCAAAACCCTTTGTTCAATTGGAAAAACAGGAGAGAGGGACAATTTCCACCACATCCAAGGTGTTGATGGGAAGTTACTCTGCCTGAGATAAGACCAAGTATAGAGCCTGCACAACTTAAGGTGCAAGCCTTGGATGTGCCCTCTGTTGGGCTGTGGAGGCATGTGGTTTGAGAGCTGAAGACTGCTAGAATAGCTTTCTGTTATTGTTCATTATCCTCCAGAAAGTCGTGTTGCAATGGAAAGCAGAAAATGGTGCCTAGTGGTGGCAGGTGTCCCATTTTGTGGCTGCTGGGAGAAGGAGGTAAAGCCAGCCTGATGTTCATCTTCCCTTCCATTGAACTAGCATTGTGGGGGAAAAGACAGGCCTTCAAAGGACAGTTCACAAAGGGTGCTGTGTCCTTGGAGAGGTCACCTGAATTAGCAGCATCAGACTTTCTTCTCTGTTTCTACATTTCTGGCATGACCTCTGTTTTCAACTAACTTCTATGTTCCTTAGTTTTTCCAAAGAAATTACTATTTCTTAAGAGCTCTGGGAGACTGAAAGTGTCAACTGTAGCACTCACAGAGAAAAACAGAAATGCAGAGCTCTGTGTTCTTAATAGTTAGCTCATTGCTTTTGTTTTTCAGAACAATGATCTCCTCTGGACGGATTTCCATCAGAAGCTGGTGGATCAGGCACTTCTGACCATGGATACATACCTTGGCCAATTTCCGGATATTAAAGTAAGAATCTCTTTAAACCTTTTGATCTAGAGTGTCACAACAGATGAAACCTCGTAAGAGTCAATTTCTTGCATCCCCATCTTCTTTAGTGTGTGCTGTGCTGCTGCAAGCTCTCCTTTTAGAGCAGCCAAGATCTTTGCAGGTCTGGGTCATATGAAAATATTATGTTCTCCTTCTGGGCTTAAAATGAGAGTGAAGAATCCAGGGGAAACTGAAGAGAAAACATAAGTGTAAAAGAGGAGGATCCATAAAATTCTCTGTTGTATCAGAGTGCAGGGCAGTGTCAGCAATAACTCACAAGTTCTCAGTCTCTCTTTTCGGTCCTTTATTTTTTTAACTTCCTTGTAAGCACAAAGCATTGAGGAAGCAGTTAGTGGCAAATGTGCATTATATGTAGAGGCTGGTGTGGAAGGCAGATTTCTGTGTGTTCCGTGAAGTTCTGTTGTGCGTATAACCAGCTTTTTACAGGGAAGGGGGAATGCTGGATAGGCATCTTTTTGGGAGAGATTGTATCCAAGGACCTGGGTTTGCATGATGTCCTGTGAGCTTCCCTTCCCCCACAGTTATCTCCTCTCCATTCATTTTGAGAAGGTTATGCAGGAAATGTCTTCACCATATGGAAGCACTAGTAATGATATCACCATATGGGAAGTATCAGCTTGGCTACTTCCCAGTGAAAACAACCCTTTCCCCACCACATGTCTCTTAAAACGTTTGTCAATATTTGTTGCTTCAGGAGGATCATGCTGTATCAAAGGGGGGCAGGTCACAGGCTTGTAAAATGAGCCCTGAACAGCAGTGTCCTTGCCTCCTGGGGCTCCTTGGTTTTGCTTTGTTTTTTCAGCCTCTTCTGTCCCTGAAAGTCTGAAGTGGGGAATGGCGAAGAGGCTTGCTCTTGCTTTCTACCTGCTCAAGGCTGTAGAGCTGATTGCTTCCCGTAGTGTGTTGCCATGTGTCTCAGCAGTGCAGAGGCTCGTGCACTGCTTCCTAAGCAGAAAGTTTTATTTCAGGCTCACTGTAGACTCAGACTTCTGCACTGGTTCAGTCCAAATCAGTTTTACCAGCCTTGTCAGCTGTGCATTGGGTCACCTCAGAGTGTCACTTTTTTCCATGCTGAGTATCTTTGGGAGCTCTTAATTCTACTGGGGTCCCACTGAGGTTTTATGGTGGGATTTTGAAAGGAGTGCAAGACTGGGACCACCCAAATTGCACCAAAACTCAAGGTGTTAGGCACTGAGCTCCCATGGATCCTTTCTGACTTCTGAAAGAGCTGCTAAGGTATTTATTGTTAATATTCCTTTCTCAGTCTTCAGATGATGCTCTAGAAAATGGGAAGTTAAAGCAATTTTATGCACAATTTAACTAATGTTTGAAAAGGAGCATTACTTACCTCTGCTTTCTTTCATAAAATGAGTGAGAATTTGGCTTTCTGTTGGTACCTACAATAAGACATGGATATATTTCACAAGAGTTGGCTATTCAAAAATCCATTTAAAACAATGGTATGCATTAAGAAAGGTCAGTATGTTTTTATTGGTAATTCAGCTGGATGCATCATCCTCCTTACACAAGCAGTGAGAAGTGGCTCAAATCAATTATGTTTGCCTCAACTGGTAGAAACTCCTGTAAGTGCTGTTTTTGAAGGCTGCTACAGTTGTACAAAAGTGTACTTTGGCTTCACATAAGGAATTAGAGTTTTTGAGGTTGGCAGACAAAAAAAAAAGTCTTACGTGATTTACAGAATATTTGAGTTTGTTGTTGTTGTGGTAATAGTTTTCTGTTTTATATTTTCCACAAAAGCAAGTTTTCTGCTTTTCCTGGAATTCTGGAATTACTATGATAATGAAAGATGATTTATGGAGAGAAGATGATTTTAATTTAGTTATGTGAGGGCCTGTTTTTTGTTAACAGCCCAGTAATTCAAATGTGTGATGAGTTAGATCATGCATGCATTATTTTTTGTTAAATTCTAACATATTCTGAATCTTTCTTCAGTTGAGGGGCTGGAAAAATTCCCTTGAATTTTTTGGACTTGCAACGGGATCCACAGCAGTAATGTGAAAACATAGCATTCCTTTAGTAAGGAATTTTTATAAGTTAAAGGGAATAATTTTTAAATGTTGGGTGGGGGGAGGGGTAACAAAAAGCCTTTCTATCTTTTCTAATTTGAAGAACAGGAATGCAAAAAATACTTTATCCTTTCTTTTCAGGTCAGTATTTTTAACTTATTGGAGTCGGACTCTTGCATAATCTATAATATTTCTGAGTGAGTTTTTGGTTGAGGTTGCAGAGTATGCAATAAGAGTACAGGTCTCTGCAGCCGGCCCAGAGAAGATAAACCATAAACCAAGTTCTGAATAGCTGAGGAATTAGTGACTTTACATCTTACTTTGAAACCAGTGCCCTGTTTCTACTAGGTTTAAAACCAAATATCAGTAAGGGGGGGGAGTGTTTTGTTGTGGTTTAGGTGTTTTTTTTGCTTTGTTTTTTTTCCCCCTTAAAGGAAGCTCAAATTAATATAAATTTATTGCAAAGCAGTAAACTGTTGAAGTTCAGCTTTTACCTTCAGATAGTGGTGGGTACCTGCAACTATCCTAGAGCCATACAAGGAAGCTACCCTCCAGCCTTCCATGACCTCGCTAAGTCCCATCACTGCCATCGCAGGCAGTCATGTGATCAGGACTCCCACACAGTGCAGTTGTACCTTGCAGCATTTCCACTTACTCTAGTAGAAATTGTGAGGGTGGGGAGGTAGAAGATCAGGAGCTACAAAAAAAGGCAGGAGTGACCTAATTTGAAAGATGGGTGACATTGTATCAAACCCCCTGGTGGGGGTGGCAGGGAAACCTGGAAGTGGCTGTTTGCTGTGTCAGAGGTGGGCAAAACTCCAGCTATCTCTACTAGTCTGATCTGGGGGAAAAATCCTCTCAAAACACGTGGCCAAATCTGGGATTTATCTGGTGTGTGTGTAAGACACATTAACAAGCATCTGAGATTGTCACGCTGCTGGAAGCCCCCTCTGACATTCTGTCTCTGTGTCCAGCTGGCAGCGTGATGTCTGGGAGGTGTCTTCTAGTGACCTTGACTGCAGGGTGGCTCAGCTTCTTCGTGATTCCTCTCTTGGAGTGAGCTGAGCGCTTTGAAATCAGTTTGGGTGTGCGTGTGGCTGAGATCCTGCAGATCCGCTGTGACTCACACAGAGCTGCACCAGCGTTTGCTGAAAGTGCAGAGGAGCATGTGTGGGAGACGTGCGAACTGGTCCCAGCTGGTCTGGCAGAAAGATCAGCCCTGAGTGCGGTTTTGCAGCTTATCTGCAGGAGCCTAGGGAGAGGAGACCGCATCTCTCTGCCAAGTGTAGTGAAGGGGGGGTTCTTCTTTTGCAAGTAAATCCCAATGCTGATTCTTCATCTTGCACTTTCAATTTCCCTGGGTGCTGTGGTTAATTAGAAACTCTCCTGGCTCCTTGCCATCTCTTTCGGTTCTACAGCCTGTCTCTAGATTGCTGATCACTGACACTGAACCAGGCTCTGTGAGCTGGGGAGGTGCTAGGGTCAGGCTGAGAAGATATGTGCTCAACCCAGCTAGTCTGGAGTGTGGGCGGTGAGGGTGTAAGGGGGATGGATGGTTCTTAAAACAGGGTAGCCCAGTAGGCCTGAGCCTCACCAAGGTGAAATTCTACTGGGGGAGAGAGCCTGAGGCACCTCAGGTAGAAAAGGGTAATGGCGGATCAGGCCACAGGCCTGGCTGTCCATTCTGGATTCTCACAGATGGACTTGTCAGGACTCTGTTCCTGAACACGAGTCTGGTACACAGTTGGTCCCTCCTTGCATTTGTTATGGCTTCAGTGTGTCTTGCCTATTAGTGATACGATGATACAATTTTCCCCTCCCACTTGTCTTGCTTAATAGCTAGTTACAATGGACTACTGCCTGTGGCTGTGGTCACTTCTGTCTGGACCTCCTGTTGCAGGGTCTAAAATGCTGTCCTAGGCATATCCTGAGCATGTGGGAGTGGTTTTGCGTGCTGGCAACAGAAATGCCTTCTTTTGTTGAACTTAATCTTTTGAGTTTCCACACGAACTAGGGCTGTGAGCTGGTTAGTTAGAGTCTGGCTGCAGCCCTCAGGAAGCCCTGAAAATGATGAAGCAGGTGCCTGTAGGAAGCAGGCACATGGGGAGGCTTAGGAAGCACGGGAGCTACAGTTTTGAAAACTTAAATGTCATCCAGAGGTGGGGCCTGTTGTTGGTTGGATCCTTTTGCTTTCCCTGTCTCCTCCTGAGGAGCTCCCTCTACAATGGTGGTTGCCACAGGTGGCTCCCAGGGCCACCTCTCTGGGGCAGCCTGTGTGGAGTATCCAGTGAGTGTCCTTGTGTGGGCAGTGCATGGGGTGCTCTGGAAGTTGGGTGAAGAAGAGGGTGCTTTTCCTGAGAGGCTTTGTGGTTTTGGCTGCTGGGGAAGATTGTCACAACTCTTTTCTCCATCTTTCTTAGTCTCGTATAGCAAAGCGAGGAAGGAAGCTTGTGGATTACGACAGTGCCAGACACCACTTTGAAGCCCTGCAAACTGCAAAGAAGAAGGACGAAACCAAAATCGCAAAGGTAAAGCAAGCAGAAGGATGTGCAGCCATCCTTTCATTTTGGGAGGCCTTTGCATTTGCCTATTGAGCAGGTTTTAAGTGCACCTGTACCTCTTCACTGGGTGTGTTTTCATAGAATCATTTAGGTTGGAAAGGACCTTTAAGATCATTGAAGTGTCATGAACTGGTGAGGTTTTGCTAGGTATTTCTTTCGCATCTGTTTAGTTCTGGAAGGCAGGATGGTCCCTGTTATGTTGGTTCAGACCCACCATTATCAGTCTGCATCTCTCGGAGTCCAAGGCCTAGGCATGCATTTCCTCAGATGCTGCAGGACCAGTAACTGCCATCAGAAAAGCCCGTGTGCCTCTTGGGGGAGCAAAACCTTGCAGTGATCCAGAAAAATTTTCCAGTTTGTTTACTTCTTGGGGCTCTGTCTCCCCATCTTAGAGCGGTGGTGAGAGTAAGTGTTTGAGTGTTGCCCGAGGTTGGTTGTGTTTGTGAAGTCCTCTGATATTCTAGCACAGAGACCCTTAGGAGTGTGAGTTACAAGTTCATGGTTGGAAATGCACCCTATGCAGGCTTGATGACTGTGTTCTGCTGTCTATTGGTCACAATTACTGAATAATAAATATGGCTGAAAGCAGAAACCCAAGAGTTTTCTCTTGTCAGGGTGTGATTTCTTTCATGCCTGTGAACTGCTTGATCCAGGGTTAACTGCAGAGCATGTCCAACACACAAGTAAAGGATTTTATTTTTAATTAAAAGAAATTTCATTAAAATTAAGATTTAGATTTTCTTTTAAATGTAGCTGAAGAAACATAATAGCGCTAACCTTGTTCTAGAGGAGGTGCATGGTTTGAATACCTGCCCGGAAAATGAGCTGTGGATTACTCCTGTGCCCTGAGTGGATCTGAACCTATGTGCTCCACTTTGCAGGACAGGTTTTAAGGCAATAGAATAGTCCAGGGATGAGAACACATCTTTAATTCTCTTGAATGTGGCCTGTGGCACATTAGGACTCTTCAGGGTAGAAGCAGTGCAGGAAAGAAAGAGCCTGGATCTGTATCTTTTAACCAGGCTAAGAAGAGTTGTCATCCTTTGCTTAGAGTTATTTCTCTCTAGTAGGGGCAAATAGGGTCTATGTGGTTCTCCCGTGTGGAAGAAATAAAGATGCATTGTTCCCTAAGAGCAAGATCTGCATTTAATGGCCACAGTACTTTGAATTTTAAGCTGCAAGTCATCAGTCATCTGTCTACCCAGTGTATGCATTGTGATTAACCTTGACAGATAAAGGGGAGAGAGATTGATGGCTCAGGTGTCATTGCATCGTTTGTGTGGCAAAGCGAGTCTTGGTTCTATATGCAAGGCATGAGACTGAGCTGGTTGTGCCTCCTGTTCAAAGCAGTATTTCCCTGTGTTCTGGGGGTAAGAGCAGAATTTCGCTGGGGCGTGGTGTTATTATTGGTGTGTGCCTGTGGGATCTTTGCTGCAGTGGAAATGGTTTTTATAGGAATTTATCTACTCAGGTTGGTACCTGGTGATCTGCACCAAAGAGGCTGGCCTTCTTTGTCATTGCTGCACTCACTCACATTGCCCCAAATCCTCACATAAGATGTTATTGTCAAGGGATTGTTTGTTGCTCTTCTGTTAAAGTATGAAGAACAGTGCAGCTTGAAGAGTGAAATGTTGAGATTTAGGAGTTGGTTCTCTGTTCCTGATTCAGCCTGTGCAAGTGTCTCTTAGTACTTGATTGGACTCTTCGCCTTAGCCAAACTGTGTGCTGGATCAGATTTTTCCACCCTCTGTGCTTTAGGCCATAAACTCATGCATGGGATAATATGTGACACATTACATTGTCCTGGTCCTGTAAAGATGGGAGCAGTGAGTCCCTGAAAGTTACGTATGTATGCTCTTCCCAAATGGGCCGGTTTCACAGCCCAGGCTGTGTTCCCACAGTTGCAGTCACGCAGCTCTGCAGGGCTGTGGGCAGCAGCCAGGGCTCAGCGTGCACTAGTCTGACATAGAAAGTTCTCGTCCCTGTTCCTGTGACTGCAATTTTGCTCATGTGACCTTTGAAGTAGGGTTGTTCCAGCGTAAGGTACTCTGGAATATGATGACAAGCCCCTAAGAAAGGGAAATCATGTTTATGACACAGCATACAAATGGCAACTGACTTGATTGATGTTTCATGGTATAGTAACAGAAACAGCAATGCAAATACTTTTTGGCGCTATATAGTCTCTTTTTTTCTTCTCTAATACATGAATGTTCTTTTCCCACTCAGGACTCCTGCCACTTATTGCTAAACTCACAATCTGCCATTAAAATAAAGCATTGTGGACTTTCAGCTGTTGCATGCAAATAATTATGATGGTTAATTAATCCTGACCTCTCTTTAAGGAGCTCCCACTTCACAGCCATGACTTGGAGTAGAGTTGTCTGTGTGCTAGGTCACTAACAACTGTATCTGTTGCTCTTTGCAGCTGCCTGGCTGGTCTGCAGTATCCCAGCCCACACTGGAGCATTAATTACTGCTAAACTTGGCATGCTTCAAAGGATTCATAACTGATTGATCCCGGGATGTTTGTTTTTTCTCTCGCCTTGGTGATACTGGTTTGACCCAGCCTCTAAATACACTCACTGTTGTGGTTTTAATTTTTTTATCCTAAAAGATATATGTTTGTGTCTCTCTTGTTCTGTTTATTTTTTTTCTCTTTTCACTCAAACATGCTCCCTCCCCCCAGCCTGTTTCGCTGCTTGAGAAAGCTGCGCCTCAGTGGTGTCAAGGGAAGCTACAAGCTCACCTCGTTGCGCAAACTAATCTGCTCCGAAATCAGGTGACTGCTGATCTACCTGGCTCTAACCCTGCATGTGCTATTTTGGGCTCTAGATTGTACCATGCAACTAATCTTTAGGCAACGTTCACTCTAGTCCTCTTTAAGTGTGTCCTTGATACTCCTGACTCACAGGTGTACACATGGAAGTTGCTGACCAGTGAGTGAATCTGTGCCTGCCCTATTGATTTCTAATCAGGTGTGTTAATACTGGACTATTCTTTTCTCTCTCTGAAATAAAATGTGATGAAGAAAGGCTATGGAACAATGCCAAGGCAGAGGGTGATGTGATGTAGTTTCTCCAATTACTGCTTTCTTTTTCTTCTGAGAGAAGCAGTCAATTTTTATTGTTGCTGTTAAAAAAAAAAAAAAGAGAGAGAAAAAGGAGGAAACACTGAAAAATTGGCTTCTGCATTTGTGCTATTGAGTAAAGCCAGAAAAAAAGCCTCATTGCTTCAAAAGCAATTTCTATGGCTGCTGAATTAGGTTGTGACATTCTCCTGTGGTAAAATCCAAGTTTCCAAAATGGGCACTGTCCTGGATCTCGTGGTCTAAAGAGCTGTTTCCAGATATACAGAGTTTCAGTTTGCGTAGAAGAGGTGAGCCCAGACCAGGGAATTTGCACCCCGTGTAATATATTTGAACAGCTCCAGGTTGAGGTCATGGTTGCGTCATGTGGCAGAACTTGGCTGAACGTGTAGGTTATAGCATCTTGAGGGAAATGAGAGCAGCTCAGAGAAACTGTAGGGACTAAGAATTCCAATCCTACTTGCATAGGAGAAGTGTGGCTTCCTGATAAAATCTCCCTTGGTATTTACATTCGAGGTCCTTAAGGGATAAGAGGGAGCTGACAGAAAACAGTCAGAGAGAAGAACATACTTTCAATGGGCAAGGGATAGTAAATCATTACCCAAATTGGGAGAGCGCCCGCCGGTTACCTGTTCACAAGTTCCTGGTGAGCTAATCTGTTCTCATTCAGATGCTCCTACATCTTCACCTTCCTTGTCAGTGAATGAATTGGAGTTTAGAAACACTAAATTGCTCTCACCTTATGAAGCACCTGGGTTTTTCACAGTCAGTTTATGATTGCAGATCAGGGAAAAAACTAGATTACCACATCCATAAAGCCTGGGGAAAGAACAGCTGTTAGCAGTCCTGCTTAAGATGCATAGCAAAGGGAGGAAATATGTATCCATTCTGGATGGAAGGGAGAAGGACATTTGGCAGGCTGCTAGGGCTTTCCCTGTTCTTCTGCCATGCTGGGAATGATCTGCGCGGTTGTGGTTCTTGACTGGTCCATTTGGCTGGTGGTATTTCTGGAGGACTAGAAAGCAGGTATAGGAAGTTTCTCAAGCTACAAATAAATAAATTGGCTCTTGGATATTTTTGCCCTTCCCAGACTGGCTGGGGTGACAAGGAGTAATACCACTGCCCACAGATTGCCTAGAGAAACAGTACCTAAGAGTTCTCCCTCATCCCTTGCACTCTGATCTTAGGCTACTGAGACTCATTCAGTAATTTCACTGTACTGCGTGACTTTGCTCTAAAGCAGGTGACAAGGGGGCATGTAGTCTTTCTACCCTCTCTGTTCTGGGGGTGTTGACATCCTGCTACGTTCCATTAATATTTTCAGTCACCCCAGATATTTTCAAATCAAGTCCGCCTTTAAGATTTTCCTCTTTCATTCTTGAACTAAACAGTACTATTGGCAACCTTAGTTTTTTGTTTCTAATAGTGTGATTTTTGGGTTTTGTGTTTTTTTTTTTTTTATTTTAATTTTGATTGGGGACTAACAAAAAAAATCTCAAAGTATTCTGTACCTATAGGGTTTCCATCTTTTCTTCACAAACACAAGCAGGCAGGAGAAAAAAAGGCTTCAGTTTTTATATTTGCATGACTTTTAAGACTGAAGGTGTTACTGAGAATCCTAAATCTCATTAAGGTCTTGATAAAAGCAGGAAGGCTGATGACACTGCATTTATTGAAGAGCTTCAGAATGTTAAGCCTAAAAAAAAAAGTCCTTCCCCTTACCAGCAGCTGTGTTGCTGTCTCTTCTTGCCTGATAATTTTACAACTTCCAAGCAAAAATTCGTCAGCAAGACCTATTATTTCTACTGTAAACCCTCCAGTGCAAACTGCTGGCTTTTTAGGCCTTTAGCAGATACTAACAAAAACAATACAGTGGGGATCTTCTGTAAAGTCTCCTGGGGTGTTTGCTATTGCTTGCTCTCAGTTACAAATTTGTGACTTAGCTTTTTGAAACAAAAGGGAAAATGGCTTAGACCAGCAAATTCTTGCCTTTTTGCTAAGCTCCCCTGAAATGCTGAATACAGAGGAAAAAGCAACATCCTTGGTGCTGCAGTGATAACAGAACTAAATCTCTGTCTGTAGGAGAAAGCCAGCAAGTTGAGTCCTGGGCTGTGCTGCCCTTCTGAGAGGCAGGTCTGGCTGGGGCTGGTGGGGTCTTGGGCCTGGGATGGGGTGCACAGGTCTCCTCCTTACCCCTGCCTCATGGGTGTCTAAACTATTTACTGAGCAGTGTATAATTACCACAGTTCACAGCATAGTGTTTGAAGAGAAATGGTCACCAGATTGTCTGAAAGCACCAGGCTGGATATTGCCAGACACTCCTGAGTGCTGGGATGCATGATGGTAGGAAGCGTAATGGGGAATAACTGCCCCCTTATCACAACTGAACTGGTTGTGCTTGGCACTCTGAGCCTTGGCTAGGGGAAAGGTCAGGAAAGCATTTGTGTTGTCCAGCTCCTGCTCAAACCTTCCCCCTTTTAGGAAGGGAAAGGAAGAATTTTCTGAGATCACATTTTATGGGCCTGGGCGTTATGTCCTTCTGCCTCAGTTCTCCATCAGGTTGGCAAGGATGACAGCTGAAATAGAAAGGGCTGACAAAGAAGTGAAGAATTAATTCAATGCAGTACCTGGGACTGAGAGCACTACCTGAGCCACAGGCACTAGATGGATCCCCAATTCCTACAGCTACTCTGGAGTGAACGTTGCCTGTTGCTGATTTTGCCTTTGCCTCAGGATGTTGCAATATTCACATGTTGCTTTCTAGGTTCTTTGACCTTCTGAACAGGTAAACGAGAGAGGGAAAGACTGTTATTAATATCCATTGTATCTGAAAAACTAACAGCATTCAGTGGTGCCTCATCTCCCAGCTATCCCATCTCCTGGGTTAATTCTGGTTCCAGTCAAGTTTGGAAATTAGAATAAGATAAAACCAAAGGATGGACTGGAATTTGTTTCTTCCTTTAAAATGGTTATATTAGAAACATTCATTTGTAGAGAGATATTAAGGCAGAAAGAGTCTTTGTGATCATCATCTGTGATCCAGCATAAACTGTCTCTCTGTTTAAATTGGCTTTTTGTTTGTTTTCTGCAAACTCTCTCAAAATGTTGAGTTTTTCAGTGAGTGTAGTAGCGAAATACAGGGGTTTCTGGGTAGAAGCATCATGGCCCTTTCTCCCCCTGCCTGTTCCTCACAAGGTCTGCTTAACTTTTGGAATACCTCCCCGTTATGTCTTTTTCTGGGAGAAACTTTATCTTCTGATCTTGAGTACAAAGTCTTAGCATTGCCTTTGGCAGCAGTGGGCGACCCTCTGAAAGGTGGAGCTAGCTGGAAGGTAGGAGTTTCTGTGGCTTGCTCATAAGACAAGAGAGAAATAGAGAGTATAAGGGTCTCACACAACACAGTGAGGAACAGGACTCTGAACTGCAAAATATTTTTAAGTCCTTTCTCCTATCAATTCTATCTTTGCATATACTGGTCACTAAGGAGCTGTGAGCTGGATTTCTGTAATTAAGCTGGCACAAAGAAGATAAAACTTAATTTTGTAGAAGGGGTAGGAATCTGAGTGCAGGCTTGTAGAGAGATCCCATTCCCCAGTGGCTTGCGGGCTCCGCAGAGCCCCATGTCATCGTGACATTCCTACTGTTGTCACACACTAGGCACTCATGCTGATGTTCCTGTTAAGGTGTGTTATCAAGTTGCTCAGGCAGGGATTTGCTATCCTGCATCCCACTGCACAAGGTTATGGGAGAATGCTATGCTCTTACAAATTACAGAATAGAAATGTTTTAATTAGCAAGTTTCAAGGTTTAACTTGGAGCACTGAAAAGAGGAAGAGGTCACCTAGGACAAATATGGGAAGGGGACTGTGCTTGTTGCTGGTGTCTGCTGTCAGCAACAGAAACCAGGATCATCCTTTTTGTCACTGAAACCTGGCAGAATTCATGCATCAGTGTTGGGGTCTGTCAGTGTCTATGTCAAATGAACAGACCAAGTTTAAACTCTCAACTGGAGGAAGCGGTCCTGTATAAGGCATATTTCCTTTGGTATTGGTGGCCAACAGCCATCCAGGGATTGTTCTTGTATTAGATCCTCACTGATGAGAGTATGTGAAACCAAGACCTGCTGCTCAAGCACTCCAGCTTGGCCTCCTGCTGGCACAACTCTTGCTTTGCATACCCTTCCTTGCTTTTCCAGTCAGCTTTGTGAGAGTGCTGTATCAGCCAAGGATGCAGACCTCCTCCTGTCCTCGGAAGAGATGGGGCTTTGGCATGACCTCACCAGAGCAGAGAGAGAGTCCCCACGAGGGAGGACTCTTCTTCAATGCCATTTGGGATGGATTTCAACTCTTTCAGAGATCTGGCAAGGGACAGGGGCCACTGCTAGTTTAATCTGTGTCCAAGCCGGAGGCGAACTGCCTGACCAGTTCCATTCAGTTTTTGAAGCCAGGGAAATTTAGAGAACTTAAAACACATTAGTAGATGTTTGAATTACTTTCTGAGTATCCAAACAGGGAAATCCATTGAGAGAAAACCTGAGAGTAACACATGCAAACTGAAGGGGCATCAAGTCACTTGTGATGCAACCCTGGTTCCCTCATTTGGGATGGGGATTACCCTATGCCAGAATTTTGTCTGGTGTCCCAAGGAAGTCAAAAGTCACAGTTGTCCCAGTCCTGCAGGATACTTGTCTGCGCTGGATCTGACAATCTCCCTTCTCTGTTATTAAGGCTGAAGAAGAGTTAGTAAAGGCTCAGAAGGTGTTTGAAGAGATGAATGTTGATCTGCAGGAGGAGCTGCCTTCACTGTGGAATAGGTGAGTGCTGGAAGTTTTCCCAGGGGCTGGTTGGAAGGAAGCGAAGACTCAAGCTCTTGTATCACTGTTGTCCTTAGTTTGAACTGGGTGTCTGCTCTTGTTTTCTGGATCATCTCAGAGAATCCATCCTAGAATTCCCCCCAGCCAGGTTCACCCTGGGCTTTCTGTGCTTTGCTTCATGATCCTCATGAAAAACTCAATTTTACCACAAAGAGAAACTGTTTCTATGCTTCATCTGATTAATCCCTTTGCCCCACCAACTCTGCCCAACTTTCCTGGGCAGTGGCCCAGCTTCTGCTGTGGATGGCAGACAGAGCAGGCTGTGGATCAGTAAGATTTTGGGTGTGGAGCTGGCTGGCTGGAAGAAACATCTGCAGCTGAGTATGTCAGCTGACTAGTTAAGGGAAAATGAGATGTCAGAAGGGTTTATACAGTCACCAGGGTTGGAGAGAGCCAGGAGGTGATGCCTTGATCACTGTGTTTCACCATGCAAGATTGTGAGCACCCCATGAAGCAGCAAGTTTAACACAGGAGGGAGGATGAGACAAGAGGGTGCTCTGCTTTGGATGCCACTTTCAGGTTTGGACCAATGTTTAGCTTGGAGTATGAACTGGAGGACAGCAGAAGCTGATATATGGGGAGGGCACAGTGGAAAGCAGGCAAAATCCTCCTAGGGGTGTTCCAGTTTCTTATTTTTAAATGCAGTGATCACATCTGGGTTGGCAGTGCTGGTCTGTGGGTGATGAAGAGAGTGGGTGGCGGCAGGGCGGGAAAGGGAAAGCAAAGTGCTGATGTCTTCCTTCACTTCCCTTTCCTCCCAGCCTGGGTCAGGACTCTCCGCTCAAAGCAGCGTGTAGGCCTGACTGAGAAAGGAGCTGGGAGGGATTAGACATCTGGGTGGTTCCATGTGCAGAATGGTGATGCTGCTGGCCTTAGAGAGCATCTCCCTCCTGCTGTTGTTCCTCCAGACGGGTGCTGGTACAGCACTCTGTTGGCAGCTGGCAAGCTGGCTAGAGGAAGGAGGGTGGCAAGCAGCTGCTGGAATTTTAAGGTGCCACAGGTTGTTCAGAGGCTCCTGCTATTCAGCTGATCCTTTTGCTTTCCTGGTGCTCTCTGTGCCTGTCCTGTGCTTTCTTACTCTTATGCCCCTGAAGCAAACAGTTCATGCTTTTTGCTTCTCCTGGAGCCGAGAGACTTCAGAGCGAATTAATATTTGTCCTCCTGCCAATTCCCCTAGCTCTCCCCACACTTCCATCTGCGTCACAGCCTCTATTCTTTTCCTTTCCATCACCCTACCACTGGCTCTCTTTTAATATCCTCTTTTTTTTTTTTCTTTCTTTCTTTTTGCTCTCCCCACCCTGCACCTCCCTCTCCCTTTAGCCCAGCACATATTCAGATCCTATCCCCCCATACCTGGCCTTTGCTCCATCACCCCCTTCACTCTTCTCTGCTGCCCTTCTCTTCCAGCATGTACCAGACCTGACAGAGTAGAGTTTGAATGGGAATGGTGGGTGGGAAGTAGCAGAAGGGGCAGAATGGAAAGGTTTTGGGAGAGCATTGTGTCCATTATGTTCTTCTGTCTCATTTTTCATTTGGCAGTCGTGTTGGTTTCTATGTCAACACATTCCAGAGTATAGCAGGCCTAGAAGAGAACTTCCATAAAGAAATGAGCAAGGTAAGGCAACTAACAGCTTATCCTACTAATATACCCTTTTCTCACTGTTATTAAAAAAACAAACAAGACCCACAAACAAACAAAAAATCACCCCAAACTGAAAAAAACAACTGGAGAGAAGAGAGTATTTGCCCTATATCAGAGAAAAATGTTAACCCTTATTTTTTTATGAGCCGCTTGGGAGAAAGGCTGTCTGAGATCGTAATATAAAGGGATGGAGCACAGGGAAGAGACCACAGGACCATGCAGCAGTGGGGAGTTTGTGTCACTTGGCAGGGCTCGTTCGCAGATCTACAGAGGGAAGGGAAGCAACTTGCAGGCCTATCTCTTGCTGTCTTTTATTAGTTTGTCTACATTACAGATCTGTAACCTGGGCACTCTCAGCCTGGTATCTATTTTCCTCCTCCTCTGCTGCCTGGCAGCAAGTTGCTGTGAACCCTCATCTGTGTAGCTGTGGGGATGAAAACAGCAGGGACTCTGCCAATCTGCAAGTCAGCTGAAGACTGAGACCCACCTCACTCTGGTCCCTCAGAAAGGCACTGACCAGCAGTACCTCTCTGCTTTGGCTTCTTTCCTGCCCTGTGACCCAAAAGAAGGCATTTGAGTTCTTAGCATGGGCTTGCGTGGGCTACCAGTTGGGCACAAGTTGGGAATCACAGCAGTAAGCAGTGTTGTAAGCTGGTAGCGGCAGACCGGATCCTGGTGCTGTGTGTCAGTGCCCAGCAGAGACCTCAGGAACAGTCTGTGGGAAAGCCCCCCCTTGCCAATTTCATTTACAAATATGTTCTTGTTCTTTCACTTAAAAGCTAGAGAAGTCTTGAATTTCTTAGGTCTGTATGCTGCTCCTAAGAGTTGCACACCCTCTGTAAAGGTTGCACTAATCTTGATGAACGACTGAGAGCCCAGCTGGAGAACTCTTGTATTCCCTCCCCTCCCAATGTCATCCTGACAACAAGACAGCCGCTAAGCAACAAGCAACATTACAGTCCTTCAATTCCAAGCAGTCAGGGGCCCTCTGCCTTGGTGTAATGCATCAATTTTGAGCCCTGCTGACATTTCATGGGGACCTTTCCAATTAATAGCCTGCTTTTCCCCACTGAGGGATGAACTGATTGTTAAGAATAGGGAGGATTGTTATAATTATCAATTTGTTGCTGTTAATTTAAGTCAGCAAAACATGGGAAAGATGCTTGTTAGACAGGAATTCTCTTCTTGCATCATGTCTTGGATTTTTCTTTCCTGAGGAGTTTTGTATGAGAGCAGGGATTTTGCTTTATTCCTTAAGAACCATCTGTTTCTTATTACTGCTATAGCATCCAATTAACTGCTGGTGTTGCTGGCATGATGCCTCCAACATTGATTGCATTGGATCCCTCCTCCTACCAATGATAAATCTGGCATCTTGTCTTGTTTATGAATTGGACGTTTCAGAATAGGAGTGTCTGGAGTGAATATTACAGCCTTCGGTGCCAGGGAGAGTTTAACCCCTAATATTGCATCTCTGCAAAGATACCTAGGTGCCCAAACATAGATGGCCCAGGTAGCCTGTGAAGTCAAGGCCCGTTGTTGACTGGAAGTCCAGCTGCCTTTGGCTCCACAGTTGAAATGGCCATATCCCAAGCCTTGATAAGCAGTCTGAGGAACAGCTTTGGCTACAAATCCAGAGTGAAACTTCAGTTCTAGCACATTAGACCCTTAGGCAAACACTCTGCCCCCTTCTGCAATGGTACCTGGCAGCACACCAGTGAGGGCAGGTGATAGAGAAGCAGAGAGGATGATGTGTAAGGGAGACAGAGCATTCCCACGAGGCATCAGCAGCTCTTCAACAGTTTGAGTACTCTAGCATTTCATACTCCATGGAGGAGTGGAAACAGATGTAGAGCTGTCCTCTCTTGGGATAGCTGAGTATGTGTACATGTCCGGGCACAAGCCTGTGCAGGCCAGCCCAGGCTCTCTTCTGGCACTTGGGCTCATTTCTCATTCTTTTTCTTTCTTTTATATTTTGCAGTTGAACCAAAATCTCCATGATGTCCTGCTGGGTCTAGACAAGCAGTACTCAGGCAATGCCTTCCCCGTTAAAGCACAGCCCAGGTCAGTAACTGTGGGAGTAGTGTCTTTCCATCACCAGGGGAGGAGGAATAGGGATTTCTCTACCAGGGGTATTGAAACCTCCGTGTTGTCAGCTGGGGAGTGATTTGACTGCTTGCATATAGCCAGCCAGTGCTCTCCTGAGACTCCCTAGAGTGTGTCCAAGATTGCACTTGGGGCTGGGTGACGCAATGTAATACCTCTTACCTTTCTAGAATAGCATCTGGAGGCCTAAACTTTAGTGCTGATAGAGACCTAAACTGATAGACCTAAACTAGGTGCTGATAGTTAGGCAACTGACTCTCAGCTCTGCTTTTTTTAAAGTCGAATTCCATGCACTGACATGTAATACTGAGCTGCCCTTCCGTCTGGGTCCAGTTGCCCAGCACCTGTCCTGTTCTTTCCCTCAAAAGCTTCCACCATGTATCTGCAGCTTGGGAGCTTGAGCAACAAGAGCACATTTGTTTCCCCAGCCTCCTCTTTGGCCCTCCAAACTTGGAACCACCTGTCTGCCAAAGCCTTATAGTCCCTCCTATGTACCCAGCTGAGGTGTGTTTCCTCTGTGTGAGTTGTGGAAGTAGTTGCAGCCTCACTAATATGAGGCTTCCTGATCTCAGAGCACTTCTAATCTACATGTATGCAAGGAGTGGGTGTCCTTCAGGCCTTTAGTTTTCTTTCCTCAGTGGGGTCCAGTCCTGTATGGTTAAGTGCAAGTCTGCACATTCTCTAGCACTGAGAGGGGAGGGAGAGGTCCGACTCTGGATGAGGCTGTCTGGCTCCCATCCAAATGCGTGAGTGATGAAACAACGTCGGGCTCTGGCTTCCAGCTGCTGCTAATCCCACGTGCCGTGTGAGCAGGAACACAGCCCAAGTCCTCAATTGGTGTATTGATGGAGGGAGGAGGTGAAGTCAGCATGAAATAAGGGCAAGCTGTGGTCGGAGTGCACTGATTTGGAAGGGCTAGATCAGCTGTTGAGGCCTCTGTGCTTCCCTGTCTCTCCTCCCAGTTTAACCTCCTATTGCAGTTGTGCATAGACAACTTGTGTGTCTTGTTCCAGCTCTAAAGAAAGAGGATGTTTGAGTTGAATTTGGCCCCTGAATTTTGGATTGCTAACACCAAATTTCCAAGATGCTAGTAGGAGTGCTTCTTGCGAAAATAATATCTTCTTCCCAAATTAGCATGTGGTGTCTGTTGATCATCACAACCCAACAAGACTGAAGCCTTGTGAGGAGGCTGTGGTGCCCAGCCTCTTGCTGCCATGTGCCATGTTGTCTCTGATAGCAGCATTCTCCAGGGTCCTTGAAAGAGGATGAAGTAACAGGACAGTTGAAAGCTGTAGCCATTTCTTTCTCCAGCTCTTTCCTTCTCCTTCCTTTCTTCGTCAAGGAAGTGATGGCAGGCTGCAGTGACAGTCTGGCCCAGACATGTTCAGTATTGTTGTGGCATGAAGTTTTCTGGCCTGAAAGAACTTCCGATGAATAGATTACCTGTCCTCACGATTTCCACCCCCACAAACTACTAGCTTCATCTGGGGCTGTAACGGGTGTCTCAGCCGCAGTTCTGTGCTCTTTGGCTGGCTACAAGACCACATGGCCCTAAAAACTGAAAACGAGAGCACACACAGAGGTCCCTGTGCGGGTAGAAATCTGAGTGCTGCTGCTTCATCACTTACTCCCTGCATCTCGGCTGAGATGCCAGACCTGCCCCAGAGCAACTTTCTTCCTCCTGAGCACAGTGGAGCAGGGTGTTGTAGGAGGATATAGCAAAGGTTTGCCAGGATAGTAAATATATTTTGCAGTGACCAGGAAATGCTGTGAGGCACTTCTTTCTCTCCTGCACATCTGGCCTCTCACTGTGGTGCAGGGCTGGAGCGAGAGTGTGCAGGAGGAAATAGCCCCTGATCTGATTGCTTATTGTGGTCTGCAGCAGGAGCAGATGCTTCCCTAACCTTTCTCTACTGGGAAGGGGATTGGAGATGGATTCAATGGCAGGAAATGAATGAGGAGGTGTGAGAAGAGAGGCAATTATCTGTGCACATCATTATGACATTCATGTGAGGCCCTACAGAAGTATTTCTGTATCTGATGCTGGCTGTGTAGCACAGTAGTAGAGATGGAAACCTCAGATGTATGTTTGGGATTTGTTTCTGAAAGAGTTTGAGCATTCCGGGCTCAGATGCCTGGAAGACCTAGGAGATCTGTAGTGTAATTCTAGTATGATCAAACTGGAAAAAAATGTAGTAGGAAAGCTGCTGACTAGGTTCCATGTATAAGGCTGTGCACAGATCACATAAGTAAAGGGGAATGGGGAGCTTGTTTCTTGTGTACCAATATTTACAGGGGAGACTGAGGAGCTGTGATTACCTGTGGAAAAAAAGACATTTACAGTTCTCTGCTGGTTTATACAGTTTCCTTTTTCTTCTCGGTGTGCACCCTGGCCCTATATTCCAAAGAGCAGGGAAAACAGTAGTTTGCTCACATATATGTAGATCTTTGCCAGTCACAAAAAGCCCTCTCCTAGAAAGCAGGCCATAGCTTTCTAGGAACCGAGGGAAGTGTGCACGTGTTTCCGTGTGTGTGTCTGTGTGTGTGTGTGTGAGAGAGAGAGAGGAGATCTTTTCATCTTGATTACAGTGAGTTTTGTGGCACCAAGTGAATGGCTGCTCAGAAGCTTAATTTTTCCTCCTTGGTTTGACTGTGCCATCCTGTAACGGAAATGATTTGCGTGCCATCCTCAACAGAAAGAAAACTAAACTGTTCGCCAGGCTCAGGAAAAAGATGAGCAGGTACCGGTACGGAGAGCAGCATTTCGATACATGTTTGATTTAGTTCCTAAAGCTGGAGAGGCTGTTGCTGGACTCTAACAGCCTGGCACGTGTTAACCCTGTGATGGGAGAGGGGTCTTTGCATGATATGATGTGTTCATGGCCTGCTGGGTCCTGCTGAGATCTCTCTGTTTCTGGATAATCCCATTAACTGCTTGTGCGCCTGGTTTGAATCCTTGCTTCTTTTCCTATCTAAGAAGGCAGTGTGAAAGCTCAGACATTGTCTGTTCAGTTGCTTTTGTGTGACTAAGAGCGCAGTGCTGGGTTTTCCATGGGAAATAAGGGCAATTTTAATGATTAACAACTAGTTTTACCTAGTGGAGCTTGCCCTTTTAAATAGGTCTGAAATGCTGTGTTCTCATTCCCTGCCAGGCCAGAGAGGACCACGAGGCAGGTCTTTCAAACTCAGAAGTCCTGTCCTATCTACCTGTTGCAGCTGGGAGGATGATGGGATGGGAGAAGGATGCTTCCAGCTTTGCTCTTTACTTGCTCTGTTCTTGAGGATCCTCAATATCTTGCTCTATCCATTTAAAATTTTGTGCAGGGCTGAAGGAAAAGAAAGCCTGTTGTCTTGTATAAAGAAACAAATGTCAGCATCTTGCCTTTCAAGACAGTGATGGCATTGAATAACTGGATAGCTACTATGCCTAGAGTTACCGTAGCCAAGGTCAAGGACTCTGACAAGAACATGCTGTGGAGCAAAGTGGCAATTGCTGCATAATGGCATGGAAGCTTCCTCTGATTTTTTTTTTTTTCCTTAGTCTTTGTGTTGGTATTCTCTCCATGGGGTCCCTATAGGAAGAAAAAAAATAAAAATTCCCAAGATGATGTCCTGCCAGCAATAATGGTGAATAGGGATCCTTGCTTTTCTGATTTGGGCTTCCCACTGACTAGGGCAAGTCACACAACCCTTCTCTTTGTCTCTGCTATGCATCCTTTGTAAAGTGGGAGGTTGGAGGGTGGGGAATGGTAATTTCACAGGGAAGCTGATGGGCAAATTTTGATTTTATGTCCTCAAATGAAAAACAGAAGGAATGTCTGTGTTGTTACTATTCTGAGGTTTTCTGCTGTAGGAAAAAGACCATTCCCAGTAGTACTTCTCTGGATGTTTCTCCCTGGTCCTTGGTTGGACCAGTGTTGTACCTGCACCAGGCAGGAGGTCTAGTATTTCCAGTCACTGAGAACGGATGGATGCTACAGCAGAGGGAGAGCTAGTAAATCTCATCTTTGTGAGCTCCAGCCACAACATCCTCCTGTTTTGCCCTCATAAAAGTCCACCTGGTCCAGCAGTTAAGGTGCCTCACCTGGGCTGTGCTGGGGGTTTCTGCTGTCAGAGCAGCTGCGGGGGTCACAGAGAAATGTGCAACCCCTGGTGCAGGGAAGAAGGGTCTGGGACTTGGTCACTCTTTGATCTGCAGCAAGAATATACATTTGTGCCGCTGTATGTTTGGGTATGTAGGTGCCTCTTCCTTCTTTTTCCTGCCCCCTCTTTTTTTAAAAAAAAAAAAAAGTAATTCACCAGCTTGCTTTGGTGCTAAAAAATAAAGTTACTTTTGGCTAAAAAGCCCTGTCTGAGCCTTAGCTGAGATGCCAACCTCTTTTTCTTTTTAACTGGAGAACTTGGCAGGAGGTCACTGGTCTGTTTTCGCCATATTGAAAAGCAGGTTTCATCCTCTACCAGAGGATTGTTACAAGCACATGGGAACCCCATCTGCAGATGTTACTCTGCTCTTCTAGAACAGATGAGGTGGCCCCATGATGGATCTGGGAGCTCAGCAGCACTAAAAGAGGCTGGGGGATTTTGGCTTTCCCTTCAGCTTTAGTAACTGCATTAGACCCTGTTCCCAGCTCTCTATTTGCAGAAGAAAGTTGACACCCCCTTCCCTTCCCTGCCTGATATTCCTGGATTTGGCATCACTTCCCAATTGCTCATGGGAAGGAAAAAGAGAGAGCAATGACCTTGTTGTTTTGACTTGGTTTTACTGTGGTACTCACGTTTGGTCAGTGGGGACAGTACCCACACTCTTGCTTTTCCCTGTGTTTCCTGGAGCAAGCAGTCAGTTTGGAGACAGGACTTTGCTCTGTGTGGGCAGTGTGTGCTCCCTGGGGACCCATGAAGGACAGAGGATCCTGGTGACAGGCTCACTTGATGCTGGTTGCACTGGCTAAATGCGTGCAAAGCAACAAGTGCAGGAATGAAGGTGCTGCTCAGGGGACTGGAAAAGGGTCAGCCAAAATTAGCACTGGCATTTTCCAAGGGGGATCAGCCAACACATCAAACAAGCTGTAAATAGTAGTGACTTAATAAAGGCTTTAGTGTGGAGCCCTCTCAGCCCTTGTACGATGAGGGGAAGAAACTGGGCTGCCTCTCATGTGGGAGCCTTTTACCAATATATCTCCAAATTAAGTCACTGTCGGGCACCTAAAATAAGTCACTAAAAAGCTGTTTCATGGCCTTTAGAAAATAAGCCTGAATTCCTTTCTCACTGGGGGAAATGGCCTCTTCAGGTCCTTAGAAGGAAAAGTCTACCCTTGTGTTGGTAGGCCAGCTGACAGACAGTAGTCCCAATATTCCCAATGTAGTCTGGGCGTTTGAGGAGTCCCAGCAGTCTAGCTATAGATCGCTGTCCCCCATCTTCTCCAAAGTGCTTTCAACTCCAGAGAAGGTAACATGTAATTTTTTCCCCAGCTCTAGCATCAGAAGACATTTTCTGTTGTTTCCTGCTGTTCCCTGGTGACTCCCATTTAGAGCGGGACTTCCTTACCTTCACCCTCCAACCATTACTTCTTTTAATCTGTAGCACGACCTTATCAATTTTTCAGAATCCTTCACACAACCTACTGTTTTGAAGTGATTTCTGGGGACCTCTGAGGAAGGACACTGTAGGTATATCAGTCAAATTGAAGAGCTGCAGGGGTTGGCATACATGTTCTTGTTCCTCCTCTTCCCTTTTTCTTCTTCCTTTCCCTCTTTTTTTCCCTTGGTGTGTGTGCCCCTGGTTGAGAGCTGCTGGCAGAGAATGTAGTTGGGTTTGTTGCATCATGGTGGTGTGCTGCTGGCATCAGTGTCATCAGAAACATCCGACCTGCATGTGGACCTGAGAACAAGCGCTTTGAGGGGAAATGTGCGCGTGGGATGTGGATATGGGGAGAAAGTGGGCGGAATGGGTGAGTGCGAAGTGAATGAAGAGGGAATGGGGTGGGGAGCTTGAAAGCTGGAATGCTGAGCAGGGGGAGATGCTTGCTTGGAAGGGGAGGTTTGTTGAAGTGCCTTGCTGTCCCTTCCTCCTCTGTCACCCTACTCATGAGTGTTTAGGAATGAGGTCATCATGCCTGTTAACCAATGACCACCACACCATCCAGTATGAGTGGATGTACGTGTCTGGAGCTCTGGGCTCTCTTGGGACAGAGCAAAGAAATAACTGACTTGGTGTCCCTGCAGAATCAGATCTGCATTGCTCTAGTAGTCATGGCTCTATGCTGGGATTTATTGTCTCAAGTTGTAGGAAAGGATCTGTTCCTTTCAGCCTTCCAAGGTCTTTAACTTTGCAAGAACTGCAGCTTTATAAATGGAGGCAAATATGTCTCCCTGTAGATGAGGTTGCACAGCCCTTTTGCAATATTCTGTAATATTCTGTTTTCAGCTGAGTATAGTTTTGCCAAACTGTAACCTCTTTGCTAAAATAGCTCCTACCAGTGTCTGTGCTTCTGCATGACTTGAGATGAATTGATCAGTTGCTTTTTGGGGAGCTGAATTTCAGCCAAGATGATTCAGCTGTTCCTGAGAATTAGGCTGGGAAAATGGTTTTACCTTTATCCCTGTTGGAATTCTCTGGTAACCAACTTTTTAGTAAACCTTTCATGATTCCATACTTTGAAGCACAGACTTGACACTTGGCCAGGGTGTACCCTTAGGGAAAGGTGTGTGCCTATTGCCATTCCTTTGAAAAATCTGTTGAAATCTGACCAAGTTATGAACCAACAAATGCCATTGGCATATGCTCCTTGCATCTTAATTCCCTGAAGAATCCCTCTTGACTGTGTGTCAGAAACTCCTGGAATAAAGACCAACTGCAAAGGCAAGGGCAGAAGAGGTTCATCATTGAAAACAGGGCTGGGGAGACTTTCCATAATAGAAAAATTTTTATTAGTAGCCAGAATCTCACTGTTTCTTTGTTGTCTGGAACAATCTGTGAAACCTCTGGCTACTTTGCCCCTCTTCCAGCTTAGCCAGTTTGTACCACATAGAGGAATATGATATTCTATGATTACAGCCTTAGTACAGGTGTTGTGAATCTATTAGTCAAAACCCATGCAGGTGTCAGTACGCCACCATGCAGAAAAATCCTTATCTGTACAATCTACAACTAAATGAGCTGCAACAGAATTCCTTCTCCCATCTGCTTCCCCAGTATTAAAAGACTATGACTTAATGTCAGGCACTTATTTTAGAATCTAGCAGAATTAAGAATGCCTGATTGGGTTTTTTTTGTTTGTTTTCCTGTGTCTCAGGCAAAGTATATCCATGCAGTAGGAATTCAGTGAGTAGCCTGCTGCACAGTAATGCTGCTGCAGTGTGTTGGACTGCAAATGACTCAGCAAAGATGCTTCTCAGCAGCTTGTAGAGGCTTCAGATATCTTCACTGTGTGTCTGGGCAGCAAAGCAAAGAGATAATGGAGGCCCACCGATCTGTGCTGGTTGGCATAAATCCTCCTAGGCCTGGCTCAGACTTCTCTCTCTTTCTTTTTCCCTCTTTCCCTTTATCTCTCCACTTTCTTCAGTGACAGCACCCCAGCAAAAGCAAATAAAAGCCCCTCACCTCCACCAGATGGATCTCCTATCACCAGCCCTGAGACCAAGACTGTCAACCATGAGCTGGAACCGTCCACTTTGGAAGCACCCGGGGCAAGCATCCCAAAGTCACCATCTCAGGTAGTGTCCCCATGACATTGATCATGTCTTTGCAGTATGACCGCTGATGATACAGGCTCTGAGAGTCAAGGACATCCATTGTTTGCTTTGTTGGACCTCTGCTTGCTACTGACCACAGAGAATATGACATGATAATTGTTCTCCTTCACTGATTCCTGAAAGGTTCCTGAGAATGCAAGTTACTCATTGGTCATCTACAGATCAGATTGGGAAGAACTAAGTTGTTTCTGAATGCCTCTACAGGGGGAAGACCAGTAATACCTTTTGCTGTCTGGTAGCATGGCCAGGAAGATCCAGGGAGGAGGGAGTTGTAGCTAGGCCAGGAAGTTTGTTCTTTACATTTGAATTAACCTGTAGAATTCAGTGGTCCAGTTTCTTTTCAAGAACTTCTCCAGCTGAGGAAGGTTCAAAGCAAAAAGTTTAATAGGGATAAGGAGAACATCTGTACTTTTCATGATATTTTACTTTAATCCCAAGATAAAATATTATGCTAAAAATAAAGGCATTATATTCTTATGCTATAAATTAGGTGGGTACCAGGAAGAAGACTGTCTGTTATATGGAGTCTGATACCTTCTATGTGGCCTTTGGTAGTCCTTTCTTTACACAGGAGATACCTAGTGGCATGTTTAAAATAGCAGATGTAACTTCTGCTACTCAGCATATCATATGATATGTTTTACTTGGGGATTTAAGGAAAATAAAACATTTACTTCCTCTTCCCATCTGAGTGGGGAAAAGCTTAGTAGGGAAAAGTAGTAACTAGGCCGAATTTATGTCTGGTGCCAATCCTTGGCATTTCAGTGGGACACTTGGGAGGAATCTTCCAGGAAGAATTAAAGCTGAGAGGTGTTCTGACCAAACTGATAAGAGAGAACTTGTTAATTCTGAAAAGAGATGGGTGAAACTCAGAACTTCCTTGCTGTTGTCATATATAGCAATGTGATTCCAAATCTAGGCCAGTGGTGTAGGCTGTCTCCTGTTTCTGGACTGCTGCTCACAATATTTTTGTCTCCACTGCATTTTTGATTTTCAGGATTATCTACGGGCAAAAAGGAGATGTTCGTACATTGGCAAAAGGGTCTTTTACAGCCCTGTGAGATGTATGGGTGCCTGGCAGTGTCTTTTCAGGACTTCTCCAGGGTCTCTGCATCACTCAGCATTGCACAACCTAGAGTGGCTTTACCGCTGCCCTGGCTAGGGCCTTGGAGTAGCGTATGTGTATGGAGGAGGGAGGATAGTGCATCTAGAATTGCCTTCCCGTTTTGTCAGAGATTGCCATATCTTGACTGAAATTTGGAACAAGAAATCATACAAATTTATTGAGCTGTTCACTTGCAGACTTCACTCACCCTGCCTGTGGACTTGTCTTGCTGAGTTTGGCTTCTTCCCATTCATTTAAGTAGTACATATAAGCCATGTTTTTGCCAGCCTGCAAGTGCTTTCTCATTCACTTGCTGCCTTCCTGCCCACAGGAATGGGGCTTGGAGGCACCTCCTGTCGACCAAGCAGAATATTCCAGTGCAGCCCTGGCTGAAGCCTCAAATGGGGCACAGGCAAGACTGAAATGGTATTCGTAGCTAATGCTGCCACCGCCTGGCAGCTCTTTCCCAATCTGTGTTAAATTCATGCTCCCGGGCCTCACTACAGTGAAGAACAAGAGCTCCACTCCATATTTGTACTAGGTGCTGAGAGATGGAGGGAAGTCAAGGGCAGGGGTTTCATACTCAGAGCCAAGCCTGGTGTCTGTATGGATAAAGTCTAGAAACTAAGTGTATGTCAGCTTGCCAGCCAGCTGGAAAACACAAGTGTCTACTCTTAGTAGTAGTCTTCAACTACCACTGTAACAGTGGTCGCCTTTAATACTGAAATCTTCACAGGTGTCATTACTTTTGACCTATGGGTAAGGGATTTGTTCTAGGGTCCTCCTAGGGAGGCTAAGGGCCTCATCCTCTGTGGGAGGATGGAGCAAAAAGCAACAAGCTAGTACAATTCTCTGGCCTCTTCCTCTCTGAAATACTAATGCAAACCATAAGCAAAGGCTGTGGAACGAAAGACAACAAAACAGAAGAGACCAAATAAATACTAACTCCTTATGCCAAAAAATAGCTCTTACTGTGCTTTAATTCTTGAAAGCAGCTTATTTCTGTCTTTTGGAAGAAGTGACTGCTATCAGCTCTCCGCACTGAGTAATTTGATGATGACACAGGACTTCAGGGGTCTGTGACATTTCAAAGGTCAGACTTTTGCTCTCAGTTACACCACTGAAACACTATAATGACACTTTTGAAATTGTGCAACTATGTTGAATTTAGACAGGTAAAGCTCTGTGGGATCCAAGTCAGCAGAAAAATTGTAGAGGATTTGTTTTATTCTAGGTGGTGATGTTGTTTGATTGTGAATTTCTAGTTATAACCCAACATCAATATGCAATCCTGTTGTCTTTGAAATGTGGTTTTAGACTGCTGGACACTGTGGAAGTGGTGGTCTCCCAAGACACTAATGCATCGGAAGAAAGGAGACCGACTATTTTAGAGAAATAAATAGCAGAAGAGTTGGGATCTTTTTGACTTAAGAGTTTGTAATTAGAGAATTGAGAATAGCTTCTCCTTGAAATTTCTGGTCCCTTCTTGCAACTGTCAAGCAGGTGATTTTCAGGAAGGGATTGTTCTCAGGGAATATGGACACACCACCTTCTGCAAACAGTGAAAAGTCAGAAGTGAACACACTACTTTCATTATTTCCCCATGCCAGCCATTCAATGGAAAATACGTGTTTGCATACTCACTCACACTCTCTAAAGTACATTAACCCAGTAGAAAACTGGGCATATCCTCAGCAGTCAGAATAAATGCCTTTGTAGAGCTCAGTTATATGCTGGAGGAGTGTGAACAGAGGACTAGGAATTGGGGATTGCTGTGTTTCATATCTGGGCCCGACGCTGATATACTGGGTGCCCATTGTCAGGACTTGCTGCCTTGGGATCCTAGGTATGATGAGAAAATCAAGTAACTGTAAAACATTACTGTAAATGGAAAGCATTGTTATTGCTGAGCATTGCTGTGGTGCTGGGAACTTGTATGGCTGCTTTGTTCCAACACAGCAGCAGCTCCTCAAAGTTTGATTTGATCTGGAAATAATCACTGAGCATTGGACACAGGAAAATGTGAAAAGGATATGGGTGGGTTGATCTAGGGAGGGTCTACCACAGCTTCCCATGGGGTTCTGGATGCAGTGTCAGGCTGAGTCTTCTAGTGTGATGGTAGGTATTAGGATGGGTTAGAGTTATGGGGTCAGACTTTGTTATGCATTCTCTGGGATCTCCATTTGGGAAACACAGCTTCATTAGTGTCAATGCTCATTGGTGAAACTGAGAGCAGAGTTGGGCCCACAGCAGTCATAGCTTCTCAGGAGTTTGAATTGTTCTTGCCTAAAGCTGAGAAGCAGTAAGATGCTATCAAAAGATCCTTCAGACATTTCTTACGGTACATTGATAACCCATGCACCAGGAAACCAGTACTGGGCAGATCAGAGTCTGTCCTTATGGTCACCTACCCATAATAGGACAAATTGAGTCTGGTCTTTCATTCCCTTAGGTATGGTAAGTACGGCAAAGGGAGGCAGTACTGACCTGGTCTGTGGAATTGTGTTCTCAGTAACTGATCTGCTCCCCTTCCCAGTGGTTCTTTTGAAGGTTGCACATGCTTTAATTATGTATGCATGTCCTGTCAATGCATATTAATTGTGTTACGCTTCTCCTCTGCAGAGGGAAACTTGCCCACAGCTGAAGTGTAACTAATGATGCCAAACCTTCTCTGGAGGCGTGTGGTTGTTTTTTTGTTTTGTTTCAATTCAGCCCTTCAACCTCCCTTCCTCTCTCTTCAGATGGAGTTGATTGGACCCTGCTCTGTGCCTGTGGTTGTGATTTCCCCCACCTTCAGTTTTTGTGGCTAACCTGGTTCCTGTCTCTGGTTTTTTTGGGTGTCGCCGTCTGTGCTGTGGCTGTGTGCTCATTTGCATGCAGTTGAGGAAAGGGCCTCCGGTGCCTCCGCCTCCAAAAGTCACCCCCTCCAAGGAGATCAAGCAGGAGAACATCATCAGTCTGTTTGATGACAATTTTGTCCCTGAGATAAGTGTGACAACCCCTTCGCAGGTTAGCTGCTAATGCCCTGCCTTATATTTGTCTGCTTCTGAACTTTTTCTTTTGACCTTTTTTCTCTTTGGAGGTGTCAAGCCATGAAACCTGGTCAGGTGAAGGATGAAGGCAAGGTCAGCATTAGAACTCAGAAGGCAGAGGGTTAGATAGGAGGCTAACTTAGAGGGGAGGGTGGCTAGAAGGCAGCTTTGACTAACATTATGCCCTTTGAGAGCTTTCATTCATAGAAGAAACAGGAGAAATGCAACTGGTGAAGATGCCAGAAGGTAATCACTGCATCTGTTCAGCAGCAGTGCACATGGATTATGAGGACTCCCTTCATATTCCGTGATATGTTCTCTCCAGACTCACTGATCCTGGGTGTGAATGAAGCATGTGTTTTCTGCTTGTGTACATCCCCAAGTGCTGAACCTGGCATCTGTGCCAGTTCTGGGAGAAGGTAGTTTTGTGCTCTCTATGCCTTCACGCATGGGCTTTGTGGTTTAAAGCCCATACCTGCACAGGAAAGACCAATAGGAATTGCATAAAGTTCTCTTTGCAGAGAATAGGTGCCTCCAGTTTAGATGGGCAGGATTGGGCCTGCTGTGAATTCAGGACTGCTGACAGAGTCTGTCACTCTTCACCAGCAAGTGGTTCCCATCAGAATATTTCTTTCTTGTCATGTGGCACCTTCTGAAGTGCTGAAAAAGGAAAAACATTTTCAAATTATATATTTAGCTCTTCACTTTCCTTTTGATTTACATCACTGGATGCCCAGGTGGGGAATTCTGTGTTGGATCTAGGAGGATGGCAGTTATTATGTATATAGGAGCCTGACCAGATTTCTGGCTGTATCATGAGATACCTGCATCTACTTTTTTTATATGTATATGTATATATATATTTTAAATTTTTTTCCTAAATGCTTGTTAAAGCACAAGTAATATCTTTATCAGTGCTCATCTGTGACTCATTCCCTAACTTTTCCTTGCATCATGCTGCTCCATTGCCTCTGGTTTGCCACCTTCCACCCAGCTGCTGAGGAGCAGAGGTAGAGTGGGGAGGGAAAGAAGTTGATGTCAGATTTTGCATTGCAGTAGATAAAGCTTGCAGAGCAGAGAGATGATTTGACAGCAATGTTGGAAGGTGGGGCCCACAGGCAGCTGAGTAACTCTATCATTTTCTATGCTTCCTTCTCCTGTATCGTAATGGACAGCTCTGTCTGCTCCATGGTTTGTATCATGTGTTTCCATGTGAACGCCAGCCCTTAGTCAGACGTACTCTTCTGCACCTGATCAGTGCTCCGACCCAGGATGGGATCTGCTGTGACTTTCAATCAGATGAGAGTTCTGAGGGAGGATGCTGATTGCCAGAACAATCTTCACTGAAGCACCCAACAGCCACTAGCATTCAGTGTGTTGCCAAGGGCCATTCCTGTCAAATGTCTTAGCTCCAATGAGCTGTCTCGTGAGAGATCTGGGTAAAGGCAAGGGATGCTGGCCCTTGCATGTAAGTCTTGAATGGCAGGTAAGATTATTCCATGACTGAAGCCTTGATGTTGCATTACCAAACAAAACTAAAGATTGGGGTTGGGGCCTCTCTGATGAGTGGATGTGCTGAAGGAGCATACTAGAATGACAGTTGGATTTTCCTTACTGGTCAGGGTTTATTATTGTGAGGTGGAAGAGCTTGGTTCCTTGTCCTCATCCCTGTGGATTTCAAAGAGATGTTAATAAAGGAGAGAAAAATTTGTAAGAAAATTGGAGTAAGAGGAAACTAGAGGCGGTGAAAATGGTGGTGGTATGGTTTGTATTCAGAGGACTGTCTCTTAAGTGGTGTCTCTTGCTATACCAAATGGAGTTTTTCTATTGTGGGGCTATGATATAACCGTGGAGACCAACCTGCCACACTTTGTGTGTGTTGGAAAGGTAGCTGAAGCAGTTGGGCCAGTGAGCTGGGAGGTCAGTGGAAATGGGCAAGTCTTCCCGGAGAGAGCAGCTTCCTCTGAAGTTGAGTAGAAGGAAGAGTCTTGTAGTGGTTAGGTTAAATCTAAAAACCAAAAGTGATAGTTCAGTTTTGAATACTAATGACTCGTGTCCTCTGTAGTGACTGCTTCATTAATGGTAATCAGTGAATGTGCCATTGTTGTCTTTAATGAGAGTGTTAATCAGCCAAAGGGAGTTACTCTGCTGACTTTGAAGAGAGTAGCAAAGCCCATCAGTTTTATACTTTGTTAGAAGATTTGTATGTATATGTTTCTGGGATGTCCAGAAATGGAAACCATTGAAAACAGCTTTTTTAGATTGGGGAGTGATTTAAATTGCTTAGGTAGGGTGAGCTGCCATGTTCTGTGTTTCTGTCTCAGAAGGCAGGAGAGAATTGGAAGCTTTGGGAGTTAGCTCTGAGGTCTCTCAGACTTGCCTTCTAGCAGTCTGAGTGGTTTTCTGCCTGGATCCGTGTTCCTGAGATGAGTTGTACAGATGGCAGCTCTTACGTATGTGGCTGAGGGAGTCTGTCCTGGGCCTTCAGTACAAAGGCAGATGGACGAGCTATGGGGAAGCCCTTCATCATGGGAGAAGCCCTTCTGAGTCATCTGTGGCAATGATCCTTTTGACCACAGCAGGTCAGGTGCTTACACCATGTCGGCTCATTTGTCCAGGTGTGAAGATGAATGACTCCTCTGGAAAAGGCTCAGGTTTGGTCTACAGTGGCACCCGTGCGAACTGCCCGTGATTATAGGCAGCAAGCAGTCAGGAGTCACATCAGGTGTTTGCATTGCCACCATGTCTTCTGTGCTTGCAACCTTAGCTCCTGGATATCACGTACCCTTCCTCAACTGTGCGCGCGTGTGTGTGTCTAATGCTCGTACTGCTTTTCTTCCTCACTGCTGCCAAGTTTGATGCCCCTGGGCCCTTCCAGGAGGGAGCCAGCCTGTTGGATCTGGATTTTGATCCCATTAAACCAGATGCCACTGTGGGGAAGACCCCCACACCCGCCTCCCAGGTTGGTTCATATCACCATTCCTTCTCCCTTCATAACTGACTTGTGGTCAAGTGTAGTGTGACCTGCACCCACGTGAACGATAATGTGGACCTGAGCTGTGGGTGGCTGGGCTGGGTGCCCAGACCTGTGCCTTGCAGATGGGCACCTTGGTCTTCTCTGCTGGATGTGTAAGTCCAGTGAGAATCGGGTGGCTATTAGCCTGGCTACAGTCTGGCACTAGGGTGTTCGTGGGATGCTTGTGCTTTGCTCTGATGATCTAGTGATTGACAACTCATTCAACTTAATGTATGTCCCTCCCTAGATTAGCATCCTCTGTATGCTATATGGATTTAAACTGTTACTCTGTGGATGGGAATTCAGCCTCAGTTCTGTGCTGCTGCTAGAAATTGCTCTCAAAGGGATTTTTAATAAACAGACACTCTGATAATCTGCAATTGCTTAAGGTGAAAAAAGCTGTAGACAGATATTCAAGTGATGTGAAGCCCTTCTTTTTCTGGGTATAACATAGCCTTGGTTCATAATTAAGAAGTAGCTTACTCCCTGAGCACAGTGCTGTGGAGTGCAGTATCAAAAAGGAAGATGCCTAATTCTGGTCTGTCCTGTACCTGGTCCTGTCCGCTGCTGGAGGCAGGTGCACTGCGCTTCACTGTATGTCTAAATGACTGCTGGCTTTGAAGTGCCTCTTGAATTTGGCTGCTGTCCTCACCGAGATGTTCCATGACATGGTTATTTTTTGCGTGTGGTTGCCATTAAAATTTGTAATAAACATAATTGGGATGTTTACAGTATTTCTCTGGTATCATCATGTCAAGTAGGCCTGTATGTCACAGATTTTGTAGCCATAAGACCTCTCTTATTAGGGAGATCAAACATTAGGCATTTGATTCTTCAGAATTAAAATACTGTATCTGCAAGATACTAGTTATTATCATAGTTTGATACACACCAATATGGCAAGCTACCACTTTCTGGAACTTTAAGTGGGCAGATTGGCATTTCATGTCTGCTTGCTTGACAGAACAAGTTGCATGCCAGGATAAGCTTTTTAATTTATTTACTGGGATTTTTTTTTTCCTTAATCACCAGTTATAACTTGAATAATTTGGTATACTGGCATAGGATATGAGTATAAATTTGACTTAAAATAGAATTATTTTTTACCCTTCCAGCAAGCAACAAACATTACACTGTTTTTAAAACTTCATAGCAATAGCATATTTGGTGTTCTAATGTATTTATTAGTAGCTTCAGAAGTCATTAAGAGTCTGAAATCCATACTTTCTAATGGTAACCATATTACAAAACCTATCAAAAACCACCTAGTTTTCAAAGCAGTCAAATTTATTTCCTATATGGTGGGCACTGTGGCAAAGGGGTTAAGAGATTTCACTACTGATCCAAAGACACCAGTTGAAGTTTTGTTCTGAAATCATACTAACTATTGGGTGTGGATATATGGGAGCCTATTTAACCCTGGTGGACCACAAGTTTTTTTTTTTTCTGGCTATGTGGTCTGCCACTGATAACTGAATGTGGCTTGACTGTCTCCCTTCACACCAGAGGTGGAAAAAACCCTTACTCAACTGCCTTGGTACTTAAATTTGAATATGCAGTGGGGATGGGTGTATAAATTCAGGTACTAAAAAAATATTTTAAAAACATGCAGAGATAAGTGCTGTTGAATGTGTATGTCTGCTTCAGTCTGATCAGCATCTGTAATGTTTGTACTCGCTGAAATAATCACATATAAACATGTTTTATTTTTGTTGCTCTTTGACATGCTTAGTCTTTACCTTGGGATTTATGGGAGGTAAGAACTTCATATGGCTTTCATCTGTCATCATGTACTGTGCATGTGCCAGTGCCATCTCTGTGCGCATACCTATCTCCTTTTCCTTTTTGCACACCCTAAACCAAAGTTGTTCCATGTGCTGCTGAACCCACTTTTGCATCTTCTGTGAAGCCCCAGGGGCAGCCAGATGTTCACAAGTCAGGTCTGGCACTCTGAAACTCATGTCTCCACCAGTGCACATTGCCTTTCCCTGCTAATTCACTCATCTGTCCTTTGGCATGATGCTGTGACGCTCTCCTCGAACTTAATCCCATTGTGGCATCATCCTCACCCTCCACTCACTCCTGTTTCCTAAACTCTGTACATCCTGTTGGTCTTGTGTGCGATGCGTAAATGTCTCAGCTGCCCTTTGTCTGTACCTGTTGTGCCTGTACCATTGGATGGGTATACATACATGTTTGGAATTATCTGTGGTGTTTGCTGTTTATTGACCATTGTTGCCAAAAAGGCTGATGTGAAATGGCTCAGCCTGTGTCTACACTGAAAGTTAAGTGCAGGCCCAAGACTTAGTTGACATCTGCCTCAACCTCAGCTTTTGGAGCCTGCTGACAAGGGAGACCCTACACATGCTCTGTCTCTGAACCAAAACCAGACCCTCATTTATGCCCTCCAGACATATCGGGCCTGGAAAGGTCTCAGATTGCTGCAGATTAGCCCATTGGGAGATATTTCAAGCACCAACTGCTTTGGAGCACCTCTGGACAAACAGCCAGCAGTGTGGACAGAAAGCGCTTGGTCTGGGTACTCACGCCTGCTACTTGAGCTGGCTATATCCCATGGTGTGGGGTTATATGTAAGCACATGTCCTTGGTTTATGGTGGGGAATCGAGTCCTGCCAACCTTTCAGCTTTCAAGGGCCAGATCACCACCTAGAGTCAGTACCTGGGAGGACATGGCCTAACCCTTGCTGAGAGCCTGGCCCGAGGACTCACTGTGGCCAGTGCTGTCCTTCATATGAGCTTGGGTCACGTCAAGAAAGATGTTTCCCTTGTATGTTTTATCAGCCATCAGTGTTTAACATCTGTCATTCCCCTGTATGTGCATTGTCAGTCTGTCTTAGTAAGAAAGAAACGAAGTCTGTGTTTTTGCAAAGAAAGATCTCGTGCCTTTCAGGTGGATGGGTAGGGATGAGGTATGACCGTATCTGACTGAGCTGTGCTTACACTCTGGGGTGTAAAAAGTGTTTTGGGCCATTTCCCCCATCCTGAAAACTGATTTCACCCAAAGGACAATTTAATCAACTGGGGAATGCTACTAGACAACATGTTCTCACTACACCATTTTTCACCTTGGCATATACTACATGGTTAAAGAGCAGAGCTCCCTATAGCTGGGGAATCCTCTTGCTCTTCAAGTCTTCTGAATTGTTTTTGTTCTAATGTTGTTCTTAGCTGTTGATGAGAGGAGACTTGTGGCATGGTTACATAGTCCCATATGCCATGAGGTTAACAACTGCATAGAAATTTGGATGCAGCGGAACTTGCTTAGTTCTGCAGCCTGGGAAACTTGCATTTAGTGTGTATGAAGCTGCTGTTGGAATAAGCAGATCTTTCAAAACTGGCAATAGCAGTGAGCAATTCTTCCTATTCTCCCTGTAGTATTTTTCCATGACTGTAAATGCTTTTATAGGCCTTGGGATGCCCGTAGGTACATAAAATAGAAAAATAAGTAGCTGACATGAAAATGCCCTTTGTTGAAATCCAGGGGATTAATTTAGATTCAGTTTCCCTGACTATTAAAGACTGGTTTTGCAAATTAGCTGGTTTTAAAAAAGGAGCTCACGTTAAGCTCTTTTTTTACTTGTCCACGTAAAAACTATGCATCTGTCCCAGTTCCAGTTTCACTGAATCCAAATAAAAAGCAGCCTGGGAGTGAATCTAATTAAACACGAGAAGCCTTTGTAGTATTTCATATGCGTACATTTACCTTAACACTACCAAAGCTGCTGTGGGAAAACTCTGCAGGATGGGAACAGCTTTGCTGTCTATAATATCCTCTGGCAGTGTAGGCCTGTGGACATGGTGGTGGGGAGACATGAGGAAGGATGTGATAGAAGAGGAAAGCATGTGTTAAATGGTACAATTGGAGCTGCTGAAGGTAAAGTAATGGCTTTTTGTTAAACCAAGGATTTACTACTTTGTTATTGCTACTGTTATTAGAAAACTACTTGGAGCATTGTGCCACTGCATGGCTAGTAGCCATTTGGGTGTAGAGTTAAGGGTTACCATGGTTGTGGCTTTACACTGAGCTTTTGTAGGGTTGGGACTATGAGAATCGCAATATCAAGGAATCTGGACAATGCCTTGTTTTGAACATGGTTATATTCAGGGGTACATGTGTTTATCAAATGTATGAGTCATGTAGGCATGCCAAAGCTGGTTTATTCACAGGTATTAAACATGGGAAATCTCTATTGTGCAAGTATAAAGTGGGCATCTGGTTAGATTCATCTGGCCATGAAGACACTTGGGCTGCAAACTAGACCCCTGAGATTCTTGTCAGGAGTCTGCCCAGGTGCTGCCTGGCCAGTCTCCCAAGGGGCTCATCTGCAGCACTGATGCTACTAGATCAAACTTATGTCCTGCATTGCTGCAGTTTCTGGGAGGGGCAAATGAATATCTTTAATTTTGTGTTAAAACAGGGTTATGCTGACTTCAGGCAAGGGAGGATAAAGACTTGAACCACTGGAAGTGTATCAGAGGTGTTTAGTTGGTCTTTTGTTGTGCACAGAAACTGCTGTCCCCAGGCTTCCTAGAACAGTCTCTGCCAGACAGTGATTTGTAGGTGATGCTGAAAATTTCTCCATGGTGGTAGCAGCTTTTGTGCAGTAAACTCCTCTCTGCACCAACACAAATGTGTGCATGTGTGTACACACCATGCGGAATATTCGTACCAAATTCTTAGTAATAGAATATTCACAACAGAAATCAAATTAACGACTCTTTGGGCCTATCCAAAATCAAATTGAGTGACAGCAGTTTTCAGTTCAGTTTGATTCAGTGCTAATATCGTGTAGATGCTGGGTCCAGACTAAGTTCCATATCTGGACACATTATAACCATGCTTTTCTGTTTCTGGGAGTATTCAAAAGCTTAAATATTCCTTGATTCTTGATCCTTGGAAGTAGCCTGTTGAGAGATCCTTGTGCCTTTGCATGTGAGCAGTCTTGTATCCACAAATAAGTGGACAATTTGTATGTAATAGATACTGTGCCTGTGTAAAGTACGTCTGCGATTCAGATCGTGAAAAGAGAGGTGCACAGGATTTTTGGCGTTTCATTGATTTCCTCTGGAGTACTCCTTGCTGCGTGGCTGGAGTGAGGGAATGCAAGCTTTACTGTGATTTCACTGGATTGCAGAGAAAGAGGGAGACAGATACCTAGCAAGACCATGAGGTTTCTCACCTATTTGTCAGCAGATGGCAGCAGTCAACAGCATAGAGCGCTTGGACAGACTTGAGTTGCACTTTTCTGCATTACACGTAGGTGTAACAAGCATAACTCTCCACCTGGATGACTTTTGTATTGCAGCCTGCAGAAGCAGCCCATGCAAGAGCTGAAGCAGCTGGATCAGAAGCAGCAGCTGGAGCTGAAGCATCTAAAAATGAAGCTGATGCAGGATCGGTAAGCACCTTAAGGGACTGTAGTCCCTTTTCTCTATCACATTCCTTTGTCATCAGCAGATGTGGGAGGCTGTCCTGGGAAAACAGATGTGTGACTGCTTGGAAAAACACATCCCTGCCATCCCAGCAGTTACAATGCTCTTATTCAGGGGCCAGACTTAGCTGTTACACTTCATGTGTGTAATGCTTAGGGAGAAGCTCTGCTGGAAGATCCACCAAAAGAACTGTCCCTTCACCCATGTGGTGAAGCCAGCCCAAAGCCCATCCTGTGCTAAGCTTGCTTTGTCTGCTGGATTCCTCCTTGCTTGCTATTTACCTGCTCTGCCCTCTGGGCTCTGCTGGTGTCCCCTGAATATCCAGGGTTCCTCTTTTTTTCCTGACACTGCCACATTTTTAGGGGACTGGAGTAGGTCCTATCTCATGGCTGCTTGGTTCCTATAGGCTGTCCCAGTTGAGTTCCATGAGGACTCTACAAGAAGCGGCTGTGTTGTGACCACAGTGAATGGGAAATGCTGGGCATTATGGTTCCAGAAAAACTCTAAATCCTCTCTGCCCTTCTGCAGCCTTAAGCAAAGGAAGACAGTGGTTATCTCTCCTGCCTTCTCACTGCTGCCTCTGCTGTCCTTTGCAGTGTTTTTGTCACTGACTGGTGTGCTGGGAAAACCCACTGAAGCCATGGGTAGGGTTGGGATGTGGATCCTCCAGGATGGATCCCTGCAATTTTGGATTCTCTTTCCTTAATGGCTTTTTTTCCTCCCCTGACTGCTGCTGCCTACCAGAGCTCTCTGCCTGCTGTCGTTGTGGAAACTTTCCCTGCTACCGTCAATGGCACTGTGGAAGGAGGCACTTCATCTGAAAGAGCTGACATGCCCCCAGGTTTTCTGTTCAAGGTGAGTGCATGGTGGTGGGGCACAGAGTTCCTCATGGCTTTTTTCCTGTAATGAATTAACTGCTTTCGCTCAGCATGACCGTGGGCTATGCCACATTGAAAGGGAGAAAGGAAGTTGAACAAGAGATACGCCTTCCTCTCCAGCCAGCCCAGCTTCATGCAGTTCCAGATGTTTCAAAGGACTGTATAAGAGCATTGGTGTCTAAATGTCTGGCTGTGCTATATAGCAAAACCCCTTCTCCTCTCTGCTGCAGTTATTTCTGTCTCTGATGGTGTGGTATAGTGTCAGTCACAGACTCTGGATAGTAGATAAGAAGTTGTGCTCCAAACTGGAAAGGTTAAACTTTGATGCAAGTGAAAAGTGAAGAAGAGTTGGAAACACCAGTAGGTACAGAGGACTTAATGTTTGGGGAAATGAGAAAGCCGGGATGAACAGGGAGAAATATAGGATTAGGTGGGTATTCTGAATATGCCAAAGATCACTTGCAGCTTGTTTCGAAGGTGTGGAGGAAGGATTGATTCTGGGTGAGAATAGGCCACAAATTTAACATGCATAATGGAATATGGTAGCAAGACAGCACAGATGCATCATGCCCTGAAAGTCAGAGATGACTGTCTCCTGCTATAGGAATGCTTTTCTTCTGCTTTAGTCATGTCCATGCATTTTTTTTTTTTTTTTTTCCTGGGAGTTCTACCAAAAGCAGAAGAATGACAAAAGCCTGAAGAACAATAAGAGACTCATCACATTTAGGCTGGTTACAGACAGCATTATGGACGGTTCTGATCAAAGTGGAGAGCTGTGGTTTGAAGTAGAAAAGCTGTAACGCAGATGTTGATATGAATTAAACTGAATACCTGAGAGAAAACATGTCAGAATACAATCACTCTAAGATTCAAACTGATACTCCTCCCTATGTTTCTTCTCCCTGCTTGCTGTGACAGAGATGGGAGGCTATAATCTCTGTTCAGCTGCAGAAAGAGTATAGGGCACCCTTTGAATGAATACACACTTTCTACCCTGTGAGGTTTTTAGGCCCAAACCATGGGAATTCAACCCTCCTAAGGAAGGATGGGGAAGTGCATAACAAGTTGAATGAGACTCACCAGGATGCCCTTGTGGCAAAGGCGTGCTGCGTGCCAGGCTGTATGAAAAGCATGTAGCCATTAGATTAAGGGAAGTGGTTATTCTCGTACATGTGGCATTTGTGATCCAAGCTTGACCTGCCTCGAGCAGCAAGTTGGATCAGATGGCCTCCAAAGGTGCCTTCCAACCTGAATCATCCAGTGAATCAATGAAGTGAAAAGCCTTGTCACCCATTACAAAGCTGGATGAGAGAGTCCTGGCCTCACCCAAGCTCTGCTCTCCTCTCCCCATAGGTCCAGGCCATGCATGATTACACGGCCACTGACAGTGATGAGCTGCAGCTGAAGGCCGGGGACGTGGTGCTTGTGATTCCATTTGAGAACCCTGAAGAGCAGGTGAGTAGGGAAGACGGGGTGTGAGCCTGGGCCGGGAAGAGCCAAGGGGATTTCCAGAGCTGCTTCTTCCTCCACTAACAGTCAGCTGGCTGGATGCAGAGCCATCAGTTTGTGGCTGGGAGCTGGCGGGACAGCCGGTTGTACTTGAGCTTGAGATTGGCTTCCTGCAACAGAGGGGAGGACTCTGCTTGTGACTGGAAAGTGGAGACATTATCCTGCATAAAGCATGTGAAATAGCCGTGGCTTCCTGTCCCTGTCAGGGCACTTGAGCCAAAACAATTGCTTGATCAGGGAGCCCAAGAGAGCCCATACTTTTCCTCCACGGTGCTCCTAAACTTGATACACATTCCCTGTGACCACTGCAGTGCAGACTGTGGCATTGGCAGGAGTGACCCTCAGCTTATGATGATGTTTTCTCCCCTTTTGAGAAATGCTGGAGCTCTGAGAAAGCAGCTTGCTATGGATGATGTCTTGCACTTAAGCATAGCAACAATGGCTATTTCCAAAAGACAGTGTTTGGTCAGGAGATGGCAGTAGAACCAAAGGCTGAAGCAGGTTGCTCAGCCCCAGAGAACAGTCTTACTGTCCATCTCCAACCTGAATTTAATTGGCAATGTTTTTCTTTAATCTGAGCTATCTCTAGAAGCCTCAAGTAAATCCTCACTTGCTGTGTTTGAGGGCTTCTAGCTGATAAAGTCTGCAGCAGTTTTACTACTTTGAATGAGGGAGGTGGTGATTTTATAAAATTCATGCTCACGTCTCCAGGTTTTTGTTTGGAAAAGGAAGGGAATTCTCCAAATCGAGTCAGTAGTCACCAGCTCTTTGGATTTGGCCAAGTCCAGAGAAGACCTGGGGATTCCACAAGGGGTAAAGGGAAGGTGTAGTTCACTGGCCACAGAAGATATGAATCCTCTTTGTGGCTCAGCTGTTGACTTTGTGAATTATGGAGGCAGATCTTGCTGCTGCTTGTGAAATGGGGAGCTATAATGTGGTGACAGCTCCCTCAGAGCTAGGTACTCTGGGGGGAAGGGTTTTATGGGGAAGAGGCAGTGATTCCTTCTGGAGACAAGACTCTTCACTGAGTGGGACTGCCCTGCACAAGCATTTGCGAGCATTTCTTTCTCAGAAAGCTTTCTGGATGGGAAATGAGTGGCAGCTCCCCTAGTTTCTTTGGTATGAGATGGCATTTGTGGAGCACAGTTTTTCAATGCCCTATGTTTGCACTCTAGCTGGATGTGGGTGCAACAGCCATGAACTCGAGACTCTCCAAGCTGCAGAGGGTGAGCTCTGAGTGTTGCTAACATGATGCTGTAGCTGCACTGAAGCCCTCTAACCCTCCTACAGTGTATCCTGTGCTACAGCTCATTTTCCTAACCTTGACCATACCCAGCCAGAAAACGTTGGCTGTTAACATGTGCATGAACTGTGCACGTGAGTGGAGGAAGCTTAGGATAAGAGACTGTGATCCATGTCCCCATCTTGCAGCTTAGGTGTCAGTTTGTGGGTACATCAGCCAGGCTTGGATTCATCTCTCTTGACAGAAGAAAGGGTTGAGAGCAGTAACACTTCTAAGCTGTCACTTCAAGTGACATGGTTCAAAATTGGCAAGGGTCAATCTGGGTCCCCCTGTCTAATCCCTGTAGCTGAGGAGGCCCTTCGTAGCAGGATGCAGTGGGAGTGATGCATGTGGTATGGCACAGACGCTATGTGCAAATGGATGAGCTTTTGTGCTTGCAGTGCTGTGAGCTGGAAGCTGCCTTCCAGACACTTGGGCCCAGCGCCTTCTGCCTAGTCGTTTGTCTTCCTGATTTATGGCATGTCAGTCCTTCCACAGCCCCTGCAGCTGGCTGCTGCAGATGGGCTCCCGTCTCATGCCATTCCCATGACATCCCCTGAATGCTCAAATCTAAGGCAGCAGCAAGGGCTGACTGAGCCTGCAGGCACCCAGTACAGCCTACAAGGAGCAGGGAACTCGGATACAATGGCTGGCCTGAGCTGCTGCCACATGAAATGTGCAGAAAACAGGACAAGAGGGCAGAAGCTGCAAACTGGCAGTGGAAAGCAGTACGTGCCCCACAGATCACCCCTCATGAGGGCTGCATTACTCCTGCACTGTGCAGGTATGTTTTTAAAGAACATGTTTCAAGGGAAGCATTACTTGGCCTTAGGTAAATACCCAGGTAACTCCTGCCAGTTCCAGGAAAGCAGAAGTGTCAGAACAACTGTGTGAACCACAGGCACAAATGCCTCATTTCACCACAGCTTAGAGCATCTGATTGCCTGAGCACTTCTGCCCTGGCAAGTTATGTAGTTGAATGTGATAACATATCTCTAAATGAGCCTGGTGCATGCTTTGCCCAGAAGTGGATGCAGAGCAGGCTGTTGAGTTTGGAGGCAGCGGTGCCCCGTGCAGTGCACTCACCTCATGCTGCAGTCTTAACCCATAGGCTGCCCCACTGCAAATGACTCACGTGAGTGGGTCTATTTGCATGCTGAAGGGGTGCTTCCATGGTGGCAGCTCTAAGGAATGCAGAGAGTAGCGTGGTTGCACACCTGAGCTGCAAGCAATGCAGCCTTCCCACCTTGAATATCTTGTCTCTCTCAAGTGCTTCAGGTAGAGCAGAAATCTTGATGCCAGACACCCTGCAGTCAGAGGGTGGGAAGTCTGGTTCTCCTCCTGAGCAGGTTCTACCAAGCAGGACTCCATTTGCTTCAGTGAAAATTCATCCCTCTTTATAGATGTATAGGTTTGGTGGCTATGGAGGACCGTTGTGAGAGACCTTGAGTCTTACATCATGCATAGCACAAGTTTGAGAGTTTTGCCAACCTCACCTTTCATCAAGCCCAACAGACTGCTTGGGCTTTGAGAAGGTGGGTTGGGCTCCTCAGCTCCCAATTCTCATAGACCAGAATTTCAGCACAGCAAACAAGACTCATTTTGCCTATGCCGCCTCTATAAAATGCTAATCGTCCAGGTGCCTTGGCTGGAGCAGGGGATGAGCACCTCCAGGGAATGATTCATCCTTTCCAAAGACCTGTGCCCAAGATGAATGGGATGAATTGCACTGTGGAGGTGCCTGTCTCTTCTATGACTATGGAGAATGCTAGACCCCTTATGTTTAGATTGAAAGGTGAGATACGTGATTCCCGTCCTGTAGCTCTACAGACTTTCTTTGGCAGAATTTCTCCTGCTTCAGTGGGTGTAAATTATGACATATTTCTATTACACTTGCTAATTGCTTACAATTTCACTGCCTCTAGACACTCTGGGTCAGATAGGAGTTTTGCTACTGACTCTGGTGGGATGTAGCCTTCTCCCTGTTTAAAAGGGAACAAAAGCATTTTTTCCTTCTCCCCCATCATCTTCCTGGATTGTCTCCAAGCCAAATACGAGCATGGCTTTGATAATGTCTTGACACCTCCTTGGCCTGCACTCTGTAAGAAAACTCCCTGCTCACATCTATCCCTCAGCATCTGATCTCTCTCTTCTCCTCCAGGATGAAGGATGGCTGATGGGCGTGAAGGAGTCCGACTGGATCCAGCATAAGGAACTTGACCAATGCCGAGGGGTTTTCCCAGAGAATTTCACAGAGCGAGTGCAGTGAAAGACGAAGCCCACCAGCTGCATTTCTGCTGGAAGAAAGCAAGTTTTCTGGTAGATAATTGAAAAAGAACAGCGAAATGAAGAGAAGAGAGAATTTTAAAGGAACAGAAGCCTGGAAAAATAGTCAACTTAAAGGGTGTGTTCTTCTCAAAGGACGAGGTTTCAGAAGTAAATTGAAATTGAAAGTGTTACCAAAATATATATGTATTAATAATAAGGCAAGTCAAATACCCTCTCCCCCCTTTGGTTTTAACAGCATTTGGATTCAGAGGACTGATGCAGAAGCAACTCAGTGTGGTTCTCTAAATACTGCATTGACTGAATTGGCGAGATGTCAGTCTGATCCCTGGAAAGGCAGTATTTGTCTAATAGCTTGAGAGTAGAAGCTGCATTTGCTCTTGGGCGGGTTCATCTGTTTTGTCTTGAAGGTGGCTTGCATGGCAACCGTAAAAATTCAGCCTTCCCTACGTGTTCAACCTACAGTAGGCCAAACTTTCTGTTATGCTGTTGAAAAAAATACTTAGTGTATAGTGTTCACCAATACAATGTGTGTGTGTGTGTATTTTATTTTCTTCCTTTAAAACAACGTTACACAAACTGTGATTTTGTACATGTAAAGATAAAAGAAACTATATGGAAAGGGCATGGAGAAGATGAAGTGTGTGAAGCTGTGCTCAGTCCAAAGTTCTTTTGAATGCAGACACCTAAATTCTCGCAGTAGTATTGGCCTGTGAAATGCTAAGGGGAGTGGACAAATTCAAGAGGAGAAACAAGACAAAACAAGCAGATGCCATTTAGATGGCTCTGCAGTTTGGGAGAGGGAATCCTCTGCCCTCAAAACCCCGTAGGTGGTTTCAGAAAAGCTTAGATTCGTGTAGATGGAAGGTAGCTCTAAAATCTGACTGGTTAGAAAATCGGCTTTTAAAGAAAGAGATAAGGGAAGAAATTTTTTTTGTTTTCTGAAAGAATGTCTAAAGAAAAACACCGAGGAAAAAACAATTTGCTTTCTGTGTTTTTAATTGGCATTGTTATTTGTGGAATTGTATTTCTGTTTTCCTTTGAAGACTTCTGTAAGTGAAATATTGTTAGATCAGCTTTATCCAGTGCTGTGCTGGTGATCAAGTTAACCTCTACAAAAACTGGACTTTTGAAATATTCATTTAAAATGGCTGCATGACTTCACAATATTTTAATGCATTAGAAAGGAAGGCAAGAATATCCAAGTGTTAGTGTCAAGAAGACACTCTGCAGTCTAATACTGATGCTGAGACCTTTCATATGCCTTTTCTTTCCTCCCGTTTGTTTTTGAGTTTTGTTTTTTAGTTTAAACAAGCAGATGATAAGGCTGTTTCAAAGTGCATATTACACTTGTTAAAATAAGCTGGTCTGACCCTCCAAGACTCTGAAGTCCCACAAAGGTACTTTAAACTTTACTTGAATACTGATGCAGCTGGCAAGCGGGTCAGGCTATTATAATTTTTTATGGCTTTCCCCCCCTACCACCCCCCTCCCTGATCTTTTTGCCATGAAGGGGTTTTTATCAGTGAGGTTCCCTCCTGCTGTAAAGGGACAGGATCACTCTCTGAAATAATCTTCCTAACTGTTAGGAGCTGGCTTTTGTCAAAGATGCATGGAATGCTGACACACACTACTGAAGGTTCCACCTTTTCCAATCTGTTTTGATTATTTGTAGGACAACAGAAAAAACATTGTAGGGCAAAAGTGGATATTTTTTTAAGTTTTAGTTCAGAGGGACAGATTAGATTTTGATTAGAAAATATATTCTTACAGATGCAAAAACTGCTGGAGTTGCTTCTGTTTCCCATGTGAGAGATGGTCTGTGCTAGTTATTTACAGCGATGTAACAAGCATCAAAATCTGTTCTATATACCCAAATTCCTTCTCCTTTTTTTTTTTTTTTTTAAATGAACATGCAGGAATTTCTATTTTACATCACTGTTACAAAACCTAATAGTATTTAGGAGTAACTGCTCACAATACAGAAGGACTGGACTCCGCAAGTTATAGTATGGTGAGCTGTTGCTTTAGAATACTGCCCTGTTTGATTTTTTTTTTTCCTTTCCTTTTCATGGGGTTGTCTTTATTGTTACTCTTTTTTTCCAAAAATATCTATTTTTATGCATTTGTGACTCCCATTACTCCTTTAAAGAATATTCATAGAAAAAAATATACATTTAAATATACATAGAAATATATATTAAAAAGCAGGTTGATCCAATTAACATAATGCTGTCAGCTTAAAATGTTTATTTTTATGCAAAACCTGTGGATTATTGGTTTTTTTTAAAAAAAGAGAAGATTCGAAGTACTAGAGCTGTGATTTTTTGTCTTGCAAGTAATTGTTCTAGAGCATTTAGAAAGCTGTGCTGATACCTAATTTATTGTGGGTTTTTTTGCTGTTTTTGTTGTTGTCTTCTGCTGTGTTTGAACCAGATGACTGTCCCAACAAAGATCCTTGTGAGGCCTTTTCATTTTATTGAACTTGCAAAGCAACTATCCAGTACTGTATTGTCCCTGCAGAAGTGGTAACACTCTGCAAAAAAGGGATGTTGTTTTCAGGTCATATGAGTGATGCTCAAACATTGCTAGTGGGGAGGATGTTGTGTGTCTCTCCATTTGCTTCCCCCCAACCCCCAAAGCCCTTTGCTTAGAGCAGGTAGGGTGGGTTACCTGGGTCTTGCATTGCCCGCAAATAAGTGGTGTCAGCACACCTCAGTCAGATTCTGAAAATGCAGGATGGGACCCACAGTTTATAAATTGCCTTATATGAGGGTAGGATGGCATAGCAGGAAGCTTGTAGAAGGCAGTATTATTTGGAGCCAGATCTCTTATTTCCTGGGCCATGTTCAGCCCCTTGTTAACAACCACAACTCCTTCCATTTTCAGTATTTTTACATCTGCTAAAATACCTTGATTCTGGTTGGTGTTATCTGGTGAAGCAAACTTCTCATTTTCTTTGGCTTAGAACTGATTCAAATAGAAAGAGGGACAGTAAACTCCCAAGTAGGCTGATCCCACAGTGGTTTTTCAGTTTGCAGGCTGAACTGAAAAGAGTTGTAAGGGTGACCTGAGACAATTTTTTTTCTCAGTGGAATGAAAAAGGAAAAATCAAAACATTAAAAAAAATTAATAATTTTAAACCAAAACAAAGCATTCATTTGTAGGGTTGCTTTTTCACTTTTTAAAAAACCATTTTGACTTGGGCTGTAACAAGTTGCTTTAAAGCAAAAATGTGAAACTTTGTTTTGCAAATGCTGAAAGAAAATGTTTTAATGTTAGTAGTCTTTTTGCCTTTGCCTTTTTTCTTAACCCGATGACTGGTTTCGATTAACCCTAAACTGAATTTTTTGGTGAATACATTATCCACTGAAGAGACCCCAAAGAAGCCTATTGCCCAGTTCTGCAGGGTACTGACAGGTTCACTGGCCACATTTCAGGCATTACCTGGTATCTGGCCCAGCAAAACTGCTGTTTTCCCATCTAATAATCTTCCACTTTATTGTTTTACTGGGTGAACAATAAAAGCATCTCTGATCCCATCCCATTGACTGGTTTTGTAGCCTGGCTTAGAAAGACATTCTTGCTCTGTCAGTCTCAGTTTGGTCACGGATTTATGACTATAAATTTATGATGCTACTCCAATTTGAGCCTAATCCCATTGTGCAGTGGCAATTATCATTTGCCTAACTGGTAAGAAAGAAATAAGGCATTACTTTTTCTCCCCTTTTCTATCTTAGCAGATTCAGTAATATATCTTTATTAGGTAGAATCAGGGAAAGGTCCCAGGGTAAAGATGAAAGCGTTGTTCTAGGCGAGACTCCTTTCCATGTGCTACTTTCCATGGGCATTCCTCAACTGTCTGCTTTTACCACCTTTATGTTTCTTGGCTGTGAAGGTGATGCAGTAAAAGGATCGTGCAGGCTTCATTCCAGCTGCTCGGAGCTAGTCCTGCTTTGTGATCTTTTTGCCACAGTCCTTGAAGCTTTGTTCACAGTTGCAGAACCCTTTCCTGTCCCACTATCCAAAGACTGTGGCCAAGGCAAACACCCCCAAGTCAAAGGGGTCTCTCTCTCTTATGACTTGGAGTAGGTGTGAGGGCTCCATATTCTGCCTGGAATTGGGATGTCAGCTCAGTTGAGTTTTGCAACAGCCTCTACAAGGGAAAAGGCCTAAGGCTAAGGAGATGCCGGGAGAGGACAGAGGGATGATACATTATCTTTCATTTTGGCTTGGCGAGCTGACTGCCTCACCTCTTGGTTCCAGGGAGGTCCAAAACCTCTTTATTTAGGACTGAGAACAAAATGTGAGTGGTCAAGATGTGCACGGTCAATACGATAACAAGTGTCTCTCTCCTGCAAATGACACTGGTTTCAGAGCTTCCTCTTTCCTGCTCTGTGCCAGACAGACTGAACACTCTTTGCCACTACTGGAGATGTTTTGGATACTGTGCAGTCCCTACCCTAAAACAGTGAATGTCCTTTGCTGAAGGATGCAGAGGTGTCTGTCTCAGCCCTTTCTAGGAAGAGCTACTGATCTTCCACAGACAAGGCCTGCGTGCTTCTAACACAGTAGCCTCTGAGTTCAGTAGCCTCTGTGTCTTTTAGCATCTGACCCCACTCTCCAGCTCCTCCCATGCTCCAGGATGACGGTAGCGTATGGCACTTCCCACCAGCCTAAAATGCAAAGCTAGGAAATGCACAAACGTGTCCACCAGCAAATCCTACATAATGCAGCTTGATAATGCTGGTATGAGGAAAACAAGCAACAGCTTTTCTTCTCTGGGCTGCCAAAGGGAAGCTATTACTTGCCACACAGGTACCATCCCATCTGGCACTGGTGCAGACACGTCTCTGCTTGCATGCTCTAGTTTAGACATTTCTGAGTAGCAAACTTCTGATGGAAGGGGGTCCTGTGTGGTGCCCAGAGCTGGATTGTGCCATCAGCCCTCGTGAAGTTGGGGTCTGTAGCTGGCTGAGAATTAGAAGGCCATTTCAGAAATTTCATTTATGAAACGAGATGGAGAAGCTACAGCTGTGAAAACTGGTCTGTATGAACTTGTACTTTGATGTGTCTTATGGCTACAACTCCTTCACCTGTTCTCATAGCATATTCTGCTAATCCTGTTCCTAGTGCGCATTTCATGTAGATGGTCCCTACTTGAAACTTGCCAGATGCAGTCCTGGGCTTATTGCTTCTCTTTTTAACTGAATCAAATGGCAACGACTTTGGCAATGTATTGGCAATCTCTGTTCCTTCTGTTAATTCAGTCTCTGAGTTTAACCACAGTGACCTGAGAAATGTTTAGGTTTTGAGTGGTTTTTTAATTATTTTAATTTTTGTTTTGTTTAAACAAAGCTGAACAATTCCCATTGTATTCAGAGCTGTGATGCCCAGTTCCAGTGACAAGTACTAGATGGATTTGTCCCATTTTGTTTCTTGGCGATGTTCAGAAATATAATTTGTGTCATCCTAAGTCCCGCGTCAGTTTCTCTCTTATTTTTAACCGCCTTTATATTAAGAAACTGAAACAATTCAGGACCTCTTTCTCCTCAAAAAGGTGAGTAGCTTCAAAGAAGCTTGGTCTGTCCAGGCACAATTAACACTGGTCTTACAAACACAGGAGATGGAGAGGGCAATGCTGGTCCTTCCCTGAACAAGTACAACGGCAGAATAAGCTCTTCTAGCTGCTGTCTCTGTTCCAGTCTGTTGTGAGGACCTGACACCACAGGAATGCAATGTATGGAAGGATTTGAGACCTTTACTTTTTAATAGCTACTAACCCCAACGTGATGTGATCTACATCCTTTAAGGCAAGTTTGTTGATGGGAGTATGACACTTCATGGGCACCCTGCCCCCTCTGGCCAAACGTCTCTAGCTCCCTTTGGCCTGTTCGCACACTTGTGTGAGCCCATAGTTTTCAGGCAGTCTTTGGGGTCTGCTCTTTAATGGGGTGTTTTCTATAGAAAGGCGATGTTTCTGCCCCTCAACCAGAGTGATTTGGGACCCGTGAGAGACAAGATTAGGGGGATTCACAATTCATAGCTGACTAACTTGGGGCCACTCCTGTGGATGCCTTATTCCAGATAGGCTCGGCGCAGCTGCACGCAGGATGCAGTGTGTAAATAGCAAGTGCTGGCCAAAGGTTGGAATATGATCTGATGCAAATATGCACCAATTAGCACTTTGATGAATGGACTGCCAGAATCCTCTGCTTTAGCGTGCGGGTGTGCAAGCCTCAGAGCCAGTGCGGGGAGCTGGCCAGACTGTACTTGCATGGTTCCTTTGTTTCCAGACGGCTCGGAGGGTTTAGTACCTCTTAGCCTCTCACCTCTGTGGCACTGGGATGGACCTGAATCAAATCTTGTGGCGGAGGGAGGGAAAGAGGCAGGCTGTGCCCCTGAAACTATTGCTGCAGTTGGTGACTCAGGCTCTGCCTCGGCTTGGCATGGTGACTTCTGCCAGGCTGAGCTGGGCCAGCTCTGATGGGGCTGGGAGCTTGCAGGGCAGGAGCAAAACTTGGAGGCGTGGGGGCTCTGTGCATGCCTTCTGTTTGCCCTTCCTCATGCAGTTTCATTCCTATCACCCAGAAAGATAAAGAGAACAGGGGAGGGGAGAAGGTGGCCAAGGGGGACCATTGTGCATAATTCATTGTCAGCCACCTCTGCTCAGCTGCATAATTCATTCCCAGTGATGCCGTCTTGCTCCAAACAAGCGGAGCTTGGGCTCATTGGCCATGTGCAGGCTGTGGTCATGTGAGCCCTGGCAGCATGTTTGGAGCAGAAACAGGCTCATGGACTGTTAGATCTGGCCCTGAGAGCCCTTGCCATGCTGCAGGGACAGCTGGGCTTCGCTCCGGGAATGCAGTGGGAGCAGGAAACCTCTACAGATGGAGAAGGCACACATGACACCAGGTGAGGCCAGGGTGCCTGGGGAGTGGGCAAGGCTGCAGGGGACTGGCATTGACTGGTGTCAGTCGCCCCACAGCATCCCTGTGTGAAGGGAGAAGTTGTTACCAGGGTTGTCCTTGAGTGGCAGCCCACACTGCCTGGGAGACCCCGTGGCAGGGAGTTTGAGCCCCAGAGCAGAGCTGGGAGTCACTCTGCAACCCGAGGAGGAGATGATGGGAGTTTGGGGCAGCTCTCAGCAATTTCTTCTGTTTGCTGGCTGGGTGAAACTGATGCCTTTTACAGAGCAGGATTGCTGCTTCAGCAGGTGAAGGAGCCTCTGCTGCCCGTCTGCCGCACAGCCCAATCCACAGAGCCATTAATAATGGTGCAGGAACAGGAATTCAGCAAGTGCCCATGATTAATTAGCTCATCACAGGCAGTTAATGGCCAGCCTGCTCTCCTTGGCCCCGTGGTGCAGGTAATGGACTAGGCATCACTTCTCACTGGCCAAGGTGCAGCCCTCTGCCAGGAGCAATGTGCAGAATTTGCAAGCTGGTTTGATGCACTGCTGATAGGTGTTTGGTGAGATTGTTTTTTCAGACACTGGGGAGATAGATCTGTAAGAGTGGTTGCTAGTTATTGGAGCCAGGTACCCAACTCGCTGGCAGGTTCCCAATCTAATATCGGGTTTTCTTTTCCTAGCAGTGGCATTATCCCATCTCTTGCCTGTATTTGGGAGTGGTCCCTCTTACTGAGGCTGAGCGGCTTCTGCACATGTACTCTGCTTGTCTCAGCACTTTCTCATAAATTTATACATAGAAATTCAGGTACCACCTATGCTACATCAGGCATGGGGGGGTGATAGAGCCGTGCAGTAATGAGGACGTGTGAGCGAGGCTGTTTTTTGAAATATAAGTGGGATGAAATGATCTGCTCCATGGGTGGCCTTGCCAGGCAGGGGTTGAGCTCCACCGAGTACAGGTCATCACCTTTGTCCCAGCTGCTTTGCAATGAGGTAGGAGAAAGAAGAGCTTTAGCAGAAGTGCAAGGTATTAAAATTAAATTGCACACGTTCACATTGTTTGGTCAGCATGGCACAGTCCAAGGTGTGAAATGAATGTGATGGGACCTGGGCTGCTGCTGCGCCAGTAAGAGAAGCAGTGCAAGCCTGTTGTCCTGTGTCCTAAAGGGGATTGTGTTCCCCTTTAGGGCACCTTCTGTGACTGCCCCAGTGTTGACTATTATGGCAGAAGTCAAGCATGTTTGGAAACCCCTGTGCTGCAGACTGTAATTTCTCCTATCTCCAATCCAGAGAGCTGTGAGAGCCTCCTGGAGTGACTTCCCCTCTCTAATGTCCAGGATTGCCACTGTACATCTCTATTAGAGGCTTCCAGGAAAGACCTGACTATTGATTTTGCAGAATGTGCTGTGTTTGCTGTCTAAAGCAATGCTGTGGTTGCAGTGATCCAGCCACATGGAGGCACTCATGAAATCTGCACGTGCCATACCTCGGTACAAAACATCCTGAATGTCTGATGAACACTTTCCGTATGCCAGACTTCTGGTTCTTCTGAGGAAAGCTCATACTGAGCACATCTGTGCTGGGAGCCAGCAGGGTGTTTTAGTGGCTGGGCCAGGGCTTTGCTTTTGCTGATCACATGAAGGATCGCATTAGCCAGAGATGCTTTCAGCCCTCTAAGGGCTTTCTCTGTAGCCCACACCAGAGGCTGACTTTGCTCCTCTGTGACAAGTGGCCACCTTCCTAAATCCTCAGCAAGTTGCTCCTGGAGCTGTCTTGTGAAGTCTCGTGCTCATCTTCTGCCTCCCAAGCCCTCTTTCCCATGGGCAGGTATGTCAAGGAAGGCTGTACATCCTGTCCCACAGAGGTAGTGATATTTCAGATCAAGAGGACAGGTATTTCATTTTGCTTTTCCCTCTCCTATCTGGCAGCTCCCAGTATTGGTCACTGTGTCTCAGGCATTTTGCTGTGTCTGTGAAGCATTGTTGCTCTTTTCCATATGATACAGATGTTTTTGCAGGAGTGTAAATTACTCCCATCCAGTAACGCTTTTATGAAATGCTTTTCTTCTGCACAGTGAAGAAAAATGCAACTGAAGTTGGTAATTAAATGTTTACTGTTAAGTACTTTATATATTATATACTATAGATCATTCCATCCATTAAACAAACCATTTAACTCCCCTTAACAACATTATTGTCTATTATTAGGTTAATCAGCATTCACATCCTGTAACTCTGCATTTCTATCTAATTAGACTTTCCTTTTTACTTCATATTTCTATTTAATTAAGCTCAGCGTCAGAGCTGAATTCCCTGTGCTCAGCACTAGGAGAGGACTTGATCCGTTCAATGCCCAGGGGAAGCTGAGGGGCCCAAGTTTTAAGCAGTCTCCTTGGATATTTGCTAAGGTTTTCTTCCCTGAGTCAGTCCCTGCTTAACTCTAGAGAAATTTGTGTCCATGTAAGAAGCTGTAGGTCTGACACCTTCCCGATTATCTCAGATTATCAAAGAGCTCCCTATGCGTGGTGGCTGCAGCTGGTGTAAGTGTGCTGCAATGATTGTGTGGAGCATCCAGCCACCACTCCAGCAAGAGGACGTGGTGGGTTTTCTGCTCTTGCCTTTGCCTCCAAGTCTTTCTGGCCCCATGATTATTCTGCTAACAGGTCACTGGCAAATTTAGTGTCATACAAATGACTCTGTGTGTAGCACCCCTGGGTAAAGGCACCGAGAATTTGCAGTGCTGGGAGTCTGACAGGTGCCTGTTGAAAGCTTTCCTGTCTCATCACTGAACCAATCTAACCTGCTGTTAATGTACTATCTTAACTGTTTAAGATTAACTTAAGGTTAACTTAACAGTTAACCACTGTTCCTTACTATCCACACTGGCATTTGGGTGAAATCTTTGTGAATCCAAGGTAGTGCTGGTGATTGACCTGATGTTCCCTCAGAAAAAAATCTCACCCTGAGCCTCATGCTATTGCTTAGAGCACCAATGTGACAGAAGGTTTTGGTATTCTTTTTCCCCTCAGTGAAGACAAGTTTGTTCAGCAGAAAAGAAGAAATGTTGAAAACAAATAAAAAGGAGGCTCACAGATTTTTAAATATGGGTCATGGCATCTCACTGGGAGTTTCATTAAGGTATGTGTTGGGTAGGGAGTTAATTTTCTTCCCGGCTAGAAAAGCAGGGAGTTTGTATTGTGAGGAGCTCATACTTTGCTCTGGGTGCCAGAGTAATGATCAGCCCCTGACCGGGGCAAAAAAGTGCATGCTGGTGCTCTTCCACTTGCTTCCAGGCTCTGGCCATGGTTGAGAGCTGGGGCTGGTGAGGCAGGATATAATACCTGCCTGCCCATGGGGTTTTGTCAATGAGCATCAGTTTTATATAAAACTGTATGGGCCCCATTTGAGAAACCTTTGCAGAGTTGCTCAGACTTTGATCTCTGGAGGGATGCGCTTTTAACTGGTGTGCTCGTTAGCTGATGGCACTGACCCATGAAATGGGGTGGGCACGAGGAAGCCATGATACTGTGCACCAAGCTGTGTGAGGCTAGGCTGGGTTTTGAGTGCTGCTGTGATGCTGTAGCTCATATCATGCCGGCTGATAACATGCTCTTGGCATAAACGTGTGCTCTGTTCTCTCAATCCCCAAGCCCTGGGGTCTGCTACAGGAGGCTGTCAATTGTAATCTCTCCCCCTCAGACGTTTATGGGGATACCCAAGGCACCCAATGTGACAGCATCGCTGGAAAGCAGATTAAATAGCAGGCAGGGAACACCTTGCTTGTCACCACTTAGCATCCAAGCTGCAATGGCTTTGAGGAATTGTCTGGGCCCCTCCAGAGTCCCTGAGCAGCTCTTTTTGCTAGTACCAGTCCAGAACAATCAGCAAATTGAGTTCTTTTTATTAACTTTAAAAGAAGACATTAGCCTCAGCCAGGAGAATAAAACCAATTTATGAGGCAATTAGCTCTGCAAAAACATTTCAGTCTCCCCAGAGCAGCCATCTGAGGAGCATCTTATTCCAGCTGCACAGCTTCTTCCGGCCTTGGGTTTACAGCACACTCCATTTATCATAAATAATAATAATGTATAAACAAATGGTTTCCTGATGTGTGTGTGAGACAGCCAGGAAGGTCTTCTCTGCCTGAAACTAGACCATGCTGTTGGCTTCCTCCCTTCAGGTGCTATTCATGTGACTTGTTACTTGATCATGATTCATTTTGATGCTCTTTATAAGCAGTATTATCTTACGCTGGCTTTTCATGGGATCTACTACAGGGTTAGCTGCAATCCAGAGAACGTGAACTACATGAAGAGGCCATATTAGCAGACTTGGAGAGCTCTGTGTGTATTTTCCAGGTCCGTTTGCAGGAATTGCAGATTTCTCAATCCACAGGAATTGCCTGTTAATGCTGGAACTTTGGGCAAAAGCCAAAAATGGGGTCTTCCTCTGCCATTATTGTCCTGATCAAATAAATTCTGGGTGATGAAGGTGGTGCAGGGATGAATGTGGGTTGGAGGACACAAAAGTTTGCTACCTGTGGGCTATCCTGAGACTTCCAAATTTGCCTTAAAAGCAAATTGAGATGAAAAGTTAAAATTCAGTTTCAATGAGCTGATGCAAAATATAATTCTGCCAAATACAAAACTCCTATTTTCCGTATTTTCCTGTTTCAACTTTTCAATTTTATTATAAACATCTGTTTCCTGATTTTAATTACATGATGCTATTGTGGAAGTGAAAACTGCTATCAAACCCAATACACTAGACCATAACATTTTTACTACGGATATTCTCAGGAAAGTTAGTGAAGTTCTGCAAAAATTTATGATTCTGTTAAATCAACATTTTTTGACATAAGGTGATGCAGCTGAAGGAGTGCTGACCAGCTGTGTTTGACTTATAAAAGGAGTACTCCTCAGGAGAAGAGCCCCAGGCTTGCACCATTTTCACCTCCATCAGCAGGAGGGAATCCTGTAGGGCTTAGTGTGCGTTAAGAAACCCAAGGGGAAAGAAAGTGCAATTGTCTGCTCAATTATATGTGATCATATTAAAATAGCCAGAAAAGGGAAGGGCTAAACCCTAAGCTTTTCAGTACGAATCAGGATGCCCAAAAGGCATTTTCCTATGGAGACTTTTTAGGTGTTAAAATTGGGGCTGTCTGTACCTCTGTTTCTCTCTGAGCCTTGTTTCTGAATCTCAAGAAGGATGTACCCAACCCTGAAATGCAATAGTCCTTATATTTTTAGGCTAAAGAGCATGAAAGGGCAGGGGAAATTTGATGAAAGCCAATGTTCAGAGTCACAACCAGCACCAGTCCTCTTGGTTGCTGTGACTCCTGGATACAGCCATGGATACAACATAGGAAGCATGAATCCCATGAGACCTTCCCAGCCTTGAATGTCCACTGCTGTCTTTGGTTGTTGGATTAGAGACCTCACAGGACCACTGACTCAGGTGTGGTGGCTGCAAGCCCTTGAGAGGTGAGCTGCTTGGACGGGTGCTGTGTGAGTGACCCAGCACACTCAAGCCTTTTCTGTACAATTTCCAGTTGCACGTTTTCCTCATACAGATTAAGTGTGGGATTTACAGCCACTCAGAAGTACTGCTATCAGTAGCTTGACCAGCCCAAGTCTAGTAGTGGCTTTGAAGGGATTTTTCTCTTCTTTATTTTTAAAATCCTTTCCTGCCCCACTTCCTTCTCCATCATTGAGTTAAAGGGATGGTTAACATCTCCTTTGGAATAATTCTGCCTTTAAATTTTGATGACTCAGTGAGTCCAGCCAAGGCTTTTTAAAAGCTTTTAATTCTAAGCTTTGGGGGTTTTACACAGCTAGTTAAATCTGTAATGACTTTTCTTCACTTCCACTTGAACTTTCTACTGTTCTGGTGTTCTTTAACTCCTGCAAGGCCTCATTTAGGTTCTATCAAAGCACTTGCACAAGGAGAGGAATGGTCATTCCAATATTCCCTTTTTATTAATGCGCAGGTGTATAAATGATGCTGCCACTGAAAGGATTCAGTGTAGCCTGAAGAAGACACAACCTCCTAAAGTATTAGCTATTATGGCTGCATCGTTCTATATGGAGCCTGTAGCAACTGAAATACTTTGTGAGTGTGTGTAATACGCCATGCACATATAGCACTAAAGTCATTCTTGCCTCTGCCCTCCCTAGGCCTGTGCATAGTACTGTTAATTTTACATCCAAGCAGTTTTCACATCTTAGTCTGTATGACCAGGGACATGGATGCTTCAACAAGCCATTGCTGGCCTCAGAGGAAGGACTGAACTCAGCCTGTTTTTTAAAACTGAGGGGTTGGTTTTATGGTCAATGCTGGTGTCAACTATCCCACTTGCTGAGCAGAAAGATCTTGAGAAAAAAATTATGCTCTCCATGGCTAAAGGTGAAGGGACACATTGGCACAACAGTAGCAAAAGCAGCAATTTCTCAGCAGCCCTTCTCTGCAGGACAGATAGCCAGGGCAAGCCTTTACGACAGAGGACTGCTGCTGACAAACATGGGGTGTCTCACAGCAATGGCAGTCCTAAAGCACCTTGGCTTTGCCTGCCTTCAGATGTGACAGAGTCACTAGGTAGTTGCTTGAGTTAAAAAAAGAAAAAAAAAAAAGCAATGAAAATGGGGGGAAAAAAGGGTGAATGAATACATTGTGTTGTACTTGGAAACCATCTTCTGTTGTCTGTGTTGTTACATGCATCAGCTTTGATAGGCTGCTTAGTAGTCTTCTGGCCAAATATTCCTGTGCTGATGTACAAAAGCTGTCCCACTTTGATACTCACTCATACAAATGTTAGCACTGCTGTAGTGGAAGCAGCTGTCAGCTGGATAATTGCATGGAGGCTGCTGGGTTTTCGTGCTGATTATGAAACAATTCAGACATCCTAGTGGGAGGCTACAGTGCGATGTTTGGGCTGGATTTTCAAAGGTGTTTAGGTGTTGGAAGACTCACATAAGTGCATGTGGGGATTGACAATGCCTGAGAAGCCTCTGTGCCTAAATCTTGCTGAAATCATGGGTGCTTTGGTGTCGGAGCTGCTGAGGTGCTTCTGGAAAGTCCTATTTTGTAAGAAGAAATGTTGGTAATATAATTTGTGTCATGGAGAGGTGGCAGCTACAAAAATACTTAATGCTAAGGTAGAATAAAAAAGATAAATATATAATTTGATGCCCTTGCCATTGAAAAGGGATTTGGATCAGGGATTTGAAATATTAGCGATCATCTACAAGGAAGGGTAGATGTGTCAGGAAAGAAAGTTCAGATGGAGCAGGCTTCAGGAGAACTAGCTTTGTTCTTTATCCTGCCCCAGACTTGCTGTGTGATCACAGGAGGTTGTGGAGGCCCAGCCTGTTAAAAACATAGCAGTTGAGGCTAGTTTAGAGGTCTCCTCCCCCAAGTCCTCTTTAGTCCTTGAACAGGTTTTGATGGCCACTGTATCCAGTTTCCATCAAGAGTTACTAAGACATTGGTCTCGTCTCCTTTAAACGTTTGGGTAAAATGTGGTTTTCTGTTACAGAAGATTTTATCTGCCCTGTTCCCCTGGTCTGCAGGGGGAAGCCCGGCCCCGTGCCTGGGCTCAGCCCGACTGGGCAGGCAGGAGCCTGAGGAGCTATTTTCCATGTGCAAAACCTGCCCTTGATGGCCATCTACGTGCACAACAACCTTGTGTAGGAAGTATCTGCATGTAGCATCTCTCACCGCTGCCTTCAAGGGTTTTGCATCAAAGTGGACCTGGCGTTCCCTATGCTGGTACCTTCTGCTGTGGGTGCAGGTTGTGGGCTGAGGGTGATGGTTACTCTGTGCTGGCTGGCACTGGGGAGTAGCCAGGGGCTTCCTGTGGGATGAGATGGGCTTCTTCTCATCTCTAGAAGTGATACTGTTCATGTTTTCTCAGCAGAAAACCTGTCACAAAAAGCCCAAGTATCATGCTAGGTTGATGTACGTCTTCTAGGGGTTGATCTTCCTTTTGGGACAAGCTGGAAGAAACATGTCTGTCTTGTAAATGCCGTTGCAGAAAGGATAAATTGTCTTTCGTCATTACCAGAGACAGTACTGTATGACAGCTTCTTCAGATATGAGGTTACAGGGCAGCAGGCCATCTTCAGCTGTCAGACATGGAGAACAAGCATCACCCTCTTCTTCTGGCTTCTTTCAGGCTTGGTTCTTCCTTACGACAGTCAGATCTTGCTCTTCTCTTGCTACAACCAGGGTCATGGCTGTCTCAGGAGCTGGGCTTTGACAGGGATAAGTCCTTGCTTGCAAACAGTTCCTTTACAGTTCTTGTAGGACTTGCCACTATGGCATTTGGGGCTTTTGCTATGATCCTGCTGCTGCTACCATGTTGCAGTTGCCTTCCTTCAGCAGAAACATCTCATCCAGATCTCAGCTCTGCAGTGTCTCAGCCCAACTCTGCATTTGGGAGGAAAAAATCAGAGTGGGAGGGAGGCTGTGGAGCCTCAGCAAGAGGCATGCTCCCCATGTCCAGCCTCATGCTGTGGCTGGAAATTGTCTTGCAGGTGTCACTGGTCCATGGGATAGGATGGAGGAAAGCTAACAGGCCTTATCTCAGCTGGGGAAAAGAGCTCTGTAATTAGGATAAAGCCCTACAGCTGTCAGCTTAGTAATTTCTTTTCTGCTTTCTTACTACTGGGAAGCGAGTTGTGGTGTCTGCTCCTCAGAGGATAAAAGTTTTGTTGTCTGAGGTTGGATTGCACCCAGGAGTGTGGCCCGGTCATCAGATGGAGAAGGGCAGAAGATAATGACAGCTGGGCAGGTTTTTCAGCAAAAAATAGAAGACAAGGCCACCTTTGGGGTGTGTGTGTTACAGTCATTACCACGGAGTTTAAAAGAACTGGCAGTGCCCTGTGTTTTAAAGTCCAGTTAGTAGCACTTAATAGCCCTTGCTTCCTGCAGAACTCCCTCAGCCTGTTTGCAGTCTCTCCCGGCAGTGAGACTGGTAGTTTTATATGATTTTACGGGAGTACAAAAGAGTTGCTTTGCAGCACGGCACTGTTTCCCCTTAATGGACTCTGTGACAAAACAAATTTTGGTGGTGTAAAAGTGCCTGGGCTGCTGGACCAAAGTAGTCCATTTGCAACACCCTGCAGTGAGTGAAAGCCACAGGACTGGTTATGGCCATGCTGAATGGTAACGAAAGAGCTGATCACACCAGGCACTTATAAAAGGACAGATTTATGGCAGTGAGCTGTGCATTATAAAGAATATCATTATTTTTGCTCCTGAATTCAGCCTAATGTTAAAGAGTCAGTGTACTGAGTGTTGTACAGGGCACTGCAGACAGGGTATCTCCAGGAACCACCCTTCAGGGAACCTCTGTGTCTTACTGACACGCTTGTGCAAGGGCATGTTTCTTCCTTCGAAATGGCTCAGCCCCTGTGAAGAAGCAAAATAGTCCCCGTGAGGTCACCAGGTCCTCTGGGAGCAGTGTGGCCTCTCAGCCATGGGGAAGTTGCAGGAGGCAGGTTGTGAGCAGGGGAGGATGCATGAAGGGTGGCCCTGACAGAAGAGGAATAGCACTCTGTGGGAGGGACAGAAGGCCTTACAGTCAAGGCTGAGACATAGCCACAGCTTATAGTTAAATGCCCAGGTATGGGTAAGGACCTCTATGTCATGGTGTCAAGAGAAGTCTCTTTCCCTTAAACACTTCATGTTTCATCTGTTTTGGAACTACAGAATTTCTCCCCTTAAGGAAGGTTGGGAGGTTCAGTGATAGCTCTGTCAAATTTCCTCTTCACTTTCTGGCTATGCAGAACAACCAGGGAATCTGGATCAATGGACTGATGATACAGCTGACAGGCTTTTATCTAGACAGTGCAGATATGGGTGCAATGTCTTGTTGACATATTACTTGGACTTTAGGAATGAGATATATGTAATCCACCTTGGAAACTCATAGAAGGTGTCTACAGCTAAGCTAGCAGTCCAGTGCCCAGGAAGGGAGAGGAAAAGCACCTATAGGTTACAATGCCTGGTGTAGACCAGACAAAGTTGTCCCCATTGGCTGGAGAGGAATTGAGCCAACTAGCTCAGATATAGATAGCAGCAACAAGGTGGCCTGCGTTAGGTGTGGGGAGCTGAATTGCACCATGTGTGGACAGAAATGGTTTGAGTTTTTCCAAGAGCATAAAGGAGGATTGAAGCTTCCCATGTTCAGCCAACACCTCCACACCTTTTTAAGTACATGCACTCACACAGAGCAGGAGAGCAGTCGTACTACCTTTGTGGACACACAACCAAAACAGAAGTTAGGCACGTCAGATCTGTTCATATCTAAACCAATTTAGACCTGTTCTCCCTTCAGCCCTGTGGGTATCATTGGAGAAAGATGACTTCTAATAGTCCTGTTTACACTCCAGTTCAGCCACCTGATGTAAGACTGACACTTGTCGATATTGAGCCGAAATCTCGTGCAAGTCCCCACACGTGAGCGATCAGTCATACCCTTGAGTACCCTCAGAGGACAGATCATCAGCCACATGGATGCTGGATGGGTGGCATTGCGATGACTTTGAAGCAGTGGGGTATATGTAGAGGAGCATGATCCCTGCTCAGGTCTCCAAAACAACTCAGTCCACAGATGCAGATGTCTGAGAGTTTGCAAATCACGAGTGGCCAGGCTGGGACCATTGAGTATACCCACACCATTGCAAGAACGTGGGGACTGGAGTGTCATTCCTGGGGTCCCGCACCATCTGTGGCTTCCGTGGTGTAACCCAAAGTTGATGCAGAGAGGAGAGGGAATTCCTGAAGCCAGAAGAAGTTTGAGACCTTTCTTCAGGGCTATGGGAGCTGCTGCCTAAACTGGGAAACACAAGGATCCTGTTGCCTTACACAGCTAAACTTGCTCTGCCTTGCTGGTCTGCATATCCACAGGAACAGCTCAGGGTGGCAGTGCTGCCTTGTGGTTTGAACCATTTCCTGGGTTGATTTCTTTTTCTTGCTGACACGCAGGGAGTTGTATCCCCAGAGTGAGCATTAGGGGTTTCATATGAAAAAAACACAGATGCAAACTGCAGAAATCTGTGTCCCACCATGCTGGGTTTAATTAAGGGCATGCTGAAAAAGTCCCTGCTCAGTAACACCTCTCTGCAGTCACAATGTGTTTGAATTCAAGTGACTTTATGGCAAGGCTGAGTTTGGGCTCACATCTGGCAGTATTAAATCACTGCCCTGTAGGAAGAGAATGTTATTTCTATTTTCTGCGTTTGGAGTGACTACATGTGCCAAACACACATTTCTGCTACAACTGATAGAAAGAAAAAAATGTATAACCACTGTAGGAAGCATTGGAAAAGAGCAATGTAAAATGCCACACCATTGATCATTAGCACTGCCTAGTCCCAAAGGAAAGTGTAGCCTTTGAAGGACAGCACTTCATCTCCACATCATCTGGCTGGGAGGCAGCAGTGGCACACGCATCTGGTATGGACACAGCCTCGCAGCGCGCTGGTTGCTATTCCGCTTGTGCTCTCGGCACTGATCTGTCTCCTGGGAATGACTGACAGTGTTTTACATGTTTGAGAAACTTCAAGCAGCTGATACACGGATGAAAAATCTGCCTACTACATATATTTCATGTGTTTGCCCGTGCAATTTGTTATCTATGAAATCTATTTATCTAACACCATCTACCTGCCTACCTAATTAGATACAGTTGCATACATAGAGAAGGCGGCAATTGGAAATCACATTTTCTACTAGGCATGTCCACTTTAGCCACCCAAAAATCATTGTCTGCGTTGATTTTAAGAATTTCCATTATTTTTCCTGGATTTCCAGTGTAGTCTGACTTAAGGTACCTGTGCTATGTAGTTACTTTTCCCCTGAACAGTAGATCTGCTGTGTGGATGCTCTGTGCAGTTTATGTGGAACCTGTGGCCCATGTGTTTAAAAGCACATATATTTGTCAGGAGTACACAGACAGAAATAAGGGAGCCCTCAGGATCTGTAAAGAGATATAGAAATACATTTATGTGTCTATATATGAATCATAAATCCAAACACACCCCCATTTACTGTGGTGCTCCATTTTTTTCAGGAGCCCTTGTAGAAAGGTGTCCTATCGCAGGCATCCTGCTGTGGGGCATGGCATATAAGCGAGTACATATATACAGCTGTATGCTTCCTCGCTGTAATGTATCACTCAGGATTATTTCAGCCTCAGAGGAAACATCCCATCCTGAAGCAGTGGCAGATTTAAGGCCTGAAATATCCTTGAAGCTTTGTTGATTTGGGCAGAAAAGCATCTCTGCTTGTTCTAGGCAGCATCAGGTCTTCCCCTGAGCTTTGACAATGCTCAGGGCAGTTAGTTGGCTTTTGAATCATGACTTCTGCTCCTCGTCCAGCCAGAGGCTTCCCTTCCCCTCTCCTTTCCCCTTGCTGTGCTTTGGATCTGCTCTTTGTGCAGTGAAGTAATAACCCTGAGCCATAAGGGGGTTAATTATTGTGCTTATAAAGCAAGAGTGTCAGCAATGCTTAGGCAGAGCTGGTCATGGTGGTGGATGACCATCTCTACTTATTTCCAAATCTGTTTTGTACAACCCTATGGCTATGTGGAGTCAAACATGGTGTTGGCCAAGGGGAAATGGTCCATCACAGAGAAGATTTGCTGTCTGTTCCTGCGCACACTTCCCATAGGCGTATAACAGCAGGGACGTTTTGCCAAGGCTTTGGAGACTCTTTGACTGGAAATAAAAAAAAAGACAAAGCACAAAGAATAAGTAGCCATGTGTAAAATGAAGCCAAACACAGTTTTCTAGGATTTGCAAACCCCACAAAATCCAGGCCAGGCATTTTATCCCTCAGAGCAGGGACAGCAGTTGCTTTTTTGGAGGATGAGAGATTCTGTTGACTGTCTGTAGCACGAGTCTCTGCTGCTGCTCTGCTTCTGCTGCTGCTAGAAAGGGAGCACAAAGCCTCCTGTTCAGTTGACATGACCAAGAATTTCTGCAAAGCATCAGATTTTAAATCAACATTTTCAATCTCTTCTCTCTGCCCGAGTTGCTTTTCCTTCATGTTTCTTTCACTGCTTTTCTCCTAAATTCTACCCCTCCTTCTCCCTGATCAAACCCTTTCTCTCATGGCAAACATCATTACTACAGCAAGCAAGATGAAATACGCCTCAGTCTACCTCAATCCCAGTGCAGACAGAAACCCAAGAGAGAAGGGCAAAGAACAGCAAATAATGAGGTTTGCAGAATGCCAACACAGCAATGGCAGCGAGAAATACAAGACAGAGCTGTTAACCACACAAGGAAATAAATGCTCCTGTGGGAAAAATCATACACTAATGCCTATTAGCTTAATAGCCCTGTGGTTTAGGCAGAAGGCTGAGAGACAGGGGGTCTGGGCTCTGTGCGCTGCTGTGCCGCAGCCCGGCTGTCACTTGGGAGGCTGGATTCTCGCTCTGCCCTTGGTTGTCTTTGCTTTCAGCTTTGCCACTTTCCAGTGTAAAACAGGAACTAGTTTCTTCTGGGGCTGTCAGACACCGGCAGAAGCCAGCAACACCTGGAGGACCCCACACTAGTGGATGAAGGAGTTCACCATGTGTGTGCACACACTTGTGCAAGGGTCAGATCTCTTCCTGCGTATTGTTTCTCCTCTCCCATCTGTCTGTCTGGAGGTTGGAGCTGAGTGGACGTCTCCAGCACTTCTCTTCCAAAAGAGATTGCACACAGTGTGTCCAGTCCAAAACCAAAGCGCTCTGCAGGTGTTTTGATGGTTGTTGGGACTGAACCTCAGAGCAAAAAGGCTATGACAAAAAAAGAATTAAATGGAAGCAAATAGCAAAGCCAGTCCAGTGGAGAGCAGAAGATAATCAACAGTACTAGTTTACCAGGAAGGTTTATGAGAGAAGAAGAGAAAAGCTTCCCTTGGAGAAAAGATAAAGAGGCAGATAATGATATACTTTACTTCATAGTGCTTCCTGAAAAAGAGCCGGGGGCATTGTTTTCTGCTTTAATATTTTGTGTTAAACATTAAAGGGATGAAGGCAAGGAGCCTGAGTAATGATGCATTAATCCGAAAAGCAGAGATTTTTAGGCTGGTGAGTAGAGGGACTGCATTGGTTATTATTAGACATTTCAGGTCACAATGGACAAGTCAATATTTTTTTCTTTTGACTGCTGCTGTTTCCTCCTTCAATTGTTAAATCCCCTCTCTGCCTAGAAATGCCCTACTTTGAATGGAGTCTGCCTGTACCTAGAAGATGGCTTAAAGATGCTGAACATTGAGCCACTGGGGCCACAGCAGGCAAGTAACTCAGTCTGAGCACTGCAGAGGCTAGATTTGGGGAGGTACGGGATTAGTAAGAAAGAAACACTGTGCTCTAGCTCTTAACACCAGGATTTGGGGCAAGATGTATCAGCTTCCAGCATCCTTTTGCTGTGGGAAGGATGAGACCTTAGGGACAAGAAAAAATGGGATGAAATTCTATGTTACGGGTTATGAATATTCTGGGCAAAAAATTTTAAAGAAGAGTGGTTGAATGGAGATCCTACTAGTAACTCAAGGTATGAGACCTTTCTCACTTCAGGTGTAGCCTTCTGAAGGTGCCAGGAGTTAACACGAAAGTAATTGTCAGATACTGTGTAGATGGTAATGTGATGAAGAGGTTTAGGTGCCCTAGGGGAAAGAGGGGTCTCTAATGATAAGGGTGTGGTCAAACACAGCAAAAGGCTTTATCAAGCCAAATAATACAATTAGTTATTGTTTGCTACTGCTCTTTACACTGCTTTGAAAGAAAGGGCAAGGTTCCCTACACATGGAAACTTCTGCAAGCTTGGGGGTGAATTTTGAATAGACATTTCAAAAAAAAGGGTGAAATTTAATATTTTTCCTCTTATGACCACGTCATGTCAGATTTACTGCCTTGCAGTAGCTGGCAAGAAACTCATTAGGAAATAATACTGCTACCTCAGAGCTGGCGTATTAATTTTTAATCGATTACTTCTTTGTGATGATGATGGAAGTGGAATATCAAAGATGGGCGAATAGTAGTGTAGCACATGCCCTTGCTGTTCTGGAAGCACACACTGAGCCCCAAGCTGTTCTCAAGGCTTTTCTTTCCCAGCTGGCTGAAATAAGCCTGCGCCAGCCTTCTCCTGCATCCTGATAGTGTGTGAACATCGCCCAGCCTCTAATGCATTCATTATCACTGTGCCACTGCAGGGTGATGGATGGGGAAGCGAAGGCAGGAGAAAGGCTTAAACCCTTTGGTTCCAGTGGGAATGAATCACCGAAAGATGGTTTATGGAGTTGATGAAAATGAATAGAAATCCCCCGGCAGAGGAAGGGAGCTGAATCTGCATCACTCCCTGATCTGAAAGGGACAATCAAAGCATGGCACAGGATACCCAGGGTATATAGGGATGTGCTGGGAGAGGATGACAGTGTGCAACTACTACCAGAGAGGCATGAGCCCACGTCCATGGCTCCTGCAAATCTCTTGCCATGACTGCTGTACAGACAGCCCAAAGCTGTTCACTCGTGTGTATCACCAAGATCCAGCTCTGCTGTTTGAGTCTCTCTGGGCTTTCCTGTAAAGTGGGTACCCAAAGCTCTAGCTTGCCCTAAATGCTTCCCGAGAGCTCTCGTTGGAAAAGGTGCTGCTTTTTTCCCCAGGCTGCCCTGTCTACCTGCCAAACATGTTCTTCACTACAAAGTGAAGCATCTGTTGCCTACACATGGTAAGACTGAAAAGCCAGTATCTGAGTATAAAATATGAAGGGAAAAAAATTGGTTCAGTTGCGGCTGCCAGTGGGGAGCAGCATGTAATCAGGGAGGCTGAGAGCCAGTCAGAGGAATACCATCCCTCAGGCCCTCACTGGGTAACGTCTCTGACAAACCATGCTTGCCACAAATGGTCAAATATCTTGTGTTTTAATATCCCACTGGAGGAAATGGCCCCTCCATGCCCCCACCCCCTCAAGCTGAAACAATTTTGCCACTAATGTGGATCATGAATGCTATTTTCCTGCAGCAAGCTGTCTTTCTCCTTAGAAACTTCTCTTGCAGTCATGAAGCAACAAACTTTGGCTTTTAAAGAGCGGGTATGATCAGAGCTTCTGGTGGTGGGAAAATATTCATGTGCATATGTATATGCACAGATGTTACTTACAAACAAATTAGGGTTTGTTTTCCAGAAGGACTTAATGCCTGATTTTGGTGTGTGGCTTTGTAAATTTAACAAATCTTTCTAATGTAATAAATTCACAAAAAAGTTTTCAATCCCCCTTAATTTGAACCTGTTATCTTAGCTACATTGCTTTTTACTTCAGTGTGGGAACATGGTTCCCAGCCTTCTCCAAAAAAGGCAGGAGGAAAGAGCCTGCTGCAGTTGACAGATGCAATGGACTGATACTCTGTGAAGGTGTGTGTGCACACCTATGTGTGGTTCATCCTCAGAAAACACAGATCTGTAGCCTGTTTGATGAAAGAACTTTGAAGCTCAAATAGCAAAGCAAGCAAGCAACCAACGATGGGAAGTGTAAAACAATTTTTTCCCTTCTTTTTCCTTTGGCCTATCTGATTCATAAAGAAATTCTTCAGTGCATTTGTAGAAGCTTAGCTGGCAAGGAAAGCACAAGCTTAAAGTAATGCAGTGAGTTGCTGTCTGAAGCGTGTTTCATTCATTATGATTATTTGCAATATACTGGATTGTACGAATACAGTGTGTTTCACACAGGCTCACACTGCAGTTTCTCTCCCTTGAAGGCTAGTCTTGGAGCTCAAAGAAAGCACAAAGCCAACTTTGCTCCCTTCTTGCAGATGTGCTTTTAGGGGTCACAGGTGGAGAGGAAAGTTAGAGGTAAGTGTGCTTTCAGTCTCTCCTTCCACAGGACTCATAGCAAGCACTAACCAATGCTGTGGCTTCTTGCCTGTTATGCAAAGCAAGTACTAGTACATCTTAAAACAAATTATATGCTGTCACAGACTTCAGCTTTATAAAGTTGCCAGTGGGGCTTGTGACTTAGCACAGGCAAAAAGCCAGAGCTGTGGAATGCAGGGGGACAGTCCTCCAGGAAGGGGCCACCAGATTTGGTTCCATGTGAAAAGCGACTCTCTGAGGAGAGGAGGCAACATGTTGCTTTCTGTTTTCAAGAAATAGAGAGATAGAAAAGGATTCCCAGTTATCACCAGTCTTACCTCCTCATCAGACTATTTGGTGCTTGTTGAGGGACTGAAACCAGTGCATGAAACACCTGACCCCAGCAGGAGCTGGACTTGACTTCTCTGATTTAGAGCAGTCAACTTAGAATTTTTCTCCTAGAAACTGTCCAAGGGCATCATTCATTACTGTCACATTTGGGTTTGGGTGGATGAGCGTCATCTCTGGTCACGGGGACAAAGCTGTCACTGGCCACTCTGGCCTGGAAGAGAAGGAAGAAGTCTTCTGTGATTTCAGAGAAAGAAATGTCTACTGGCTGACACTAAGTGTGCTCGGCTCTTCGAAAAGTGGCCCCTTTTTACCAGTTCTTCTTTCTCTGAAGGATCAAAAGCAATTCAGAAATACAGAAAAGATGGAAAATAGAACTGGGACTTAAAAGCAAAAAGTCTCTATTGTGTATCAGGTCTGAACCCATCCCCTGGTTTACATTTCACTGCTCATCTTGGGAGAAAATTCAGTCCTGAGGTTTTCCTTCTCCTCTGCACTGAACACAGTGATTATGTTCATTCTATTCAGATTCCAGACTCAATTTTTCTTCCTTTTTCTAAGACCTGTGCTGTTATTTTCCATCCATCCACTCTTACAGTTAGAAAACGTACATTTGAGAGGCTGACTTGATTTGCTCTTCCCCTTGGGGAATAATAGATGTCATGGTGTTTAGAAAAATAAAAAGAAAAAAACCCCTTTTTATGCACCAAAGGGTGTGGGGAGAAAACCACATAGAAAATCCACATCCTAAATATTGTAATCTAGAGCTGACAAAGATGGTCACAGACTTATTTTCTTCTGGCTCAACCTTGCTTAACCAATACAAAAATTTCTTGTGACTCCTGTCTCTCCAGGAAGTTTGACCAGCATTATCTCAAGCTGTGTGCTTTGCCCACTATTAATATGTACCATTTGTGGAAGTTTTGACTTTTTTTTTTTTAATATTCTAACAAAAAAGATTTTCCAAACAATCACAACTTCCTTGTCTCTTGTTCTTGTCTGATACCTCATTGTAAGTGTCTGTGAAAGGCAAATAGACATATGTGCAGTCTAAAGAAGAGTTCTGGCAATTTTATTCAGCTCTTTCCAACCCCCACCGCCTGCCTCCATAATCTGACAATAAAATTGGATTTTTGGTATCTCTTTAACACTCCAAAAAGTAAACCCCTTTCATAACATGTATCATTTTCCAAGGTAATTTGAAGAGAATACCTTTCACTTTCAAATTGCCCTTTGGCAGATTTGAAATCGCTGTTGTTTTGTGAAAGCGCTTGGCATTTAAAACTGCTTTGTAAGAAAGAGTAGGAGGAGGAATAAAAAAAAAATAAAGCTCCCAATGCTGGCTACTTCATGTTCATTCTGATCTGTCCAGTGCTTTTCAAGTGAGTGGGAACACGCCGACAAATGCATTCTGAAGAAAATCTCATTTCGACCCTAAATGGTGCTTCACAATTTCCAATTCACGCTGTTGCCATTTTTACAGGAATTGATGGCTGCCATTGTTATCAAAGCTGACAGGCCTCTGGTAGGTTGCACAATCAGCGCAACCTGCTCGAGCCTTTCATTATTCCCAAGTGCAAGATTCTCATGATATCTCTCTTTTATAGGCATTGCTCATTTTTATTTCACATTTGACATGGCTCTTCCACTTGCTTGCTTCTGGGGTGCGGAGATAAAATGGGTCCTCTAAAGTTAAAGGAACAACAGCTCCGACACACGCTGAAAGTGGTTGGCAGCTCTGTCCTTCCAGCACGTTTCAGATCAGTCACTGCTCTGTTTATCAAAATTAGCGGTTGGATAATTGCCCAATATGCAGATCCATTCTTCTCAGCCCTGGCATTCAGGCAGGTTTTGCAGACATGCAAATGTCCTCTGAAGGCAAATCCAAATCAAAGGTTTTGAGGCTTTTGTACTTGAAAAAATAAAGAGGACAGTGTTTCCACTGAGCTGGTTTTGTCTAAAAGTCGCTCTCTTATCTCAGCTGGAAGAACCTGGAAGGGTGCTGAAAAATCCCTCAAAGGACCAAGCTGGTCATCAGGCTGAGAAACAGGATGAGTGGAGGAAGGCTGACAAGCTCCTCAGGAATGTAAAGGACCTGAATGGGAGATAAAATGCCCTGCAGCCAAGAGGTGTTTCCTTGCATTGAGTACAATTTTGGCAACCTGAAAGAATGATTTCCCCCTCTCTTCTACATTTTCTCATTGATATGACTCCAGCTAGAGGCTCTGCTCAAGCCTATATAGGGCCTATGAACGCCCTATGAGATCCTTGTATGAGACAGACAGCACTAAAAGGTGAAAAAGAAGGAAGGCCTCTTGACCAAACCTTCATAAACCTAATTTTTTTCAGGATTTTACTGTATAAGATTTGAATCTCAAATGGGAGATTCCTGGTAGATCTGGGAAGAGAGATCTGAGAGATCTACCAAATCCTCCAACATCATCCCAAAGGCTTTAAGTTTGTCCTCACTGGATTCCCCTAGGATTCTCATCTTGCCATTGCCTTCAACCCCAGCTGTGCTTTCAGCATGATTTTTTTCTATTATTTAGCCTGGAATTTCTTTGAAGCTGTTATTTATGAAGATAACTTCTCTAGGAGGAAACCGCTGTGGTGGCTGGCTGTGTCTGTCCTGCTCAGAAGGCGATCTGCAGTGGATTTCTCCCAGCCGCTGGACTTGGGGACAGCTCTCTGAAGGTATTTAGACACCTAAAGGCATCAACTGGGATATGAGACCAGCTGTATAAATGTAGTTCTGTAGCTGCTATGTGTTTGTACTCACACAATTTAGAGGGAATGTGAGGGAGGAGGGAACTGAACTTCTGGACCAAACCTGGCTTCTCTAGATTTAGTTCAAGTTTAACCAGCTTGTGCTAAGTGTTATAAGTTGAAATCCTGAAGAATTCAGATTTCCCTATAGGGGAGTACCCAGCGAGAGATGTGTGTGAGTGCAGCACAGTGAACACTATAGGCATAGGAATGCAAAAGAAAGCAGGGCACAAACCCGTAAAAACTACCATACTAGAACAGGCCAAAGAAACATCTCCCCCATGATGAAGCCTTTGCATCATGAAGGCAGCCAAAACCAGGGACTTTCATGGTGTGAGCCTTCTTTCCTGCTTCTGGTGTTTGGGATCATTGTCATAAGGGAAGATCTATTGCTTAATAGAAATAAAGAAGGAGGAAAAATCAGTCTTGCAGGTAAATTACAAAAAATATTATGAACAAATAAATTAGTGAGCAGATATTGACAAATAAGTAACTCTACAGCCCCTTGTAGCATAATCACCATAAATACTCAAGACAAGATTGACAGACAGGGATATTATCTTTTATTACTAGATCAAGAGCCATACCTAGAAAAAAAAATAAAATTGAAGGAACTTGTTGGCACATCAGCCTTTCTTTGTGTCTGAAACAGAAGCAGCAAACTTCCAGGTAAAGAAACATTAGGGACAATTGTCCTACTTTGATTTAATTACATGAATCAGTTAAACAATTAGAGAGGAAAGGATTGCTAAAATCTCAGAAGCAGGTGGGAACATTCAGGTTTGATTTCCCAAGACAAGCTCTCATGATGATACTGAGTCAGATGTTCAATCCCTTCCTTCCCCTTGCTCTTTGTTCCTGGTCTTATCTTTGCTGCACAGCCAATCACTGCTTGCGCAGAAGGTGCTGTGGACAGGGTCAGGAAACTGAGTGAATTAAAAAATAATTAATGAAAAAATTATCTTTTAAGTTTTTTCCTTTAGGTCAGAGGACATCTGTAGGGGTAGGAGAGGACAGTCACTACTAAAAAATTCAACTCATGGCATTACTGCTTCCAGAACTAATGCTATGAATAGCTGATGTCCATTTGGCTCAGCTAGACTTGGCATCACTAGAAATTAGCAGAATGTGGGAAAGGACTGGCTGGCCACTGTCATGCCATGTAGAACAAGCAGTGTTGTATCAAGGGCATGCTGTCCAAAGATTGTCATCTAAGCTGGAACCTAAGATGTGACATAGAAAGAGCCTGAGGACAGGAGGACAGAGAAATAGATATGTTTGGAATCTATGAGTAGGGTTTAGGATGGACTGTTATTATTTGCCTTGTTAGATTTGAGAGTTAGATTTGAAGAATAATAGCCCTCCATGTAATTGTGAGAGACTTGATTTCCATAAATGGCTTTGATGGCACTGGAGCACAGGTGCAGTATGAGGATAACTTGTTCTTACCACCATGATGCCTTGCAGCAACTTTGGTAACTCAGATCTTGTTCTTGTGATAAACTCAGAAGAAAACACATTCCTGACCAAGCAAGACATTGAATATGTTCCCTTCTTAAGCACAGATGAAAGACCCAGCATGAGAGGTTCATACTATTTCTCACCTGCCAGGAAGGTACCAGCAACAAACACAAAGAGCCTACGAACAAAGCAGGTGAGGAGACAACCCTACACTTATATCCCCTTCCTGTTTTTCATATATGGAAATTCTTGCTTGTAAATCTCCAAAGGACATGCTGGAGTCTCATAGTCTGGCAGAAAACTGGCAGAGGATGCTGGTTTGCAGACTCCTGCTACCCAGGGCACTCTGCTCACATCCATGTTCCCTATAGTTCCTGCTGGGAGGTATCAGAAGAGATGAATTTCACACCATCACAGAGCAAAGTGGCAGCTTCTTATTTGATGTATAAATTATCCTCTTTCATTATGTTGGATGCTTAAACACACTATTTGAAGATGCATTCTTCTTTGTAATAAGATGTAAGAGGTTTGACTATTTTTGATGTGACAGAGAAGCTTGTTTAGAGGATAAATCCCCTGCAGAGCACACTTGTCTGGAAACAAGACAGAAAATATTTTTTTATGTTAAGTTATCCAAAAGCAAGCCCCCAAAGGCTATCGATACACATCTAATGTGTGGTTCCAGTCCATGCATCATGAGCAAAACACAGTGGCCAGAAATCTGTTGCTTTCATAGACATCTCACAGCAGCTGCAGCAGTCACATGGCTGTTGTTTACTCCGTTATGTTTTGGGTGAAGGACAACCTCTATGCTTTGTTTTTTTGTCCTGCCTCAAAGTAAAGCCCTGACCCAAGTTTTATCTTTAATTCGTTTTATTGTGCTGCTGAGATGGAGATAGGCTTTAACGTCAGAGTTTAGTTCTTCCTCTCTTGCTGAAGCCTTCTACTTTATGGGAAGCATTATTTAGAGGAGTGACCAAAAGCTGATTCAATGGTAGGAGTTTATCAGCTGTCAGAGGTAAGGACTCAAACAAGCTGGCACCATGTATTCCTCCTCCTGTGCTGCTGGTTCTTGCCTCATTCCTGGGGATTTGCTGACATTACTCCTTGTCTTTTCTGCTTAATCTCTCACTGTTAACGTGAATGATGGGCCATATATGGAGCCTGTTATCTCTTCCTGTGGTTTAAGCAACATAATGTCTAGGTTGAAATCACCAGTAGGTGATTTTTTGAAGGAGTGTAATTTATACTGGGCTAGAGTCAGAGTGCACTGTGCCCTGCTGTCTGCCCTCTCTCTGCTCAGTAGAACAGCTCCTGAACGAAAATTACTCCTGATTTACCCTCAAATACCAGAGTTTTAATAGCACCTGTTGAAAAGAGACTTTTTATAGGACGAAGCAGGTAGTGCTGCAGGGTGTCATCACCAGCCTTCTCAGCACATGTTGTCCCCATGAGCCTGATTTTTTTTCCAAACCAAACTGTAATACATTTAGATCATTTCAATGTGATTTTGTGATGTCCCTTATAGGTGTCTGGGCTTTTACCTTTGTCATCTCCTAGTGTTGGAAGTTCCTACTGCTGATTGTAGCTACACAACAAATCCTCCTTGTCACATGCAGGTCCAGAAGCAGATCTCGCTGCGATGATACCAAATGTCTGTGACATCTTGTCTTTAAGATTAGAAGGTACCGGTTTTCTTCTAAATGTTTCTCATCATTAACAGTAAAAAAAAATAAAACAGTAAGCGATATCTGTCTGTCCATCCATCCATCTACCCATTACCTCAGCACTCTTTAAGATCTAGCTGATGCCTACCAGCCCGTAAACTTCCCTGTTTGGAGAAGATACATTTAAGATATTTTAACCTTGAACACAGTCCTTAAATCCATATTCCTCTGGTTTTGAAGCCAGTCTCACTGACAAAGGGGCTGTACTTGACTTTGTGTGAACTCCAAGATGGGGGGTGTTAACCCATATGAGTCTGTTCCATACCCTGCCTGGTTTGTTGCTTTGGGGGAAAGTCTGAATGGGAAGGAGTTTTTAAGCTTCCTTCAGATACTTTTAGACAAACCAGAAGATGTTTTTGGAAGATGGTAAATAACATACTTTAGCAGCACTACTGTCGACAGATTACAAATATTAGCCCTTTGTAGTTACTGCCTTCAAAGTGACAATAAAAGAGCCAGATTGGCGCATCTATAAGTCATTTGCATTTTGTGTTATTTTTCTACAATTATGTGTTTGAAGAGAGAATGCTTTTTTCTTCTTTTCTTTTTTCCCCTCCTTCCAAAGCTCCCTTAATTACTTTCAGTTCAGGTTGACTTACCATCTTATTCTAGGTAATGAAAGTCAGATGGGAAATAGTGAAACTTAGTCTAAAGTCAATCAGTCTGTTAAGCTGAATACAAAACGCACTCGTGGTTCATTCACTCCTGCTAGGGAAACAGAGATGCAGAAGATTCCCACTGAACACCCAGAGAAGAAATGAAAAAAAATCATTAAAGCATATACCAACGCTGCAGATAGGAGAGAGAATGAACACAATGTGCACTCTGCCTCTGAAGTGCTGCTGTGTTACAAAAGCACAGGAAATAGTTCACATGAATTTCAGAAATTTTTATCTTTTCTTTTTTTCCTGCCTCCTCCCCAAAAGCTCCATCAGTGATGGAGTGACACAAAGCAATGGTACTTTAATTGTAGTTTGCATATTCATGTGGGTGAGACTAAAGTGAAGTCTCCGTGACTTAATGTCTCCAGAGCTGGGGAGCACCCTGGGAAGGGAAATAGTTGTGCAGAGGGGACTCAGCTCTATCCCCTCCAGTTCAGAAGCTGGTGCAGAGCTGGGAAAGGCTGCGATGTTGTGGGCTGTTGCAAATAACCTGTGTGCTTTTGTGCTTTCAGGCTCTCTTCCCTACCCAGAGGGCTCTATATGGTCGACAGAGGTCTCAAGCAGAGGTTGGTGGCTGCAGCTGGACCTCAGCAGCTTGTCAGGCTGTTCTCACCACCAGCATGTGCCTGCTTTTGGCAGCTAGGTTTCTTGGTTATTCCTGTCTCCTAACTCCCTGATGAAGCATTATGGGCTAGTGAGGCTGCAGACTCTGCCTGCTTGTCCAACCCTGATCAGGTAAACAACTGTGTGCATGCCCTTCCTCGAGGTGGTACTCAGAAGAGACCACTTCTAGTGCCATCGTGTCTTTCCTTCTGTGCTTCTCTTTTCACGGCTGTAAAATGAGAGAAAGGTTTCCAGACTATCCCAGGCAGATACTTCTGCACTAGCTCATGCAGTTTGCCGCAGTGAAGTTAACTGGGCACTGGCTCCTCTAATTCCTTGACTTCTTAGCTAGGAAGATCTGTCTGAGCAGAGAAATCCTCATTTTTCAGTTCACATCCTGCATGTTAAAGATCCAGCAAAATTTCCAAGGTGGGGTGGCATATGTAAAGTATTGTAACTGCTGATTTCTCTCTGGCTTGCAGGTGTTCAGTTTGTTTTCGGCTCATTGCCATTAATTGGAATGAATTTTAATGACTTCATGTGGCTTAGATTGGAGGCAGTTATAATTAATTCCATGTGTACATGCCTGATATAAGTGTATGAGAAATCTCTTGATCAAAGAATTGTTGTTTCCTTGCAGGAACAAAATCTGAGAGTGCTAGCAGCTACCCGCCACCAGCCTGGACTATGCAGCCTGAATTACTCTGTGGCTGCAAAACAAGCTCCAGTTATTCCTAATCCCTTAGAACACAGGGAAGGTCCCTCACCATGATATGCCTCAGTTCCCCCTCTCTGGAAGCATGTTAGTGCTAGGAGTCACCTTTCAAAAAAGGTTTTTGAGATCACTTCACAACGCATGCAGCAATGTGACCAAAACCAGCCATGTAGGCAAAATAACTGGAAATCACTTCAGGAAAGGAATAGCAGTTTAGCTCTCCATTACTATCATTTAGTGGCATCTGTGAGAGACAGAGCATGGGGAAAAATTTCTCACCTTGACATCTCTCACAAAAGGGGGGCTCCCTTTACAGTCCTGATCAGAGTATCCTTTCCTCATACAATAAGAAAGGGGTGGGAACGTGGCCCTGTGTTAATTTTTCAGGCTTCTCCTGTCCTTTCCTAGTGTTCGATTTTTCCCTTTCAGATGCAGGGCTCTGTGCTAATGAAGATTAAAATGTCTGTCCGTCCTTCATTGGTGCAGGCACAGAACAAGTCAGTCAGTGTCAGTATGTCTCTGGCTTTCCTCAGCCCCTTGTGCAGGCGGCCTCTGGTCTCACAGGGAAGAAGGTGGGTGGCTGGTGGAAATGACCTATTTGTCTCAGCAGGCAGAAGGTGTGTGAGAGGCTCCTGGATGGCTACAGTGCACGTGTATTCTTCTTTTAGGAGCTCAGAGTTAAACGTCCCTTTTAATCAGGATGAGACACTTACATTTGCATAAGTGTCAGCCTTAATGGGACTTTAAAATGGATAAAACAGCATAGGGATCACTCCTGTACAATTGGAGAGGCTGGCAAGATGGCCTGAGAGGAGCGGTGCATGACTTGCTGGCATGGAGGGTAATGCCTGTGATCCTCCCCAGCACCTGCACAGGGTGCTGTCAGGAAACTGCACTCCATAACAGACCACAGAAGAGCCCTAAGATACACAGCCTAACATCAGAAACAGCCTCCAGCATGCATATTAAAAGAGATACGGGGTTTAGACAATTTTAGAAATTAAAGCAGCTCAGTGTGTTACTGGGAGGCAGTTGGGCACTGGTGACTGCCCCTCTGTTCACATGATTTTACTCTGCAACTGGTGCAGCATGATTTAACTTTTTTTTTTTTCCTGGGGATTATTATGTTGTATTATCTGGGATGATAACACGGGCTAAGGAGGAGGATAATTACTGTAGCCCAGCTGCTGTGTAATAATGTACTGATCAGCAACCTGATCTGGTTCTGCTCCAACCTGAATTTGAGCCTGAGCTTTGAGTGTGATTCGGTTTGAGTGTCCCTTGGGTGGGTTCACAGCTCGCTGTATTTTAGTTAAGCTTGCGGTGTGCTTTCCATGAAATATCTTTTTCCTTGTTGCCCTGAGTCTGTGCTGTCCTTTTTCAGATTGGAGGATGTGAGAGCCTCCAGTAGGGCCAGGGTGACTTGGACATAATAATAAACCAAGACAGGTCTCTGCAGGGACGCTGTAGCTCTACACAATGTCAGTCCTTTGGCAATCCAGCATAGGAGTTTCTCTGAGAAGATGAGAAAGCGAGTATCCACTGCTGACCAAGAGGAAAGGATCTTAATTCAGCTATGACTCTCTTCTTTGTAACTATTTACATCCAATCACATGTGACAGCATTGTTGGACAGCCGCTCAATCAGCCTTCGAGGCATGACATCTTTACCTAGTTTATTTTAGGAAAAGGTTCCCACAGAGCTGCCATAATCCCTCTAACTGGACACTGACAGAAACCTGCCATTTTCTCTCCATGGATACTGCTACCCTGACCTACTCCAACCCTTCTATGGGGATCTCAGCAGGGCTTGGTAATTCTGGTGCACCACTGTGCTAAAGCAGACATGCGGTTGCTAAAAGGCTCCGGTAAATCAGAGGGTGGCCAGGGGGCTTGGATCCAATCCAGCTGTCAGTGTAGACACAGCAAATAATATATTGACTGAACTTGTCTATGTCCCCTTGCAGAGATCAGATCTTGGTTCCTGCTTCACAACAACTAAAGCTGCCCTGACAGGAGTGACTGATGCCTTTAGATCCAAGAGTCAGAGTTCAGTTCATGTGCATGACCCAGCCAATGGACTGTGGCATGGTTTTTCAGAAAACTATTTCTTTGCAGTCTAGATTTGGTTTCAGGCTCTTACATGGGAATGCTAGTGTCTCAGAAAGGTTATTCTGTAGTTGTCTTTATTTCTGTCAAAGAAGTTCTATTTTTTTAATTTGAGCTGCTCTGTAACAGCTACGATTATAAATCATATTTGATATAACTTTCCAATGCCTTAAAATTCCACTCATCTGGCCTCATCTGGGGACATCCCATGGCAGTGATGAGAAGTGAGTCCTCAAAAAAGAAAGCTGGATAGCAGCAAGACAGATTGCTCATCAGCCTAGTAGCCCCGTGTAAACTGATAGATTCCTGGTTCTGTATGTTTTTGGGTTCTGTGGCCTGATCAGGTGCCACAGTCAAATCCAGTCCTGCCCAAGATCCAGCACATGACTTGGTCTTGCAAACAACCTCATTTCTTCTGCAAACCTGTGAGAAACTTCACATCCTTACCTAGTGGGTCTCTCAGTCAGGACCTGGTAGGACTGTCCATCCTAGGAGTGTAGTCACTGTGCTCACTTAACCCTGGGTGTTTCTCTGGAGCATTTTTGCAAGAGCACGTGCAGTCATGGTATAGATTAGGATGTACAGATTAGGAGCCCAACCACCATGATTTTTCAGGTAGGTTTCCAAAGCGTCAATAGCAGCTGGTCCTGACTCATGGTACACTTGGCTTTGTGACCTTGAAATAAAAATGCCCTCATAACCTCTCTTTCTCCAAGGAGTATCATGGTGTGGTGCTATATGGAGATTTGCCCCCAGCTAGTGCAGAGAGAAACAAAGGCAATGTCTTAAGCTCTGGAGCCTTTCCCTGTGGAACAGTGAGGCTTGGAGGCTGCTGGCTGTGGGGGAGATGCTGCCTTTCAGCCATGAAACTTTGGCCAGAAGTGGAAACATGTGGCTTTTTAAAGGGAAGCGTGTAGGGTGGAAAAAAAAGAGCAAAAGGACTCTCTCTTTTTTTTTTTTTTTTTTTTTTCTCTTTCCCTAAGAAGGGAAAAACAGCTGTCCCAGCACAGTGGGGTGTTTTTGAAATGCTTTTGAAAGGCACTGTGAGGAGCTGGACTTCTTCTCTTTAACAATTTTCTGCAGCGAAATAAGAAAAAGTAACAAAACCTGAAACAACAGTGAGGAAGTCCAGAGGTCTCTCACAAAGTTTACTGCTAAAAGACAAGCTTTCCCTGTGACTTAGAGTGTAGCTGCTGGCCAGGACAGCCTTTCAAGCATCTGAGCAAAGAGATAAGCATATGTGTGTGTGCATGCATGAATCCTTGGGACAGCTTTGAGTGAGGAAAAAAGCCTCACTGAAAGTGGGAGAAGGCAGTGTAGGAGTTAGTGTCTTCAAATGCTTCCCCTATTTTCTCTGTAAAAGCACACCAGGCTGCCTATTTCCCTCACAGATTAGAATGACAATAAGGGCTTTCCTAATGAATGCCAAACATGGTGAAGGAGGCATTTTCTATACACACATGCATACCTTTATACATAGGTACACAGCAACTTTACATACATATAGTCATATACGTATACATGTATGCATAAGAAATCTTAGACCTTTTTTTAGCCATTTCCCTTTGATCGCATCTTTCCCTATGCTTCTTATGTTATTTTTTATACTTTTCTTGCCTATTAATGCATTTCCATCTTCTCGCCAAATCAGAACCTGTGTGGCCAGGCCCCGTCTTCCTGCAACTGGCCCACTCATAGCCTGAAGAAAAGAAATACAGGGCTTTGTGTGTGTGAAAGATTTTCTCTTTTCCCTGGATAACTGAAAATAAATGGTGATTAGATTAAAACAAACAACCATGTGCTCCTACACCCCACTACTGAGACTGGACCTGAGAAATGGGAGAGATTGCTGGCGTGGGGCTGTAGTAATCATAGCTTGGCATGATAGAGCACCCTTCAGGCAGAGGAAATAGACCCCCAGCTTGCTTTGTGTTTTATTGGTCTGATCCTGTGGAGCTGTGTTGATTTACTGCAGCAGAAAAAACTGTTTGTAGATGTGTGTTAGCGAAATCAAGTCACTTACTCCGGAGCGCAGGCTGGTGGAGGCTGAGCACAGCAGGGGCTCCATGCCTGTGGCAGCAGCAAGTGCTCAGGACAGCAAGAGAGGGATGGAGGAGGCAAATGACATGCAGGTGATGGGGCTCAGGATGTAACCAGGAGAGTAGGAAACCTCTGCAGTGATTCATGGTGATGGCCATTCCCCCGGCACTGTAACCACAAGCTCCATGCAGGCACCATGGTGGGACATTTCCAAGCCTGCATTGCTGCTGTGTTGAGCAGCCACCTCTTGCTGTAACACCACCAGGGTCGGGGTGCGGTGTGTTATGCGCACACCTGTGTCTGCTTCGTCCTGACATATTAAAGACTTGCATGGATTTATTTCCTTCATGGTCTCATACTGTGCTCTCTGGTTTCCAGGTGCCTCCTCCAGGCCAGGGTGCTGGTGATGTGGATTCCCTGCTTAAAGGGGGGTTTGATGCCTGGTGGTTTTTCACAACTGGTTTCCTCTCGGGCAATGGGACAGCTTTAAAATGCTCCACTCCACTAACCCAGCTTGGGGGTGGCGGGGGGGTGTGTGACACAGCTCAATACCATGACCATACCTTTTGCTCAACCTTTCCAGCTTGGTAGCACTGATGGCTGTTTGTCTTGGTCCACACTCCTTGGCCCCTGACAAAAATCAAGAACTGCCTTCTACATGGCCATTTCTGTCCCCTCAACACACGCTGCTTCTTGTGGGGGGCATGTTATGACCTTGTGGACATGACCTTTGGTGCCTAATGTTGTAATGAGGGTTCCTTGTTAATGAATGCATTCAGAGACATTTGATGTGAAAGGGTCCCCAGTTCCTGTCTCATGAAAGAGTGGCAGAAAGGGCATCAGAAACCAAGGTGATTGGAGGAAGCTGGGAGTGGAAAATCTGAATAAATAAGCAATTCTGTGAGCAATGGAGTGACTGAAATGTTCTCGATCATCTCTTTCCTGCTTTCTTGTAACATCTGCAGCCTGCTCAGACTTCCAAATATCTACTTTCACACAATAGTGCGATGGGGCAAGGAAAAATTCAGCATATTACTGGAAGTGTTAGCAAGTGTGGAGAGAAAGGTTTCCTGAGATGGGGTCAGTGGAGTTTGCAAGTTAGCTGAAAGCACAATGAAAATGCACCACTTAGTGAATGTATAAATAATTCCATACATTATTCTATAGCACATCAAAACACAGAGCCAGCCTCACACGCTTCAGCAATTTTTGCTTCTGAGTGTTTTAAATGAGCTTGAAACCCCCTCAGATGGTTTTCTTCATAGGTGAATGGCTATCCAATGTACCAAAAGCAAGAATGTAATTAAACTTTAAACTCTTAAAATGCCAAGTACCACTGGGATAACACATGGGTAAAACACAGTAATTGTTTATATTTACTCTATGTCTAGTTAACATTTCTTTTCAGGTGCCTGTCAGAAATGCTAGCTTGGCAAAGGCAAAAACTGTAAGAATTAGTTTGTCTTTGTGAATTCAAAGCTTCAAAGTCTTAAATGACTTTTGATGTGGTGTGATCTCATTACCTGCACGCTAAGAATAGTGCTCTACTTGATGCTGGTAATGCAGTGGGGCTTCTCTCCCATATATTTCAAAGCCACAAACATACAGCCTTCCTCTAAAGCCCTGGTAGGACTACAGCCCATCTCAGAGGATCTGAGCACAAGGTGTGCAAGTCCTTGAGGCGGCACTTTTAAAATGGAAGAATGAGTCTCTGTTCTCTTTCCCTCAAGTCCTTTCCCCATCTGTCTGGGGCCATGGCCATTTCAGAGGCATTAGAAAGCCCCATGTCCTGGGCATCAGACTAACATCTGTGTGCTGTGTTGTCTTTTTAGTAGGAAGTAAGGGATTAAGTCCTTATAGGAATAAGGACAGATGAAAGGGTGTCTAAGTTGCCATACCAGTTTTTTGCTGCCAGGTTGCATGGCAAATCGTGTTTAAACCTGTTATATTCAAGTGTGAGGCCCTATGTCTCAAGCGTGTGCATGCAGCACCTAAATAATCCTACTAAAAGTTAAGGGATTTATTGAATCTATAAGCAGACTTCGACAATGTTCTCAAAACTCTACTCTGGTTGAGAAGAAATGTTTGTTACATTTCCAATTCTGATTTTAATATGGTAACTGTAAAAAAGATATAGGAGAGAAAAGCAAATATGAACTAACCTCCAACTTTCTTGAGCATTGCAGATGATTCTTAGGAGAAGGTATGAACTTGTTCTTTGATCTCTGAAGGGGTTCCTGTGTGTGTAACTGGCAGGAGCTGTGCAAGGACTCTGAGGTTAGTAAACACTGCAGGGAATTTTTCTTTTTACGATTCTTGCCTTTTGCAAAATGGACTTTTCCACTACTGATAAACCATATTTTCCAAGCAGAGCTGTTATGCACATGATGCCTTTTTAACTTGGCCCCAGCTTGGTTTTGAGCAGATGTGAGTGAGTCCAATTTTCAGACTAATGGATGTGTTGAGCTTATAAAACATTCAGGAAAAAACTGTGATAAAACATCTTAGTAGCATTTGTGAATTTCTGTTTTGCCAGACTGCTCTAGTTTTCTGATGGTTCAGGTGGTTCCACAAATTCCCAAAAGAATCTGCATTTGCAGAGTAAGTTCTGCTAATGCTCAGATATTTTGCATTGAGTACATTGCAGACTGTTACAGGATTGTATCTTTGTTTTGGGCTGCTGAAAAGGTTGTATACCAATCCACCCTAAAGATCAGACTTCCAGTGTATTACTGTAAACAAGATCTCTGGAGTGATCAAAACATTGAAAAAAGCTTTTGGAAAGTTTCTGAACTTCTGTGGAGGTTTGATTAATTCCCAAGGCAGAAGATTCCCTTCTGCATCTAGACAGTCCCTCCCCTTGACATTTGCTCTATTTCATCTCAAATAGCTGATCACCTGGGTAAGGCAATTAAAGCAAAAATAATCCAATAATCCTTTACTCACGCCTCCTCTTTTTAAAATGGCTTGTGATAAAGCCTTGCAGTAAAGGCCAGTGGAATCAGCACTATAATGGTCATGAGAGATTAGTTTCAAACAGTTTTGTGTGTTTGTTTTTTTTTGTTTGTGTTTTTTGTTTGGTTTTGTTGCTGTTGTTTTGGTTTGGGTTTTGTGGTTTTTTTTTTTGTTTGTTTGTTTTTTTTTTCCTTCCTTTCTTAATTTTTCAGTCTCCAGAGCTCATCTGGCCAATTTAACCACCTGCAATGCAGACACCTACATCAAACTGTCTGTTTGGACTCCCTTAGTGGTAAGGGGGGAAGAGGTGCTTCCAAGGCGTCACTGGTGCTTCAGGGAGTGTCGCCTGCCAGGAGGGATTAAACCAGACCTGTTGCTTCAGCAGCTTCTGTAGGAAATACAAATGATAAGGTCCAAGTCCAGGGCTTTCCAGCTATCTGGTCTGGGGACCTTAGTTTAAAATGCTATTTCTTAACAGTTTAGCTCTAGACTCAATCTGCACATACCACAGAGCCTGGAGAATGTGAATCAGCAATCCCTTTGCTTGATCATAACAAACATGTGGCTATTACTCTTTCCTGGTGTGATCGCAGGCTATCCATGGGGAATGGGAAACCAATCGCTTTAGAAACCTTAGCTGAATGCTGTGACCCAGTCTTTTATTTCCACCTTGCCTCGATAACAGATGAAAGGCTCACGTGAAAGAACAGACTTGTCCATCTCCTGAGCACTGTGCTCCAGGGTAGCCAAAAAGTCGATTGAAAACCAACCTGCAGAAAGGCGGTCAGACAAGCCAGAGAGAATTATCTTTCCTTTTAGCACCAGGGAGTCTGCAGGTTTCCCATCCAATACCTTTTGTTATTAACAGCCAAGCAACAAGGCAGAGGCAGTCTCTGCCCTCTCTCCAGGCTGGGAGGTGTTAATGGACGGGTGTGAGAGGTTGCAGTTGGGGTGGAGGTGAAAGGTGAACAATCTGAACACATCCATCAGTCTTGTTCCTCCTGCCAGCTGCTCTGAGCCAACTAAACTGATATAATCACAGAGAAGGCATGCATCCCCTATCGCAGGGAGCTGGCAGGGCTGTGGGGTTTGGCCTTTTTGAGTGGAGAAGGTACCTGTTCAAATCAGAGGTCACTATCAGCTTCTCCCTAGGAACAAGGTTTCTGCTGTTCTGTCCCAGAGAGAATAAGTATGGTAAATGTGTCCCATCTTAATGACTGTTTTGACTTTTCCTCTAGGGCTGTGGATGAAGCAAAAGCAGAACCTTCTGTAAAAAGCCAGATCCAGCAATGAACAAGGTTGTGAGTGCCTCAGTGTATGTCAATCCCTTGACAATCCCAAAGGATCACATCTTTTGGGTTTTAATAAATTTCTTTTTCTTTGCACCCATTTCTTTGTTTCTTTCAGCGATCCTCTGCCTTTCTACTGGGAGTTCCTTCCCCTGTCTTTTCAACTCAAATTTCTCAATCTTGTTTCTTCTCTTCTTTGCCCCATATTTGCTCTCTCAGGCCTCCTCCACTGAAACTCTCCATTGCAACCATTCTTGTCCCTTTCTTTGAATACCTGGCTGATCCTCCTCCCACCCCCACATCTTCTCTTCTCTAGCTTCAGTTCAGTCTGTTTGAAATCCTCCCTCAGGTTCCCCATGTCCTGGTCAACATCATGCCCTCCTTTCTTCACTTCTCAGACAGTGACTCCTCCTTATTCCTCTTTAATTTTAAGATTTCTCTCCTGCAATTCTTTTTGATTCTGTTGCACCCTGAGTTCACCTCTCCCATATTGCTTTTTTTTCAGGGAGGTTTTGCAGACTCTGTATTGATCAGTTTAGTCTTATCTTCTCAACTTCCCTGTAACAGGGCCTAAATATATTCTATGCTGTGTAATGTGGGTTGGGTTTTCTCTTACAATGCCACCAAACCATCAGAGGCTCCGTAAAGGTATATACCATTATATTATATTATGGCTCTACAGCATAATCATGTTGCCCAGCAGAAAGGCTGCAAAAAATCTAAGATTACACTTCTTCCTACTAGGTGGTGAATTGTGATTAGAGAACCCAGTGGAAAAATTGGGTTGCTTCATTTATTTCTGCTCTCAATTCATCAGCCTGAGAGTTAATCTCTTGCCTGCAGCCGTGGCAGACTGAAATAGCTCCATTTGTTCTAGCAAGTGGGCAGAGAGGACATGGCTAACCTGCTGAGCTTCTCTCTGCCAACTGGCTGCTGTTTGGAGATGTGGGCTGAAGTGAAGATATGCTTGTCTGTGGTTTGGATCTAATTATGTTTGTGACCTTCTGACATTTTCTGTTGAGCATCAGATCTAAAACTGGAAGCAATGTGCTATCTTAGTCCTCAGGTAAAAAGGGCTGCTTAGGTCCCACCTGTGTCTTTGTGTAGGGGAGTAATGATGCTTTATTTTCCTAAGATCACAACATTAGCCCAGCAGGGGAACTAAAAACTTTTAAAAAGATGTCTTAAATTAGATATATAACATGGTATTTGGATCTTTAATGACTTTTTGGTGGGGTTTCTATAATGTCAGGCAGCATGGATAAGTATTGCAGGATTGTTATCATAGTTTCTTCCATGAGGTGAAAAGGAGAATATCCCACTTTCTCTATTTCTCCATGACCCTTAGATTTAATGAAAATTAGTTTGGCTTCATTCATTGCTGTGTAGTATTTTATTGAAAAAGCTAGTGGGGTTACTTATCAGGCTTCTAAGAATCATCCTCTCTGTATCAATCTGGCTTGCTTACTATTAGGTTTGAGTGAAGTGACATTAGAATAGTGCTATGGCATGCTGTTAAAAATTCAGTGTAATCCTTTCAATTTAATATGGAATTTCTACTGGGGTAAATGGAAAAAGGTTCAGACTCTTGATCTGCTCGATGTTCCTTTGCTCTCTCTAGCCTGAATCTATTGTTTTTGTTCTGCTTTCCGTCACAGTTGAATTGCTACCACCTCAAGCTGGCTGTTCTATATTTTAAAACCATTACTAGTAAGAGACACTGTTTTGATGCATCCAGTTCCAGTGACCTATGTTTGAGGGATGGATAAAGAATTCACAACTGCCAGTTGAAGAGATACTAATGTACAAATGTGAATAAATACATATATATGTGTACATATACAAAGGCACTTATATACAAAACCATAATTCCCATCTTCAATTCCTAATGGTGCTGCTCTAAAGGACACTACTTCTGACACACGGTTGAAAGCACAGTGGTTATTTCTGCAGTTTTTCCCCCTCTCCCTGAATTTTTTTTGTCTTGCTTCCTAATTGGTCTTCATAGCTCAAGTTCATTTCTTGTTAACAATCAGTTTCATTTTCTATTAGCACAACCCCTCTAATTTTTCCAACAGTGCAGCATGAGATAATAAAAGAATAGCTATACTCACTTGGGATTTAGTTTCTTGCAATATTGTGGACAGAATGGTAGTTAAACAACACTTGCTGGTTCAGGAAACTGAGCACAAAGTACTGATGTTTGCATAAACTGCTAGACAGTTGGTCCATACAGTCTGAACACTTCATAGCATTAAGGTATTTATCTTCATGACAACTTCTCCCAGGAGGTGAGAGTATAATATCTGTTTTTGCTGATGATGCATGGGTGCACTGAACTATTAATTGACTTCCTAATGATGTATAAGGGAGAGTCACAAGTCAAACCTAGGTCTCTTGACTGCTGAACTTTTAACCATAAGACCAAATTACTTTTAATAACTCGTGTATTGTATATCTGAATTTAACAGATCCTCTGTCTTTCTGTTTGTGTGTCCATCTGATACTGCTGGCTATAACTTTGGGGTAATATCTTTTGGTAACAGTAAATAGGAGGAAACTCAACTTCTAAAGGTTCTACCTGGTTAGGAACTTTGGTGTTTGGCATTGCATATGAATCAGCTACATTTAGCCAGTTACTTTTCCCAACAAATGCAAATTGATTTCTTCCATGTCAGAAGCTTTAGGTTCATGCATTCTGTTAATTTGTTCAACTGAAATGTGTTTAGAGGATGGCAAGGCTGCTTTCATGTCAGGTGATGAGAAAATCTTGATAAGATGGTTGGGAGACTAGGTGTTCAGACAATCAAGGTTTTGATAAGATATGAATAGACTAAGCAGCTATAAAAGGTTTGGGAAAACATTTTTAAAAGTATTGTGACCTTAATGATACTAAAAATTATAGAAGTGCTGTTAATGTAGATTAATTTTTAATGACTGCAAGAAGAACCTTCATACATATACATACATATATAATGAACTAGTGCTATATGCAAACTAGTTAGTCTAAGTTCTAAAAGAGTGTGTGTGAGAAGTGGTTCTTTGGGGTTTTCTTTAGTATGAGATTTTTAAAAATAACAACAGCTAGCCTGCTAGCCTAAGAAATCTGTGAATATGAAGAGACTAATAAACTGCTTGCAAGCTTTTTGCTTCATCAGACTATTTTTTTTAATCTTCTTATTTTGAATAAAGAGCATTAAGATGGCTCTGATCAGTTTGTGGCTGGAACTTTTTCCTACAGTGAGTTGGCAGAAACAAACCTAACCAAAGTAACAAGTGTTAATTAAATTCTACCTAATATCATGTAATATGATTGTTACAACTCTGTTTTACTCTCTCCTCATCCATTCACTCATCTAAGCCCAGTCATTGATCATATTGGACATTTCTTCCTCACAAACCCCAGCTACAGTCAGGCAATGAGATAATCTATTTTATGGGAGAAATTTAGGTGCAAAGAAACTAAACCGTTTGCTGGAGACCTAAAAAGCAAAGTGGAGAAGTGAACACCTCTGCTTACAAATCTCAGTCCCCAAGCAGGATACAAAACATGGATATTTTGATATTATTTCTATACTGCTTTAAATTTTGAGCTATTCCATTCACTGAACACCAAAAAGTTTCAGGGCTGCTGGTTTCAGGTCCCAAAGACCCCTTGCCCTTCATTAGTCTAAGCTGCAATTCATCACTGTCTTACTAGAAAACAAACAAACCCAAACTCTGTGATGAACTGACACTCTGGAGCATGTCCTTTCCTTTTTGCTTGATTTCTCTTTTGTATTATAAATTACTAACCTTCACAGCTGATGATGAGGTTTCCAACATCAGTTTTCTGAAAGGACATGTCTACTTTCTTCCACTGGCTTTGTAAGAAAATGGCAGTGCATGAGCAAGGTGTGTTTGGTCTTTAGCCAAGAAGATCAGGCCCAGGTGATATCAGTGCTAGACCTACCACAGCTCAACAAGTTGTCACTGAGCAGCTGATCTTCGGTAAAGGAGTGGGAGACCCAAGCTAGTACAATTGCAAGCCATCCTCCTGGTTGCTTATTAACACATTTAGCTGTCTCAGTGCAAGCTTTCAAATGGGTCCATGATGAGGGATGGTGACATAGAGGAGAGGTAGTAATGCATGGTGGGTCTGTAACACAATCTCAGATAATCCACTCATGAAGGAAGGCTCCCTTTGCAAAACTAGCTGTTCACTAGGTGGAATACTTCTGCTTGCCCCTGCTCTTGGAGGGCAGCATGATCACTTTGTGTGCTTTGTGCCTCATAGGAAAGGCTTAAATGAGATGTTTGGACCAGCCCTTATCAAACTCAGGGCTAAGTCCCAAGTTGCAGTTCACCTTGCCATCCTCCCAGGAACCAGTCGTATTCTGAGTATCAGAAAGGCTTAAGAACGTTGATCAAGAAATGCTGAGCAAGACTCCTTGGAGCTTGATCAGTGGACTTCTTTTCCAATCCTCTGCCTAAGGCCATTTCATAGTTTTGCTAATACACCCTGCTAAGCCAACCGTGAGAAGTGAGCCTTATAACACTTCATTGCAACGTTCACAAGGAGATCACTATATGTACTAGCTAGCTATGTAAAACTGCAATAACGTTTCTTTAGCCATGGCATGTGTTTCTGCTCATTGCAAAATGAAACAGGACAAGCTGGTGCCATGATATGGGTATTGTATTGCCCTAAAATTCCACCATATCTCTGTTTCCTTCCTAAAATATTTACTATTGTGTGTCAGCAGAGATTTCTACAGATGTCATAGGTCTGCAGAAATCTGGTGTCATGCTGCACTGAGGTTTATATCTAAATAGACTTTAATTTCACACCAAAGCAGCACTGTGACTCCACGCTGTTCTATCCTGTTGTGTTGCTAGTAAGGACACTGCTTTTTTTGCAAGCTGCAGCCCAGGTGCACTCGTTAGTTCAGCCAGCAGCTGCTGTGAGTGAAAGCTGGTGGACAGCAAAAGGATGCAGTTTCAGTGAAGAAGACATCAGGAAAACAACAAACGAATGAGCTGCGGTACTGGTTGTGTGTGAAGCACTTTTGTATTCATGACAACCTGCTCATTTGCAAAGAGCACAGAAAATCAATCAAAATCAAATGCAAACAAAGAAATGATAAATTAATCAATAAAGCCATGGGCTAATCAAATGGCAGCCTCCTCAATTATTCTAATAGAAAAAGAACAATTGCTGGTTATGGCTTCTGGTTTAGAATGGCAGTCTTTGCAATCAAACACTGATTCAGATGTTAGTTAATTAAGTCAAGTGAGCTGTATGGAACAGGATTTCACTTTGTGTTTTTTTGTTTAATGAGATAAATGGATTCAGTTTCCTGACTTCATACACCTTCCCCAAAGACTGTAAAAGAACCGTGTACATGAGTTTATATCTGCGTATAGCCTCACAGCTGTATTTTGTAAAGGCAGGACACAGAAGAGCTCTGTTCCACTGCAGACACTTGTGCTTTTGCACTATGTAATCCCTGTGATATAATCAAGCTTCAGCTTCAAACCCTCAAATCTCTACTTTTCTCGTTTTAGAAATCCTCTCTTCCATAGTCTAGAAATAATTTCCTGGTTTCCAGATTAACTATGTCTAAACTACCTTGTGTTTAGTTCTTTCAAATGCTGAGTGTCCGTAGTCAGGCTATCTTCCCTTATGTCTGATGTTTACTCAGGGATGTAATGGTAGGCATTTGTATCACAGAGACAATCCACTTTGTCTGTCAAAGAGCAGGCTCTGGTCACTTTCTGGTCTATATCTTTCTGAATGTACATGTGATACTCAGAAAAAATATAGCTCTGTTCATCTGCCATACTATATTCCCTTGTTCATTGTTAATCTAGTATGAAATCGAGGACAAAATTCTTATTTCAACTGATTGGAGCTGGGAAGAAAGGGATTGTAACAGGAAACTATGTAGATTAAGCCTTAGGCCATTACAATAATTTAGGGAACCATTTTTGTTCTTAGGTACCTAAGTGATCGTACAATAGACTTTGGCTCTCAGCCTCTCTGAGGGGGTAAAGCAATGGATTTGATTCCTCAAGACATAGACCCTGAGGTCTGTAAGACCTCAGGGTGCATGCTTGTGTATTCCATGGCCACGGGTCACTGCAGAGATGCTGTCTGGGTACTACAACAACCTCTCTGTGGTTAGATGTCCTTTGCACTCTGGGAATCCTTTCAACCAGGGAATGGGTGCTTTTACAAAGGTAGTCATCACCAATCAGTGCTAAACCAATGAAGGTTATAATTTCTCTTGGGTAATACTAGCATGTGTCTGGTGCTGGAGTATAACAACAATCTGTGTTTAATGATGACTCCACCTCTCTGCTGTACCAGACTAATTGAAAGTGTTTCCTATCATCTCTCCTTGTTCCTGAAGAATCTAGGACTGTGAAACCAGCAACAATATTTGCACAGAAGACAGCTGCTTTCCATTTTGTCCAGAAACTTTGCTCCCATGAAGTTTTCCATAAGTTTTTTAGGTTTTTTTCTTCTTTTCTGTGAGAGTGAACCTTGTGTCAAGATAATGAGCTTCATGCATTCAAATCAGGACTTGAGTGTTAATTAGGTCACTCTTACTAGAATGATTTATTGACCTATATTTGGTATTAGCAGCCCTAAGTTTTCCTCCACAGAGAGTCAGTGAAAATCACCTTCATCAATCTTCAAGACATTGATAATCTTAATTTTATTCTCTATTTTAGGTTTTCAGAGCAGATTAATAAATAACCTACTCTGAGGGTCTGATTGAGTAGTTCTTCAAAATGTTGAGAAGCCTCAAAAGAAAAAAAATCTTGATTTTTAGATTTTCAAAGCAGATTAATAAAGATCAGCTTTTGGAGGCGGATTAACTATTTCAAGCAGAACTGGATGATATTTAATATATTGTACACAGAGAAGATAGCCCACCTATTTATGTAGGAAAAAGAGCTTACAAAAGTCTCCAAAACCAGAATCAGATATCTGATATTTCAAAATGTGATGGATAGCTTGTAGAAAGAGAAGGAGTTCAGACTGAGAACTTTTATTCCCTTACCTTTCCTCTTCTGGGTCTCAGAATATTTTCAGAGCTCTTGACATGGGGGATAGGTAAACCAAGTACTAGTAGCCTTCAGATTTGTGTGTATTAGAACATCCAACATGCCCTGTGAGGCTCTGATGTTGGTCTCTGGAGTATTCTGCAGGCCAGATACTTTCTTGTACTGACTGGGATGATTTTATTTTTTTTTTTAAATCTAATGAAATACAGCCCCATACCTTTTCCAATACTGGGGCATGAAACTGTCATTATGCAGTCTTAGAGCAAACAAAAAGAAGTAATCTTCACAAAACATACCCTTAGGCTGTGGAGTTCCTTGCTGCAGATGTTGTAGATGCTAGAAGTTTACATATATGTAAAACATAAATGGACAAATTCATAGAAAAAAACCCCTTTGATGGGTATCCCCTTTGGTTTGGGAAACCTAACGATTTCCTGGAGGCTAAAAAAATACTTGGAGAAGCACCACTGAATGCTTGCCCTGTTCTAATATGTTTCCTAAAATAGCTGGCGTTGATCAGCATTGGAGGAAAGGTCCTGGATCAGCTAATCCTCTATCCTCCTCTCCTTGATTTATGTGACCATGCTGCCTGTGTGTGCTTAGGCATGTGTGTCCACCTTCTGTCTGCATGAATTTTTTTAGTGGATTGAATTATCACCAAATTTGGCAGAGGGGTAGACATCTCAAATATAGCCACTTCCTACACATTTTGTAAAAAGAAGTGACCTGAAAGAGGTTAAGGACAGTTTATCTGTATTGTCAATGCATGATCACAGCTTTTGCTAGGCAGTAGAGACTCTACATAAGGGTGCACTGTTATTACGATCCAAGCTTGGGAAAAAGCTTCAGAGCTCACACTCTATTAGACATCAGAAAATCCAGCCAAAGACACAGCCAACCAAACAATTAATGCCTTTTATCTTAATGTTTTCTTTGCAGAATCAAACATGCAGAAATTCCCCTCAAAGAAAACTGCCATCTTTTTCTTTGGGCCTGGTTCTACTTAGCAAAAATGGACTCATGGGAGAAGCGAGGCCCTCTCTCCTCCTCATGAATTCAAGGATCATTAAGTGTTCTTAGCAATGATCCCAGATTGGTCTCTGCAGAGCCTCCATGCTACAATTTTTATATAGTTCAGTCCTTTATTTAGGTCTATAGGAAAGGCTTGAAGAGAACAACCAAGCCCTGAAGTCCTTGCATTAAAATACCTGAATCAATAGGAAAAAAAGAAAGGCTTGTTCCAGCCTGCGGATAGGAGTAGCAAACACACACAAGACCAGATTCTGCATCCTTTGCTTCTTCTCAGTTAGCAGGTTGCTCTGACCTGAGTCCAGCTGAGTGCAAGGAAATAAGTTGCTGCTTAGGAAGGAGGGGCAGAGCAGTCCCATAATGAACTGGTTATAAGGAGGCAAACTGGCTGCAGCTCTGGGACCCATACATGGGCTTGGTGGTGTTCCTGGTCCTTAACATACCCAGGGTGGGAGGATGTTCATGTGCAAACAGCCCCTCCTGGAATTGGTGCTGCTGCATTAACACTGCACTCTGTGTTAGCAGGGCTTAAAGGCCATGCAGGATTTCCCAGATGGTAACAGGAACTTGGCAATGTATATGCATTTCTTGATTTAAAAAAAATAATCAAGTCAACCTGTGCCAGCCCCTCCTTATCTCCCTTCTCTTTCTAGTCCCACAGTTTCCTTTCTAATAAGATCAAAAGGGCATCTAAAAGTAATAACAAGATTTTTTTTCTCCCCTAGCAAGCTTTCTTGTCCAGCATGTTGATGCTCCTTATAACTGACCATGCCTTTGTATTTATTCATGAAAGTGATTCTGGCCTACAGATCCATACAGTTGATAGCAAGCAGATTACTCTGGAGACATGACTGAACAAGCACAGCTAACTGGTGCACAAGGTTGGGACCATTTTCAGTAAAACATTTTCTTAGGGGAGATTGGAACTGGTGAGAAATGTCTTTGGCTCAACACCTCTATATAGGTGCATGTGGACTGGCATTTTGATAAATCGGAAAAAGGAAGAGAGCACTTGGCTCTTTCACACCAGTATAGATTAGCAATAGCTGGTCCTCGCAAATTAACACCGAATTTGAGCTGCATGAACTACAGGTAATTAGTTATTATGCGTGTAACTGAACACAAAGAAAATGCTAATGGCCGCATGGATGAAAGGAGTTCTTGGGGGGGTGTATTGTATATGCTTGCTTGACCTCCAATGGGCATCGCTTATGTGCTTGTGGAAGGACACAGAGATAGACATTTGTTTAAACCCAGACTGACTGTTCTTAGGTTCTCATGCAACATAATAGCTAATAACTTTGACTAGAAAATCTATTTTCCTTTCATACATTTGTGTAGTAAAGAAGGGGGAGAATGAGATGGATTGGAAAATGTGCACAAAACAATGGCCGAAATGTGGAAGGGTTTTGGCTCTGTTCTTGAATTAGAGATGGAGTTGTTTGATTTTGTTGATGCATTTCTAGCTTTCTGGCCTTTAAAAAAGTTTCTAATAAAAATCATATCCCAGAAAGAGAGCAGCAATTTCTCAGAGGTGGAAAATAACATCAAAGTAGAAATGATTTTTAGAGCTGGCATTTCTGGGATGTTTAATGATAAGTCAAACTTGCCAGAGCAGAGAAAAGCTGAGCTAATGCACAACAATCAGAGATTTTTCCCTTGACTACTACATCTAATACTATCAACAAGCCTGCATATTCCCTACAAAGAGCAGATGGGAAAGCATCAGCTAATGACTATATGTACAAGCTTGGGATAGAAGTTTTTATTCATATATATATATATTTATGAGTAACTATTAAGTGAAGGTCAAATTCATTGGACAGAATCCTTGCAAAGCCTCTCCTATTTACTGCATAGGGTCATTTCACTGCTGTAGGAAGAAACCTTCTCTCCTTCCCAATTTGGAACTACTCAAACATATGAGGCAAGACAGATGCAAAATCTGGTGATGCAGTGGGTCATCAAGAGGAAGAAATCTGAATCAAGAGATGTAGGATTATCTGGAAAAGGTCTGGCTTGCTGATGGATAGCAGTGGAGGACTCACTGTTGGACCTGGTAGTGCTCATATTCTGCAGACCAACTGGGAGTCCCATTGAACGCTCAGGTGCATTGTCAGATTGGAGAAAGATGGTTAAAATCCTGCTGATCTCTTTATTGCGGGACTCAGCAGGAGCGAGCAGCCAGTAGAGTTTAGCCCCCCGAAAGAGTTTAAACAGGATGCGGAATAAGAAGCACAGAAAGAAGGAGCTGCAAGCACGAGCTGGAGGAGGTCCAGAAGGACTGCTCTGAACACATTATTTTAATGCAGAGCATGAGCTTGGTGTCTGGGAGAGGTGTTTATGCAGACTCAGAGTCATCTTTATACCCAGGGAAAAGCCTGTGCCCAGAGAAAAGTGAGTATTGTGTAGATCTTGGGTTTTAGTCCAAGGACTGACAGAGACCTACCTCCTGAACACTTTTCAGCAAGCCTGTTCCCAGCCCTCATGCCTACATTCTGCTTGCTAAGAAAATAGCATCTTTTAAAAGGGAAAACTATCCATTAAAATGAGAATATGAACAGGCCACTTATAAGTGTTAACTTTAAACAAATTTTGAGGGAGGCAACCATTATTTTTGCTCTTGCCATTAACAGTGGTTTTAAGATTTCCTGTCAGTATTGGGATATGGCATGTATTAAATTAGCAAGTGTTTCTGGTTTGTGTGGAGGACATACTGCTGGGTTAAGAAGCTCATTAGTGATATTTGCTGAATTCATATTTATTCCCAGAATCAATACTTGTAATATACTAATTAAATCATCTGTTTAGGACAGCCCCATGCTGTAGTAGAAGAAGTCTGTTCCCATCATGACACATGCAATACAGCATTTACCTCCCATTATTATTAATGAGCACTGCAGGCTTAATTCCTGATGTGAGTCTCTGAGCAGGCATGCACAGCCTCATCCGTCTGCTGAATGTTTTAAGCGGTGCATTTTCCAGCACCCAGGATGCATTAACCCTTCCAGCACCTTTACTTTGGGGTCATGAATGGACTTCAGCAGCAGGTCCAAAACCACCAAAGGGCTCTTCATTATCTAGGTGGACTTTGGAAGATGGTCCAGGCGCCAAGGGAACCAAAAGGATAAGTTAGATATGATGGACCTGTGGAACTGCGCAGAAGAGTGAGCATCCAGATTTCCCTGCGTTCCTGGAGGCTGCATCATTTCAAGAGGAAAGTAGTGCTTCTGGCTATTAGTTGTCTTGCTCTTAAGTTAAAATAATAATAATTTTAATGATTCCCTATTCTCAGTACTCTTTACTGTATCATGAAATATTTTATGACTTTAATTTCTTTAATTGTACTAGGGTACAATTTCCTGCGCTGGAATTTGGCTGCTGAGCTCAGTCTTTCCACAAAGGACTTCACTGTTGGAAGAAGACATGCTCTGGGGTCTGCAAGTCCCAGCTCCCAGCTGCAGCTTCCCCTCCAAGACATGGATTTCTGCAGCTCTTCTGCAAAACCCTGACCAGCAGACACAAGGAACAGGTTCAACTTTTAGAGGTTATTAATTCATCAGCTCCAATTGCCCCCTTGCTAAAATCCAGGAAATGGAGTCAAGTTCTCTGCTGTAATTGGCAGAGATTGGGTGTGTGTGGAAATAACCATTGAGCTGATGCGTCCTTCTCCCACTGCAATTCCTTGCTCTCTTTTTGCCTTTGTCAAAGTGGCGGGGTGGGGAGGGGGTGGGTGGGGGGAGAAGCTCTCCTTTACAGAGTTTTGCATTTCACAGCCGCAAATTATTGCAGCAGGGGTGAGTGGCCTCTTGCTCCAGGACATGTGGCAGCTCCAGGCTTTCACTCATTATTACAGCAATATAAATTCCTGTGCCATGACTAGACTTTTTCTATACTGGAACATTTCTGTGATAAAAGAAAATGCATGTGGTTGGCATTTTGCCCATTAGTCCCTCTTCTCCATCTCTGTTTCTCCCATATGCTGAGACAGCCTCTCTGGGGCTTCCCTCACACTGGGACTGTATGGAAATGGCTGCTCTTCTTGCTGAGGCTCAGGAGACACCATGTACTGCTGTAGGTCCTTGGCCCAGGCAGTGAGCTTGAGGCTGCATAGATGTGGAGTGGGTGCCCGGACAACCAAGGGATGGCACTTCCATGGTAACAATAGGTCTGAGAAATATTGACTGGCTGCACTGAGTGTGTGGGGCCTCAGCAGGAGGGGATGACACCAGTGCTGTGCTGCATGCATGGGAGAAGGGGACGTGGTGGGACTGGCTGAAGGAGAAGATGTGTAGCTTTCAGGATCTGTGAAATGGTGAGTTTCCACTTAGACTAAGCATGGCACAGGTGAGATTTCTCCAGTGTTATCACAGGCATGCTGTTGCTTTTCACCAGCTGGCCCAATTTAAATCAAGAGTAAGTTTAGGGGCCCTAGCATGGGCTGTCCTGTTGTAACAATTGCAGAATCCACAACTTTTCAATGATGGGCCAACAAGAAAAATACAAAGTTTGGATTTTTCATAAAATCATAGAATGGTTTGGGTTGGAAGGGACCTTAAAGAACATCTAGTTCCAGCCCCCCTGCCATGGACAAGGACTCCTTCCACTAGATCAGGTTGCTCAAAACCCCATGCAACCTGACCCTGAACACTTCCAGGGAGGGGACATCTACAGCTTTTATGGGCAACCTATTCCAGGGCCTCACCACCCTCACAGTAAAGAATTTCTTCTTTATGTCTAATATAAATCTACCCTCTTTCAGTTTAAAACCATTACCCTTTGTCTTATCACTACACTCCCCATCTCTCGTGTAGGCCCCCTTTAAGTACTGGAAGGCCACTAGAATGTCTCCCTGGAGCCTTCTCTTCGCCAGGCTGAACAACCCCAACTTTCTTAGCCTGTCCTCACAGGGGAGGTGCTCCAGCCCCCTGATCATCCTCATGCCCCTCCTCTGGACCTGCTCTGACAGGTCCATGTCCTTCTTATGTTGAGGGCCCCAGAGCTGGACACAGCACTGCAGGTGGGGTCTCATGAGAGAGGAGTAGAAGGGGAGAATCACCTTTCTTGACCTGCTGGCCACACTTCTCGTGATGCAGCCCAGGACACGATTGGCTTTCTGGGCTGTGAGTGCACATTGCTGGCTCACAGTCAGTTTTCCATCCCCTAATACCCCCAAGTCCTTCTCCTCAGGGCTGCTTTCAATCCACTCATCACCCAACCTGTATTTGTGCTTGGGATTGCCCTGACCCATGTGCAAAATCTTTTACTTGGCCTTGTTGAACTTCATGAGGTTCACAGGGGTCCACGTCTCAAGCCTGTTGAGGTCCCTCTGGATGGCAGCCCTTCCCTTCAGCATGTCAACTGCACCACACATTTTTCATCCTGTCTTTGTTCAGATTGCTAGAAAATGGAGAAACAGAAACTTGGCTGGAAGGGATACAAGTGCTGGGGGTTTTGTCTGTTTTGGCTCGTGCAGTGCCTTTGTACGGGGGTGTTTGTGTGTATATGTGTGTGTGTCTGTGTGTGTGTGTGTGCACACTGTGATTGATGTGTGTGCTATGCCAAACACAATCAGCCACAAAACCCATTGTTTGTTAAAACCAAAATCTACTGTTCCCTGAGGAATTTGATCACTGCCTTTTATCAATCTGTGCAACTGTTTCTCATGAGGCCAGCAAAGGAGCTGTGGCACTTGGCCATATTCTCTTCTAGGATTGCTGGGATTTCTATGAAGTTCATCTTGAAGATCCCGTTTCACCATGATGAAGGCATATGAGGCAATGAGTGTATTTTAGGCATTTATTACCTTGTTTTCAATGGTTGCTTTTCCTAATTTCATCCTATTCTCCCTCCCTCTCTCCTTTCAGATAATTCTTAATATTTTTAAAAAAACAACCAACCCTGCCTGATGCAATTTGAGGCAAGACAGGCACATTTTATTAAGGACTGCAAAACACTTAGCAGCACGAGGGTTTTCATGTGTAATCAGATGCAGCAATTGGCTTGATTGCAATTGCTTCTGGGTCTGTTGCGCACAAGCACCTGATTAGATTTTAGCAGCACTGCCAATTCCGGAGGAGCTTTCAGCCTCGTGACGTGAACGGGCCTTGGGGAAATCATGTGCCTTGTCCTTAGTGCTGCCACCTGGAGAAGGGAGAGATGGGACAGGCAAGCAGGTTAGCGAGGACCTGCCCTCTAAAGAAACTGTTGTTGGGTGGGAAAAATGGATGAATTTCCAGCTCCTCTGCCTGCCCAATTTAACACTGGGAATTGCTTTCTCATTCTTCCTTCAGTTTGCCAGTAGTATCAGATAACTTTATGCCAGACACCCCCTCCTTGACTGCAGAGCTGTCTGGACTGTTGTGTAGTGGCTCTGCTCTGCTGTCCCACCCACATCTTGGGGAGAGGGATGAACATAGACAGGGAAGGACCCTTTTCCTGGTCCTGTCCCTTCATGTGGAAGGGTAGCAGGTATCAATGCCCACCTGGATGGAGAAGCAAACAGAGGTGGCTGCATGGTGGCATCAGACAGCATCAAGGCTGGTAATGCTGAGTCCTCAGTAACATCTAATTGTTCTGGCCCTTTGCATCACAATATCACCTATAGGTACTGTAGGTCATTGTGAGGGCTGTGCTGTATGTTCTCTCTATTTACAGTCCTAAAATGCAGAGGATGTTGCACATCTCTTCCTCTCCCTGCTTAAAGTGAGCCTTTTGTTGATTTCAGCAGATCTGGAGCTCTTCGGCTCAGATGGGAGAGGTAAGCACTTGAGAGGGTGTTATGTTGTTCCCAGTCATGGTGGATCTGCGTCCTCCTGCAGCTACACTGTGCAAGTGCCCAGGAATGGGTCTGTGGCAGGTTCTCCCTGACCCAGGCCATTCTGGGGACTCCTGAGACACGTGGCCATCAGTGGCAGCAATCAGTTCAATTAGGAATTGGGAGAGATTTTTGAAAAGGTGTGAGGAAAATCAAGTTTTTGTTGAATGTTTTTGCTCTGGAAAATCCCTATTCTGAAATATCAGATTGATGAATAGTGACATCTTTGATCTAAACAAATGCTGATGTTCTTGGCATTTTTGAAATGTCAGTGAAAAGCTAAAATTCTCTTATTTGACTCTTCACTAAAAGAAAAAGATCATCAAGTTGAAACAAAGTTTTCCTGTGAAACGTATCACCTGTAATTAAAAGAAAGAAACCAAACTCTTTCATGAAGGAAGTGTTTTATCAGAAGAACTCAAGACACCGTAGGGTGGTAATTAAGTATTCTTCACATCAGCCAACATGCCAAGTGGTGTTTGAGGGAGCACAACTTCAACATCAGACTTTTTGTTGCCCTGGTGGAGATACTTTAAGAAGACCAGATTTTTACAGGTGAAACGCTCTGAAACCCACTCACCTTCTGTCTGTTTCATCAAGTTTGATGTTCAGAAATGCCCTGTGGCTCTGGAAACCCTTGATGATTTCCAGCTGCTCAGTCCCACTCTGGGAATTCATACATGCCCCTGCCAGTGAAAGTGATGAGAATTTTGCCTGAAGAAAGTTTGCAGAATTGGACTTTGCTCCAATTTGTTTTTCATCATGTATAACAAAGTGTTATTTACTTTTTTCACTTTGCCCAGCTTGGACAATTAAACCCCTGAGTCATTTTGCTTTTATTTCAAATCAGTTGCATTCCCTGGTTCACTGACTTGCATGGTGTTTTATAATGCTCAGATACCAGAAGGGAAAAATGGCATTAAAACCCCTGAAGATGTTACAATTCATATGTCTGGATTTACTGTGCTGCAGGGGCTATCCATTAATTTGATGAATTTCTTTATTTCTTTCTATGCGTGTAAATGTGTGTTCTTATTAAGATTTTTAGCAGCAGTGAGATATGTTAATAGTTGTTCACCTCTTGAGAATAAAGCTGTATGATACAGCAGAGGGAGAAGGTGTTGTCAGCCCAGGGGACACTAGTGGAGACCATAGAGCTGAGCAGCATGGACAGCCCGGAACTGGGACAGCAGATGAGTCCTAGGGGAGCCCTGGCTGAGATGTGTTGACAGAGCTGTTTGTGGGGAAATCGTTGCCCACGTTTAGCACTGAAGATCTGTCTCAGGCAGGTGATACATGCATCTCATCCACTTTAACAGAAATAAGTGTGCGAAAATTAAAGCTTGTTTTGGCTGGAAGCACTTCTTCTAGGACTAGATTTAGCACCTGGTGACAAGAAGCATGGCAAAGCTTCGTACTTTCCCCACTGAGCTGGCTGCATCTGATGAGGGCTTTAGCACTCAGTGGAGGGCACATGGCCTCTTCCTTTCCATGGCTGGGAACATTTTCTGTACAATTTGGGTTTATTATGTTCAACCAGTAAGATTTGGGGACTTTTAACCTGAGGAGATTTCACCAGAAACATGCACATAGCTGGATGTCAGAATACAAGGATGGATTAGGTGCTCACAGCTTTATGAATCAAAGGCATTTCCAAACAGTTGCAATTTGTTGACTCCTAAACATTTCTCATGGAGATGAAGAAACCCTCTGAAATTCTGCATCTGTGGTTTACTGTATAGCAGACATGACCTTCTTTTACTTAACCTCCTTTCACAGATGCTTAAGGAATAACTAAACTGTGAACCTTGGGATGACTATGAATATCTTTCAGCTTTCTTAGCTGGAGATAAGACTTAAAAATGGACCCTTCCCAATAGGAAGCAAAAGGCAATAAAATATTCCTCAATCTTTATAGATATATTTTTTTCAAAATCCCATATGTTTGTTGGGTTTACTTACTCTGTTTGCAAGCCTGGATCTGGCAATCCTGTTTGAGGTTTGGTCCTTTCAACCCTTCCTGCAGAAAGCAGAGACAGCTGTGATAGGAATTACAGCCACCTTTTCACGTCAGAAGAGATCAGGTGCTAACATAAATATTGCATGTATTAATCCTCAGAGCACGTCTTCCCTGGGGGCACAGTATTGGTTTTGTTTCTTTTAGTTTCATCAGTTATGTATTTAAATAAATAGTCTGATTGAGGGGATGTGGTGCTCTGGGCCAAAAAGTTGTGCAAACTCTGAACTTGTGTAGAAGATGCAAGGGCAGACAGGTATGGATCAGCAGAGACAGGCAAGGACCCTGTGAGCCAACACCAAGTGTGAAAATAGGCAGTTGTCATGGCATATCAGAAGTTTATTCATTCATAGGAATTATCCCTCTTCTCCTAGGTGACTTTGTGTGACACAGAGTAGGCTAAAGAGTCCGTAGGCAATTCTGCTTTCTTGTGTCTAAAACTAATGCTGCTGTGAGACATCCATGGCAACATCCTCCATCACAGCTGGATTTTGAAGACAGGTTATGACCAATTTTTCCTCTTTACATGTTGAGGGTCACTTTTCTGGGGAATTTTAGAGGGCCCCAAGTCAGTTTGATTCAGGAAGCAGTTTTAAGGTTGTTATTTCAATACAGTCTGTTTCGGGAAAGGATAGGCTTCAAAGCCAAACCAAACCCCTGGAAAAGAAATAACCTTTACACACCCAAATCACAGGAATGCGAACTCTGGGACAGCAACGCATGGCCACAGGCTTTCATGCCATGCCATGTAGCTCACTTAGTTTCCTGGGTGACACAAGTGTAGCTTCTGTTAACAGCTTTCAGCAATGGAGCTGAAAGGCAGGTCCACTCCCCATGCATCACTACTTTCATGCCAAAGTATTTCGCTCTTCCTCAGGAAGCATATTTCTTCTGCCTCTCAAGAAAAAGACACATGTTATCCACAGAGTGTTGTTGACCTTTTGACAAATAGTAAAAGTGATGAGTCTTGGATGATGGACTTGCTGTGCTACATCAGGGACAAAGCAAATAAACAATCTCTGGTTCAGGGGAGATGCTGTACATAGCATCCAAAGCCCATGCAATACAGTCATCCCCAGTTACCTATAGTCATTTGCAGCCCACTGCCTGCCCAGGTTACAAAAAAGTGGATAGTTCTTCATTCCTTTGATTTTTAGAGATCTTTGGCTCACATTTCTTGCTGTGAGCACAGCATTGTAAGTATCTTGGTGAAAGCTGGGTTTACAAACTACTCCTTCCTCAGTGTGAGACACTTCATTAACTGCAGGGGAAAGACAGGAATGGTACAGTATAGATGAAGGGCAGGTCTGCGTTTCAGTGATGGGATTGCAATTAGCAGCTTCAACTGTCTGCAGGAAGAAAACTTGGCAAGTTGGGATGTTTTCAGGGCTTGGTATTAGGAGGAAAAAAGCAAAAGAGAGAGAGAAAAAAAGGAAGAAAAGGGAGAAGTCCAGGTCACAAATATAACAGAAGAGAACATGAAGTCAGCATTTCCTGTCTTGTTGTTATACACGTCTTTTCTGTGTCTGACAGATAGTTGCTCCACAGCAGAAGTGACCCATATTACTTCTTTATTGTTTAAACAAAGAAAGTTGCCAATTAAAATGTCTTGAGTTTATTTCAGCACTTTGTGCTCTGGGAGCCTCATTGATTGGAAGGGAAGGCACAGGGTTGTCTGCTCTGTTGTGAAGCAATACAGTCCTTTCAAGTACATCTTACTTGCTCAGCTTTTGTCAGAAAATGTATCAAATCACAGATATCAGACGTATAGCAGAGACTCAAGAGATCATCTAATCCATCCCTCCACCCCAGAGGCTGTTTCAGGGAGATTTTTTTTTACGTGGTTCATAAAATCCTTCTGCAAGAGTCATCATACTTTCCTGAGCTACCTAGTTCCTAATTCTCCTGATATCTAATTTAAATATCCTCTGCTGCAGTTTAAGAGTTTACACCCACTGTTTCTGCTCCGTCCCTAACGGACACAAGGAGATGTCATAGCACAGAACTGGGCAGATGTCAGGTGAAGAGCCTCCTGTTCAAAGCAGGGCTAACTCCAAAGTCAAAGCAAGGGGCTTTCTCTCCCTTGGTGACAACTGTTAACTAATTTGAATACCATTACCAGATCTTCTCCTTTCCTCTAAGCAGTTTGGCATCAATTCTTTGTATCTTTTTTCATAGATCACATTTGCTAGACTCTGTTTATTAGTCATTGCTGTGTTATTAGTTGGAGCTGTATATCTGATGGATGCTCTCATACATACATGCATGCACCCATACACAGACACATGCATACACAGCTAATCTTGATTACTGGAGCAACAAGAGAAGAAGCCTTTCCTTGGCAAAATGATTCGGTAAAGTGAACTTAATTCTGCATGCTGGGAGTAACAGACTGAGTTGTGCAATGTGAAGTGCAATGAAACATTAAACGGCAATATGGTATCCAGCCACTAGAAGCATTTACATCTTGTAGAATGATGGGTGTAACATGGTTATTGATACGGCACAGAGCATACGCTTAGCTTTAACTGTTTCACAGTCCCTGCTGAAGGTAAGGGTCTCTCAAATCTGCTTTCAGAGTATGTTTACCTAGTTGTCTGGCTGGCATTGCTTTGGCTTTGACCATCAGCATGATTTTAACCTGCTATCTCAGCCAGCTCTTCAGCATCCCTATGCTCACTGATAATGTGATTTTGAAGAAATGAACTGTGAACAGGAGCTGGTGCTGTTTGCAGGATCACCAACAGGGTTGCACTTTGGAGACTGGCTGTGAGCAACAGGGATCACTTCTATATGTTGACTGGCATGGCTGTGCAGATATCTTGATGGACAGAAGAATTGGTCCATAGTAATCTCGCTGAACGTAGCTCTGAAAACTCATAGAGCAAAGAAACAGGGAAGCCAAACTGCAGTGCTAGTTTATTTATCTGGGAGCTACCATAGTTGTAAGATCTTCCTTGCCCTAACTTGGCCCCGGAGCCATGCTACAATCAACTACTTCTAAGAGATAACATTATTTTAACATTTGCATATTTGTAATTTGGAGGAAATCCAGATATAGATAGGACTCCACTGTGTCACACGCTGAAGAAACACAGAGCAGGGAATTTAGTGATCACAAACTAAAGCAAACTAAACCTAAATAGAGGATAATAGAATGATACGGGGGGATAAGAGAATATAAATTTTGCAAAGCAATGAAAACTACTTAATGTTTGCATAGTTTTGGGGAGCTGCACAGGGGTGTTGTAAGAAGGACGCAAGGAAGGAAGGAAGATGAGGTATCTTTCAGAAATTATGCCAATTCTGGTAGCTGCTCTGTAAGGAACATATTTGTCACAGTTAAAGCTTGGATTTTAAACAAACTCAGACACAACTGATTGTACAGTTACTATGCCAATAATATGTGGGTAGGTATTGTCATGTTTTTAATGGGTAAGTATTTTTACTTTTATTTTACCTGTTACATTGTTATTAGAAAGTGTTAATCAGGACTGTGATATTCTACCTCTAGCTAGTCCTGGGACTCTGGGTACTTCTAGGACATTCCTGAAAATGGAACTAAGAAGAGAATGTTTATCAACAGTTGACTTGAATCACTGCAGGGGGTTTAACATGCTGCCACTGGAAAACTCTTAGACCCCTGCAGACTGAAAGAGGCTGAAAAATCACTAGCGTAGAATGAATAAGCAGGAAAGAGTTGAACTTTTTTTCATTTTCCCCAGCAGATGTTCAGTTGTTGAGGCATCAGAGCCACCAGATGCTGGAAGAGGCGTTTATGAATGACCTGCTATTCCATATCGTTGCCTCTGGGGGTGCCACCAAGCTGGTCTGGAGGCGGCAGCAGCTGGTATGTCTCGGTGGGGTACTCGGAGTAATGGCTGTCATTTGCTGGACGGGTGGAAGTCACGGTGGTCTTCTGCTCAGTCACCACCTGGTCCCTGTCACATGCCACAGAGATTGATATAAATCAAACCCTCTCTGCAGTGGGGGCCTTGAGAAAACAAATTGATGTTTTAAAGCACAACAAAGGAAGTGTCAGAGGTGCAGCCCTAACAGTCTGCCAGTGAGCTGGGGGGTCATCATGCTGCTCAGGCTGAATGTTGAAGGAAGTCATCAACAAGTGGGAACATCTCTGGGGGCATAACTGGAAGAGTAAAATCCAAATCAAAGGCCAGGGCAAGACAGAGGACACATGTCCCCTTATTGTATATAGTGACGGTGAGCTCTGCGCTGAAATAACAGCTAGGGGAAGGGATGGACTCTGCCTCTGAAGACATGGAGGCTAGATGTCACCTAGGAAATTAGCTTGTAGGGAACAACCATTTACAGGCTTCTAGGAGATAGGAGACCTTTTTTGCTCAGAGACCCCTATGATGTGTCTCATTTCAAATTGCTAAACTTTGACAAGAAGGTGGATCAAGTGATATCTTCACCCTTTTTGCTGATGTCCTAGATTTGCTTCTTTTCTAGTTTATGAAAACTAGCCTCAAAATGTGTCTGCATTGTTGAGGTTAGTTGCTTGGAGTTGGTCTCAGCAGTGGGAGAGCAGAGAACCGACAGAGTATTGGATATTTACACTCCTTGAAGAAGTCAGGGCAGATATGGGTTCTTGTGCCAATATTAAGCAGGACATCGAGAAGCTTTGCCTTCAAATTAAAAATAAAACTGGTAAGGAAGTATATCCTATGGAGTGCATTTTCCAGGACTCTCATTCTTCTGTGTGATGTCTGCTACTTGAAAACAAAATGCAAAGATTGTCTCATCCCATCGCTGGAAAGAGATTAGCCATAGTAGTCAGTGGCTCTGTTACGGATTTTTCTACAAACATTAATGAAAGGGACAGGTACAGAGAATTGAACAGCAACCGGATCTACATTCATTTTTATCCTCTCTGCAAAAAACCAAAATAAAGCAGGAAAAATAAGTAATTTCTATCTTGATCAATCTGGATTATTAAAGTTCTCCAGTGTAAATCACTCATGGAGCATTAATTTTTATGCCAGTCAAGGAAAATTAAGTGGCCTAATCACATTACATGTTCACCATTACAGGAACTGCAGAGCTTTTGCTGTATTTGGTCGGAGGCTATTCCATTTGGCTGGACTCTTTTGATACTGCTTTGCCTGTGTGTGCAATTAAAAGACTTTTTTTTTATTAACCAGTTTTTACATTACACTCAGCGGCCCCGTCACACAACTAAATGACCCGTTTAACAAGCATGATAAAATCCTCATTAGGGCCTATTATAGGATTTAGTGGAATCTTCCTGCTTCACTTCAGCACAAGCCTAATCTAATTAACTCCGCCACTTAATTCTCTCCCTCCCTCTTCTTGCTGTTTATTGGGCTTTTTGTGGAAAACAGATCCAAGGAACACAATTAACGTAATTTATCCTGGAAAATCCCCAAACATTAGCAAGCTACAAATGTAATTGGAAAAGGCCTCACAGAGTTCAAGCATAGTAGGCAATTACTCCAAAACTACAGCACTGCATATTATTGTGTTACTTCTTATTATACTTTCCCAAGATGAGCAAGGAAGTAATTCTAACCAAGTATGTTTAAAGCCATAATTAAGGGTCATCTTTGTGTTTGAACAGCTTTCATATTTAATCGAGGAAAAATGTGTGCCTTCAAGAACAAAGTGTTTTGCTAGGATGTGCAATACGGAAAGGAACTGAATGTTGTTCTTGAACTCATTGGCATAAATGTAGAACAGCTCTCAGTTATAAAGTCTGGCGCAGTACTTTGTAGCTAGATTTATCAGTCACCAGAAAACAGAATTCAGCCACAAGAGGTAGCTAGTCTTTGTATTATTTTCATAGCAGCAAGGTGTAGAACATTTATGAAACACAAGATATGTTGCAATAAGGTCTGTTGGCCACTGAACATGGGAGGGACACTTGGGAAGACGTCACCATGCCATCTAGCTCTTTTCACAGGCTGAAACCTTTAATTTGCAGCACTGTTAGTCCTTTTCCTAAGGGTGGTGAACTCCTACCAGATTCCAAGACATCCCAGCCTAGTTATACTACACCTGAGATGGCCAGCTGGTTCTAGAGATGTCCTGAGGATTTAGGGGCTGACCTTGGTGTTCAGAACTGAAGATCTATCCAGTTGCTGGGACTCTCAGTTAGATAACCATAAGGTGAGGCTGCTGTCTGGATGGAAAGCTTCTGACGCTTCTGTGTTACCATTACCTAGTAGTTAAGATAGGTGTAGAAGGTGACTAAGTTTCTATAAGAAATGAGAGTAACGTCCACCCAGTATGGGAAGATGGTACAAGATGCACGTGGGAGTGATCAAGAGGTGCGTGGTGGTACAGAGAGGTACAGGTCTTGTCTAGCTCTTAATTTTAACAGAAGTATGTGTGTTTGTTTTTGTATGTGTGTAAGAATGAGAAAGAAGCCAGATTAACTCTTTAGAGGTGGACAAAAGGAAGCAAAAGAAGATGAGATGCAGGTCCAGAATGCAGTGAGAGGAAAGCAGATGGGTGAACATTTTTGGTTCAAAAAATGAGCTTAGAGACAGGCATAAAGGGTTGTCCAAGTCATCCCTTACTCAGAGAAAGCTGATTTTATGCATATTTGCAAATAAACCATGTGTGGACTTTGACTTCCTCCTCCTGGAAGAAATTAGCCAAATGCCTTAGCTAAATTGGGCAGCAGCCAAGTGTGACAAGCAAATAACTGAAGCATAGAATGAAGCAAAGTTCAGTCCACATCTCCCATCTTTCTCTGAACTGACAGAGCAGGATTTTTTTAACCTTGTATGGATTTGGCCTGTTTTGAAGTTGTCAAATCAGGGCAAGCTGCCTTTTGGGCAATGTGCTTTCATGCCACACTGAGTGCAAGATAGAATTATCTCATTTACATTATGCAAGGAGTTGGACAAGATGACATGATGTTCCCTTGAGGTCTCTAGTATTTGACGCTAGCCTGGGTTTTTGGAAGCTTGACTCCTTGGAAGATTTCCTTGAATGTGGCCCGCTTTTGAAAAATTTGACATAGTCTGCTGCTGATGTTCGTTCTCGAAACCCCAGCCTTGGTCCATCTTCTCTAGCACAGCTTCCTCTAAGGACAAGAAATTGGAAGGATGCAACCTGGGAACAATCAGACAGGTACTGAAACTCTAGCAGAAAGGACCAGAAGCCAAGGCTGAGCTATACAACAGCCTCCTTTACCCAGGAGCAAGGCAGTTATTTTTTCTGAGCCTAATTCTTTCAGGAATCAATATATTTGGAATAATTATCTGTGTGGAGAAGGAAACCCTTAATTAGCTTGCAATGATACGAGAGGCATGGTGTGTCCACACACAGCTGCTCTGACATGTGTGGTTGAGCTCAACAAGAATGTTTCAGGCATTTCTTTGATTCCTCAGGGGACCTGCTGTCTAAAAAATGAAATCAACAGCAGGAAAGATGCACTGCATATTGCCTGGCTTTGTGTAGTCTTTGCTGAGATGGAAAAGGTTTATTCCTATCAGTTCTTGCAAACAATCTCAGCACAGTGACCAAGGTTTGACAGGCTGGTAGAGAAGAGGCTGGTATATGGGGACGGGTCACAGGCACTTTACACTGCCTGGAGTTAAGCTCTATCCTCTCCACTGATCTTCCTTCTGAGCAAGAAGCACTGAGTTTGCTCTGGCTTGCTATTGCATAGGAGCACATCAGAATCAGAGCAGGCACTTTGGGGCCAAAGAAAGACACAGCTTATGTGCTCTAGTGTTGGCAATAGCCCTGCTCCCAGAAGTTGGTAGGACTAGGTGGCCTCCAGAGTTTCCATCCCACCAACATTTCTGTGATATTGTGTCTGTATTGTTTTGCTAAGTAGGCTCCATAGCAATAAAATTTATGTGTCAATTTATTGTTATTGGAATGGGTTTAAAGAAGTTGAAAGAAAAATGCTTTGATATTTAAACCAGCCAATGCATTCCATAAGGGCAGGGCTTTTTTTGACTTCCAGCTTTGTTTTTTTTTTCATGTTAAGTAAAATAATGGTATGATAGTTTTACAGTGAGGTCACTGGAAACACAATCATGGTAAGCCATTAGAACATGATACTCTGAGTGCTTTTGGGGGGTCATACTTGCCATATTTACGTAATTAATTTTTATGTAAATTAGACTTAGAAGATAAAAATAATAGCCACCTTGAGTGGTTTCCTAAGGTGATGTTCGAGGAGCTGCTGTTCATCTTATTTCCACTGTACTGGGGTTGTAAATATGAGAAAGCTCACCTGTTATTAGCACTAACATTGATTTCAACAATAAAGAAAGTTGGCTCATATTTTGTTTTTGGTTTTTTTTTTTTTTTCCTCCATGCAAACACAATTCTCTGTGATAACTTAGTGTGAGACTCCTAGATAAACAGCTTAATAATGAAAAATAATTGGAAGCTTCCTTCAACAATGAAAAGGGTCTGCATTCACAGTCACCATGGGATGGGGCATCATGGAGGAAAATCACCCCAAAGGATGTGTAAGAACTAAACTTATAGCAGCTTCATGCTTACAATATGGTGCTGTTTTTTACCAGTAAGCAGGTGTGCTCACAATGTGACAATACCCTGGCTGATGCCAGGCCAAAAATGTCCCAGTAATTCTTGCTGGAGTGTCGTATTTGGAGTGAGAATGGAGGATGTCCTGGTTTATTATGGGTACAACTTTAGAGGAAAATCCCAAACAACACTATCTCCACAGCTGGGCTCAGCAGGAGTGGGCTTTTCTGTGCAGTTCGCTCTCTCTCTGAAGTGCATTGCCTGCTTGATAATTGTAACTCGGGTTTTGAGTTGGAGGGGCATGTCTCCAAGGCAGTGTGATCCTAGTGCTTGGGCAGGGAAACTTCTTGGCCAGGAATGAAACTGCCATGCCAAAACAGTAAGAAAAACATGGAAGCTACGAGTGAAATAGGCTTCTTGTGCACCATTCACTGAGAAACATTTTCTGGTCACCCAAACCCCATGCTGCAAGTATTGTGATAGACACCAGATATGTTGTTATCAATAATTGCAATGGATGAATGACTCTTCAGAAGGGGGTGGTCTTTGGGCTTTCTGGTATTTCATCTGGAGTCAGCTTTAGACTGTTCCAGAGCAATTGGTTCGGGAAGCCTCTGAAATGACTACAAAAAATGAATGAGGCAGTGAGCTCACTGGCAGCTCCCATCAGTGATAATCTCTCTTCAGGTAAGCACAGCTGCAAAGCCCTGGAGAGAGCTGATGCTTGCTCCCTGGGCAGAATTTCATGCTTTACTCCAAACTTTCCTCTTTGCACTGGGAACACGGAGGCATTCATCTTTCAAATGTGAGTGGAGTGTAAGGAATTACTGCAAACCAGCTTGGCATTTACTGGTAGACACACCAGTGCAATGTGATCCACCTCTGCTGGGAGCATCGGGTCAGACAGCCGTGCTGGAGTGAATGCTCTGGCACCAGGCAGGGTTGGCCTATGGTTTGTGGATCTAGATGAGTCTCAGCTTGGAGAGGTTTGCCATTAACACGGGCACAGGGAAATGATGTCCACACAGGGAGTAACATTGCCTTCAGCTTGGAAGACTGAACAGATGGAAACACTTGGAGCTAATGTTGTCAGAGTAAGTTTGCTCTAAGGGGGTCTTTTCCAGACTTTTTTATGTCTTTTAGTCTTGTGGTCTGGCTGTTTCTTAATTCAGAAGGTCAAAAAAACCCCACTGTGACTGTCTGTTCTGATATTTTCTGTTTGGTGGACCAGACTGCTTCTCTGTACTGACTCTTGTTTCATCAACAGCTTGACTGGAAAAGCTGTCCAGTCTTTATTCCAGGTTTCCCAGTGATAGAAATCATCACAAGCACAGGCAGTCATAGCTCTTAATTACCAGAACTATTATGTGTTTCCTTGTTATCTCACTGCAGTGACTATTTTTGGGATTGGTTTTGTACCAACCTACTGGTTTGAAGAGTGCGTTAGCCAAGTATTGTTTCCCACATAAGCACCAAAAGGCAGACAGCAGCTTTTATCTTGACCATCTCAGCTCTGAAGACTGACAGCTTGTCTCTCAGGTGGGAAGTCTAAAGGAGAACAGTGTAGCTGCATGGATGAAATTAAAGGAAGAGTGTGAAACAAATCTGTTGAGTTTTATGTCTGCCCTTAAAAGGCAGGAGCCAATGGTCAGGTCTTAATTTTTGCAAATGTGCTGACAGCTGTCTGATGAAAATGGGTTGTGATTTGTCATTGTAACTGGAGGCTAAATAAACATGTTCTTGTTCATGCACACTAATTTCTACCATGTTGACTTGTCTTGGTCTGTAGTTTTCTGTGGGGGTACCTGGGACTCAGCAGGCTTTGTAGACCATACTGTTTTGGAAGGCTCTGTGAGTATATTTGAGGGAGGGCAGCTGTCTGTGGAAGCACTCGAGGTAAACGATTTCTCTGGGAAGAAAATGAGGACTGGTCTCCTCTGATCATGTTTCCTAAGAATCCAGCACTTTCTTGGCTCTGCAGAGTCAATGTGGCAAAAAATTCCTCCACTGTGGATTCTCTTTGTTCTATTTCATTTTATGAAAAGAAAACTGAAGTAATAAGGAATTCCATTTTAACTCGTCACCCCAACCTTGGGCTGACTAATATTGTTGATTTAAGCCCTGAGAGTGTTTCTGTTTTTGTGATGGCTTTTTGGTTTGCTGCTTGCCAGCATTATACCAGGGAATGACTCATTCTCAGCACTGTGAAGCATAGGAAGGAGGGAATGTGCAAGGTTCTGTTCCCACCGGCAGACTGTGGAATGCACAGTAATTTGAAGATCTGTCTCCCAGAGCAAGAGTGGGCTCAGGCACTAGAAAAAATGGCCAGTCAACCTTTCTGCTAAAAAATTAGCTTTTAAAAAATAAATGTATCAGTTTTCTGCAGAAAAAAATAGTTTTTGATAAAAACGTGAATATCATGAAGACTGATTTCTTTTCTAAGTTAGCAATACCTCTGTGGCTCCTCCAGGAAGCTGTATTTCATACCCTGTTTTCTTCTAGGAGAAAAGCGTTCAATGACACCTCCCATGATGCATGCTGGTAGAACAGCAAGAGTTCTGGAAAACTTGCAAAGAAAGGTTCAGCTTGCTTTTTTGATTAGTTTAGTCTCTATAACTCTGATTCCCTCTATATTAAAATAGGTGCAGCCGCTATGCCACTGAGGTACTCTATAAGACATGGTTAACTAAAGCTTGCACACCATTTTGGAGCTGAAAAATGTTTCCTTGTCAGCAGTAAGAACTAATTGCGAAGCACTTCAGACTCCTCAGGTTCAAGTTCCTTTATCAGAGCAATCAGCGCCTGATTTTATTTTTTTTTGACAGCTGCCTTTGTAATAGTCCAGATATCCTTTTAGCTGCCTAAAACACACCTCTGCTGGAAAGCATAACTAGCTCAAGGGGAGGCACCTCTAATGTTTTTTAAACAAGCTGCCTTGAGTACCAGTAATGCTGTGGCAACAAGAACTTGGCCCAGACATTTGCTCCTTCTCAGCATGGGGGACAAGACCCACCGGCACTGGAAGGTTGCTCCTTGCATGGCCTGTCCCTTTCTGGTTCCTTGCTGGCCTGGGACAGGGCATGGGTGTGCTGGGGCTGTGGCTGCCTGGTGGGGAGGCTGGTCTGGATGATCTCTCTGCTTAGGAGAGTGTCACCTGAGAGACCTCCTCTTTGAGGCAGCCCAGTACTGTGGCTACTGCATCTCTTCCATACCTCGTGATGTGTTTTTCCTGCCCCTCTCAGTTTGCTGCCCTACCAGACAACTGCTTTATTTTGGTGCACAGCGTCAGCCATTCCTAGGATTCAGCCTGGGCTGCAAAAAGCCAACCAGATAACATGAACACTCAGACTTATCAGGAAAATGCCATTCATGTCTCCCTCTACAGGCCTGCGATATAAATGTATCCTTAGTGAACTTGCAAATCAAATTGAATTTCTTTCTCCAGTTCAAGTAATAAAGAGATTTTGTTGTTAACTGGCAGATGCCACTTTGAATTTCACTGGTGAAGCTCAAAATGGTTTGTAGGTCAAGCATGGATTACTCCACTTACAAATGTGATTTGGAAGAATCTCGTCTCAGAAAGTTTTTCTGTGTTTCTAGGTATCTATAGGCATTGCCATGAGCTAAAAGGAACAGAAATGCTGCCAGAAGCAGTGTGAATGAGGTCTCTAGTTCCTATTTCATAACTGCAAACAGGTTTTAGATTAAAAAGAAGGAAGAGGTTTAATGTCTCTCTGCTGCTTGTATTCTTCTGCAATCCTTGTAAAACTTCTTCAGTATAGTGGGCCCCTGTGAATTTTAACTCCCTCAGAAAGAAATGAGCAGCAGCTTTTTAATCTATCCATGCATGAGAGAAACATATGGAAGACAGTGACCATTTTAGGTGGAGGAGTATCTTTTACTGAGTGTTGTTATGGAGACAGCTCCTGGAATGAGAAGATGATGGGAGAAGTGGAAATTGTGATTTTGCTTCACAGAAAGGATTAATTTGCTCATAAAAAAGAGTTTTCAGAATCACCCAAGAGATTTAGGAGTTTGAGTCTCACCAATCTCCTGTTGCATGTAGGTGTTAGAGTTGCACAGGAATTTTTGAAGGTCTGAGCACAGATGCTGAATAACAACATGAAAGGATGTGAGGCACTTTGTATGCATGGAAGCTTGATTTTTTTTTTTTTTTTAGCTTTATGAGTTGGTCTAATAATCTGTTACGTTGAGTTGGTCTTCCTGAAAACTGTTCCTTGCTGAGGTACAACATCACGTTACTAAGACTTGCAGCTATTTCCAGTATACGGTATGTGCTAGTTTCTTGTCGTGGAACATTGTACTGCTCTCTAACTGGAAGCACAGGTGAATATTGGGTTGGGTAATGTGGAAGAGTTGTAGGTTCCTGGACCTGAAAATATTTAAGCATGAGTGAGACAAATCTCTCACAGGAGATGAACTATGTCTATTCTGTCTGCTTAGTTAAGGGGATGGAGAAAATCCTACTGAGTTCCTTTCAGCCATGAATTCCTAGGATTCTACCTGAATTTCTTGGGTCCTACCTGAATGCCCTGCTGTTGTGTGTTAAGTCCTGTAACATCTGCCTTGTGAGTTTTGCTTTTTCCTTCTCCATCTTGATATGGGAAAGGGTAGTATGAGAAGAAGCTTGCTTCTCATGAGTTTTGTCTTATTTTTATTGCCTCTATCGCCCCATGTCTCTTTTGGGGAAAGCAGACAGAAAACACATACCTGGCACTCTCCAAAAAACTTTAAAATTGTTCTTGGCCTTGTGGGACTCTGATCCAGCACATGTAGTCTAAGATAATTCTTGTTTCTAGCACAGAAGAGATTTACAGTGCAGTAGACACCTGAGTGCCCGTTCTTTTGACGGAATACTATTCAAAGCTTTTTGTGCTTAATATCTTCAGGAGCAACTGAAAGAAAGGCAATGAAACTGTGGGATGTGTGAAATGTCATTTCACTCTCATATTAGTACTAAGCAACTTTCCAGTAAGCTGTTCTGGATCCAACTTGAAAATATGGAGACAAAATTGAAAGAGCAAACATTGAAAGAGAAAGACTAACTCTATATGTATGAAGTTTCTTACCCTTACTTATGTTTGTTTATTGCTCTCAACAGAAGTGCTTTTTAATTCCTAAATTTATAGCTAATAGTGTCAGAGATTTATTAGACTAAAGCAGATCACTGTTGTCATTCACTCAGACTTCCCATGCACCAGAAGCAAAGCATTGCAGCCAGTTTGCCTGTTTTGAATTCCAGATGTGAAATGTGTTAAGAAACACAACCAATTTGTAAAGCTTTTCTGCCCATGGCAGAGCTGTAATTTCACTACCAATTTATCAACTGGCAATAAACAAAAATGCTTATCTTCAGTTTGAGAAACTCAGTTTTGTACCAAATTAGTCAGAAGCTTTGGGTTTTTCTTATTAAGGCAGTGAAGGGAAGCTAACCTCAGAGAAGCAGATGTGAAACACTGTAAAACCAGATCGTGTGAACAAGTGGTTGCGCAAATTGCAAGAGGCCTCTGAGGAAACTTCATTAAGTAAGAAAGGTTTTGTGTCTGTGAGTGGGGAAAGAAACTTGAAACTCAGGAGTTTTGATTCAGCCAAAACGCATTAGGCTGCAATCCAATGTCTTCCAGTATTTGATAGCACTGAACAGAACAGAGGAAGGGGTATAATTAAAAAGGAATCAGGACAATTAAAATGAAGGAAAGACTCCCTCTGTGTTCACAGGTGCAGTGGCAAAGGCAGGTGATTAGATTCTTTTTGAGGGTGGTTTTGGACTGACAAAGGGAGATTAGCTCTTGTGAAAGCCTTGCTCTGATTTCTAATTTTTAGCTGTTTTCTCATTTCTTCCAATCTTTCTTTGTTATTGCTGTGAAAAAGGCTTTGATTAGAGGACAGAAAAAGAAGTCAGAAAAGACAGAGAAGTCAGAAGACCATGTTTAAGTTTACACTGTTACCTAAACAGTAATAATAAAACCCCCATTACCTGTAATTAGGATAAATACCTGCCCCCCAGCTATGATGTAGATTTGTAGAGGAACAATTTCTTCAGAGCTTGCAGATGAATATGTGATGGAGAAAGACCCAGATTCTATAATAAGAAACATTTGTTGAAACATCTATTATTCCACATCATCCATGAAAACAACTTGATGCACTTCACAAAAGAAATCACTTTCATTACTTCTACTTTGCAGATGGACAAAAGTGTGAAATGAATTGACCAGGGTCATTCAGGAAGAAGTGAACACAAATTTTATGGATCCTATGAAAATACAGAAATCATCAGAAAGTTCGACTGTGCTTGGTAAGAGTAATTTATTCTCACTAGATCCCAGTGTGGTGTTGGTTCAGTGAGTAAAGATGGAGGATCTTGCCCCTAAAGAAGATGCTCCCTTGGCAGTCTGATGAGACAGGCTGAAACATGATGGTGGTATCCCAGAATTGGATTGAAGGGGGCACCTGAGTTGCAGCGTGTCATGTCCAATCCCATTTTCATTTTACATATTATACATTGGTTGGGTCAATCTTATGAAGCTTAGAAATAGTCTTACAATAAATCTTAGGAAATCAGAGGTTTTTCTAGTGGGCTAATTAATAGACAGGTGGATTTTTAACAACAGTAGACCACCCTTTCCAGTATCCTGTTCAACTCAGGCTGCAGAATTTTACCTGTTTTCTCCTCAAACATGCTGAAATAGATCAAAGCTCTTTGATTTCTAGTTGGAAACCTACAGCATCAGAACAAGCAAGAGAATTTCCCATTTAAATGTTATCTCAAATATAACATTTTGCCATGAGCTGTGGGAAACTGCCAAAGTGCTAGACCGGAAAAAACAGACATGAAGAATAAAAACATGTGAAGGAATCTTAACACTGCGTAGGAAGACTTTCCCACCAACAAAGAGATGTGGAAATACTCCCATGCAGTTGTTTATTCACTTGAATCAAAAGGAAATGACATATCTAGAATTAGCTGTACATGGCAATGTCCAGACATGCAGATGAAGGAGTTATGTGGAAATCAAAGAAGCTGTGAGGTTACCCAGAAGATACCTTCAGAAGAAGCAATAGCAGAGAGAATAGATGGATTAGGCAGGAATAGCAGCAAATAACTCACAGGAGTGGAGCTGCCTAGTTTCTGCTTAGAAACATATTAGGGAAAGAAAGAAATTCAGTGAATCAAGTGCCTGTAGTCTTGATGTAAGGACATGAAGAGATGGAGGAACCATGACTTCCTTTGATTTGTTAGTGCTTTAACAGCCATAAAATGTTTGCTTTGCATCTGTTTGGAATTTGCTTGCCTTCAGGTTCCTGGCACTCATCTATTTATCTCTCTGTCTGATATTACTGGTATATGGTACTCAAGACACTTCCCATAATTTGCATGATGGAGTGTCACTGTGCAGCATTTCCAGTATAAACCCATGGATGATGGCAGGCACACCTGAGTGTTTCTCAGCTATGTAATAAAATATTGGTAAAATGACCTCATTCCTGAATAGTCAACGGAACAGAATGACAACAGGGAGAATCAAATTATTTGTCCACCCTTTGTCATTCTGAGATAGTTACATCCTCTTTTTTTCCAAGAGGAGTCTTGTTTTTGACTTAATCAAACACAAGGTGATTTGAGCATCACATTAATGGATAGATATGACAGGTTGTTTGGAGTGGGTGTGTATGGGAAGGAGAGTGACTGGGAACGTACCTTATGTTAAACCTTTGGATGTAAATCACCTGGATGGAGCTTGCCTAGATGTAAGATCACATTGCCTTAAGTAGAGGTTTCTTCAGTTTGCATCAGAAGGAAATAATGCTTGCTTGACACCATCTGTAAATCAATGCAACGCTGGCTGTGGGAATTTAAATATACACAGATGTAATATTTATTAGCAGTAATTACTTACATTTGTTGGTACAGTTATTTTAACTAATTTGCTAATTACCTGTGGCATGGTAATTAATTACCTACTGAACTCGTGGAAAATATATAGAGACACCTTATGCAAAACTCTGGTTGGATGGGTATTTACTTCACTGTTATTCCATGAGCTGCTTTAAACATTTACAAATTATCACTGGGTTATGTTTCTGATACTGTCATTATCGTTTGCCAGCTGCATTTCACAAGATTATCTAGCATTGCAATGAGTCTCCAGTAAAGTGCTTGAATTCATGAAGGTCTTCTCATTTAAAGCAGATGATCTGTCCCTGAAGCTTCTCACTAGTCACTGCAGAGAGACTCTTGAGAATAATTTCCATGCTTTTTGCACTGCACAGCCCAAGAGGAGGAAAAATCCCTGTGTGGAAATAGAGAGGGTCTCTTGGGGTTTTGTTGATGGACTGCTTCAGCCTTTCTCTGCTGCAGCAGTTGAGTCCTATTTTGTGGCATGAGTGGAGGGGATACAGAGTGAAATAATTCAGACAGTTTTAAGTATTTTGATTTTAGATATAAATTGTTCTCTATTACCTAGTGTGTTTTGCATGTAGAAAATGTTTCCCCAGATGGCCCAGAACTTGAAAGGATAATGTTGAGTTTTACTTTCTTAAGTTGATGTAAGAATCCCACCCATTCTTCTCCATTCCAAGCTTGAGCTGGCCAAACTGAGCCATGAGTCAGTGTCAGAGAAACCATGAACAAATGATTGCTCATGTATCTCCTGTCACAACCTGAAAAACCTCAAGACAGAGAGAAAGAGAGGGACAGAAGTCTACTGAAGGGAGAATTCACATCAGAAGCAACCAGTTACATGGAGCTTTTATGTAATATTGTGCCAGAGTCAGAACAGCGGAAAGAAATCTGTGTGTTACACAGGACTCAAGCACAATTTGGGGAAAACATACCCTAATGCAGGAAGAATCACTGCCTTTCAGTTAGGGCAGGCTCTTTCAAGAGAGCAAAACTTCATAGGGTGCATCATAATCATTGACTGATACGAGAAAGAGCACAGCAACCACTGCTGAGAGTAAAGGCAAACCAAGCCATAAAAATTAAACTGTCAGAAGAAGTTGTGGAAGCTGCAAGGAGGTTTCCAAGCCTGCAAGGCAGAGCAGTGGGATAGCAAAGCTTGGAGAGTGCTGGGGCTGGGGGGCTGTTGAGACAGGTAAGCTGAGCTGTAAGAAAGGGAAATAGAGGACAAAATTGCTGTATTGTTAAATGCAAGCAAGCAAATTTAGAGGATGCTTCACAGAACACATAGGTGTGAGATGTACTTTTGGGCTGTGTACCAAAGGGGAAAGTGGAATGATTCACATAATTGAGTAGAGTTGCCTTCAGCTGCCTTGACATGAAAAGTTTCAGGCATGGGGCTGAGAACTCAGGAGAGTAGTTAGAAAGTTTTGAAGTCTGAAGGTCTGAGATGATGCCAGTACTTCTAATCTTGCTTTCACCAATCAGTCCCTGATGAGCAAATTCTAGCCTGGATCTTCAAAGTGCAACACTCATGGAATTCCTGCTGCTTCTGATGGAGATATTCTGCTGCCTATTCTGAAGGTAGCTTGATATCTCTGTCCTGTGGTTTCCAGTGGCATTTAGATATGTTGTTTGGTAGTGGGATCTGCAAGAGCCCAGAAGATATAGAAGGAGCCTACAGCAATCACACTTGGGTACCTTCACTCACTAACCTGTCTATCTTCATTACATGTGAGGCAGCAATATGCGCTCACAGCCCAGAAAGCCAACCATGTCCTGGGCTGCATCAAGAGAAGTGTGGCCAGCAGGTCGAGAGGGTGATTCTCCCCCTCTACTCCACTCTTGTGAGACCCCGCTTGGAGTACTCTGTCCCTCTCTGGGGCTCCCAACATAAGAAGGACATGGACCTGCTTGAGCAGGTCCAGAGGAGGTCACAAAGATGACCAGGGGGCTGGAGCACCTCCCTTATGAAGACAGGCTGAGAGAGTTGGGGTTGTTCAGCCTGGAGAAGAGAAGGCTCTCGGGAGACCTTATAGCAGCCTTCCAGTACTTAAAGGGGCCTACAGGAAAGGTGTGGAGGGACTCTTTATCAGGGAGTGTAGTGATAGGACAAGGAGTAATGGTTTTAAACTGAAGGAGGGTAGATTTAGATTAGACATAAGGAAGAAATTCTTTACTGTGAGGGTGATGAGACACTGGAACAGGTTATGGAGAGGTTGTAGATGCCCCCTCACTGGAAGAGTTTAAGACCAGGTTGGATGGGGCTTTGAGCAGCCTGATCTAGTTCCTGCCCATGGCAGAGGGGTTGGAACTAAATGATCTTTAAGTTCCCTTCCAACTGAAACCATTCTATCATTCTATGACTCTATGTCCGGTTAGGATATGTCAGGTGAAACTGAGTCTGGGCCTTTATACACCTGGAGAACAATTATTCCTTATTTGGAAAAAGTTTTCCCTTTTAGGTACATGACTATTTCCAGGCTGTTTCCTATCTGTACATTATCTCTTAACACCTCTGAAGTGTTTGCCAAGGAGTGGCTTGCCTTGAGACATTCTTACCTGCTTGTTTGTTCTTTCTGGACAGCTCCTATTAAATTAAACCATATATTCATTCATACAGACAACATCCCAGTAACCAGGTCAATACACACTAGTCATAAATTATTACAGAACGGGTCCAAATCCATCACTGAGGCATCCATTGATTATCCATACAGCTACTCTCTGCAAGTGAACACTTTGTATGCAAGGTCACTGCAGAATTCAGCTATTTTTAAAAGGCCGTTAATAGCAACACGGAAGCAGGCTTTGATTGAACTGGAAGTGTAATTTTCAATTAAGAGCCTTCACTCAGTCTTCCTTCCATTAGGGTCTAATTAGATTTCAGGAAGACATGAAGTTTCAGAGGCTTCAGCCCTACAGCCTCTCCATTAGCTGACACCATATGCTTTGCGGTTTCCATTGTGAAGTCCCGATTAATTTGCTAACGTTAATTTTAACTCTAGCTGAGATGCTTCACCAGGGACCTGATTAATGGACTAGCTGTAACCAGCGCAATGCTGCTTCTTTCTACCATCAGTTATACAGTAATGAGGTTAGTGAACATCAGACTGATAAGTTTTTTTCTCTAATACTCTGGGAAATGCATATATTTCAATTGGACTATGTAAGCAAAGGAACGGTCCCTCCAGTTTGTCACCTGGATTAGCTTGCTAGGTTACAGACCCTCTTTCCTGACCTACTCCTTCCTGCATCACTTCCTCTCTCTGTGATACCTATAGTATACATACAAACCATGGATCTGTAAAGACACCTTGGACAGTCATTTTTCATAAATTTTCCTTCCTTCTGTTCCACCCTTTTCCAAATGCTTTGTTTGATCCAAAGAGTGAAGGCTTGGTAGATTACACCTAGTGTGAAGCAACTAAGTTTACTTTATTGTTCTCATACTCTTTCAGCTGAAACAAAAGCTTCTGGGACTGCAGTTGCTGATATAAATTGAATAAGTTCTTGTGAGTATTCCCAACAAATGCTGTTAATTTAGCTAAAGGCTGATTGTGGTGAGAGATGAACATTGAGGTCCAAGAAGCATTAGATGGAGAACCTGTCTCATGTTGGTGATAAGAGATAGAAGAGACTTGTGCTCATTGGAAGGGTTTTGCAACACAGACAGAATATGGCAACAGTGGAAATCAATTTTGAGTGAGGACCAACTTCTGCTGGGTGCACACCAGATGTCACAAATTACATCTCTGGGTGATGGGGGTTTTCACAGCTGTCAAACTGTAGGATTTACACCACTGTTAAGCAACTTTATTCAATAGGCATTCAGATATGTTAAGATGATGCTAAAGGGTGTGATATAGGTAGACAGGTGATGGGATGCTCACCAAAAAGGTAATGGACAGATTTTGTAGGCAGTTCTGTTCTCTACTTCAGCTGTATAGCATGTGTAATAATTTTCTTGCAGGTCTGCTTGCTGTTTGGATTTCAGCCCAAAGTGCACTAGCTCTTCAGCATAAATCTGAATGGTCTGCAGTAAATAAAGAATCAACTTAGGTCACTTCTGACTTGGAAATAATCAAATCCACCACTGAAGAATAATCTAGAACAGTGATTTTCAGTCTGTGAAGATCTTGTCCATGGCCCAAAGGGAGGAGAGCTGTAGCAGGGCTCTAGCTGGGAGGGACTGTTGCACTTCCCTGACTAGTGCTGCTGTGAAAGACCATAAGAGCATGTAGGTTGTCCATCAAGTCCATTTTTATGACATTCAGATCCTGAACTGCTGCCTCAAACACACTTGGTGAATAAACACAGACCTTCTGTGTTTAGGGAATTCCTCTCAGTCCCCTTCTTATTTCTTTGTGTGGTTTTGGCTGCCAGGCTTTCCTTTAAAACAAGCCACCACAATAATATCTTATTGACTTGGTTTTATAGGAAAAGAAAGAGCTGTAATAACTTTTTATTGACATTGCTCTTCCAGAGTGTTATAGAAATAAATCACCAGCCTGCAGGAGTCAGAATCCTCTCATGCTTTTTGGGATCGCAGTCCCTAGGTTTCCCAGTGTTGTGGTTTAACCCCAGGTGGCAACTAAGGCCCACACAGCTGCTTGCTCACTCCCCTCGGGTGGGATGGGGGAGGCAATTGGAAGGGTAAAAGTGAGAAAACTTGTGGGCTGAGATAAAGCCGTCTCCAGGAAAGCAGGGCTCCATTATGTGTAATGGCTACTTGGGAAGACAAATGCCATCACTCCGAACGTCCTCCACTTCCTTCTTTTTCCCCCAGCTTTATACAATAAGCATGATATCACATGGTACGGAATAGCCCTTTGGTCAGTTGGGGTAGCTTTCCCAGCTGTGTCCCCTGCCAGCTGCTTCTGCACCCCCAACCTACTTGCTGGTGGGGTGGTGTGAGTAGCAATAACTAAAACATCCCTGTATTATCAACACTGTTTTCAGCACAAATCCAAAACATGGCCCCATACTATGAAGGAAATTAACTCTATCCCAGCCAAAACCAGCACACCCAGCAGGACCTACTCAAAATTTCTGGCTACCTGCTGTCAAAAAACTCCTTCATCCAATGTAGTTGAAATGAGCCAAAAGGATGGAAAGTTGCTGGGGTTGTGACTGACAATAGGACAAACCAAGAGTGCTTAAGAGCTAAGGCTCTCTCTATTGCAACCAAGAAGTTAAGAACGGGTTAAGTCAGCATACTGCTGCAATGAGGTATCCCATACAGAGAACATAAATCCAATGTGAAACTTCATAAATGTTTTTTTGCAGTTATCTTAGCTCTTTGCAATGTGAATCCTGGAGGGAATAAAGGAGTTGAGGGAAGGAAGAGCAGATTATATCTTTTGGGTATAAATCAGATAAAGAGAATGATTAACACGTGTAGGTTTTTGCTACAGTATTTTAAGAACTCTGTCAATAACCTTTCTCCCTCCTCCCTTTCCCAGTCTCAATGCAAAGGCCTAAAATTAGATAGCTGATTAAGGAGAGCTGCAGGGCGATCTAAATACATCAATCTTGCTTGTAATGAGAAACATGGCTACATTTTTGCAATGATGATGAACCTTGGGGCCAGGGGTGGCTGGTTACTGAATGTTCTCTGTATTGAACTTCCCATGCAGCCATTACTTTGCAGCATTTCTGAATGGCTAAATCTGATTGCAGGAGCTATCTGGGAAAGAAAGGTGCTGGGGATTGAACTGGGCAAGTTTGCTTCCCAAGGTGAAAGAGGTTGAGCAGCTTTCTAGACTTGTTTGCCAGCAAAATGGGCTCATGCACATTTCCCCTTTTACCTCCCACCAAGAAATGTGTAGCAAAACCCCCCTGAAAGGTTCACCTTGCCCTAACAAGCCTTTACTTACAGTCTTTTACACTTAAAGCCACATCTTAAGCTTCTTTTTAAAGACTAATGGCCCATTTCTGTGCCAAATTAAGAGCTTTTATTAGCCAAAGAGTAAAGATATGTCCTGCATTGGAGAAGCAGAAATCCACCAGAGGGAGAAAAAGCCCAAACCTCCTGTAACAGCAGGAGGAAATAAAGTTCTCCTAAACAATTTGAGTTGCATTTTGTTTAGGTTTTTTTGTTTTATTTTGGGGTTTTTTGTTTGTTTGGTTTTTTTTTTTAAATTAAATAATAATATTGCATAGCCCAAACAAACTAAACCTCTTTTCTGGTCTCTAGGCCAGCTCCAGAACTGCCCTTTCTCTTGTGAGCAGAAACCACTCCTGATCAAGGCTCTTTTTACGCCTCTGACACAGTTCAGTCACATCTAGTAAATCATTTTAGGAAAGAACTAAGGACTCTCTTGGGATTTATGTCCCTAAAGGATGATTGAAAGGACAGGTAAGTGCCAAAATATGGAGTTGCAATCCTTATAAGTATCCATTTCAGCTGCTGCCTTAACATCACAGACTTTCTCTGCTTAGAGTTTGTAGTTCCTGAGAGAGGTGTCATGCCCCAAGCTATTTTGGACTGACAACACATTCTCAACTAAGCCAGAAAACTAATCTGCTCATGTGCCGGGGGCTGGGGGAGGGAGGGGGAGGGAGGGGCAGGAAGCTGTTCCAAAACATACAGTCCGGTGATCACCCAAAAAATGCTTAAGGAGGGAGCTGTAGGGTCCTGGCACCCATGTGCTCAGCCCAAACCTGCTCTGCTCCCATAATTAGACCCAAAGTGTTTATCTTGTCTATTGTATCTTCTGTTTTGCTGTTTGTGGGGAGAAGCAGTTCCAGCAGCCAACAGCACAAAAAGGACTAGAGAAGATGCATTTCACAGCCTTTTCCGAAGGCTGAGGACTCCGTGAGACTGAAAAATCATCTAAGAAGGGTGAGGTATGTCCATGTAGGCTTGTTGATGCCATTTGGTTGTTCAATTGTTCCACTGTGCTTGGGACCTGCAGGGTGGGGAAAGCCAAGAAGGAGCTGCTCCTGGACGAGCAAAACATCACAACCACAGCCAAACATCACAACTTGCCAGTAGACCACAAGTGAGAAGAGGACACCTAGGCTAAAAAATATCCCCTTTCCCCTTCACATCTCTTGGAGGATACTTATGGTCACTTCAAATTCAAGGTTGAAAGCCAATTAAATCTCCACTTTCTCCTAGAGAAAGGGCACTTACTTTCTGACGACCAGAGCAGTGCTTTCAGACTTTAGGTAGCAGGAACACATTTTCCCTGTTTGCTTGCTTCTCATCACACCTGATGCTTCTGGTTTAATCAGTGCTTCAGGAAGGAAATGGGGAGAAGTTCTGTGAGATTAAAGGGCTCTGTAAAGAGTAGTATGGGGGAAAAAAAGATACAAAAGAAATGGTGCTTCAGTTTAGTAGCTTGTGGATTGTGTCCTTTTCACTCTTCTATTATCAAAGAAAAGAGAGGGGAAAAAAAAGAGGAAGAAAGTACACAGCTCTGTCAGTTCAGACTTAAAGCTTGAGGAAGGAATTTATTATTCTGCACAATTGCTTCCTTCTTATTTCTTCTTGCTGCAGTTGGTCCTCTACTTGCTAATTCATCTTAATTATAGAATATTTGGACAGCTCGGAGCAAAGTACTTTGTTGACAGCACTTGAACAAGAGACGGTATTCAGGCTCATGAATAGGTTCTGTGCTGAGAAAGTCTAATTGGCTTGTTATGATCGACAATGGCACAGATCACACAAGTGAGGCTGGTGGTGTGCCTGGATTTTGCACAGGTTTCCTTGATCTTTCTGTTCTCTCGCTGACTCTGCTATCCTCCTACCCTCTCTGCCTCCCTGCATCTTGCCTTTCCACAGAGTGAAGTAACAGACTGGGGTAAAAAGGAGCTTCAAGTATGTTGAGGGTTTCAACGTGATGTGTAGAAACCAACAGAGGGTGTCTTATTTCTGAACAAACCCATATGCAGCTCTGCTCAATCTCGGAAGCAGAGTATTAACAGTAATATTAATAATATTAACAGTATTAGTGGCTTGATTGCTGTAGAAATATGGTCTCAAGTAAGGTGAATTTAATGACTGGATAACTAACTGATTTTCATCTTGGAGCCACAGAAAACACTGGAGGGCCAAATGGGGGCTCATGCTCAGATCGCTATGGATACTGAACGGAGAAGCAGCACAAGCCAACGCCAAGGGAGCGTGAGGGCTTCTGTGGATCTCAGTGGATTGTGTGCCCCCTTACTGGTGAAGATGCTCTCTGCACAGAGCAGAGATTCCCTCTGCTCTGGGCTTGCCCATTTTCCTTGGAGTCATGTGGTTACCCTACAGAGGAGTGTGAAATACTCTATTTTAAGGAGGTTATTATCTCCCAGGACAACCAAAGTGAGATTGCCACTCTCTTTGGAAATAAGCAGTGGTGCTTGAATACCAGGCTACTCTTAATGCATCTCTGTCCTGCTGGGAGTGACCTTCCAGAAACTTCTTTTCTCTACAAGACATCTCACCCCCAAAGCCATCCCATTTTCTTCAGCCTATCTATGCAGACCAGGAAGGAGATTTCATTTAGGTAGCTCTCTGTTTCCACTTAAAGCCAATTACTTTTTGTGCAGTGAACACAGGGTGGCCTATTTCAGCATAAGAGGATGTATCTGGATGGTTTTGAATGGTAGAAAACAAATGACACAGTTTACTAAAGAGGAGAAAATTTCAGGGATAAGTGGTCTAAAACAGAGCCTGCTGCTTTATGTAGTAATGTGGCAAAGTTTGTATTATAGTTTGTATACCACTCTCCAGCTCTTCCCCAGGATGTTTTTGCTTGTATAAGGTGAAAAAGTTATGCATTCTTCAGTCATGACATACCCCAGAGTCAGCCACAAAATGGATTTCACTCTTTGCAGTATCCAACTCTGTTGTTTCCCATTTCTACAATGGGTTGTGTAGCTGGTTATGCTCTTCAGCATTCATAGCCACGCTCAGAGCAGGCAGAGTAAGACCTAGTAACTCATGTGGGACTCACCAGGACTGGCTTTTCCTACTGTTTGGACCCACATGACTATCCCCTCCTAGTCATCAAGACATGCCCTTGATAAGAAGTGAACGAGAACAGAGGGTAGCCTGCTTACTGCTCTGCCATTTAGATAAGATGCTGTTAATATTAATGCCTTTATCACTGAAATTGCAATTTTATTTTAACAAACACACAATCAGAAGTGCCCAAAGGTCCAAATCTCATTGAAAGTCTAAGGAAGGATCCCCTTGAAATCCCAGCCTCTGAAAGTGGAAAGCAGTGCTATTAAATTGGCCAGTCTCTTTTGGCACTGCCAAAGCATAATGTTACTTTCAGCGGCAGGAAAAAAGTTTCTAGAGCATAACTTCCTCCAAGCATTACCACGTTCTGTAGTAAAATATACAGGAGGAAGGGACAGTGACACCTCACCTCACCCAGATCCATCCTCAGGGCAAAATCAGCTTTACCTGAACCACTCCTGAGAGATGTTAATCTATTCAGGGCCTTGCCAGCATTTTCCTGAAGTCTCACTTAAATTCTCATTTCTTGCTTTTAAGCCAATACCTTCTTCTATCCACAGTGGACATGCATTTATTTATTTATGACTCACTCTGCAGCTACCTTCAGTGCATGTAAAATCTACTATTCTAATTCCTCTCTTTTTCAATCATTAGACTTAAACCAGTTCATTTCTTTAGGTCTTTCCAAATGAAGTCAGACTTTCTAAATATCTGGTGATCCTTGTTGTTGTGCTGATAAGTATGTTTAAGTTAGTTATGTTACATCATTCTCAAAGGACAGTTTCCAAACCTGGGTGCAGCACTGCAGCAAGGCAGAGAAGAAACATTTCACACATCTGTCCTACAGCAATCCTGTTAATGCACCCAGTTTGATGTTTGCATTTTGTGTAACAATGCAACAGGATTCTAGGACTCCACAGGGGTCTTTCGAATGTTGAGAACCAGCAATAAACACAAGATGCAGTATTTTGTTTATTGTATAGTATTTTTTTGTCTTTTTTTTTTTTTTTTTTTTTTTAATCCTGGAGTGAATAAAAGAGGACACTAGCTTTTTAGCTCATAATGCTCATATTCCCATAGGAAACTGTGAGAGAGACACAACCTGAAGTCTGATTCAAGCTTATTCTTAAATCTAGACCCAGCAATATTCATACAGCAATCAGTGAGGTTTCCAGGACTAAGCATGTATTTGAATGCTTTGCTAAACTATGATGCTCATGCAAGGGAATAATACAAAGTGGTGTCTCTAATACCTTTTCACTGGTGGCATCTCAACAGAAAATTTTGTAGTAGAATTTTGTATGTGTGTGCACATACACATGTGTGTGTGTATAATGCAAAGGAGGTTTAAGAGATCAATACTATATGAAATAAGATCAGTATAGATTATTAAGTATCAAAATAATACCTAACAAGATTAGAATATTTGAAAATATTATTATGTGTTGGAAATGGACATTATCTTGTAAAGGGCTTTGAACTTTTTCTTATGTGCCCCTTTCCATACTCAACCCAAGTTGCAGATTGCCTGACTGCAAGCTTGAGGGCAGGCAGCAACATCTCTGTGTACAGATGCATGGGAGCTCTGTAATAAGTTAATAAAAGAAAGACATGCGTATGTACAAATATAATTATATGTAAATACATATATGTATATGAAATCTTGTTACATGTAGCAACAAGTTTCCATATATACTATTTTTTCCACTATTGTTTAGATATGCTATAGAGCAGCAACTGGGCTGATTATGAAAAGGTGTGAATAGGAGAGTTACAACACGCAAGGTAATAGCCATTTTTTCTGTTTTCCATTTTATGATAGCTAAATATTACTGTCTTGCTAGTGTTACCTCAATAACAAGTGATACTGTTGCTTTGTATGCTACTGTTCTCATAAACCTTGGTTGCAGGATACCACAACTGCAGGTCACTATCAGGATGGACCAGCAAAGAGAGATTTTAATGACATTTATAAAGTTCTGGAGGGAGTGCATTCAACTGTTCTTGGGATAAGAGCTGCCCTGACTATACAACAGTTTGGACCAACTTGAGATGAGTGAAAGAACAGAGGTAAGGAAGAGATCAAGGAAAGGAAATATCCACAGAAGGAAAATATATATTCAGGTTTTGCTGAGACAGGTGGGGAGCCCAATAAAGCCTGTGTTATATGAACCACAGATGGTCTATGAGAGACTGTGGAAAAAAGGAGAATGAGAGTGACCTTTGGAAAACCCTGACGAATGCAGTGTCTCAGTAGCAGCTCCCTTTCACCAGATTGCCTCAAGAACATTTTCCTACCTTGAGTTTTCCTTTCTTTGAAGTGAGAAACTGTCAGGATCACTTGTACTTTTTGTTTTCAGCTGTCACCCAGTCCCACTGCAGTCAGAATTGAATTTGTCAGCCCTGTCATGGAGGTGCAGCAACTGAAATAACTGCAAATAGGAAAGACTTTGAGTGCTGAGACAAACAGCTACTGTCTGAATGGGGTCTCCCGAGAAACAGTGTTCAGCTACAACCAGAAGGAATTAGGAAGCTACTGAGTAGGATGGGCTATTTTCCCAGGAAAATATACATTCCTTGTTTGGCTTGGTTTGTGGCAGTTTGGGATGTATAGATGGTGCTGTACACACCTTTCCTTGGTCCAGCCCCATGACATGGCTCAGCCAGCATCATGGTGGTGGGAACTACTTGCTGCAATGGCTACATCACCAGCATGCCCACTGGGTTGGGTTACTCTGTGCTGTAGTAACCTTTAGGAACATGTACCTCCAAGCCTGGACTGTAAGACTGGAAGTAGAGATCAAGCCCTGTACCCTGTTCATTCCAGCACCTCTCTGGGGAAACCACTACAAAATGAGCCCGTTTAGGTTAAGACACCATAAGTAATTTACTGTGGAGATTTCTGTGTGCTAAAACCTCTTTGGTAGCAGACTTTGGACATGTTCTTACACTGGGGAAATGTTTAAATGCAGAAGTCTAACCTGCTGGTCAGGCTTTCGAGGGAGATGGCCTATATAGCTGAAAAAGTTTCTCTACCTTGAACATCCCCACCACTTTATGATCTACTGATCTTTTATTCTTTTTTTAAGCTTTGGCATTTCTGGAGGCTCAGCAGAAACCTTACAACTACCCTTTCTCTTTTGAAACCTCCACAGGGCCAAATATCAGCCCTGACCATGGTTGGCGGGAGGGTAAAGTGCAGTGAGAAGGAAACATACCTCCTGTCTGCCCTATCAGTCTGAGCTTCTGTACCAATACCTTCCAATGCTGCCATTTATTGGCAACAAAGCTCAGTGAAGTGTTTTTTAAAGTTTTTTGTGGAGAAATGGCCAAGGTGTTTTGAATGTCACTGCTGAACTGAGGAAATGGGAGCAGATAGCAAAATTACCCCCTCAATATATTTATGGCATGACTTGACTAAGAAGCAGCATCCCCAACTTTATGGCTTTTGGAAAAACGGAGGCAGCTGCAACTGACCTGCAGATGTTGGCCACTCAGAGGGACCCACTGGCCACCTGTTCCATTTTGCTTTTGCCAGGACCTGGTTTGAAAGAGAGGTGCTGATGGCTCCAGTGGGATGGAGGCTTTCTCCTGATGGACACCTGATCAAACCCAGCTCAGCAGGGAGCGATCAGAAATTATTCATGCTGCTCTCCCCTCGATGGGTGCAAAACTGGGAGAAACACTGCTGTTGTCAAGTTACCCAGAGGTAACTATGGAGCAGAGGAAGCAAGCAGGGACTCGTCTGCCAGTTCTCTTTTTCCTCTGGAGCAGCAGTGCTCAAGCAAGTCTGTGGGAAGGAGACTGCTCTCCTCCTACTCCTTCACCATCATTCCCTTAGAGTTCTGCAGCTGAGGCTGAAAAAGTGCTTTACAAATAAGTAGCTGTGAGGAGATGAAAACACAGCTGAGACATTTCTTAAATGCTTTGCTGCAACAGCTTTTTATCTTTAAGATATTTGGGAATGCAACTGTCCTTTGCTAGTGGATAGGCCAGGATACAACACTGGTTAAACCTTCTGCAGGCACAGGAGTTGTTCTGGTTACCTCCCCTGAATATAATTTAACAAGATGCAAAAAAATTTAATAAACCATACATGTATGAGTGTGTCTGAAACAACAAAAAAATGAACATTTTCAGGGACCCGTTTGGTGAAAGCAGGGCACTTGATCTGTATCTCACAGATTATAAACTTATTACACATTTACTATTTCCCCCCTGGAATGAGCCCAGCCTTGTGAACCTCATGCTGTGCAGAGTGTCCCATTATGAACTGTGTGAAACCAGCAAAACAAAACCATCCTCAATTCTTTTTTTTATTTTTTTTAATACCTTTCTGAATCTTGTTAGCCATGAAATGCCTCACATTTGCTGCATACTGTGGCAATAAATACAAAATGAAGTGAAAAAGGATGCGGATTATTAAACTACACTCCTTAATAGATTTGATTGCATCTAATGTCTAAATCATGCGGCATTTCTGAGACGTGAACAGCACTTCTTGATACAGCAGAACCCTTTAAATTGAAGGCCTGATGAAGGAAAAGTCCCTCTGTGGGAATACATATTCAATGTAGGATAGCATAATGCCCTATTATAATGGTAGGACACACATCTTCCCTCTATGGAACTGTGATTACCATCCTGGACTGAACTGAAGTGGTCTTCATAATTTGGACATCACTTGCTCATGCTGTGTTTTTCTGCTTTTAAATTGGAGACATTTGTTGCAAATCTCTTCTATTTTTGCTGTCAGAATCCTCACATCAGAAGAGTGGCTAATTGACAAGAGAGCTGATCTAAAAAATAAAAATAAAAATGATCATTGAGGAAGCCAGCAAATGTTTATGTTTTTGGTTTAGATACAAAATTTTAATCATATTAAAAAAATAATGGTTGCAATTGTTAAATATTTTTCTGAAATTGATCTGCAGGGGTGTGGGTAATGAGATGAATAATTATCTTCAGAAATAACACAGGTAGCATCTTAACACTCTAGGGTTAAAAGGGAGCTTTTACGCAAGGGGCAAAGACCTGGTGGGATGGTCGACTCTGTGTAAGCCCTGGAGATCTTCCCCTTGCCACTCCCACAGCATGGCAGAGAAGGAACTGCTCCAGACATTGTTAGCCTAGCACAAGGTGCAGCACCTGGTCTAGTGACTATGCACAGTGCCAACCCAGCCATTTTATCTGGTCCTGCTCACTTCCACCTTCCCCGAGCAAACAGCTGGTTGGCCTGCTGTGGGTGCTCCTAAGCTCTTGCTCCATTACCTCCTCCCCCTTCTTCAAGTCACCCTTGCTGCATCTTCCCTTCCCTTCCCTTCCCTTCCCTTCCCTTCCCTTCCCTTCCCTTCCCTTCCCTTCCCTTCCCTTCCCTTCCCTTCCCTTCCCTTCCCTTCCCTTCCCTTCCCTTCCCTTCCCTTCCCTTCCCTTCCCTTCCCTTCCCTTCCCTTCCCTTCCCTTCCCTTCCCTTCCCTTCCCTTCCCTTCCCTTCCCTTCCCTTCCCTTCCCTTCCCTTCCCTTCCCTTCCCTTCCCTTCCCTTCCCTTCCCTTCCCTTCCCTTCCCTTCCCTTCCCTTCCCTTCCCTTCCCTTCCCTTCCCTTCCCTTCCCTTCCCTTCCCTTCCCTTCCCTTCCTCCTTTACTGCACATGCTTGTGCCATGGCCACTTTCCTTGGGGCAATGGATTGCTGAGCTGACTGTTGTTATAACCACATGATCTAGCACAGCTTTGTGTTAGCATGGGACTATGGACAGTCTGACAGGCCTGCGTCCTTTCTGCCACTAGCTCTGGGGTTTCTCTGGGTTGTACTCCATGTTGTGGTGCAAACTGGCCTTCAAGATAACAACAGAAACTCTTGGGGTTCCTGTTATAAACTTCTTGTGATCACCAGATGTTTCATTTTTATTCGCTCACTTCCCTTTCTTCCACTGACATTTTTATGGCTATTTATATACTTTCTGAAGCAAAAAAAAGGAAACTCAATAATATATTTTTCCTATACTTTTTTATTAGACTACTATTGAATTAAGGTATATTTATTTTTATTAACATTTATTTTTACTGTTCTCTTCCAGAACACAAAAGAGGCACGAGTAAGTAAGGCTGTACATCAGCCCATGACTGTATGTGCGAGTGTCACTGCTGCACGGAGATCCTTCTCTCGCTCTCCTCCTTGCTGTGTGTCACCTTCACACCACTGCCACCAGCTCTCAATCACTCCCTTGATGGAGGTCAAAGAGTACTTGCAAAGTCTTAAGTCTTCCTGGTGACAGTCCAAGGGTCTGCTGGAGCACTTGCGACAGGCTTCCTCTCCCTTTCTCAGCCTTCACAATGAAAGCTTCTTTTCCTGACCTTGAGGCACTTAATATTTCTTTAGTGCTCTGCTAGCATTGGTGTCAGCAGCAAATTGTTGTGACTTGGTTAGCCTCAATTTGTCTGGGTTTATTTCTTCTAGACTTTCATCATAGCAAAATCTAAATGTAATTTACTACGTGATTCCCTCACCTTTACTAAATCTTCAATGGGGGTGAACTGAATAGCTCCTAAATTCAGCACTCCCACTGTTGCTAGGTTCTGTCTCACAGCAATGGACTTCATGTTAATGTACTAGATTAAGAATTAAAATGCTTTGTGACATACTTATCAAAAGACCTTGGGTAACTCATTTAGTCTTTCTTTGATTCCATGTGCCACTCACAAAATGGACATCACACTCTTCCTTCTTGAAAGATTCACAAAGCTTTTATGATTGTTCTCTACACTATTTACATGCTGTTCACTTTCTATGTAATTTGCATGTTCTTTGGGACTAGGACTACCTGGGACTACTACTCTATTGAGTTTTTCTCATACACTATCCTTGGGCAAATAAAATGTCAAACTGTCTCCCTTAATTTCTGTGCAACACCCCATGATTTATCCTTCTGATTAAGGAAAAAGATAATATGAACATTTAAAGAAGAATATTTTCTAAAAATTGGAGTGTATTTGGCATCGAGGCAATCTCCCTCTGCAGCCATGAAGTCCCACCAGGAATGGAGAGTTTAGAGAGAACTATGAGCCTGAGACATCCCACCCCATCTCCATGTCAGGCAGGTAGTGGTCCACTTGAGTAGCCTGCTTAGACCATGCAGTGCAGTCACTTTGTTCACATTGCTCTGGAAAAGCGACCTTTGGCATTTTGAAAAATGAGTGTGACACATCCTTCACAACATTAGGCGACATGGCTGTGTCATACATGCTCTGGTCTAGGCAGTGCACTGCAGCCACATCTAAAATCTAGCTTACAGTCTATGTGGCAGCCCAATCTGACCATGAAGGTTGCCTCAGGGCTACCTTTAGCACGCAACGAAGATGACCCAATAGCCACACAGGGCACCCTGAGCACACCTGCATGGCAGTTATGTCCATTTAGCTCCATTTGTATGGATCCTATCCACAGCCCTTCTGAGAGGTGCACTGTCCCACCATCAAATGGTTATTTCTCAATAATTTGGGTGGTGCTTGCCTTGGCATGAAGAGAGATATTCACATTTCATCTGGGCAGGAAATCTATATTCTGTATTATTCTTGTGTTAATAATACAGAGGGCTAAATCAAAGGTGAATTGATTTCCTGAAGCTGAACAGACTATTGGCGTTAGCACAGATACAGCCACAGTCAAAGAGCAGACCTTTCAATTTAGTTCTTCTGCTGTCAATGTAAATAAAATTGCTCATGAAGCAAATTGCAGCCAGTTATTTTCTGCACTCAGAACCATTATGTTCTTTGGAAATGATCATTTATGTTAGACAGCGGATTATGTTTCTATGAAAGTGTGTAAGGCAAATGCAAAGCACAATTTACCTTGAAGGTCAGCTGAATATTACAATTGGCACTTACAGGTCATTATTATGCAGCTAAAATGATCCCAGGGAAAGGAGTGATATTTGTGAAATGATACAAAACCAGAGATTCTTGATTAGCTGATAGGAACCAAGAGAAAAAGCCACATGGGCTGTTAATCCATATGACCAAGGAGGCTGGAGGTACAGTTTCAGCATAATTATCTGGCTTGTGCAGGCAACACATGGGTGTGGGAAAGCATCCCTGTAAGAACATGGCAAGGAGAGGGAGAGATCCTCCCTTCGGAGCCTCATGTCAAGAGAAGGACTTAACTCCACTTTACGTACCATTAAAGGTGAGGATTTGGTAAACAGGGCAGGAAAGTAATCCTGGGCAGAGAAGTGGCCTTGCTGGTAGAGCAGAAGACTCATCTGAATATTTCTGTACATGATTTTGTGAGCAAAGTTACTGTCACCTAAGGAAAATGATTAGCAACCCACCCTGAGACAGGCCTGTTCTTCTGCCTCCTAAGGAGAAGAATGAGTTACAAGCAACTACAGCCAAAAGGCTGCTGTGAAATACTATCATTCTGCTCAGGTACAGTCTTTGTACTGGTGCTCATGGCTGCATAGAAGTCCAGTCCCCAAAGTATTCTTTAGCTTTGAGTACACAGAGCAGCAAGAACTGGGTTTACTGTTTCTCCACATTTCTCTTGCAGGCAGCTTGAGCTCAGCTGGGGCTCAGGCTGTCAGTCCATCCTCTGTGTTCTGGCAGTGGGGTGCCCTTGCAGTGAGGGTGTCCATGCTGGAAGGGCACTGAGCTGTACAGCCTGCATGATCTCAATCACACAACATTGCTGCAGAGACAGAAGGGAGATTTGGAGTTTGCCAAGCAAGTACCCCACAGAGAGACAGACCCCATCTACATGGCAGTGCAGTTGTCCTTGGAGCACACCCCGAGGTGTCGGGTTCCTCTTAGGCTCATAAACTGGGTCACCCAAAACTTAATGCTCATCATTCCTTTCACGTGGCTGGCCAGCAAGGAACCAGAGCCTCACACTCTTGGGGTGAGTCCCCTGAAAACTGGTGTTGGAATAAGGAAGCTCTCAAAAGAGAGGATGTCACTCCTATCAAGAGTGAACCATCATAGAGAAGCATGCACACAGGGAGCTCTGCTGGGAACTAGCTGCCTCTGTGTGGGCACAGGGACTGATTCTCCTGCACAACTGGCTCGGGTAGCTGTCAATCACTGAGTGTGCATCCTCTGCCATGACAGCTGAGGTTGAAGCAGGTTCAAGGATAATTTTCAGCATTTATTGGAGATCCACAGTGGCATTCTCTTCAGCAAAAATGTCTCTTTTAAAAGTGCTTTGCTACTTTGGAGAGGAAGGAAAACTCTAACAGCTGTGGCTCTACTGTCATTGGCTAATCACAAACTGCCTTGTGCAACCATTTCAAAATCTTATAGGCAGCTGCTTTGTACCTTTACAGAGAGCAAAGAGAGTCCTTAGGGATCTGAAATGGTGACTACTAATCTTGGTGTAGGCACCTCCAGAAAATGGGAAATGGTGGACCTGGCTGTCAGAAGGAATAATCTGGAAGAGAAGTCCTAGTGCCTTTTCCAGACTAATTGGATGAGATACTGCAATTGTTTCCAGCACAGGTCTGATGTTTGATGGAAATAGCACAGTCGTGACCTTGAAGTATTGGTGGTCCCATGCTAATGGTTCATGGGAGAGAAAAGGGACTATTAGTAACACTTTGATGTATAAAACTGGCTTCTTTTACTTCCAAGCTTACAGCAGGAAGCAGAATGGGAATTACTTTAAAACACTGCTGGATACAGAAATAATAAAAAAACCTGAGTAGATTATAAGTGAATGTCTTTTTTAACAGTGCTGTCCCTAATGACATATAGCTCTCCTACCTCTGTCAAAAGTTTCCTTTTTCTGCTGGTTAACATCAGACAATCAATCTCATCCCATCAGATTCAGCAGTATGCAACTCTCTCAACTCACTGGGGAAAGACTTCCTTTTTTTTTTCCTCTTTAATTAAGCTCTGCGGCATGCTGCTTTACTTGCAAGGCTCAAAGATGTATGGACATTGCTCCAAACAAACCATTGGAGAGAAGAGCATTAAAGATAGCCCTCTCTAACACTAAGTGGTCCAAAGCCACAGGTAAACTAATGTACAGGCAACAACATCAGCAACAAAAAGAGGTAATGATATGCAATTACCGGATTTGCAAATACTCTGCTGGGATTGGGGCATCTAAACACACCATGCCAGACTGCCAAAATGTACAAAATATTTTTTTACAATTGCAAAGCAAGAGGGGACTCGGTAGCAGCACACATGGTATGGCAGGTTCTTTGATTAGTATGAATGGCTCTGTCAAGCTAGTAAGAGACAGGAATAGATAAATGCTTTCCATCCAGTTTTACTACTGCCTGCATCATTGTTCCTATAATGTAGTCAGAGGTGATTTTAAAACAGGTTAACAGGTAGAGGTTGGACCATTCAAGCACATATTCATCAGGCACGTTGTAATGGTTTAGCCGCTGCCGGGGTCTGAGACCACGCGGCTGCTGCCCCATCCACACAAAGGGAGTGAAATACAAAGCCCCAAGACTGAAATAAGGAAAGGTTTAATACAACAGTGCAATAGCAACACAACAAACAACAACAATAACAATAACAGTAATAGTGATAGCAATGAACAGAGCAAAATATCTACCAATACAGCAGTGAGAGGAGCAGATGTACAAAACCACTAGCCCCGCACTCCCGCACCAGGATGTGATGCGCCAGGATGTGACGTCCGCATGGTATCTGAATAATCCGGCTAGAGCTACCCCCGCACTGCTGGGGAAACTTAACCCTATCCTGGTTAAACCAGGACACACGTGCTTGATGATAACCCAGGTCTTTATGCATGTGAGCTGGTCCCTAACCGTTGTCTTCATTGCTTGCCATCCACACCCAGCCCATTAGCTTGGTCTTGTTGTTCAAAGGAGTCTGTGCCCCATTACTGCCTGCTTATGCCTGTCTGTTCAATAGAGGTGGCTGGTTACCTTCTGTCAAACGCTTCAGGTTATCCTTGAAATGCTTCTACTTTCCGTGCTCTGTTGTGCTGTCCAGACACTGCCTGGGCATTCGTCTGTTGACTATACAAGCCATGTGTTTTCCCCTGCATCTGGGCCATCATAAGAAAAACTGGTAGACATAACTACCCAACAAGACTTCACAGTGTTATCTATATTTAGACCCTGAGACATTGCTGGTGGGGTAGGTAAGGTTACATAATTATAAACTGAAGCAGAGATTAAATATGTGATGCAATATTTTTGGCCTTCCTGACCCCATGCCCTGGATCATTTATTGTTTCTCCCATGGCAGTGCTTAGAGATTCTCATGACACATAAGATGCTGTACATCAACACACAAAGATGGACACCATTACAGAGAATTTGCCATCTAAATAGGCAAGCAAATAATACAAGTGTCGAAGCTCAGGACCTGGGTCATTGGCTGTTTCCCACTTAGGTTATTCTCTACTCATAATATAGCTGAGCTGGAGATGCTATACTTTCCTCATAAGGACACATGGGGTCTTCTATCTAACTGTCTATTTTCATTCCACTAGAAACTCAGTGTCCCCGAGACCTTTATTGTTTACCAACTTTGGCTGAAACTGTCAAAAAAATTTAAAAAATCTGCTGTAGAAGGGCTGAGTCACATGGAGTGACTGCATTAATACCTGCATTAGAAGACCAGGCTAAACAACATGGAAGAAATTACTATTTTAATCCTTATTTTTCTGGTGAGGAATGTAAGGAAACAGCAATGCAGTAAAATACTTTGAAAGGGTTTGAAATATGAAAAGCAGCTTGCCCTGAGAATTCTCATGTTATTGGGCTGTTTATGAAAATCTTTTTGCACAAGAAAGTATCTGGTGGCTTCAGATTAGATTAAACATACCTGTTAGGAATAAAGCAGAAGGGGATTCTGATAAAAAGACCAAAGGCATAACCCATAAATCAAGAAGCGAAACAAAAATGGAACCTGCTGCTGATGGAATTTCCATTGATTTATTTGAACAGCCCCAGTATGAATAATAACTTAATCTGTCCCAAGACTCTTTCCCCAAAGCACACTGATTTACAGCAGCCATCCATCTCTTTTCATAATTAGCAGGCTCTGACAGTATTTATTCTTCTCTGCCCACCTTCATTACCGTTAAAATTTAGACTTCCTCCCTGCTCTGGAGCAGCCAGTGTTCATGCTGCCTGGTGCACTGGGATTACTCAACAGCTTGATTTGTGGATGTGTTTTCTTATATTCCACCTCCTTTGCACTGGCAGGTAGAGTCTACTGCTTGCAGAAGGAAACTTTTCTAGGAATGCAGCAGAAGTCAACACAGTTTTGGTAGTGAGTGGCAAAAAAAGAAATGGGGCTATAATGCTGAAAGTCAAGGCATGGAGCAACCAAGTCACATCTGCCCCCTCAAACACTTAACAGAAACAAAAGGAACCAAGCTGGCCAAAGCATCAGTTAATGAAGTAAGTCAGGCTCCTTTGTTATAGGTGAATTTCTTCAATCTCATGTTCATTTCCAGTCTAAACTTTAGGGAACCTATGTTGTCTAATACACCACAAAAGTGGATGACAAATTTATTTGAAGCATAAAAAGCATAAATGAGGATGTGTCCTTTAAATTCGGAAATATTTCTTAGAATGTAAGATCAGAAGGTGATTTTTCTGTGTCAGCATAATTACACTGATGTCATGACATTATATCACTGGATAATTTGATCCTGGAGTCAATTTGGTAAAGAGAAAACAACTGCTTGTTCTTGGACAGACTGCCTTTCCAGAATGCTAGATTGGCCTGAAGTTGCATAACCAACCTAATTAAACACATATTGCTTATTAATATGGTAAATCACGAGAAGGTGTTAGGTATTTAATTGGCAGGTAATACTGATGTGAAATTAATTAAATAATCATTGGTAGATGTGTTTATGTGACCATTTTTGGTTATGAACTGAAATTTGATTAAGTTGCTTATGGCAACGTGAAATAATTTCTGAACAGGTTTATTTGAGTTACAAATGGAACCTCATGTTTTAACCAGTTATTTTTGAGTTCAGAGCTACTTATTTCTGTCTATGAAGTGTCAATGGTTGAGCATGGGCCTTACAGTAAATGGACAAACCCGACTTTAGTTGCTCAGATCATTCTGGGTGAAACACTTTACTCATTTTTCTTTCTCTTTGTAGGAACTGTTAGAAGGTGAGAGAGTGACCAAAGGAGGTATCCCAGAAGAAACACACCAAATCCTTCAAAAGTGCAAACGGTGGTCTCTTTTTTTTGTAAGTCAGAAGGACCAAAGTCAGATACGTCATTTATTGTAAGTTCTTCTTTCTGCTTGAATGACTGTGTCCATTTTCTGGATATGGAGACAGAATAGAGAGGTGAAAATGAAGTGCCTTTCTCGCCCTGTGAGCATGCAGCTGACACGATGATGAAATTTCACTTTCTGTTCCCTGATTGTCCACCTTAATCACAGGCCCATACATTGCAGCTTCATTGAGAAGCTGATTGCTCATGAATGTCACCCAGCCCCTGAGTCTCCTACAGAGTATCTCATCACATGTATTTATTTAGATAAACAAATATTGCTGAGAGCAGCACAATGAATGAAACCTTATTTGCACAGCTTTGTGACTTGTGACCAAGCTTGCTGGTGTCTGGGAAAGGACATGTTCATCCGGGTGAATTTTCATCATTGAGGATACTCATAAGCTCTTCTCTTTTCATGGTGCAGGTTTTCATGGAACTTGTAGGTAAACACTTGAGAGCTCTGCTCCTCTGGCAAATTTGTCTGAAGCCAAACAATGCTTTCAGAATTTATTGTTGGGGGGAGACCCAGAGTCTGAGCCTCCAGACTGATAGTAGGAATCCATAAACCCTGTTTTCCTAGACAAAATAGGTTATAATGATCCCTTACAGGCAAACTGAAGAATATCAAACCAGCAAGCCTCATTATGTTCATCCTGTCTCAGGTAATCATGCCACAGTCTTTTTGGTTACCTTTATTATAACAAACCCCATTGTGCCTCTAAGAGGTGCACCTCCACAACACAGTTTGCTGACAAGTTATTTATAGGTCTAAGTGTGTCTGCTGGTTTGTCAGCACAAGAACAACTTTCAGTATCACTGCTCTTTGCTTTTGTATCTGAGCTAATTGAATACCTCAAGTCCTATCTTAAGCATCACTTAGATCCCTTACCTCATTATTCTACCATACTTCTTTAGTTGTGTTTACCAGGAGAATTGAACTAGAAGATAAACCCCTTGCTGATTTTTGGTTGTGGTGTGAGACATTTGCTATTTGGCACGTAGTCTTGATAAGGGAACTCAGAGAAAGCTGTTAAGGAGTAGTTTGTATCAATGGTCAACGTCCTTTATAGTACCACCTCTGAAAAACCTCTTCATTCAATTTTCCTGTCAGGCAGCAATAACTGCCTCTACTGATTTGTGGCAAAGCCAACAGAAAGAATAAGTACTTCCTCACCTTTGGTGTGTGTGAAGGGGATTTCTAAATGGCTGTAGGAAACACCTTTTCTTGAGGTAGTGCTATTTTAACCAGCAGGAATTGCAGAAAAGGTATGTGTGCAAAGAAAGGCCCCACCTTGAAGATTGCTCTTTGCAAACACGGTCCTTACAACAGCAGACAAAAAGAAAGAGTGCTGAGGCAGGATGGACATTTGCAGTGGCACAGAGACCAGCTGAAAAGAGAAGTGATAAATGCAGGGTGCAGAGGGACACAATGTGACAACAGCACACTGAAGTACCCACAGTCACCCACTGTTCAGAAAGTCTTGGCAACATCTGGGTCTAAATGAACGGTGCATTTGCGCTACCTTTGAATTCCCTGATTTTTTGCAAGTTCACCATTTCTTCAGTAATAAAGGAACAAGTTTAAGGGGGTTTTTTATAGAACCATTCAAGAAGTGAGCCAGGGTCTGTGAAGGCAGACTGAAAGTGTGGTGCAGATTTCAAGGTGCAGAATAAAACCATATGCTCCTTTTCAGTAGACATGGAGAGTATGCTGTAGTCTGGTCTCTTGGGAAGATTTATTTTTGTGTTCCTTTGTGTCAGGCACACCAGCAGGAGGACGAAAAAGAAAAGGAGATTCAGATGCAGAGTTATGAATTCAGACATCTCAGTTGTGAGGGAGCCTTTAGATAATCCAGGTCCAGATCTTAATTTGTGTGAGGGCACAACCTTCATCAGTCACTTGTGGTGCAACAACAATACATTGCATGTAGTTGGTCCCGAACACAACCAGACATGACTACAGCATTTTGTGTGTAGTTGTGTGCTTCTCAGGCAGGCATGGAAGACACTGAAGAGAGCTGCCTGAGATAAAATCACTCCCCAAAAAGTCACCCTCTGCACTCATATGAACACATGTTCAGGGTTACAGCTGTCCTTTCAAAACTTTTCAGGGGAAAGGGCCAAATAGCCTTCTTTTAGAATTGTGCAAATTCCTGAATTGGTAGCCAGACAGGAAGAAACAACACAGCCCTTTACCCCCCAAAAACATACATCATGAGACATTTCTATTCTGAAAGGATTTAAAAAAAAATCTGCCAGAAACAAACATCTAATAAAAGAATATCAAACACTGAAATATCTTTCAGAAGAATATAAACCTTTTTCTTTAAACCTACTTTGAAGATTTTTATGAAGAGAAATTTGGAAAAGCCAGTTTGTTTTGAAGTGGAACATAGAAACTCACTGTGCAAAAAAGCCACTGAAATGCTTTAGCTTTTTGTAAATTACAAACAATGATAAGGCAAAAAACTATAAAGCCAGTGTGTTTTTTTTTCCATCAAAATCCATGTTGCCTTGCTGTTTCCCTGCAGTGAAGAAGCTGTATCACTAGCCTTTCCTGACCTCTCCATAAAAACTGCTTGATTAACGGAAAGTGAAGATGAGGCAAAACCTTCCCTACAGATAACAGTCTTCCTCTGACAGTGACAGCGTCCCTCCTTTTCTTCAGACACAGAGACCTTTTACACTTCAGGGAAAAAGGAAATAGATTCATTTCAGAGAACTGCATTCAGGCTCATTTAGAGTTTAACAGCCAGTGCTGTATTAATGGCCGTCATTTTCTTCTTGCACTCATACCTGCTGACATGGGCTTACAGCATCCTCATGTTCGTCAAAGTTGTTCATCTACCCCAGTCTGCTCCAAAATACACCCCAGAGCCTAGAATGAATCTAAGTGATTCTTTAAGTGCTACTTGTTCCTGTGTGGTCAGGGATCTGTCATAAATGCAGTCTTATAAATCTGAAATTTAGAAAGTCGTGTAGTAAAGCAGATTTTGCTAGAAACAGGGTTGCTTCTATCTGAGAACAAGCTGATGAGAACTTGAAGCATCCTGTGCATTTCAGAGGCTTCTGTCATTTCTTAATTATTTGAGGTCTGGACTTTGCTGCTACATTGATGGGTATAGTTTTCCTAAATTACCAGCACTAACCCCTGCTTAGCAATGTCTTGCCAGTGAGTAATTTAAGCATTTTGTAATAAGAGGTTTAGAAAACTGTGAGAGAGTTGATAGAAATAATGACTATGAGCAGTCAGAACAGACAGAGTTTTTCGAAGTATTAACATCCAAGATAGCAGCTGCAAATTAGAAGGCGGCAGCAAAGATGTTTCTAGCTTTCTTGCTCACTCTGAAGTACCAAGAGTACTGAATAAGTGCTGAATAAGTATATGACAGAGCCTTAAGACTGTGCATGAAGAAAATATTCATCAGATCTCTGAAATCTCTTTTGATAATTTCCAGTTGTTTTGCTAACTCTGCCCAAAGTATTCTTTAGCTGAGCTTATTTTTCTTTTCAAGTGAGGATCACAACAAAAAGTGAATTAAGAGAAATGTGGTTTGTATGAAAGACATATAGAGAACATTTCCAATGAGGAATATCAGATGAAAATGCAGAAAATTACACCCTTCTCCACTGCAAACGATTCTATACAAAGCATTTGAAACCCTTGAGCTGCACATTGCTGGAGGATGGGGGTCCTTGAAGGAAGTATTATTACATATCCTCTTCCTTAGAGATCTGCTTTTGATCTGAGGCAAGGAGGCAGGATATGGGACTAGATAGACTTTTAGTTCATTGTCGTGCAAAGCAATTTTCTGTGTTGATTGCTCTTCAGCAGGTAGGGTTATTTAGAAACACAGTGAAAATGGGAAAAAAACATTTTAACACCACAAAATAGAAGTATAGGTATCCTGAGTTAAAAAAGAAAAAGGAAAAAAAAGGGAAGAAAAGCATCTCTGTATTTACCCTTTAAAATAACAGGTTAGGGGATGGACTTGAAAGATACATATTAGTTTAAGGATAAAGCCAGGGCATTGATGTGACCCATTTAGTTACCAAAACTCCTTTAAAGGATGACATATTCATACCATGGGGACAGCAGGTGACTTCTCAACATGAGGCTCATCAAGTGGGAAGTGCAACTGGACAACAGCACTGCACTGGCTCTAGCCGTGGTGGATGAAGTGCCGGAGCACTGGGTGTCAGCTCAGACATGCGAAGCACAGGGAGTGACCATGGCTTGGACATCCATTTCTGAGGCAATCACTAACAGCACACCCACCCCTTGCTACCTCATAACCATGACAGGTAGAAAGTTCAGGTGCTATGATTTTTCTTCCAGCTTTCTCCTTGTATTTCCTACAGTATAAAGGAAACCTGATTCATGATGCACAAATATTTTCTCAGTATGCTGTGAGCCCTCCACACTTACTCATGCCAGAAACATGAAAACTTGCTACAGATTTTTACTAACCAAATGTTTCTGCAATGTCTTTTTAGTTTTGATTTCAGACTTGAAAAGTTTTGGAAAGCACTGAGTTTCCATTAAATAAGAGAGTGGGTTGAAACAAGTGAAAATGGTGAGAGAAGGAGGGGAAACCACTCATCGTGTAAAACCTATTCTGATATTTTACTCTGAGTTATTTTACTTGTTTTATCTCATGATGAGAATCATAAAACTGTAAGACAGAAACCTGAAATCCCATTTGTCTCTCAAATAAATCCTGCTCTGCTACAGTGGCTGATCCTGATCTAGCAGCTAATTAAGTGGTTATGATAGTCTTCCCAACTCTTTTTTTTTTTTTTTTTGACTGCGATCTCCAGCCCACAGTATTGCAAAGATTAGAGCTTCTCTGTCTTTAAATTAAAGCATGGAGACTGTATTTCTGATTGAAACACTAAATATACTGATGATCTAGATGCCTTTTCAGTCTCAGATGCTACTTCAGTCAATCTAGGCACTTTCCCTCTCAGCATTTCAGGCCAGAGTTACTAAATAATATCTTAGAAACAGAGTTGCCAGAGGGTTTTATATACCAATTGCACAATGAAGAAACAGAGGAAAAATTAAGTCACCTTTCTTCATAGAAAGAGGTGGTCGTGCTGTGACTGTTTGGATCCTGATGGAAGGGCCTTATATTCCAATATTTTGTGAGCGTTGCTACTTGAGAAATGTTTACTGCTTCTGCAAAAGGTGGAGTTTAAGCTCTCCTCTTTGAAGGGGCCAGTGCGAGGCTTATTGCCCACAGGCAGCCTCTGAGGGTCATTGAATTTCAGCCTCCATTTCAACCCTTTGATTTCCTTCAGGGATGTGACTCCTGTCTTCTGTCCACACGAGATTGAAAGCAGGGCTGTTATGAGATGCCAAACCAAGCCCCAGGAATCATGCACACCACAAGGCTCCTGACAGTGAGAAGAACATGAGACAAACAGTATGTTTTTGTTTTTAAAGGAAATATGCTGCTGTCTCTGCTAAGAAGCTTAAGGAAGGTGCTTTTTTAAAATTTTCTTTATGTTTAAAAGCCATCAGCAACTGTTGTCTGTAACCATATGCTGAACAGTCTCTGCACATTGAGTTTCTCCCCCTCTCTGACGTTTCTCAGTGAGGCTGTCCTGCTTGCCAAGCAGCCGTCACACTCCCCAGCCAGTACTGCTAGCCAGAAACTCGTCATATGCTTTTACAACTTGTACCTTGAGAGCTTCACAGATCACAAAACCCTGTGTTAATCCAGAGGTGTTGGGATGGCTGTGAGGTTCAAAAAAATTCTTCCTTTTTCCTTTTCTCACAACTTTTTGGTCTGAATTATGAAAAAGCAAAGAAAAAAACATAGTCCTATTACAGCAGAAGCAATGTAATAGCTTGAACTAAGGCCATTTAAGGTGGCCTTCCTTCTTCCTCCACAGAGTGAATTTTCCATTTTTTTTTCCACCTCAAGGCAAATATTCTTTTAAGATTGTGTTCAAATTATCTTGCTCCTCTTGTAGGCCAGAGAGTGGAGGAGGAAGAAAGGCAGTTAATATAAAAATTAAAGAAATGTTGAAAGAGGAAAAGTAAATTTTAGGGTGGGTTGTTGTGCCCTGTTCATGCTTCTGCTCCCAGTTTGCAGAAACTATCCTTAACTGTCCTATCTGGTTCTCTTCCTCTATATATTGATTTATCATCCTCTAACTGCAGCCATGCAAATAAGTAAGGAACACATTTATAGAGTCCCCCTCATATCAGTCCACATGACACTGTGCAGCCCCTCCTCACAGCTGTGCTTAGTCACACTGAATCAATACATCAGCTGTGGGGGAAATTCCTGTACTGAAGAGATGCAATCGTGCACACTGCAGCCATGTTAATGCCTGGTACTAAATAACAGTTACTAAAGGTATTTCATCCCTGTCAATCTACCTGCAACAGCAACAATGTGGAGGCTGGAGATACTCTGAGGGTTCTGGAGTTCACGTCTGGTTGGCCATACCTGATGCTCCTCTAGCAGGCTTCATTGGCTCAGGCTTTGCAGGTTTCCCAGTAAATCCTACTTACCTGTAGGTAAGAGAGAGAGAATAACAACTGAATTGAGGATGTTCACTCTGGCTGGTGGAGGCTTTGGGAAGACATCTAATTGGTACAGTGCTCAAAGGCTTCTCATCTTGCCAGCCCACCTCCAGCTACCTCTCCAGGAAGGCCTGATCTGCTGTAGTGCCTGTGTCATGTTTGCAGCCTCGTAGAAATGTATCACATACCCTGAAGCATCTGAAATGTCTCCAAACATCTATGTTTATATGACTGAACTGAGCCCAGAAATCATGCTTGTCACAATTTAAGCCAACAAGCTCTTGTTCTCTACACAACTTTTATTTATTTGAAGATTGTTCTCCCTCTCCTCACTTGACTGAGATAATTCTTCTTTCAGATTTTCTTCACAGCTCATGTTTTTGAGTCCACTGACTGTTCTTGTGTTCGTATTTCCCCTTTCTTCACTCAGTTCACATTTTTTCCTTAAAAGTATGTTGTTCCAGACTGAACATGATGCACCACCCTTTGCTAGTTCACACCCGAAAGGAGGAATTACCCATTTTTTCATCTTTCCTGTGACCTTCCCCTTATATATTTATCTCAGAATAAAATTTACTTTCTTGTATGACATTATTGAATTTAGTTTTGTGATCCCTCCTAACCTGCAGATCCAGTTGTGACTGCTCCTACAGAACTCCAGATTTTATCATCTTTGTTATTTTCTGCCTCTATTTCTCCACTAATTTCAAGTTAATTTTGACAGTGATCCATTCCTCCAAAGTGCTGGCAGTCCTTTCCAGCCTGATATCACTCTGCAAATTCAATAAGTAACACAACTGCTCCTTCAGCTAGGTCATTAATGTAGAATTGAATGGAACTGGACTGATGTTTGACCCAAAGAGCTAGTTTTCAAAAAAGTTTTTCACTTTTCAATAATTCCACCTAGACCACACCTCAGTAGCTTGTTTATGCAAGTATTATAATTCACATTACTTATAGCAGCTAAAATACATCTTAGCCTGTGCACTAGCCATATCAGTGGGAAGTCCAGAAATTAATCACTCGGGTAGAAGGTCAGTCATATAATGAAAGCTTAGAAAGGCCAGGCCACCAAGTGACGTACAAGTGGTGCTGAGGGCTGAGGCACCTGGGGAGATAACAGTAAGACAGAGGGCCATCTCCTTGCTCTGCTTCCTCCGACTCTAACTGGAGTAGGGGCTCATGGGGCATCTCCTGGTTTTTTCTACTGGAGCAAGTTTATTGGTATCTGGAGGCAAATGAAGAGCAGCAGCCCATTCTTATCATCAAGGCCTCTACTGGTGGGACTCTTGGCACTTACCAGGCTCGGAGAAATTTCAAATGAACCTTAGGTAGAAGAAGGAGCATCAGACAGAGCTACCTGAAATTTCAGTACTTGGTTGCTCAATGCCCTAATTCACTGAATCTTAATTCGATGCTCCTAGGTGCAAACTTCCTTCAGATTGCACAGAGGTCTTTCCAGAGTTTTCACACAGGGTGCTTCACTGATGAAGCAAGATAATACACAAAAATCCTATAGCCAAAAAAGCTCATTTAAATATTTTTTTAGACAGAAGGAGAAAGGAGGGAAGCAATTTGTCTGAAAAACTAAGCTTTCTGAGGCTGAATTCTAGAGAAACTCTCCCAAAATCTTGCACTCAAACAAAAACCTCCAAATGCCCAAACAAAACCAAAACAAACACAAAACACACCAGGAAGACACAATATTCCTCCTAACTTACAAGACAGCTGGTAACATTTGGTACACTTCAGAGAGAATCCCACACCACTCTCCAAAGTTTCCTCAGAGGAAAAGAAGTGGCTTTCATCCTGACTGCTTTCCTCAGGTTCCCAGAATGAAGGAAGGAGGTGAGGCTGGGTCACATCCACCCTCATTCACAATAGACAGATCTCAACCCCTAATTAAAATTCATGGCAGGTGTGTTTTTTAGGGCACACTCAGCTGCCTCAAATCTACACATGGTTCCTCACATATTGAGGGCTTTTTGGTACTTGAAAAGCTATGTTTTTCAGGAAAGGCTCTGAGTATTAGATTTTTCTTTTTTTTTTTTTTTTTTTTGTTCACAGTATTTCATCCCAAAGTGATGTCTGGCTTTGCAAAGTAAATGTAACTGTACGTTTTCTGCTTATTTCTTTCCCTTCCTATCCAAACACTTCACAAGAGAAATCTCTTTGTGCACTCATACAATATAATAATCAGCAATAACAATGTTTTTAGAATCAGTTGATTGACATTCATTTTGGAAAAAAAAAATCTATTTGTTTTGCCCTGTGGATTGCTCAGGAACTGCACTCCAAGCTTAGCAAGGCTCTTTCTGCTGGCTGTTGCAGCAATCACACAAATTGAATTGAATCTGACCTTTGTTTACCGGTGTGGCAGGATCCCCTACATCTCTGCCGTATTTCACACAGCGGGAGGTCAGTGCGGACTTCCCAAGGTCAATCTTGCTGTTGAAGACCAATGGCTCTCCTGCTGGGGAGGTGTCACAAGGCATCTAGTCAAGCTTGGAGCAACGCAAACTTAACTGTTGAGGAGGCCTCAGCAGTTTAAGTGCATTTGACCAGTGCAAGACCCTCACTGCCTTGAATTCATTTACTTCTCTGCAGGGGGTAAGGAGGACAAAGAGACTGAGACAGATGGAAGTGAAAGAATCTGTGAAATTGTCAATCCTCCTATCAAAAAGGCAACAGGAGTGTAAACTGTCCCCTGGAAGTACATATCAGTGGGTTTAACCTGCAGTCTTGGATCTCAGCTCAACAGGCTCATAGGGAAATTGGGATCTGACCTGAATTAATCTCCTGTGCAGAGGAAAAGGCTATATGAGGCACACGGGGTTTGTCTTTGCACCCTCTAGTGTCTATTGCTAATGAATTTAATGGGAGGAGTAAAACAATTAAAGTTTATTAGAACTCAGTTTCAAAATATTTGCAAAAATATTGTCAGCACTGATTTATTGAAGAAAAGGTTTCGTAAGGGAGGGTGAATGGAAAGGGGCCACTGGGAAGGGCTGTCACTAGGGGACATACATGAGTGTGGGGCACTGTGTAAGGAGCTGGCTGCCATGGAGCTATTTGAAAGCAGTAGAGCTGCGTCAGAGTGGCATTGTGCTGGAATCAGGAAGCCCTACCTTGTGACTTTTTGGTGGTAATTAGCTTAACCCAATCAGGCTCTTAATTAATGCAGCTATTCTGGTCGTGGGACAAGTTTAGATATCTCTGCATTGACCTCCACTGCACATCAGACAAAAGAAGAGGTGATCAGCTGTGCTCATTATTGAATTTATACATATCAAAAGAACTTTACAAAGGTGATTGGCATTTTACAGGTGCACAAACTGACACATAATGCAACAAGGAATTGCCCAACTTTTCCAGTGGAGCAGCATCAAAGTCGAGGCTATAGTGGAGGTCCCTACATCCTTGCTCAGGTTTGTAAGAATGACTCTGTTCTCTGAAATGAGAATGCATGAGCACACAGGTTCTTCCCAGATCACGTTCTGGTGTAGGATGCAGAGAGTCCCCTGGGTTCTGTGTTAAGGCTATCACAATATGTTTCATTTCAGCATAGTAATAACAATGGAATTTTTTGCTGTTATTGTTATTATTTGCTCCACTGCACTTACATTTTCTGCATGTATTCATTTTAGGTTGTTTTATGGCTTTAGCAAAATATTTTATCACATATTTAATTTTAAGCATATGCTCTGGATGCCCAGCAACCTTAAAAGCATTTAAACCTCATGTTCAAAGTTCAGTGGGTACTTAACTGAACAGAGATAGACTCACATGTGCACTAAATGTTCAGTAAGTGTGTGACAGTTTTCCCAAAGTAAGACACACAGAAATGAGAGTAAATCTTTAGACAGTGGTTCAATAAGCATGATTCCAGTGACTGCAGAAGAATATACCAGGAGCTGGTTTTAATCTTAATAATTTCTTAGACATGTCCAGTCTCAGACACCAAGAAGGAGGTTCACCCCCTCTCTGCCCAAGTGTGGACCACTTGTACTGATCCATGCAGTTCTGCATCAGCCGCTGGCTCTCTGCGGCTTGAGAGCTGACATCTAATCCACTGACTTTGGCTCATGTGGTCCTGAAGCGGGGAAGGTCATGATGTTGTCCTGGCACTGATGGCACAAGGACTCCTCTTAATCTTTCAAACCTCTTAAACTTTTAAAGAAAGCTTGTTAGAAGGTGATATGTATACAACCTAGGGTTACCACTCTCATGTGACATCATGTAGCAGGGTCCACATTTTGGTAAAGACATTGGAAGTCTATTTAAGGACCAAATCTGCCCCTCTGGGAAAGGGAAGAGCTGAGTAACCCCAGCCAGGCATAGCATCCTGAATTTCAAACCAAGAAGGGACTAATTGACTCCAGTTATTATAGCTTTTGTTCAGGGCCCTGTGGCGAACTGCAGCCTGGATGGGTGAATCTGCTCCCCAAGGTAGCACAGCTCTGTCTCCAGAGAAACCTTTTTCTGAACTAAAGGTCTCATTTCAGGCTGTATTCAGTAAGTGCCTGAAATATGTCTCTATTTAATGATGGTGAAAATTGAAAGTGTCCAGTAAAGCAGTTGTAATTGTGTTTAGTGCTGAGACAATGGACTTAGTTAAGATTCAATTTGCTCTTCCCCTTTGTTCCCCCCTCCTAGTAATAAACGGTTAATTACCAGTTTCAAAGGCTCAGTGAAATTCGTCAGCTTGCAGAAATCACAGTGATTACCATATTGCAAGAAAGAAGTATGACCCCATTTTTTTTTCTAGATGAAAATATTTATTGCTTTACAGAAAATGCTAAACAATCTCCTGTCTTGAACTATCAAAGCACAGCCTTTCCTCTCCTCAGTGGCAGGGGTGGAAGCTGGCAGGATTATGCCCATCTGCTGAGTGCCATGAACAGGAGATTCCCACAGTGCAGCCTCATCCTCGGTGTTGGTGTCTGTGTGACCCCTTCTCCTCTGCCACCAGGAGGTACCTGACAGGGCAAAGGCTCAACCCCAGACTGATCCATATTTGCTAGTCTTAGAGGAAGGACCAATGGCCCCATAGGTGACTGGACTGAGATGTTCCCTTTGCTCCGAGCACTGGTCTCTGCATTACAGAAGTGGGGTATTTTAGGAAGTCATTGCAAACTCACCGTTCATTTGTTATCACCCCTGTTTAAAATGTTCAGTGGATTCTGAGGGAACCTCAGCCTTGAAATTTTCACAGCTTGGGCCAGAAGCTGTCAGGTAAGATAGATGCATATATGGTTGTTGACCAGAGTATATATTTCAGTCCCAATTAATGTGAGCATCACATTTAGGCTTTCTTTGTTTCTAATAAAGGGGTGCTGAAACAGACTGGATTGGTGCAACCAGGCACAGGATATCAGAGTCGTACTCTTGGTGCCACTATGTTATTCATCAAGATTTCCTGCAAACAGCAGTAACTGCTGATTCTCTGAGCCAAAGACACTGTAAGAACAAAACTAGCAGCACCTTGCTATGTAAATGACAAGTGCATTATAAATAGACAGTAGTACCCATCTATTCTGTTTTACTATATGCCACTCCAAAACTCCGGGTGCTTTAAAAATATGGATGAAAAGTATAATGATTTTCAAAAAATAGAAGTCTGAGGAGACATAGCAGAGCACATTAAAACCACAGCACAATTTCCATTTTGTAGCCTCCTCTTCAGGCTCCACATTTCCTCCAGGAAGTAATCTGCTGACTGGGATTATTACCCAAGATAGCTTCCTCAAATTTAACAACCTTCTCACTGCAGGACAAAGAAAGGGAAGGATGTGTCCCAGTAACTGGGAAATCTGCAGCAGGGTCAGGGTAGGTACTAATCTGCTGAGCCTGGCACTTTACTGCACAAAAACTATATGCAAAAGCCATTTTGCATCTTTTCTCTGTCCCTGCCAGGTCACGTTCATACAATAAAATTGCACCTTCTCCCTTACAGCTGAAAAAGAAACAAACCCAGAGCAATCTCTTTCCATTTACAAATATTCCCCCCACTTCCAGGAATGCTGACAAGCACCGTTCAGGTCTAACAACTTTGGTAAGATTCATAATTAGGATGCAGTGTCATTGAGCTACGTGCTCAGTGTTTAACAAGACAGATCACAACTTAACAAGCATAGCTCTTGTGAGTCACTGGTCACAGTAAACACTGGAGTTATTCACTTTCTCTCAGTCTTTTTCTCATTCCTTTCATCCCTTGACCTGTCCTTCTACTCATTCCCTGTTCAGCAGAATATTTGAAGCTGGCATAACAGAATTTCTGTAATTGGCCCATACATATGAAGCAAGGGATGTTTCTCTTACGGAATAAATTTGATTTGTAATCATTTTTCATAATTAAAACCCCTAAAGAGCCCCACAGTGCACACCAAATACATTTTTCTCATAAACTTTTGGTTCTTCCTTGCACTACAGAGTCTCTATTCTGACTTGACACCTGTCTGTAAAGTAGAATGCTTCCTCAAGACTTTGTTCATTACCAAAATGACACCTGAAAAGCAAAACAAGAGATACCATTACAATCTTGATAGCAGAGTACAGGAGCTGTCAGCAATCTAATGGCTCCTGCAGTTACATCTTGATTGAATGCACTGATGAAACTGCAGCTCCTTTCTTGAGTGTCATGTTGTGGGCACTTACTGATGACTACACAGGTACTCATCAACATGCCATGACCCAGACCTGACTGAAGATTATAGTTTGCACAGGTGAGAAAGGCAAAGCCTAAACAGGGGAGTGTTTGCTTACATTTTGCTCATAGTCTTTTTGGAAAGTGCCTTGCGTTGGACTTGCAGACAAGCAGTAGGCAGTGAGGAAAGATATCCAACATCTTTCCTTAACCAGATATTACTATGGTAAGCACCTAGAAGCTTTCATCGAGACTAGGTCCCAAGCAAAAGTATTTTCTGTATTCCAAAGTAAGAACCAGCTTTGGTCCTAAGGAGCTACCAACCTAAAGAGACCAGGCAGGGAAACATATCATGAAGGTCCTCTACATTCTGCAGGAAAATTGAGGCTTAGGAGCCCAAATGTCACAGACAAGATGCTGGGGCAGAGTTGAGAAAAGAACCCATTTCTCCTAGTTTTAGATGAACTCCAAGTGGTGTGTGAATTTGGCAGGGAGGACAGATTTATTCATGTTGACACATACCAATGTTAGATCCATTTCCTATCTGTGGCCTGTGGTTGTCTTATTTAACTTTATTTCAAGTGTGTTACAATTTCTTCTCTCCCACAGCTGTAGAGGATGCTGAGTTCTCACACCCCTGAACAGGCTGCTAACAGCAAGGTCCTGTTGGATGCCATACAAAATCATGTGAAAATAACTCATGGCTACCAGAAGTCCTTTGTCTCTCAAGCCTGAGCCAGACCCTGTTTGAGATCATGGGTAATTTTCTATTAATTCTGATGCACTTTGGATTAGGCAGTAAACTTGCCATTTCTGCACTCCTTTCTCTGCTGTCAGAGTCACTCTGTCAAACAGGTGGAAACATCATGTTTTTAAAAATCAATAGCTCTTAGAGAAGTAAGTAATGTATGAAACCTAAGTTATCAGGTTGGAGAGATGGAGAAAGTATTTAAAGATGTGAAGACACTGACTAACAAATCAGTCCTTCCCCCTGGGCTGCTGTCACTGAAGTCCAGATGGTACCTGAGCATCTCAGATGCTGGAGCCAGAGACCCTCAGTTCAGACAGACGGTTCATCACAGTGCAGAGTGGGGACTGGCTGCACAGAGGAGGATGTCTTTTACCATGTAGCTACAGCTGCTTCCTGCTGAAGTCTGCTGCATGCCCATTGCTTTGTTAAAGGTTAATTCATGCTGGGGAGTTTTAATTATCTATTATCTACCCAGAAGGAACTAACTATCTCAAATAGACCAAGGCAAAAAGCTTATTTTTTCTGGCTTTTGAGTGTTTCTGAAAGAAATTTGTATATTATTCAAATTTGTGAATGAACAAAAGAAACATAATGCCAGGGATAGGTTCATTGGGGAAGGAGACCTGGGATACAGAGATCCACCAGCCATGAATCTAAATAAAGTCAGGGAGAGTATCACTGACTACTACACTTCAATTATTACTGCAGTGATTGATAATGTGGTTGCTCAGCTAACGTGGTAACGTGCATGTGCTAAAGGTCAGCATCACAGCTGGTGAGGTGGAAAACCATGCTGTTGTGATGGAATGGGCTGATGCCTCATGGTCTGATACACAGCTCTTGTAAATCAAGATTGATCTGGATTACAGTGCCCTGGTCCTGGGCTCTCTCGCATGTGGTAGCTCTGCAGGACTGGTCTGCAGTTTGTCCAGCTTCAGCCTTTTCAAGTTGGGTTGCTAACTTTTACTGACATGGCCATTTCAGTTTGGTGGTGCAACTAGCCCCACTCATATCTGATCCCTTCCCTTAGTTTTAAATAGAATTTAGTGTTCAGAAGAGAAATAGAATGGATTTATCTGTTTCTGTCAGAAAAATACTAATGTAAGAAATCATTTTGTACGGATATGACTAGCTTTACTCACTTCTGAGGAATACAATGCAATTTAATAAGTGATTTGGAGAGGGGAGAGGTGTAGTGAGATTTCTGGTAGTTCACTCACTTGAGGTATCATGGGTAGAACAGAAGTGATGGAAGACCTGAGGTGAATATTAGATAACCTGTAACGATGAAGGAAACAGTACAGTATATTAAAACATAAATGGTGTTAAGGCCACCTTTCAGTGCAGATTAATATCTCTGTTTTATTCCAGTAGTTCAAAACACTTAAGATTACAGATTTAGTCAGTGACCAAGAGGCATGAATTTGGAATAGTGAGCATACGACAAAATGGAAAATCAGGAAACAGGTATACACCGATGAAGGAAAATAAAGGAGCTCTATACTCTTCTCTTCCCACAGTCATGGCTATCATATCCAAGGGTAACCCATTGCTTTAGTCCAAACTGAGAAGGAAGCAAAAGAGACATGGATTTTATTGAAACTGCGGAATGCAGGGCAGAACAAGGCACTCAGAAAGAATGAAGGACTGGAAACTTTTGCCACAGTAACAACCGTAATTAGCACCTTCTTATTTATCATACCATAATCAGCAACAGGGGCACAACATAATGTTTCTCCCTGATTTTGACCTGTCTTGGTAAAATGTCTGGATGTGCCATCTGTATTTACATTGCACAGATGAACATTTTCTTTTGCTTCTCAAATTTCCTCTATGGATGTTTTGAGACCTCATATGTCTGGGGCAAGTTTTCTTCTAGTATTAAATTATTCAGGCTGAAATCACATAAAAAAAGAAGATTAGACAGTTTTAAAGGCAACTAGAAATCTGAATACCATCTTTATTTATTATCAAATAGGGAACAAATTTGAAGCTGCTTTACTGCATTGTTCTATAAATATTGACTAAAGTATTGCTGTACAAGGAAGCATGTAAGTTATTACTCAGTGCTCTAAAGACAGAAATCTTTCATTCATTTCATTGTATTGCCGGTATCTTAGAAGTTATTCATTCTAGGAAGAAGAGACATCTTACAGGTAATTTACTGTATTTGTGCCTTCTGTCCCATGGGTTATAATGCAAGACTAAGTGTCAGCTGCTGCTTTCAGTCTTCATTTCTCTTAGATTACTCCATCTTCTTTCTCTGAGGTGCTCTTCAGTGTAATCATTATACTCCAATTTGGCTCCCTGCAGAAAGCTTGAATGGTATCACTTGCAATAAAGGCTTTGGTTGGCTCCTTCACCTAAGGGTCTTTTCTGTTCCTGGAAGTAAATGGAGAAGCCAAGAGAAGATTTGCTGCTACAATGGAGACACTGAGCTGAGACCCATTTGTAGTCTTAGGCAGGAGAGGGGCACTGTGGTGGGGGTCTTAGTCATCACAGACAGTTCCTGGGCATGAAGAAGGGCCAACGGAATAAAGATACAATTTCTGAATTTAAGCAGTGAATACCTTTGGCCCAAGAGAGAAGAATGCCATTCATGGACAGGATTCATAAGCTAGTGTGTGAAACCCAGCTGACAAACCATGGTGGTCTCTCCTCAGTGAACCTGTCAGCAGGACAGATGGTGCAAGCTCCCTTTAGGTTAAAAAAATCATTAAAGCAGCCCCCTCATGCTCTTTTCATGGATGGATGTTATTTCATAACTGATTGCTCAAAAATGTGCTGGATGTTGGCCTGTAGATAAAGGTCCTTGTCTCCTAAAGCTGTTAATACAGAAACTAAACATGTGTGACATTCCTAGTGGGGTCTGCAACAAAGTGGGAACGTCTTCTCCCTGGGCAGGCAGGGCCAATGCTTTGCCTACTGATAGTTAGAAGCATGACTGAAAAGATGCTTTGCAAGGGAGTCCTTTGTTCCACAGGGAACTATCTTTTTGGCAGTGCTGGCCACGGACTGCTATGGGAAAGGTCCTGCCCCTCACAGAGGGCTGCTAGTTATCTTCTCCTTTGAACAAGGAAGAAGCCACAGTGCTGCATTATATGGACCAGGCTGGGGCATCTTCTGCTCATGGTTCTCACTCTGACTCTCCTATGCCTCTGCTCGTCATGTAAAAAGAGGAGCTAACAGTCCTGTTGTACCTGTTTTGGAATTAAAGTATCTCTATTTATAGGCACATGGCACAAGAGGGTCCCACCAGTGGCCAAAGGTCCTTGGTGCTTCTCTCACAGTAGAGGACAATCAATGATTAACACAGCTATGACCTTCCCCTCAAAAAAAAAAAAAAAAAAAGTTTTTCTATGTGCATGGGAAAATCCATCTTCTGCATCAAGATGAGAGAGCAGAGAAAGATGGATAGAGAAGGAATGCAAAAGAAAAGCTGAAAGATACCTTGGTGGGGTATGGCAGGTGTGAATTTATAGCAATAGTATGTTCTAAGACTGAACAAGAATAAAATACCAGGATAAATGCGGCACAAATTTGAGTGCCAGTGCATCATGTGTGCATATGAGAGTAAGGTGATCTTGCATGATTGTTACAGAATTGTATGCTGTAGCAATCCTACCCTTTATTCTGTATTAGGTCCTGGTGCTGGGAAAATAGCAAAAATCTCCTCATGAAGTCTTCTCCTAGGGAGCCCTTCCCTTTTGTCAAAGCTAAAAAAAGCATGTGTTAGGGAGGGTATATAATGAAGGGATTCAGTCAGCTTGGAAGAAAGTCAGATCAAAGAGCACAGAGAATTATCCCTTTCAGTAAGTGGAGGCCCTGGAGTCACTACCTGGAGTGAGGAGATTCTGGTTCCTGCAGTGCAATTGACGGGTCTCCCCTGTCTTTTCTCTGCTGTGAGGAACACCAGGAGCACAGAAGCAAAAGACATTGCAAATCCCTTCTGGTTGGAGGGGGAGATGGTGAGGTACATTATGGTGAGCAGAACAGACCTGGGAGCTTAGGAAGCTTGGTTTAGGAAGCAGAAGAGTTGTCCTATTGCCACTTCAAGCTGAGGTCTTATGCTCTTTCTGCTCTCATGAAGGCCAAACAGGTTTGTCCCTGCTGATGGGGTAGAAGGCAAATGTTGCTTTGGCTAAGATGACAAAAGGAGAGCTTACATCTGTGCTTATGCCTAACTTGGGTATGAGATTCTGCCTCCTCTGCATTGCTGCCTGTGCATCCGGGCAGCTCTCCTCAAGTGGACTCTGCAGCATGGGGAGCAGTTTCCAGATATGTTCTCCCTTGCTCTGAGAGACTAGATCCGTGGGAGCACATGGGCAGACAGCTGGGACCAGCATGAAAACTACCTTAAAAGAGGAGAAGTTCACCACAAATCTGGGCATGACAGCAGGAGCCCATGTCCTTGTTGGGTCTGCCCCAGGGATGATGATTTGGAGGGGAATGGGGATCACAAAGCTGTGGTCTGGGTTTTGGTTCCTCCCCTGTCTGAGGGGGTTCAGTGTCCCCATCTTTTACCTCCCTGGAGCCTGGACCTGGCAGATGCCTTCTTCAATGCCAATTTGCAGCATGGTGTCCCTGCTGCAGCCTGGGAGAGCTCAGGCACATGTCACAGCACAGCCTCTACAATGCACACACCACTCTGTTAAGCCACACAGATGTTTTAGCATTGTCCCATGTTCATTTCTGGGGCAGAGTTAAGGTTTCTTTGATCTCTTAAGAAGATTATAATATTTTATATATATAAAAATTATATATCAGTTTATAGTATTTTTTTTTCCTCTGGACGATTTCAACATCCACCTGAAATAGGTTATTTGGAATTTATGGAATCTTCTCTCTACCTTAGAAATAATGTAATTTTTTCCTCTTCTTTCTGAAAATACAATGTTCTGTTCTGTTTTGTTCTTTTCTAGTCTTATTCTATTCCTTATGCCATAGTTACCCCTGGAGGTACTGTGTACCTCCAGTACTAGCTGGCACTAAATGTATAGCATGCCTAAGCTCAGAAGCTGAATCTAAAGTGGAATTAAAGAGGGATATGACACATATCTGACTTCAGCTCAGGGTATTCTCCGTCCCTCCCACTCAGCAGCCTCTCACCCTGTCCTCTTCCCCACAGAAAGGTGGAAGACCTCAGCGAGTTTAACTGAACTCCGCAGGTGTGGATCCCTGGAGACTGAACTCACAGTTAAGGCAGGGCTTTGTTCTCAAGCTGTCGGTGTGAGATCATGCCATGATACAGCGAGGGTTCATGATGCCACCTTAAGAGGAGAAAACAAGGTAGCCCTAAGCTGTGTTTCAGGGAATAAAAGGACTGAAACAACTAGGGGAAAATCCATCAAATAAGATGAAAAGAAGAAACTCTGCTGAACATCACAAATAAAAAAAAACAAAGAGAGAGAAAAAAAAGAAAAAAAGGAATGAAAAAAACCCTGTGATGTACTAGGCTATGAAGCACAAAAGTAACAATGAAAGTAGTAACTTCAGGGAGCACTATTCCTTGTTCAGGCCTGCCTTTGATCTTTCTTTTTGATTTCCACAAGGGCATCTTCACAGCCCTTGGATCTGGAATTGCTGGTACTGGGTCTTATCTATGGGATGGCCAAAGAGACCACCCTGCCTGTATGATCTACATTTGCTATGGCACATCTGCGTCATGCAGCCCCTGAGCTAGCCACAGTCCCTGTAATGCATGCAGAGTGCAAGTACCGGCTGAGCTGCGGAAAGGGAGGGCTGCCCTTGACCAGTCCCAGAACAGAGGCAGTTTATGAACTGTTCCTCCTTCCCATTCCAGTGCTGCATGGTGGTCTCAGTGTCTCTGCTCAGCATCTCCTGGGCTTCTTTTCCTAGGACAAGCTTATCTGCATCTCCCCAGTTGTCCCTGCAATGGGGCTCCCCTGGCATCATCTGCACCTACTGAGTAGGCAGTCCGAGAGTTCCCTCATTTTGGAGAAGCAGCCTTTGGGCTTGTTTCCCATATGGTTTTAGAAAACAAAGGAGAGCTCAGAACAATCCTTAATACAGAAAATGTAGGATTGCTCATGGCTACTACTGTCTTTTCCTTGCTTGCCATTTACTGATGAGAAGGACTTGGAGAGTTAGCCATGCCAGACTGTAAAATGAAGCCACCCTGGGTGTGTTAGGAAGGTGAGCACTCTGTATCATGATACCAGTGCATGGGGGACTCTGGGGATGGTCTCTGTTGGGCACAGTGAGGCCTGGAGGGACGATGACATGGATTTTTTTAAGCCATGATGAGGAATTTCATCCTTAAGTACCAGTAACGAAGCCACACCTCTCTGTTTTTTTCCCTCTTCCCTGGAGACTCAGCTATTGCATATTCCAGATTTGATACCTTTCATATAATTTCCCTGGGATTTCTATGCTCCTGCTGTTAGCTGAGCTGGCACCTGCCCGTATCTGACACTTTGAAGTCACCCTTTGCTGTGATTGTGCAGTGCAGTTTTAAGACCCTGTTATTAACCACTCATGTTTTCTTGTGGTGTCTCTTCAGGCTGGTGTCACATCTCACAGACACTGCCAAAAGGGAGCCTTCAGCACAGTGGCCAGTCTTTTGACTGAAGGTCTAAATAAACTGATCACTTTTTCACAGCATTCTCTGAATCCAGCCCACTAGCTCTCTCAAACCATCTGAGGTTACTCATTGGCCACCTATATCCAGGGCTTGTAGTGGTGCTCCAAAAACTTTCTCCAGTGGAAGCATATCTCCACAAAAGAAAAATATCTGAGCTTTTCTCATGCCACTCTGTGTTGACTGTTTATGCATCCAAAGAAGACCAATAAAGCTGGTGAAGGGTCTAGAGAACAAGTCCTATGAGGAGTGGCTGATGGAAAGGGATTGTTTAGTCTGGAGAAAAGGACGCTCAGGGGAGACCTGAAAAGAGGGTGTAGTGAGGTGGGTGTTGGTCTCTTCTCCCAAGTAACAAATGATAATACAAGAAGAAACATCCTCAGGTTGTGCCAGGGGAAGTTTAGATTGGATATTAGAAACAAAATTATTCACCAAAATGTTATCAAGCATTGGAACAGGCTGCCCAGGGAAGTAGTTGAGTCACCATCCCTGGGGGTATTTAAAAGACATGTAGATGTGGCATTTAGGGACATGGTTTTGTGGTGGACTTGGCAGTGTTAGGATTACCATTGTATTTGATGGTCTCAAGGGTCTTTTGGAACCTAAATATTTCTATGATTCTATGACTTTTGTTTTCAATCAGTTCTGCTGAGCCATTTAACAGCCTGAAAGGAGAGCATTTGAACAACGAGCTGAGCTTCTCTCTGAGCAAGCAAAGGAAGTTAGAGCAGAACCAGGAGCACCCTGAAAAAACAGGCTTTTTGCTTGCTGTTTGATTAATTTCATCAGTCTTTAATTAAGAAGTATTCCCCCTTTAGTTAATTGTATGTTTTATGAGAAGTGGATGTGGTTATCTGAAATCAAGCAAGAGATGGTGTTTCTGTCATCCATCAATATGGGGTATATCCGTTCTAGGAAGCAAGACAACGTTAATAAATAACCAGATACAGAAACACACCCCCACCAGACACTAATGAGATCCACCTTTAAATTAATATATGAATTTACTCCAGTGTACCATGTATCATGATGTACCATCTTTCATATTACATGCTCTCTCTGTTTCTGTTGATTGCATTGTAGTTTTATTGCAATGTTCTGTGTGGCAAATTATTCTGAAGTAAGGTATGGCTCATGCTTGAAATGTCTGCAACAGATGTTCTTTTAGATGCATTATTTTCAAAGCATTAAAGCATTCAGCTTATGATCTCTAAAAATCTCTTTTGTTTTGTTTTTTGTTGTTTGTTTGTTTGTTTTTAACCCAGGGAGTGCTCAGTCTTCCCTTGCTTTGGTGATCAGGACCTTTTAAAATGGCTCATACTGGCACTCAGGTATCAGGCACTCTAAATCAGCTGTAAATGCTGAAAATTTAGACCGTATTTAGGAAAGGATAATAATATACATGTTCTTCATCTGCAGCAAATGTATACATACCAGCTGATGTTGTAAGTAACTTGATTATGAGACTGAATGATCAAACCAACATTTTTTGGCCCTGTAAATTTTCAATCTGACTGACAAACATGATGAAACAGGTGAATGACACAAAGGAAATGGGATGGTATAGGAGGTCAACAGCAAGTAAAATGTGATCACCAGGAGAGCAGGAATCACATGGACCACTTCCCGTTTATTGTCCCAAGGCTCTCCAAATATGCATTTCTACAACACACGTGGACTGTAGAAAACTACAAATCTCTTCTTCTATGACTTTGAATCTTAGCCGCAAACTGAATAATTTATGTTACTGAACAGTGAAATGGTGCAAAGTGGTTTAAACGTGGAGGTAAGTGCAAGTCTTTTATGAGAGAGACACTTTGCAAAGGAAGGGTGTAGGAAAGTCAAGATGTGTAAGTGAGACACAGAATAACCTCAAAGGTGATGTGTTTAAGCTTCACTGAGTAAACAACAGAATGTTTTAATATCCTTCCCAATAAGCTTTACAAATATTACTGCATTGTCTGAACTTATTTCATACTAGCAAGCTAACATGCTGTCAGGAATGGCAGCATCCATGCCAAGACTCCATTCTGCCATGCTTCCCATTGAGTGCAGGGACAGTAATTTCACAGCATCTTTAACCTTTGTCTCAAGTGTAAATACCTTCTCATGGACTTTAAAAAAAAATAATTAAATAAAGTCCTTGCCTTCTTGCAGGTTTAATCTCGGTGCTGATGCCCACTGATGGATCAAACAGCCCCCAATTTTTAAATCATTTAACTAGTTCAATAGCTGTCTTATCCTTGGCTTTTATAGTTAAATTAATTATTTGGAAAGAAAATAAGCTTGTCAGTGAATCATACCCACAGTGATCTACCCTTCCTTAGAGCCAGTTGCAGATGATATAAAATAAACCAACTCTGAACTTTCTTAGAAATGGAAGGGGGTGAAGAGAGAAAAGGCAGGAGTTGCAAACCAGAAGCAGTGAGGGGCTGATATGCTGCCATCATTGTAACACAGAGTAGATCACCATAGACAGTCATACCTCTGTCATTTAGAATGAGTGGTTGCCATCACCATGTCTGTTCATTTCAGTATCTTTGTAAGTACAGAGCAAATGTATAAAGTAACGTAGAACAACTCTTGTGCAAAATTAAAATGTTTAGAGATTACGTAGGCCCAGACTGGAAATCCTTCCCCAGGAGAAAATTCCATGGGGTTTAACTCCACAGAAGGACCCCAGCACTGAGCAATGTGTCTGTGTCTCGGGCAACACTGTGATGGACATCAAGTAGCACTGGAATCTGCTTCATAAGAAAGTGGGATAGCCTTTACCTCTCTCCTTTTCCTATGCTGCTCAATAATTGTGGCTTTTAGTCTTTTCCTAAAAGTATAGTCTGTCATGATATATCAAGGAGTGGTTTATCAGGGGATGCCTGAAAGACACTTCTGGATGAAATTTCTATTTCACTGGTTCTTGGGATTGCAGGGCATTAGACTCAAGGACCTAAACTGTAGGGACAAACTGAGCTAGAATCAGAATACAGAGAAATGGTCCAGTGTCCTCTAAAATAAGACATGTTAGTCACTTCATATCAGAAAGATTTAAAAGTGTTTCTTTTGGTTGTAATTTTTGCTGCCAGCTACTTAATCTCTTAGTGCCTCAGTTTTTCAGTTGCAAAATAAAAGGTTTCCTTTCCAAATTTTAACCTCTCCTGAAAAGATTTCCAATTTTCCTTTCCTTTGGGAGACAGAGATTGAAATAATCTTGACAATTTATTTCTTTCTTTCCCAACTGAATGCACTAAAAAGGTTTATCTCTATGGTTGTCTTTCTTGGTCTCCACAAATTTTTGCAGATTATCAAAAAAAAATTTTGTGACTTTATCCTGTTGGCAAAGTTTTAAAAACTTACACAGTGGAGAAATAAAAAAATCCATAAACCAGAACAATAGAATGAAAACACAAGAAGACAGTCTCAACACTCACGTTGACAACTGAGACGCTCTGAAAATGTGATTTTTCCAGGACTAAGGAAAAAAGTTGGATTCTACCACTGGAAATTACTTTTTCTTCTGTATATGATAATATATACAAGTCTGATGTCTGAATTTGTGTCACAGTGCTTTTCCTACTGGAAAACCCTTTTCTGAAAGGAGTCTTGCAGTGCCTTCCAATGGCATCCTCCAGTCTTGTGTTATATCTACGATTGAAAACAGACCACTCTAATAAACATAAGCATTCCCAGAAATATCCCCAAGAGTTATATATACGTATTAAGCATGTGAGAAGCATTATTTGTTTTTAAATGAAGATGGATTTGAACTTGATGCTTCTAATTAGAATAATAATAAACATTTCCCCTAATGATAACAATGGACAATAGTGTTAAATTGGAAATGCAAGAGCTTTTTCTGTTGGTACAGTATAAGTTACAGTATCATTAAATATATAATCAGCCATTTATTGCTTGTGTTATTTTTGAGGCACTTAAATGAAAAGTTGAATTGTCTCTTATTAGACCTCAATAAATGTTCCTTTAATAGTCATAGGGTGTTTTAATGCTTTACAGAATCATTGTCATTAAATTGAATGCAAGACATTGGACTTAAATAAAAGAGAAATGGAAAAACTCAATAAATCAGGATAATAAAAGTTTTCCTTTGTGCTGTTTGAACTGTGCTGAAATGGATCTGTCTCTTAAACTGCCTTACAAAGGCCAAAGTAGCTTAATTGCTTTAGGGCATGATTATGCCTGCATGAGTCAGCTGTGAGACTGTGGTAGTAAAAAGACACATTTCACCAGAGAAACTTGAGGATGGATTTTGCTGCTCTGTTGGTCAACATCCTTGTGAAACAATGGCCAGGTAGGAAAAACATCCTGCAATGACTTCTGAATGATGGGAGTCTTTCTTCTGTATCAGGGGCAGGTGAAGAATGGAGAAGGCACACTTGGGCACAAATCCTTGCCCTTCCCTATTGATTTTCTCCACCTCTTAGGGTTTACTCTGGCATCCACTGCCAACACACACACCGAAGAGCAACTCTCAAACACTTCATGAGATATATCTTATGAAGTATATGAAGTAGATATATGATATGAGGTTTATCTTAAAATGTAGTGAACTTGGAAAGGTCTAAGAAACCATAATTTATAAACAGGGGGAGATAAACTTGCAGAGATCATGCAGCCTGAAATTTTAGGTACTGCTAAAGCTGTGTGGGCAGATAACAGTCCATGAGTAGTGAGACAGTTTCTCCTCTCTAAGAATATTAGGAGACACATTAAAAGCAGACAAAATAACTATTGGACAGGACAGAATTAAAAAAGCACAGAAAAAAATTAATCAGGATCTGTAAAAATGTGGTAGGATCAAAAGAAGTTTGATCTTCCTGGTCCGTAGCATAAAATGGCTTGCTTATCTTGGAAAGTGTAACCTTTAACATAAAAAGGCTGAATGAAATTTCAATATAATTTCTATGGGCCAATAGAAAGAATGACTATTGTTTTTAAAAATATGGCTGTATGAAGAAGATATCTTCTCCACACATCTACCCCTCCTTGGCCACAGAACATCTCCTAATGCCCTAAAACACCAGAAAGTACTGCAGGAGTCTCATTCAACCTTAAAGCCAAAGTTCTGATCTCAATCCAAACTAACTGATAAAACTTTGCTCTGGAAGAATAGTTGAAAGGTTTTGGTTTTGTTCCAGAATGGAAAAGAAAATAACATCAACTTGTGGGATATCCCCAAGGACTTTCACCGATCTGCTAGCTCTGCCTGTATGCTTAATCTAATTTTGATTTGCTGCCTTTACTTGGATGTCCCAGAGAAATGTCAGATCTGGGTGTGAGTGTGAGTATTGTCAATACTGATTGTGGTACACTGTGGACACCCAGACTTCTGCCTACAGGAAGTGTGGTGCTCAAAGATACCTGGCATGGCCCTATCCCATCTGTCCCGCTGTGCCTGATTTCTTAGACAGACCGATGGAGCCCCTCACTGTGCACAGTCTGCACTGCCACCTCTTTTTGATCAGGGTTGCATCTGCTCTGGGCTATGGCAGCTTCAGGCTAATGTGGCACCTGTTGGTTCACTTGATCAACACTATCCTGAAAAACACATTGATACTAATTGGTGAGTCTTAAACATTTCAGAAGTGTTCTTTTTGAATGAACTCCTTATAGTGTAAATTTATTACTGAAACTGTCTATGTATTTGATAAAAAAAAAAGTAAGTTCTTTTAAATCATACTTTTTTGGCCAGGTGAAATGTAAAATTTTGTGATGCAAATGCAAACCATTAGTGCTCAGTCTTGTCTGGATTTGACAGCTAGTGACTGGGATAAGCAAGGATGTAGAGGCTTGATCCATTCTGAAGGGAGTTTATTTACATAGTGAGCTTGAGCTAAGGAGGTGGGAATAGCGAGACAATCCATGATTGTCTGAATGCAAGAGTTAAAACTTGATTGGAATTGCTGCACCACCGCAGGTACTTTGCTAGCTGCTTAAGATGGTATCATGCATTAAAAGCCCTGCACACATCCTGCTGCTCTGAAATAGCTGTGGTTTCTTTTATTAGTTCAGTTAGAAACCTTTAAACTTGAAAGTCCTCTTCTTGGTAGCCACTCAGCATTCAAATGAACTAGAGATGAGGATAAATGTGAAACCGTTGTCTTCCTACTTTTGCCTGTATTATTTGGTATTTAATTGGTTAACAGGTATTGCTGCTTGTGGAGGCAAAAGAAGTGAGAAAAAATATAAAAGGGCCCAGTAGCCATGGAAACAGAAAATATTTCATTTAGTTACAGAGTATGTATGTAGAGATGGTCAACAGGAGCCTTTCTAGAATGGCTGCCAAGTCACTTACCCTGTAAATAGGGAAATAAATACAGAGGCATAAAAATCCCTGAGCAGTGACATGGCCCTTTGCTGGCTGGTTTAGCTTCAGATCAGAACTGCCTATCATGTCTAGAGACTGTTTACTTTCTTCTGACCTACTGTGTAAATATTGCTCTTACAGATGTGCTTCCCACTATTTCATGATTGACCAAGCTTCCTAATATTGAGAGCTTCAACCCAAAGAAAAAGGACAGATTTGTATATTACTGTGTAAAGTAAAATATTATAGGCAGATAACTGATGATGTCATGCTCTAGACTTTTTCCAGGTCAGGAATCTGACATGGACACTCATGATTGCTTGAAAAATTATCTCAGGTTCAAATAAATCCAGCGCATACTGGTCCACAAAGTGGTCCTATGCCTGTGCAGAACAGACTGGTTTAATAAAGCCTGGTGGTGCACATTTTGGAGCTCATGGCACTCCGGTGTACAGCTGTGAGTAATTTAAAAAAAAGTATAAAAGTATAAAATCTGAAGATATTGGAGTCACAAATTTTGCAGAATCAAGGGTCAGAAGGGACTCTGGATGGTCATGCTATTCATCCTTCTGCTTCCCATGCAGAAATTTTCTGTTTAAACTTCATTCCCTGCTGACTGTCTTGCCTCATCTTAAAGAAGACCTCTAATTCTTCAAACCTCAGTCCCCAGGCAATCAAGACCAACTCTTCATTGTCTTTGTTAGAATATTTCCTCTTAGCATGATCCACCTATTGCAATTTAGTCTGGTTACTTCTTTTTCTATTCTCAATGGCCACAGAGAGAATTCTTTCTTTGGAGCTGCTTTTCATGCATGTAAAACCATGTTTTCTGCCTTTTATACTTTAGACTGAGGAGTAACAGTTTATTTAGTCTGTCCCCATGAGTTATTGTATCCAGATAACCAACCATCATCATCACTGCTGTGTGCTCCTTCACGCTGGTCAGCATCCTTCATGGTGTGCACTGCTCAAAAGTGGACACAATTCTTTAGTCAAGACTTTGTCAGGCCTGAGCAGGACTGATGTGATTTGCCAAAGATGATCCTATTTACATTCTATTATGTCATTTTCCTTTCTGATGACTACCCAAAATTATTCACTCATGCTGGCATGGGCTGTGGTCACCTCCTTTGTAACAAGTTTGATCTGTGAGGTCCTGTGAACTTATTCACCCCCTGTACTTTATAGACAGGCCCCTCGTAACTGCAGTGCAGAATATCACTGGAGCAGAAAATCTGTTTCATTTTTGTACAAGTAGCCTGGATTTTTTCTCTAATCTCCTTTTTTTCACTAATCTCATTTTCTTTCCTAATCCCATTTTTTTCTCTAATCCCATTTGAAATAGACTACAAAGAGAGTCGAGGAGCAGGGCTGGTATCAGGTGGTCATAGCTACAGGGAGATAAATTGTGATCTCAGTTATGTAAGTGTAAAACCAATTAATTTTTCTAGATTTATCGTGGTGCAAGAATAGAATTAAATTAAGACAATTAAAGTTAAAACAACCATATTTGAACTAATATTTGTGAACTAAACTACCCTATCAGTTTCAGGGGGATTATAGAGGTGTCCTAAGAGATAGAATGTAACTATTTGTTCCTGGGACAGCAGAGCAATTTTTCCCCAGACATCTGCACCAAATTATTTATTTCTATTACACTTTTTTTTCTTTCTATTTTATTGTATTTGAGCATATTTTAATTTATTTTTTTTAATTTGGCTAGCAGCAATCAATCTCTTCTTAAAATAAAAAGCAACAAAGACAAAACACAAAAAAGAAATTAAACAAAAAACATGGTAGTTTGGAAGATCCTTCTCATATTGAATACTGAAGACTCATCAACATTCAAAATAAAAATTTGCAGAATATCTTATCATCTCTGCTTGTCAATGGCAAATGCGATATTCAAGTTAAAACAGAATCCTGTGCTTTATGAATTTTTAGTTTTAAGTACAGAAAAGACATGATAAAAGGAGTAATGAATAAGGAAGAACTGGAAAGAATTTAGATTAAAAGATAAATAGCCTTTCTGCTAAATTATGTCTGACTCCCAGGGAAGAAAAGTTTGTTGCTTTATAAATGATGACATGGCACTGAACGAAACTTTCATGAAGGCATTTTACCTAAATAATTACTTGTTACCAAATAGTGTGGGAGTTGTGTGATTGGAGGACTTAATGAGACATTTTTGTGTGACTCTTCTTAACTGTATGTGGCAGTCAGGTTGTACAAATCATTTCAGTAATGCACATTGTAGGCTAATAACAGACAGTGCTATTCCCAATTAAGGTCACAATTTCTGCTAAATTGGCAGGTAATACCAGGGCTGAAATTCTGAAGGGATAAAATTCTGGAGGGGAATGCTCTTGTATGTGGATGTTGTGAACCCGTGATAGATCATCAAGTCATGAAGGAAGATTTAGAGTACACAAACTGATTAACTCAAAGTCCAACCTTGCCCCCAGGACTAAATTAATTTACCATCCATAGTGAACCCTCTCACACTCACATCCTGACATGAACACAAAGCTGATGGACAGCTTAGCACGTTAGCCTGTCTATAGTCTCATGCATGTGGTAAGGACAGATCAGGCATAGATAAAGTCCACTTCACACAACAAATACGTGAGTCCTGTCTATTCCTAAACACTGGTGATGTTTGGCTTGGGATTGTTTCGCCTAACTTTAGATGTCTCCATTTAAGCTACTCTTTTTGTAGTCAACAGAGGGAAATAATAGAAATTTTGAGACATTCTCTTTAAAAAGTCCATTTTAGGATGAGATAAATAGCTTTTCCTTAGGTGCTTAGTTCAGATGAGGGCGTTCACAAAGTAGACATCTACATTTAATCATGTACTCTGACCATGAGAGATATAAGTGGGCCACAGTCAGGAATGCAGGTGAAAAGGTATGTGGGTCACAAAGCTTGTTGTGTTATAGTCTTTCTTTTCCTATGTAAATGTTGTCTTAATGGCTAGAATCCTGAGGGTATGGCTCAAATCCCTACTGGGGAAAAGTGCAGACTTTGGACTTCATGGCTGTGGGAAATGGGCCTGGACTTTCATCAGGATTGCTAAGAAAATGTCACTTGCTGTCTGAGACTACCGGTCCTCTCTCATGTCTGGACTTACACAGCAAAGTTTGAGTAACTGATAACTCAGTCTCAGTATTACTTTTCGTTGCTGAGTGATGCAGCTACTCCCTAACAGTCCACCTTATTTACCTGCTCGTTCACTTTACCAGACACCAAAAGAGAGGATCTGCAATGAACACATGCCTGGACAGATTTGGTCCTTCTTCCATCAAGTGTTGCCCTTAATGCTCCTTAGACTCCTCCTTTTTGGGGGTGTAGCACCTAGTATCCCCAGACTGTACTTGAGAGCTCCTACCTCCATCACACACCACACACATCTTGCTTGATCTGATGGTATTAACTAGTTATTACCACGTTGGGTTTGCATGCTCAAACAAGAAATCTGCTGGGTTGGAAAATATTCACTTTGACATTTCTTTGAACCACAGTCTGATTTTTTATCTCCTTTTTGAGGTTCACTGATTGCACTTGCTGTCACTTTAGGTGTTAAAAATAGAGCTTCATGTGAACTCTCTTCAAGCCTCTCTGTAGTGATTATGTTACACACTTGTGCACTCTCTTACTGTAAGTCAACTGGAGCTGAACTGAGCTATCTACAAGGCAGAAGTCATTCAGAGTTTTATTGGAAGAAAAATTGAATAAGAAAAATGAAGAACTAGCCCCAGGTTAATAACAGCAGGACTAACTAGTCTTCAGTGGACTTGCATGTAAATTTTTTTAATGGAAACATTTCAAAGGAACTACACTCAGTAGTCTTTAGTTTTCCGAGATTTCTTCCTTGAATTATTTTAAATGAAAATAAGAGTAACATAAATCATTAAAGCAATGGGTATTTAGAGTTTGCTAGTTTGTAAAGGAACTGTGTCTCTACTATTTAGTTGAGTTTTACAAGTTTTCTCAGTGGTCCACTTTTATTAACTACAATGAGTTTTCAGGGCAAAACCCATCCAGTAGATGAGACAAGAATTAAGTCTGTCAATGAAAGGCTGTTGGCTGACATAGGTGGGAACCAACTGCCTGGGGGAAAGATTCAAGAAATCTTGTAAGACATATCTATGCTGTTATTGCTTCTGGGAAATTCTAAGTCTTACTAGACCCATTGACTTTAGAAGTAAATTAGAGAGGGAGACTGGATTAGATTAGTTAGAGTAGACAGAGAAAGAGACTGTCTTTGTTTTACCATAGTGCTGCAGCTCCTCAGATCCTGTTGAAATATGCAAGAAAATTTGATTCTATGGAGTACTAAATAAGGAGAGAATATTTTCATTCTTTTGACATGAAACTTTTTTTCGAGACAGTGAAATTAAGGTAGTTGATTTTAGAGAAAATTTAGATGTCTCTTGTAGGTTCATACTTGCTTTTTTGTCAATACTTGTTGACCTAGTTTGCAACTGAAAACATTGGGTCTTTTATCTTTTTGACCAAAACTTGAGTTTTCCCATATAAATTATGACTGAAATGATTTCTAGGGATGAAGATGGCAGAGAGGTTTCGTATACATTTTTCTAGGGTAGAGGAAAACTAGAAGCATTTTCCTCAAATCTGTAAGCTAAGGAATTTATCTGTGTGTCAAAATTCTGTTCATTTAACACTGGCCTCATACGAATTGCATCAGTCCTTATACTCAGTTTCTTGCCGCTTTTTATAAGAATCAAGGAGATGTGTTGGCCATATCAAAGAAAATACATTTCCAAATACAAAAAATATTTTGAAAGGAAAAATTAAAAATTCACTGAAGTAGACATATTTCTGCATGTGTAGAAATTTTGTATGGCATTTCAAAACCTCTTTGTGGTGGAAAGACACATGTTTCATGACTTCAATTAGCTTGAGATGATAACTAATAGGCAGACAAAGAAAAAAAACAGGGAATCTTGTACATCAATGGACTTCAGTGATTATTTGCAAAGCTCTGAGGGGTGTTGAGGCAATTGATTTCCACTAACAGTCATAGATACTGGTCATTCAGCTCCAAGAGACAGTTCGGGAAGTCTCAGCCCTGCTGTAAAGTGTGGCATTGTAAATATTTGGCTGAATATATCAGTAGCTCTTTATATTCAGAGGATCTGGAGAAAGCCCCTGAAGAGAGATTAAAAGGCTGGAGGATTTAGAGCCTCATAGTGATATCAAGGACTATCAAAGCATCTCTGAGCGCTCTGTGTGGGACAGCAGAATTGTTGTGTCAGACCATCCCTATCTCTGGGAGGAAGACAGGTCAAATCTCTTTATAAGGAAGGGGAGCACAGTCTCTGTTTGGATTATACCCAGCAGGAGACAGTTTAGCTCATTTCTAAAGAGGAGCTTTAACAGATTTCATCTGAGAATCATTTAGCTCAGAAAATGTCGTATTACAATTGAGGACAATTAACATCTAAGGAGAAGCGTGTGGAGTTCATGCTTAGTTTATGCTTCTCCATCTGGGGGGTCTCTTCTGTGCTCTCTCTGCCAGTTCCCATTAGCTTGGATTACACTAAGTTTAAAGCATCCATGCAAGCAAAAGGTAATTACTTGAAGAGCAGCAAATCCAAGGGAGACTCCTAAGGATGCTCTTATATTTTATCTGGTGCCTACCAAATGTGTTACTTGTGTCCATTACAGAAACACTGGGGTAACAATCAAGACATGTTAAGAACTTTAAATAAGTACAAAGATTTTTCAGATGAAATAACCAATTTTACAAATGCATGTGGGACACCATCATGATTGCTGTAACAAAGTGGAAAACCAAGTTGAGACCATTGCAAGTTGCTCCTGAGCTCTCAGGATCTCTGCACCTCCAGTGTAGGTCCATCTTCCATTCTCAAGACCAGTTTTCCTGAAAAACCCGCTAAAATGCAGTAAAAAGGGATGAAAATGCCAGGTATTTCTCTTCACACAATGTCTTTCCATTTTTCCAGTCCTGGGAAAGGTACATGGCCCTTGAGAGGATCCTATCTAGATGTCCTCATGCTCATGAAGAGTGTTGGATCTCTTGTTTTTGAGAAACAGATCTGGATTTCAGTTCAGGACCAAGGTACAAGGCTCCTTAGTGGCTCTGTGATCACTCTTTTCTTTCTATTATAATCAGGCCATGCTCATCAGAGAGTCTGCATTCAAGTTCAATGCCTTAACTCCAATGTCATGCTCTCATAAGGGTTCATGGAAGTGGAATGTTCTGAGTGAAGTCACCCCAGATCCATTCTGAAATCATGGCTGCTGCGCACCCAGGGCCACTGCTTCTCATCAACTGGGCCAGGCAATTGAGGGAACACTTTGCGCACTCAACTCTTGCTTTGTAAATGAGGTGGGCATGGCAACTCCTATGGTATAGCAAATACTTAATACAAATCACCACAGCAAAGCACAACTAGATTCACACACTATGGCAGCAGTCACCGAATGTGTGATTTCACTCTCAGTAACTACTGAAGATGTTTAATTAAGTCAACATCTGCTACAAATATGCAAACCACAGTTAAGTGAAATTTGATTAGGTTGAATGCATCTCTGTAAAAGAGTCTGGATTACTGTGTTTCTCATGTCCTTCTATTGTACCTTGATGTTGTGCTGTTCCTTTATGTTGTATGCTCAGGATTCTCTTTCTTTTACCATTTGTCTGCTCCCCTGCATCCCATAGTAACTTCTTATAGACTCCTAGGCACTATGCAGAATGACTACTTCCATTTAGTCAGAAGCTTTCTTAAGTTTGTTTTCGTCTACTTGCTGCAGTCTTCAAAATGCCTCAGCCTAGTTCAGTTTTCAGTTTACACAATATGTTAGGTTACATGCAAATAATGCAGTCTTTGTCTTAAACTCAGCTTTTTCTAATTTCTTTGTCTGGCAAATACCTGGATGGTCTGTTTTGTGACCTGCAACACTGTCTGATACAACACCTCCCACCGTAAAAGGTGCATTTGCAACTTTTGATGTGCTGCTAAAGGCTTTTAGTAATTTATTTCTTACAGTCTCTCCTGAAAAGCTCTGTATGCATTGCCCACCCACCAGGGTCTGGGGTTAAGTGGAGCACTGTAGTAGTTGAAGCTGATGCTATTCCTTCCTCACAACTGAAGAGACAGGTCCTTTGCACTATCTCTTTCATATCCAGGGAGGCACAGGTGTTGTCCACAGTCCCTGTTCTTATTCTTTCTTGAGAAACCTGTACCATGCTGCCTTTCCTTGCAGTGATCTCCCACCCTTCAAAACTGCAGGCCCTTCCTTGCTTCGCCCCTGGGATTTTTCCAGGGCCCAGTCACCCACTTCTTGATGGGCCAGAAATAGCTAATATAAAAGGATACTATTGAGATCACTGATGACTATAAGGCATTAAATAAAAATGTTTGGAAATATGATATTTTAGTATGTAAAAGGTGAATAAGAATGATTTAAAAATCTTATTTTAAAATTCTTGTTTTTTCCCAACTGAAAACCTCAAAATTCTTCACTTTTGGCAGTCATAAAGACAATAAACAAAGTTTTGTAGTTTTTAATATGTGGAAAGTTCAAGACATTTCTAATGAAAAAGATTTCTAAAGGAAGTCAACATTTTTCATAAAGGGCAAATATTTGATTCACTTTACAAACAGAAAATGTTGTTTGATTTCAGTTTCGCTGGTTCTATTCTGAACATGAGACTGATTACATTTTCCAATCTATTACAGAGCCTGCTTGGAAAATTAAAACATATTTTGGAGAGAGATTTGAAAATGACCACGTGTGTCACTTGTGATGTGTTCTTCCATGTTAGTAAAATAATTTATACAATATCCTATTCTATAAAGGCTTTAATGGAGCTACTCTTGAGAAAGTAAAAATGTGTCCTATAAGAATTATCTGGAACTGTCTCTTCTCCTTAATCTGTCTCCTCCTGGGAAAATGAAGACAAAGAAGTGACAACAGGGAGAAGGAGGGGATCTGCAGCTGCTGTTAATGACTGATGACTAATTATTAGTCTTGGAAATGGTGCAGAACAGAGATAGTTAAATGTGTGTTCTCTTCTGACTTGTTTGCCTGACAGATTCCTTCTTCCTGAGATTCATGTTGTGCTTTTTTTTTTTTTTTTTTAAATTGGAATGAGCTAATTAACACTAAAGTGACTAAAATAACTTCTTGGTTGCTTCATTAATAGTCTTTGGATTAAGTACCATAGCGTCTAGACCCTGGACAGTCATCTGGGATAGGAACTGAGCTCTGTTGCTTGATCCCTTCTCCACTATAAGTAATAGAATAGAATAAGATTTTGTCTGAGACAACACTTTAAAAAAATTCATTGGGATATTTATTCACTGCTCATAAATTCAAATGTAGCTTTTGAACAAAAATTTATCCTCTGAGTAAGCAGAAGGGGACAGAGGAGTTCAGTGGTGGGAGTTCTGTTTCTCCCTTGAAATCTAATCTGACGAGTATTTCCAGAACCTGAATTGACTCAAGGCAGTGACACAGAATTGCATTTTGCTTCCCTGAAGGATGAAGAAGTGCAGTTGAACTTGCTCATGAGAAGGGGAAATGGCAAAGCCAGGGCAAAGTGATACAAGGAAGCCCTAGAAACATGGGTTTACAGATCATCTTGCCAATGTGAGGGCTTGGGATGGTACTTTGCTCATCCTCCAGGAGGGACAGCAGCCCCTGCCTACTGTCTCCTTAGAGCTGTGGTTGTGGGGAGTGCTGTTTGCAGAGAGCTGTGTCAAGTGCTGAACATGTGATGTGTTGGTTTCTATGAAATGGGTTGATCTGGGTCCAGTTCTCAGTGAAAGGGTCTCCACCTCACCACTGGTGCTCCTTTTATGTCTCTCTTGTCAGTGCACTGCCTTCTGAGCTCAGAGAGGGGGAAGCAGGCATAAGGGATCTAGTCCTCTGAATCTCAGAGAAGGGAGTTATCCTCTGGCTGGGTTACAGCACTTCTGTTCCCAGACCCAGAATAGCTGGGAGAACTAAGTTTGAGAAACAGCACAGCTGTTTCCACAAGCTCAAAAGAGCATTTGGTTTAGACCACTCTAGTCTAGTGAAATCCTTAAGAATGTCCCCAAATAAGGATGAGGCATAAACCTGTATTTCTCTGGAAAAAAAAAAAAAAGACATAATGTACTCCTTATGCAAAGGAAGTTTTTTCTAGGAATCCATTCTTGGGATGGAAACTTTGAAGATACAAGGAGAGCAGGCTTTTTGCAAACTCACTTTTTTCCTTCCTACAGATTGTGCCCTGGTGCTAATTATGTTGATAACAAGAAAAGTTGTGGACCAACTGAGCATCCAATCTATTAAGGTGTACATCAGAAAGGTAACAACACCACAGGTGAAACCTTTCAAGGGATGCACATGTGAAAGAGTCTGCAGTTGGAACAGTGTATAGAGGGAAAAGGATTAGGAGTGGTGGTGGTGATGGAAAGGAAGAACATCAGTCTGCTAAACACAGCACATCTTAAGCAGCCTATTGATCTCCTATTCAGAATTCATGCGGGGCGACTCCTTGTCATAAAACATTCAGCAGTCAAAATCAATAAGAGATGTGGAGCACTGAATCTTGCTGCTTCAAAGTCATACTTGAAAACAACAACAAAAAAATTACTGCTACTCAGATGTCACCAGGGCACTAGCTTGGTTCGGACCCAGCTCAGCAATTTCAATAATAAAAGTGTGCTTCTTGTTTTTCCAAGGGGGAGTCCAGCTGGAAAGTGACAGGAACTGGATTCAGCTATCTGACAGGGAATCTATATTTTACCCCTCTCTGTTTACAAAGAAGGTTCAGAGAGAAAGATCAACCTAGATAACATGAAACATTTGCTGAGGTAGAGCTTGTCTTGTGCTGTGAATTTGCCAACATTTAGCAGTTCCCTAGCTAAGATCACATCCTCCAGCTGCATGGCAAAATGCAAGGGGACTAAGAAACACATCACAAGAAGCTTAGATGATATTGTCTTTAGAGGCATACCCTCCTCAATATGATATATGCCAAATTGCTCTTCAGACATTTCTTTGACACTGATGTTCAAATATAACATCTAAATTAGAAAGGCTTGGCACTAGGTTTCCAAGGTCCAAGTCAGTAGATTTTGGCTGTGGATCCTGTTCTCAGTCACATGTCCTGTTCATCCAGAGAGAGGAATAACAAGTAGGTGCACGTGCACAACCTCAGCCTTCATGGGAGAACCTGGAACAGAGGTTTCACATGGTTATCAACATGTTACAGATCTGCCACTCTTTCCTCCCCTCTTTTGCACCATGTTATACTAGAAATTTAGAAGACACTATTGGAAAAGCTTTCCCTTGGTCATTTAGTTCCATCTGCTGCCCCAGAACAGGAGCAGCATGACCTGAACCATTCTTGGGAAATGCTTGTCTGACAGGTGGGACAGACAGTCTTACACAATTTTTTGCTGCTTCCCAGTGCTTCCCTATCCTTACACTGAGAAAGATTTTCCTAATACCAGTCTAAACCTCCCTTGTTGCCCTTCAAGCTCAATACTTTCTGTCATCTCTCAAGTGACTTCTGGAGAACAGATTGTCCACTGAAGCTACCTTTTATGTATTTGAATGCTGTTGTTATGTATTACGTTACTCTCTAGACTAAGCAATGCTAATTCTTTCAATCTCTCCTCTGAGGTCATATTTCCCATATGTTTGTGCTTCAATAAATTCAATGACATCTGACATAGTCCTATGGCACAAAAGATTGATTCTGCTCTTGCATGGCTCTGAGCCCAATGGTTACCATCACCTCATTCAGTGTGAAGGGGAAGATTGCTTTTAAAAGTCAACACAAAACCTGGATATTTGTTCCATTTTTAATCATTTCCAGAGTAACTGATGCTGCTATAGATGAATATCTTAGAAATGCACAAATCGGACAGCCAGACAAAGCAACAACGAGGGATTCAAGTGGGAATATGTATCACTGACTGATGAGCTCAGAAAGCATCTGTTGTCACAACACCATCCCTCTGTGACAGATAAAGAAGCACAGAAAAACCTGGAAGCAAAAGCAATAAACACAGGCATCAATGAAAATTTTGCATTTGAGTTCAATAAGACATGAATAGCCATACTGTAGGAGATCTGTCTTGGGATGGTACCATGAGGTAGCTTGTTCTATAGCTATGTCAACACCGCACAGCGCCTGAGATGGCTATAAACAAAGAGCACAAATTGAAAATCCATTGAGGAACAAAATCAGCTTGTTTATGTAAAGCTCCATATGATTATGAACAGCCTGTTTCTGATATCAAAACTAACCTGTTCAGGACTCTGGTGGCTCATTTATTACTTACGTGTTGATTTTAGTATCTGGGTTTATTAGTATAAAGGGTTAGTATTGTCTGGAAAAGCAATGAACCAAACTTCCGTAATGCTTTACTAGTTAGACTGGGGGCTTCAGTAAATATTTTGACAAACCACAGTTTCATTAAATATTTTTGCAATTCATTAAGCTGTTGATTCCCATTCCTATTCATAGGAAACATAGGTGAGGCTTGTATTCTGCATTCTTCTTGGCTTTTCTTTTCCAAGAATGCTGACTGTTTCTGACTGGTTCTGAAGGAAAGTTTCTGAAGGGTGTTCTTGTAAGTGACATTCTAATTTATGCTTCTGAAGGAGGCAGGGCGGAATTCAGTGACATGATGGAAAGTTTGTTAAGTGTAATCAACAGTGAGGATAAATGCTGCTAGAGACTTCTGCATATTAATCTGGCTTTGCTTTGAGCTACTGTAGCACCTGTGATAGAACCAAAGGTTATGGATTTGGAATCATAAGCTTTGCCTCTCTGACAGTATAATATTATAGATCCTTAATCAATAAACTGATTGAGCTTAACTGGACTGATTGTTGGACACACAGCAGACAGTGTGGGTATTTCAATTCTGTGCTGCACAGCACAGTGTAATGTTGTGTATAATGTGCCTGATTTACCACTGTGCTCCAGAATAGTATGACTTTCCTATAGGTGCTAAGCCATCTCTGGCAGCCCTAGTGAATGTCTCAAATGGCACTACAGACCTCTGCTTGGATAACTGAAACTTACCTCTGTGGGATTCAGCTTCAGGTTAAGACCTCTAAATATAAATATTCAATGGTAAGTGTTTGCATGTAAGTCAGAGACTGAGTTCAATTGCTTAAGGCAGAAACCTAGAGCCATCTGGGACATGGTACCGTGTCTGAGATTCTGTATGGGGCAGGCAATGGTGGCACAAGAGCTGTGGGAGACCTGTGCCTGCCTCGACACCATGAAGTGTGGTTAGAAAGGAGTCACAACAATAATTAAACACATGTGCATTGGAAGTTTGGCAAGAGATGGCTTTTCTGTCTAGCAGAAAAAGGGTGGAAATTGAGGACTTTTAAGCCCAGGACACCAGTGCTTGATTCTGGTGACTGGATACATCTTAATTTACAGGATCAAAATTTTTTTAGTAATGACTTCTACATTTGTCCTGCATCTGTGCTCTCACATAAATAATTTCCATCTTTTTCCTTTTCCTAGATTTAGTTATTCTGTTTCAGACTATTTATCTTGTCTACCAGTTCTCTAAACCATTCATTCAAATTCTACTTTATAAATCTTAAGCTATCAAGGATATGAAGGAAAAAATAATCAAGCCTTCATGAAAAAAAAAAGTTTGCAAATGATAAATTGTCATTACCTGAAAGTGTCACTAATCAGATATCAGCAGTCATGGTTCACTCTTAATGTTCAGACAAGAAATAAATTGTTTTTCTAATTGTTAGGGCAAGTAGTCATGAAAGTAAACTACCAAAACTTACATTGGATTATTCAGTGCTGGACTTCGTTCTATGAAGATGGAATATATTTTTGAAAGAGATTTTCATCTTCATCATATGTAAATGCATCTACAAAGCTGTGAAGAGCTATATGTCTAATTAATAGACGAGTCAGATTCAGCCTCAAATGAACATGTAGAAAAGCCAGGTCTTTCATAGTGATGTGAAAGAGGCATGTAATCATCAAATTGCTCATATCTAAGGAAGATATAGTTTTCTGCTGAATGATCCTTTGGACTTTATCCCCTGTTTCTCTAGGTGGGAATGTTTTCTGTGCTTTCAACACCACCTGCAAGCTCAGGCAAGGACGAGTAAGTACTTTTTGCTGCTCACCAATCTGTTATTTGTTCGTGCCCCTAAAATTATCATCTCCCGGCACTCCTGGTCATTCTTGTGCAAACTGTCTGCACTCTGAATGATCCACAGATCTTCAGTAAGCACAGATGGATGCTGCCCCATGCCCTGGACTCTGACTGATGTGTCCTGACACAAGCAACCTTGTTGTGGACTGTCCCTCTTTGCAGAGAGTTTTTTGTGTTGGGCACCTGAATAAATGGAGAGACACCACTCAACACTGTTTATGGTGAAAACATTTTATCATCACGTGACAAATAGTGAGAGTCCTTATTGTCAGATAAAAGATCCTGTTCTGCTACCACAGAAGTTATCACAGTCATCTACTCCCTGCACTAGGTTTACCAGGTGTCAAAAAACATATGCCTTTTGTTCTTCCATCAGTCCCCAGAGAATGAACAGTGACTGAGAAAAGACTTTGCTACTCTCACAAACTTTTCTGCTGCCTCTTATAGTCTTACAGGAAGAGTTGATGTTATTTTTGGGAAGTATTGACTCTTTAACAGAATAGAGGGCTCATTAAATCAAAATAACAGCAACATTTTCAGCTGCTTCATTGTTATCATTGCTATTGTTGCAAGCGGCTGCTGGAAGCTGGAAAAAAAAGGGAGAAATAAAGCCAATAAAGAATAGATACCCCAACATACCCTGAGCTGGAGATAAAGTGCAACACATCGCTTTTATGGCTTTTAAGTAGTTGGTAGCCTACCACTGAGTTCATAATCATCCTGAAGAGGCAGCAGTGCCACTGAGAAGGACAGGGGAGCTAGGATTTATAGAAGGGATGATAAACTGGAAATAACAGGGTCACAAAAAAGGGAAATGCTGCACTGAGGTTGTGTTAATAAAAGTATCATGTGTTACAAGCAGAAAGGAAATTTATTCCACTGCAATTGCAAACTTACCCATAGACAGTTTGGGGGTAAAATGCATTTTTTGTTTTAAACAGAGGGATCAAATTGTAACAAGTGAGAGGGAAATCAAACAAAACAGTAAAAAAAGGGGTGGAAAATGAGTCATGTGGAAAGAAGAGTGACTGCTGCCCAGAAGAAACAGAGCTGAAGGGTGACCAAATACAAAGCACAGCAGGGAGCTCTTCTGTGTTTGCTGGGAACACTGGAAGAAATTGTGAAAGTGGGAGGATTTCTCAGTATTATGGAAATCTATTCCGTGAAAGAGGCAGTGTGAGCAGGAAACTGGAGATTGTTAACTGTACAAATTTATGATTTTAGGACACACAGCAGGAGTGAATGTAGCAACCCAGGAAATCCGTTTCATTTTTTGATGTTCTTAAGTAGTAAAAATCTGTGTTTCTAACTATTATTCCTGGTATTTGGAATACTAACAGCCACTGCTTTACCCGTGACCTCAGAGCATCAGAACAAATCAAATCACAAAGCAAACAAGAAAAAAGTACTCCAGGAATTTCAGAGAAGGATTAATTTTGGGGACCCACCTGCTATATCTTAGAAAGGTTTCTCCAGCAGAGTCATGAAAACCTGCAAAAATTTTCAAGCTGGACACCCAAAGTTGTATCAAGCGGCTTTTGAAATCCTTGGTCAAGGCAATCTGTTTCACAGAACAAACTATCTACAGATGTAATCTTTTGTTCCTGGCCAGGGTCACAAATGGGTAAAGAGGAGCCAGGAATGAAAAAGGATACGCATAGCTGACACAAGATAAAATGTTGTCTTCGTTAGAAATATATTCACCTTTTCAAGAGAGTTCCACAAATGTAAGATCTCTGTAGATATAGACGGTGGCATATAGACATATAGAGAGCATGGCAGGTACGTAGCCTTCAGGAAAAATCAGGAGGGCAGTGGCCATTTTCATAATCTCTTTCCAGAGCCTATTCTCACACCTTCTTGTTTCTCTTAATTTTTTTTTTATATTGTTCGCTTTCTTCTGATTGTATACCTTGGCAGCTCAGTGGCAGTAGTTGACTGAAGTATGCACTGGGGAATAAAAGTTTCAAGAGGACATTCAGTGAACAAAACAGCAGAGAGAAGTTGACATGAATATGACTGACAGTTACTATTTCCCAGGAACTCTCTGAAATTGAACACAAGTGATACTGTTGGACCTGCATAAAATTTGAAATGTCCAGCCTGAGAAAATTCTGGATTTTCAGCATTTTTATTGTCACCCAAAACTGGGAAAAAAAATTACTTGGGTTTTTCTTTGTTTTTCACTGACACTCCAGAAAAGGTCAGTAGATGGATGCCTTTAAACCAAACTCATGGAGAGAGAAACCTGTTATTAAAGAAACATTGGCTGTATTTTTCCAGGCTTGACCTACCCAAACTTTAGTAGTCGTGGAGTGACCAGCTGAGCTTTTCCCTCTGCAGAGCTAACTCAGGGACACTGCTACCTCCAGTTACCTTGCTTGCCCTCCACACAGGACCTTGAGGAAGAACATTGGTGTGGGGTTTCCTTTTGGCTGGGATTGACACCTGCAGTAGCAAGGTGCCAAGTAAACTCATTGCCTGTGGTCCTTGGGGGTTAGCCAGCAGTCAGGATGTTGTGACACCTGTCAAATGGATTTTCACTTTCTGGATGACTAAAAAGCAAAACCTCTCTTATCCATTTTCAGTTGTATTGGGGATTTCTCAGGTTTCAAGGTCATGAAAAGAGTGATGTTTATCCCCTCCAAGGTTTTAGGATAGTTTTGACTGCTTTTGTACTTTGCATGGATCTGATGCCCTCTCCTTCCTTATCTCTCAAGAGATTAATTGGGGTTATTCACGCATCAGTGGCAGCCTGTTGGAAATGTCACAAACATGACATGCTGAAATGTAGGACTGGATAAGACCTCTTGGGTCATCAAGCCCAGACTGGGCAACACAGAAGTGGAGCATAGAAAAAAAAAATAGTATTGTGGAAAGCCTACCAGAAATGTAAGAGGTTTCCCAGATTCCCATTGGAGAACTTTTGTAGGACATTTGAAAGTTCAAGTTAGTACGTACGTCCTAGTGTATAGGTGCTATCCTGTCTTGCAAAAGACATTAAAGGGCTGCTCACTGGGATTGATTGTATGAGAGAAGAACAAGGGTAACCTGCTCCTTTAGTTATAAGAGTCAAGAAGGCAGTTAAAAATGGTCCTCTTTTTAGCATGCAACAACAGTTTTGAAGGCTTCCTGTTTTGCAAATACTACTGCATATTCTTCTGTGCCTGCACATTATTTTCTCCTGTTAGTGACTTAGGAACACAGCTTTACTGTTTATCTAGTAGTAAGGAGACTTGTTCTCCTAGCCCCTGTAAATACTCAGAACAAGAGAGACAGTCCTCACCCCACAAATATCTCTGTTTTCTACTGTTTGCAAAATACCATTTTCCAGAAAGTGAAATTATATATGGTTAATTAATAATGCACTTTGGAAATTTCTAGGTGACTTTCCTGTACACCCCACTTGCATGATTTTATTTTGACCTTAGGAATTTAATAACCATCAAGAATTGCTTCGCAATACAAAGCCTCTTGTATTGGCTGCACTCAGTCAGAAGTCAGGCTCCTAATGATGGTATTTTAAAAGTGGATTCAAGCTTGTTCTTGTGATCAGTTCCTGTAGGTGCTCTGATTTAATATTTTTGGATTGGATGAAGAAGAGAGTCTTGTTGGCTGCATTCCACCAGCAATACAGAGTTATTTGTCAAACAGTGATGATCCTTGAAGGATTTGGGAGGCTCAAGCATGGAGCAGATTCTCATCAGCTGCAGCATGCACTGTCATTTACAAGAAACAAGGTGTATTAGTGCATAGGCAAAATTGTGTAGTGTAACTTCCAAAGATGGTAACGGAATAAGATCTTTTGCTCTCATCATAGTTCAATGTTTAAGGTTGTAATAGAGCAGTTTCCCTGAAATCTGACCTTCCAAGAGATGAAGAGGTTGTGACTGTGAAACCTCCTTGTCTCCTGTAACAGATGGTGGAGGTCTTCCTGTCCTGTGCCTGGCCCCACTGTGTACCTCCCTCTACTCCCATCCTACATGAGTACCGAGCATGTCTGCCAGACCCACCTCAGGCAGTGCAGGATTGACAGCCAGAGGAAGAGAGGTTGTTTGGAGACAGGAAACCTCCATCTCCCTCAGGATGTGATAGAGGCAAGTGGAGAACAGATCTTGGTAAAATCTGTATCACTTTCTACCAAAGATAAGCTGTTGGTAATCTAACGACCCTGAGATCCTCAAGGAAGATGAAGCCCAGGGCATCAACCATTGCATAACTGTTGGGTGTCTCAGATGGTCTTCTTCCTTCATGCTTGCTAAAGTCTCTGGTCTTCTAGCCCTTCATAATCTGCCACTGTAGACAACTGCCTACTCTGCCTGTATGTAAAACAGGCCCTGGCGTACAAATTAGGTATAAATCAGCCATTCCAATCCAATGACTTGCAACCCTGGTAGGCACAAATGGTGCCATGAGTTGTGAGAGCACAGAGGATCAAGATCCTAGTCTTAAGTGTAATGCCTGAAAAAAAGCAATAAATACAAGAGGCAGAAACAGCATGACCAAAACTGAAGAAGTATAAATCATGCTGTGGAATGAAGTGCAGTGATTCACCGGCTACGTCGGGTGCTGCTGCCCTGCAGACAGTCTGACAGCACAGCAGAAAAGAAATGCAACACACCAGAAATAAATACTCACCCTCAACTGACACAATGCTATTCATTTTGGGTTAATATATTTCTTCTTGAAATTCAGCAGAAACCCATGGCATACAAATCATCCCAGCATCAATACAAGGTAAATGTGTGTGATTAAGGAAGGAGAGAGGAATTTCGGAACAGTTGCAACCTGTAAAAGTTAACTATTATTGGGTTTCCTCTGCACAAGCACATGGATCCTCTTTGACAGCCCACATAGGCGGGCTCATCTTTCATTCACCATTAGGCTTTTTCTCTACGTTACCGGTCACTTTAAAAATGACTGGTTCCATTTTACAATATTGTCATCAGCATGACCAGTAACAACGTACAGCAAAGACAAAAAAGCCATGAAAAATGGCAAAGACAAACTTAGAAAGGTGTGCAAGTGGTTTATAATAAGGTTGGGAGTAAAGAGTCAATGTATCTTGAGATGGTCACTAAAAGGTGGAGATTCCCAGATCTGACTCTCAGGGTTGAAAACAAGCAAGACAGAGTAGGCCAAGTAATATTTGGGAGCAACGTCTCCTGCCTTCTGTAGCAGGTACCATTGGATGGGAAGGGTTCTCAGCATACCTCAGGAGCTGCTTGCCACTTTGCAGGCTCAAGCCCTTAATTAGTAGAAATGGAGGAAAGCAGCATTGCAAATGCAATGGAGACCACCTGCTGCCAAACTGAGTCCTTTCCAAAGAGGACATCCAGGATTTGCTATGAGTTTCCCTAATCTGTGGGTTGCTCAGAGAGACAGTTCTTCAGCAGCTGGGCTGCATGTCACAACAAGGGTAGGATGTTAGTCTACTGCTTAGAACACGGAAGTCAGGACCCTTGGGCAGTACCCTTGGATCTGGAAAGAAGTGTGGTCAGGACCAAGCAGCCTAGTGTTTATGGCCATGTAGGAGACCTCTCAGGTTTTATTTGCTATTCAACAAAAGTTAGTGGAGGTATAAGTCCTTCCATTTCAGAAAGGGGATGTGACAGGAGTGAAAGCTCAGAGCAAGGAGGTGCTTTTTATAAACCTACTGTTAACTTGCTGTGAGAATCTGAGTTAATCTCTGTGTCACCCACATTCACCACATGATAAACATGAAAAATGCTATTCACCCACCTGAAGGATTGTGAAGGCTGATTAATACCTTGTGAAAATGCTACAAGATTATTTGGAGAAAGTAACTGTCACCTTCCCAGCCTGTAGCAGTGGACTTTGCTGCTGCCAGCTACAACAGGAAGAGATTTGTCTTCTTTCACCTCCCTGTTCCTCCTTCCTTGTACCTGGTCTCAGTACACACTTTCTTGTCCTTGGTTTTCTCTAATGGAAAAGAGACTTGCCAGACCTGAAGGCCAACAAGCACTTATCTTCCATTTTCTGAATTACCTTCTAGTGACTGCCTCTCACAAGGGCACAGCAGCAGAAAAACTAGTTCATTTGGTGTTTCAGGTGACCATGACAGGATGCTACATTTAACTCATAATTTGCACAATGTTCTTTTGCACTCTATATTTCTAGTGACAGTTATATCCTGACTAATCTTTTAATAACTAGTATTATATGTTAAAAAGATCTGTAAAAAAATTGTGGTCCAGCAGCAACATGATCATACTATGATAATATCAGGGGAATTTACCTCACAGCCTTCTCTTCTTCAGCCATTTCTTTAGTTCTTCAGATCCTCTGCAGTTTTTCCAAAAAGAGCCTCTGCCCTCCATTTTGTGGAGATTTTCTGAGATGGGGTTATCTAAAGATTTATTTTCAGGGAGAAATGGTTCTAGAAGGGTGCAGGATGTCTAATGTGTGAATTCATGAATGCAAATGCAGTTAAGGTATCCTTGTGCAGCAGTAGCATCTCTGGGTTTCAGTTAAGGACCAGCGCTGCATTCATCCCAGAGCTGCAGAAACACGCTGCTAACGTGCAATCCCTGCCTCAAGGATTTTACTGCCCTGTCTCATGGTAAGAGAAACGGTAAAGGAAACACAACACAACACTGATAAAAAGCTGAGGTCCAGGCATATTGAGCACACAAGTGGTTTAGTCCAATATTTCATGGGCACCAAAGGTAAATTGAAAGGAGAGAAGCAGAAAGGGGCAGTCCAACAGTGCTATAGAGATTTACAGGTAGTGTGTTGCAGCAGGTGAGACCATGATGGAGCCAGAGAGAAAACTGCTCAGATGAGTCGAGCTTCTCCAGAGCATGTGTGAACTGAAGTCTTTTCAGTAAATAAAAACACAAAGAAGATGAAGCCATATTTGACATGCCACTTGAGTATTAGTTTTGCAACTGTAAATTGAGTACCTCTGACTCAGTGGAGGCTTGTTGCAGGGGTGGAGCTTTGCTTTTGGTGTTTGGGACATTGTGGGGCTGGGTGTGTGAAGGTGGCTATGTTGCCCCAGGGCCAGGGCAGGAAACAGACCTTGCTCTCCTGTGTGTGACTTCATCTGAAGAGACGCCTCAGATGAAAAGATTTTGTGAGCGATCTCCTGAAGTTTAATCCAGGCAGATGTTTTCTGTGCAGCAGAAAGATCCCTGCAGTGCTTTGTCAGTGCTCAACTAATGAGGGAGAAAGTGTGTTTTATCTTTGTTACCACGGAAAGTTAACCACAATCCAACCAGTGATTTATAGATAATGAGTCCTGTCACACTTACAATTCGTGCCTCACATGAAAGTCATCAACATACCTACTGCTGATCAGAAATCCAGGTATCTATCTCCATGTTTTATTCACAGACTAATGACCTGCCAGGGCAAAGGCTGGATTTAAAGCTGATTGCTATCTACATTTACATCTGGGAATGCATCTGAATGTCAAGAAGCATTTGGGAAATCAGTCATCAGAGGATTGCAGCAGAGGATACCCTGGTAGGGAGAAGTGGGAAGGAACTGTGGGGGCTCAGAGGTCACTTGAAAAGAGTTGGGAGAAGGGGACCAGAAAAGAAAAAGTATCTTTCATGGAAACTATGGTGGTGAGACTGGGGGCAAGCAGCAAAAGTCTGCTGTGGCTCCCACTTGCTCACAGCAGGATGGGGTACTGCACACATGCAGTTGCCTTAGAGACCTTTTCTTCAAGAGATGGAGTGTAGTATCCATAGCCTTGCAAGAGTGCTTGTGACTGTCTACAGATGGCCAGATGGACATTAGGATTTTATACCCACCCAGGGGGAGATATTCCCACACACTGGGCACGCTGGCTCCAGCCTTCCAGTGTGGGCTTCCCCGGGCTCAGCCATGGCAATAGGTGTGGGGAAGAGGAGAAGAACCCCTCTGCTGCCCTGCTTGGGGTCAGCAAAGGGAAATGTACCCACGATGAGGTGCTGTTGGCTCCGGTGGCAAGGCAAGGCGAGAGGCAGTCACGTGAGGCTCATTTGTGTAGATGTAGTTAGCTTCTATTCTGCACTTCTCTGCAGATACTCTTTGGAGATCAACCCTTCTTAGAAGTATGCACTCTGCTAGAAAATCTGGTGTTTGAAATCCCAAGAATTAGCTCACGTGTATTTATGCAGTGCCTTATCAGCACCTGTCAAAGTCACTGAGAGTTTTGTCATTTCACTAGAAACAGAAACAAGTTTTGCTTTATTTTATTTTATTTTTTTAACTGTGTGAGACAGAGGACAGGTTATGAATTTATCAGCAGAGCTGTGCTAACAATTACTTTACTTTTATACCTGGGGGAAAAAAGACAAAGCAAAGCAGAATATGAGATGTGTCACTTTCCCTTACACTTTTGCTGGACGTATGTGGTGAATGGAATATATGTTTTGTATTTTATGTGAAAAGTTGTCCCGCATAGTAAATTATTTTTCACCTGCATAACCAATATATTTAATAAAGGAAAACACATGGGTATTTTCAAAAATAAACTTTACATAAAATACTTAGAAAAATACTGTCTTGTAACAAGAAAATGCACTAAAAGAGAGTGGATTTTCCTTATTTTCCTGTTTCTGTGATTATTTAATTCTATGATCATTTAATTTTATTCTCATTTTAAAAAGTTCTTTTAAATTTTTTAAGTAATAAAGTGTAATTATAAAAAGTTTTTCCTCGTCTTCTGCCATATGTGTTGACTATGTTTTCAACAAAGTTATCTAAACCTACATGCGGTATGCAGTGAAGAGGCTAAAATATTCTCCAAATGAGATGTATACATTGAAAGGCAAAGAGTCCAAATTTCTTCACTAGGATCTACTGAAAAATATCCTATCATGTAAACTATTTTTGACAGAAAATTGGATTGTAAACATTTTTCATGTTATGTGTACCAGCTTTCTGCATTAATCTGAAGATGTCATTGCAAAAAAACCAAACCCAAACATAAGTAAAACTCAGAAAATTTTTGATTTTCAATTTTTAAAAAAAAAATGTTAAAATGTCTCAAAGAGAATGGCAATGATTTCTTTAATGACATTTTTTCATGGAAAAATCAAATCTCTCTCTGATTCATCATACCCACAATGTTTCACACAGCATACAATTTCCCTAGCAGAAAATACCATCTCTCCTTCAGCAAAGAAAATGCATTCACACAGAATCAGAATCATATTCAATTAAAGGCCTACAAGCTGTCTGATTTAAAACTGATGTAGCTACTGCATTCAAAAAAATTAAGGTCCTTTTCTTCAGGAGAAATTGTGTTCTTTTATGTTACCCTCCAAAGTGCTTTAAAGCCTTCTTCAAATGATACATGCCCAACCCTATTTTGTTTGAAGATGACAAAAAAACCCCATCCTTTAACAAATGGGGACTGATTCATTGTGGGGATCATTAACCAGTTGCAGAGTGTGGGATTATAGCAGTCTATCTCCACTGAGTCTTCATGAATTTATTATTTTCTCCATGTGTTATTGGTAAACATTTATAGTATTTTTATTGGATATTTTCCATAGGAAAATGTAGAATTTACTTTTTCTGGGGGAAAGAGAAATGTGTCAGAATATCAGGATGAAATGCTGTTTCAGATTGCCTGGATGTCAGTTTGTGCTTGCCTGAGCTGCTGCAATGCCCAATGTGATTTTTTTGTCAAGCACCTCAAGTTTCTGCTTTCTGCCACTGGAGGAACATGGCTGATGGCCGTGGGGGCATGGGCCATGCAGGCTGCAGTTCTCTGGTGGCACAAACAGACATAACTTAAAATCAAGCTGAGCCAAAATGTTGCAAATGACATTTCTTTCTGAGATGTTTGCCACAGAAAAAATTTCACCATTTCAACTTCTTACTTTAAGACTGAAAGCACTTTTCTTTTTCCTTCATCTTTCATGAGGCAAAGGAGGTGATGGAGGTAATGGAAAAGAGAGGACGTAGCTGGGACTGTGAGAAATTCATGTTTACAAAGTGTAATCACCTAAACTGTAGTTTAGCTAATTGCATGGACTAGATCTAACTCATGAAAGGTATTCTGAGGCTGCAGAGGCTAATCCTGATCAGCCCTTGATTTTAAAAATATGACATTTGAAAGATGATGAGGGGTATGAGGAAATTGTTTAGGTTCTTTGGGAATGAACAGTCCATACTGCCCTGAAGAAAGACACAAATTATTTATCTAAGTGCTCAGCACTTTGCAATATCATCCACTCTAGAGGGTATTTCATTGGGCAGTATGTGATCATTTAAGCTTGCAAGTTGGAAGAAAATGTGTTTGAATTCAAAACACCAAGGGAAACCAGATGGGTCAGAAGTCTGCATCATGATATACTTTAGCCTAATTGACTGATGCCTCACTTTGGGCTGGTTTTGCTATTTCTTTGTTATTGTTGCTTTTGTCTCTTTATTGAGGAAATTAGTTAAAAGAAATCAATCAGCATTTATTTTGTAGGCAGAAGCAATACATTTTCAAACAAACAGGAAAGGGACCACAAAGTATTACCTGGTTTGCTCCAGCGAAGAAAGGCTGAGGAATTTCTCAAACATTTTTGGCATTTTCTTAGCCTGCAAAAGGATAATTATATGGAAACTGGTCACTTTTTTGGGCCATGTCTGCAATACTTCTCCCTGGTCTATATGCTGGGGGTAGAAATGGGAGGGAAAGGGAACAGTTGAGCTGAGACTGAAAAATAGGCTGAAGTTCTCTGAAGTTTCTGAAGTTTTCTTTTACCATCTATTTTGGTAATCCTGGTTATGGTTGTGGGTCTGGAAGAGCACACAGTTGAGTGAGCAGTCTCCCTGTCCTGTAGTCTGTGTGACATATAGAAACTCTCACAGCGATGAAAAAGTATAGCTGATGGTTCGATTTTGAGAAAGATTTAAGAGCCACACATCAGATAAAGTTGAAAAAGCAAGACTATAAAACTATGATGATTTTTTTGGTAGATGCTTTCATGTAATACATGATAGGGGATGTTATTTTATGGGAAAAAGGAGGAAAAGTGTGGTGGAATTCATCCTCACACTCGGTGATGAAATTTGATTGAAAAACCAAAATGAGACTCACGAATGTGTCAGGAACTGAAAAAAATCTGAAGCACAAAATCATTTGCAGCACACTGGGATCCCAGGAGGGCTGAAGGCCAGCGGGAATATTAAAGCAGCATGATGTCAATTAGAAATTGGTTTTATTTGGGATAAGCATCCTTCCAAAACTGGCATTAATGGGCCCCTCTAAAATACTGAAGAGGGTGATAACATTCAAATATGATGCTTTAGTTTCAGTCTGGATCCTGGGTAGAGTGAAATAATAATAGTAATGATGACTGATGTAATAATAGAAATCACAATAAATATGACTCTGTATCATTCTCACTATTTTTGTTTATGCTTCTCAGAAAGTTTTGAGACTAAGCAAAAAAGGAAGACTTTCAGGCTTTGATTAATAGGACTATTATATCCCAGCAATTGTAACAAACCCCTTCACAAATCTGAAGCCTTGAAAATAGCTTGAGTTTGCTGCGGAACACCCTGTACTTTAGGCCTTTGCTGTCCCCTACACTACAAATTTGCATCGTACTCAACAGATAAACACCATTAGTCCGAGCATTTAGGCAATGAGATGCAGTCAGTTTTGCTTCATGCCAAGTTTCAGTCGGCATCTCACAGTTTCAGTAAATAGCTTCTTAATGTGATGCTAAATCCCCGCTTTTCTGCAAATCTCCCCTCTCTGAAATGTGTCTGGCTTGGCAGCCCTGAATGAGTGCATAAAAAACAACAGCAAGTGAGCAACACAAGCAATCGCTGCACTACATTTGAACCTTTTGTTAGTGGGCTGTGTTAGCCTTGGATAAACAGGCTTCCTCCAGTTCAGCAGTGCTAGGACATTCAGTGGATCTTTTGGAGCTACACACTCTGCTCCTTGGCACCACTGGTGGGGCCAGCCTATGTGTGGGGATTGCACCTCCTCAGACACTGCCCAGGGGTTGAGATTTGGGCTGTGCTCTTGCATGTTCTCCCACTATCATCCAAGACAGGTTGGTTAAACTGTGTTCCCTCTCTTGCAATGTTGTTCCAGCTTCTTGCTCCTCCATATTGTCCACACTGCCTCTGTGATAGCTCCTCTATGGGCTCTGCTCCATGTTGCGCCCCCTGCAGCAGAGGACCCGAGTGTTAACTAAGGCTTGGGTGACCTCGTGTCATGCCCCTTTTCTTCAATACACAGATTGCCCCAAAAAGCCCAGAGGATCCCCTGAAGTGGAGACAACCAAGATATGCCCCTCGGTCTGGAAGGTGTGGTGTGTTTCTGTGCTCCCACCAAAGACAGCAGCAGGAGAGCCTACATCTCTCTGTGACTTCCTCCTTCAGCAGCAGGATGGAGATGAGGATTTCCCTTAGCTGTCATGTCAGACAAGAGCATGTGCTCTGGGGTCACATTACCACCAGATATACTTCCTTAACATCAGCTTCACCTCCCACCTCTTCTCACTTAGAACCTGTCATTTGTACCATGCAGCAAATAGACCTTTTGCTCTCCTATCACTCAAGCACTATATTCCCATCAGAAACAAACCTGATGCTGAACATCTTGGAAACTTTCAAGAAAATTGCTGCTGAATTTCACTTCACTGAGACTGTTCTGAACAAGTGGTGAACACTCATTACACTTTATTTCCTTGAAATGATTAAAGATGAAGTGTTAAAGAAGTATATTAGAAATTCAGAATGTAGGTTGAGGATCAATTTAATGTTAAAGAAAGCCATTGTAGATAGTGACCTAGTAAATACCCTCAATGGAAAGGCATGCTAACTAAGGCATGCATACTAAACATAGATTATGAGGTTAGCATTTAACATTAAATAACACCATCTTTTTCAATCTTCACAAACATGGCTTGGAGATCTTTTGGTAATTTATCATCCTTCTTGGTCTAATGTCATGCTTTGCCCCTGAATTCTTTGTGGGATAAGACAAATTGCTTATTAACATACTTTTATAGGAAGAAGATGAGAGTAAACCAGGCCTGAGATATCATTCTGTTCTGCTGGTTTTACGCTGCTGTGATTTCAATACACACTAAAGTTCAAAAATTGCAATGGTAGCAAACAAGGCCCTCCAGATGAAGAGGGTTAATTTGTTTATGAATCTGTACTGATGGAACCCTGCCAGCAATGATCTGGCACAGATTTATGCATTTATCTAACCTTATCCATTGAACAAAGTGTATCTCTGCATATCTTTGCATGATTCAAGCTATTTACTCAGGGTCAGTGACAGGTCTGAACTCTGTGTTCACCCCAACAAATGCACAGGAAAAATGCGGAGATATGTAGCCTTTTGTGCCACATCGCACAATATCACAACTTGAAATTAACTGGGAAGGAGAGAGGAACTGCTTTGATTTTCATTTTATTGCCAAAATTCTTTTAGAAAAACTCAAAACTTCAAAGCTCCAAACTTCTTCAACAGGGAGTAGGTTTTGTAAGGGTGAAGCAGAGGGACATTCTGCAAAAATGCTTACTAAAAATTAGTTCCCCATCTATGCTGTTCAAACATTTAATCTCTGTGATCCCCATGCTGGAAACAGATACCAAGAGCTGAGCAAGAGCTTTCTCTAGCCTCCTTATTGTTAATACCTGCCAATTTAGGAATTTACAACATGTATACATTTCTCAGGAAATTAACCAGGATGCTTTAACAAATATAATGTATAACACATACATTAAGCATTGTAAGAGGTCTAAAAGAAATTATGCTTCTCATCTTATTTATTCGTTTTTTGCTGAAGTAAGCATCAGACTTCTGCCAAAAAAGCACGAAGCATTCTATCTTTATTTTGTGGGGAGGGATTGTAAATGTCCCTCAGCAAATGAATTCACAGTCTTGCCTTTGGTTCCCAGTATGTACATAAAAAGAACTTACAATTCCATTAAATCTCATCAGAACTTTGCTGTACATGAAGGCTGAATTATGAGTTCCCTTACAGTGACTGTAAAGCAGAAAACTGAAGGGTTATTCTCTCGTCTGCTTAGTAGAGATGGGATGGGACCCAAAAACCCTGCCACAAATATGTGAAAAATACCTGGGCATGTTGTAAGGAATCAGCTAGTTCTGAATGAAAGAAAAAAAAAAAAAAAAAAAAAAGTGATATTTCTGCTTGGTCCTTTAAATGAACATGTCTGTAGGAGTTAGTTCTCTGGCTTACATTCCCTGACACCTTCTTTGACAACACACCATTTCCAAGTATGTATATTTTTGGCCCCAAATTAGGAATCCTAATTTTTTCCATACAAACTGCCTACTTCAGTCTGAATTTAAGTCGCAGTATTTCTACAGAAAGAACCAAGTACTTTCTAAGAAAGCTGTCCTGGCTATGGGAGTCATCTGCCACCGACAAACCACTCTTGCAGACATCACACAGGAGGATTGCACCCTGCTATGGTGGCATGGGACAGAAAGCTGTAGGTGGATCAGCCGTGTGCCTCATCTTGTTTGACATAGCCCACTGGGCTTGGGGCTGTAGCTCTGTGCTTAGTGCCTTGAGAAGGTGGGCATGGTGTTGGGGTGGTCCCTTGGCAATGGCAGTTGGCAGCAGATTGTGAGGGCCGGCAAAAGAGGTGCAGTCTTGCAGTTGGCTTTGCCTAGAGCTAGTAGTTATTGTTACTGTCCAAGGAGAGCCTGAGATACCTGGGATACTGCCGATGGTGAGGGAGGCCTCCTAAAAGGACATCCATCCACGTTGAAACTCAACAGGGGGGGTCCCATTCTTCTGATGTATCCTCCCAGGCTACTGTGATCTTTTGTCTCTGGGGTTGAATTTTGGTCTTTCCTTGGAATAATCCTTCCCTCCCCATGTGGAAATTCTCTGCATATTTCTATTCTGGGGAGATCCAGTCTTCCCAGGTGTCTGGCACTGAAAGGAAAGAAGAAAATGCAGAACTGGTCTGAAAGGTTTGGACCTTTGACAGAGGTGTCTCATCATGAGAAGCCTGAAGAAGGAGAACAGGGAATTCACCAAGACACAAGAGCATCCAGTGGAGCAGTCAAGCAATAGGAGTAAAACAAAGCTACAGAAAAGCATAAAGCTCAGCTGTGGAATGCTAATTGCATCTGCTACAAGTATTACCAATCAGTAATGGGTCAAAAACCCCAAAGAGTTGGACACATTCATCCGTCCAAGGCTATTAACACAGAAATAGGCAGGCAACCTTTGGCTCAGGAAATTTCTGCTGAGTAGACTGCAAAACCTGGGGCTGTATGGCAGGGAAGGGATTATTTGCTTTACTCAGTGCTTTCATACTATGCACCTGTGAGGCAGCTTCTCCCTAACAAAGTGTGCAGGCACGATGAGCAGCTCCTCCCTGCTCATGTACACATTTCCCTGTACCGCCAAGCACAGGTTAACAAGCATACATGAGAGATGACTTTCATTACTTAATCTAGACTTGTCCTCATATTACCTACTACCTGGGCAATTTTTTTCTAAAGTCAGTGGTACCTCATGCTGTGGAATGCTTAAGAAGAAAGGAAAAAAAAAAATCCCATGTTAAAACCTTCCTTATTGGTGGATTCTTTCTTTTATTCAGAATTGCAAAAGACATCAAGAGAAGCAGACAGTATAACCACGTTGCATCCTTGGCAGGAGTCATGCAGAGACAAGCTGCACAATGTAACTCAAATCTGCTTTTCCACACCTGGTCTTACTTTCAGTTGTCTTGAAATGAGCAAGTATTAAATTTGACTGGCAAAGACAACTTTAAATCAGAGCCAGGAGCAAAAGATGTGGGCAGATATCTGTCAGCTGGGAAAAAAAAAATCCTAAAAAAGAGCCAAGAAGCTACCCTTGGTACTCAAGATGCAAACATAAATTTGCAATAAAACATCTTGGGCTAAGTTGAGGAAAGCCAAAAGTTGTAGCCTGTGTGCTGAGTATTTATGCTTCTGGAAAGCATGAATCTTTTTATTCTATAGAGCATCCCATTTCTGCAATTTTCCCCCATGTCCTGCAGAGTGCAGAGTGGTGTTTTGAAATCGAGGATCTATTAATCTGGAAAGAAGATAAAGTCTAAGCCTGCTTGAAATTCTCTTTGGTAACAGCAAGGAGGGCAGGCTGCTCTGAGTTATGAAGGTGGCCTTTTAAAAATGGAAATAAACAGACAGAGAGAGCAGATGACTTTAATGAAGAACTACCCATGTCTTTTTTCTTTCAGGTTCCATTAGCAAATGGAAGCTGAAAAAACAGTGCAGTTGTGTCAGGAACAACTGGCTACCCGTCTGCACCTGAGCTTCCCTTGAACACATGTGCTTGTTACTGCAGAGAAAGGCTGAAATATTAAAGGGCACCTGCAGCACTCAGCCTAGTGACAGCCTCATTTAAGACCAAGAAAACCTTTGAGAGACTCAACCTGAGCTGAAGGGGCTTCTCTGTTGAATAAAGTCCAGATGACTGTCTGCACCCATCTTTGGTTTTGCTTTTGACTGTGGGTTCCAGGGGGTTCTCCAGACATCCCAAAAGCCCCAGTTTGGAGGCACCGAATGTTTCATGTGAAGCATTAAACACTGTCTCCTTTTCTGGTGATTTGAACAGCACCACTGCACCAGCCAGAGACACCTAACTCCCGTGACATGAACTGTACCAGTTTGAGGGACAGTTTGTGATTTCTTGCATTTCAGTAATGCTCAGGGAGCCACTCAGGGCACAGACGTAACCACTTAAGCCTGAAACCAAGGAGAAGAACAGGATAAAATCTGTCTGTGGTTTATAATATTAGGCTGTGCCAGGCTGCAACAATTTGAAGTCTTTTTTGCCATTTCAGAACAAGCTGACTTATTCTTCAGTCTATACCAAATCAGTACTGGCCATGGCTCACCCCACTGTCACAATATCCTTTGCTGTTGTAAACAGATGAGCAAAGGAAAACCTGAGGAGGGATCTAGGATAAGGATTTTTTTAAGCATCTGAGCAGTTCATGAGTTGAATTGGGGGTAGAATCGTGGCAGATTGCAGCAGGATCCTGCATGTCAGTGCTGAACCAGGCAGGCAGCTCTCATATTCCCCCACTACCACCTCCAAATGCTGCAGCACAGAGTATATAGGAAAATAAAGCCCATAAATAACCAAGGAGGATAGGGAAAAGGGCAGCCTGCCTCCTACTGAGCAGCAATTCTCCCTCAGATCTGAAATCCTGGGCAATGGAGACAGAGTTAATTCACTCTCGTCAGCCAGCTGCAGGAGACGCAGGGACCTCTTGCTTCCTCACGGCCATGCATGCAGAGCTGTACCTGTCACAGATACTGGATGAGACAGATCTTGAATTATTCTTATAGCTTTAGGGTGACTGGAGGGGGAAGGAGGGGAGAAAATCGAATCAAACACACAAAAAGAACACAAAAACTTCCCAAATGTCTTCTATTTGATGGGGACCAACGGTGACATTGTCGGTTCTGGGAGCAACTGTCAATTATTTATTAACACCTTGAACACAGCAGAGTAGCTAAGCATGTTGCAATTTGGGTTTTCTCTGTGTGTGTGACTCAAGTTTTTGCAAAGCAGGACAGAGAACAGAAGAGAGACTCTTTGTTCTTGGAGTGAAGACATGTGCCTTTGCAATTCCACACGTGGCACAGTAGGGCCAAATTCCTCTTCCTTCCTCTCTCCACCCTGCAGTGGCTGCCTCTGAAGCCCATACCAGATGTACCCTTTTGACTGCTGGTGGGAAAATCTATCCACCCTGACAGCAGTGTCCTCTCCTTCCATCAAGTCAGACCTCATGGATGGCGTCAAAAACTGAATCACATGGTGGGGTGAGGCAAGGTGGTGCCTGTGCCTTCCAGAAAGTCTCCTCTTAGCTGAGAACAGACAATACTTTTATCTTGGTGGGTGCAGACACTTCTCTTTCTCTCCTTGCCTTTTAGCTGCTTCAAGGTGCCTTTCTAATTTCTAGCCTGACAACACACCATAAGTGAGAAGTAGTGATCCTGAGCTCTGTTGGTGGTAGTCTGGGCAGTCCTGTGGTTTAACAACCAGTGTAAATCATTTACAGAGCTCAGAATCACTGCTTCCCACTGCTTCCCACTTACTGGTTGTAAATTGCTTACACTGGTAAGCCGTTAAAAATGACTGTTAGTCATTAAATGACTTGCACTGTTAAGTCATTTACTTTGGTTTTGTGTCCTTTTTAATCTCATCTGACAATGACTGACATGTCTCTGTATGCTCAATGAGCTCATGATAGCTTCAGTGCTGCTTTCCATCACAAATCTATTGTCCTCCTCTTCTTTTGCTTTGAAAGGCTGCTGTTGCCTTGTTATTAGTTGATGGCTGAGAAACTCATCAGGAGCAACAGAAGGTTGTTTGCAGATCTTGACCTGTCATTAAGACCTACTAGAGGAGCTGTGCTCCACACTCTTCCAAAAATACATTCCTCTCTCTATCTTCTCCCTCTTCCTCCCCTTTATAACTCTTGTGGGTGAAATGTTAAGTATCTGTGTATGGATCATTGATTTTAACAATCATTTCATTGTGGGATATGTGATGGAGGAAATACGTTATTATGACTGCCTGCTGCTGGGTGGATCTGTTATATCTCTAATTGTTTTCTTTCTTTGATCTGCTTTACCAATGAGGGACAGAGGAATGTATAAGGATTTGGCTACACTGGTGGTTGTGAGACTACGAGCAGTCCAGTAAGGTATATGATTTCTCTTTGCACCATGAGAGTGCATGTTAGGACAGCAACAAAAAAGCTAGGTTTTGAGGACTACAGTTCAATGAGATGAAACGTTTTCCAAGCGCCAAGGTCATTCTTGAGAATGAGACTTAGTTATACACACTACTTAGATCTTATAACACAAAGCAGAGCAACATTCTGATAGGTCTACAAAGGGATTCCCTGGAAGTCCCAGTACCACTAAAAGACAACTGGTCTTCAGCTTCCAACTACTGAAGTCACTTTAAAAATATTCTTTCTTTTGTCTGAGGAAATGTTATCCTCTATTTAATGTAGTGTTTCTTGCTGCAAAGGTTACAATATCAGCTTTATAAACTATATTTTGTATTTTTGCTGCTGGAGACTGCACATTGGACTGCTCTTCTGGTTGAAGTTCCTTGTCTATGTTCCCTTTCTTGTCAAAGGAGAGATGTGAGTTCTGTCAGGCAGTCAGTTTCTCTCCCTCTACCTTACAAACACCTTAAGATGGGTGGTATGGCAATGAGAGCTTAACTTTCTGTTCCCTGAACTCAGAGGGCAGCCTAGCTAGCATGGTTACTCTTGATGCTGACTCTTAGATGTAGATTTGGTTAATCCTTGCATTTAGGCAGCTTATGTTTCCAAAGCAGCTCTAATGATTTCAGTGGGACAAAATGCATTGCAGAATGCATGGGTCTCAGTACCTAAATAGTTTTTGAAAACTGTGCTTAGGTTCTGTGTTCCTTTCTTATATTTGAAAATACCGCTTAAAATGTACTTAAAAACAAAAAGCAAAATGTCACACATTCCTAAAGAAAGAAGATTTCATGTAAAACTAACATGAAAAGGTAGACTTACAAGTACAACAGCATCAAATCACTGCTAGAATTAATAGTGGATTTTTAATATGAGGAGCTTCAGCTTGGAGATATCCACATCACCACAAGAGGAAAGTTGATACCAGGTGGAGAGGTCAGAGAGCTCCATGTGAAAAAATGATTGAATAGTAATTTTGATCAATTCCTACAAATCTATCACAGTTGAAATGAATTTGGAACCAAGGGACATCTTAATTGATGATTCCCTGAGATGTTGGGATGGGCGGTGAACATCTAGGTAGTTTTTAGAACCCATAAATTATCAAGACAGTGATATATCAGTGACTGAATGAATAATGTAGAGATCAACATGGCTTATTTAAATTTAGCTTAACCTTTTCTTCCATGGGAGAGCAAGAGAAGAATAATTGACTCAATTAAATTTTAATCTTGGAAATGTTGATCTGTAGCTGGGTTTGCCACAGACTAGGTTTCCCTTTCCCACTTAGATGAAGCAAGGCATCTAAGCTTGAAGTCTCCATACCAATATTGATTATGACATGCCCAGAAATTATGCAGGGTAGACATTTATGTGTAACAAGATTCTCAGCTAACCCCAGTGGTTTAGTTTTGTATTCCTATTTTCCCAAGTGTTGTGTGCATAAAATGGAGATTATTTATTTTTTGAATACAGCACATCATCCCCCCTGCAAAAAATCTCTAAAGGAGATGGAGAAAGAAAGTGCTTTTACCTGAAAAGCATTTTGGCTCAGGACTCTGCTGTATATGATAAAGGGATAATAGATGATTTAACTTTAATTAAACCAGAAATTAATATAAATAATGTAAATGTTGCAATTGACTGGAAGAAATGAGTGTTTCATGAGGTCACCTGAACTGTCAAGAAGCAGATTCCCTTGTGGTCAGCTGAGCTGTCTATGAGCATTACAATTCCTTGCTTGTTATTTTGTACAAGTGTAAAACTGAAAGAAAGAGCTCACAGTTTGCATATTTTTATTTAATTATATTTTTAAAGTTAAGTAGCACACGTTTGTTGAACAACTCAGAGATCACTTTAAACCAACAGAGCCAAATGGCCAAAGCTTTATGTGCTGTGACTGATGCTGCACACTCAACACTGACAGCAGTGATGTCCCTGAACAAGAAATATCTTTTGACTGAGAGAGACTCTGCTGTGCCTGATTCTATTCTACTGTCTTAGCAGGGATAAAATGTAAGTCTTTTACTGAAGCTACAGAAGGGTAAAATCTAGCAAAGATAGCTGTGAAGTCCTTCCAAGAGTTTAGGACTCAAATGGAAATAGAAAGATAAGAATAGTGTTTTTGAGATGACAGAGGTGGAGACTGGTAACAAGACTGGTAACAAGATTGTGCTGTACTCTGGCTGAGCCAGGGGAAAAGGAAAGAGGATTCCCTCAGTGTGGTGGTTTGACCTTGGCTAAATGCCAGGTACCCACCAAGTCACTCTATCACTTCCTCCCCTTCGCCTTTTTTTCTCAACAGGGCAAAGAGGGGAAAGAAAATAAGACAGGAAAAAAAACCCCAACCCTTGTGAGTAAAACAACAGCAGTTTTAATATAAGCAAAGCGAAGCAAAGGTCTGCGTGTGGAAGCAAAAAAAAGAAAACAGATTTATTCTCTACTTCCCATGAACAGGCAATGTTGGGCCTTCTCAGGAAGCAGGGCTCCAATACGCGTAGTGATTGCCTCGGAGGACCAAGGATGACCCCCACCCCCTTCCTCCTTTCTCCCAGCTTTATACTGAGCAGACGTCATATGGTATGGAATATCCCTTTGGTCAGTTCGGGTCAGCTGTCCTGGTTGTGTCCCCTCCCAAGATCTTGCCCGCCCCGTCCCACTGTGGGGGGGAGAATGTCGGAAAGAGCCTTGGTGCTGTGTAAGCACTACTCAGCAGTAGCCACAACACCAGTGTGCTATCAACACCCTGCCAGCTCCCAACATAAAACACAGCACCATGAGGGCTGCTACAGGGGAAAACCAATTCTGGCTCAGCCAGACCCGGTACACTCAGTCACATAGGTTTGAAAAGAGGTGGGGGACAGCTATGAGTTCTTCAGAGTAGCAAAGGGGCAGTTGAACACAGCAGTGATTCAGACCCATCTAGGAGACCCTCTTCATGACCTTGTATAGGTGATGACTCAGACTCAAAGGGACAGCTGAGTTATTTTGCCCGTCATCTTATAAACAGGACAACTGAAGCATGGCTTGACAAAGACTTCTGCATTTAAAACTGCTTGAGCAAACAGTTCGCACATACCTCTTAGATGTCAAAATGCCAGATGCCTGTGGATGCAGTCTTGTTGCCTGGAGAAGGAAGTGCATGGCAGCAAGCATTTTATGCACAGATTTTGAAGCTGGGGTGCAAGTGTTGGGCATAGCATAACCCAAGGAACCTGTGACAGACTCAAAAACACAACCCAAAGTAGCATCTCAGATATTCTGCACAGAACACAAAACCTCACTCAAATATGAATGGAAATAATAATGTGGTGTCAGCAGAGACACTTGGGATGTATATCTTCAGAAGCTTTTATCAAAATACAGTCCTAGCCCTCTAATCATTCTTCTAGCACAGAATAATAATTCTTCCTTTTGGGAATCTCACTGCATTAACCAGTCTTTAAGAGATACATCCTCCCTTTGAGGAAGCCACAGTTTATTAACACTGATAGGACAGGTAATGTAAATGATAGGACAGATAGATAAAAGTATTTAGACTGGGGCAGATATGAGCCTTTATGGTATTTCATTTAATTTCATTCATCTCTGATCCTGGCTGGGACTGTAAGGATGACCAGAAAGTTGCTTATAAAGCAGGGACCCTTGGCCAAAAACATACCTAGGAAGAAAACCTAAAGTGACATTTTCCTTAGACCTCTGCCTTAATTACAGATTCATCCTGTCACCCTAAGAATATTCTATCACTTTTCAAAGGTGTCGTGTAATTCTGTTCAAAGGAAAAATACTGTAGGGGAGAGAGGGAAGCACAAGAGGGAGGGAAGCAGACCTAAGTGGAAATTATAAATGAAGCATTATTATGTAAGGCCAGTAACAGGTTTTCACTATAATTAAGATGGATTACTTTAATAATCCTTAAGGGCTTGATTCAGAACTGCATTACAAACCATTTATGTGGGGCTTCTGCACTCACTGCCTCTGTGAGGAAATCACAGGTGTTTAAATAAGAAAAGGGAAATTCAGTGTTTTTATATTTTTTCAAGCAGCCTCCTCAGGTTTGGAGGGATGCGTGGCTGCCTCAGATTTATGCGCTGAGGAGAGCACCTGAGCCTTGATAGCACTCTTGGAAAGTAATTACCTTTCGCAGATTTTACACCTGAACATATATACAGGCCATGGCAATGTGGCTAGAGGGAAAAAACCCCACAAAACCTTTTTTGCACAGAAGAGCTGCTGTTTGGATTAATGAACTGCAGAACTAACTTTCTACCCTCTACAGATGTCAGATGTGCCTTAAAATTGTACTTGCTTCCCTTGCAAACACACACACGTATCGGAAAGATACTGTGCTTCACAGGTGAGGCCAGGACTGTCTGAGAAACCAGAAGGCAACATTTCCATTTTCACAAGAATATCTTAATGTGAGAATGAGAAAAATGCTAAAGAATGCTAAAACTTAGAAGGAATATATAAGGTTATGATATTTCAGTGTAAGATTATAATCTTCTGCATTCTTGTCTTAGTTGTGTCTGAGCTCACAGGTATTAAAAAAAATAGGAATGCTTTGATTTTTTGTGAGTGAAAGATGGTGGGAATATCACACCATCTGTAAGTTGGTTGGCTAACTCCTGCCATTGTGGTGTAGTTTAATTTCCAAATATTTGGAATTGGAATATTTTCTCAGTTTAGGGACAAAAACTTCCCTGGTGAATATGTAGGCCTTGTGAATGTAAAAGATAACATCCACTTCCCAGCCAGGGACTGCACTCAGGTTATTCCCACAGAGAAGCTGGTGTGGGGGTTGCTCTATACTGCTACGGGCCAAACACCTCCTGCAATATCCCCTCTGTGTGAAGAATCTGAGGAGAAAACCCTGTTCTTGGAAAAGCTGATGAGTGCCAGCTCATTGATCTGGGACAACAAAGACCATTTGTGGGACCATCTGTTCTGGAGGGGTTGATAGATTCTCAGGCTGGGATTTGGCAGAAACTAAGATGTAGAGTATGTGGAGTAGTTATAATACAATATATACAACGTGGAGTAGAACCAAGTAAAGAAGGACTATGTGGGAAATCACAATCAGCTCCATGACTTGTGATGGCTAGCCCCAAGGGATCTGCTCTAGCCCATTTTCCCAGCAAAGCCCAGGATGGAAGTCTGACCACAGATCCAAGAACATCTGCCTCCCTGTTTCCTTTTGGTCTTCTTGTTTCTCAGTGGCAGTATTGCATTACAAACATTTAATGACCTCCTTCGTGCTTCACTGTCTCACTTGGAGAGATTGTGTGGAGAGGGGAATCAGAGCATTGTTTACCAATCTTGAGCTTTGTGTTCCTAAAATATTCACTGCTGAGCAGCACAATGAAATAATCACTTAGCAGGATCTGCCCAAGTCTGACAAAACAGAATTGATTATTCTCCGAGAGGTATATTTATTGCTTTTGCCATTTACCAGACCAGTCTGTTTTCCTCCTGCTTGGCCACAGCATGCTACAGAGATGGAGTCATATCATCCGCTACAGACAAGTGTAGCCAAAGTAACTTCTAGGTAAATAGCACAGGAAAAACCCACTGATTAGGAAACTCCCAGGTTGCTGTACTTACTTAATACTGATATATATGTCAGGTTTTTTTTTTTGTTCCCACCCTTCTGGGAGTTTATCTAGATTTTTTTCTTTACCAGCACTGCCAGGCTGTCATGTAGAGGTATTTAGGATCCTAACTACCGAGGTCAGTGAGAGTTAGGAGGCCAAATACTTTTATGGATCTGTTCCTAAGACGTATAGAGAATATATCCTCTTAAGTACTTGCATTTATGATGTATTTGATTCTTAAAAGGTGCCTTATCTATCATTTTATGTTTATGGTAATGAGCTCTGCAGCAGCTCTGTGCCTTGTTTCATTGAAGGGTTTCTTGATGCTCAGAAGGAATGTGAAGTTTCATCCTGTATGCAGAGAACTGACTTACAGGCAGATGTGCATATAGACTTTGGTGGGTTGAGAACTGAATCCAACTCCACTTAAATCTTTTCAGTACCCAATCCAACAATCCCTCCACCTCTTACTGCACTGCAGACCCACAGCCACTCCTAACATCTGAGCAGCTGTGTGGGGTTAAATCCTTCAGGGTCTGTCTTCAGTAGTGGTGGTAGCAGGAGTGAGTATGAACAGTGAAAGTTTGTATGACAACTGCATTGAATATTATCTGAGCATTTAAAGATAAGTGAATTCCTAATGGTAAACCTCAATCAACTTGCCTTTCATTAGTTTTTCTGGTCTCCCCTTGAACCCAATTAAACTTTGCGTCTCTAACACCCTAAGTTTCACACCCTCATAATGCACTCATAGAGGAACTGCATACTTGTTTTGAGATTGCCTCCTTCTAGTTTAATTTGAAACTCCTTAATTCTTGTACTGAAATATATATGCCTTCCTCTGATACATCTATGCAGCATCCACAAAAGTGCGCTATAAGACTACTTGAGCTGAGGAATTCAGCTGATCATCAGAAACAATAGCTCCTGATGGGCCTCTCCTCTCTGAGTTTGTCTAATTTCTTTTTGAATCTATTTACATTTTCACCTCAAAGATATTCACACTGCAAATAAAGCTCTTTCTTCTGTTTGCTCTGAAATGCTGCCTGATTGTTTCCTTCATTGTTGTGTGCTGGGAAATACCAAATACAGTATTTGCTATTTGTCTTGTCTGTGCCACTTGTGATTTTATAGACCTCTGCTCCATTCTTCTGAGTCGTCTTTTCCCAGGCTGAAGAGTCCCAGATTATTAATCTTGTTTCCTGAAGAAACTACTCCAAACCTCTGAGTATCTGTGTATCTCTACTCTTCCTCTCTGTACCTTCTCTGTGGCCCTTCCAACAGATGGCTGAAATTACATGCTGCATTCAAGAGATGGACAGAGAACTGATACATTCACATCATTCAGTTACTGTCTCTAAAATAACAGGGCACAAAACAAGTGTAAATATGTTAGGGTCCAAGACCTGAAAGCACTGGAGGTGTATTGATTTCATAATGTCATTCCGTTTTATATGTATGTATGTTTCGTATATGCACGTATGTTTTCCTTTTTGCAAGCTGTTTTCTTTCTGTTTTCTTATTTTTCAGATAAAAATATGTATACTATCCAGTTGACTTTTCTGAACTGTTGAAATTTTAACTTATATTTCAATTTAATGTGGCCAAGGATGTTCAAGAGAGCACAAGAGATTTAGATACTCAGTTCAAAGGCACCTCAGCCTTTGGAAAAATCAATTCTTGATGATTTGGTGAATTGAAAATGGGATCTGATGCATGTTCCTACCATGATTTAGCTACACTCCAGTCTAGTAGTAAAGGGAAGTTATCACCTACTAGTTCCTCTGATGCCTCCATGGTTTTCAGTTTGTTTTCCACCAGATGAATATTCACATTACAAATCAGAATAAATTCTTGCTGACATGCAGAGTCTCTTCTCATTCTTATCTGGATTGTCTTTAAGGAGAGAAACTCCAGTGCATATTCCTGGCTCCTTGGGGTGGTACTTAAAACTTTAATACATACTGTACAATGTCCACAACTTGCTATTATTCTCCTCGAGGTCCACAGACTGTGCCCCAGTGAGAGGAGTCTGTGATTTACCCAATAAATTATCATGACAAATATACAGCCTTATGAATAATGCATAGGAAGGATGGGACAGGGATATCTGTTGTCATTTCTGTGGATGTTACTAATAACCTGTAAAGTCACTCCTCTGGGGATGCTGTTCTAAAACAGCACAATGCTAAGACTGCAGAGCGTCTTGCTTGGCATGTAGAATTGCTGTTTATAATGCAGGTTGAATTTGCCAGCACACATGCACACAAAAAAAAATAAAAAAGAAAAAGTGGGAAGAGACAGCAGATCTCTTATTGCTGAGAAGCAGAAACAGCCTTTGTGCTGGGAGGTAGAAGGAAAAATGATGGCCCCATAATATGTTTCTTGGCAAATAATCATTTAGAAGACGTTAGAGAAATAAGTACAATATGAAATAGAAGTGGCATTTTTTTTCCCTAAAGGAGATGTCTCTTATTTGGCAATGTTGAATAAAATATGAACCACATAGTTTTGTTTTGTACTTCTGTATTTTTATTAAAATGTTTAGGGTTTACAGCTTAACAAATTGCCAAAAGAAAAAAAAATTAATCTGGAGACGGTGTTGTTTTCATCCAACCTCTACTACAGACCTGTAATGCCAGGACTGCACAAATAAATTAATTTAAGCTCATATTACTATGACAGAGAGGTTCCACTCAAAATAGCTGACTCTTTCCCCCTAGATGCTATCAGTTCTCCCAAATATACTGCATGTTCTTGCTTCAGTATTGTCTGAATCTTGTTGCTCAGGACCTTTCTTTTATTCCAGCTGTGCTGCCTGCGAAAATGAGTGTGACTATAGGTAGTGTCTTAATTAAGGGCTAACACAAGCATTCCTTCTTGTTGCTGATTTCAAATCTCAATAAACCAGTGTTAGGCACAAGGGAAAGAGGGATGAATTTGACTCTTCTCTAACCTCTGGGAAGCTGGGACCAGGCTAGTGTGATATTTGGTTTATTCTTTTCTGGCTAGTGTTTCCACACTGATCACTTCACAGACTCAGACCTGAGCAAGTTATCAGATGTCCAACTTATTTAGTACACAGCATGCAAAGTCAGTTTTCAGAAAATGAATTTTAATTTAAAAAGCCTTCTTGGCTGTCAGTAATGTTGTCCCAAGAAACCCACAGATGATGTATTGCTTTCTGGTCAGTTCTCTTCCATCTTCTGCTCTTAGTAGGTAAAAACTGGCCAGATTTCAGACATACATGGAGCTTGTGTGAGACAAATAAAGAGGTATTAACATTTTGGGCTGGATCATTAGAACTTGGTTTCTTTTTGTGAGCATTGAATACAAAATTTACAAAGGTGGGCACAACACAGCCTCCTGTCCAGTAGTACCCTGATCAAGATGGATGTGGGTGAAGCCAATTCACAGTGCGCTGGAAAAATATGCTTGATAAAAATATGCAGATGGTCTTGCTGCTATTCTGCACTTGAAACCACTTTATATTCCCTGTCATTCTAAACAAAGGTAAGGGAAGCGAAATGGTAACAAAACCCCTTAACATCAAAAGAAAGGTCTTTGGCAAGCCTCAGTGTAGATCACAAAGTGAGACAAGTAGAAATGAATTCTCAATAGATAATGGCAAGTTTTGCTTCATTTCCAAAGCCGTGAATTCACAAGTGCCTGTGCAGGACAGGCTTTCCTGTACTCAGAAAAGAGAAAGATGACCTATTTTGGACAGAATTTTTTTGTAGAAGAGAAGATAAAGTTATGCTTGAAAATAATTCTGGAACTCTAATATGCTTAAGCAGCCATATTAACATCTCAGTTACACAGACACATTCAAGTTACTCCAGAACAGGTGGGCACAAAATAAGCTTTGATCTTCTTCCGTTGCAACCTCTTTCCTGATTTCTTCCAGCCTCCTCCCATAATCTTGCCTGCCTGTTACTTGCAAGGCAAGAATCCCAATTGCTTTACCATGACCTCCCTTTCACAATAGTTTCAATTTTTCTTCTTTTTCCCTTCATGTGCCATTATGCTTGAGCACTTGACCAAGTTGTATTCTGTTTGTTGTGACAACACTGATCAGATGTCCTGCATATGTGTGTGTGTAAGTATGAATATAGTATAAAAATACATATTTAAAAATTAAGAAAGGCTTCTAGAATTGTCAGAATATAAGTGCTCAAAAGTCATTACTTAATCCCTTTCCCTTTTTTCCCCTCCAAATGTAATGAGAATGGCTTTAGTATTAAAGGATATTTCAAGCTGAAAAGGACTTCAGTAGGTCATCTAGTCCAACTACCTGATCAAATCAGGATCAACTGTAATGTCATACAACTTTCTCCTCATGCAGCACATTTAATTGTGCTGATTTCTGAGTCTACATGATGAATTTAACAAAAAGAGGAGCCTGGTATTCTATGACTGCCAGCCATGCCCTGCTCCAAATCACATCAGCAGATTCCTAGCCATGGTAGGCTAGGCTGGTACTGCAGAGCTCATAGATGCAGTATATTAAGATTGAACCTTTCAGTGTTTCTGAAAGACATCATGAAAGTAGTACTCACTCAGCCCTTCTGTGTTCAGAAAGATTTTATTTTGTGAGTTTTAATTTCCTCCAACCATAGAATAAAAGTGAAGAAAAACCTTTGGACAATTCCAGTGTCTATCCACTGTTGTTTTGTAGGGAACAGAGGTGAATTGCTGAACCTTTGACATCAAGTGGTCTAACAAAGCCTAAGAGCATAATTAGCCCAAGCAAAACTGTGGAGACAGACATTACTTCCTGTTGTGTGTGCACAAGTTCATGATCAGATTAAATCAAAATAATAAGTGGGCTCATCCAGATATCCACATCTCTGCCTTTTGCCCAACACCAGCTGCTGCGAACAACTTCATTCTATTTACAGTCTAATCACCAGTATGTTTACTAAGGGAGGGGAGGATTTTTAAGTATCTAGAGAGTAAATTTATCAAAGTCACTCATAAGTCCAAAACCAGAATCTGCTCACACCAAGACTGAACAGACAGGGTCAGGTGCATTAAAGGTATTAGAAGGATTAAATGTGCTAGCAGACAGAGAGCCTAGTAGAGTTTTATTAAGATTGAGAGAGATGAATATTATTAAGCCTGGTGATCATACATGTCATTTTGGGAGAGAGGGTATTAGAAATGGAAGCAAACATCGTTAACAGCAACTAGAAGAACAGTTTCATCTGCATACATAAATATTTTAGCCCTCGCTCTTCCTCTGGGTAGGTCATTAGAGAAATGCCGGAGAAAAAATTAGGAATAAAAAAAGAGGATGAAGCATTCACCCTGAAGCCATTCAACTGAAAAAATGAGTACAAGGTTAAGGAATGTAGGGAGAAATAAGAGTGAAGGTCCAGACTGTGAGCACTTTGAAAGCAGAGTAACGATTGTGATATTTGTACCAACAAGACTAGAATCTGGCTCTGCCATATCAAGGCTGAAGTTTTGGAATAGCAACATGTAGGTGGGTTTTCTTACTGCCTTGTGAAGTTGAATGACTGGAGACATGCTTGCAGTCATATCTGGGCCATGGACTTCAATGGGTGACTCGGAGCAAATTTCCAAAGATGTGATTTTCATAGATAATTGCCCAGAGACCTCTTCATCATGGCTTTTGTCTTTGAGAAGCATCAAGCAGCTGTTTAAAGTGCATGGAAATGCAATGTGGAAAGTTTGGGCTTGGTATCAACGCATGAAAAAAAACACATTGCTGAGATTTGCATGGGCTGTGTCACACCATAACATAGCATTGCTCATACCCAAATCCCCTCTCCCCTCAAGGTACTGTCTTATTGAGGCTCTTTCCAGAACTAGTAATGCAGATGTCTTGCATTAGTCTCCTTGATGTGTCAATATAAAGTCACTGCTTTGTCACTGTTTCAAAGCTTGGAAAGGAGGGTCGTCTTTGCTATAGTGAAATGCAAATCAGCTTTCCCAGGTTTATATCCACAGCAGTGCTGCTTTTGGAAGTGACAATAAACTGCTTCCTAAGAACCACCTTCTCTCTTTCCTGTCATGAGTGAATATCAGTTCAGAGTGATGCCGCTCTATCTGTAGAGTCAAAGCTGACAGGTAATTCATCATCCTTTGCCAAGTTGACTCATTAGAAACCCAACAAACTAAATATTAACTGGCTCCTTTACGTGTTTCCCTTTATTCTCATTTAACAAAGTTTCCCGTCCCTCTGTTTTGTCCTTTGCTGTTAAATTGCAATTATCATGGATCTTTGATCTCTTCACCTGTGGGTGGCCCACTCATCCATTGCCATGGAGATTTTTTTAGACACTAAAAATCCAAGACTTTCTGCAGATTTAAAAGAACTTTAAAGCTAACACTTGCCTGTAAAACAGTCATGCACACTGCATCAAATTGGATGAAAAGGGGCAGGGTTTTGCCAACTCAAAGCAGTAAAAGATCATTAGTGACTTAAAAATCAGATTTTATTTCAAGAAGAAATATATGTTTGTGGTTTTTTAAAATTTTCCTTTGCATTTCAAGCTTTTGCTTATATCTTTCTTTTTCTTTCTGTCAAATGGCAGTGACTTGATGGCCAGAAATGACTGTTCTACAGAAAAGGCCCCAAATCACAAATAACCTCTATCATGGGTTGCTAGAATCTCTAATTCTAAATTGGAGATGCTACTGGACAATTTCCATCATTTTGTCCTGGTTATCTGGAGCATGTGCAATCTCTCCAGAGCTTTCAGCGGGATTTACTATGTGTGAACTGAATAGCTAGACAGCATGAATACAGTATGTCTGTTCAGCATTTCCCAACAGCGTGATACTTATTACAGATCCAGGGTACAGCTGATTTGCAAGGATATTATGAGCCTGCCTAGATTTTTCTGAATGTGGATCAGATCTGTTAAAACTATTGTGCTGGCTGGATATACAGAAATCCCACAAAAAAACCTAAAAAATGTCCAAAATCTACTTGGGCTTATTTCTACACTGAAAAAAAAAAAAAAGAACTTGCCTAGAATAACAGTTGTTTTTCCCTCAGTATCAGATTCAACACTTCTATTTCAAGACCACTTTCATTTTTCAGAAATGTTTTACCTGCAGTAAGTTGTATTTGGATCTACATCTTATAAAAGATTCAGTTTTAAAGAGAAAAATAACATAAAAACCAACATTGAATTCTGCTCTCTTCCCAATACTAAAATGAATGGAGGGCACATTTCTATCCTTATGAGAGATTTTTTAATTTATTTTTTCCTTCATGTTTTTTACTGTTTAACTAAAACTTCATTTTTGCACCAGCAATACCCAATGGTATCTCTTTAAAAATTTAATCGAATATGAGAGTTGCTTTTCATTCACATTTTACCATCCCAAGGGGCAAAAGGGAGGCAGATCAGAAATTACCATATTTATGATACAGTACTAATGAATGTGAAATGCCATTCTCTGTCAATTCTCTCCAGCTCTATGCTCTGCCTTGCCCTTTTCCAAGTTTTTCCATGGGATTAGCCCTGTGTTGCCACAGTGTCAGTACCAGCCAGATTCCTTCTGTGGGGTTCCCAGGGGTATCTCAGGCATTTTGAAACTCAGAATTTCCAATTGCAAATATTTCATGCCTGGATATGATGTATGTAACATTCATATTTAGTGAGACGAGAGGGGAAACATTACATGAAAGCATAAATTTTCTCATGCCATTGTATGAGAATCTGTACCCAAAGTTGTGCATTGATTATTGATGTAGGAAATCCAGCCCTGATGTTTTTTAAAAATTCCCACTAGATCTGGTGTTGGATAATTTGACGTTAGAACATGCTAGCAGTTTTTATTATCAGGCAGAAGCAGTAACACTGATATCTGTAGGAGTTTTCTAAAGGAGTGTGCTTGGGAGGAAGTACTTTTAAAGTAACACTCCACAGAGGTCTAGGCTTAATATTAAGGGCTCCAGTAATTTCTAATAACCACGTCCTCCCTTTAAAGCCCCTAAAACTGAAGAGTTTTTGAAATTCGAGAGATAGGGTACCTTTGTGAAGGATATAGAGCCACGGCTGCTGACCCCTGCCTACAACCAAGCCATTGCAGTGCTCCTCTCCTTTGGCTTAGATGCAGGGTCCAGCCTCCTCCTGCTTTAGATATCATTGATATTCATGTGACTGGGCAGTTACCAGCCAAAACCAGAACACTTTTTTTTTTTTTCCTCTCTTTAGTGAGGAAAAAACTCCTCCATCAACTCCTTTAACCATCCCAGTGCACAAACATATATGTGAATACCAGTGGTGGCAGAGGGTTGGGGGCAGGACTGCACAGCCAGAGATGGAGGACAAGACTTGTCCAGCATTGCTGGTCTCATTCACTTCTCATTATGTTGTTGAGTTTGGAGCCAGCCTAGCATTCCTATCTCCACAATCCAGAATGCTGCCACTGTCCTTAGGGCTGGAAAGACATGTGGATGCAGAAGGGGACCTGGAGAAGGTTGGTTTGGCTCCATAAGTTGCCTGCAAACACTGATCAAGAAAGACAAAAATCTACTGGGCTTCTATGGTGATGGTGTCTGATAGAAAGGCCTATCAGAGGGGACAACAAGAATTTTTTACCTTGCTTGGAAATGCAGTTCATAACTATTAGCCTTTTGGAAATGTCAGCAGTACAAGAATGAGAGAGGGTTTGGTGGTTTTTTTTGGTTCTAAGGCAGGTATTGTAAGGCACCCACCATCAGCCCTACTATTTAGGACATTTTTACTAAGCTGCACTGTCTACATAATAATACCACTTTGTGCTTGACGACTTTGGGCAGCCTCATGCAGTAAGGGCTGTAATAAGGTGTGAAATGAAGATTTAGTAGCACAACATTGCAAATGTAGTCTAGCAAAGGAGTTCATTACAGTTCCATTAAGATTGCACAGTTAACACTAAAAACAACCCAGAAACAAAAAAAAATTAAGGTATTAAGGTTCCTGTGGCAGCATTAAGTCAATCACATTGTACAACCAACATGCACTGTTTCTTGCTCTGGGCCAGATTGTATGACTCTCACAGTTAGCACAGTTGCCCAATTATAGTCATAGGATCTGAAGGTCTCAGAAACCATTAGGCCATAGGATTAGTAGCCCTGCCTAAGAAGAAAAGCCTTTGTTCACTTTGGTGAACACCATCCATCTTTCACAGTCCCCCAGCTCGCAGTACAGCTGGGAAGTGCCAAGCAGAAGGAACTTAATTGGGTCAAACATTTCAATTTGTATCAGAAATTAATTTAAAAAGGAAAGAGATGCTTGTGCATCTCTGAAGGGCAATCTCTTTGCTCCCATCAGCACTGGCTGCCCTATTCATTCTAAGTGTTTTCAGTCTTGGCCTCCAACAGAGTTTTCAGGGACCCATGATTTTGTTTTCCACACAAACATCTTGATTTGTCTGAAGCTGGTAGGGGTTTTTAATAATTATTCCCCCTTGAAATATTTTAGAGAAAATGTTTTGAAGTGGTGAAAGTATTTCATTTGTGTGTTTTCTGAGCTGAAAAACATTTTCAGAGCCAAAATGCTGAAATGTAATCAGTTCAGTGTAGACATATGAATCCATTTGTAGATTTCTTGCCTGGATTTCCATATGTAGGGGTTTTGAAATGTCAAATCCGAAACTGGAATGGGAAATATTTTCCCTTTTGCAATAGATTTCACAGGCTGGGAAAGCTGTTTGCAGACCATCAAGTTTTTCCAGGAAAAAAAATATCTGTATCAAATTTCAAGAAACATCTGGAAATTTGGGTGTGATAAACTATGTATCACTACTTTTCTGTTTCATTTTTCAGTCTGTATTTCTGTCTGTCTGTCCTTGTCATGCCATAAATCTGAAAGAGGAAGTCATTCAAATGTTCAAAGAAATGTCTAAATATAGTCATCAAATTTAAAGAATTTTTTTCACTTAAGTGGCAAACTTTTCAATATCAATCTATCTTCTTTGTTCTTATATAAGACCTCTCACAGAAGTAATAAGAAAACTAATACCCAAATACGAGACTAAAAGCATTTACAGCAGTGCTTCTCATGTGGGGAAAGCACAAGCATATTGCCCAGGAGAGTTTAGCTGATTTCTGGTTCTGCCACAGATCCTCCTTTTGTCTTTGGGCAAGATCTTTGACCTCTGCTCCCTGTTGTTTTAGGAAAGCCACACACAGCTTTTGTGTTCATTATTGAGGTTTTAAATCTGTTGCATGGGAACAGGGTAAATATTATGACTTTATTTTCTGATTTTAAGGGGATAGGCGTGTCTCTAAGTCCCATGTGGATATAAGCCACAATCACAAATATTGCATGTTAGGAGAATTAGCAGGGAAATGTGTGCAAACTTCACTCTCCGAAGTGAAGGCTACCAAACTGAGGCTATAGAAATTTAATGTATTCAAACATTGCAGTGCTGTGTGTAAGAGGATATGATTTAAGGTAATGCATTTTAACACAGCATTATACACTTGCCAGAATGATTTTCCTTATAGTTATAGTCCTGGTTTTAAAAGACAGTACATCAAGACACATCTTGAATTAACTTGACCGAAAGCTTTTTGTGATAAATAGCTGGTGCAGTGGTGTATATATATATATATATATATATATATATAAGGTACAACTGACTCAAGCTCTGCGGGGACATCTTGCCTGCCTTGTATTTTGGGACATTATTGTGGGCTGGTAAGATGATGGCTTGAGTCATGACTAATGTTTTGGGCTGGACACTGCTTCTCTATGTGCAGGTGCACAAGGGGGAAATCATCCACCTTCCCAGCTCCACTGGTGATATTTCAAGGTATGCTAGGGGATGAGGTGGTGACTTCAGTCTTGGAGGTTTTGTAAGGGCAGGGGAAGGCAGCTGCCCTCTGTGGTACCAGTTGCCCCAGTAATGTCATAAAAAGGGAATACAGGCTTCTGGAAACACATCCCCAAGCCACTGTCAACCTCCTGACTTTCTGAGTCACAGGCACTGAATTTGGGCAGGGAAGTGGCCAAGAGTCTGAGGAGACTCCTGCCTGCTAATGCTGGGTGCTCAGCTCAAGCTGCCCTAATGAAGTCCCATTTTAGAGCGAAATTTTCCCTGCAGCAGGGATCACCCAGGGTGATCCCTTTAGGAGTAGTGTCAGGGCTGGGAGGCTGGTGTCCAAGTGCGACCTCCTAAAGGCTAGAAAAATCTGCTTCCTGCAGAGAGCCTGATAGCTCCCAGCAAAACCACAGTCCTTTTCAAATCAACGTCCTCACAGTTTGCATCCAAATCCAATGAAATATTAACTATGACCAAAAGTACAAATGTGGCAAAAAACTCTTGGAAAAAGTGATTTATCTGTCTAAGCAACGTTATTAATTATCAGTTTATCAGTATCTTGACATAAAACACATAATTATATCAGTGAATCATTTAATAATCAAGGTACAAGTTAATTGCCATCATTCACCAGCTGAATAAATTCTTCATGAGGCAAACAATGGGACCCCAGTGGGGTAGAGGTAATTTTAACACATTTCTTCAATTAATAAAGTCAAAAGTATAAAAACAACATAATTACAGTGGTTGACAAGAATGTGTGTGTGTGAGTGTGGGAGGGAATTAGAGTTTTGACAAACTAATGGCATAAATTAGCAAAATTTAATGATTTCCCAAAATACTTGTGTTCTGAGGAAAACTATAGTCTGAAAAAAGAAAAAGAAAGGAGAGAATAAAAAATTGGAATGGAATAGAAATAACTGGATATCACTAAGTTATTCTGAGTAAATCTGTATTTATGGGCTTTCCATAGGGACAAAAAGAATTTATGTATGATTAAAGCAGGGGTGAAACAGCAAATGAAATATCTTTATACTTGCTTTTTAGAGGCTTTTTTTCTGACTGCTGCTATTGCAACACATTGTCTGGATGGGGAGTTTGTGCACTGAACCACTCCTCAGACAGATGGTATTGACAACAAGTATTCTGAAATCATGAATGAACTGTTCCTTGACACTCAGCACCATCTTCAGATATGGAGATTTCTAAAAACTGAATACTTAGGACATTCTTTTCCTTTTCCTTCTAAGTTTTTAATCTTGAAATTGCATTCATATCATGGTTGCCAGATTTTTTTTATTATTCATTCAGACTAGAACAGTGCTTTAAAAAACAATAGCTGGGATCCCAAATATTTGTGGGACTCCAAGATCTGGGATTAAGGAAGAAACCAGCACATGTTTCCAGGTTGGCAGTAGCTGCAGGGACTGCAACACAGAGCATGCCAGGAAGCCGTATTGCTCCAGATTACCTCTCTGTGTCACATCTAATTCCGTGCGTCCCCATTGTCTTTGGTTTTAACTGACATCAGGGAATGACACAGTCAGGTAATCTCAGTTGAACTGGCTATTCAGAAGAGATTATCAGAGTGTTCAGTTTATTATCTTGTGGTTACACCCCCATTTTGGACAGGCAGTAAACAAAAGAAAATTATCTAGATTTATTTGATTTATCTTTCAGTATATAACATGAGAATGAGATCACCCCCATGTCTGTCTTCAATGGGAGAAACAGGCAACCACAGAGAACTCATGTGGGCTTGTGGTAGTTGTCCTGATTCAATGTCAGGGGAGGTTTCAATATGATCCCAAGAGCGAGATTAAGACACAAATGAGGTCCAATGCTGTACACCCAAAACAGTTTTTATTATTAAAAGTGAAGAGGGGTAGTGATAGGACAGAATGAAAGGAAAAGACAGAAATCAAGCAAGCATGCGGAATAGAGTTGCAAGAGTAGTCACCACCATGGATCCAGCAGCATCCTGTTGGTCCTCAGTCTTCAATTCTTCAATGGTGGGTACATGCAGAGCGAAATTTTCTGTTGCTTTTTAAGTTCATCGTATCAGCTGATTAGCATAGCCACCCACTTTTAGTTTTTTCTTCTCTGGTCCCACAGGTTTTTGCTGACTTCATGCTTCTTGAGCAATCATCCAGTTCTGGGGCAGAAATGTTTGTCTCTTATTAGTCCATTAGCAATGCATGCATGGTGTCTGGCATACACAATAGAGTCACAAATGGCTCCATGATGGAGCCGCTGATAAACATTTCATTTCTGCTCAGTCCATGTCTCCCCCCTTGAAATTTTACTAAGGAGTTTGACAATGCAGCTGCAAGGGAGTGGGGGGTGCATCCTTCGATAAACTCCTGATTCCTTGGGTGACATTCCTTAGACTAATCCAAAGACTGCAGCTTGTCCTTGAGGTTTGCACAGACACAAGCAAACTTTGAGACAGTCATTTGACATTTCAGTCTCTCACAATAGTCCTACAGAGGAATCTTTTATGCTGGTTGCAGAATATGGCTAGGCTGCTTATAATGCTCAGCCAAGTGTCGGGTTATGTCAACTAACCCAGACAGGAGGATCTAGATCTGGTGAAAAGGAATGGATTTCTCACCAACACCAGTTTGGAAAGGGAAGAGTTGTACGTCCATCAGTAACATGGAGTTTTGTTGCACCACCTTTGCTAAATGACAGGCAACTCTATTGTATCTCCTTCTTTTACTGTTTATCACTTCTATCCCAAGCCAAACTGGGACTCATTGTGTAAGATGCTGTACAAACACAGGGTGAGAGATAACACGGAGAGACAAGCAGATGAAAGGAGCACCTGCTTTTGAAATGGGTTACTCTGTCATGGTGCTGGGACTAGTAGACAACTCTATCCTGTTCAAGGTGCATTCAGATACTAAGCAATGTGAAAGACTTCTCATTGTGAGTGGAGGTAGCAGAATCCATCACTATTAATTGGACTGTTGCTGGAAAATCTGCTAATTTTCCTCTGCCTTGTGTAAAGATACAGGAAGAGAGAAACAGAAGGAAAGAGACTATAGCAATAGAAGTTATAGAGGCTGGGTCAAATTAGACTATTTCCTGATATTTTAGGTAGGAGAGATAAATGTGACACGTAGACAGAATGTTAATAATCTAAAATTGGCTTTAACATTTAAATCAGAGTAATAAAAGCCAGGCTGGGTCAACCTGTTTCAGACAAGCACTTTCCTTATAAAAATTCTTAGTAGGCCCTTTGCAGAGGTGGTGGTGTACATCTAGCTGTGAGAGCTGGAAGTCAGTGAACCACAGGTGCTTGCTGGCTAGTATCTGTTAAATCACCCACTCCTCGGGTGGAACTTGTCTTCTTGGCATTACCTTTAATAACAATTATATTATCACCAGTGACTAATTAACAGCTAGAGCATCCGAAAAGCTGGTATCAGAAGCTATCTCCATTTTGTGACAGCACTGCAGATTTAAAGATCAGCTTGAGTGGGCTGGATTGCTCATTCTTAAATGAGATGGGTGAACAGTGATGATACTCTGAGTATGTAGAGCTGTGGGTTAGGTTCCCTTGTCTCACTTAAAGAAAGCTTGAGCACAGCATGGGTAAACAGGATAGAAAAGAGTGCTGTAGGTAAAAGTATTGTACTGTGAATGAAAAAAGACTGGAAAACTATACAGGGAGAATAGCTATCCACAGTTAAACTGAAAGGGTCTATTAAGAGGGATCCCAGAAGCTGCTGTCCTGAAACTATTCAACATTCTTAACAGTTTGGGTGATGGATTAAAATATGACTATTAAGCTGTAGCTAAGGTTGAATGAGGAGACACTGCAAATGTGCTGGACAACCAAGATGGAGACATGATTTGGAAAAGGAAATAGCATGGAATTCAACAAGGTGAGTGTAAGCTGCTCTGCCTGACAGGAATAATCTGCAGTGCAAACATAAAGGAGAAACAAGTTAGCCAGGTAGTATTTCTAGGGAGAACAGTGGGAGTAGAGAGTACGACAAATAAAGCACTTCCAGACCCTTCAAATAATGCAGATCTCATTCCAGTATATAGATTAGGAAGGTTTCTTGCAGGCTGTTTGAGATAACCATTCCTGGGAATCAGTAAAGCCTCACTGGGATGCCAAGACTTAAGTCTGGCTACTGTATTTCAGGTGGTGCAGATGTTGAGAGCCTAGAAAACATTGAAAACTTGAAAGCTGCTGACAGAAAAGTTGGAAGAAACTGAGTGTGATTAGACTAGGGAAGAGATAGACAAAGGAAGGCATGCATGTGACAGTCTGCTACATGGAAGCAGGGAGAAAACTGCTCTCGCCATTCATTGTAAAAAGGTCAAGAGGTAATGGGCTTAAGTTGTAGCAAAAGGTATTTATGTTAGACACTAAGGAAAGCTTTCTAACAGGTAGTTATACACTGTAAGAAATTGGGTGGGGAGGATGATGATTTTTCATTGATGAAGTCTCAGAGAACTGAATAAGCGCACACAGGTCTGATAGGCAGTAGGGAAATACTGGTAGAGTAGGGGGAGAATGTGAAGCTCTCTCAGGCCCCTTCCCCTTCGATTTGGTCATCCAGCACAAACGTCAATTCCGAAATTGTTGGGAGAAACTTCTGCAGAATTTGTCGTCCCTGTCTCTTGGATGTTTATTCCAGAGCTGAACTCCCGAAGCTTTCTTAGCATGGCAAAGCTTCATCAAGCACCCATGGATGTAGGTGGGAAAATTAGCTAGCTAATTAACTGACACGGAAATCAGAAAGATTCACAGAAAGAGCACAGAAATCAGCCACCTTGGAAAAGCATAGAGATTTAGGCTCGTACATTAACACTTCCACTAGGACCATTTTGTCATTGTTGGCACAGGGCAGAGCAAGCCAGTCAGAGGCAACCTGTGCAACCCACTCAGATTTGCTTGTACAGAGCAGAAAATCCTGAAAATCACCCAAAGAAGCTGTAGTTGTCTGTATCCAATGTGCAGAAGATTAAAATCTTGTCTGAGAACCAAATACATACACATTCATTCAGAGAAGAGCATCCACACCCCACCAAGCCCTCATTCAGCCATGTGTGATTTCTCCAGGAGGGGGAACAGGGGGACAAGATAAAACTATGGATCTGGGGTCACTAGATCAACTCCTTGTCTATCTGAAATATAATCAGTGTTATTCCTAAAGACTTATTCATCTGTTATTCAGGTTTTGTGTTTAGAGGATGGTAATTAAGTGCTATTAATATGAAAAACTCATTGATCCGATCACTGCTTGTACATGATTTGCACAGGCATTAACCTAGTCTGGCTTGGTCCATGAGCATGATTCAGTTGTGCGTATAATAATGATGATGGTAATGACAGTAAAAATAATATAGTTAGCACTTATTTCATGAGAAATATGTATATTTATTTATAAATGCATATTGCACTACGTTAGAAATCTTTGAGAAATTACATTTTTTTTCTTGTGGAATTCTAAATTAGTTTTCATTTCGCAGAGATAAGCAAGTTGTTTTTGATTTTTTTTTTTATCCTGCTTTCAATATATTTTTCAATTCTTCCATATCCTTTTTCTACTTCTGAAGGCTTAAAAAAATCTTTTAAAATTTTGTGTTTTCCCAGGTCTTCTTTTCCCAGTTATTTCTTAAGGGAAATGATCTTGAAAAATACTATGATTAAAAAGAGGCAAACCAGTACAAAATTATGGGGAAAGAAAAAAATACAAACAATATACAAATACACAAAATACAAATTATTTTTCAAGGAAACATAAAAACCAGACAAAATAAGATAAAAAAGTGTTAGAAAGGCCAATTAAAAAAAATTACTAGGAAAAATATGACTAGTTCTATAATTTCTAGATGTGAGTTCTCCTTTATACACATGGGGATTAGAAGAACCCCAAACTGTTTTCTACAGCACTGGAAAGCAGATATTTCTGGAGTGGAATTTAACAGTCTCCAACCGTCTGTTACTCTGCCCTGATTTAAGATCAGAAGGTAATACCAAACCAATCTGAAACTGCAAGACTAGTAGAAAGTAAACTAAAATGTTATTTGATGACAAAACAACACCTGATCTGCAAAAACACCAAAACCAAAAGCCACTCCACCTCCTCCCCCATCCCCAATACCTTAACCCCTGCTTAAGTAATTAAAGCCCACTTTCACTTTCCATCCTTCAAAATCCTTTTCTCCAAACCAATAACCTACGATTACTCCCCAAGCTTAAAATTTTGCAGGTGCTTCTGTGCTTTACTGAACTGAAGCCATAATGAGCATTTGACATCTAGGACTATTTCTGCAGTTAATAACAATATGTGATGTGCTATAAGAACATTCTTATTCATCTTGCTTGGATAGAAGACAAAGCAAGCTCAGGGGAAAGAAATCTTAATGCAGTAATATCTTGGGTAGTGGCAGAGTAAAGCAGTGAAAAATACTGGCACAGCTAATGCCTCTTTGTGCAATTATTCCCACTTTTATAAGTTTGCCCCAGTGTGAAAGTTTTCTCCTTTAAAATGGGCTGGCAAAGATAATCCATTAATTCAACAGCACTGGAAAGTTAACATTTTTTCCCTTCATTAGCAAGTTCAAAATTGCATTTTATTTCCATTTTGATGAGATTTTTATGAGTTAGAAGAGATGAAGTTGAACCCCAGGAGCTTAATGGACCCAGAAAGATCGCAGATACAGGATTGAATTCAATGAACCGTGAGGAGTTTAGTAAATTAATTAAATTTAAGAAAATAATGATTTTTTGTCTGCTGGATTAAAAATGCTAAAATGCAATGAAAAGTTAATTTAATGTTAAAACTTTTTCCCCTAAATTTATTTTGCATTGATATTAAATAACTTCTGCAAAGCTTAAAAAGCAGAGAAAAAGAGGGGAGAAGACTTACAGAAAAACAATTATTAAACTATATTCTAATTTCCTACTATATCCTGAAATCATTTCAGTCTAAGGACTGTCATTCAGAGGTGTGAATAGCTTACTCTGGGGTGTCAGTAGGGTTTCCCAGACCCACATTTTCCCTGTAGCCCTTTGTTTGGTCTTGTTTCAGGAACAGCTCAGCTGTTGAGAAGTGGCTGCTGACCTGCTGAAGTTCATAGCCTAAAATGTTCATGTGTCTGTAATGCAAAGCCCTGAAGTACTCATAGAGCTACAAGACCTAGGGTCAGATACTCTGGTTTCCCTTTCCAGGTGAAAAGGCTGAAGGGTTTAAATTCACTTATTAAGCTCTTTGTGTCCCACCAGTAGAGTGGTTTGTAACATCTGGTATGTTTCTTCTCTTCTTAATTCCACTCAGAGTTAGCCCTTTGCAGCATTTCTTACACTGTATCACAGACAAATGAAAATCTCAAGGACTATCTCCAGGCACTTTTTGGAGATAAAAAGAAGGCAGCTCCCTAAAATAAACATCAAACTGCTGAATGAAGCTTGTTTGCCACTGTACACTCCTCAGCCCAACCACATGTCTGAACCTAGCAGATCAGTGAATATTTTGGAACAAGGGCTACTTTAATGTTCAGTAGCTTGATGTTTTTATTTCTGTGTTCTCTTTTCACACATGATGTCAGACATTGCAGACCCAGTTCTTCCCATGTCAGCTGCCTGAGCTGTACTAAAGCAAACAACACAGATAATTTCTGCAATTAACAGGGGGGTGTTAGTGTCACTGTGGACGACAACAGGCACAAGAAAACCTGCCAGAAAGAAAAGTAAAAAAAATAAGTTTGAAAAAGCAGAATTAAGTCCATTTCCCTTCCTGCTTCTCTTCTTCAAGGGAATACCATTGCAAAGAATGACATTTCAGAAGCCTGTCATTATTAATGATAATTCAGATGTGGACATTGAAGGAATATGACTTTATTCTGCATCCAAAAACAATGCATGAATTTCCTTTAAAGGAGCCATTTGCTTTGTCCTTTGATTAATGACCTGCCACTCAACAGCAGCTAACCAATCTTCAAGGCATGGTATCCAACAGAAATTTAATCAGCGACTGAGAAATGGTGTGACCAAAATGAGAGAAGAAACCTCTGAAAGCCTATCAGTAGACTTATGAGTTAAAATCAATCATATCACAGGATCACAGAATCATCTAGGTTGGAAAAGACCTTGAAGATCATCCAGTCCAACCATTAACCTAACACTGACAGTTCCCAACTGCACCATATCCCTAAGCGCCATGTCAACCCGAAATCATATGGTATCTTCAACTGTTATTGACAGTCTCCACACAGCATTGCTCTCAGTGGAGTTCAGGTAGAGAGATGGGCTCCAAGGTCATTTGATGTTGTTGAAATCCTACAGAAACCACCTAGGAATTATGGTTTGGCCATGAATACCAGGTACCACTGAACTCATAATGCTCAAGGGCTCTGAGTTCATATGCATGAGCTGGTTGTGCTTCTTGAGTAGATAAAATGATTGCTCAGTTTAAATGCATGCAAGAGATGTGGTAGAAGATGACAGTGTATATAAAATAAACAATGCAAGGTGTAAGGGACTGATTATGTCAGAAAGGAGACATTATTTGGATTAATTGGATGTGGAATTCAGGATGTCTTGATTTCACTGTGCATTGCTGGTCATGGATGCATCATATCAAGCTGTTTCTGCCATTCTGCAGGAGCAGCAAAAGCAGATTTGAACTTGTCTGTGGTTCAAAGCAACTGAGAGATTTGGGGTTTCAGTCTGTGGATTCTGAAAAAGTCACTTCTTGCTAAGTCCCTCATGGAATAGCAGTAAATGAGTCAAAGTCATTGGATTTTTATCTGTAGCCAGTGAGAGGGGAAAAACCAGAAAGGAAAAAATACTGACAGTTACAATTTAGTTGTCTTGACAATAAAAAGAAAATTTTACTAATTTTTTGGAGGATTTTTTATTTCATCAAAATGAAGAACCCTTTGATAGCTGGCATTTTCTCTCTAGAAGTGACTTGCAGACCATGGTCAAGGCATTTCTTGACTCTTTGGAGCAGAGATCCTTCTCTTGACCCTAGGGATAAGGCAGGCCCAAGGACTGGATCTGTTCTGGAGAACAATTTTACTCCCTTTTTGAACAACTGATTACTGTGTGGGCAGGAGCAGTGCAGATCATGCAGGCACTGAGTCCCATCAGCCCCCCTCAGTCTACTGAGGAGGAAGGAGAAGACCCACTGCATTTGACAGTTCAGAGACTGTGTTGAGAAGGTGAAAATGTCCCTCTTCCTAAGTGCAGTCAGTGCACTGTCTTCTGCCAGATACTGACTGGCTTGCCTTAGTTTCACTGTTGCGAACAGAGTGCATTAAGACTGTTTTCTCACTGACTCAAAACCATTAGGGTTTTAAAGCTCATGCCCTCCCCAGCCAAAATCTTTATTTCACATGTGGTTGTTCCTTTGAACAGAGATCAACTGCAAAAGTTACAGCTATCTAAGACTGTGTTTGGAAAACACAATGTTAGTTTTTGCTGTTTTTCTCCTCAGTCTCTTGCACAGCATTTTCTCAAGCTCTGTGATGTGGGTTGTCTCAGCTGTATGGTGCTGGGTTGCAGCAAAGCTCAGGTTGGTGCAGGGCATGTGTAAGCTTCTTGTTTCTTCTAAGTGAAAGTTAGTTGTTTGCAATTCACTGTTCTTTACCTAATGTCTTTTGCAATAAAATGTATGCAGTATAACATCCCAAAGGAGGCAGTTTCATACCAGAGGCTGGGGTCTTACACAACCTTGCAGAAGCAACAGGCTTCCTTTTCTGCTCTTGTCATTTCTCACAAACATGTGGCTTGTGACCTCCCATATAAAGAAGGAACTGAAGAACTCAAGGACACAGGTAACTTGTTAATTCTTGTGGAAAGTATGAGATTGTTGATGCAAAAGAAAAGAGACCTCCAAGAACAGCACCTTTTCAAGCCTTATCAGATAATAATAGTTCAGAAGATTGTGTTTCCATGATGGTGTCTGGAATCATGGAACTATTCCCCAGAATGACCATATTAAAGCAAATTGTCTAATATCTTGCATCAAATCTTTAATTGCTGCAAAGACATTTGAAGCACTATGTGACAATTTGGAGAATGTTTCTGTGCTCAGTTTCTGAGTTATCTTTTATAGTGGGAACTCACTATGTGGATCCCTGTTTTTTTAAAAACTCTAAGGGAATGTGGAGTTTTTGCTTTTTTTGGCTTTCATTTGTCTCCCGACTAGCCAAAACTAGAGAGAAAGGAGACATTTTTACATTGCTAGAGCAGGGCTAGTACAAGGCTAGCAGTGAGGATGATAAACTTTGATATTCACCCATTAAAATGAAGCCTGCTTGCCAACAAAATACCTCAGCTCAAGATGAACCATTCTTTCAAGTCTAGACTCTTAGGGGAGGCAGAAGAAACTAAACAATGAATCAGATGCTGAGAGATTTTAACTGCTTGTTAAGGCTTGTCAGGGAATGCTGTGACTATAGAGATCGGAGTTTAAAAATGCTCCCTCACCAGCCATGCCTGAGGAGGTTTGAGCAGGGAAGGTCAGTTGTAAGAACAGTTGTACAGTTCTATTCAGAGTGGAATGTGTTCCTTGATCCCTTGTAGAAATCTAATGTAATATCCAGAAAATGCTCATGGCACACCTTGTGATGGCTAGGAAAATGAGGAAGTGAAATGCATAGAAAGACACATTATTCTGGCAAGAATTTTGTTTTCTTGTACTAGCTAAAACAAAGAGGTCTTGAGGTGTCCATATGCTTGCATTAATGCATGTCATCCAAATAGGCCAACTCTGAATCAGTATGAATAGAGTCTGGAAAAGGATTGCCTTTCAGGTTTGGGAAATCTAACTGAGGTAACTTGATCCTCACGTCCCTTTTACATGAAGGAGTAACAAAGTCCAGAAAATGCAGGAAAGATGCCAAGGACAGAGCCAGAACTACTTTCTAATTAAAAGATCTTGGGATCAGCTGAATGCCACATGGATGTGAGTTCCTTGGCTGTGGAGCATTACGGGGGCTGAGAATCTAAGCACAGTACGTCCTCCTACTACATGTTCCCGCGGAAGTGCTTTGAAGTCATCTTTCAAAATGAGCAGGAGTGTTCCTTTTCTACTGTAATGCTGGCGTGCCTTTGTCAGTCTTTGCAGATTAAGCAGGTCTGTCTGCTTGATGTGTAAAGGCTTCCAAAGGGGGTTTCCTCAACTGTAATATTACCAGAAGACATTTTCTTCTTATCAGTGCAATAGCCACATGATAAATTGCATTCATCCACATTCAGGTTAAACTGAAAAGGGGGCTGGGGTGTGGGTTTCACATACCACTTTAATTTGCCCTCTCCTGCCTTCTGAACATTTACTAGCAATTCTAATGTACTGCAGTCATAGAGGTTGTGCTCTGTTTCTTACTCTGCTTTTATTTTCCAGGTGAGTAATAGGAAAGTGGGTTTTTAAAAGTCCTTTATTTATTTTCAAATGCATCACTATCTTCCTGCAGAGTGAGAAGTAATGGATAGAAACACCAGTAGGCTATTATCAGACTGATGCTGAGAATCAAATGGGATGGATAAAGCTTTGATGGAGTCCTGAAAGCATCTGTAACTATTTGTAGCTTAGAATTATACCTGCAGATTACCCAGATCTCTTTGAATATGTTGCAATATCTACCATGACCCCTACCACTTACTGCATCAGGCTTCCTTACCAGCGAACAAGATTTTGCAGTGAAGAAGCAAGCCTGTCTCTCACTGGAGTCACTAGGAGTTTGACTAGTCTATGGCCAATGGGATTTGATTTAACGTCCCCAGGTACAGAAAACAATGGACCTGGTATCCTCTTGTGCTGGTGGTCCTTGGCATGAGGGAAGGAACACAAAGATCTCTGTAACACAACACAAATTATCCAAGGCATGAGCAGTAGGGACAAGCTATAGCCAGAGCTTGAGAGTTTGCCCTCATTTTCTTGTTATGGATTTTCTTCTTATTGGGCTAATCACTCAGAAGCAGACAGCTGCCTTGCTCTGGGGTTAGGCCTTTCTGCCCTTGCTGTGAAAACAAACCAGCCACATCTTCTGCAAAGGAGAAGAATTTACAAGACATGCTCTGTATGTGTCAGTGGCTCCTGTTCCTGAGGTTTGTCCTAGGACAGAGCAGAGAGTGGTGGGCACAGAGAAACCCTTGTGATAGGGAGACAGAAGTGGTCAGCAGTGGTTTAATTGCCCATACATGGACAAAAGGGGACGTTATATATTTGCAGAACACCCTTCCAGGCCCTCCCCCGCTCTGTCCCATAGCAGTAGCACAGCTCTCAGTCCATTTAGTGCATGCAGCAGCCAGTGTCGGGGTAAGAAGACACTTTAAAGGTGAATCGTCAGGACAAGCCTCTCCCTCTCCCCATCCTCCCTGCCTGCCTGTAGCCCTGTGGCTGTGTCAGGAAATAGCACAATGCTGGAAACTCATGTCCTGGGACTGGGGGACCCTGTCTGTCCTTGGGCAGTGAGGAACTAGGCCCCGAGGAGAGGGAAATGAGCTGTTAAGTTACATGCAGCACACTTGCGACTGCTCTTTATATTCCATACCCCAGTGCTTTATCCAAAGTAATTTAAACGTCTCAAGCTCTGGTGCCCCCATCACTTTTCCTGGCACATTATTTTGCATGCTAACTCATCTCACCATTTGCATTTTCCACATGAAATTCAGAAGCAATTTCCCCTCCCTTCCAATACCTTAATTTCACTGAATACTTTGTTACATACTCCCCTTTCCTTCAGATGTCTCTTGCCTTTCACCGCAGTTCCTTTCATGTTCCTTTGTATCTCCCAAACAGGACATGACATCTAGAGTTTTCAAAATGCTTAAGCAAAGGGGGGGCAGGTTATTTGATGAAAATCAGGTCTTGGTAATATATCCATGGCTAGGGCACAAATCCAGGTTAGAAAACCATAGAGTGCTCTGCCACTGGCTTCCTGCATCCCACTATTTACTTCCCTATTCCCTACTATCTTTATCATCCATAAAATATTTCAAATGGGAATTGAGAAGAAAATTCAGAGGGTGCTGAGGCCATGGTTGTATGAGGACATCCATTCACACCATTTAACACTTGGTGTGCATCTGGCCAAGAACCTCTCTTCCCTTTTTGTCTAGAAAGATACCCTAGACATCACCATTTTTGTGCACATAATGAATGTTTTTTGGGTGTGATTCAATCATTAGAGAAGCCACTGTTTTCATAGGATTTAGATAAGTCTTTTAAAACAAAAAGCAACATAGGAAGTGTCTTCATGTAGTTTTAGCATGCAGATTTTTAAAAGGCTAAAGGAAACAATCAAAGCAATTCCTAGAAATTATGGAAATTATGTCGGGCAACAGGGACTATTGATTTCAATACTGTTGTATGGAAATGAGAAAGGCCTATAGGCAACCTGCGACAACCAAACAAATTAGTGTTATTTACAAACCGTAATGGTATCCAAATGTTTTTTTTTATTAGGATCCCTTGAAACAGAGATTGCAGTGGGTTTAGGACTATGAGCATTTTAGGCATGCTATAACCTATGGGTTTAATAACAATAAGTCGTTTTCTCTGGCTGATTTAAAACCTACTTGTCCCATAAACGTATGGTGGATGGTTTTAATTAACACCTCAACAAAAGCAATTTTTCAGGTGGGGGGATTGAAGCGTGGACTGCATTTAAAGTTATATCTGGCAAAAGGAAATCTTTTTTGTACTTGTTCTTCTCTCAGAACATAATTTGTCACTCATTAAGACTAGACATCACCCATGAGAAGAATTTGGTAGGAAGAACATAATATTTTGACAACTTACAAACCCTCCATTGCATATCTATAGGGTGGAAAAAGAAAGTGTTAGGATATGAACCCTCATGCTTTAGGACATAACACCTCTCATTAATGAGGGTTTGGCCAGAACCTGTCCCTGTATTGTTTCAGTTTTAATTTATAAGGCTCCAAAAAGCTTCATTTGAAGCTGTCAGTGTTTCAGAGATAGGAACACAGGTGACAAGGAGCCAGATGGCAACTTGTATTTGGTAGAATCTCCATTTCCTTTGGGAAAAATATAAAGAAAGAAATCAGGACTTTTGTGGTGCTCCATACAATGTAGTTTAGGCTAACCTATGGCCAGTGCTACAGCATCCGGTGGATCTGCACATCTTTGAAGAGACCACATCCTAGTGAGGGACACAGTCTTTGGGAATGGGTGTTTGAATTAAATGCCTTGCTTCTGAAATGGCTCAGGGAAAGCATGTCCCACATGGAGGCCTGGAAAAAACATGTCTGAAATGAGTCTTTTGCTATGCTAAAAAAACAGCTGAAAGATTTCCTCTGAGAGGGAGGTTCAGACTGGACATTGGGAAAAAAATTTTCACAGAAAGAGTGGTTAGACAGTGGAATAGGCTGCCCAGGGAGGTGGTGGAGTCACCATCCCCGGATGTGTTTAAGGGTCGTTTAGATGAGATGTTGGGGGATATGGTGTAGGGGAGATCTTTGTAGAGTAGGGCTGATGGCTGGACTCGATGATCCCAAGGGTCTTTTTCAACCTGAATGATTCTGTGATTCTGTGATTTTCCTGTCTCCTTCCCCAAACTAGTTATGAACTTTTGCTCTGCTTGTCCTTGTGAAAAAGTATAGCAGAACATGACCAATTTTTAGAACTTTCATCTAGTTTATTTCTTTAGTTTGTTCTTGACAGTTAGCAAGCTTTTTTTTTTTTTTTTTTTTTTCGCCTATGACCAATGCTGTTCTGTATCACAAATAACTGTTTTCTTTGCAGTCTTAATTTCCTGGAAGAGTCTGTAATGAGCAAGCAATTTTTTCTTGGCCTTGACATTGCTTGATCAAACAAGCCAAATTTCAGAAAAGATGTAGACTTCATAGTTCTTACTATCTCAGGAACCTGTGTTTTAGACATGTTTCTGAGTCATTGCTTTGAACATGCTCAGGGGACATAGCAACCCTCTTTTTCAGTTATCTCCCTATTATCTTTGGTTATTAAAATCTAAATCAAACTCAATCATATTTGTAAGTCGTAAGGGAAAGGGATCTAATTACTGCACAATGAGAAAACTCATGTTAAACACTTTGTTTTGGCTGTTAGGGCCTCCTGGGGTGCATAGTGAAACCATGTATGTCAGGTTGAAGAGAGAAGTCAGCAAATGCAAGCCAGCTGTCTGGAGAGTTTATAAATGGTTACCTGATCTTGATAAATCAAACAAACAAACTCACCTTCTTTATCATAATCTTAAAAAGAAAGAAAACATGATAACTTCTTTATCCAAGTGACAGAGAAGCCAAACAGGAGAGGTGCTATGCTGGACTTTGTTCTTGTCAAAAAGCAGGGGTTGGTGGGGAATGTAAAGCTCAAGGACAGCCTTGGCTGCAGTGACCATGAAATGGTGGAGTTCCTTAGGACAACAAGGAGGGCACACAGCAAGTTCACTACCCATGACTTCAGGAGAGCAGACTCACCTCTTCAGGGATCTGCTTGGCAGACTAGCATGGGATAAAGCCCTGGAGGGAAGGGGGGCCCAAGAATGCTGGTTAATATTCAAGGATCACCTCCTCCAAGTTCAGGAGTGATGCATCCTGAAAAAGAGGAAGTCAGGTAAGAACACCAGGAGGCCTGCATGGATGAACAAGGAGCTCCTGGAAAAGCTCAAGCACAAAAAGCAAGCCTACAGAGGGTGGAGGCAAGGACACATAGCCTGGGAGGGATACAGAGAAACTGTCTGAGCAGCCAGGGATCAGGTTAGGAAGGCCAAAGCACTGATAGAATTAAATTTGCCCAGGGATGTCAAGGGCAACAAGAAAAGCTTCTATATGTATGTTGGTGATAAAAGGAAGACTAGGGAAAATGTGGACCCTCTCTGGAAGGAAACAGGAGACCTGGTTACCTGGGATATGGAGAAGGCTGAGGTACTCAATGACTTTTTTGCCTCAGTCTTCACTGGCAAGTGCTCCAGCCATGCCACCCAAGACACAGAATACAAAGGCGGGAACTGGAAGGATTAAGAACTGTCCACTATAGGAGAAGATGAGGTTCGAAACTGTCTATGGAACCTGAAGGTGCACAAGTCCATGGGACCTGGTGAGATGTATTCGCGGGTCCTGAGGGAACTGGTGGATGAAGTGTCTAAGCCACTATCCATTGTATTTGAGAAGTTGTGGCAGTCGGGTGAAGTTCCTGATGATTTGAAAAGGGAAATATAACCCCCATTTTTAAAAAGGGAAAAAAAAGAAGACCCGCGGAGCTACAGGCCAGTAAGTCTCACCTCTGTGCCTGCCAAGATCATGGAGCAGATCCTCCTGGAAACTATGCTAGGGCACAGGGAAAATAAGGAGGTGATTGGTGACATGGCTTCACTAAGGGCATATCGTGTCTGACTAATTTAGTGGTCTTCTATGACAGGGTTACAGTGTTGGTGGATAAGGTTAGAGCAACTGACATCATCTACCTGGCCTTGTGCAAAGCATTTGACACTGTCTCGCACAACATCCTTGTCTCTAAGTTGGAGAGACACGGATTTGATGGAGGGACTACTTGGTGGATAAGGAATTGGCTGGATGGTCGCACTCAAAGTGTTGCGGTCAATGGCTTGATGTCCAAGTGAAGAGCAGTGATAAGTGACGTTCCTCAGGGGTCGGTGTTGGGACTAGTGCTGTTTCACATCTTTGTTGGTGACATGGACAGTGGAATTGAGTGCACTGTCACCAAGTTTCCTGACAGCACCAAGCTGTGTGGTGCAGTCAACATGCTGGAGGAAAGGCATGCCATCCAGAGGGACCTTGAGAAGTGGGCCTAAGCAAACCTCATGAAGTTCAACAAGGCCAAGTGCAAGGTCCTGCACATGGGTTGAGACAATCCCAAGCACAAATCCAGGCTGGGCAATGAGTAGATTGAGAGCAGCCCTGAGGAGAAGGACTTGGGGGTATTAGTGGATGGAAAACTGACTATGAAGCCAGGTTGGACGGGGATTTGAGCAACCTGATCTAGTGGCAGGTCTCCCTGCCCATGGCAGGGGAGTTGGAACTAGATGATCTTTAAGGTCCCTTCCAATCCAAACCATTCTATGATTCTAGAAAGGATTTTGCTCATAATGGTCTCTACAGTTAGAGGTTTGAATACCCTGGGGATACTCTGATGATACCCAGAAACAGGATAGACACAAATGGGATCACTTCAAGAAACAAGGGGAAGGAAATGCTGCTCATATCTGTAGATATTCTCCTTCTTGGCATCTGTTTTTTCTATTACCATGATTCAGACAAGTATATCATCTAAGCAAGGGAAGGCAATTTGGGTTTGTATAGGAAATGCTGAAGGTAAATCAGGTGAAGATACCTGCCCAGTCCTGAAAGTCCATTTGAAATTTCTGGTAGGGCAGAACAGGTTGTAGTGCAAAGGACGGATGTATGGATTCATGGTCATGTTAGCATTTGCAAATGCAAAACGAACAGGAAACTCCAATTACATTTAAAAACATCAACAAAGGAGTCCATTGATCTGAAATCAGAATTTCTGTCTTTGTCTTTCATCTTGCTTATTGCCAGCTTCCCATCATGGAGCAGTCTTACTCTGGCACTCAGGAGAGTTCAGTTCAGTTCATAGCTGACTCACTTCTATGCCTTGATCAATTTACTTGTTCTTTTCTTGTTATGGAGATAATATCAGCACTTTTGTCTTTCCCATTTAGATGACAATTCTTTGGGTGCATTATGTATCTTATTGTTTCTTTGCTTAGAGCTGGACACAAGGGAAGTCTAACCTTGTTTAGGACATACATTTTCTCCTTTATTGGTTTCTTACATAAGTACTCCTTTGGAACTTTCCCAAGATTTTTGTCATATCTTTCTGCTAAAAACATAGTGTTATCACATTGTTTTTACATTAATTTAATACAAGTTAGCATTTACTAGAGAAAACATAGCTACCTTTCTCTGTGTATCTGTACATCTCCATTTAAAATATGCTTCTTTTAAATTACAGTTGGATCACGCCAAGGAAGTCAATGGCATTTCCCTTTGTGGGGAATAATCAGAACATATAGTGTTTTACCCTTTTATAGGGATGATGGAGATGTAGCTATGTCAAAATCAAAATGGGGCTACTGTTTCAAGGTACATCCAACAAGGAGGTAGAAGTGAAGGAAAACTATTCAGTGGAAGCTGCTGAGAGAATTTTTAAGAAGTGCACAGGATATACATATCTAGACTTGCAAAAATAACTCTGGAGGAGTTCTAATGACCACCAGCCATCAAGACCATGGGTTTATGAGCCATATCTCCATTTTATTCTAGCGTGAACAGTCATTCAACTTGTACCCAATTGCAAGTTGTTGTTTTCAGATATTGCCGACAGAGAACAATGTGGGTATATATTGTATGTGCATGTCAATAAAACCTATTTAGAATACGGTTTCATTTCCTTACTGCCACCTACTAGGAAATAACAGACCAAGTATGAAGTTTAACAGCTGTCCCCATGATCAGAAAGTGATTTTCATAAGGTTTTGAAGAGACACCCAGAGAAAACATTGATTCATGTTCAGCCTTGTAGCAGGCATACAGGGAGCCTAGATTGATAAGGAGCTAAGACTGGTAAATCATAATGTAAATAAAAGCACTATTTTTCATGCAGCTTATTTACAATGGCTTTAGTGTGCTACATTTCCAGGGAAATATATGTTCTTGTCAGGAAACTTCAGGGGAAGTAAATGAGTTTGAATCACATGAATAGGTTTAAATGCCATGGCTGAAATTTAGTAAACTATTTTGCACTATCTCTTCTTCTTCATTAAAAGTGGAACATTTTTCTCTGTCTCTTAACGTACTTAATAATAAGGCTGAATTACCCAGTGGGACACTGGGTAGGAGCAGCATCCTTTAGCTTTTCTGAAAAATCTCACACTTTAGCATTAATTCCTCATCATGAGTCAGAATCTGAGTCTGAATCGATATGTAATGGGGTCTGGATCCATGAATATTCTTGCTGGTTTCTATTTATCTGTGTATCACATAGTTATCACTGCAGGATCTGAGCAATTTCCACAAAAAGTTAAAAACATGAATATATGTGGTATTTATGAAGTCTCCAACTTTCTCTTGGCTTGGGGTCCAAATTTTGCTTTTGGCAGAAAAATATAAGCAAGAATTTGGGAATGGCAAAAGACATTTGTTTTGTGACCCAAAAAGATGACTGTTAGGGTTTTACAGGGATAGTGTGCTTATACGTTCCTGATTTCTAGTGTCACACAGAAGTGACAGGATTATAGGGTAGTGTGGGAGACACAACTATAACCACATTTCTGGATTTTTCATGTCACTGTAGATATGTGCAACTGGATGTGACCTGCAGAAGTCACCACATTATTCTGGCTGCAAGGAACTAGAATAGACTACACTTAAGTCATCATCTGACAGGTATTTATGCAACTTCTTAAATACTTTCCAAGAAAGGAATCTCACAACTTTCCTAAGGAAAAGTGAACAGCTTCCCTAATATCCACATCAAAGGGTCTTCCTCTTTTCTGCTTTTGGAAATATTTCCTGCATTTTGATATAACGTAGTTCTCTCATTAGGCCTTGCATTTCACACATGAGTTTTAGGAATTAGGATCTCATTAGCTACCAGACTCTGAGAACCACAGGTCAGTTCCAGAACCTGTAGTCCAAATTTTTTCTTCATTTTTTTTCAGTTATACCGTGTATTTATGCTTCAGGTTGTCAAAATCTACACTCATCATTGGAATCCTGTTTTGCGAGATGATGGACAAACACAGCAAGCAAATGTCCATGGGGGAAGCCTCTCTCAGTCTTAAAGATAAAAGAACAGATAGCAGCTGGGAACTGAGATAAAATGAACAAGGCAATGCTTTGTGCAGTTTAGGAAATTTTGAACTTCACTTTTATTTGGGTTTCTTTTTTTTTTTTTTTTTTTTTTTTTTTTAGTAGGGGCCAAATCAGAAAAAAGGTACAAATCTAAGGGGGGGGGGGGGGGGGAACTAAGAACTAGAGATGATCTTTGAGATTTCAGATCAAGAAAACCTGTCATGCCCTTACCAACTGTACCGATCATCTGAATCTAGTAAATTTGGAAATCTTTACTCTTTGATAAAACCTTTCTACTTGGACAGGAATGGCTCTTATACTCTTTGCTAAGAGATTATCTCAGATACACTAAAGATCTGAAGCTAGTAATGACATAAAGAAACCAAACCACACATGAAGCATTCTTAATTCATTGTGAAGACATACTGTACATGTACCAAACAATTCATGATTATCAATTAATTTTATGTGGAAGGTATTGACCTTCATTTTGTGAAGATCAATAACATAATAAGATCCATACTTGTAACTTAGCATGGGTGGATGGTTTCTGAGTCTTGAATGGACACAAGTGATAATTGAGTCTGACAAGCTGTACATTTATTTATTCACCAAGCATTCTCATCTACAATTATCAGCAAGGAATCATTGTGGATTCAGTGATATGAGAGTTTTCCTTTAACTGGTAATACTTGCAGTCTGTTTCATTTTCCAGGCTGTTTTATTTTCCTAAAACTTGTGGGCAGCACAGACAGACTTTGTTGTCAGGGGTTCCTTGTCACTTGCATGAGATGGAAGAGGGACAGAGAAACAAGAAGAGATCAAGAATCAGGGAGAGCAAAGAAAAGCTAAAGGGTGCAAACAAAAACAGGGGTGCAATGATCTTCCTTTTGTATGCTTCTGGAAACACTGAATACCTTTTTCAAATTGTATTTAAATTGGCCAGGGAGTGAAAAGTTCTTTGGGAAACAAGAAATTGATCAATGAAGATACACACCCACACAATGTAACCATGTAAGTCTTTTTCCCTAGGAGACTATCCTGATAAGAAAGAGGCTAAGGGGAAGTAGGGAGAAGAGAGACGTTTATGAAATATACCATTCTCAGCACCCAATAGCCTAATCATTCTTTGAAGCTGCAGCTATATTTGTTACATATTTAGCCTCTCTCCCATATGAAGCTTTCTCTACAAGAGCCCACTTCCACCTGTGGATTAATAAGTACTTCACTACAAGGAACCCAAGAAATGTGTATATATTCATTAGCTAGAGCTCAAGAGATAACATTTTCAGGTGAGTGACTGGAAGGACCAGGAGATAATGGCTATCTGCAGTACTAGTCTCTCTCTGCCTTAGTTGAAAGTCGTCATCCTCAATTGTATATGATAAAAATTAATGACTTTTTCTATTGGCTCTAGGGTGAAGCAGACACAGAAGAGTTCAAATAATCTTTCAAAGAGTAATCATTCATCAGGAACAGGCATAAATTAAGATATAAAATGAAGGTTAAGAATGGCCTTCCTTTAGATGGTCAAAAGCATGGACATGTAGGATGCTATGATCCATGGCTCACCTAGCTTTGGTCCCATTTTAGTTGATCCTTCACAAAGGACTGTGAAGTCCATGCTGAGGGTTCTGACACCACCCCCTCCCCCTCAAAACTCCTACATTACCAGACCAGCTGAAAATGAGGGTTTCTTGTTTGAAAACAAGAAAATGAGGGACACATGTGAGGAAGGTGATATAGGTAACTGAAAAGAAAATGGTCTTTGCCACAGAGTAAGGACTTCTTATTCTGATTTATATAGGTCTAGTTATAATGAAGTGTTGACATACCTGAGATGTCTTGGTTATTCCAAAACAAACAAGCAAACAAAGTTAGTCATTTGAAGGAGAAAAAAAAGTAATTACTATTTCCAATACACATAACAAAGCTATGCAACTTATTGCTTCAAGATATACTAGCATCTTAGCTTCCAGTGCCAATGAAAAAACATACAGGTTCTTTACATAGTGCACGGGAATGTTCAAAATTACATAAATTGGTGCATACAAGTGAAGAATAAATAGAAATAATTTTGGGTTCCTCACTACAAAAAGGACATTGAATTACTTGAGCGTGTCCAGAGAAGGGCAATGAAGCTGGTGAAGGGTCTGGAGCACATGTCGTACGAGGAGCGGCTGAGGGAACTGGGGTTGTTTAGTCTGGAGAAGAGGAGGCTGAGGGGAGACCTCATCGCCCTCTACAGCTGTCTGAAAGGAGGTTGCAGAGAGCTGGGGATGAGCCTCTTTAACCAAGTAATAAGTGATAGAACAAGAGGTAATGGTCTCAAGTTGTGCCAGGGAAGGTTTAGACTGGATATTAGGAAGCATTTCTTTACAGAACAGGTTGTTAGGCGTTGGAATGGGCTGCCCAGGAAGGTGGTGGAGTCCCCATCCCTGGAGGTGTTTAAGAGTAGAGTCAATATAACGCTTAGGGATATGGTGTAGTTGGGAACTGTCAGTGTTAGGTTAATGGTTGGACTGGATGATCTTCAAGGTCTTTTCCCACCTAAATGATTCTGTGATTCTGTGAAATGTTTATGAATCATGATTTAAGCCAGAATTTAATGGGTAGGCATTAGACAAGATAATACATAGTTGTCAACTGTGAATTCTCTTACACTTTCCTCCTGAGAATATGGTACAAGACTTTGTACCAGAGGCAGAATACTGTACTAAATGGTCTGTAATTTTCTCCAGCAAGATGATTTCTATGTTTCCAGTGCTGTGGTCTGTCAATGAACAAAAAGCATGTCTCTGTAAATCTTGAATGAAGTGGGAAGTGGCCTCTTGCTAGAGTTACAGTGTAACTGCAGCACAAAATAGTACAGTTTCCAAAATGCACAATATTTAATAAGCAATGTGATGCAGAATGCAATAACTATTAATAAAGCCACTCCACTGAATTGATTTTAGCATGATTAAACTTTTCTTTACCTTATTTCACAGTCCATTTAAAATGTTCTATTTTTCCTTTAATGGCAAAGGAAAATCTGAGCTTTAATAAAACACAGCAGCATAAATTCAAGGCAGCATATGGCACAGATGAACAGAAGCATTATCAGGAAAAAGGCAACAGCACCAAAGTCAGAAATCCAGGCTGTGACACCATCTAATCGATTTAGGTAGAAGAGCATCTGTATGCAGTAGGCAATGAGAAACTGTCAGCAATGGGCCAAGTTATGGTTTTTCAACGTTTTTGAGAATATGGTCATGTAAATAAATACATCTTAGTAGGAGGTAGGAAGGGAAGAGATATTTTGCAGGAGGTTTACAGCAGCTAGAGAAGTAGCTTGGTATGTTCAGCTTTGGTCTCTTTCTTTTTGGGTAAAGCCCAGATCAGTTCAATATCATAACTCCTCCACTCTCCATGGAAAGCCCCTTGTTTCAGGAGTAACACCCCACTAAATGCAGACCAATTTTTACAGTATTGCTCAGTGTGAGGTGTTGCCCATTTGCTGAAAACACCTTCAGGGACAGGACTGGATAGCTGTATTTTTCAGAGCAGTAACACAGACGTTTTTTCTCATCATGCTGAAGAGTTACAGCACTTTCCAGGTGAAAGTGGGAGCTGTGGGCATGAGTTTCCTCACCATGACCTCTCTAACCCTTGAGATTTTGTATGAGATATGATCTCTGGTAGACTTTTGAAAAGGAATATAAGCTATCATAACATGTTGTGCATGTGGTCCAAGGCCATCTGTGTGTGACGCAGTTAAGGCCCGCTGCCATTTATACTCATGACGATGCACATCCAGTCATCTGTCAGCTGTAGACTTCTGCTCCAATGTCTGTGGTGGAAGCTGCATAGGCAGTGATGTCTAAAAACTTAAATATTAATGAATTAATAGTCCTCAGACTGCAGTGCAAGGTGAAGGTGTGTGATACACAGGCCTACTTCTGTCTCTGAAGAGGGGTGGTTTTGTAGACATTGGATATGACCTGTTTTGGAAATGAAAGTTGTTAAGGGTAGGGCATGATAGCTTTGACAGATGATAGATGGACTGAAACTGAGGACAGAAGCACATGACAGAAAGCATTTACAGCACTGGAACATATCAAGTCTTTGTCCATCAGCTGAGGCAGTGTGACTCACTGAGCACACATTCATGCTTGCTCTGGCTGTAAAATGAAATGTATTAACTTAAACCACCATGGTTTATGTTCCATTTTCCTTTCTAATGGGGGTAGGTTAGCAGTGTTTGCAAGGTCATTCCTGGTGCCTCAACGTCTTCACTGACAGATGGCAACTCGATGAGCTGTGGTAACGCCATCATTTCCAGTCATATGCCTGTGTCCCGAGGAGTCCTGAACATTTGCAGCTCAGTAAAATCCAGGCTCTTACTGTGCCTCAAGAGAAACAATTATAAAGGACACCACTTCCCACCCCATGGGACCACAGTGAGCAGGCTACAGAAGTTGCCTGAGTTTTCCATCATATGAGAGTCCCTTTTGCAATTCATTGCCATTGATGTTTTCAAACCTGTTTGTCTGACAGCCCCTGTTACAGCAGACAGACTGTCTGGGAGATGACAGCTTGATCTGTATCTCTTTCACACCTCTTTAGGGATAATTTTTGACGTGAGGTAGGTTTTGATCAACTGCCTCTTCTCTTATATGCTCAGCTAAACAAGCTATTTGATTTTTTTTATTGTGATGGGTAAATATGTCACTCATGTTGTTGAACATGCTGGCAACAGGAGATGTAAATATGTCATAGCTGACGGTTACAAGCCTCAGTGATCATACTGGGCTTGAATTAAGGGTTATTTTTATATTTCCTTTGCAGACACTGGCAGCCAGTTCTGCTGCCTTTGAAATCCAAGAAAAAACTTTGGGACCACATGAAATGAGCCACTTTCCATAAATGTAAAATACACCGTTATTTTTCACATTCATGTGTATCTTTTGTTCATGGGAAAAAAGCAGGGCCAAAGAGAGAAGCAAGTAAGAATGGCTCTTGCATAAGATTCTTGAATTGGCCAAGAGAAAAGAGGTTATAGAAACTTTCCTAGATGTTCTTGTCATAAGTCCACTCCTGCTATCACTTGGGCACCCCAAGTTGCCCTGCAGGAGTCAACAACAGAACATATTTTTCCCAAGACTGGTGTTTAATGAATCAACATTTTTTATGCTCCTGTCATTTTTCCACAGGTGTGTGTGTGTAGACAGTATACTCATGGACCTCACCTTAAATGTCAGAGTGGTAAGGGAAAAGTAGGGCTGCTGCGTTGAAGGACATCAGATTTTCTTCTAGAGAAGGGCTCCATGGAGACTGTGGCTTGCCCAGGAGTCTTTGGGTCCTTCTGCCTGTAAGAGCCACAGCCCACTCCATTTTACCTTCCTCCACCTCTCTATTACCATTCTACAATAAGGGCACTGTAAACCGAGTCCTTCACGGCCAGGCCTGTCCCTTGCTACATATAACATAGTCCCAGCCAAGTTGCATGACCGTAAAACTACTGCTAACCGGCATCTGTCTTTATCTGACCCCAAGGAACTTGTTATTTTATTTCAAGATCAAAACTGGGGAAGTTAGACTGAATCTTTAGTCCTTCTTCCACTTAAGTGATTCTGAGAACCACTCCTACAGGGTTTTCTGCTTTGCTTTATTTTATATATTTATTCTTCTTCCCCTTTTCTTTCAATTTTTTTAAAGTGTTTTTGGTACTAAAACAATGGTTGAAAATCCACATGCAAGGAAATGTCATGAATCAATATTTACAGTCTGTTAATGTTCCTTCTAACTGTCTTCTGATGTGAGAAATGGAAAAACAACTCTATCTTTTCAAGCTGATCACCAGTCTTTGTTCCGGCCAGACAGTTTCCTTGCTGATAGGGTTATGTTTTGTGGCCATGTAAACTCCATATGCGTGTGTTTTAGACAAGCCGTCAGGACTTACCATCTGGAGTGATATCTTGGCATATTTTTTTTCACACTTAAAACACCAACCAGAGACAAACAATTTAATGATCATCTTGTAAAGTGATGTTTTACAATCATATCAGCAGGGAAATGTATGTGCTAAGAATGCTGTTAAGCATGTTTCCAGGGCAGTAGAATAATTGAAGGTGTTTATTGGGGATTTGTCATGAGAACATTAACTGACTTAAGATGATGTGGCTCTGGGAAAAAGAAAGGGTTTTGATCTTCATTAGGACAGAATTTTCAGACCTGGCATAATTAGATAGATTTTTTTTCTAAAATTAAAAAACTAGGATGGCCTTTTCTGTGACCATGAAATATTCCTGAGAAAGCCAAAAGCAGATTTCTTCTAAATGAGTACAAAAGTATCCATGAATGGATTCTGAATTGAAGGAAATGCAAGTGCAGTTCTCAGAGAGAAGGGATTCCACCAACAGTCCTCTCTACAATAATGTAATATTTTAATTTTTTTTTTTCTCTTAAATACTGATTACCACCACCCTGGGGATGTTCTCCTCAGAATAAAACCATAGCCCTGGGTGCCTTTGGGGACTGACTGTTACTAGGAAATGCTCGATATGCAATGACAGCAAGGAATATCCAATTTTATCTGAGGCTGTCCAAGGATCCAAGGTTTGTCAATTAGTAAATTTTAATTAACGGGTGCTACCACACTAACTAATTGGCCATTGCACTATCAAGACCTGTGTCAGTGAATTCATGTCTTCAGTGAAAAATAAATACATTTTTCACAGCAGGGACTCATTGTTCTCACTTTGTGTTTGCATAGCATCTATCACAACAAGGTCTTGATTTCACTTTTTGGTTCATTACTATGACATAAGTATTACAATAAAAATTAAAGCACTATAATTATCCCCCACCATAATTTTCCATGAATGTCTTTGTTACTTTTACCAAATAGACTTGTATCAAAACATAAGACAATCAACCATATTTTCCACAGATTTTTAAAATTGTCCCTTAAAATATGTCTGCAGTCTTGAAGAAGACCACCTTCATCCATGAAAGGCAGAGGCCAGTGACACCTGGAGACTGGGAAGAAGCCTAAAGACTGGGATGTGGGTTTGACCATCACCCAAGTTCCTTCCAGCATCTTCTGCAAGTGTTAGTGAATGGAGACACGCTGTAGTTCCTGCTGTGCTGATACTGAGTGTGCATGTCCAGTGATATTGCAATCCCTCGAGCCCTTCAATGGACCAGAATAAAGGACTGTGCAGCCCTTTAGGAGTTTAGGTTGCAAACCACAGAAACAATTAATTGAATATATTTCAGACAAACACTTGTAGCAGAGATCTCTTCTCCTTAGTATCTATAGCACTGTTGGTTGTTTTGTTTATACATTGTGCATCTTATTTAAACAACCTTCTCATTTTTATGGCAAATCTTTTTCATTCCCTGTATCCCTGTTTATTCCATATATTACAAGCTTTTATGTTGTGTTTTACTAGTGGATCTGAACTTTGAAATTGTTGAAACTAAAGCCCTTTTGCCATAGTTTATATTTCCAATTTCTTGTATTTGTTTTCATTAATCATGGCTTTCTTCACAGGTGGTTTCTTTTATTACCTTGTTATTGATGCAAGCAAAACACAATTTTTTTTCCCTCTTGTACATTTACTTTTCCCCATTTGAGTTGTGCCTGTTGCATTTATAAATGACCATGCCTGCAAGGCATTCGGGCACTTAGATGAGAAATGCTGATGCTGAAGTCAGAGCTTTGAGACATTCTTGTCCATTTGCGGTTAATTTAGGCAGCCTCCAGAGCTCATGGATTTCTATCTATCTGCATCCAGATCTGGGTAGTTGCATTCTGCTTCTTGCATTGCAACTAGCAAACAAAGGAAAAAAAAAAAAGAGAGGAATATACAAGAGTTTAATAAGAAAACAAGTGAAGAGTCAAAATGGTCTTGATGTAGGGCTTTTTTCTCCATATGCTGAAAGAACTATGTCTGTTCAACTTTGGGAGAAGACATATTATAAGCATTTGGTGAATGGGCATAAAATAAGGAATTGTATATAGAAGGCAAACCTGCCATTATTCTTGGTCTTTTCTACTGGTATGAATCGCTCCAGAGCAAAGCATAAAGAAATATGCTAAAATACACTTTCTTTAGCCTGCCTCCAAGGGTGTCAACAATATTTAATAGTGAAACTTCTACTTCATCCTCTTCATGTTGAGTGAAATGTTTAGAAAAATACAAGGGGATGGTGCTGGATCTTACTGTACTTTGACAGAGCTCATCCAGGAGGACTCTTTTCATAAGCTTTGGTGATGGGGCAAAAAGGGGACATGCTGGATCACACCAGAGAAAGAAAGTGTTGTGCTTGCATCAGCAGAGCTGACAGCCTGAACTCCATCTCACAGGGGTGTTAGAAGTGGGTTCTGCAAACTGCTGGAGTCCTTCAACTAAGCTTGCTGGGAGCTGACAAGACAGGGCTGACCCACACACTTTTTCATTAATAATACTCTTGTACTGCCTTAAATACCTAAGAGTCAAAATGTAAATGAAGCCAACACACAGTCAAAACTCAGACCCACTATACTGAGCTCCCCTTACAGCCTGTGTGACATATTAATGACCTGCATGTCATTTATCCTCCACTCCCAGATCACTGCTCTCTTTGTCTCAGTCACATATGGAAGTTGTTCCTCCCCTTCTCTTACAATTGCTCCTGAATTCTGGTCTTGATCTGGTAAAGCTGAAATAAATTCTCCATTTTTCTTAAGTAGGTTTGGATCAGGGTCTTTGGGATGGGAATGGCAGTTTAATAGGTGTCTTTAGGTTGGGGAAGAGAGAGAAGAGAAAAACACAGCTGCCAATAAACCTGGACTTTCTCAACTGATGGCTACTGTGGGAGAGTATATAAGGCTCCTTGCTGTCACAGACCACTTAAGACTTTTTCTCCTTTCTTTTTCCTCTCCAGTCTAATTTGAGAAAAGCAGATATTTTTCTCTCTTGATGCAGGAAGTGGCACATTTTTCATCTTGCAGCAGCATACAAACCAAAGCCATTAAAACAGCCAAAGACCATCGAAAGGCAGCATGGCAGGACCATAAAAATGAGTCCACCTCTGCCCCGGAAATGGCCCAATTTTATTTTCTACCTGCCATGTTGCCATAACAAATAGGAACACCTTTGACCATATCTGTAGACCTATGGGAAGGGCATCCCTTATTTCTCTACCCCGGTTCAGCACAAAAATTGAGCTCAGCCTCTGTGCAGTCAAGCTCTTTTATTTTTTTTTTCCCCTTTCAGCCTCCTTGTCCATTATTAATCAGGAGATTTACTATTGCTTGGGCTGGATTTTTATTGCATTAGCTGCTCAGGGTTAGATCTTGCCTGCTTGCAGAATCTGTAGTAAAGTACCTGGGTAAAACACCTGCCTTCTCTGCTAGAGGTAAAATCTGATCCTAAATGAAAACTCAGACTAAATATATTTGAGCCTCTCCTAATTCTTACTGGATTTATCCCAAACAATTTCATAAATGCTGGAGGATGTAAAGCAGGCTTGAGAGCATTCAGAAACTGGTTTTTGGTAGGCACAAATTCCAATTCCTAACCATATTTTCTTCACACTTTTTCAGTCAAAGAAAAGCATGGGTGTTAGCACGTTGTTAAACTACAATCCCATGTGCAAGGCAGAGTAACACAATATTATCCTGAGGTATATCACTTAGGAAATGTGTCTACGGGTATTGAAAGAAATGTATTCAATATGAATAATGCAAATGCCATTTTAAATGAACAATTAAAAACATGAGTTTTTGGCTGACATCCTAATCTGTATTGAATTGAGCTGTGCTGATCCTGCCACTGCTCCAGAGTGACCTTAAGCCACTCCGTGTCCTCTCGTCTCCTTTTCCTTTCCTGGCTTTTTGCTGTCTCCATTCGTATGTGTGCTCGGATGCAATGAGTCTCTGATTAGGCTCTGCTGTAATAGAAATAGCAGGTAGATTAAATTTTTTTTTTTTTTTTTTTTTACTTGAGTAACCTTTTAATGTTCATGACTGTGGAGAAGAGTTTAAAAATCCTTGAGCCCAAAATCTAAAATCCAGAAGGCAAATCAAGCAAACCTCCCCTCCTTTCCATTTTGAAGCCAGTCCTGTGGTTTGGATAGCCTTGATTCTTAATTTTACTGAAAATATAATTCAAGGAGCTGAAGTGAAAACTGGTTTTAGTTTAGCTTAAAGGAAGACTGGCCTATACAGGGAGGGCAAAGACAGACATTTCTGTACTCTTCTGCAAAGCTTGGGCAGCCAAAAGGGTGGCTTTGCACTGCCTGCCTCTCCATCAGCCAACAACCAGACTGACACAGTAAGCCTTACCAGAGCTGCCAACGTGCAGAAGTTGGACTTTTGCAGCACTAATCTCCATGGTGGGGCTGCACCCATCTACATCAGCTGAAGATTCATCTTCCCAGATGCCTTGGGTACACTGCTGATGTATGCCAGCAGGATATGTGGGCCTTATGTAAAGGAAACACACCTCCAGGCCAACTCTTAGCATTTCAAAGAGCACAGGCATATGCTGCAATTCTACATCCTGGGTGAGAAATCGAAGCACATGGGTGAATCCCTGTTGCTGGCAGAGGCAAGTGCTGGGTCTCACACTGCTGCAAACAGCTGCCTCTGCCATGCCTTTCCCCTGGCCCAGCAAAGGCTGGCCTGTAGACTAGAGACTGAGTCCTGTTATTGTTCTCCAGCCAGCCTGGGAAGATTGGCACAACACAGTTGTCAGCCAGATTGGCCCTGACAATTATCATATGCTTTACTGTACCCGTTAACTGCCTGCTTTTCTCACCAGCTTTGCTGTCATTCATCTTGAAGAGCAGGTGTGTCTGCATCTTTGTATAACAGCCTAAGAGGCAATAAATAGTCAGATTTTCCAGGTATAACTGTTGTTCAGCAAGGTGAGGGATAGACAGTCTTTACACAGCTGATGATCGTCTCTGCCCCCTCTCTCCTTCTTGCGGCCTGTCCTGAATGTGTCATACAATGGCTATCGAGCACTTCTTTTAAATAATTTTCCTGTAGTTGGAAGATGCCCCAGTGCTCACATTACTCACACTTGTCAAAACTGAGCAAAGATAGTAAAATATCCTTCCAGTGTCCCGAGGCTTTGGGCTGTCTTTGCACACGCTGTACTTGGCTTAACGTACCTTCTGACTCCGGGTTTCAGGGTGAAGAAGGTGTTTGTGTGCCTGAGTGAGGAATACTGTCCAGACAGGACTCCTGAGCCCTATTCCTGCTCCTCCAAGCTGCAAGGGACTCATAGGGTGGATCAAATTAGCTTTTCGACTACCACAGAGTTTTCACAGAATTACAGAATTAACTAGGTTGGAAAGGACCTTGAAGATCATCCAGTCCAACCATTAACCTAACATTGACAGTTCCCAACTACACCATATCTCTCAGCGCTATGTCAACCCTACTCTTAAACACCTCCAGGGATGGGGACTCCACCACCTCCCTGGGCAATCCATTCCACTGCATAATAACCCGTTCTGTAAAGAAATACTTCCTGACATCTAGTCTAAACCTTCCCTGGCGCAACTTGAGGCCATTACCTCTTGTCCTTTTGTACCAGTTAACAACATCCTGTGATCCATGATCAAGTTGAACCTGGAGCTCACATGGGATCTGCTCTCTAGCATAATATCCTTACATGGGATAACTTTTTCTTTAATTTATCAAAGTACAGATATTAAGATATTTGGAGCCTTAGCTTGTGCAATGAAAGCCAAAGGCTTAGGTGCCTGTGTTGAGTTAGGTGCCTAAATAATTTGAGGTCATCTAAGGTGTACGCTTGTTTAGGCTAAAACATGTTCTTAACTGTATAGTTACACATCATCTGGTTCAATATAGCCCTGATCACAAAGAGCCTTGTGAGAGAAGACATTGGTAGCCCCCCTGTTATTGTCTGCCAATCATACTGTATAATTAATAAATACATTTTCTCTCACAAAGATATTAAGTAGCTATTTCCTCTGAGTCTGATCCTGAGTTGGCAATACAATTTAAAGGCAAAGTGCTATTATTGTTAAACATTAGTAGAGATTACCTTTCCAAAAAAATAATCTCACCTCTTCCCTGAGTAAGGAATCTCAGTGAAGTACTGCACATTGTTCATCAAACCTTCCATACAAGCACTTCCAGTCAACCCCACAGTGAGATGTTTCGTTTACCCTGGTGCCCTTGCACACTTCCCAATTTTATTTGGAAATAACTCCCATACAGCTCAGACTTATCTCAGGTGATATCTGAGTTTCATTTAATGCACTGCTGAAGCACAGGTTCAGCCTGACTCCTTCAGATCATCGTACCACCTTTTTCAGAGTAACAGTACCTCTTGTGAGACCTCAAATCAGGTCCCCACAGCTACTGAGCAGGGACATGAGAGCCTGGTGTGACAGTCTGACACTGCTCTGCTGAGTCAAACACCCCGTTTAGCTAGAAAGGAGGCTGTCATTCAAATGGAAAATGTCTCAGCATAGAACCAGTGCTCTCTACTAAGAGGATATGGTTTGAAATATTTCTGCATATTTTTATGTGAGAAATTAACACTTCACTACTACCTTTGTTTAGCACGATGAGACAATCCACATGAGACAAAGTCCACAGGGACTTTGCCACTTTCCCACATCAGGACAGTGATGTTTACAGCTCTTGCAATTTCAGTGTTCAGTGCAAGGGGAGTGTTGCTGCTTCACTGTCTTGTAATGATAGACCCAGTCCTTTTGCTCTGCAGCCCTGCCACAGTGCTGAGAAAATGACTTTTTTACCAGCACAGGAGCTGGACTGACCTGCTGCTTTCTTGGGGTTTCCTCATTTGTTAATCCTGCTGTGATCCTAGGGAAAGCACTAGTTAGATGCAAACTAATGTCATTAATCGGAGTAGACTAGGAAGTTTCAGAGTAATTTTGTTATATGTCATAGTAACTTTCCCTGTAATGTGAAGTATCATTTTCACTAAATTAGGTATTTGAGATGGAAGAGCACAGTATTCCCAGCAATGAACAGCCAGCGAGATATCCCTTAGCAGGGCAGACATCCCTGTACTGACTGTCATGAAAGGGTGATGTAACACATGCTGCAGAGAGCTTTGGCTTTAGAGGGTGCTGTAACACATGCTGTAGGGAGCTTTGTCTTAGGTGGTGGTATTGGCATATATACCTTAGATGTCCAGGTTAATATATTAGAAGGCTAACATGTTGCTGGTGTTGGGCTGAAACACTGCTAGGGTTGAGCTCCTTTACGAAAGGTGAGACTGGCAGGGTGCCTGTGGAGCTGAGGTTGTGCTGAACCATGGGCAGCACCTGAGGTCACTGTCAGGATTGCCTGGGCAAGAGAGGTCTTTAGGTGAGGCTGATGTGGGCTGCTGTCTGTGGGCAGACTTGCTTCTCTTGCATTGCTCCAGTGTGTGCACCACCATGGGTCCAAAGGTTGATGTTTCTTTTTTTCACAAGGACTATTTGGTATAGTTTTTTTCTCCACAGCAAAATGTTAATGTGCTGTCAGACAAAGCAGATAGGGCATGTTTTATTCCCATTCCTTTGTAGACACTTGTATATACAGCAAGCATCTCTTCAGTACCAGTCCACAGCACTGGTTGATGCTAAGCAGAGAAAACTAAGCCTCAAGATCACCTTCAGCTCTAAGGACAGGAATGAAGAGAGAAAACCGAGTCGGAAAAAAATGAGTCTAGGATTTTCTTCCAAATGCAGGAAGAGAACATAGCAATGGGGTGTATCAGAGGTAGAGACAAGTTCATCAACATCTTCCCCTTTTTAGTGTATGTGGAGATTATGGGAGGTTAGGAAAATTGTCCATTACTGAGACAGTGTGAGGCTTTGCAGGTAGATCACTGGAGTGACTGGGAAATTTCCCACTGATTTCAGTAGGCTCCAGGTGTTACTCTGTGGTATATGATACCATCCATTTCCTACTTCTCTGGTAGCCATCTCTTACTCTACACACTTCAGTCAAATTCGCAGCCTCCTTGTGTGTTACCGCAACCCTCTCTCTAATGTACCCATGTATCACTTGAAACATCCTCTTTCTGAGGCAGTGAGGGCAATGTAATTCAGACAGAAGTAGGAGGAGGATAAGGGTAAGGCGTAACTTGAACAAATATTCCCAGGAAGATTCCCAGGGACATCTATGTGCAGGTGCCTGGGTGCAGTAGTGCAAGGAAGCAAACGAGTGGAAGAAAACAGGATCAAAGGCAAAGAGAGACCAGACCATACTTGTTTGCCATTCCTAGTTCCTAGACTAGCTATGGGGAGGTGAGGCTGGCCTTTCATTATGCTCTTGGTCTTTTGTTACACTCCTGCTGCCTGAAACTGTGTATTTCAGTAGTCAATAGATGTGATTTCTAGGCATTGTCATAGAAGAAATGGTAATAACAGATAGGGTGAGACTTCAGATCTGATGGGCTTAAAATTGCTAGTGCCTAATACTGAGTTAAAAAAACCCCATGGTGCCAGGCAGGATTTGCTTGGGTGAGTAACCCACCTCTGGCACTCCACTGATGGCTGCCTTGTTCTGGCTGTGTACCTCCAGCTAAGAAGCTGTAAATTATTTACCAAGGTAGCAAATTAATGCCAAGCAGCACCAGCACCTTAGTGCTCAGTGAGTCATATATAAAACATGTTTCCTTCTGTGAGGACACAGTGTGCTGGTGGAAAGCAGGCTGAGGAAGGAAGGACTGTAGGAGATGAGGAGTTTGGGCTGGCAGGGGTAGGAATCTTCAAGAGAGCTGAATAATGGAGGGGGGGATGTGTTTGGGGTGTGTGATTCAAAGTCAAGCTTCCCCGGTGCCCTGTGAGTTAGCATGGCAGGAGGGAAAGAGAGAAAGTAAAAGAAAAGAAGCAGCATCCCTTTTAAGACTCAGCAGCAAGTATTGGAGGTGAGGCTGGAGAGAACGGGTTTTTTTATTGCTCCCTCCCAGGTATGTTTTCTATGCATATGGAGTATAGTTATAAAAGTCTTTGGCTCTCTGAAAAAACAGCAGGAGCATTAAGTAACCCTGGCCATCTGCCAGGGAGTGAAATGTGCTTTCAGCTCCACAGCCCCCTGCTGCACTTGCCTCTCCCTGAAGACTCTGATTTTAATTGTGCTGAAATCTAAAGCACCTCTGCTCTAAAGGCAGTCACCTCACCAGCATGAGCCATTCCCAGATGTGCCAGTCCCTAAAGCTCTTGTACATCTCAGTGAAATTCTTCTCAGGGCCAGTAACGTGAAGATTTTAGCCTTGGTCTGATGAAGCCCTAAGGTGTTGCTGGGTTTTTAAAATTCTATATCCCGGGAAAAGTCACTACATCTTTGGCTGAGCTTAGAGATGGGACCAACTCAAGAAATCATCTCTTGAAATAAATGAAACACCCGTTCATCTGGACATGGTCATCAGGCTTTTGTGAAAAACTATTTTAAGTAAAAGGTCTTTCCAGACAAATCTGTCTTGGTGCCAGGCAGATTTTGGGGCAAAGTATGCAAGCCAATTTGAAATACAGCAAAACATTTCTACTGAGTATCTAGCAGGCTGTGGAACAGTGCAAAAGGTCTGATTTAACAGTGCAGGAAGGCAGCTATTTATCTGTGTCATTAATGGATTGCCTTGTGGATAGTACAGTGTTGCCCTAGGGTTTATCCTTCTTTCCCTTTGTTCAGGGAAGATTACCTACAGCAAGGAGCCAAAACTCCACAGCAGGGTGTGAACATTTAAGAGTGGGGAATTTGCTCTGTGCTCCCCAAGTGCAGGTGCCAGTCACTGACCGGGGCAGCTGTGTCTGTTTCACCCCTACAGTCCTTGCTCAGAATATTTCCAAATTGTCCACATGACAGTAGTGGAGGAAGGTACTTACTTCCCTGCAGTGTATGCATGTTGTGTATCAGTGTGTGACAATAATCTAAAGAGCTTTCTAAGTGTCTGGAGGCTTCCCACAGATGTTATAGGCTGCAAAAAGATTTCACAGAAAGGAAAAGAATAGAAAATCACCTCTAATTGCAAGAGGAGTAGAGAGAGGAGACTTTTACCAAACTCTTCGTGTCCAGGGCAGTTCAGAGGTAGATTTTTCTGCAAGCCAGTTCTGAAATACTACAGTCAGTACAGCTTAGTCAGGTTTTGGACCCCATCTCTCTTTACCTTCAAATCAAGCTCTTGCAGGAATACTTAAGCAGTTAATTAAATCTGAATCCGTCCTTACAAATAGCATTAGAAGGATAACACTTCAGAGTCCTAGTTTGCAGTTGAGATTTGTGTGGGCAATTAATTCCTCTTGCCCTGCCCTCACATGATTTTCAACAAGTTCTGTCTGGGTTGTAATGAGGTTGATGATTGCTGGTGCCTGTGCCTATTTAATAAATTAATGGTAATAACAAATATCTATGCAACCTTCATTAGGTGATATGGAAATGACTTTACTGTAAAGCTGGGATTGCTGGAGCTTGGCAGCTTTGCTAGAAAGGGTAGACATGGGTGTTAGTTACTCAATTTATTATGCGTGCAGCACAGAATTTCTCCTATCACCTCCTGGAGCTCTCAACCTTGTGAGTATTCACTGCTAACTTTCCCCAACGATAAAGGAAAAAACCAAAAGAAGAAAAATTCCAGTGGAACAAAAGTAACTTTTGCAATGGAAGAGCTTGAAATAATATGTTCAGTTTCATCCTCCCAGGATTAAAGGAAAGGTAGAAACCTGTTCACCATCATTTATGTCTCCTTGTTTTAGGACTGCAATTTGTTATATCCAGTATAAACACTTGGTGGAGTGATGTCTGGAGACCTCTTTCATCTAGCAAGTGGCTAAGAAAATCTCAGAGGATCTGTAAGACTTGCATTATTCAAATCCAGCAGGAAAGTACAGTCCTGACTTCTGAAAGGAATCAGAGAAAAACAAGGGAAGAGTAAACTAATGAGGGTTTTGAATTTGCTTCTGTTGATAATTTTGCACCAGGGTCCTTTGGGTGGTTCAGTACACTTGGTGCTCTCTGATTTAAGAGGACCAGACTTCAGCTGGTTTTCCCCATAGGTTTTAGCATCCCAAGCTTCTGCAACTGAAAGTGCTGCATTCAACTGAATACCATGTTAAAAATAACCACCTGAGCAAAGCAGGCACTACTGTGATTTGTGATTGCTAGATGTTTTCCTTCTTCCCCAGACCTCTTAGGCCAAAACTCACCGAAGAAAAAAAAAGGAATGAGAATTTAAACATTCCTGTGTACCCCTCCTTTACTTCACTAACACCTTTTCCTTCCTATAACTGTGCAGTGAAGTCACTTATACTCAGCAAGAGAGTCCACTGTATCCCACCTTCAGAGATGAGTCTGAATTATCTCCAGCAGGCTAATACTTGCTCTGATACAGTGCTAATTAGTAGCATCCCAGTCTTCTCTGCAAGTTTATTTCTTTTGCTCTTAAAGAAAAGTCACTAGGATTAATCCAGACTTAAACAGCTGGGACCATAAGCGAATGTTGGCATTGGGTTATCTTCAGAATGGTGCCTTTTGCCTGCACAAATGTTAAGCTGGCATGGAGTCCATAAAAGATCACTGACTGTAAAATACCTTGATTTTTCTCCATGGTTGAATTTCATCTATTTCTGATGTTGTATTCAAGTTCTCTGCCCTGTAATAAAATTTGGGTAGTAGATCACCTGACCAACATCATAACGTCTGTAAATAGGTACTGTGCTCAGGATATATTAAACAGGACAGATTTTTAATCCATTATGACTGTTGCATTATCCATCCTGCAGCTCACTAATTTCTGTTTGGCAATAACTTGTGACAGTTAATCCAATGACATCCCACTCACTACTACTCTTCGCACTGTAGCAAAAGAAGAACCTGAGATAAATGTAGTACCAAGGTTTAACTGTTGTCATTAAAGTCACACTAATAGTATTGATGTGTTCCTTTTTGTTTACTGTTTAGTGACATGGGCACTGAACTGTCGTCTTTTCCTCTGCTCTTCACTTTAGAGACAAAGTGTACACAGGGAAGTGCTAAAATATTTTGAGGAAGGCAGAAAGGGGCTTCTGGAGCTCCACTGCTTGCTTTCTCTTGATATAAATGTACTCAGCCTCTTTGCCCTGTTGTAATTTTAATGGTTGTCCAGTCTAGGTCTTCTGTTGTACTTTTATGAGCCAGCAGAATTATAGCTTAGTTAATAGACCATTATTCCTGATGGCTCCTTCCATTTTCATGGCAATATATATGCTCTGTATATGCAGCTGCTGACCAAACGGATAGGTATAAAGCTCTGAGCTGGTTCTTTGCTAATAGAAAACAGATTCTTAAGAAACTGTGAAACTAACCTGATTGTTTCTTCTCCTTGTCCTTATCATAGGAAATTAGTCATGAAATACAGAGAACTGATGGAAGGATAGGGGAAGTCTTCTGTCTTAAGGAATGTCCTTATTTCTTAGTCTCCAAAAAGCCTGAGATCTAGCCAGGAGGGTAATGTAAAAGCTGAATCTTCAATCTGCTCCTTTTATATCCTGTTCTCACCAGGTTGCTTTCAATCACACAAACCCTCAGCAATGTCTTTTTTAAGACCTGGTTAGCAAACACAAGGGAAGGAAAAGCTGGCCACAGCTGCAACACTGATGTGCTTCACATGGACAAATGTGTCACTTCTCCTGCCTAGCTGAGAAATTAAAATGGTTCATTCTCCCTGCTCTGAATTTTATGGTGTGTTGCTCCACCATAAAAAAATCAATTAAATTGCAGCTGATAGAGGCTGGCCCAGAGGCTTGTCTTTATTTCGCTCATCCCTGGCAGGTACTGGCAGCAGTGCCAAAATACAGGAGGTCCATGGAGATCAGCCAACTCACAAATGGGATATTCTTCTATGGGAATCCAGCCTACCACATGGCAGCAGCTTTGCTTTCCTTGGGGACCTCTTAGGGCTGTGGCTCTGCTTTACCCTAATTAGCCCAGAGGAGGGATTGCCTGGTTTTGTTATCTTCAAAAATGAGTGACCATAATCTTGCTGTGGATGCTATTGTGTTCAGAGGGCAGAAATAGTATCAGCATTGGCAGCTGCAACTGAGAGAGCACCAAGGACTCTGTGCATTTTAGCATTCAGTCTCTCTCTGAGGCTGAGAAATCTGAGGCAGATAGGGGAACAGCATTTTCTCCTGTTTTCTCAGGGTGTTAATAGCATGAATTAAATGCTTGTAGTCTTTGATTTTCCTACTAGCTGCCTGATACTGTGGTCTTCCTTCTTATAAGCTTATATTATTGCTTACAGAATAAGAAATAATAAAGACTTAAAAAAAAGTGGCAGTGTGATTTGTTTTAAACAAAGCACCCTGGGAGTAATTTTCTTCTATTAAAAATGTTTTCAGTACTTTTAGAATAAAGTTTTTGTAGGCACACTTCATAGCCGCATTACATTTTTCTCCAGGGGTTATTGCAGTTCCTGGAAATCCTTTGAAATCTAGGCTAGGCTATTACATGAATAAAAGAGACACGTTAGGGAGAAGATAATGTGTGAAACAAAATATAGTGAAACATTGCACATCCTTTCAAAAAGTCTTTCATACTTTTGTGTTAACATCCTCTAATTACCATGAGCTAGATACATGCGCTGATTTTGGCTGGGACAGTTAATTTTCTTCATAGTAGCTAGTATGGGGCTGTGTTTTGGATTTGTGCTGAAAACAGTGTTGACAATACACAGATGTTTTAGTTATTGCTGAGTAGTGCTTACACAGTGTCAAGGTCTTTTCTGCTTCTCGCACCAGCCCACTATTGAGTAGGCTGGAGGTGCACAAGAAGTTAGGAGGGCACACAGCTGGGACAGCTGACCACAGGGCTATTCCATACCATATGACAACATGCTCAACGTATAAAGCTGGGGGAAGAAGAAGGGAGGGCAGAATGATCAAAACGATGGCATTTGTCTTTCCAGGTAACTGTTATGTGTGATGGAGCTCTGCTTTCCTGAAGAAGGTTGAACACCTGCCTGCTGATGGGAAGTGGTGAATGAATCCCTTGTTTTGCTTTGCTTGAGCATGCAGCTTTTGCTTTACCTGTTAAACTGTCTTTATCCCAATACACGAGTTTTCTCACTTTCACTCTTTCAATTCTCTCCCCCATATCATGGGGGGAGGAGTGAGTGAGCAGTTGTGTGGTGCCTAGTTGCCAGCTGGGGTTAAACCATGACAACACAGCATGATAAAGGAACAAGATCCAAGTGAACACTTTACCCTCATGTGGTTGCTGTGAAGCAGCCGACATATTGTTGTCTTTTTTTTTTTTTTGCCCCAGTCTTTTCATTAGTTTGTCCCCCAAAACACATTTAGTAGAGTACTTGTTTGGTCAGTCAGACCTCTTAAAATGGATGGAGTCTATCTTTATTCTCCAGAACTGATTAATATCTTTCTTTACTACAGCAACTTTTGTTTGTTTGACATCAATCTTTTTAGGTTTTAGAAGCCATAGATTGCCAAGGTATACATAATTTCAACACAAACACTGGATTTAAAGATTAACGTTAGAGGCCTAGCTTTTCAATCCTGGCATTTTCTGAACATAACTCAGTGGAGATGATGGTTGGTTCAAGTGTTAACCATTCTCTAAACCATTCCTCAAGATGTTGTATGCTGCTGTTACAGCCTCTTGCATCTTCCCCAAGATTGCTGGTCAGCACACAAATCCATCCAGGCCTTATCTAAAGAAAATTTTAATGTCACCCTTGACATGTATCTCTGACAACACTTCCATTGCAGCTTCATAATTCATTTACCCCAGCAAACTTGAAGCTGAGTCTTCCAAAACTTTTATTTCCTTTTCATTTTGGTGATAGATACGTAATCTGGTGAAGATGACACTTATCTGGCATGAGGCGATAAGGAAAATCCTAGTCTTCAATTCCTTCACTAATAGGTATTTTATTATTTAGACTGAATCTTACTCTTGTGAACCAGACATGTCTCTTTTTGAGAATCCAAGATTCTGTTTCTGAATTGCATTTGTTTTGATTTAAACAGTAGTTAATCACATTAAGAAAAAAACCCTGTTGTTAAATTATTATCTTTTTCAGAATTGTTAATGAATGCTAATGAATGATCTTGTATTAAGTGTCTGATCTCTCTGAGGTGAGGGGTTTGTTTCTTGCTACCTTCCATAATGGGGGCATGAGTATTTAAACCAGTTTAAATTGCTAATGTGGAGAGGCAGGCAAAGATTTACTAAATAATAAGTACATCTTCCAGCAGTCTGCTTTTCTCTGTCTTCACATATTTCGAGTCACAATTTTACAATACCTGCAATTCAAAAGTGAAGCTGGCCTAAGAATAAATAAAGGACTGGTTTTAAGCTTAATAATACAGTTTACATTGTGGTCCCACAAATACCTAGGTTAGCAAACTGAGAGTGTGCTACACTGGGGAAGTAGGAGCAGAAACCAGGAGAGAGGAATGGGGCAGGACAGGAATGCCCAGTATTCCTCTGTGAAGTTGGCATGTTGTGAAACTACAGCCTTGGAGAAACTGTGCAGGGTACATCAGACTCATGACAGTCCCCAGGGTATACACTGAGATGTCTGATTTGATGCTTGTACTTTTGAGCTGACAATTTTTCCTACCAGAAATTTGGCATATTTGAAGATGAAGGAAGGTGAAGAACTTGCAGCTAGCCCTGAACACAGACACAGAGATCTGAAGGGATGTTACAACAGTATTAGCTATGCTGCTGCTTCTGAGCTTGGATTTTTCCCTCATTAGGAACAAGATTGGAGGCAACATACCTACAGTAAACAGAAATAAATCAGAAAGGGATAATTTAGGTCACTTTTCAGCTATTTAAAAAAATGTTCTCGTCATCTTGAATGGTTGCAGAAAACCTGATATCACAAGCTACCTTTTTTTTTTTTTTTTTTACAGATATTAATTGATTTAGTCCCAAGTAGTTTGAGTTAACATTGATTTTAAATTACCCTCACCCCCCACCCCCCCTATTTTAAATATCGATCCTTCACCTTTTCCAGGTGGGAGGTAAAAAAGATTTGCTGCAGAGGCTTAGAAACATTCTTGTTGGTTTTTCTTCCAACTCAGCTAGTAACAAAATCCATATTTATGTACCAGGAAAAGAAAGTTGAAAAAAAGCCACAGAAGAAATGCTCTAGCCTCCATACTGCACTGATTGGAGTTATCCACTACTTGCTGCTGCAGTTGCTTTGAGATTTCCATTTTAATTCCCAAGGACAAAAGGAAGCTACTGAGATGATGGGTTGGAAAGTGCACTGAGGATCAAGCTGCTGACAAGAGAAGTGACATTTTTACTGTTATTATTAGCAGTAGTATCAAAAGAATATGCCCCAAATCTGAGCTAACAAGATTCCTCTGTGACAGCCACTAGATAAACACATGACAAGAAAAAATTCCTTTCTCAATCAGTTTGCAATAAAAATAGCTGAGACAAACAGACTAGATTTTTTCAGCCTGATTTTTAGGCATGATGAACTAAGGCAGAGAATGACTGAGTTGATGGAGTTAGGGCTTTCCCACTTCACAGGGAATCTGCAGTTTTGGGTGTTTGCCGTGCATCCTACTCAGTTGTTTCAAACGTAAGGGGTTCCCTTTCTCACCTGGAAACAGCAGAGGAGGCTGTAATTTTGCACAGTCCAGTGCCTGGCATCTCAGTCTAACAACTGCATAGTGCTATGAGTGTGGCTTAATAAGAAAGGGCACATTTACAATAAAGGAGAGAGTCCAAGACGTTATAAGCTTCCTGACCAGAACTATTTTACGAGGCTGTTTTTTCCTTTGTGGTAATTTTGTTTAAGAAGTCCACCAATTATTCCTGGGTCTCCAAACATCAGACAACTCACCCACAGCAGAAATTCAGACCAGTCTATTTGTCACAACCAGGCCATTTTCTGCAGAGGCAGAAAAAAAATCAGTGTCTTTTGGAAGCAATGAGCTGACACTATCTGAGATCATTTTCAGAGCAGCGATCTGCAGGTCTGCTACAACTGAGCTGACCTGCAATGACTCAGATATTTGTGATCATATGGAAATGTCCTTAAGCACAGACACCTGTGACAGCACAGCTGTTCTCTAACCTTATCCTTTTGCATTTACAAAAGCAGGGAAGATTAGGTCCCCAGGAAAGATGTGGTCTGGTGGCATGCTACCTACCACCATCAGAGCAATTCATCCAACCTTCATCTCTCTGTCCCAAAAGGTCTCTAGGAATGGACTAAAACATGGAGGAATTGTCCTTGACTGTTGCGCAAAGTTTGCAGCATCTGGCCTTTGCGGAATAGCCCTGAATTTTCTGTTGGGTTTTTTTTGGTTTTGTTTTTTTTTTTTTTTCCTCCATGTACAGAAAAACTTCCCAAACTATTTTGCATGAGGTCTAAAACCAGGAGCATCCTACCAGCTTCTTTTCTAATGCTATAGTATTATTCCAAGAGAATGGATGGTATTTGCTTTAGAAGCAGTTTGGTACACATAATGTTTCAAAAGCTCCAAAACTGTGGACAAAAACTTACACTGCAGCATTTTTGATTGGAGCTAGCAGGCTATGCCAGCAGAATTAATTAAGGACGTTAATTTCCTACATTAGTACTTGGTTTCTGCTGCTTCTCTTCACCTGTACTAACTGTAATTTGTACAACTTCCTTTAGCTTTGCTTTAAAAGCTATTTAAACCCTGAGCATCTCAGGAACCTGCTGCAGAATATAGATATACTTTGTTGCATTGTTATCCTGTTTCCCAGTAAGAGAGCTTTGTGCTGTTAATTACAGCCTGAAGCCATTGAATGCTACTGCTGTGTTAAAGTAAGTGGAAGGAATGCTCTATGTCTTGGAACATAGGCCACTGAGCATGATGGGTTCTTTATAATCTTGGTAATTCTGGTTTTTTGGATGATAATTTCACAATTCTTTAGAAACATTTTGTTGTATTAAACGATGTGGTTGAAAGTCCTGCTTAATTATTGATGCACTGAGAGCATCAGTATGGATCTAACCTACTATCAGATAGTGACTTTTCTCCTGCACAATGAAAGTTTAAGCTTCAGGAGTGGTGCGTTGATGAATTGATGCAGGATTCATTGCCAACATGCTCTTGCATATTTTATGAGGCAAGCAAATGATGGGAAAGAAGGCTGATTTTCCTCCTGGAAATTCCACCTTTTAAAAAAGACTGAGGCTAAAGGCAAGCTCTCTTATCCCCGAGAGAAAGTTTTCATGTAAAGATCAGTTATTTTACTCTACCCTGTGTGACCTTTAACACTGAGAGAATGAATCGGTCCTTTTCAAAGAGTATGTCTATTTTCCTAACTCTGTGAAAGGTATGATGACTGACAACCTTGATCCCTACTCTAGTCTGTGTTGGCATACAGGAAGAACTGCTGATATTTTTCCCGAGCCTTTCATGGCACACCTGCTTGCTGCACAGTCATGTTAAAGATGATCCGACATTAGTATAAGTGAAGCTTGAGACATAAATGGATGAGTGTTCAAAGTGATCAGTTGCCAATTCTCTGCACAGAAAGATAATTTCAGGGCTCTGAAAGACAGTCTTTCCCTGGGCTTGTGGAGTTTTAAGACCGTGAAGAAAACTGCAAAATCTTTGAGCAGCTGAGTTGCTCCTCACACAAGGTATGATGTGTTTTAGTGCTTACATTACCCTTTTCCAATATAGAGGAAAGAATTTGAAGCTGAAACTGAGAGTAATGGATTTTTTGGCTGGGGACATCCCCTAAAAACTGAGCATTAAAACATTCGTTGTGTAAGAACTAATTTATTTCTGTGGACTGTGTTCTCCATTCCCTTTCTGTGCATGGGAGCAATGGGTCTGTCCACTTCACAGAATCATTTAGGTTGGAAAAGACCTTGAAGATCATCCAGTCCAACCATTAACCTAACACTGACCATTCTCAATGACATCATATCCCTAAGTGCTATGTCACCCCGACTCTTAAACACCTCCAGGGATGGGGACTCCACCACTGCCCTGGGCAGCCCATTCCAACACCTAACAACTCGTTCTGTGAAGAAATGCTTCCTAATATCTAGTCTAAACCTTCCCTGGTGCAACTTGAGGCCATTCCCTCTTGTTCTATCGCTTGTTACTTGGTTAAAGAGATTCATCCACAGCTCTCTGCAACCTCCTTTCAGGTAGCTATAGAGGGCGATGAGTTCTCCCCTCAGCTTCCTCTTCTCCAGACTAAACAACCCCAGTTCCCTCAGCCGCTCCTCGTACGACATGTGCTCTAGACCCTTCACCAGCTTCGTTGCCCTTCTCTGGACACGCTCGAGTAATTCAATGTTGTTTTTGTAGTGAGGGGACCAAAACTGAACACAGTAATCGAGGTGCGGCCTCACCAGTGCCGAGTACAGGGGTAAGATCACTTCCCTGTCCCTGCTGGCCACACTATTTCTGATACAAGCCAGGATGCCATTGGCCTTCTTGGCCACCTGGGCACACTGCTGGCTCATGTTCAACCGGCTGTCAATCAACACCCCCAGGTCCCTCTCTGACTGGCAGCTCTCCAGCCACTCCTCCCCAAGCCTGTAGCGCTGCTGGGGGTTGTTGTGGCCAAAGTGCAGCACCCGGCATTTGGCCTTACTGAAACTCATACAGTTGGCCTTAGTCCATCGCTCCAGCCTGTCCAGATCTCTCTGCAGAGCCTCCCTACCCTCGAGCCGATCAACACTCCACCCAACTTGGTGTCATCTGCAGACTTACTGAGGGTGCACTCAATCCCCTGGTCTAGATCATCAATAAAGATGTTAAATGGGAGTGGCCCCAAAACCGAGCCCTGGGGGACACCACTCGTGACCGGCTGCCAACTGGATTTAACTCCGTTCACCACAACTCTTTGGGCCCGGCCATCCAGCCAGATTTTTACTCAGTAAAGCGTGCAATCATCCAAGCCTCGAGCAGCCCGTTTTGCCAGGAGAATGCTGTGGGAAACAGTGTCAAAGGCCTTACTGAAGTCAAGGTAAACAACATCCACAGCCTTTCCCTCATCCAATAAGCAGGTCGTCCTGTCGTAGGAGGTCAGGTTTGTCAAGCAGGACCTGCCTTTCATAAACCCATGCTGACTGGGCCTGATCATCCGGTTGTCCCGCATGTGTTGTGTGATGGTACTCTGGATGAGCTGCTCCATCAGCTTCCCGGGCCCTGATGTCAAGCTGACAGGCCTGTAATTTCCTGGATCATCCCTCCGACCCTTCTTATAGATGGGGGTCACATTGGCCAGTTTCCAATCTTTCGGGACCTCCCCGGTCATCCAGGACTGCTGGTAAATGATGGAAAGTGGCTTGGCGAGCACCCCAGCCAGCTCCTTCAGCACCCTTGGGTGTATTCCATCAGGTCCCATAGACTTGGGTGTGTCTATGTGATGCAGTAGGTCACTGACTGTCTCCTGGATTGTGGGGGGGTTGTTCTCCCAGTCTCTGTCCTCTGGCTGAGGAGGCTGGATTCCCTCAATACAACTAGTCTTGTTATTAAAGACTGAGGCAAAGAAGGCATTAAGCACCTCAGCCTTTTCCTCATCACTCATTACCATGTTTCCTCCCGCATCCAGCAGGGGATGGATACTCTCCCTGGTCTTTCTTTTGCTACTGACATACTTATAGAAACATTTCTTGTTGTCCTTGATTGCTGAAGCCAGGGTAATTTCCAGCTGGGCTTTAGACCTCCTGATTTCTGCCCTGCATAGCCTCACAGCATCTTTGTAATCACTGTGAGTAGCTAGTCCCTTCTTCCAAAGGCTGTAAACTTTCCTTTTCTCCCTGAGTTCCAGCCAAAGCTCCCTGTTCAGCCAGGGTGGTCTTCTCTGCCACCGGCTTCTCTTACAGCACCTGGGGAATGCCTGTTCCTGAGCCATTAAGACTTTCTTCTTAAAGAGTGCCCAGCCTTCCTGGACCCCACACCCTTCAGGATCATCTCCCAAGGTATCCTTTCAAGCAGGTGCCTAAACAAGACAAAGCCCTCTCCTGGCCTCTCTAAGAATAGAGAACTCTCTTATTTCATGATCGCTGTGCCCTAGTCGTCCTCCAACCGCCACATCATCCATCAGTCCTTCTCTGTTCACAAAGAGGAGGTCCAGCAGGGCACCTTCTCTTGTTGGTTCTCTCACCAGTTGCGCCAGGATGTTGTCTCCCACACATTCCAGGAATCTCCAGGACTGGTCCCGCTCTGCTGTGTTGTATTTCCAGCAGATGTCTGGGAAGTTAAAGTCTCCCACAAGAACAAGGGCAAGCGATCATGAGAGTTCTCCTAAATACCTATAGAATATTTCATCCACCTCTCTGTCCTAGTGGGTGGCCTATAGTAGACTCCTACTACAATGATGAGGGATTACCTTCCTCCTTTGGAGCCTTCATTTGCTCCTGTTGCTTTAGGGGTGCTAGGGTGTTACTCCACCAATCAAGTTCCCTTTCACACTCCCTAATACTTCTTAATCTCTCGACCTCTTCTTTGAGTTCCACCACCAGGCTTAGCAGGTCATCGAGTTGATCACAGTGCACACAGGTGTTATCACTGGTGCCTTCCGACAGGACTGACAGTCTCAGACACTCTACTTGATCCATAATATCCAGTATAAACATATCTGATAAGAGGTCAGAGACCTGAACTTTCCAACAAATGTGCAGATTAGAATCATGGAGAGTTACAGTAATCTGCAAACTGAGAGGTGCCACTGCATACTAAGTCATAGAGCACCATTGCAAGAACACCATCACAACAAAAAACATAAAGATATTAATCCTTTTGAATAATATCATCCTCCAACTTAGATCCAAGAAAATTTTGAATATGAAAGAACAAAAAGGCTAAGAGATCACAGAGAGTATATGCTTGTGGTTTGTTGAGGCTGTTCACAGTCAAGTTCGGTAATAAGCTTTGTATTACATTTTTAAAATAGTTTAACCTATTCCATGTATCAAATTTTATAATGTACCATTCAAGTCCAATTCACACTTGGAACGGCTACAGATTTTCATTTTGCTTCAAACTGTGCTATGATTGTTATATATTCAACATCTTGCCTTATTGAATTTATAGATAGATGCTGCTATATTTTTTTTAATTCATAATTTAACTTCAATCCCTCTTGTTGCTGTTCCTTTACAGAGACAATATTGTATCTCTCCACACTTATATTGTGCCAAACTTGATTTAGAAATCAAGAAAGAAAACACTTGCAGGATATTTATTCCACCACAGAGTGGAAACACAGGTCTGCCTGTGCAAGTTCATTTCAATATTTTCTTCCTACTGAGTAGGCCAAATCTGAGCTTGGACCAAACATTAAAATGACTTTGTGCACCCACACTTTAAACTCTTGTAGTTAATAAGGGTAATTATTTAGAGACAAGTCTATGTACCCTTGAATATACCTTTTACAGTTCAACTTGTCAACCTTAGTCTGGAAGCTGAGAACAGGATACAACGACCAGAAAAGTAGTTCAAAGATTTTCTTTCCTCTAGTTATTGTGCAATGGATCAGTTTTGAAAGAAAAGCTTATAAGCCTTAATGGAAGAGAAAACATGCCTGAACTAAGCAGCTTGCCTGTCCTACAAAGCACTTGGTGCTAAGGAAGTTAGGTAACTTGTTGGGGGTGAAAAAAGTCAAGAAACTTAAGCCTGATTTCTATTTATGAGTTTTCCAGCTTGTGTGGTCCCAAAAGAGCAAGTCTGGGGCAAGAAGGCCCTACCATGATGTCTTTGCCATCACCCTCATGCTCTGACCCTAATGCCATATCCTGAAGTTAGAATTGGAGACGGCAACACAGGGACAGTTTCAGTGGCTCAGTTGGAAGTAAGAGCAGCGGTAGCTGGACTGGAGCTCTTCCTTACCATCTGTGCAAGCCTTTGTTCCTGAGAAAAGGCATAGCTGTAGCTTTATTTTGAGAACACTGGGATCTGAATCTTAATGACAGATGAGGCTGAAGGGATAGGGAAAGGAAATGCAGAAAAATTTGGACTAGATGATCATTGTAGAAACCTTCCAGCTGAAATATTCTATTCTATACCACAGATAACAAACAATAGATTCTATATTCTACATCTGGTTCTCTGTGTCACCTCCTTTATAGCCAGGCAGTGCCGAGACTGACTTACTTTGGAAACCAACATGAAGAACTCTTGCTTGAGTGCTATTATGTATGTATCTATAAAAATTTAAACAAGAAAAATGAGTGCTTCAAAACAACATGTTTGATTATATTTAAATTCAATCTCTGTCTGAAAGAGATTAATTTTAAGCCTGCCCTTTAGAAGAGAAACAAACAAATATCCTCACAGAATAACCACAAGAATCTGTGTGTCTGAGATTCACAGCAGTTGAAAAGATATTTTCATTTGATAGATCTGTTCTGGGATTGCCCCTTCTCAAGAGTTTGGCTTGACACGAAGCAAGAATTTTCCAATGCTCCTAACCTGAAAGCCACGCTCAGGAACATCAGACACTTTGATGATGGGCCTCAAATATCTGGGTAAGATACAAACCACCAGTGTATAAAACATCTTTAACCCACTCACTGCACAAGTGGAGCCTCTGTGTGTACGGAGCAGGTAAGGGCATCAGAGCCATCCTGAGACTGGGACTTGGGGAAATCACTCTTGCTGCACTTACCTAGAGCCACCTCAGTTCCTGAAGGATGTGTCTTTTGGACACATGTACTTTAGGTGGCAAATTGAACTGTTTTATCAAACTAGCTAGCCTAATGCTCTGCTACAGCCTGGCATGTCACGTGGTGAGAGCTCCAAATGACAGTTTTGATCTGGCAGTGGCCACTCTCTCCTTGTCATTCATGCAATATCAACAAGTGAATATTGACTTTTGTAGAATGAGCTTAGTGCTGGCACACAAAACTCTTCAGCGTGTGTCACCAGCCATGTTTGCCTTCATTTGTCTTCCCAAGCTGCTGTGTCAGAGTTGAGAGGAACAAAAATCCACCAAACCTCATATAGATATATAAAGTAGATTGTGGTCCAGCATTCTATGTTTGGTTATCTTAGCTTGGGAATTTGTTCTTTTGGTTGATCCCCAATAGTCTGAATACCATGGTCCTTAAAGGACTGTCTTAACCAGGTCAGTTTAAAATAGGGAAGAAAAAAAGAAAGGTAAAGGGAAAAGATTTGTTTTGATATTAAGGAGCTGTACTGACTTGCACTTTTACTGGTTAGTCCAGGTACTAATTTTTATTATTATTAGTCTTAAGACATACTGAAAGTGTCTAAAATAGACAGGTTTTGTTTTTTTTTCCTGAGTATGTGTATTAATCTAAATAAAATATATACTTAAACTGTCAACAGTCTAAGTGCACATGAATTTGGATTGAAAGGTATCATGAATATATTTCAAAGAATGGAGTTTAAGTTGTTATTGGAATGTATATGGTGAAGTATCATATGTCAATATTGTCTGTAACAAAATGTGTGAAATATAAAGGCAGTAGAATATTTATGTAAAGTGCTTAAACTGCTTATATCCATTCTTTTCATGTTTAAGCTTTTCTAACTGCTGTGTGTTTGTCTTGTTTTTTCTATAAGGATGACATTACTTATAACCTTATCTAACTGTAAGTTAATAATGATGTTTGTGTGGGAATTTAGACAAGCTTTTTAAAGTCTGAAGGTTTAGCTGATCCTTTTTGGTTTAGAAACTGGGCTGGATATCTGGTGTGATTAGTATTTTAAAGAGATGTCTGCAAAAAAGGCATTCTGGGAAGAAAGATTAAATTGTTAGATGCAAAGATGGATGCTTATTGCCTGCTTTATTGTGTTTTAAACATGATAATGAAATATGTCGGGAAGTTAAAATAAAGAGCTTCATTCACAATTTATTATGATGATTCATTTTGGTCAAATCTCATTTTAGCTAAAATTATTTCCTAACCTAGATTTTACTTGCAGAATTCACAGTGTTCCCTATATTAAAAGAAATAAAATCTCCAAACCTTTGAAAGTTTTTAAAAGTCTGATTCTGCTTGTACATGTGTTATAAATTGTATCACCTTTTTCAATGTTTTAAAAACTGTTATGATTAATTTTATTATTTCTGTGTGCTTCTAGCACCTACCTGTCTGTGAGTCAAAACATATTCTGGCCAGACAGTATGTGCAGTATTAGGACATTGCAGCTGAAGTTCTATTGCTCCTTGTGTTTTCTCACTGATTGATTTCCCTTAATTTTAAAGGAATATATATAAAGATAATGCCAGAGACAGAGCCTTAGTAGCTGAAAAACCATCAGACTTTTGCTGAAATAGGAGAAGAATATCAACAAAGAGAGAGGCCCATTTCTTTCATTGTTAGTTGGCAAGATTGGTGTCTAATGAAAACATTAGTTTGTAGAAAAGGTTTTATACTCCTGGCAACAGCCATGTGCATTTTACTTTCAAACAAATAATACTTCTGAAATTCAAATATTCTACTGAAAAATTAGAAACCAAAGCATGATAACAATGGGTTAAACTAAATCAATAAGTGATGGGAAACGATCACTTAATATAATCACTTTTATCACTATAGTGACCAGTCCGCCTGCTCAAAACTGGTGAAATCAAAGCTGCAGTCAGACAATGAAGCGAAGAAAAAAACCTGGGGCTTGGATTGTGTTTTCCTCACCCTTCTTTGGTTAATAACAGTAACTTCTTCTCCTAGGCAGTGAATTCAAAATTGAGCTACCATGCTTACATCTGGTTTATTTGTTTGAAGTGACAATTCTGAGTCCTGTGAGATGCAAACACAGATGTCTGGTGTACAATATCCTCATCTTGCTCTTGGGAACGTGCACTCAAGGGCCATGTTTATGCCTTATGGATCAAAATGGGGAGTGAACTAACAGATATGCAGCAGGAATGACAGAGAGACCGAGGCCCTGGAAGAAAGCTGCAAGCCAACCAAATTGCTGGTATGAATCCTCTCTAGGAGCACAAGGGACCCCAAACAAATTACCACTGATTTTTGAAAAGGATCTCGTGAATTCATCCAGTGGGAGGGGCTGTGAATCCCTGGCATCCCTTCATGTGTGTGCCTAGCTACAGTGTATGGAGACCTCTTGAACTCCTGAGTTCATTTTACCGTTTTTGAAATTCGCTGACTGTATGTTCTTAAGTAAGAAGCTTCACCTCTGAGCCTTGGGCTGTCTGCTAAAACACATTGTAAGACCAAAGCAGTAAATGTAATGCTGCAACCAGAATGTGCTTTGAAATTCACAGAGGAGAACTGCACTAGTAACACAAAGTGCTACAAGTTGTAGGAAACTCAGCTCTTCTCTGTTGTAGCTTTCTCCAGGTGAGCTTGATCCTGGACTGAAATGGTGGCTTTGAGATTTTGGGTGTTTTTTAGATCTGCTTTTCCACATCAGACCTAGAATTTGCTAGATTAGCCAGCTGGTTTCACCTTTCCTTTTCTGCATTCTATTAAGGAACCTGAGTGTCTTTGAGGCACTGTGACATGTTGAGTTAAAAATTACTATAATTACTGTGATCCCTGTGGAATTTGAAGAGTGCACAGTTTATGCCTCAGGGGGCTTGAATCCTTGGAGAGCCTATTTTCTGGGACAGCAAGAGCTGTGAAATATACAACTCTTGATTTGCACTCAAGATCAGGGTCTGATTTGTATGGTTAAATAAAAAAATGCTGATTTATACAATTTGTTCCTGGGTCATAATTATGGTCTAGAATTAATTGAATAGCCTGGAGGTTTCACTACTGTACATCGTAATGATTACTAAAAATTGATTCTCTCCTATATTTCTTTATTAACTTATCTGAAAATGACATATCGTGAGGAACAGCTTTAAATATTGCTGTGCTGAGCAACTTTGTAAATTGCTATTCAAGCTGTTTGTGTTGGTTTTTTTTGTTTTTTTTTTTTTTCTTCCTTCACTTTTTCAGGTGATTTATTATAAGTGCCTGAGCTATAATATGTGGGGGGGTGTGGAGGAGCGTTTCATGTTTCTTACTAAGGACATTGCTCTGTTAGCCTTCAGGATCAGATGCCTTCCAGACAGGCATGTTGGATCACACTCCCCAGACAGGAGGACCTTGCACGCCCAGTGGATTATTTTGCCACCAAGCATGCCTGGGCTAGCTAAGCATGGACTGTGTATACATGAGAGCAGCTGAGATGTAACCCACTTTTTACCACTTTGAAGCTGGATTGTTTAGGATATTTGGGCTCTGGATGGAGAGAGCTTAATGCATAGCTACAGAATTTGTTACTTTTTTACCTTTGTTACTTTTTATTATTCATTATTGTTACCTCAATGGGCTTCTCTGGACAGGCTCCTAAATATGGGCTCTATATTTATCTGGTGCAATCACTCAACAGGCAGTTCTGCAAATGCTATCTCCTGTTTGCTCATCCAAGTGGTCCCACTGGGAAAATATGGGAGGGTTTGACTCCTGTTGATCAAATCCTGGGAAGGCTTTGAAGGCCTCAGAAAGAGATAGAATCACTCTGATGTTGAGATGAGATATAGGTTAATTACATGGAAATTCTCTTGGAGAAGAAAGAAATAGCTGTGAGGGTAAGACCTGTTCTTCTGAAATGATAAAGCAAACTGTAAAGATGGAAGTAATGTTACTATCTTTCTGTTACTATTATGATATATGTTTAAGCCTTGCTATTGACATTATAGATATTTTTTCTAATTCTCTGAAAAGCATATTCTTAAAAGGTTTCACTTCAGGCTTGTCCAAATGTTTAATTTAGATAAAAGTTGACCATGGCAAGAAGATAGTATTATAACATTATAACACTATCTTCAGTAGTACTATTTCAAACATTAGTATAACATAGAAAATCAACCGAGAAACTTTCAGATGGATGGAAAATTAGACATTTCACCTTACTTAGGCAAAATTTTTCCAGTGAAACTCCCAGTCAAGTTATTACTATGAAACTTTGCATTTCATCAGATCAGCACTTTCCAGTAGACTATTGTTTTACTGGGAAGTTTTAATATGGTTCTTTCATTTGCATTGAATATTCTAAGTCTAATTCCTAAGAAAAAATGAAAGCATTTGAACTGTGCATATTCTAAACTCTAGAAAAGGATAAGAAATAAGGGAAATAGTCTGTGTTTTCTGATGCTCTGGAATAACAATTATAATTCATTGATTTAAATGTATTTCAACTAAATTCTCTTGGTTTGGCAAGGGAAGAAATGCCCTCAGTGAGCATTTGACCTCAGTGGGGTTTGCTCTGGCTGCCTCTCAAAGGTGATGAACTTATTGTCGCCTTTACCTCCAAAAGCCATCTAAGATGTGGCACTTGGTGGCTGTCAGAAGCAGCAGGTCAGCCTTGCTGCACTCGGGTCTGTCATAGCTAAGAGGGCAGATAAGAAGCTGGAGCACTGTACTCCCTCTCCTTATCAGCTGCCAAAGTGATGGATGGCTGATAATGGCCATGTCTTACTTCTTCCCAAAGTGGGAAGAGCAAGGCTTGTTTCAGGATATTGTTCTCTGTGACAGGAAAGCCCTTCCACATATCCCCATAATCTCCATGATATCTCACTGTCTGATGGCACCACCGAGGAGGGCTTTTTCATCCCTTTACACCCCTATATTTTTACAAATTCCAGCTCCAGCTGAAGGACCTAATTTTACTTAATGTCTTGATGACAGTCTCTGTGTGTTGTTCACTATATGGCACTTGCAGACCAGTGCTTCCTTGTCTCCATGAGTTGGATCTACTTATGGATTACCCTCCTTTTTATTTAGTAGATTGCTCCAAAAACAAATGGGCTGGGACAAAGTTAAAGCTGCTGCCCATTGCTACCACAAATATTGACTTTTGCCAAAGTAATTTGCAATCACATTGTAAACAAAGGTCTGAATGTGAGAGGTGGTGGATGTAAAGAGAATATGGACATCTTCACCAGTGGCTGCAGAGATCTGGCAACATCTCGCTGACTGCTTAGGACAAAGGTAGGGGCAGAGTGTGATGCATATTGTTGTAAAGCTGAACCTTCCTCCTACAATGCTCAGCCTAGCAAAATGACTTGATAGGGATATGAGAAACTTTCTTAGAATCATAGGATGGTTTGGGTTGAAAGGGACCTTAAAGATCATCTGATTCCTCCCCCTCTGCCATGGGCAGGGGCACCTTTCATTCCTTTTTACACCAGAAAAGAAGGACATGGCGGAATGTTCTTTTTTTCATAGCTGAAATAAAATGAGACTCTATTTCTCTCTGGGATGTTCATAGAAAATTAGCCCAGTTTGTCTTTCTGACATGAAGTGAATCTTCACACCAATTATTTATGCTTCCCCATCAATGCTGCCTCTTCTCTCTCCTCTTACTAGCCCCTCTTATCTCTGTTGCAGATTTCCTGGCTCTTGAGATACACAGGAGAAGCACAGCAATAGCATCTTTTTTTTTTTTTTTTTTTTTCCTCTGTTGTTGTTGCCTCTGTTTTGTTGTGTATAAATGTACAGGGATGTCTTTGACTGTTTATCAGTTTAAGTGCTCTGGGCAATGTTAGCATTCAAGCTATCAAACTATTAAGGGTTTGATTCTGCAGAATGTCTTCTAAGAGATGCCGAGATATTTCTGTTTCTTGATAGACTTGGATGCGTGTGGAGGACATTCATCCCTTCAGGCAGAGCTGAGGATCAGGCCCTAATTGGTGTTAAATTTAGGACAAACAGCCACCAGTGTTTAGCAAGGATATGTGTTTGCAGGAGAAGAAGGAGCCACATGCTGTGTTGATTGATGCTGATTTCCATTCCATTATTTCAGGATGTGCACTACATGTTACCGAGAGGCCAATTATCAAAGGTTGTTTAAAAGACACATCTCTGAGTACTGGGATTCATCATTAATTCAGCGGGTTACATTTCTGCCTTTCCTGAGTTCTCTATTCTACTCACAACAGAAGTGCTTGTTTTACATATATGTCCAAGTTTCCATCTCTGAATATTGTGCTTGGCTTCCTGTGGAACTTGGTTCTGTGCTTCGTGAAGAATTACACTATATTTGAAAGAGTTTTGTCCTACGCAACATCACTGGTCCCAGAATATCAGACCTGACCAAAGAAGTCACAGCAAAAACACAGGTCACTCCAGTAGTTTATACAGTAGGCGATGGTCCTGGAAAAAATGTAGGGACTACAAATATCTGGTTCAGTTCAAAAGGGGCTAATCACCACAGAATTGTAAATAATCGTTACTAGCAAAAAACCACCCCAAAACACAACCAATAAACAAGGGGAGGAGGGAGAAAGCCAATGGTCCCAAGAGAGGGAGAATAAGGTTGCAATGCAAAGATGCAAACCCTTCCACTCATGGCATTCCACTAATTTCCTTTAACTGTCATAGGAGACATGCTGGCCATCCAATTTAATCATGTATTTTCAAAACACTGGGTGGAACTGAATCCCATTTTTAATCCCCATGAACACCTGGCAGCAAGAAATTTATTGAGGCTGTGGGGGCAATAGGGGTAGTTGGTGAATGCCATTCCGATCTGTACTCTTCCTAGTGGAAGAAGCATGGACCAGCCCTTTGCCAGAGAAAAGTCACATCAGCTAGAGAGGCCGGAGATGGTCAGAGTCAGCCAAACAACCAGGGTCCTTCCACTGCGAGCTACAGCTACCACCTGAAGGGGTGTGAGGAGGGCGACCGTGGTGAGGCAATGCCATTGGCATCATGCTGTGCCAGGCAGATGGGATCAGTACGACTTGCTCTTTCATCCTCTGCTCAGTCCCTGATGCATTCCCCAAGCTCATCAAGACCTGATTAAAACTTAGCATTTATCCAGGTCTCTGCACATGCTAACTAATTAATAGTCACAACACCATGGTGAGGAAGATGAAAGCAATATTATTATCCTAATTTTACACATGGGGGCACAGAAACAGAGGGGAAAGCTGAGCTAGTATTAAAAGCGTCAAGCTCCCACACCCACAGAGTCTGCCCCAGCTGTGCTCTTTAACACATGGTCTGGACGTATACATATAATGAGCTATCATTGGATTTTCAAGATGCTGACCTTGGTGTAAGCCTCGGTTGCAGTCCACAAATGTGGAAGTGTTCACCCAATCTGAGAATGATTCTGTCTTTCCAAATTTCAGCATATTCCTCGTACATCCAGTTTCATTCCATTCAAGTGACTTCATTATGCTTTTAAATGCAATACTATCAATGTGTGGCCAAAAACCATTCCGATTTCTTCTGGGAAAGTCCCTAGTTTTGGTGTGAATCTACAGGGAAGACTTCTGTGGTATAGAAGGGAAATTAAATCAGTCAAAGCAAATTTCCTCTTAAGGTACTTCCTGTATGATTGAGAGAGATGGATTTTTAAGCCTATTTAATAAAATATCATTAGAAAGAAATTAATTCTGTTCTATTTTGCAGGATTATTTAAAGCAAACTGTAAAAAATAGCACATTTTCTAACAACTTTTTGTATTAACAGAATTTGCTCTGTGTCAGTCTCTCCCATTGTCACTGTCACTCTGAATGGAATTTGCTCTATGCTTCTGTTACAGTCAGTAGACAGAAATAGACATTTTCAGAGCAAAAATAATTTAATCTGAATATAAGTCAGGTAAATTGAAATTAAAGAGAGTCTTATTTTCCTCTGGCAGCAAAGGAACACTAGTTCAGCTAGAGCTGTCTACATTACAGATGTTGAAAATTAGATGAGATAAAACCTACCCTCTATTCTCCTTTTCTCCCTGTAATTAAACTGTATCGTTGATTTCCTGCATAATGACAGGGGTTGATCCAGTCAGTGTCAATCCTTCCACGGACTCTACATCAGATCCTTTGGATCTCTCCCTGAAAACTCATCACACACATTAGGTCTAGGATTCCTCCTTCATTTTTTAAACAATCTGCTCCCATGCGGGAATATTCCCAAGATCAGTTTTCTATTTCCAACTCTGTATTGCTAAGTTTATAAATTGTTAAGTTATCCTTGGGGGTCACAGTTCCCACAGTGCAGGTATGGGATCCTTATGATAGTACTGCTGTGAAGTTTTGGGTAGCTAATGCTCACGTCTCACTGTCACCGAGAGACTGCAGGCTCACCTGGACTTCCTGGTGGCACTTTATGAGTCTCTAGCAATCCTCTCATAGTCGAGTAAATAAGAATCCTCTAAGCACAAAAAGTGCAGAGGGCATTACCATAATAGGTCTCCAGGGTTTAAGAATACAGTTTTACTTCCTTGCTAAATATAGCTGCTTGCTTCTTATTTGCCCAAGAGAACTAACATGTTATTTAAGGGATATTTTTTTTTTTGCTTTCCTGAGCAGACTGTATGTGTGTATGTGAGTATATGTTTGTGCGTATACAGTATACTGAGCATTTTTGGTGGCTATTTGCCAAAGCAGATAATAATGTTGTAGCTTTAGTGTCTGTTTATTTCTCTTCTCCAACTCTGTCTCTTGCCTCCCTATTGATTTAGTACAGCCAGTGAAGTTTTACAGCCTGCATTTAAGGAGGCTGCTGTTTGAAATCCATGAGGGGCTGCTAATCAGAACTAACTGCAAGCATCAGGTGCAGTAGGCATCTCCGTCCTGGCCTATTGGCTTAAGAGACCATGAAGGGCTAATTTCATGGCTGATAAAGCTTTCTGTCAAGGAGGCCTCCCAAACAAATGAACATTGACTTTTCTTTACAAGGGAAATAAAAATGGTCTTTTATCACAACTGCTTGCTTGTGCAAGGTAAGAAGTCACATCCCTGTGGGGTTATCACTAGCCACCTGGTACCACTTGGAAGCTTGCTAACTTGCCCAGACAAGGTTTCCAAATGGATTTTGGAACCTAATTCCCCTTTAAGTGCTCACTTTCCCTTTGATTTCCTGTACTTTTTTAGTTTTAGGTTCAGAGGTGATAAAAAAGAGTGACAGATCTTCTGCAGGCTTTGCTTCCTTAGACACTTTCTAGGAAATAAGAACTGGGTACCTAAATCCCTTTCAGAATCTGGATCCTTATTGCCTCTCCTCTTTTGGTTTGCCAGTTTAGTGTCTCCTCCCTTTTTCATCTGACTGATCTCTTGATATCACCTACACTCTTAGGAGAATTCTTCTGTTTCCCTACTCTGCCAGGAAGATGGGTTTTGACTTCTGCTTGAAGGGATCACCTATCTTCCTGCTCTTCTGAAGAAAATAATATTGATTATTTCAAAGCACCTTGAGGGCCTTTCTGTGAGAGGGAATGAGGCCAACAATATCACTCAGGTGTCCTTCTTTCATGCATTAAGAGTCTTCACTAAAGGAACAGGGTGCTATTTCTTAGAAGTATCATGTAGCAAGTAGTTAAGTGTACAGTTAAAGACTGATGCTTTCAAGAAAATCATTTACTTGCATAAAATTAAGCAAGTCCTCACATACTTCACGGAACATGGTCTATGAAGCTTTAAAAAATAGTATCATTTTTCTTTTGTTCTTTCATGTTTTGATGAAATGTGATTTCAGCCAGCAATACAGGCTTTTCAAGGACACAGTCCCTGCTTTTAATACCGAGATCACTGAGTTTCCCTCTAAGTTCCTCAAAGAGAAAAGTCCCCTCCAAATCTGATCCTGATCTCTGCTAATCTTAAATCCATCATTCTTTTATGTGTTTTTTAACGATCCTCTTAGGGCTGGTTTGCACTACAAAGGTTACACTGTGAGAGAGATGTTGGCTAAAGCCCCTAGTGAAGGTCTGATTTATTTTGATAACAGGACTTTTGCATGTATAGATAAATTATATGTTTGAAGAACAGACACTTTTCCATCAAAATATTTATTTTGCCAGTCTAACTTCATTTACACAGACAGGGTTTGCCAGAAGAATGATGTCTATACATGTTACAATTTTCTCTTTCCTGCAATTCATCAGCATACCTGAATGCTATAACATGGATTTAGATTTCAAATTAGGCTGTTGAACAACTCCATGAGCCCATAGTAAAACAGTTTAAGTCTTTCACTACAAACTCACAGGGCTTACTCTGGTCTTGTACTTAAGGCAGCCTCTCTGGTAGATCCAACTGCACACCAGCTTGTTTAGGAATAGGAATCAAAGGCACTAGATGTGATGCAGAAGGGTGTATATCATTGGTATTAGAAACTGGTGTGCTGTGACTTTACCCTGCCAACCTCTGAGTCACCTGGCTCCAGGTGAAGCTTGTACCTAATTGTCTACCAGGTTATTTTTCTCATCATGCTTCTTGAATGTTAAGCTTAGATCAGGAATTTTTCTCAACTCTGTCTGCATATTGGTGGTGGTGTTGTATGCATACCTGTTCCTTAATACAGACCGAGGAAAATTCGTGTCACAAAGGCAGACAGTTTTTTCAGGACTAGATGCAGACTTTGCTAAGACCTTTGGGATGCTGTGGAAGGACAGGCAGCAATGCATTTAAAATATCACATATTTGACAGATTTTAGAATGTTATATATGTTTATGAAAAGCAGTGCTGAAACAGCTTGGATTTCTACTGCATTATGTGTTATTGTTGTTAATGAGGGATATAATCACAGGTAACAATTATAGTTTGTGCTGTCAAAGAGCATTTACTTTAGGCAGAATTTTGCCCAGGGGTTTTAACTGTTTCTCCCATGGGCTGTCTGAAGATGTTGTTTGCTGGTTTCTTGTACTATAGCAGAACTCTTTTCTTTGTGGTACGCATTTAGTTTCCAGTTAAATTAACACACTTTGCACTTAAATTGACACACCATTTTTAGGTAAAAGACATTATTTTGTTGGTGGGCTGTTTACTGCCTCCCTTGTTTTATGTTATGTCAGAGAATTGAAGGCAACCCTGCAGCCAGGCAGATCAACATAGCTCCGCTGAAATAAATGAGTCTTTGGAGGACAATCAGCGGTCATAATGTGCCTGGATAACTACAGTGACACCTCTAAAAATGTTAAATAGAAATACCGGTCTTTTGCAGACATGATCTACCGAATGGAAGGGTTTCATATAGGGATTCTGCATTTCCATTTTAACCACTGGGTTCAAACATATTTCCAAGTTTCTCCTCCTTTCATCACCTTTCTGACCTTCTTTTTTCTTTAAGCCTTTGCAAAATCACAAAACTGGTTGAAACTTAAAATGCTTCATAGTGAGAAGACAGATGTGATTACAAATGAGAACACACCATCCCCCAAGGAAGCCACAGTTTCCCCTTTCATCACGATTAAAGAATGCTACATACGAGAATATTTATGGCAGAGTTTATGTCATTGTGTATTGTTTATGATTATGTAGTATACACTTACATTCTCTGGAGAAATACAGTCTCCTCTTTGCTTCTTCACTTTCTCCTCTATTATGTTTCTTGTAAAATGTTATTGCAATATGACTCTTAGAGCTTGCTTTGAAAAAATAATACCTGGGAGGTAGGGCTAACATATTGTTTGGGGGAAATCTGCCTTTGACTTTTAAAGAGCTGATAGGGAAAGTAATAGGAAGATTAATTAGTTCTAACTGATAATTTTTATTTAAAGTCCATTCTTCAAAAACATACTCTGTGAGGTTGGAGGCTGTACAATTTACATGATATAACTTTACAGATTTTGTTTTCTCACTGGAATGTCATTTTGTAAGTGCTGCAATCATTCTTATTTCCGGTTATTTGTTCTGGAAGCAAAGCTGGAATCTGCAGAGACAATGTGGGACTTGCAGCACATTTCCTTCCTAGGTTAATGAATATGTGCTAGAGAGGGATAGAAAAATGTGATAGTCCCTATGGCACCCAGGCCACACACTTGCCTAGGATAGATACGAGACTCTAGTGTTTAAATTCAAGAGTCACAATGGATTTGGACCACCTGGGCTGCAGGACAGGCAGACTCTGGTTCCCAGGGCAGTCAACAGACAGAAGTTGACATAACTTGTCAGGCACCAAAGAGGAGCATCTGATACAGAACCAAATGGGAGCTGTGATTTGGCAACCTTAGCAAAGGGAAACTTGACTCATTCATCACTTCCTCTAACGCAAGTGCCTGGCTCTCTTTAAAGTGCTGTAAAAGGAGGTGATGTGATGTGAATAGGGTCTTTGCTCCTGGTAGCTGGTGCTAACCTAACAGCACTGACTCCAGAAACCCCGTTGGCAAAAGAATGAGTTATTACACATACTCAGCATCCCATTTCATCTGAGACTTCAGTCCAGCTTAAGTACCCATGTGTTTAAGTAGCTTGATGAACTAGGGCTTTAGGCCCTTGTCTAAACTTGAGAGTAGGTTGACTGGTGTTTTCTGTGTGTGCTGACAGACCTGAGCTCTATTGCCCAGCAGAATACACAAATCAAATGAATTCTTACTCCTCTCTGGACATTACAGTCCAGCATGGTGAAGGCCATAGGAGCCACTAGCTGTACAACAGGGTCTTATCAGGACATGACAAGGGAGGACTTCAATGCAAATGCAAATTCAAGGGCAGACTGCTCAGCTTTTCTCCCAGCCTTGCTCAAATGGGCAGCAAATGCTATGTCCAGTGCTTTCAGAAGGCAGATGAGTTCATTTGATGCCCCCTCACTGATTTTGGTGCATCACTACAGCATTTTGTGCAGCAAGCAAGAAAATGTTAAGAAGGCATTTGGACTTCTTGACAATGGCCACTTGCCATGTGTCAAAAATATGTTTGTGTGGTTTATATGCATTTTCTCCTCTTCTTGTCAGTCATGGCCATGTATATGTTTTGAGATTTTCCCATTTTCCACCTTGCTGATTTACCCCCTTTCCCAATGAAATTGTGTTTTAGCTGACTAGCAGCTTCCGCAATTTGCTGTGCAGTCTGAAGGTCAGAAAAGAGGAGTGATCCTCCACAACACCTCAAGGTCCTCTGTCTCCAAGGAGCAAATGCAAAGCAACCTAAGTCCAGCCCTTTCTCAGCAACCTCTGTGAGCTGCATATATGCTCAGTCCAGTCTGTTTCCAGTTGCTCCTCTAAGAATTCTCAACTTTTACATTGTTCATGTGTGAGTTAGATGCGATTGGATAAAAGGAAACAGCTTGGTAATAACTACAGGTTTATACTGCAGCACACAATGCTGGCCAGACAGGTGCACACTGAAAAGAATATTTTATTCTGTTTGTTCTGACTGCTGGCTCACCCTGACTGGGACACAGCTGAATTGTTTAAATGCAAAAGCCCAAGTTTTGCTTTTAAAAAAATTTAGCAAAGCCTAGAATGAATTACTGACCTATTTGTCATCCTGGCATGGAAAGCATTTTCCATCTCTCCTCCTGAAGCTGTTCCACTTAGTATAAATAATGAAATATTCAGTGAGCCACAGAGAAAAACCGGCTTTGTAGCCTGGGGGGCTCCACTGAGTATGAAACAGCCCAGGTGAGTAGCTTTGCCATGGATGTATTGGTTATTCTGAGTATGATCTGAGAAAATTGCCATAAAGCATTTTGGCTTTGATCTAGTCAGCTTTTTGCAACAGAAAAAAATTAATATTGTGCAAAATTTTTCATCAGCACCATTAGAGACATGCAATACAAACAACAGTTTGTAAAGAAATAGGAATTAGAAGAAACAGCACTGTGATTACTACCACCTTGCGTAACATCCCTCTCACTGACCTGGGCATTTCTAGAGAAAGAAGAATTTAGAAGTTTAGTCTGAACTGTAACAGACTCAAGGCTTTGTGAACTGGAGAGGCATCCAGGACACTCTCAAGTCTGTGAATTATTTGTGCCAGAGCAGCTTACACCACTAACAACCAGGAAGCGAAACTGCATACAAATGAAAAATAAGATGGACCAGTTTGATGCTACTCTCCTGAACTTTGGCAAATGCAAAATGGAAACCCACACAGAGAATGAAAACTGTTTATTCAAACTATATATTTTATATAAATAATATATAAAGATTACTTTTATTACATTTTTAACAGATAATTATTTTTAAATAACAAAGTGTCTACAAAATAAAAATGTATTATACCAGAATTACTCTGTTCCTAAAACTTCAAAAATCACATAATCATCACAGCCTTCAGAGATGTTCAGCAGACCAATATCTAGCCCTGTATCTTCAGTTGAAATAAATCTTAAATTAATGTGGAATTGAAGATTCTGGAATAAAAGAGAGGAAGTTGAAGAACTTTCTGTTAGTCTGGGTTTAATGAGAGACATATCATATCTCCCCAGTTAAGGCATCCATACTTTCTTTGCAACTATCATTACAGCTAATTAACAACAAATGCTCACATTCACCAGCTATTCTTAAGAGGTGATAACACCAAGGAGGAGTGGGGAGGAAGGGAGATGTAAATTTTTAATACCTTATTTGCCTTAAATCCACATGGGAACCATAAATAATTGATGGTAATGGTGTCTAACCCTGAGCCCATCAAAAGGGATCTTTACATGTTATCCATTCCCCAACCCTCCCCCACAGCAGCTCTCCTTGACACGGAAAGTGGCTTTTTGAGGCACCAGGCTGTGATGAGATTTGTTACTACCAATTAAGGATGTTGATTGACAGTTGCTCTTTATACAGAGGCTTCTGGAAAATGCTGTGGCTCCCACCGCATCTCCAGCTGCTCCTCACAAGGGCTGGAGGTTGGTGTCCCATCAGTCCCCCACCTGAGCTTCTTGGGTGAAGGCTGTTACTTGCTTCAGTCACAATCAACCAGATTAGTTTAACAGGTGTTGGTACACAGCAGGTCTTTGCTGTCTTTGGTCACCGCATCCAAAGTGGGTTAGGGATTGATGGCACAGCCTGCTCAGCTGGCTAGTGACCTTCTTCATTGAGATGGCCACTGGGAGATGGCTGGAGCCAGACGTTTCTTCCAGTTGGACAAATATATGTGAATTAAGACGTTGCCTAGAATCTAGTGAAGCCAGCTGGACTCACAGGCTACATTTGTACTAAAAATAAAATGAGAAAGGAGCTGTTCTCTTACCCTAGGGGCAAAATGACAAACCTTCTTCTCTTACCCCCCAAATTGGTCTTGTCCACAATGCTTAACAGACACAGTTTCTGGTCCAGGCTGTTTCCTGAGCTTCAGCAAAAACTGTGCAAGAGAACATGGTGGAAAAAAACCCCAAACCAAACCAGATTGGGCAATCATAAATCTTCCTCAATCTGCTGATATTGGCATAGCTACTGTGGCACCTGAGCTGGCTAATGCATAGCTAATAGAAGTTGTCCTGTTTGTCTGTAGTCTCTACCAGACAATACCTGACTAGGATAAACCACCAGTCACATAATTTAAAAAACCTTGTTCAATTTTTTTTTGAACACATAGGGTGTCCTGGAACTGTCAGGGAGCATCCAAAGTTTGATAGCAGAGCTAGGACACATTTGGATTTTTCACTGCTGAGCTGTGGACCTGTGATAGCCTTGTGGTCTAGGAAAGATGAAGGCTGTGACACTGCCTGTGTCAGATTGCTTTCTTAACTGAAAGTGAGGACAGTGTGCTATGGGGCTGAGGAACTCTGTATGGTTCAACTGGCTCAGGAAGATCCCTGTTTACTAAGTCAGTTTGTTTTCAGTAGAAGATATCTTCTGTAGAAGATATCTATTAAAAAGTCTCCATCTTGGTCCTGAAACTCCATGAAGGTGTTTGACTATATCCTGCTCCTGATACTCTTCAGTAACACAGGCAAGAGGTCTGGAGGAATCCCGCTCTTCACCTTCAAAGCCATCCTCCTTTGAGGGGTTTGATACATTGATTAGCCTCCCACACAAGAGTGCAGAGATGGAGAATCCCATTGCCCATCTTCCCTGATTTGGCCAAGATCACAGAGCTGGATTTCAGTGCATTTTTCAAAAACCTTGTGTACTGTCTGAACACCAGGCAGGCAAAGAGCAAACTTGGAGCTGTTGGATCCACAGATCGACTGAGTCTCTGCTGGAGGTCAGAAGGAACCAGATACTTGACTCCATGTGGTCAGCAAGGTGCCTTAGCTCCTAGTCACTGTGGTGCAATGAAGGAAAGGCTCAGATAGTGGGTGCCCCTGTGGGCAGGAGGGCAGTGGGGAGCGTGCTGGCATTTTTGGGCAGGTACAGCCACTGTACTTTCTGCTCCCTCTCTGCATGAACACCAAGCTGAGCCTGTGTTGTGCATTGTATTCCAACAGTGTGAGATTTGGGACTGATTAGGAGCCTCTGGTGAAACATTTTCCTCTGAAACATTTAGTGTAGTCTGGCTTTATAGAGCACTTCTGCTTGGCACCGCAGAGGAGTGTCAGGCCCATGCAACATCAATAGGCCAAACACGGTGCAGATGAAACGGAGAAGCAGGTTCACCCAGTGGGGCTGATGAGGTGTCTCCTGTCTTTACCAGCTACTGGGGGACAATCAGCACAGGAAAACGGTAGGTAAAACTCACTTCCAGTGAGAGATGGGGAATAGAGATAAGACCTTCACTCCTGGAATTTGTTACCAGGAAATCCTGATGCACAGGTATCTCTTGGATCAGCTAACCCCACTCAATTGTAACCCTCTTCTGGCCTTTGAAAACCCCCAGGAGGAACGATTTATGTCTTAGCTCTCTGTCTTATACTTCAGTTCTCTGTCTATGCACCTTTTTCTCTCTGGAAAACTGTCGGAGTCTGTGGTTGCTGACATTTATATTGACCCCAGTGAAAGCTGTAGCCCATCACTCAGCAAAATTCCAGTACTTTGAAGTGAAGACATGAATGGAGAGGCCTGATTTGAAGGAGCCAGTGGGATAAATCTCCTGCATCCCACAAACCAGATAAACAGCATCCTGATGAGATGGGCAGGGGAAGATGGAGAAAATGTGACAAACTGAATCAAATAATACACCTGCTCTGTACTCCAACATCCACCTGTCTTGTACAAACAAGTTCATTTTTTTATTTCTGCTGCCTGGTGTTGAGAAGGGTTTTTTTCAGCAAGTTACTGAGATAAAGCACAACAATAATTTCCCTTTTTAGATGTGTTTTTTCCCCCTGCAGGGCTTTTTGCCAAGCTAGGAAGGGAGGAAACCCCATATACATACATAGCATACCCAGCCAGGAAAAAGGATGTAGATTCAAGGGTATTTGTTCAATCCAAACTCCTGGATGCAGAAGTTCAAGTTTCCAAGACTAATCAGGGAGAAACACGTTTCTCCTTCGTGAGAGATGTTGGTCTGGAAACTCTTGCTGGGATGGCTCCATTTCAGATCCCTTCCTACGTGACAGCACTGTTCTCTGCAGGGACCTTCCCTCCAGAGGGTGATGTGGGTATGGGCAAGCAGGGATGGGTGTGGGGCTTCTCTGGTACCTCCAGGGAGCCGATTACTTCCTTTTCTGTTTCTGAAAAAATAATCCTGCTTCCCAGAACAGTGTTGAGGGGTTACAGGAAGGCCATCAGCGATGGTGGTGGTGGTGGAAAAACACCTCTGAGACGCATACTGCCTGCTAGCATTAGTCTCATTTAATCAGTTTGACTTTGCTTTGAATTTGGGTCTGTATCAGTGGAGCTGCTGGGGTTGAAAGTGGTCATCAATGAGCACAGTTCCTGATGTATTTGGGAAAGAAGCATTTACTGGCTTAGTTTATAGATGAAGACTCCAGTGGGAACAAAGTCCCCCTCACAGCTTACAGCCCCCACCTTGGCCCATGGTTTGCTAAAAAGGAGAGCTTTCCACCTCTTTTTTAGACCCGCCTTTCAGAGGCTCTGTTGTGCTCTAGGCTGTACAAACTGACAGGGAGAGAGGCAAAGATTTACTGAGGGGAAGGAAAAGAGACGGTTTCCCCTTCTCTCTATACACCAGCATGGCTGTTGCAGCATTTATTCACCAACACAGGCAAAAAGGAGGCTTTGACCTTGCAGATGCACCAAAGTCTGAGAGAAACCTCTGTGTCTAGAGAGGTTTACTTGTTGGTCGAAAAAACAGCAGGTAGGACAGAAAAGAAAGGCTGAAGGAGACACTGTGACTAATACAGGATCCTCCAGCTCAGTGATGATTAACCTTTCTTCTGCTCCATCTTAAAATCACTGTAATTGGCAGTCACTTTCTAGTGACTGTTTTTTTATTTCCCATATGTGCCAGGAGATACTCCCCCTCTTTCTTTGAGGACTGTGTTTCATCTCAGCTTTATTTGGTGTGAGGCAACTGATGTTTTGCACATACTGATTATGGAGCCTGCAGCAGTTTGGGTTGTAGCATAGGGGCTGTAGTGCTGAGCTAAGTGGATCAGCCTCGTGCTCAGGGCTTCAATGAAGATGGGCTGATAAGGCCCCAAGGGACACTTCTGCACAAGTGAGAGCGATGCAGGATGGGGCTGGGCAGAGGAAAAGGGGCCAGTTGCTTTCTGCTGCTGAAACTGATGTGAAGTCCCCCCCCTACTGAGGTTAGAAAGTGGGAGAGTTTTCATCTCTGGTGGCGTCAGGACGGATACTAAACCAAAAGGTTGGACCAGTTGGAGAGAATATTTGCTTTGGACTGCTCTGCTCAGCAGGAGTTAGAGGTTGACTTGGAGGCATGGTCCAGGGAATATGCAGAGTTTGTGGTAATTTCTGGCACTACGGGAAAAACCCTACGCAACAAATAAACTCAAGGGAAAATTATAGTTACCAAGAAATGCCCAGTGACATTCAAGGGCTGTCTTATTTCAGTGGTCATGGCCATTAGAGTCAAGCATACACTTATTTTCAAGGACCCACCGAAGGCTTTTTTCAAGAACTCCAGCACACCCCTACCACTGCTCAGTCACCTTGGATTTAAGTTAGATATTTTCCTCCTGCCACCTCCATCTCTTTGGTGGCTGTGGCTGGGAGAGGTGGGATTGACATTGCTCTCTTTGCAGAAAACTCCTGCAGGAATTTGTGTTGTTTAATGGAAAGTTAACTCTGTTTCCAGAATGTCTCCAGAGTGTCTGGAGCCATGTGGAGTTGTTATGGCGAGATGCCTGATTTAGCTTTAAACTAACTGGATTGGGGGCTGCAAAAATCTCATAGAGATTACAAATTCTAGGTAAGGATTTATCAGGCCTTTTTTCATTATCCTCTCTTAAGTGGATTAGACCATGCTGGCAGAAAAAGAACAGACATGGAATGAGTGTCAAACCCACGCCAGATCTGGATATATTTGTCAAGTTATTATACATACAGCAATAAGAGACAGTAGGATTCCAGTAATACTCAACTTAATGTGTTGTTAGTTTCAAGTGATCGTACATCTTTTCTCTGGAGAAGAATTGTTTGCTACATTATTGTTTGCATTTAGGAATAAATAAAAACACACTCTAAATCATAACATTAGCATGGCCTTATTTTCTGTCTCCTAGCAAAATACAGATCCAGTGAACTGATTCTGGATGAATTCTGCTTCACTGGAACACTGTATGCAGTCCATGAACATCTGTAAACATTGTGTATTGCATTAAACATAGTTAACAAAGATGTATGCCTTCTGTACCTTGGGTACCTTTTCTCCAAAAAGATGGTGGATTTCTTGCCAACTTTCCACTGCAGACTCCATTTTCTCTTTCCTGTTTCAGGAGACACACTTGAAAAATATCACAGTGATGTCCTATCTAAAGGAAAAGGCCAGTGTTGAGCAGAGGATTGTTTGCCAAAATCTGAAGTGTTTTGGGTCTGCTATTTCTGAATTGTGAATTCTAGGAATAAAATTAAGAAAAAAGCTAAAAAGAAGGGTACTGATGACTCTGAATGTTTTAGGAACATCTTCCACACCTTCATGCATGATCTCCAAATCAACTTGCCCTAGAAACTCCATGTGAAGTTCATAATGAGATGCAGTATGTTCACTAGGAAGGGAATAAACTTTTCTAAACAGTACATGGAGTTTATTGTCCTAGCAGCAAAAGGAGCATTTGACAAGTTGCTCTACAGTGATCTGGATCCCCTAAAGGACCCATCATGGAGTACGGGAGATGTGTAAACATCTCAAATAACAATTTAAAGCCTTCTTTTTATTAAAAAGAGAAAAAAAATCTGGCCTTTTTCCTTATGGAAATCACCTTAAAAATATTACCCTATTGCTGGGACTGACAAGGCTGTGAGTTTTTAAAATAAATAGGTAAAATCACAGCTTGCCTGCAACCTTACCAGCTGTGCTGCTGCCTGATGCCTCCCCAGCTACCACACAACAACTAAGTCAATTATGCTCCTGGCAGAGTTGTATGTGTATTTGCTGGGAGCTGCCACGATTTTGGAAATTTGGGCTCTTTTTTTACATATTAACCTTCACTCTGAATTTCCTGTGGCTCTGATGGATGTTTGTAGAAATAACCATTTTCTCTCTAATGGTGTTATCTATAAGGAAGGAAGAGAAAGATCTGAAAAATATAACAGATTTTCTTAACTTGAACTGAGTTCTCTACCAGCGTTTCTTTATATGTCTGTGTGTTTTTCCTCTTTCTTCTCCTTAGACCCATAACCCGGAGCTGACAGGTTCTTGAAAATTTATAAAACCACCTTTCCCCTATGTTTATTGTATGTTTATAGTGAGAGACACAAGAAAAGGTCTGGACACCAGTGAATGAATAGCAAGGAACTTTTAAAAGTATAATAAAATAGAAATAAATCTGAAATAATACATCTTTCTACTTCTGGGGCTATTTAATAGACATCTAAAAAAGTCTGTAAAACTTTAACCCAGAACCTCATTGAATTGTTTTAAAGCCCAATTTCTGCCATAGGCTTCCCACTTGGATTAGGCACATAGCTTAGGCTATCCCACATAGCAGCAAGCACTCAGCATGTGTGTTAGAAAATACTTTTAGCCTTGACTTCAGCCATGAAAATGTCTCAGCATATCAATATGCTCACTGAAGTCGACAGGATCAAGAATAGGATTTAAGATAAAAAAGCATTTAAGTGAAGTGAAAGGCAGTATCTCTCAACGGGGAGATCTTCCTCTCTTTGGTGGACTATCCTTCCATCTGCAAATGTCCCAGACCTCCCGGGAACTAAGATGTCCTCATTTCCAATTCTGTACCCTACCAGGAAAGATAATCTTCATTTTCTGTTTTCTGCATAAAGAGTAAAATAGATTTTTTGACTCTGTTTCCTTCATCCTTTAAATTATTGACATCTGCAATAAGTGTTTCAATGTATATATATTTACCATTAAAAACAGAACCCTCATCTTATTTTACAAGCATGCTTCATGCTCTTTCTTTAATCATTTAGTTCCACTGATTTAGATACTTTCCTTTGTTTTTCATAATTAGCCCTGCAGATTAAGAACATGACAATTTGTGCAAAGGCTTGTTAATCATCAGTAATAATTATCAGCTGCAGAACTGCAGATGCATTTAACCTAGCTCTGTGGGGGAAGGGAGGAGGGAAGTATTGGCTGATATGAACATACTGCTCCTTCTTTTTTATCTCTTCTGGTCCATTTTCTATTGCTCCTTCCTAGCTCTTCCACACGTAATCCCTTTCTCTCTCCTAAAGGCTGGTGGATCACATTTCTGCTACCTCTGTATCAAAATGCCTAGGACTGAAAATTGTTGCACCTACTGATATTGTGGAAAACACCATCCTTTCCCAGCACAGCCATTTTAGCATAATTTCTAAAAGGCGGTAACCTTTCCAGATTAGCTGCAAAATGATTGAAACAAGGCAATCTGTAAAAGTCTTCATTTTCATAGTTCTGCTTAGAACCCTGTAATAAATAATTGTTTGGTGCCCTACTAGTTATGATAATTCAAAGTAAATAAATTAAAATATTTTCAGTTCAACTGGAAACAAAACATCCTGGAAATTTTCAGTACCTGGAAATTTAAGAGAGAAAACAAACCTAAACCCCTCTAGTTCTGGCCTCAACAGAATGGTTTGTTTGCCACAAAAACGGTGTTTGTTATTTTTGTTGAAATATTTTTTATGTTTCAGTTCATTACATTCCTTTAATGAAACATCAGTTTCAAGACGTAACACCCAACATCAGCTGCTGAAAAGGTTTCATTTAGAAAATATTTTGATTATTTTTCTGTTTTCTTTTGTTAACCATAATTATTTTCTGATGTATTTTTAAGCTCTTAAACAATTTAAAACATATTCCTCAAGCACTTCCATCATCTGAGATCTTCTTCTTCTTGGGAAAAACAAAACAAAACACAATAAAAAACACAAAAAACCCCAGAACATCTGGGGTTTTTTGCCATTTTCTGCTCTTGTAATTTATTTAATTTCTCTTCTGATTTTCCTGTTTATTAGCTACAAATCCAGTCACTGTCTTTTGTCTTGGCTTAGGCTTGCAAATGTAATTTTCCACTTTACTTAAAAATCTTGTTCTTCTGACCATATTTTTCATCATACCACATGGTCATTGACAACCGTAGAGTCCACTTTTCTTCCTAACCTGGCCCAATCCCACTGCTCAACATAAGCTTGTGTCTGTGCCCAAATAATTTTACATTAACTCCCTTATATGTGAAAATGTTACTGGTACCAAATGACAAGCGCTATCAGGGTTTATGCTTTTATCATAATAGATTTCATTATCTTCTTTTTTTTTTTTTTTAAACTGTTTGTGCTTGCCCACTATTTTTCCATATTAATATTAACCAAAGCTCAGTATGGTAATTTCTAGTTTGCATTACCGTTTTTTCCTTATTTTTCATTTTGACCGTCCTTCTTTTTTAGGTTCCACTTCTTGGTTTGATTTTTTTCACCACTTCTCTATATCTGTTTGGTTTGGCAGCCTTTCTGATGACCTAGTCAATTCTAGTTCCTCAGAGATGGAAAGGTAGCTAGGAGGTGAAGGAGCTAATGGGAAACAGTTTTCCCTCTTTAGGTATTAAAGAGTTGTCCAGCCCATTCTTATAACCTGCTATATCTCAAAACCTCAAAGCCACCGCTGACCCTTTGATCAGCACCGTGGGCAATGAACACTGAGCTGAGCCACCTTTCTTGCCCTTTCTTTGCTGCATACCTGAGACTTGCAGCACAAATATCCTATGAAATGAGAACAGCGGCATAATCTGTGCTGGGTAAATTGAGCCCAGGTCTGTGTAAGTGGGGGAGCAAACCAGAAAAAGGTGGTTGGACTGATATTGCTGACTTGCATCCCCCCTTGCTTTCGCACTCTGGGCTATGTGGGATGCACCTTGCTGCTTTTAGCCATTTGATTGTTAGATGTAGATAGTTTGCAGTAAAGGCTGCTTTCAAGGAATTCAATCCCAAGTGGGATCTCTCTGGTGCTCAAGGGATAAATTTAACACTTTTATTTCCACAAGAAGTAGAAACACCTTAGGTTGCTTCTACAGCCACTGCCCTCATCCTGGTGAAGTCTGCTGCTGTAGTCTTTGCTACCTGCTTTTCCCTAGAAAGCAGTCCGTTTTCCTAATTAACTCGGAGCACAGAGTGCTGCTTCAAAACTAACAAACCTATATCTGTGCCGAGAGCAGAGCAGGAAGGTGCCAGCAGGGCAGGCAGCTCTCTTAGCTACAAACTACCACGTCTCCTAATAGTGAGGCAATGTGCTCCCTTGCTCCAGAAGCACTGCTATTTTCTCCCTCTCCCTCTCACAATCTGATATACCCTGTAATCAGAAACATTTATCAACAATTTAGTTTTCACCAGAACCCTTAGTGTGTTCTCCTTTAACTTCCTTCTAATCTCTAGCCAGCTGCAAGCGGATACCTCCTCCTGGCAACCTCGTGCTTTGCTTCCTTTCCCAGATTTTCATTTTCTTGTGACAATTTGGCCTCTCCAAAAACCTTGTTATTCTCTTGATCTCCTTTTTTACTGTTCCCTCTCTATCATTTAAAGAGATAAAATCCTATCATTGTCTTGTCTGAGAGCCAGAATGCCAGCAAGGGACCTGTATTTTGATGGCATATCAAACAGTGTCACTGATAGACCTCTCAAGCAAGAAAGTCAGAGGAGCCTGTACTGTCCATGGATGGTTTTGGGGAAGGGTTTTAGTCACTTCTTCACCTGCATTAGATCCTCTCTGGGGCTGCTGTGCGTAGGTATATGTTGTTTTATAAAAACAATGGAAGGAGGGCAGGGAGGAGCTTTACAGCACATTCTGGGATATGCTGTGTGAAGTCCTCACAAATAACGCCAAGACTCATTTTACATGAAACAAAAAAGCCACGCTTGCAGAAAAAAATGTATTTCAGCCTCCCCTTGAGATAAATGTAGTTAGAGGTAACATATGCCAAGAACTGAGGTAAAGAACAGCCAGAGGAAGCCATTTGTCATGCAGAACAATGATGCCCTATTTTAATTGGTCTCACAAAACCTAGAAACTAGGCCATGCATTCTTGACATCCATCTACTGACACCTTCTTAATCAGTCAGCTATTTGAATATGTGCAGATATCATTCTCAAACAATGGAAACTTCATGGCCTTTTTACAAGGTGTATGAGAAGGTGTTATTTTAAGACAGAAAGGCACTTTCCCCTGGTGTAAAGGGTATGGGAATAGGGTTGCTGAAGAGGTGTCAGCTCTGTAACACAAGCTAAGAGTACAGAGGATAGTGGCAGTGAAAACAGGGTCCTTGTTCAGTGTGAAGACAGGAGTGTAAGGAGTGGAAAGGAAAATACTTCATATTTGCCAAAGCCCCCCATTCCCAGCCCCTTACAAACATTCAGACATTTTCTCCTGAAAACCAGCGATCAGCCATTGCACAAGTGAATTCTTTTGGTGGTGTGGTTCGTGAGATGAGGTGACATACATGGGCTTGAGGCTGCTGGAGCACTTCGCACCAGCCATGTTTATACAGTTTTTTGGTGTCATTCCCTCTCTGATTAGTGAGAAGTAAGAGGGTTAGTTGATGGGGATTTTGACATCCCTTTGGAGATTCATCTAGAAATAAGTGTTGGTACTTTTATGTCTGATGATCACTAAAATCTACAACTGTGCTGGTGCCTCAGTGCCTGCTGGCAAGAGAAATGAGATCCCAAGGTTGGAACAAACTTGGGAACTGAGGAACAGCGGCAATGGAAATGAAGGATTTGGAAAATTCTTCAAAAACTCCTCTGTGAACATATGGTGAGAAAGCTCTCCTGACTCGCAGTACCAAACTGCAGTACCTGGAATAAGAATAGGTAATGCAAATACAGTGTTGAATAAGATCCTATTTAAAGGTGTTATTACATTATGTGCTTTACTTTAAGTAAATAAATATATCCAATAGAGATTTGAGATTGAGATGTTCGAAGAAGATCCAAGGATTTTGGCTGTCAAGATTAAAGAGACCCACTTTATCATTTAACAAGTAGATTTTGAAAATCTGCCTTTTGTCTTTAGTAGATAAAGTCTGAGAGTAATATACATGCTTAATTATCTTCAAAAAGCAAGGCCTCAGAAAAAAATATGGTAATAGCAATGGAAGGGACAGCTGATGTTACTGTGTCCAGCTTCCTGGTACTGCAGGCAACTGCTTCTCATAATTTCTTTCATACATTGAATCACATTCCCTCCTAAGTCCAGGTAGGAAATTAGCCTTCCCTATGGCTGGCTGTTTTTTCTAGCTTCACTGCTCTCTCAGACTGGGAAGATTTTTTTTTTTTTTTTTTTTTTGTGTTTTTCAGCCTAAGTGTTTTCCTGGAGAGACCACAACTGTTTCATGTTACTAAGGTCAGATTTGGAGGCTTGTAATTGCCAAGCTCTCTTTTTGCTTCTCCTCTTAAACCTGTTTCCTCAATACAGGTGGTACATTTGTTATTGTCCAAGCATATAGTCCCATTCATAGAAAGTTTGACGGATTTATTAAAAATCCTTGTACCTGCAATTTCCAAATGGTGGGGTGAAGACAGTATGTCTTCTTCAGATTTATCTCATTCAGTACCAAATTCTCATTCTGTCTCAGATATGGTCATGTTTTCTCTGCTTTTGTCCCCAACCTGCATTTGTCCGCATGGCTGACGCCACTGCCTTTATTGAAAACTGAGACAGAGTATGCAGGACCATGCTGAGATCGTCTTTCATCTCTACTCTATCCTCACTGCTTAGTGGCCCAATCTGTTGCCTGTCACCTGAAGGAGTATCTGAGCTTTAGGATTATTGGTTGCATTTATTTTTCAACATATGTCTGGAAGCTAGTCTACCTTAATGACACAATTCTCACTAGTCTCTGTCTTCCTCTAATAACATTACAGAAATTGCTATTCATATCTGAGGCTGAACCTGGAGGGGGGACCATCTATAACAAACTTCCAGCACTACTCAATAGAATCTCTTATTATCCCTCCCGTAAACAGTTTTACACAAATGTAGTCTGTTTTATCCATCCTACCCTTTCTCATTCATTCTGCTGCATCAAGCAAGGCCACTCAGCCATCTTTGCCTTTCTTTCTATTTCCAAAACCATTATAAATACAGTCATTATTTTGTTATGTTTATGCTGTTCCATCAATGTCTGATTTCACATGTAACATCAGTTGTTCTAGGACCTCTGCTTTATTGCCTGTGTACCTTGAATTAACATATGAAGTTTCACTGGTAATCCTCAATGTCTTGACCAGGCCAGGCAAGGTCATTTTAACAACTATACTGCCATCCTGACAACTGGGAAGTCTCACTATGGGTTTGTCTAATAGCATGACTCCATCTTTATACACTGGTGGAGCCAGTGTAGATCACTGGGCAGTGAGGAACTTTGTATTGGTCCAGTATGATCATTATAATATGTTGGTCTGAGAAGTACTAGGCTTTCTTTCTCTTGGCTGTTCATTTTCCTATTCATTTCTTTTTTCTTATATATTTGATTTTCCTTCCACTCTGCAGTAAATGCAGGGGTGGACTCTACATGCGTAACTCTCTTCCCATTATTTAGTTTGAAGCTCATCTACTTGGTCTCATCTGCCTTGGCTCCATGATGCCTTGGCAGAGGTCAGTAACATCCTGACTTGCATTGAGAATATGAATAAAGAAATATTACAGACAGTTTTGCACAATACAGAAAATGAGAAGGCAGCCCATGTACTTGTGAGGTGGTGAACAGAAAGCCAATGAAAAGGTATACTTAATTCCCCACGCTGTGCACCATTACACACTGAACTTGGGATGTATTCAAACAGAGGAGTTCAAGAACAGATTTAACGAATTCTAGGAAGAAAAGTCTGCAAATGCTTTTATGCACAAAGAAACAACCTGAGGCTGAGGATGATTCTTTGAGCTTTTGATTTCCAGGGAGCACCACCCCAGGGATATGTTGGTCTCTCCTTTTAATCCATCTTTAAGCATCAAATCATGGTCACTAACAGGGATAGGACCCTGAACTAGGTAGCATTCATGTCATTCAGATAATCTTGAATCACTTAGGGAGAGTTTGCCCTTCTGTGCATCCCCAGTTAGTGGACATTTTGTTGGTTATACTGCTTTAATTCAAGGCAAATGGAGAGCATTTGGAAGCTTCCAGGTGATCCTACTGGTTAATCACAAAACTTCACAGTGGTACTTCTTCCCAGTATATTGGGACAGTCTTGTAGACAGTCTTGGCTCTCATTTTTGGGAAGTAGAGCTGCACTTGCAGCTGTACCCCAGGCCGCCTTCATGGTGATTTGCTGTTACCTGCTGCCGGCGCTCAGCTTCTGCTGTGCAGAAACAGAAGTTCTTTACTTCCTAAAAGGAACTGTGAGGATAAACAGACACATTTCTGAAAAGTACCATGGAACTGCTGTTACAGTGACTGGTGAGAGAACAGGGCATCCAGTAATGGTGACTTAAGTTTTAATGATTGTTTTGACTTTCTTGATTACCAGACTTTTTTTGGGTTTGGGTTTTTTTTTTTTTTTTTACAATAAGGTGAATGGAAATGAAAAATCCCGTCTTGTTCTTGCTGACTATGTTGACAATGTATTCTGCAGCCAAACGTGTAGTGCTGGCATTATACAACAGTATAAAGTAATATCTGAGACAGAGAGAGGTTGCATTTCCCATCTGGCCAGGTCCATTTTTTTGGCTAGTCTAATGCATTCTGCAAAGGGGAGAGACAGAGAGACTGCTTCTGCCCTCTGACAAGCAGAAAGCATTATGAAAAATAATGAAATACAGTAGAGCCCTGATTATCCAGATGCCATAGGGAAAGCTGAATAAGCCTGGATAACAGAGGTTTCAGAAATTCAAGGGGCTTGTCAGCATAATTAATAGATATCGGGGGACATGGCCGTGTTTTGAATAATAGAAAGTTTTGGACAACTGAGGGGCAGATGACCCAAGGTTATATTGTAATACCGAAGCTGAATTGTGGCTTCCATAGCTCTCATCTTAAAAATCTCTCCTAATATCTGGTTACATCAGAAAATACACTGTGTTTGAAAGAGAGAGAAAGCGACAGTAATCATGGGTACTACCTACAGAAAAATGGGACCAAGAATCCTGAGGTTACTGAGGAAGGGAACAATAACTAATGATGTTTATATTTTTTTTCTCCAGAAGTGATTAATTTAATCAAAGTGAAACTACACAACAGCCTACAAAAGGGATAAGCTCCTGCTTGGTTTAATTCCCTAGGACTTTCCCTTTTTCACAGCATCCGTTCAGGCAGCACACATTTGTCCAGTCACAAAAGCTGCCCTTGCACATGCCGTTTTAGGTACTATTCATGAACCATTGCAGGGTAACAGTTGGCAGAAGCTGATATTTAAATGGAAACATTTTAATGGCAATTAGAATAATTTATTCCCATTCCATTTGCAAAGCTAAACTACATTCTGCTCTAAACATAAGGCACATGAATAGATAAATGGATAGCCATGCAGGCATCATACTGTCAAAACTAACACTGGTTGATCACAGGGAAAGATTACATTTGGCTTCTCAGTCTGCAAATGTTGCTTTTCCAGAGATATCTGAAATGTTTTTCTACATCCTCAGTAGAATTTTTATCATCGTCTTGTGAGAAAATCCTCATAAGGAAAAAAATCTGTTTTCCATACTTGGGATACGAAAATAAACCTTAGCTGATTTTAAACTTTGAGATACTGGGAACTGATAAAGGTTTTGTCAATGTGATTGTCCATGAAGCTGTTCAGAGACCACCTCTTTCTGACAGGGCCAGCAACAAGTTTGCAAATCAATACCATAATGTTCTTTTGAAACTGTTTTTACCAATAACTGCATTTGAAAATACATGCATGCATGTAAAAGTTCCATTTTTTTACAAAAATCCCAAATTAGATGATTTTTTCCCTCAAAATGCATACACTTGAAGTGTTATTACTGACAGAAAACTTTTGATCATATTTGTTTTTATTGTCATGAATATTTAATCCACTGATAAGTAATGCAATGTTTTAACCTATTAGTTTCAAAATCCCACTGAAGAAAATAAACCCCCTTGTTTTGATCTGAATATTATACCTGTACATCAGATGCAGCTTTGTCTCCTTTGCCACAGTAAAGCTCCTCTTGTGCAAGTAACCACAGAATATTGTCACACTTCAGTTAAACCAGCTTTGCTATTCTCAGTCAATGGAAAGATGAGGACTACTCTCTGATTCCTCCCCTCCTAATGCTACCACTGTTCATCTTTTGTGTGGCTATTCCTGAACTTCATGGGGAAATAAAGCCAGCTAAAATTAACTTTTTTTTTTTTTTTTTTTTTTTTTTTCCTGGGAGTAGCTGGGACACAGCAGCAGGGACACTTCTTTCTGGAGGTAAGACTGGGCTTCTGCTGACTTTAAGTGCATGTTGAACTACAGCATCAAATACACTTCGTATTCTGGCTCATGAGCTCCTGAAGCCATATCACATTACAGATCTCAGTCCTTAAGTTTTGCAGGTCTTATGCAATGTTTCATTGCCATCTCCTGATTCATACAACAAAAATTATAAGGGGGTCTGTAATGAGGGTATTAATGCTTACCTTACCCCAAAGCATGCTCTAGAGAAAATTGATATATGGAATATCCCTTGAAAATTCAAAATGTTGTGGAACTACTAAGTATTTTTGTTGCACTTATCATTACGTGTTTCATCAACAATGAGTCATCTCTATTAGCAACAAAGTTAGGACAAAAGCATGGAAAATACAAGGCTAACCCCTCGGCAGGAATCCCTGTACAAACACAAGATTGAGTATGCTTTACTTTCTGTGAGAAAGGTACAGAAGGGATCAATTATTAGAACTACACACATCCGTGCTTGAAATTAAAGTATGAAGAAAGTTCAAGGACGTATACTACAGAGCTGGTTTTTGAACATCCAGGCTTCACAAGGCAGTTGGTTCAGGACCCAGGGCATTTTATTTGGTATATTCATTTTTCAAGTGATCCATGGTGAATTTAAATGGTGAGAACTCATACATCTCTGTTTTAATTTACTGCAGCAAAGCAACTAGGTACTTACAACAAATCAACTCAGATGATGAATGCGCACGGAGTATTTATTTTGTTCTTTTTTTTCTATCAACAATATGTTGCTTGCATCAATGAGTTTACGACATATGAACCCATAATACTATTTCCTGGACTGTACAAATGAAAATGAATGTAGGAAAAGCCCCACAGCAAGACGCCATTGCCTAAAACACTGTTAGATCAGCCTGAATGAGGAGGGCCAGGAGAAGGCTGACTTTAATTCTAAGGTTTTACCAGAGCAAGAAATATCCAGGAGCTGTGAAGCTTGTGGTGCAAGGTCTGGGTGCTGCATGGGCTCGCACTGGTAGGCAGCCCTGAGTGGTTCTGGGAGTTAGGCTCAGCTCTGGGCCTGCTAACACAACAGGGCAAAGCCTGGAGCTGAAATTACATAGTGGAAACTATGTTTTATGGCAGTGCTTTCTTAAGGGTAACAAATAGATGGCTTTAGGAGAAAAAAGAAAATACAACAAATGCATCCTAGGAAAATCTCTTATTACGTTATGAAACATAAAGACTATCTGAGTTGCCAGCCAAGGAGCAGTCATGATTCATTTGGTTTCGATAAGAAAAAAATCCAACCAGCTAAACTGACAGACAAAAGAATTACTTCAAGTGTGAAAGGAACAATTTATTTTTATAAACATACAAGAAATTCAAAACAGCTGAAGTTAAAAATATCTTTTTTTTTTTTTTTTTCAACCAGCAACTCAAAATTTATCAGATTGACAGAGCTTTTATGCAAGTATTTTAACTGTTAACTGATATGAAATCCTGACATAATGACGTAAATCCTTTTGTGCCTGTATGCTAGGTGATCCTCTCCTCCTTCCAACATCCCTGTCAGTAACATCACAGACACACACAAACCTCAGTACTTGATAGATACATGTGAATAGTCAGTTATGTATTTTGTTCTGGAGGTCTTGATATACATGTTGATACATATACCATTAATATATAATTCAGAGATTCACAACCAGAAAGGGGGTTGATTACCTTCTATTTCTATTTTCCAGATAACCAAATCTAACACATCAGGATAAAATATATTTTTCAGGTCTTGTCCAATCTTGTAACATTTGTTTTTTTCAGTGAAAATTTCAGAGTTTGACCTGATATTTTTGTTATTACATCTGTCCATTTGCTTAGATATACATGAAAGGACCTTCATAATTTTTGCATCAAGTATTCAGTTAGCACTGTGGTCCTATAATGGTTTTAGAGAACAAAGGACCTGAGAGAGAGGACAGATGCATAGCAGCCTGCTAAGCAGCATAGGAATCATCACAGCAGTGTGGGGTGGTGCTGGTGTGGGTAGATAGGTCAGGTGAAGGCTGAAATGGGAGAATGGATGGATGTGGGAGGAGGTGACCAAGAGATCAGCAAGGAGACCGAGAGGGCAGGATGAGGGAGCCATGGAAGAAGGGATAATGAGATTGCAGGATCAGAGAGTTCAGCTGAAAAGTAGCTTGGCAGGTAGGTGTCAGAGAAAGTTCAAGGAGGTCAATGTACCCTTGCTGGAGAAAGTGGTGATGCACCACAGGGGAGGAGTACTCCAGGGCTGCAGTAGCCAGGGAGGCCACTCTGAGGTGGCCTCAGAAACAGATACTAAGCTGGTGAGCTTAATTGCTGAACTATTTGAGAAAATTAATTACGTAAATGTTGCATGTTCCTCATTTAACAAATGGAAAATTAAAGAGGCTTAAATTGCAAAGCAAACAGCAATTAAACCTGCTACATCTGCACACGTGTATATGCACCTGGATACCAAATCACTGTTATCTGGGGCCACGACAGTTTCCTTTGGTGGTAGCAGCTGAGGGGTAAAAAAAAGAGTGATGATCTGACACACTGGTGAGAAAACCAGTAGGTGCTGCAATACTTTCAAGGGACACATTTCAACTAAAACATAAATATTTTAATTGAGTTATTTTCCATAAATCTTTCTACTGTATATGCATGCAACAGAGTATTAGAAACTAAAAGTTAAATCCTGTGTTACATAAACATGCATGCATGCTTATTGTTTTTGGAAATAAATTTGATGTAGAAGTGACTCCTTAAGCCTCTGTAGTTTTTAATTAAAAAAAAAAAAAAGTAAGAAGGCTGGATGTAATTCATGATACATAACTGAACAGAAAAGGGTCAGGCATCGTGTCAGCCTTGAAATTCAGATTAAGGCAATTACTCAAACCAAAGGCACAAACAATAAAGCCAGATGTAGTGAGCACTCAAACAAATACCCTCTTCAGAGGAGAGCAAGCAGAGTGTAGAGATGCCATTCACCCCAAATGTGATGCCCTAAGTCTGAAATATAACAGCTGGGGAATGACTGCAAAATTTCGACTGAAGTGCAGATCAGCTTGATGTTGTGTTTCTGTGCATGGCATGTGGAAATGGATTTAGTGCTTCCCAGGAGAGTAGGGACAAAGCAGTTTCTCCTCTTGGCAGAGGCTTTGTCCATGCCAGGGTGTTGCTTAGGCAGGGTCAAAGTGCACCAATACCCAGTTGCACAAATGCAATGGAAACTCAAAAAATAAGTTGATTTTATGTCTTGTGACAAACTCCTTCTTGTCTTGCCATCTGATAACCTCTATTTCACAGATGCTAACTGTTTGCCTCTTTTTCTCAGCTCCTGTAATCTTTTTCCCCTTGTTAAGAGGATTTCTACTCCTCTTGGGTGCTAACCTCCCTTTCCCTTCAAATACTTAATTGATCAACATATTTAGATTAACCTGAAGGCATCATTTCTGACCAATGGTCATAGCTTGACTCTTTCTGCATCTTTGTTGGGACTGATGAAGGAACTGCATACCTAATAGCTTGCATGCTTTTCTGCCCCTAAAAGGTGTCAGCAACAGACTATGCTTTGTAAAATGCAATGGCTGCATTTTTGCCTCATTAAAGTAAATTTCCTGGGGAAATCCACCAAGATTTCCAAAGAAAGATTAACAATAAAGAAGATGAATATGTCAAAGTCATATACTTTCCAGCCTGCACTGAACCCCCTAAGTAGCAATACTTTCTCTTTTGACCAAAGCCCCCACAAAAATCTGCTCTAGTCCAGAAATGACTGTGACCCTGGAAGCACCTGCAGTTCCCCTGGATAGACATGATAAAGCTTCACTGGTAGGCTTTTTGTCAGTTTCCAGGCATGAATACAACTGCCTGTAACCCACAGTGCTGAGCAGCATCGATCCAGACTCAAAGGGAACCACAGTGAAACCCATTAATCAGTCACTGCCCTGTTCATCCTGCTGGGACAGCCTGATCCGTCTGTCTTTCTCTTCCGTACTGGTCGAAAGAAGGACTTTCTCTGCAGCTGATCAGGGACTGAAGCACCCAGTGCAGGCAAACGCTTGGCTTTAATTCTCATATAGCACTTGAACCCACAGATTTATATCTGTGCAACGTACAATTTTGAAAACACACCAGTGCTCCGTCTAGCCACAAAATGCCTCATTACCCTTGCAAAGCAGAGGGACAGTTTATAGCTTGCGATAGACCACAGGCTGAGGCTGGGACCTGGTGTAAGCTCCCAGCAGGAGTGGGGTGGGAGGAACCAGCCCCTGAGCATTCTCACAGAAGGGGTTGGAGTCCCTAGGGCAGCGGGAGAAATTTCTCAAAATGTTTCTAAATTTGGATTCTGATTCAGATCAAGACATTGTTGATTTAATCTGGGATCTAATAAGTGGTTCTGAGAATCCTTCTCGGCCCTCCGTTGATATGTTTTCAAACCTTGGGTGCAGCACTCCTTGTCTGTTTGAGAGTTTCACTGCAGTGCTGTCGTGCTTCTCTGACAGGATTTATCTGAAAATGGAGCTGGGCATCTGAGGAAACTGTACAGATTCTGCTGTTGTCCAATTGAGATTTACATGAATGTGCGTCAGTGTTGTGAGATACTGAACCTTGTCACCAGGACACTGTACGCTTGGATTCCCAAAAAGTCCAGGATCAGTCCCCACAGTGTGCTCAGAAAATGACTTTCAGTCACAACATTAGCAGTCACAGGTTATCTGCAATTCTCTTAAATGTAAGGACTTTAAACGTATCTTCTTCCTGTTGTTCTCTCTAAGCCTCAGGGCTTTTTAGTGCAGATCTGCTACAGTTCCTTTTGTTTACTCAACTGTGTAATACCCTCAAAGAGTTTCCTTCTCAGAACCACAGGCAGAAAAAGTCCTAGTGCGACTGCTGAAGTGAGCAGCACTCTTGTTCTGCACTAAATCAAGGGAAAGTCAAAAACTTTTTTGTAACCCAAATTTGAGATTACATGGGGTTTGTAAAGAGAGAAATATCCCCACCACTAACAAAACCTCAAAGCCCTGAGTCGATGATAGGATTCATCACAAGGTGTTCTATGAATATGCGTGTCTGTTTTCTTCCAGAGGGCTGTATTATGTGAACTACACAGGGAGAGAGAGAGAGATATGGATAGAGAGGGCATGCTAACCAAGTTAATGGGTAGCAATCTGATAAAAGAAATGCTAAGGTCAGTCTTCCACATTTCCTGCTTTTCCCAGCATGGCTATCTGTCTGCGTGGGAGCTAAAAAGCTGCAAGGGATAGAAATGACCTGCTGCCTGCTGCCATTTTACCAGAAGAGTGAAAAATAAGTGTCTTCCTCCTAATACCAGCTCCTGGGGAAGGCAGTCCCAGAACTGAAAATTGCAACAGTCCCTGAGGCAAAAGTCTGAGCTAGGTTTTGCCTGCTGCTTTTTCTATTTCATTGTCTGATGAAGTTGTATGGTGTTCAAGGCTGGGAATCAGGAAAACTGGATTCCTCTCTGATGGGTCATCAGGTCTGCTTCCCCCTCTATCTTACTAAGAAAAAAATATTTGAGTTGTCTGGAGCAGCAACCCTCTCTCTCTGCCTCTTCAACACTCAGCACATGGTTGCTCCTCTCACCTGGGATGCCTGGGGGTGCTGCTATAATATATATAGAACCCATGGCTGAAGTCTGCTTTCTCTAAATCATGTGATAAACCCCAAATTTTTTGCAGGCTGCCTTAACCTTTTGTTCCACATCCAAACTGACAGCCATCTTGCTAGATCAGAGAGAGCACTGCCATTTTAAGGCCCACTTTCTAGGAAAGTTTTAGCAAAATCAGAGAGAGACTCACTCAGTGTTTCATTTTTTTACTTAGGAGGAGTTGTAATTCACCCTACAGCTTTTCAAAGCAAGGCCAGGGAGTTCAAGCTGTGATATGTGTGCTCTAAATAGGAAGGAAACTAAACCTGATAAGCAAACGTAGGTGAGCCTGAATCAAAAACTCCAGATCAAAACACTTTCGGATAAGTTCAAAAGGCCGTTATGGGGATATAGATCTAAATCTTGCAGGTGGCTTTTTTTTTTTTGCTGATAAGCTGAGCCAAATCCCTACATCTAAAGGTCTCACATCTTTCAAATGCCCTAAGCCTGGTGCAGATCTGAATTCCATGGTGGGAGCTGGGTTCCATCCAAAGATACATGAATATGCTGCTCATCTACAAAGACTGCATTTGTCTGTGCTGCCTCAACTTGGGGCTGTGTCCTGCATAAACCACAAGACGTGCTTATATGAAAATGTACAGATCGTTGCCCTGAGCTCAAATAGTGAACTGTGAGTTATAAGACTGATTCCCTGTTAAACTTTTGAACAAGCTAGGACTTAACATCATTGGCTGGAGGGTGGTGAGAAGAGAAGCTGTGAAAAATGTGTTGTTCCAGCTACAGAATACCCAAGCTGAGATTCAAACACGCATTTTTGACTTACTCTGTCAAACTCAGAGCAAAGGACTGATCCACAACCCAGAGAAGTTTCACAAGCACCGATGGCTTTTAAATCTGGATTTAGCAGCAGACATTAACAAGCTTCATGGATTTGGAAGGAAGAATGCAAAGTTCAGGAAGTAAGAATTAAAATGAGCTGCCAAGAAGCCAGTCACAGCATACATGGTTTGAACAACAGCTGTTGTTTAAGCATCGCAATCAACCTTTTCCTTAACAAAGGCAGCGTGTCCTCATGTTAGCACCCATGCAAAGAATACTTGAAACAAAATTCTTTTAGAAACATTGTTTTGTAAAGGGTTGCAGTGAAAACTGTTGATAAATTTGTTATTTTCTTAATTTGCTCAGAAAAGTGCAATTTTTCTCAACAAAAAAATATCAGAAAAATCTTTTACATTTTCAGTCATCAGGCAAAAAAAATCTAGATATTTTTGAGACAAGCTGTCACTTTTGCTGTCATCTCAACCTCTTCTTAACTTTTGATGAAAAATTGTGGCTTGGCTGGTGACTTCTAGCTCAAGACCCCGTCAAGCACAAGAGCAGCAAAAAAATTACCACTCTCAAGTGCAGAAAGAAAAAAAAATTAAACGACAATAGTACGATTAGCAATTACCTGCAATCGCTTTTCTCTCTGTCTCTCTGTCTTTCTCTCTAGTAGCCAGGCCATGCTTTATTAATCTAATTACAGCTCTTCAACCTCCTCAGGTAGCTGCCATGTCTGTGTCTGAAAGTGGGAAAAGGAGCAGCGTGGCAGAGAGATTCCTCCAACCCTTCATTTTAGTGATTCAAAGCATGGCACCTTATTAAATAACATCTTAATTGCCAGCAGCTCCAGCACTTTTGTAGATCAGAGGTTAATTTTTATTTTCTCTCCCTTGCAGCAGAACAGCACTTCTTCAGCAGAGCGTGTCTCCCTTCAGTCACCATGTGGTGGTGAACCTGGCTGGAGGGAAATGGTGTCTCAGAGATTTGGGGAATGTCTCTTCTATTTTTAATTTCAGTGGCCTGGTAATTATAAAATTCTACTCCCACTCACATTGTTAATTTTCATTAAAAACAGACAAGGGTAATCAATCCTCAAGCTTGCGTTTGGGGACCTTTTACAAACTGCCCAAACCAAACTGCTCCAAAACATCGCAGATTTCATTAACACTGTAGAAACTGCGAGTCCAATCAGAAAGGTTCTGAGTCATCCTGAGTCCTCAGCACTGTACAGGAATTGGCCTTTTAATAAGAACAGTAAAAGGTACCCTTTTCACTCTGTCTTCCTCAACCTAAACAACTGATGTCGTACCATCCGTCAGGATGCTGGAAATTATATAAGCCCATCATTTACCACCAGTAAAAAGAGATTGAGGCTGGCAATGCAGCCTGAATTTGGTTCAATATTTAATGACTCATGCGTTGCATTTTATTTCATCCGCAGTAGTTTTCTGCCTCCTTATTTATTACAATCAACTTTATTCCCAGTAGTAGCACCTTGCAGTCAGACTGTATTCCCAGCTGCTTTGAGGAGTTAAAGAAGCCATCTACAGAGCTACAAAGAAGTGAACAAACAAAATGAGAGGGTGAAGGAAAGATGATGGATAGACAGTTAAGGAATGGCAGAAGTTGTGTTGTCTATCTGTTTTAGATAATGGAGCAAAGGATTTTTCACAGTCCTTTTCTATCTTATTTGTGATGGTTCCATTTTCCATACTACAGTAGTATGTGAATCTTTGTGATAGTTTACCTTACTTCACTTCTGTGAGGTGAAGTAGGACTATTATCCCTGTTGTATGATGGGGAGCTGTGTATGGCTCCCCATCTACCTGGAGTACTCAGCTGACAATTTAGCTTTTTCACAGCTAGTGGAGGAAATTGGATGCTTCTAATGAGTCAGTCCCCTAACCAGGTAGGGCCAGAGCCATGGAGAGAGGTCAGAGATCTGCTGACAGTTTAGATGCCTTCTTAACTTCAAAGAGCAGTTCCTCAAAATCTGATGTGTAACCCCTGAGCTTGGAGTATGTCCTCCAGGGGAGTTTGTTCAGGCATAAATCCCTGCCAGGTGGTGCAGAAACACACTGCATGGACAACTAGGTACTAGTAGTACCAGCTGGTACAAGTAGTACCAGTTACTTCTGATGGATAAGGCCACGTACCTGGTGTGCAGAGGAGAAGGTATAATCAAGACAATCCATAGTCAGAAAACTGAAAGAACTGGGGGATGCATTAGTCCAGAAATCAGAGAGACTCACTAGTGTCTGGGCTGAGATGAGAAAAACAGGAAAATGAGCCACAAACATAGCCAGTGTTACAAAAACAAATATATCAGAGACAAAACCAGGCCAGGGAGAATGAGTTAAACAAATACTTTGGGACACAGAAATTCTTCAGAAAGAGGTATACAGTGTGATGATAGAAAATTCCTTTATTTGCTGTGCTTGCAGATCATACAGATCATTGCTCCCACCCATGGAAAAGGGTTGATTGTCTCAGCTTCTTCAATTATACCCTAATTGCTTTCCCTTTTTTTTAAGGAACAATTTTCAAAGTAGGTTAATATCAATGTGCTTGTTAGCAAATTGATTATAGCCGAATATTTTTGACTTTGGTGTTAGATCAAGTTTTTGAAAAATCCAGCTGAAATTGAACTTTTTCCCTTTTAGGTTTTTCTGTCATTTTTGGAAAACTTTTACATCTTGACTGTCAAATGTCTCTTGATATTTTGATAGCATTTTCATGCTTTTTTTTCCATCTCTTCTCAAACTCTTTATTTAAGAGGAGCCAGATGAGGTTACTGTCTGGCATGGCCAAGTTCTAAAAGTATCTGTATTCATGTGTGTGCATGTGTGTGTGAAGGGATATAGGAGGTAAAGTTGAAGCTGAATATCTTACAGTGTAATTCTTTAATAAACATTGTATTTGTTCAGAAAGGGGAGCAAGAACATCTCTTTATAACATCTACTGCCAAGGTTAGTGAGTAGAGGAACCATTTCAATCCTTATGGTAGGCAGACTCAGGATTAGGCTGAGATGGCAGTGCAAGAAATACTTAAGGAAGGACTTAAGAGCCATGGTGGAAGGGAAAAGGGTGGCAGGTGAGCAGGTTGCATCTGTGAAAGAGCCTTGGTGAAGTGACAGGTTTAGTGGTAGTGAGGGTGACAGGGGCCACGTGCAGGGAGAGCTGCTCCCAGCACCCACAGCCTCAGAAACCCCTGGTGTCCTGCACTGTCATGTTGCTAGTTACGCAATGCAGTCATTTGCTGGAAGGTGGGGTGAGTGCCCAAACCTGAGCCAGCAGGAGCAACACTGCCCTGCTGGCTTCAGCAGAATCACCCTGGCCTTTGGCAGTGGAAAATTCTTCCTTGGATATACTTGTACTGAAATCCAGGCTCTAATTTGGAGCTTGGCCTGCCATACTCTGTTTTATTGTAACATTAAATAGCCTACTAAAAGAGTGCAATCAATGGTAATTACTGAATTGCTTTACATACTCTGGCATAGGGATACATTGCTGATCCAACATTATATGGCCAAGTAATGCCAAAGGGTTAGCATATTAGTTTCTGTTATTGCATCTTGTCAAGGTGGTGGTGGTTTTTTTTCTCCCTGCAATATGGCCTCACTCATTACAGTAGAGCAGCATTGTCAGAGACATGAAAAAGACCTTTTAAAGAAAAAGCCTTCTGTGTTATTCAGGACCAGATTAAGTCCAAGGTGCAGTATAAAAATCAATGTAGGAGAAGGGCCATAATTACAGTACAATGAGATGCAGCAGCTAGTATTGAGGGGAAAAGAAAGGGTGACAGGTTCAGGCTACTATGACCCCAGATTGCAAGGAGGTTTCAAGAAAGGGTTTAAATCTGCATTGTTATAATACTAATTTTAATCCCATTTTAGTCATTAGTCTGTGTTGTACCCATCTCAGGAATGTTCAGAGCAGGCGAGGAGGCAGGAAGAGGCAGCAGCAGCTGGAGATGCCATGTTCTGACTGTCAAACTATTGCTGCAGTTCCCAGTACCTCCCATGGAACAGAGACACATTTCAGAAGTGATTAAAATATTTTGTATTGTTACTAAGGCAACATGCTAGTTAAATTTAGTTAGTGTCCAGGTCCTGCTGTTAATACAGTAAACCATTTGGCAACCTGAAAAATGAAGAAAAAGAAAATCAAAGTTTCTCTGTCTTCCCACCTCTCAAATAGTTCCTCTGTTCATGCCCAAACCTGGAAAATGGTATTATTTGTCTGATACAGAGGGAGAATCTAGACTGAATATGTGATAAGCATCTTGTTTAGGAATTACAACTAATGCTTGTCCTTGACTGTAGAGGAAGCAAAAGTGGACCAGCCTTGAGTAGGATTGTTGATCCTTCCCTTGAACTAAAAATATCATGGTCATCACATGATCTAAAGTACCATGTAACCCCTTTTGAATACTTGCTTCCACCAAGCAGTTTTTGGAAAACAGTCAGGTGCAGTTTCAAACTGCTGACTCTGTGAGGGGAAAGAGTTAACTCCTATGGATACTGAGAGTTGATACTGAGTTTAGGAATGGTGTTCCTATAAATTGGGGAGCCTTCAGGTAAAGCCATTTCTGGAACAGATGGCAAGTGTAGAGAAGCTGTCAAGGTCACTGAAACAAACAGCAGTTTTGGGCTCTGAACCTTCCTCTGTATAATATTTTAAATCCAAACAATTATTATGAAGATGTCGAGGATGAAATCAAAGGGGTCCCTTCTACCTCAGAATGAGAAACTGGGATTGATGTCAGGGTCTGCTAGAGAGATTTCTGATGAAAGAAGCTCACAAAAGAGGTAAATCCTGTGTAAGGTTATTTACCATCAAGAACCTGAGTGTGCCTCATCCATGTCTGAGATTTCAGTGTGGTTGCTGTCCCTCCTCAAAGGAAGGACTGTCACACAGCTTGGCACATAAGGATACATAGTGCTGTGGTGGAAGGGTCAGAATACAGTGAGTCAAGCAAACTGTGCTCTGTGAGGATAGCCATGGAGTCAGGAACCTGTTCTTCAGAAGCATTTGTAAAGTTGATTTGCTGTTGACATTTTTTTTTTTTTGGGGGGGTGGGGTGGAAATCAGTCAAAACTTGTTATGACATTGATATGCCTTTGTCTGTGTCACCAGGGATCCTGGTATGGAAACTGCTGTGACAAACAGAACTGAATTTTAAAGCACTGTTTTCGTTCAATTTTTTTAATCTCTGTGTGTTATTTGTAGTTCAGTAGTATCATAAGTTTAGTCAAGGCAAGAGAACAATGCTAGGTAATTTGGGTGATTTCTTTGAAAACTTAGTGCATCAATGTAGGAAGATCATGGTCTGACAGATTCCTGCACATCAGCCAAGCTGTGATCAACATTGAAAGGCAGAGGGAGGCTCACATTTTATTGCATGGTACCTCTCACGAATCCACCTACTGATTGCCACATCCTTACCCCCATCCTGGGCTCACATTCCTCCCGTGGTAATCCCAGCTCTTCTGTGGACTTTTGTTGAGCCAGTTCAGCACACTAAGCCAGATAAAAACAATTAAATATTTTCACCTTTTTTTTTTTTTTTTTTTGCTACTATGAGGTAAGCCAGCTTTCTGTTAGCTGGTTAAATTGCTGTAGGCTGTCATGGCAATGCTACTAGAGGCTGTGGCTCCACGGTTATTTCTTTTGGCAACCGAAATAGCTGGGGTCCCTCTGCTCGAGCTCACCAGGCAGCTGGTGCACTGCTGTCCTCTGATGAAGAGGTGAAATGGATTGGGAGGAAGTCACTTTTTCCCACACATTGGGGAGCAGATATTAACATTTACACAGTCATTTAGTGTAGTTTAGATGATGTGCAGTAACTTGTTACCTGAAAAACGACCACTTTTTTTCTTAGACCTTTCAATGATAAATGCCAAATCAGTTGTGGTGGAAAACTGAATAAAGGCTTCCTGTGATTTGGTTAAATCATCATTCCTGGGTACACGGGTTGGCACCGAAAAAAAGTACCCCATGTTTGAATAGCAATTGCTTTTCAAAAATCTGTGATCTGCTCAGTGCCTTGAAAGTGTAAAATACAGAGAAAGCAAGCACAAGTAAATCCTTTCAAATGAATCATATATCATAAAGAATTTGACCACTTCAACTGATAAATGTGAGTAGCTATAAGCCATTGATTTTATCTGTGCTCCTGACTCGAGTGATTTTAACTTCAATGTTATACATTGCAGTCAGACTTGCAGAACCCTCAGTGGGTAACAGTCTGATTTGGAGAAGAAATGGGTCAGATCTCTGGTGTCCATGTGCTCCTGCTTCTCCTAGAGTCTTTTGGGGGTGCCCCTGTATGTATGTGTGCACACTCACACAGGTTTGTGTGAGGGATGTGATTTTTCCTTTCTTTTTTTTGGTTGACTACATTGCCAGAGGGAAGGAGAAATACTCTGTAGGAAAATGTGTTTCTGTAATGGAGGATTAATTAACGTTAGCAAGAAGGTTATACTATTTAGATCAAGAAAATTTGTGTTGTCTTAAGGGAATTGAAAAGAAATATGCATCTTTTTAAAACCTAGAAAAATCCACCCCTAAATCCTAATCATACTCCAACAGAAGATGGAAGATTTTGTTTTATTAATTTTAAAAGATCCTGCTGAGTTTCAAAAAGTAGTAGTGTTCAGTAAATTCAACCTTGGGAAGGTGAGTTTCAAAAACTGTTGCCAAAGTTTATTTTCTCCAGTGAAGAGCGGCTTGTGTATACAGGTTTACTTCAGAAGATGAACTAATGACTTGAATCCTTGAAACACAGATGATAATCTGGAATAAATGGGGCCCCATTTATAACCAGCATTAATTAGAATGTGACATTACAGAAATTATGTCAATTTGTCCTAGACGGATTTAGGAACTGTATTGTGCTCTCACTGAGAAGTGATATGATTCTTGCACAAAAAGAGAAAAAACAGAGATCTGCTACTGTATGTTACTCTCATGCCACCTGCAGCTGCCTGGGAAGGTCTGTTCCAGCTCAGTAGGGAGGAGCACAGAAGAGATCTGCATCGCTGATGGTTCTCTGCTATGGAGGAAGCAGTGTGGCCACAGGCACAGGGTAAACCTTCAAAGTCTTCCTTACACCTTTCATCAACATAATTGCAACCAGTAGTGGCTGCTGTCTTGATTAAATCAGAGCAACCTTTGGGGTCCTCCAACTCAGACCAGTTCTGCACAGCATCGTGGCACAGAGCTGCATGCCACCCACAGGCACGTGCTCTTTGGGGTGCCAGCATAAGCTGTACCTTTGTATTTCTCATGAAACAAGTTAAAAAAAAAAAAAGAAAAAAACCCAAACAACAAAACCACTCATCAAAGTAGATGTAAGGTAAAAATCAAAACTTAACAAATTAGTTAAGTGGTGTTATGTGACACAAGTTAAGCCTTCTGAATTTTTCTGAAAGAAAGGTCTTTTGACATGAACTCTAGAATATAGAAGGAGAGGAAGAAAAAAACCCCAAAACATTTATGTGATGTAGAAACTAATAGCCTGATGTGACTAAATGAATGCTCAGTCACCAGGACTTCAAGGTCAAGAGCATTTTATGGATCTGAACTTTTGTCTTGAGTGAAGAGTTGGCCTGGTTAAGTTATAAATATGCAGATACACTGACTGGGTTACTCCCTCTGGAAGCAGTAAGAGGTGGATATAGTTCTCAGTTTTACTCATTTGGGGAGGTGTGAGTGACCTCTAAACTGTAGAATGTTCCTAAGCACCCAGTGAAAACAGTAAACAGAAAACTTAAACAAACTCTTTGTCTTGGTGTTTACTCTGGGGGAAATCAGGAGATTCCCATATAGGGAATGAATCTGGAAAAAAAGCATTTAAAATTGAAGTGTCGGTGGAAGAGAAAGTTATGTATACCATAGCTCACTGAAGAAGTCAAGGCATGTGTCAAAGAGGATGCCTTAGGCTCATAAAATATGCTTAGATTTTCAGAATGTTCTGGGAAGGTAAAACAAAGTTACTGGGGTAAAAAAAAATAAATTGGTGCAAATAATCATACTTGGGTAAAACATAAAGTCATTGTGAGATAAGATAGAAAATCTTATAAATTCATATCTGGTTACTAAAAGTCATCACTTTACAATGACCACTGTTAAAAGTAACACAATGCAGAAGAGTGAAAGATACCATGGAACTGGAGCTGATCAAGATATTAATGAATGACCTGGGAAAAGCTGGGAGTAGTGAAGTGACAGAGTTTGCATTAACATGAACTTATTTCGATCTGACAAACCTGAAGTTGATGGTGCAGATAAATAGTTGTGGATGGGTGAAATGGAGAGGTTGAGTAATAAAATGTTAAATGAAATTCAGTGTTTCTAGGTGCAAAGTAAAGCACAACAGGAAAAATAACTTCAGCTATCTATGCAGTATAGGCTCTAAATTAGTCATTGTAGATTTCCCTGAAAACACTACTCCTATGCTTGGCATGGGTCAAAAATATCAGTCAGATCAAAGTACAGAAATGTCAGTCAAATCAGAGAAACAAAATCATCTGTCAGAAATTATGAGGAAAGTAATAAGACAAGGGCAGAAAACACCGTTAATGACATCTCTATATCTGGGCTGTGCCCATGTCTCCAGTGCAACGTGAACATAAGGATGACACAGTTTGGATATGTGGACAGGAACAGGATCAGTCTGTTCAAGTGTTGTGCTGGAACCACTGAGTTCTGCGGGACATGGCTGAAATAAGACCTCAGGAAAGAGGCATTAGCAAGGGCTGTCCTCCCCAATGAAGATCTATTTCAGATAGAGGATTGTGAATGCCATGAGATGCTGCTGGCCCTCACCACTTGCTGCTGACCCCTAACAGAGGCAGAAGGCTGGGACACAGTCACCTTTGGTCCAGTACAGTGGGGAGGTTTTTTTTCTTCCCATATGTCTAGCTGCTTTACTTGCACAGCAGATTTTTGTTATTCAGTTTTGGTAAATTCTTACTTAGTAATATTCAGACTATCCAGGCAGCTACATTATAGACTATTAAGCCAAAGCTACTTCTCACTTGCTGTAGTTCTGCTATAATAAACATTCATAGCTTCATTACAGGCTATGGTTTCCCAACCTACGTACTAAGGGATTATTTGGGGGTTTTGCTTTAATGATGCACAAAAACTGTAATAGTCCTTTCAGAGCCTTATATAACAATATGTTTTGCTTCTTCTAAAAGCTAAATAACTCTTGTTTTGAATGATTTAGTAACAAACTCACTTAGTTGCTGTGCTGTGGTTCAATGGTCTGCAAAATTTTCTTTTTAGAAATACAAACCCATTATGTAAATACTAAAGAGCATCTTCAGAAAAACTAACTTCAATTTGTTTTTTTCCTTTTTTTTGTTTGTTTCAAACTTTGTAAGCTTGAGATCATTCACACGACCTTTTTTTCAAAGTATGCAAAATAAAATTGCTTTCTGACTAAAAGCATAGATATAAGTTTTAGCCCAGAAGCAATGTTCCAACTGAGTTTTATGGCTCCTGAAAATTGGGGATAGATGAAGAGGGATTTGCAGAGCACATTCCTGAGAAAGGATGTTTATTTGGTTAGGAACTCTGGTTTCAAAACCTGGTCAACCTCTATTATTTGGTCCCTCCATCTTGCTCCTGAGTTTCCCACTTTTTTTGCAGAGTGTACTGGTAGAACTGCCCCAGAATGCTACCATCTGCTGAAGATAGGGGTCTAAACTTAGTATTTTTTGAAAGCTGTGGGAATGGATTTTTCTATATGTCTAGTTTCTTCGATTCAGGGGTCCTGATTCTCTCTAAGGCTTTCATCTACTTGTGGAATACAGTTCTTGGTACACAATTTTTAATACCAGAAAAAAATTACCTTATCAAGGATCCTCACAGTTTAAAGGCTATAAAAGCTTACATTGAATGAATTCTGAGAGTTAACAATTTCATCACTAGGAGGACTCTGCTTAGAGGAAGATTTTGACCTCACAGACATGAACATGGTAGGTATATTCCAGCATGTACTAAGTCCAGGACTCATATTTCCAGGAAACAGAGCTCTAAATGGCAACAAAACATTTTATAAACAGGGTGAGATTGAGAAACTAACTGAACCTATTTGTCACACAGTGGTATTTACTGAGCCATTAAGTCTATGGTATGAAAAGTCAGGTCATTAGCAGACTGGATGCCATGCTGATTAAAAAAAAAAATGTGTGAAAGGTGGCAATGGCTGGGGAGGAAAGCCACATTTTGGTTTATTTTTCTTGTTCTAAACAGCACAAAAATAAAGTGTTTAATTAATTGTTTGCTCTGCATTTAACAACTTTGCATTAGTTCATTTGCTTAAGTGCAGCAGCAATCAAGAACACATTAGCTAATGTCGAAGCTCAGCAAGGGAGGAGACTAGAGGCAGGTGCTGGGGTCAGTGTGTGCAGAATCAAGGCACCATCAGTCTCTTCCTGCTTTAATTTGTCTGCAGGAGCTTCCCAGAGTCATAGCAGCACAGTTGGAGGCACCAGCCATTTCCAGCTGGTTTTTATGAGTAGATACAGCTGGAAAAGGTCTGTAGTCAAAGAAGTGGATACTGATGACTGACACATTGAACTGCCCTTCTGTGAGTCTCTATTAATTCTGCGGTGTGTGCTTCATCCCCTGCCAAGAAGGATGGTAAAGAAATGATGGCCCTAAGCAGGAGCCATGGAGACTTGAATTCATTTGCTTCTCCTCCCCAAACTGCTTTGAACAAATCATTCATGGCAAGATTTGAAAAGGAACATGAAGATATGGTTTCAAATTTTCAGAAGAAAGCTTAAAAGAAGTCATTGAATTATTCTAGTTTTGCTTCACTTGGACCAAGATTTAGTCTCGTAGTTTTCAGATGAATAATATGAGACATCAAAACTCAACTCAGGTCTGCCAGATGCATTGCAAGATAAGTTTACAAGAACTCTGTGGGAAGGAACCTTTAACAGGTGATTGGGAAACCTTCCTTGTCAAGGGATTTTTCTCAGAGATTTTAATTTATTTTGTTTTCATCAGAAAAATGAGGAACATTTTGGATTTCTTAGACATCATCCATTCTATATCCATCTACACCAGAAAGGCCAGATGGGGAGAAGCTGACACCTGCCCAAGGCTTTACTCTTGTAACCCAAATCATGCACTATAGTGAAAATTTAAGGTCCTTTTTAAGAGCAATGAGACATGACTCAGTAACAAGGAATTAACATGTTACCACCCATCAGCTGAACAGCAGTAACCAGCCACATGTATACTTCTAGTTCAGTGTGAATATGAGGTGAAGTGCATTGGCATGAACCACCTCTGTAGTGTTGTACACCAGATTTGCTGTGTACTGGAAGAAGGCAACTAGTCAGTGTAGTAACACTAGGATGAAGTTAGCACTCTATTTTCATCCATCTGTCTCTATCGTGGAACTTTGTGTCAAATACCAATTTATTCTGACATTTTATAACTTTCCATAGTGACTAATTTCTCCTCGGTTTGAGTTAAAAGTAACCTAAAGCAGTATCCCAAGTCTGTGACTGGGAACCAGTTGGAAGAGACCCAGAAAAAGGGTCCTGGATTAAACTATTGAGACACAAGAGCTGAATGATACAGTACTGCATTTCAATACATAAAACAGACCTCACAGGCAGAAACTCTTTTTTTTTTTTTTTTTTTCTTCTCTCTCTCTCCCTCCTGGGCAGTTATATTTCTGTAAAAGCATGTTTAATCTTGGCCAATTAAACTTGCTAGCACTCAGCACTTAACAGGTCTTTTCTTTTTCTTTTTTTTTAAAGAAAGGCATTTGTTGATGATAATAGTCTTCTAAACCAAAGAGGCTCTTTTTGAATTAAAACAGATGATGGAAGGAATCATTAAGAATGCGTATGAGTTTGATTTTTGATTTTCAGATATTTTAACCTTAATTGATTTACTTTTATTCCCTGGTGTGTTTTAAATCAATTTGCTAAAGGTGTCTGCATTTTTCACCTGATCACAGCACAAGTCACTCTGCAAGAAAAACTAACATAGCTGTCTGGTGATGCAGGAGAAAAAAGAAAGGGTATATAGCATCTTCAAAGTACCCCACCTTTAAAAACACAGTGAAAGTCCAGGAATATTTACTGAATGCAAACCATGACAAAATGACCTCTTGCTCCTACAGGCTCAGCAGAGCTGGTGGGACATACTATATTTGCAATCATCTAGTCTGTTCTCTTACCCCACCTCAGGATTCACTGTTCCTAAAACTTTAATGGCTCTTGCCAGTTTTCATGGGAGTGCTATTGTGTTAAATCTGTTTATTGCAGGTTGCTGTATACACAGCGGTTGTAGGACCTGTCCTTAGAGGAACCATGTCAAAACGTGCCAGGCTGTTGTTGTCATCTCTGAGGAAGAAGAAGGAGCACCTGGAGACACACTGATGGCCAAGTCGCCACCTCAGTGTCACCCATTGCACCTTCCTCCCCCACTCTTTGTCCCCTCAACCCCTTTACCTTTCTGCAGCAGGAATGGTCTAACCCTCCTCATCTCCTGGGTGACAACAGTCAGTTTTGTCTACATTTCAGAGAAGTAGCCTTGCCCAGGCACCACAGCCTAGCACAAACATGGGCTTCCCCCATAAATCCCTGCTCTCAGCAAAGAGACGAATGGAAAAGTCTCATTAGTGATAATGAACGCCCTGGGTTGCCTGATTGCCCCACTGCCTGGCCCAACGCTCTTGCAGCAAAATGGGCAAGGCACGCTGGCCACTATCCACTTATATACAAATCTACCATTTGAAAAATCTATTTTGTGAGCCAGAGGTCAAAATATAAGGCTTCTGACCCATTATTTATTTAAAAAAGACCTCCTGAAATCTTTAAAAGCATATAAAGAAACATTTGCCACTCTTGAATCCGGAGATAAAAAAGCCCAATTATTTATTAACTATACTACTGCAGAGGTGAGCTTTGCAAAAGCATGTAGACTGGGCAGTTGTGAAATCCTCTTTGATTTAAAAGGAAGAAAAAGCTATACAGAGCTTCACTTCTTAGCTGTATTGTTGATATGCTCCTGTTTCTGGAAGCTTTCATATTTTTTCTAGTTAGTCACAAAAAAACCTGCACCTGGCTATCATAAATGACTGGGAGAGGGGAGCCAGGGGTGGGAACCTGATCACAGTGGTGCCAGTAGGAGACTCCAAGATAGGGTGCTACCACACACAGATGATCCCAACATCCAGGGCTGCTATCTTCATATTTAGCATCCCCATTTGCATTCTTCTTATTTTTTATTAATTATTCAAATCCCATTCAAACTCATGCCAACTTTTAAAATCAATGGCTAGGAAAATATCTGAGCCAAAACTGTATATAGTAGGGCTACCTAGTGTAATTTTCTTAAGTTTTCCTTTTTTCTTTGTTTGTTGTAGATTGATAAAGTTGTAAGATGAAATGTAGTAGAGCTGGTGGGAACCTGCTGGGAGGTGCAGGTTGTCATCTGTCCCTTGTGTGTTGCTGCTGACACAAATCCACAGATTTGCCCAGAATGACGTTGGTAAAATAGGGTCAATAAATGCCATGCTCACTAGTTTGGAGGGAATCTCCTGCTCACTGGCCTATAATGCACATTAACATCTTTTAACAGGCTTTATGTAAAGCTTAGTTCTCAGGTAAACTGTGTGAGTTGGGCTCAGGTTTATCCTTTCACTTGTGAGTTGCTGGCATACAGTGGGTAGATAGCCAAGGAGGAGATATATCTCTGAAAGGACTATACAGCCCCGTTCCTGATTCAATCTGGTGTTTAAATCACTGTGATCCCAGCTGAGGCATCCTACTTCTTCCTGGGAGTAACCAGGGGTTCATCAGATCATCAGAAATTACCTTACTTGTCTCCTGGCTGGCAAGAACCTGTGTTTATGGCAACACTCAGGATAGCAAACTAACAACGAGGACAGCATTTTTACAGTGAAGTTTAGAGCCTCAGTCAAGAATAATGGACCATAACATGCCAAACTGCCCATTGGTTCAAACAGAGGGTTGGCAGTAAAAATGCTTTGCAGTGTCCTGTGTACATCAGACCTATACACTAATAACCCTGTAAAAAAGAAATATTTAATACTGAACATTCATAAAGTAGCCGAATAAAGGCCTTATCCAGCACCCATGGAAGTCAGTGGAAAAAACTCCCCTTGATACCAGCAAGTTCTGAATCTTCAGCTGTGTCCCACGATATCATGACACCAGACAGTGCTCGATCCCAGAGACAGATGCAGTTTTCAGTAAGGGTAACAATCATTTTTCTATTGCCTCAAAGGTTCCAGGCCATAAAAATAAACAACTTGCTCCAAAGCTGTAACATGGTTTAAAGTGAAAGGACTTCTCTGTTTCAATTATGGTACATAGGTGGGTTACCTACTGCTAGAAGAGGAAGGTGTGAAAAATGAGGACTCCCAGTTTCCTTCCCTAACTGTGCCTCAGTATCTTTTCACAGCTCAGAGCACATCAGTTTTACTTTTTGCTCCAGTTCACGTAAGGTTTAATGTTATGAGCCAGGCCTGAGACAGATGAAGTTAACAATACACTGTTTCAATGGTGTCTCTCAGGGATTCCTTCTGAGAAATCCTATATCTGCTCCCTATGGGCATAGGGATCATAGAATCATAGAATGCTTTGGGTTGGAAGGGACCATAAAGATCACCTAAATCCAAGCCCCCTGCCATGGGCAGGGACATCTTCCACTAGATCAGGTTGTTCAAAGCCTCATCCAACCTGGCCTTGAACACTGCCAGGGAGGGGGCATCACCAACTGCTTACCTAGATTTTATTCTGCCAAAGCCTGTGATGAAGAACTAACTCTTCTGCAGTGTTTCCTGCTCTATCTACTTGCTTTAGTGTTACAAACTAAATAATGATGCCATATCTTCCAAAGCTGGAGCATTTGTTCTCGTTTTGCAGGGAACTCAGATAACTCTGGCTAACTGCTGTGTCGTGACAACAGCAGCTGTATCTTAATTAACATGTAAGTGTCAGAGGCTTTGACCAAGCACACACACAACATAATGCCTGAGATCTGTAGGTCTGATGCAGCATATTGCTGCTTTTAGTAGCGAATGAGCTTCTTGATGTACCACTTCGTAGCAGGTCCCAAGAAGTGCATCAGAAAATCTTTCCAGTGTAGCTGTTGACGACAGCATTGTGCACCTACGATTTCTCTCTTCAGCAAGAGCTGAACTGTTCATTTAATCTATCAGCAGAAGAGAGGAGCAAGTCACTTCACAGCACTGCAATTTACCACTCTCTAATACAAACCTTTGGAAGCTCCTGAGGGCAGGAATTGCCTTTACTGCACATGACAAGACTTTCTAGTTGATAGGGGCATAGAAGTCCACAGTGGAGCCAATTCTTTTCATAATGGAGTTCGCAGAAGATGGCAACCAGTCCAGCCCATAATAAGGGTTTATTGTGATGTCCATCAGTATGGCAGCTGGCTCCTGAACGAGCTTCTGATCATTATTATAATACAAATCACTCATGGAAAGAGGAGGAATGGAATCTGATATGGGAGTGCCCCAGGCTGAATCTGGCTAAATGGCCTTTGCCCACATTGCTTATGTGACACTGCCTACCCAGGTTAAGACAAAGTCCTGCTGGCAGTTTGACATGGTCATGTGCTAGGTCTAGATCTATGTGTCCTGCTAAGGACACTGGAAAACTCAGGATGCCCCCTACTCCACTGGGTAGCTGCTGGCCCTACCAGAGTCTATGATCAAAAGTTTTGCTACCCAAACTGGCTGTCTCATCTTTAAGCTGGTCCTCATGTGCCCTCAGTGGTCAGAGTAGATAAATGACAGTAAAGCAATGGCACTGGTCCCCAGTGCAGCATCAGAGGTTAGGGTTGGTCCAGTGACAATGAAAGAACAGTAGTTATAGCCACCAAAATGTTCATCACTACTCAGTGAGAGGTGCCCATGATCTTTATTCAGTGTTTGATGCCATTTTGTTGTACAAGCCAAATCCTCCTCTACATCTTTCTGGTCTATAGTGTGTAAACCTCACATGTAGCACAAGCTTTCTAATATTTGTGGTGTAATCTGAGGATGAATTGTAGAGGCTAACTGCAACAACATTTTTATTGTTGTAGTGAGAACATTGCTTGGATGACATAATGCTGGTAAAGATGGTTAGATCTGACTCCCTCAATCCTGCAAAAGCTAGTTTATTTATTTATTTTTTTATTATTATTTGGCTTTGAAACACTCATATGAATTTTATTCAGTGTTTCATAGAGAACAGGAGCTCTCTAGGGAGGAAAACCCCAGCATGCTTGGTGTATATTTCAGACACAGATGGCAGCTTTATAGCAGAGAGTTTGTGTGTAAAAATATTGAAGAGACAATCAAAACATCCCATGAACTCAAACACACTTAAACAAAATCAGATGAAAATCAAAGCAACAATTTCTTGGAAATGTGCAGGATACTATTGAATATTATAGATCAAAGAGCTAAGGGTATAGTCTCCCTGTGTTTGATAGAGTTTGCCTGCCAGACTATTCATGGCAGCTGACAAATAGTAGCACAATTTTTAGAGTTCCCAACACTGACTTGTGCCCATATATTGTAGTTATTGGGGGCTAAATAGTGCCAAATTACTGAACTTTTCAGTTTCAGCCAGATTTATCTAATTCTAATGCAGAGCGAATGATGAAGGCTAAAAACAGCCTGCAAAAACTCAACTGCAACAACTCCTGTGCCTGCAGAGATGTGTATCATGGGGGTGACATAGGGTGCTACCATAGTGCAGTGTTGGAGATGAAATTATGCTATAACACCCTGCACTAGATAAGAAGATGGGGCATGGCACACAAGAATTATTATCCTCCACAAGCACCACGGTTTTTATGGAAACCATTTTTTATGGAAAAGGACAAAATTTTGTTTGGGATTTTTAGTTTTGTTTAAGTCAAAAAGTCAATTTCATATGTAACAAACCTATTATTTTAATTCAAAAAGATTTTTGAATTTAATATTTTCTCTGTGTTAGTTATGTATCATCCCAGATGAAAGAATCAAAATTAGTCTCCCCTTTCCTAAACTGAAAGTCTGAAAGCCAGAGAGCAACAACCAGCTCAGTGCATTCTCATTCTGGGCTTATCTACAAATAGCTTAGAGAGCTACTTACTTAGGGAACATCAAGAGTTAGGAAAGCGTAAATCACATGATAAAGTAGGGTAAGATAGGATAGTGGCATCTCTCTTCTCTGTTAGAAGAGTAGGATCTCTTTAGGTTTGTGTTTTTGGACAGGATGGGGAAAGGCCCTGTCATGTGTCTCTGCTAGGTTTCACTTTGTTAGAACTTCACCCTCTTCCAACATCTCTGGTTTTGTCTGTTTTTCTGGAAAGGATAATTAGCCTTCAAACGATAACAACCCCATTACAGAAACAGCAAGTCTTCTTAGGGGAGGCAAGAACAATTCAAACCCTGCCAGTCAGTGAAGTGCAAATCTCAAGGTTTCTTTCCAGATTTCCCCTCCCACCCTGTGGCATCCTGCTGCTACCTCCAGCTTTATCCTCTTTGCCTTTCCCTTAAGAGGTTCAATTGCTTTTATCTTTGCGTTTGCAGATCTTGCAATGACCTGTCACAACATGAGATCCCAGCAGCAATAGGAAAGATACTGATTTAGGCTGGGGGTGGCTGAAAGCTCACTCCTTTTATTCTCCTTTCCAAATCCCATTGCAAAGAAGGAGTAAGAGTTTTCAGAGAGAGAGGTAAGACCTCCCAGGCCTTCCCAAAATACAGCTGTTTGTAGGTGCCTACTGCAGAGTAGTTCATGTGTATTTTACTGCTGTCTTCAACCAAACCTTCCGATCAGGTATCAGGGAATTGTATTTAGTTCACTTGCAACTATGTGTGACTTCAAATGCAATTGTCCCCGAGGTCTGCAAGTCTAAAATCTGATTATGTTGATATACATGGCCTATGCTTTTCCTATCATCCTTCAGTCATTCAAACACTTAGTCGTCCCATATTCACAAAGCCATACCAAGATAAATAGAAACTTATTGGGGATGGATGGCTGCAAAAATCACCCCAGAGTTCACGTCCTTCTGTTTGCACTCACACTGAACAAAAGCCCCTGCACAGCTCCCCAGGGGAGGTATAGAAATCCTTTCTCCACTTGTCTATACTGTAGTGTTACCTTTCAGAGGAAACATGCCTGAGCTTTTGGCATGTACTGCCCATTGGGCTGGGTTCATAGCCCAGCAAATGCTAAATTTAGGGTTGCAAAATGCTGAGAGTGCTTTGTGTCCGAGACACGGTGCGTATTTAGAACACAGTTACCAGTGCTGCAGTGAGCACTTCATTCAAGAAAAGGGCAGGGATCGATTGTAATATTGCTCTAAGCAACATTGATCCAGGATGTATAAGAAAGCTGCTTGGCTAAAGGATTTAAAAATGCAGCAGCCTGTATGGACACAAACAAAAGAAGGTGTCAATGATGAGCTGCTAACACAAAGGGTGAAAACCCTGTTCTTCTAACCCCAGGAAGCTGGGCAGGAGGTGGGGAAGAAGGGATAATCTGCTCATATTTTCAGTGCACAAAATCAGGTGAGAGGCACAAAAATCTGGAAATTCATTAATAGAAACAATTATGATAATGAATTGGTATGAGAAAAAAGTCACTATGATCATTTCAAAGCAGTGAGTTAAGTTTTATTTATTTTGTTAAAAAATAATCTACAAAGAGGACTTTGTTGGAATGGAAAATATAACTGTTTTTAGGCACACCAAAATAGACAATTTCAACTTATTTTCTTTCTTTTTTTGACTGAAAATGCTTTTCATATAAGAGATTCATCTAGATGGAGACTCATTCCTGCTAAAAATTTTTTAAAGAAAGCAACACTTCTTTTGAAAGGGAAAAATGTTTGGTTAATAGACTTTCCAGCTGACTTTAAAACACCAAAAAGCTTAAGGAGATAAGCATCACAACAGAGTTGCTAGAGGTGAAATGCAAGAGTGGAGGTAATGTGCATAAAAGGGTTATCCTGTCTGGTCTGTTGCAACTACTTATGCTGAGTCCCTGAGAAGTGCTGTGAATTAGTCTTTGGAAAAATGTTGAAATGTCAGTAAAACCACACAGTATGTGCTACGTTCTGAGTTCCTGGACTTCAGTTCCAGCTCTCTAGACTTTGCAGGACACATGTTCATTTCCATCAAACCACTTCTGAATTCTTCACAATGGTACCTTGAATAATTTGGCATGAAGAGCAACCGATGCAATATGCCTATTTACTTTCTGCCTACTCCAAAGACTGCTGAAACTAATGAGAGGTTTTCTGTTGACTTCAATGGGATCTGGAGCTGGCCCATAGAAGGGTGGCATACTTGGAACAGTGGTGTTAGAAAGACTGGCAGAAGAAAAAAAACTTGCTAGAGGTATGCAAGATGGGAGATAATTTCATTGGGCAACTGAGTTATGAGGCAGCAACAGAGAGGTCTTGCTGATTTATAAATTGTAAATCTATGTATTTTGCTGTGGGGACAAAGTCTTCTGCTGCCTATTAACTTACATGGTTTGATTTGCAAATAGGCAGACATACATGTAAGTTATTTTGGGCATGCTGCTATACAATTTGCATAGCAAACAGAGACTGAGAAGTGCATGAAAAATTCCCTGGATGACCGTATGCAAGTTTTTTAAAACTTTGGTTCTGCCTTGAGACATGCAGGTGGCTGTGTCATCTCAAGGAACAGATGAGATTTACAACATTCATTTTAGAGGTATTTGCTCAGAAAATAATACCCTAAGGTTGCTTTGAGCTTTCAAATCACTTCCTCACCTTAAAGAATTTATGGGCACAAAATGTGTGTGAGTTCAGTGCAAATCTGGAGAAAAACTTCATGTCCAATGCTGTAGAAGTTTTATTCCTGTTTCCACAGAGGCTGCACAGCCCTCTGCTTGCAAAGAGTAATTTCCTTAGTGTCCCAGACCATATTCTTCTGGCTTTACACTTTTTAGATTACCATGCTACGTGAATAAATGCAATCTGTAGGGATGGATATACTTCTGTGGAGGTGCTGTCCTTTCCAAGAAGACATTTGAAGATGTGTTCATCCAGATTCCCCTTAATTCACATAGTGACTCCCCACCTCCTTGTCAAGACCCCCTTATTACATTCTGACTAATTCCTTTGCCATGGTTGCAGTTGGACAGAAGGTCTCAGATTTCCAGTGTGGACCACATCCTGAAGGAGAGAAATCACCCTTTGATGCATTCTGAGGTGGACTGTCTTCTCTCCTGCTGTCAATTAACTACCATCCCTGTGGCAACTCATATGGCTACTCAACTGGAAAAGAAAGACCAGGAAAATGTTTATTCTTTAGGTGTCTTAACGCGAAATTAGATACCTGAAAACAAGCAGAACAAGTCAGTCTCTCAGAATGAAGTATCCTTGGAATATCATAGACCTCACTTTAGTAACTTGTGCTACCTATGCTGATCTATGACAACCTGCTGCTGGAAGAACTTCCAGCCTTCAGTCACAGGGGAAGCCTTCCTGGAGCCAAGCTGGCTATGGTAATAATCTGTGTGGTTCCTAGTAAAGGGAGCTTGCTTGCATATCAGAGAGACAACACAAGCAAGATGTACTGCAGATGAAAGGACTACAGTGCCAACAATTATTATAGAACTTGGAAAAAGATGAAACAAATTTCAGACTCTTGTGTCATCTCCTTTCCAAATATCTAACCCGGATTATTTTTTTAATTATTCAGCTGTGAAATGAGGATCACACTGCCTCCTTTCAGTGATTCTACTATGTAGCACAGTGTCTCGCTCTCTGCAAATTTTCATTAAGACTACTTAAATTTTCCTTTGCTCAGTTTGGTTTTAATAACCTTCTCTGTCAATTACCTCTCCAACAGTTAGGTCTGCACTTCCCAGTTTTTCTAATCTTTTCTTACAGATACTTAGAATAATAATAATAATGCTACTTTAAATATTTTTCCCCATTTAGATGCATTTACTACCTGGAAATCTTACTTAGGCAGAGTTTGAGGATGTAGGCCATTTGTCCAGAATTTCTAGCCGTTCCAGACATATGCATGTGCACAAATAGTCCAAACCACCCTCTGTTTCACAGTTCCTTCCTTATTTTATCTATTTATAGCCTGGAAATCTCAGCTTGAAATTTGGGAGTGCCGCTCATCTGGCGTAATCTCCCATATATAGTCTGCCATTGCACTGAACCTCTTACCCGAGTAAGCAGTCCAGCTCAGATATAGCAGAATTTCTCAGCTGTGGGGTGGACCTCAAGGGTAAGCATAGGAGGTCCTTAAGGCAGGGCTCTAGGAGAACCATTCTGTTGGCAACAAGGAAACATGACCATTTGCAGGGAGGAAAAAAGGATGCAGGTTATGGAGCTAATTTGGAGGGGTGAACTGTGAAGTATAGTATCTAGCAGAGACTGAGGAAAATAATCACATCAGCCTCTGCATATCTGCTTCTGGTGAATTCTCAACAATAGGACTATTTACTAATTTATCTCTTTCATTACCCTATTTGTCATTCCCATTTTCCTTCTCTACTGACTTGATTCAAGCAAACAGCAGCATCTGAAGAGTATGGGGAGAAATTAGAGCATCCGTTTCTAAAGTGACCTGCTTTTCTTCTTAAGCAACTTTTATGCCCTACTCAGGATTTGGAGGTTCTGTGGTGGATAATGTAAAATGACACTAACTGGGCTATTTATATCACTGCAAAGTGACTACATGATGGGATAATTAGCAGTGCTATGTCTGCTGGAGTGAGGGATAACACTGTAACACATTTTTGTGTTAAGCAGCACAAACAACAATGCCTGCAGGTTAAACAGTACCTGAGCAGCTGATAGTCCTCCTGCACTGTTATTTCCAGGAGGCAATATCTACTGGCTTCATTCATGCATGAGGCACAGTTGTAATTCTGGTTTTATTACTCTTGAAGTACTTGCCCTCTATTTATGTAAATGATTTTTGCAAGCAAGGTTGCTTTGGGCAAGTATAGGTATTCAAGACATTTTGTGAAGAAGTAAGGTTGTGTAGATTTGTAGATCTGCTAACTAAAACATGACCCTTGGATGAAAAAGTCCAAGTGCTTGTCCAGTCGGTCTCACTCTGTTACTCCTGGATGGAGTCCAATAGCTTGTGCTATGCCTCGGCTTACATATTACTTCAGAAAGCACAGCCAGTCTTGACTGAAGCCATAAAAGCGTGAGTGTGATCCATTTAGCCCACGTCTAGGTAGAAAGATTCTAGCTTTGGTGATGAGAGTGTTGGCTTCTTTTAAGTATTAGCACAGACACAGTCGCAGAGAACAAGAACCTGTTATGCTCTGATTCAGTGTATTTCAATGGTTAATCACACTCATTAAAAAGTGTTTTATATGAATTTGCTCAATTTCAATTTCCATAAATTGTCTGTTATGCCTTTCTCTGCAAGATTAAAGGACCATTTTGTATATGCTATTTTCTCCCCAGGAAGGTTACTAATGCTCTAATCATGGCTATCTCAAGTCTTTTTTGAGATAAGATCAAATTCACTACCCATAAATATTTTTCTCCATCCCTTGAGCTATGTTTGTGTGTCCTCCCTACACACCCTGTAGTTTTTCAACTTCCTCTTTAAAATGTCAACACTAGAACTGGACATGCCATTCCAGTATGCAGGAAACATACCAGCATCAGGTGAGCAGTGCCAGACAGAGAACAAAAATCATTGCAGTGTTTGCTTGCTGGTGCATCCAAGGAATGATATCACGCTTGCAAAGTATGTGGAGTTGTTTCTTTGTTATGAACTATAAATATGACTCACTGATTACTAGGGTTTGGTTCTTCACTTCTTACCTTTAGATCAGTAATATTGCATTTCACTTAGCTAAAATGCACTTTGTTTGGATGGACCAAACTTTCAAAGCAAAATCTGTAACTGCCCTTATTGACCTTTATTCATCATGCCACCCTCTCTGATGAGGAGCAATTCTATATTTACCCCCAGCTCATCTATGGGATACCCTGTAGGAAGGTAGACTAAGAACTCTACAGCTCAGGCTTGTAATTCCCAGTTTTTCTAACGCAGAGCTGTTTCATGTTTCACAAAAAGACAAGAGAAGTCCTATTTAACCTTGGTAAAGAATAGCATTATGATTGTGAAAAGAAACTGGAGAGTGATGTGTAGGTGAAACATTCTAGTAATGTTCCCATGCTGTCAGCTAGTGTGAAATATGCCACCTCCATGACTAGCATTTATCCTGTCTGCAGCCTGCAGCTGCTTTGTGTTAGCAGAGATTCCTACTACCAATTTATCTGGATTCCATAAGCAAGTCCAACATGAAGATTAAAATGCTGTCTGTTGCATCGAAGCCATGGATTGCAGAGTGTTATCTTCTTGAATAAAGCTGCTGCCAGAAAGGTAGTGTCTTGCTGGCTGTATTATGCAGAGAATATGTGTCAAGCTTTAAAAGAGTCATTTAACAGAAGTTAAGAATAAGAAAAACATCTAAATAACATCATTTCCTAGCTAATTTACTCACATTTTTTGAAAGTGCTGCTGTAGTTTCCCTCATATGGGACAGGTCATGTTACTGTAGCTGTCTTAAGTAGCCACTAAGAAGGTGGACAGACCTTCCAGATGACATGAGGACCACTGAAGAAGTAAACAGAAATAACTGTTTGTCATTTCTTCTAATGTAAAGACTATCAGGGATACGCTGAGAAACCATTTGGGACAGGTTCAGAACGAAGAAAAGGAAGTACTGCTTTATTAAATGTGTTGTTGAGCTGCATAGCTTCTTGCTTCAGCATGTCTGAGGAAAAAAAAAGTTATGTGAATTCAAAACATTAACCTAAAGTTAATGGAAGAAAAAGCCTTACAGTCTGACAGCACAACAACTTTCCTCTGATATAGGAAATCTCTAAATTATAAATGTTTGGAGTCTATTTTAGAGAAATTGCACCATAAGCTTTCTCTGTTCTTGTATTCTTCCCTTATGTATCTGCAATTGGTAAAGATCTGCAGATGAGGTACTAGGTTACATGGATCTTTTTTCTGTCAAGCTCTTTCATGTTGTGCTTACCTTCTTACAGAGCTACACACATTCTCTACGATACTGGAGTCAGCCTCTAACTGCTTCTGCAGTTTACTGGCATATCAGTACAAGGACAGTGAGAGAGACTTGTTGGCCTGAATCAACTGGGAACAAAATAAGCTGAAAGAAAAGGTCACTACACAGGGAACCAGACTTAGTATTCACTGGTGGGAAGCAACTGCTCTAGTAGGAAAGAAATAACAGCTGGATGCAGTCAAAAGGTTGATAGCAGTGCAGCAACAGGAGAGCAGGGTGAAGAGGTGCTGCCCAGCAGTGTACTTTCTGGTCCCTACAACAGACCAGAGTGTGTGAGCTATGCCAGGTGCAATACTAAGATCTGACTGAGAAGCCCACACCACACTGGCTGAGGTGTGCAGGGAAAGAGAAGGAGAGTGGAAGAAATTGCACCCCTTTTAAGTATTTTGCTCTGCCAGAAAATCAGCCTTATGTGGAATAGTCATATAGAATTACACAGAAATAGAGACCTGCTCTTCTAATGCAGAGTATCATATTTGCCAAGAAGAGCTATTGTTAGGTGCTCTTCACTAAACATCACTGTATTTTCACACTGTAGTTTTTCCTCCTTCAAACCTTTCTCCATACTTTATCTTTGGCTACAAATGTATTCTGAAACCAAAATGAAAAAAAACTCTATTTTGTACCCCTCTAGCTAAATCAGAGGATTGACCAAAAAACTTCCTTATAAAAGCTTCTGCCCAGCTGTGGCTAGAATTAGCTTCTTAGTGGAAGCCAGAACAGAAAATTAACTACACCTAGTTGCTGTGTTAGATTGCAAACCCTAGGTGACTGGTGACTTGGATAATAGCAGTATTTTTGGGAATGAAATCCAGGTGTGCAGAGATTGAGTCAGTGTCAAGAAGCAAGGTATGCTGGGAGTTCCAAGTCATTGATAAAAAGCTTCTGGTCATTGAAGCCTAAAATAGGTTTGGTAGAATATCATTTTAGGCTAAAATGAGTTTGAGGCACTTAATGGCAAAGTGCTATTGTCAGTTTTAGCAGCAATGCATAAATAAAGTCTTTGTTATTGGCCTTACTAGGCAGTAAATATAGTCTTTCTGAAATACCTCGAATGCACAGGTCTACCTCTTGAAGGCATCTCTGTTCAATTTTCCTTTAGGTCTAAAGGATCTGACTGTGTATCTCTATTTCTTACTATGAAGCAGTTACTACAGGAAGGCTGTTTCTGAAGATAGGGTTTAACTCTGACTTAAAAACTCTAATCAAGCCAGGGGTCTTCAGGTGGATTCTGTTCCCAGTTATCTCTGTGGAAATTGAGTAGCTTTATCAAAACCAGCTGATAGTGTAAGAGCAGAGCAGTGGGCAGTGTATGCTTTATGTAACTTCGTTTTCTAAATAACCTTCCTTGTACTGCTACTAAATCGCAATATTCCTTTCCAAAGAGTATCTGAAATCACTTCCCTGCAGAACCAAAGGAGCAGCAAAATTTAGAGTATTCTTCTGTTTTCTATTTTACTCAGTCCTGCTCTTTAATTAAAAAATTAGGAAAAATAACCTAAAAATTTAAAAATAATTTGAACTAATTTTCTGAACATCGAACCTTCATTTGCAGTTCACAGACTGAAGGGGTGAGAGAAGAAAGTTGTTCTTCCTCTTATTTTATGGTTTAAGTTTAAGGGTGATGATGTCTTTGCAAAGTTCTTGGGTTATGGATGATGGTAGAACAAACTCTATTTTCTATTCCTAATCTTCTTGTCTGTGACTAACTCCAAATTTTACCATCCTTACCTGCCTGTGATAATTTCTGGCTGCCATATGAACAGGATTAACCATTCTAAGCACCACAGATCCAGCAGTCAATTTCTGGATCTCTGGGAATTCTGAGTCAGTGAACTCTATTGTATGTGGCCTTTTAACATTAATAGGCAACATAAATTTTGTTGGCTTTTTAATATATATTTTTTAAAAATCAATGACTTTTCAGGAATTCTGATAAAAAGTAATTACACTTATCATATACATATTCTTTCTCATCTGTTTCAATTTCTTGTCGTTACCTTAAGCTGCTGCTGTGCACAGAAAATGAGCTAAACTCTGCCTTCTTAAGAGAGACTCTCCATCTTACACCCAATGCAAGATCTTGTGCAAGAGGTGAAAATCAATTAAAAGTTATTTTTTTAGTCCTCTAAGATATACATGCTTGCGATGTAGAACTTTCAAACTTTTCCCCTTGATCTGAATATTCCTGTGAGGTAACTAACTTTGGATAGGCCCATAATAGTAAAACACTGTCAGTAAGTCTTCCTTTTCAAATGAACAGAAAAACTTGTTTAAAGCACCTTCCATCTTTGAAAGCATTTTCCCCTTCATAAACCTTGAAGTGCTACAGCAAAGCTGGAGCTGTCTGCGTACGGAAGCCTGACTGTCACTTATGGAAAACTCAAATTTCATATATCAAGGGCTTGTGCGAAAATTGCTTTGAGTGTTAATTGCCCAAATGATTCAGCTTTATAAGAGCCTCTCTTATGTACTGAAGTATGTCTCATAGCACGCTGAGTGCCAAGCTCCAATAGAGAGCCAGCTGTGCTCTGCTCCCAGATGTTTGAAGAAAATTCTTGCCCATCATTTCAGTCCCCCTCCCAAAATCCTGAGAAATTTGTTTAATGAAGTAATTAATAGCAATAGCATATTTCTTCTTTTTTTTTTTCTGTTAAAAAATACTCTCCCTAGAATGTATGCAAGTTTGCCTTGGTTTATAATTACAGTAGCACATTGTCAGATTAACTGTACTGAGAAGATAAAACAAAAACCATCAGTTCTGCAAAATTAAGACTCTGCCAATATAATTTAGAAAGGATTAGATCCCTCTGTTTTCAAAAATGCTATTTGTTTGTGGTCATTTTAATTCTCAAATTTACCTATTGCAAAATGAATTGCTGTTGGAAACCTAATAAAAAATATACGTCTTAAGTCCTGGATTCAAGCCTTTTCATAACTATTCTTCATCCAGATCTCAATTTTTAACATGTTCATGTATCAGATACTTGACCAATTTATGTTGTTGGGTTTTTTTTTTAAGTCAAAGTAGCTACACTGAAGTCAAGGGATCTGTGTTAATTTATACCAGCTGCTTGTGGGCTGAGCTGAAACCCTGGATCCAAACAACAAGCCTGTTACAGGGAAATCCTGCCTGGACTTTGCCCCTTAGTGTGCAGGTGCAGAGAATTTCAAGGAGAGGTTTTCTGTGCTATAGGGCAATAAAATATTTGTGAGATCCACAGCTTGATCATCCTAGTGAGTGATTACCATCAATTCCTGCTCCTATCTGACTCAGCTCTCAGACTATGTTGTAACTGAGTTTGAACATCCACAGATAGGTGCTGGGTTAATTCAGCCTGTCTTTGTGGCCAGGCTGCTCTTGAATCACAAGTATATAGCTGTATTTACACAGTGCAGGTGCTAGGCAATATGAGTTCACTTTCCACTGTTCCCAAAGTACCATTGTAGAGCCCATCTGCCTGCCCAGGTCCACATGTTTGTGTGTTCTCCCACCAACACAGCATTTTTAGCCTACAGGTTTTACAGCATCCAATCCAGCTGCTGTTGCGAGTTATGGACTCCGCCCAGCATCTGTAGCCTCTTTCAGCTATTGTTAAAGTTATTGCAAAGTCCATTTTTGTTGGTTCAATCAGAGGTGATAAGACCCTCTGGAAAGCATTTTGTCTGTAGCTGATGGCCCTCACAAGCTGGCGGCAGATGTTGATGTGGAGGTTATTGACGTTGCATGCAGATCTGAGAGATGTGAGACAGCGGAGCTCCTTGTGGTAACTGTGAGATGAAGCAGCTGCTCTGAAACAGCCACAGCCACAAAAAACTGCACAAGTCTGGGGTGGCTGGAGCAACTCTAGACTCTTCTCCTCTTTATGAAGTTAAGTGAGGCATTTGCTTGTATCTCTGTCAAATGATCCAACCAAAATTAGGACATGCACACCTGGCGATACAAATAATTTCCTGATCTTGTTCCCACTGGTGTTAACAGGTACAGTGGTGCAAAGCTTAACTTTCTCTATACTGGCTTTGCAAAAGACCTTAAGAAATACAATTTGTATTGGTATCTTGTACTGTTAGCTGGAATATGAAATTCTGTGGTCTGCAAGGTTGTTTCGGTGAGGTGTTGTGAAGTCAAGTTATGTCGTTCAGAGTAAGCATGTGAGTTGTATTGCTATTTCACTTACCATCAGCAAGAACCTAGAAAACACAGACAGAAACATAGAGGCAGAGACTGGCTGTCTCCCAAGGTATGGAGATCTTTTTATTTCCACTTTTTTACATTCAGATGTTGCCTGTAGGTACAAATACTATTTGGATTAGACTAGTTTAGCAGCCACAGCAGCCACAGACATGACAACGGAATGGGCATGTAAATGTTCTGCATCCCAGGAGCTGTGTATATGCTTCTGGAGCAGAAGCCTATGTATCTTTGGAGGGATTATTTTCTTTTACTCCTATCAGGAATTTCACCAGCTAAGCTATACCGCTGTTAAAAAAACCACAAAACCCCCACTTTATTGAAGTCCCAGGACAAATCAAGACACACTCAGAGGCCTTGCTTGTAGGACTACTGAAGTTCCTTATATCCTGCTTTCCCAGTTCATTGTAGACTCTGTTGCCTTTTTGTCTGGGAATGCCATCTTGGCCATATCACCCTGGATAACTCACCTCATAGACTTCTTTGTCTGGCTGCTTGCTTTTGTCCTTGATTTCTTTACAGATTTCCCCCATTCCAGTGTCCTTAACTAGAAGGACATACAAAATCATAACAATCCCAGTTTGCTTGAAAGTCGGTCAATCTTATGCCCCCAAGTGTTTACCAGCTGATACCTTTAGAAAATTGTTCACCTTGGCAAGGGGCCTTATCTCCTGAGCTCTGCAGTACTGACAATGCATGTCAACTGCTTTTAACTAATAGTGGATTTTTCATATGGGAAATACTTTTAATAGGAATGCTGGATCCTTGTTACTCCAGAAACCGCTAGAAAAATAAGGCAACACTTAACTATTTCATCATTAATTTAGTACAAATGGATATTTCAAATACTCATTTTTTCTTTATAACTCTCAGGAAACAAATAATTTTTATTCTGATGAACTCTGCTAAACAAATAAACTGTAATGGGCAAATGTAACTGCTCTTTTGGGGAAGTAATTTTTCTGCTCCTTAACTCATAGAGGGCTTGTGGTGCCCCTATATGGTCTGTAAGATACTGTACAGCTGAAGGGAGCCTCCTAAAAATTATTTTCTAGATGCAATGGGACAAAATATTCATGCAATTTATTGTTGGGGCCGAGAGAACTAAAACTTGTGCTTTATTGAAAAGGGATACTTGCTGAGTATATATCATGATCTATTGGACAGAGAAGTGCAGGAAGTCACTGGTAATTTTTATAAGCTATCCCACTTCATGCTTATGCCAATACATCTCTTGTGTATTAAGTATTCCTGACCAACTAAGGATGTGAGAGAGGCACCAGTCTCAGCTGGAATCTTTTTGTTGCCTAGCTAAATCTGGAGAGCCTTCTGCTTTTAGCTTTAACAGTCAAGTTTCAGTTCTCTTTATGACCAATGGCTTTTAAGGTACCAGCATGTATAACTGCAGAAGAAGTCTTCACCTTTGTGGAAGACCATAGAGTGCCAAACCTGTTATTGTTAGGAATCATTGAGCTTTACCTGAGATACAGGAGATTTTTGTTTTACTTGCAGCATCCAAAGGGTTTTCTGGTTTTCTTCAGAACCAGCTTTATTTAGGAAAGCCAAAGTCAGCTTTGACGATATTAACTAAAATGAAGTGAACATCCCACAAACTGACTGCTAGCAACAGAATGTACCATGTCATGTACCATGACCCAACTGCATCCTTATGAAGCCTTACACTGATGATGCTGTAATTTTCTCAGGCTTTCTGGAAGAATATTGGCTGAGAGTTAAGACTGGATAAATACAGACTTAAACTTGTACTCACAGCAACAGGGTGGAGAAGACAATGTTGGAAAATGTGGGAAGATTGTTACCAAATAAAAACAAGGATATGTTCTTGCAGATAGTCTGGATAGTGACTACAGAGATATATGTTAAATATACAATTTTAAGAAACTCTGTAGCATTTTCTCAGGGGTTTAATTTTCCATAATAATACCAATAAAACAAAACAGAGCCCTTGGAAGGTGTGAACTCCTGCCTGTATTCAGAGATAGGCAATGAATGATTATATATATTTTCTGAGCTCCACCTTAACCCAATGTATGTAGAGAGAGAGAGGGCAAGACTTGGGAAGACACTGCACAAGAAAAATGTTTATTACAGAAAATGACACATGAATGTTACTGCAAAGGGAATATGAAACAAAAATATTACTTTGCCTTTGTGCAATATTAACAAATTTTACTATACAGTACAGAACTGATGGAAAATAAATCGATTTAGTGAATAATGACCTCTTATTCTGTTGTTTGATTAAATATGCTTTTTCCTTAGATGATTGATTATTTATTTACTCTTTATTGCAGAGAAAAGACAATTATGAGAAGTTAAGAGATGAACTTTTTTCAAAAACAATTCAAATTTGGCCAAGAATTGGTTTATAGAAAAGGTATTTTTGATCCACGTCAGAACAATGTTCTGGTAATGCTTTCTTTTAGATCTTCAATGTCCCTCTGCTTTGGGTAGGAAGGCTGACCTTCTTTGGGAACATGACCTTCACTCACAACTATGCCATTACCTTCCTTACTGAAATACCTTACTGAACGGGGTTTGACAAAACTGTTTTGTCAAGTTATAAGTTTTTTTGTAAAGGAAAAAACACCCCACAACCGAACCAACAACTATCCCTTCCCTCCCCTGAAGATTTGATCTATGAAAAGGTCAGCCAGAATCTAATAAGAAACTTCCTAATACTACAGCACTAGAGGACAAAAACTGGACTGGAAGGCTGGGGCAAAATGAAAAGATTGGGACAGGCTTTAAAAGTCCATGTAACTTATAACTCCAAGTGGGACAGTGAGTAAGCTGACTTGGTAGGTCAGATAAGGTTTAAAGTAATCTGATCCTGAACTATTTGATCTTCTCCTTGGGCCTGTAATTAATTTTTCATTGCAGTCAGTGAAGCTGCAGAGATGAGAGATCTGGTTAAACTTAAACAAAGCTGCCAGATATTTTTGGGGGGAAAGAAGGGGAGAGAGGTATTGAATGTGAAGACTAAGAAAAATAATTCTTTGAGGCCTGGGCCCAAGCCTCTATGACTAATTCTTGTGGCTTAATTTTCAGCAAGTGTTCAGCACCTTGCTGTTCAGGGGAATCAGTTTGTTCCTAATTCTGTGCTGTGCCTTTCATTTTTCATTCTGCTTTCTTACGTCCTGGTGTCAGAAGCATGACTCATGTCATGCAAGAAGAAAGACTGAGAGAGTCCTGAGCTCCCTTCATGGAACAACAGTCTTTATCCCTTTACCAGAAAACTGAGAGATGTAATAATCTTTCTGATTCTTCAACTTCTGGTCTGGTAGGTAAGTCGTGCTACTGCTGAACAGAAGGGAATGGAGATATTTCAGCTCTATAGAAGAATTTCTGAGCACAAGGCTGTATTTATGCATAACATTACAGGAATATTAGAAAAAGTATGGAGAGCCCTGAGGGTCACACATGCATTTTTGAAACAAAAATTTATGAATGGAGAGGAAAGCAGAAATTGACAGTAATGAACGACAGAAACTGTAATTTAATCGAAATACAATATAAAAATCTTATTTGAGTCAAATATGACTTAGAGCAGACTTTATTAAAATGCTATTGATCACTCCATTAGGTGTTAGAATGAATAAGGATGATTGTTCCCAGTAACCAAGAATGTGGTGTCAAGTTGCATTTTATCAGCATATCCATATGTCACATTGAGAAGGGCTTTCAAGTGAATCTGCTAGCAATCCCTCAGGGAGACTCAATACTTTCTTTCAAAGATGCTGGAAACTCAGTGACCACTCAGGTCTTCCTGGTCATTAACCTAACATCAGAAATTAGGAAACCTCTCTATGTGTAGCCCTAGCAAGACTGGCTGCAAAAGGTTTAGGTGTTACAGGGTTTGTTGTTGGTTTTTTTTTTTTAGTTTTTTTTTTTTTTTTTAAGCTGAGATAGAAATGTTAATCAAAATCTTTGGTGGGCAGCAGGTTCATTACTGCAAGGTCTGGACCCTTTTTTTTCTCAGTGTAACCAAAATATCCTGTACTGAGACTTTAGGTTCAGCACTGATGATAGAAGAGGTGTGAAGCAAATCATACGTATGTATAAGATTCTGCTATATGATGACACATATTGCTGAAAACTCTTATCTTCATGTACTTCCCCTTATTTGGTATTTTTTTTGTTTACTCATCTCTTTGTTTTTGCTGTAAGCTTGTCAACTACTGATATAAGCTTGTCAGCTACTCATCATCCATAAAGGATGAATTTGGTCCCAACACACTTTCATTATTCCTCAGCAAAGAGCCTATGGCCAATCTCCATGGCATGCAGTGCCACTGCTTACAGTAAAAGCCATCACAGATTTAGGTTGCTGAAGCACCTCCAATAACAATGAATCCCATTGTCAGATGTGGTATGAAGTCAAGGTCAAATTTCCATAATATGTTGACTAATAATGGAGGATCCAGTGTGTAGTCTTCATCAGTCTCACCTCTCTGCTTGTCAGCCCATCAAGAACATTGCTAATGAACCATTTGGCTGTTGCTGGCCTCCAAATAGTCATACACATTGAAGTCCTATGGCACATGAAAGGCCCATTGGAAGAGCTATTCTTACCACAACTTCTCCACTTACAGGTATTAAAACTGAGATGATCCATTGTCCTTCTGGTACTCTCTAGGTTTTCACCATTTTCAAGCATCATTTTGACCCAATAACATATCACTTAAAGACCTACTGTTTTCTTTTCTTTTTTCCACTGACAGCAATAATCTTTGAAAAAAGGAGTGGCAGTGGCAAGATTACAATATATATTATACTAGGCATAGCCTCTGAATACTCTTTAACTATGGATATATAAAGATAAAAGAGAAATTGTATGGAAAGTATGAAGAACAAAGCAGAAGTATTCACATTTGGTAGCAGCTGGGTGGAAGGCAGGCCATCCATCAGTAAAGACCCATTAGATGTTTATAAGACTGCCTAGAATTTTTAAGAATACTGTGCCTAGGATAATAGACCCGTGTACAGATCCACACTGGCATCCACAGGGTAATGCTCCTTCAGAGAGAATTATTGTTTGATTTCTTATTTGAAGTTTGACTCCTTCTCAGATCTATCAAAAGCTTTCCTTGCTTTTTTAATGCAAACACCAGCAGTATATCTTTTAGGGTTTGCATGCTCTATTAAGAAAAATTCTAGCCTGCTATTCCTTTTTGATCTACATTCTTATGACAACAATATAATTGGCAATTCTAAAAGTTCATGGTATTTTAAAAGAGGACAAAAATATGAGAACAGTCTTTTAAATGCTGAAAATGACAACTTTAATTGTAAAGTTATTTGTTTCTTCATATTTTAGCTTTTTTCTTTTTTTTTTTTTTTTTTTTTTTTTCCAATTCTAAATGTAGTAGATTTACACCAGCAAAGTATTAATAGCTTTGGTAAATACAAACATTATAGTCAGCTTTAACATACAATCAGCAGTAAGCTTTGAATGCTCTGTATTCTCTATTCTTGTCATAGCAATGCTGCAATTCAAATAGACTTTAATACAATGTATCAGATACTCTCTGCCATACATACAGTTTGAAACAACAGAAGAATGGTCTGAAGGCAAGAGGTTATGCTGAAAGATCAGCACTTATAAAGATTTCTACTTTAATTTAGTGTGTTTCTTTCTGACATGGGCCGGAATACAATTTTTTGCAGGAAGGATAAATATAGTCAGCAAAACTCTTGTTCTGCTGAATTCAGTGGGATTTTATCCCAACCACACAGGGAACAGTCATGTAGAATAAGGATTCCTTATTTCCAGTCCCTGACAATATTACCATCTTGAACTAGAGAAGGACCTTTACTACTACAAACATTTCATTTCTTTGTAATATGGTTGGAATTTTTACTCACCATATATGTTTTTCTTTGGTATTGTTAGATTCCTTTATTAACTACCTAAATTTCCAGGCATCAGATGTGTGTTCATTGCTTATTCAGGGGTTCTTTAGTCTTCTGTCTTATATGAACTGCTGCTGTGAAGTTTCTGCATTTTCTAAACATACAAAGCTTTCTTATGTGAAGAACTGAGAGATCTTAGAAAATGCAATAAACATCTCTTAATACATTTAAAGTGAATACTCTTTTGCTGTGTATTTACCAGCATTTTTTGATGGGACTTACACATGCAAGGAATTCAGACACCTCATATAATTCAAAGAAATTTGTTGTCAGCAGTTACCTTCAACAAATACACTTTGATTTCTCCAAACAGCCATATCTATTTTGTTTGATGAAAAACTGCTCTCCATCTCTATTGGCATCTAATTGCCTTCTCCTACCATGTATCTTTTTACTGATTTACGTCTTGTCTCAGCGTTTTCTGTATTCTGTGAGGAATCCTCACAGGTTGTAGCTAGTGGTGTTATCCTATGTATCCTGCAGCTATAAATGTTTCAGCACCTTGTCTGCATTCTGTGCTGAAAGGGAACAGTCCTTTTCATTTTTCTGTCCTGGTGTTCCCCCAATGATCCCTAGATTTGATTTAATAGAAAAATCAATGTTGATGTTCTGATAGTCTCCCAAAGTGATTTGGTCCTGTTGTTCTAAACAGATAAAATTACATATATAGTTACCTTGACTAGTAGCTGATTAAATCCTCTGCAGGACTGCATTAATGTGCATGGCACACTGGACCTCAGGAAGACCTGGAATGATAGAAGCCAAGCCCCAGAAAAAAATGTGTACAGTAATGGGTGGCCAGATACACATTTGGGACTCACTTTTGGACAGAATTACTCTGCTGAGCTGTAATGCTGCTACAGGGGCTGACACTGGCAAGCAGTCAGTATTGTGCAGGGGAGGACTGTAAGGCATGCTCCAAAAATTAGAAGAAACTGAGTTCCAGATGTTAAAGCAGAATGGTAGAATATTGAATCTGTGAAGACTGTTTTCAAAGCCTGACAAGAAGAGATGGTTTAAAAGGAGATTCATTTCCCTTTTCAAACAATGATTTTTTTTCAGTGAGAGAATTTGAAAACTCCATGGACCCACACTTAAAGCTCACCAATGTAATCAGAAATATGGTGTTTAACTTTTGTCATTTCCATATATCTTTAAAAAATGTCTTGTATTCCTACAAGATCATTTTTATCTTCTCTTTTCCAGCTCCAGCAAATATTGGTCATTTTGATGCACAGCTTTCCTTTACATGATTGAGTAATGACTTATACTTCTAAATGTGGACCTGTGGCTTTCTATGCAAAGTGGGATTCAACAAGCTTTCACAGGGCATTAAGGCATCAGGAATCATCATACTACTCCCTTATTTAATGAACACTGGAGATTTATAGCACTAAATTTAACTAACTACAGAGCTTGCAGTGCTAGTTTAGATCTGTTTTCTGTGAAAATGTGGCACATGTGATCAGTCTCAGGTCAGCTTGCTCAGGTTTGATCAAATTTGACACAGGATTGTCAATCCAAAGCTAAACCTTTTTTGAAAATTGGTTCTTGGCTGGCAGAGAGGGACAGAGTATCTTCATTGATAAAAATAGATAAATAAATACATAAATAAATGGCCAGTCCTTTGCCATAGGGAAGGCAGTAGTGACCCAGATGGGAGCCTGGGGGATTGCAAGCAAGAATAGCAGTCACGGCTGGGGAGATGGGGCACCAGAGAGCTGCAGGACAACAGGCCACATCAGTAGAGGGACCTCGGATAAAAGTATGTGGGAGAAAAATAATCTGTTTCTTTAATTCTCCTATTCAGGAAGCAAATTGTAAAAATCATTTAATCATCAGTGATGAAAAGCTATGGCTGCCAGCTGAGATGCCTCGGTGTTGTACATAATGTTTGTTTTAGCACAGCATGTTGCTTGCAGAAGGATGTGTTGCTAATTAGTCCTAAAAGTTATAGGAAGTTTGTAATATACTCTTTTTATAGCTAAACTGAATGACTCAAGACAGTAGAGTTATTGTATGAGTAAAAAATAGCAGGATGAGGCCATTAGAGTCTGCCAGTCATCAAATGTCATGAGCTTTCTTCATTACAAAGCAAAATTTGTCCTGGAAAAAAAAATAAACAGAAAATCTCCATAAACCATCTCTTCTTTCTGTTCAGTGTGCTTGAGTCATTTCTAAATACACAAAGTCCTAAAACCCAAAAGAACACTGTAAAAAAATAAACTAACTGAAACCATAGCTCTTGCTGGAGTCACTGCTCTGCAAATATTCAAAGCGGCTCATTACCGATAGGGAAGCTGTTGCTGTACGCTTGGACTGTTTGTCAGCTTAGATGAATAGGGAAAATGGGATAAAGAGATTTAACTAAGCTACTAAGAAGGGATATAGTCAAAGACCAGTAGTTGCATTCAGTTCAGATTTAGGGAAAGCAATGACACAAAGTCTGGTGTTGACTGAACTGGGAAGAACTGGCTGAGCTCCACTAACTCATGTACCACCAGAAAATCTGGCCTCTATAGTTCCAGTGTGGACAGTTAGCCTGTCTCAGTCCACCTCATAATTAAAAAACTCACGCATCCCCCAAAAGAGACACTAATTCAGGTTCTCCTGTGTATCAGGTATGACACAGTTGTCTAATTATAAGCAGCAGGCTCAAGTTGCAAAAAATAGAATTTCATGACTGGGGAGGGAGACAGGAATTTATTCCCCATATTTCTCACGCCTTCATTTAAAGTCAATTTTCTTTAACAACCAGACTAACATTACATGGTTCTGAGTATATAACAGGGGACAAAAGGCTGGTAGTCCTCTATAGGTCCTGCTAGAACTGGAGGAATGGTTCTTGGTGTTTCCACGTTTTGTGTGGGAGATGCAGCAGAGCTCAAATCACCACATTTACCCTCTCCTCAGAGGAAATATTTACATTTTTACTGAACTGGAGGGTCAGGGGTCTTCAGTTTTACAAATTCAATCTTACAGCTAAGATTAGTGAATTTCTCCAACACTTGTCCTAGAAAAATAAAACCAGATTCTTTTTCAAAAGTAGTAAAAAGATTAAAATAGTAATGAATCTTAGAAAGAAAGAGTCATGTACATAATACCAACATATTTGAGCTCTGCTAGTGTTGGGTTTTAGGCATTTTATATTGCACTAGCCACATAATACAATGTGGTTGTGCAATGATATGTTATAAAAAATATCTTATGTATTTTGTAAATTTGGCATGATTTTGATATTTTTGGTTAAAATGCAAACAAGTGGGGATTTAAGATTCAAAATCAAAGGTATCAGGATTCTAAGAATAAATCAGAGTCCATCTCCTTCAGGTACTGAGAAAAGACTGAGATTGTGATTGAAAGACAAAAATATCCTATTTCTTCACTTGGGTCCTCAGAGTCTTTTCTTGTTCAGATCTGTATTCTCTTACAGCATATTTGTGGCCAATGTCAGTTATGGATACTGGAATCCAGGAGCTTTCCAAGCTTTGGTGCCAAGAAGTGAGCACAAGTGATCAGCAACAATGTCTTGAAAGCACAGTTGTAGGTGACTTTATATACATGTACACACATATATAGATCAAAACATAGGAAAAAATATATCGAGTTGAGCAGAGTTCATCAGTATCTTATTTGTTATAGTGTATTTCTCCCCCTCTATTTTCAGTAGTCCAGGGCACCATTGCAGCTGGGGATGAGCAGGTGAAGAGAACAATTACCCTATTTCCGGAGCTAACTGTGGGCTTCACTTAGGAAGCCAACTTGCTGGGTTAAAGAAATTCATCGCTGTTGATCTTAGGCAAGGAATAAGATCTTTTCATGTGACCCACCATGACTAATCTATTTATTTATTCATAATAAAGCATTGATGGTTGGTGTAATTCTCTTATCTAGCACAATGCAAAGGATATACAGAGTCCATACAGAGGGAGACATCAATACAAGCCAGAGGGATGCAGATGAACAAGCTTCTTTATAGTGGCAGTCTTATGGCTGCATTTGTAAAAGATTCATTGGTATCTGCACCAGAACTGAATCCCTCTCCCTGCAAAAATCCAAAATCCTGCTGGCGGGCATTCAAGAGAATTTTCCAATGCAAAATAAATAAATAAATACTTGGGCAAAAATATCTTACATGAAAAAATCTAGCTGAGCTCCATTTACTCAAAAGTCCTGCTCAAACCAAGATGTTTTATCTTTTAATATCTATCTATTTATGCATGCATGCAGGGAACTTACTAATTGGAATTGTATTTGTAAGTCTACTGACTATTATATGCTACATTGTAAATTCCAACATTTTGCAGTTCTCAAGCTGCCATGCAGAGCAAGTTAGAAATAAGTCCTTCCTTCTTACATTTTCCATGTTTTCCAACAGTTTATTTCTTTGAAGTGTCTTTGATTTTTATATATATAAAATTCAAAAAATTAACAAAAAATCCCAATCTAAATCCCCAAACAAACAAAACAAAGTCCCCTGTGCTAATAAAATTGCACATTTAAGGGGAGGGGGGAGTTAGCTGTGCTACAAAGCTATTTTTATTTCAGCTACATCAGTTTTATCTAGTTTAATGTTTGTTCTGTGACCATCTGAAATTCAGTTTCAGGTAGTTCTGTATCATATCAGCATAGGATGCATCATTAATTCTAAGAGGATGTTTTCCATTGGCATATGCTATTTTCACCAAATGTCAAGGCTTGACATTTGCTATCTTTATCTGGTTTTGGTGTATCACTCATACTGAGATTTTGTTTCTTCTTATCTGATATTGATTTCAACTGTGACCAGCTGTGTTGCTAATAAATTTCAACAGGCAAGTATCCCACATTTAGTTCTTCACCAGTAGAGGAAAAGAAACAGCCCAGTGACAAAAAAAGTAAAGAGATACTTCTCAGTTAGGATGTTTGCCTGTATCCTCATATTATCCATCTCTTAGCACTTCTGTTGATGTAGCATTTCTGATTGATTCCCTTGGAGAAGCCTCCATGGAAATCCTTGCCCCTCAGATGAAATATTCCTTTTTGCTCTCATCCACTGCTTCCTGGAGAGCGGGATCATTTTTCAAAGCAGCATCTGCGCTTTCGGCAAACTCAGTTCCTTTTGCCTCGTTGGTGTGGTAGGTGCCCTTATGCCTGTACATGTACCGGACCATCACCACCAGTAGGCAAATGAGAACAAATACCACTGCAGCAATCACACCTAGGGGAAAGACACCAGTTAAACAGTCAGTAGTAAAATATGAGCAGTATCTCACAGGCAGATATCACAACTTGAACTACTTGATAGGGAGAAACCCATGTATCATAGGATGCTCACATGTTGCAGTGTCCAGAGTCAGAACAGTCTGACACTGCAAAAACCAAGATGGGACATAGATACTGCAGGAATGCAGGTCAAATTCTCACTATCTTTCTTTCAAATCAATGGTTTGATTTAGTTGAATTAATTGGAGCTAAAAGTTCATAAACTGAGGAGAACTAAGAGAACATAAAGGAAAACCAATAGGTTTCTTTCATCCTTCCGGTAAGAGATACCCAGGGGAGTTTGCAGGCAACCTGGCCCTGCCTCCGTAAGTGTACTCAGTTACGGGAGAAGTACAGGACAGTGAGTATTTCTTAGGAGACATTCAACAAATAACAGGAGCCGTGTGACTGCAGTACTGCTCTGTATTTGCAAGCTGCCATTTCATGCTGTGCTCTAATTAAGAAAGTCTGATTGTAATGAATGTGGAAGTGACACATGGGAGAAGGAAGGGATTCTGGGTAGATCTTTCCTGTCTACTGGACTAAGGCTAATTACTAGCAATGTGTTGACTGGACAAAAATTTCCATAGGTAACCCAAATGTGCATAGGACTAAATGATGAATGGAAGCACTCCGAGAGAAGGAAAGCAAATTCAGGTTCCAGGAGTGGTTGTGCAGAGAACAGTGGGTGTCCTTGCTTCCCAGAGCCCTTTCTTCTTTTCCTTCTCTATTCTGAAATGTAGAAGTTCATGAAAGAGAGGCACCCCTGACAGGTTGTTATTAAAAAATTACAAGCTGTATCCCCTTCATCCCAGATCAAATTGCTCACTTAAGAATCTTGAAAACAAATTAAGTATTGTGATGTTTATTCAATTTGTGTGATATTTATTTTTGTTAACATTTTTTTGCATATAACTGGGATGTGCTTATAAAGACTTTAGCTGTGATTCTGTACAAGTACATGATACTGAGCTGTTTCTATATTCACATGACTCCATTAGTAAACCAAACATTAAAAAACACACGATAAAAAGCACCAGAACAGGACATTCCTAGGAAAATCCATATCTGGAGTGTGAAGCTGCTGTGAGGATGCAATATGTAGGAATTTGTCTGACTCATTGTAGGCATCTACAGGTCAGGAGGGTCCATAAGAGTTACTCCCTTTGGGTTTCCTCTACTGTCAGTGGAAGGTGTGTGTGGGGGGGCAATGCCTCTTCTAGAACTGAATTCCTACATTTGGTCAGATGAATTGCTCCCTGGAAATGCGTACTATTCTGCAGAGACAATGAGGGGTATGTAGATAGTAAATCTCTTCTGTCCCCTGTGTTCAAGATATGTGGCAGGAGTGGGTATCTCCAAAGCTTTAGATTTATCAGCATCAGTAAACTGAGCAGAGATACCCCATCCGCATGAAAATGGGGGAATGTACAGAATGGAAACATAACCCTCATTTTAAAAAAGGGAGAAAAGAAGACCTGGGGAACATCAGGCCAGTCAGTCTCACCTCTGTGCCCAGCAAGATCATGGAGTGGATCCTCCTGGAAACTATGCTAGGGCACAGGGAAAATAAGGAGGTGATTGGTGACAGACAACATGTCTTCACTAAAGGCAAATTGTGCCTGAGAAATTTGATGGCCTTCTACGACGGGGTTGCAGTGTTGGTGGATAAGGGAAGAGGAACTGACATCATCTACCTGGCCTTGTGCAAAGTTTTGACACTGCCCAAGATGACATCCTTGTCTCTAAATTGGAGAGACATGGATTTGTCGGATGGACCACTTGGTGGATAAGGAATTGGCTGGATGGTCGCACTCAAAGAGTTGTGGTCAACAGCTTGATGTCCAAGTGGAGAGCAGTGACGAGTGGCATTCCTCAGGGGTCAGTATTGGGACTAGTGCTGTTTCACATCTTTGTTGATGACATGGACAGTGGGATTGAGCGCAAGTTTGCCAGTGACACCAAGCTGTGTGGTGTAGTTGACACGCTGGAGGGAAGGGATGCCATCCAGAGGGACCTTGACAGGCTTGACAGGCTTGTTTGCATGTGCAAACCTCATGAAGTTCAACAAGGCCAAGTGCAAGGTCCTGCACATGGGTTGAGACAATCCCAAGCACAAATTCAGGCTGGGCGATGAGTAGATTGAGAGCAGCCCTGAGGAGAAGGACTTGGGGGTATTAGTGGATGGAAAACTAACTATGACCTGACAATGTGTGCTCACAGCCCAGAAAGCCAACCATGTCCTGGGCTGCACCAAGAGAAGTGTGACCAGCAGGTCGAGGGAGGGTATTCTCCCCCTCTACTCTGCTCTCGTGAGACCCCACCTGGATTACAGCGTTCAGTTTTGGGGCCTCCAGCATCAGAAGGACATGGACCTGCTTGAGTGAGTCCAGAGGAGGGCTATGAAGGTGATAAGGGAGCTGGAGCACCTCCCTTATGAGGACAGGCTGAAAGAGTTGGGGTTGTTCAGCCTAGAGAAGAGAAGGCTTTTGGGGACACCTTCTAGTGGTCTTCCAGCACTTAAAGGGGGCCTACAAGAAAGCTGGAGAGGGACTATTTACAATGGTATGTGGTGATAGAACAATGGGTAATGGCTTTAAAGTGAAAGAGGGTAGATTTATATTAGATATAAGGAAGAAGTTCTTCATTGTGAGGGTGGTGAGGCACTGGAATAGGTTGCCCAGAGAAGCTGTTGATGCCCCCTCCCTAGAAGTGTTCAAGGCCAGGTTGGATGGGGCTTTGAGCAGCCTGATCTAGTGGAAAGTGTCCCTGCCCATGGCAGGGCGGTTGGAACTAGATGATCTTTAAGGTCCTTTCCAATCCAAACCATTCTATGATTCTATGAATATTAGCATTGTAAATAAAAATGATAACTCTGTCTTAAAAAATATGCCTGCAGTGTTATCCTGCAGATTTTATGATGCCTGGTTTTGGAAAGTGAAGTTACTGCTCGCAGAAATGAGACTGCTTATAGAAAGAACTTTAGGTTTACAATAATATCATAGTTGCAGTGGGGGCTTCATCAATTTTTAGGACCTCACTGGTATCCCTTGACACAAGAGGCTTTAATAGGCTTTGGATGTAGCACAATATTAATAAGCCTAAGGGACTAAGTACAAATCAATTTACCTGCTACTTGTTCATAGAAAGCTGAAATTAAAGTTACAGGAGATGGGACCTGAGGGAAATATAGCAGAACCTCACCAATTTGCACTAATGATTGGTATACCCCCTTGTGAATGACTGAAATTAGTGTGTTAGCATGGAAATGAACAAACACAATAAAAATAAAAAGACAGGTTCTTTCTGTGAACATAGCTTTGCTCATTTATTCTGACAACTGTATTTAGTTTAAATGCATGAGAGAGCTTTAATGGAACACCAGGAAATGCACTGTGGTATATTCTGTAAAAGTAAAGGGTCAGCTGGTATGAGCTAGCATGACTCAAATCAAAGGTGCTACACTAGGTCTGTATTAAATGAAAATCTTGGCCCAGTGACTAATGAAGAATATCAGAGGTTGACATTGCTGCTGGACTGTTAGGTATTTTGTCCTAAAATGAGGAATGGATGGGGGTGGTACTGCTCACTATATGGTTTATGCTCATTATCTCATCTTGTTATCTTGCCAATAGGCCCTCTGGGAGCAGATTTCCCACTGGCCTAATTAACTCTAATTGTGCCGCTCCTGTTGTCTTGTCAGCAAAGTGGGGGTTTTGCAAAATGCAAGAAATCAACCAACCCGCTGTTTTAATTCTAATGGTGCTGCTGAGCACGGTCTGCTACTTACCTCCAATAACAGCCACATCTGCTCCAGCTGTGGGGCTCTCAATGTCTCCATCTATAAATAGATTAGAACATACCAAAGTTAATTAAAGAAAAAGGAATTGGATCATATGTAACAGCAGTGACTGTACTGGTGGTGTTGTATTATTTTAACCTCTGAAACTCAGAACTTAAACAAGATATCTTGTTAGCAAAAGACATTTACGAAACTTCTCATTAGAGTTAGCTGTACTGTAACAGTTTTCTGTCACCATAACACTGTAAAATAAATAGCTAGCACATTATGCAAACTATCATGGCCCTCAGGGAAACACCTACTGTTTATTATGAGCACTTACCTGTAACATCCTCCAGTGAATGATTAAATTAAGAGCATTTAGGTACTGTGATTACTCTCAGAAAGGTGGTTTTGGGGAAAAAATATTGGGGCCTATTTATGTTCTCATTTATGGATCTTCAGAGTACGGTCTGGATCTTGATTTGATGCAAATTAATCTGGCTCTATCGATTTCAATTAATATTTATTTATCTGTAGTATCCTGTTTTCAATCTTAGCCTTTCTTTTCTTTTAAACCTACATTTGGAATCAAGGCAAGCCTGTTATGTGTGTGGTATAAAACACGGTCCCCACTTAGAGTAAGTCTGAATTCAGTGCTGATAAATCAAAATATGCTCTTTTCTAGATTATAATTTATTAAAAAAAGGTAACTTTGCAATTTAAATGCAAAAGAGAAGTACCTGACCATGTCTTTTTGAGAAGTAAGAAATTGGTCTGAAAAGTTGTAAGCTGCTGAAAGAGTAGTTAGACTTTGAATTACATTTTGATCTTAATTATAACATTTACTAAGAATATCCAAAACAAGTAATGAATAGCCAGTATTTTAAAGGGCAGAGGAAAAAATATCCTAAAAAATGGTGAGGATTTTTCTCTCCTTATTATTTGATATAGAACTTAAGTGAAAGCAACTTCATATAGACAAGCATTTCTTCACTAGTTTCCCTTTAATTGATCAGGGTACAATTCTGATCTTGTTTTCTGTTCCTTATTTCATGTTATTAGTATCAGCCCACTTAGTCCTGAATTATGTAGATGGCTGAGAAGGTGATGAACTCCTGGAGTTTTTCCATGTAGGTTTATGACAGGAAACTCCTTTCTTTGTTTATTATTATACTATTTATACAATTCTATATACTGGTTTCTGAACAAGGCAAATAAGAACTTTATGCAAGGTCTTTTTTTATTTCCCTTTGGTAAATACAGCGGATAGAAAACTTCTCTGGAAAAGGTAAAAATACTAGTTCTAAATCCTTCTATAAATTCAACAGTGGCACTATGACTGATATCTGGCTCTCCTTTTGTTAAATCTGTGATACATGATACAAACATAAGACACTATCAGCAGCTTTCTCTTTACTCATGTCCGGTCTTTTATATCAAATTGCAATAAACTGAGGAGAAATGAGATTCAAAGGAGCCCCCTCTTCCCAAATATGGGAGAGGTTTTTTCTAGAAAGTAGGAGTACTTCGCTCTCCCCTGGAGATCCTTCCTACATTTTTTTCCAGCTATACACTGATGGAAAGATTGAGCACGCCTTGTGTAATTTAAAAACTCTAATTATGTCTATGTCCATTCAAAACCCGTGTGCCTCAGAAGAGATTAATTGCTTCAAGGTCAAACTGTTCTGTATTTCTTTATACACCAAATATATGCTGCATGCCAAAAAAGCAGGCTCCTCTACAGCAATCAAATACTTGAAGGTGTGAATTCTAAAGTGCTTCCCTAGCCACACAGCTTACTTCCAAACATTAATTCCAGATCAAATCATTATCCCTTTAATTATAGAAAGGTATGTGAGTAACTCTCTGCTCTTTCCTATCGTTCCCAGGTGCCTCTCAGATTCAGATAACAAGCAGGTGCCTTATCTCTAGTACTTGCCACCACAGTGCTTTTTGATAATGGATTACAGTAGCATCACTTTGCAGAAAAGTTTTCATTTCCATACTGCACTTTCTAAGTTTTCAGAAGAATGCTGGACCCATATTAAGCTATCATGTAGTTGGCACTGATCTATCTGTTAAGCTGACGATGCTGTGCCATTCAGAAACCAGCTAACACCATGATGTGGCTTCACTCACCACAGTTCCCATTTTACTGCAAGCATGAGAGTCTGACTTCTTTGTGTGTCGACTTCTGACCACAGAATGGCCTTGCTGTCCTCCCACATGGTCTTTTGCTGCATCATCCGGAGTGTCAGGACATTGCAGCCAGCACCACGTATTGGGTTTGCGTGGCAAGGTTTTGGTAGCAGGGTGGCTACAGGGGGGTCTTCTGTGAGAAGCTGATAGAAGCTTCCCCTACGTCTGACAGAGCCAATGTCAGCCGGCTCCAAGATGGATCCACTGCTGGCCAAGGCTGAGCCCATCAGAGACGGTGGTAGCACCTCTGGGATAACATGTTTAAGAAGGGGGAAAAAAAACACCTGTGCAACAACAAATGCAGCCAGAAAGAGTGAGAATATGTATGAGAAACAACTCTGCAGACATCAAGGGCAGTGAAGAAGGAGGGGAAGAAGATGCTTCAGGTGCCAGAGCAGAGATTCCCCTGCAGCCTGTGGTGCAGCCCATGGTGAGCCAGGCTGTGCCCTGCACCCATGGAGGTCCATGGCAGAGCAGATCTCCATCTGCAGCCCGTGGAGGACCCCACACCAGAACAGGTGGATGTGCCTGAAGGAGACTGACCCTGTGGGAAGCCCACGCTGGACCAGGCTCCTGGCAGGACTTGTGACCCTGTGGGGGACCCACACTGGAGGAGTCTGTTCCTGAAGGGCCTACTTCCTCCCCCACCAGTGGCGCAGGGGGACAGGGTGGACACCAGGTACACACCAAAGCCTTTCCCCCTTCTTAACTATGTTATCCCAGAGGCGCTACCACCATTGCTGATGGGCTCAGCCGTGGCCAGTGATGGGCCTATCTTGGAGCCGGCTGACATTGGCTCTGTGCGACACAGAGGAAGCTTCTAACAGCTTCTCACAGAAGCCCCCCTGTAGTTTCCCTGCTACCAAAACCTTGCAACACAAAGCCAATACACACTAATGACCAGAAGTTTCCAGGGTCTGCTCTCAGATCAGTTTTGGAGCAATGATGATGGAGGGGAGACAGGGACCCTCAATGCCTGTCTCAGTCTCTGAAATAACACTTTGTCCAAAAATAGCTATGTGATTCATGGCAGTATCATGATATTGCTAGGCAGGGGGAGAAGCTATCAGTGTCATTCAAGATTCAAGCAGTATCACCCTTCATGAAATATGACTGAGGAAATTTCAAGGCATGTGCTCATGAAATGAGGCTGTATTCCCAGAGCAGGGGTGACACAACAGCCACTTTTCAGACAGGAATCCATGCTTGGCCAGGAAACTCAGCATGCTCTCTCCAAACTTCAGCTCAGTCTACATGAGAAATACACTGCATAACTGTAGGACTGAATCTTTATTTTCTGAGGCACAAAAGATATCCAACATACTGCAGGAATTTTTAGCTGAATGATGGCTGTAGGCTTTGGCCTTCTTGTACCTTCTTTATTCTGTTCTTTTTTGTGTGCAGAGCACTCAGAAGTCTGTTTCAGTAACTGCTGTTACACCTGGTTTGGTTATTTTCCTTTGTTTCAAGGACATCTTCTGTGTTATCTGCTGCTAAATTGTCCTTAGAAAACTTCCTCTCATTGTTACACTGGCCCTTGTCCATAGCTACAATCTGATCCCAGAAGTGTTTAGACTGTTGTTATTTAGTGCCATTGGTTACCATGACACACAGAAATCAAAAGATTGTGGGAAAACTTGTTTTTCATAAAACCTTTGGCCATCAGAATGGGTTGACTAAATCAAGAATAGAACAAACAAATCAAATTGCCCGTTGTTGGAAAGTATATTTCTAAAATCCAGAATGAAGGGAAAGAAATGCCTTTGTACCATGACCTGAAATTCATCAAATTCCAGTTCTGCCCATAAACTTACAGATAAGGAATTTTGCAATAGAACGACAATTGCTACTTGTGTCATTCTCATCAATCAAATAATGCTGAGGAGGAAGCAGCCTCTGAAAGCCTGGGATATATTCCTGACTTAAATACTGCAAGCAGATCTCTGGCTTTACACTTCAAAGGTGAAAAGCCAGTACAACTAACTTTTATGTTAATGTAGCCAGTGGTGAGTTTTTCCTGCTAAATTTGTCAGTAAATTTGTCAGTAAATTTTTTAAACCATCTCCTCCAGGTGTGATTTTCCAATAAAACTTGACTTTTACTAATTGTGATAGTTTTTTCTAGTTTAAACTGATCGCATTCCATTTTGGCTGAGCACTTTTTTGAAGGAAGCGGGTCCAGCAGTGAAAATGCTTGTTTGAGGTTCAGCACTCTCCTTGTTTCGCTATGCACTTCTGCTGACAGTTGTAATGGTTTATTTTGTTCTTTAAATTACAAATCTAAGCCACTAAAAGCTATAAGTCACTTCCAGCTCAAAAATTGTGACACTGGCTTTAAAATACTTTAAAACTTCTTTTATTTGCCCTTTCTTTCATACCCGAGCTTCATTCAAGTCTTACTTTCCAGGCCTTCTCTACAACGTCAAAGACAAAATGCACTTTGTAGAGGTTTTGGCATGATTTTGTGACACCAGGAAACATATCTTTAAGGAAAACACAAAGTATTGTGAGAATTCTGGTAAAGATGCAAGACTTATCAGTGAGCTACTTTAGAAGCATAACCATGTTAAGACATCCAAACTGACAAACCATTCAACTTACATGGTGATGGGAAGGGGCGTATTTGTTCTCAGAATGCCTTCTCTCATCCAGCATAGAAAGCACAGTTTTTAGATCCTGCTACTTGCAGAAAACAATACCTTAATGTGCTTCTGCGGCTCCTGTCAGTGACACATGGGATAAATTTGCAGAGAGGTTCAAGCTTTCTAATTTTTCAGGCATCGTTTTTGCCTGCTAAAGAAATTTCCAGAAAAAATCCAGTACTTGCACCCTTAGTGGTTTTGCAGTCAGCATGGTAGTAGCAATTTAAGTACCTACATGTTTGCTTGTTATGGATTTACACATGGAAAAGGCATGAAAGGAAAACTGTATCTGCAAAAGGATCCCCATTCGGCACATTTGATATGAATGCATGGGAATCATCCTACAGGACAGATCTAACCCACCGGTGCAAACTACCAAATCTCTGCGGTCTAATCCACAAGGGCAATTTGATGGGATAACGCAGACCTTACCCCAAACTCCTCAGTGTCTCTCTCATTTACTAACGTAACGCTCCAAACTAAAGCTGGGCAAGTGCTTACTGCTAAGTAGTGTTGAATATAGAAAGAAAAGCCCAAGATCACAACTCATGTTGTCACAGTTTCCTTGCAGCTGTGGGTGATATTACTGTTTTGGAGTGGGCGAGTCAAGCTGAGTGAGTATACAGATATCTATGTGTGATAAGCAGCTTTTACAACACAGTTTTCAAAGCCACTCAACACCAGTCAGGCAGCACTGCTCCTGCCTCTCAGGATTTTCCTATCCACATGCTTGTGCTTTCGATTCTTAGCAACCTAAGCCATCTCTTATCATGATGCTCCATTGCTGCCTGCTTGTGGTTACAATCTCAGATGAAGTCTTGGCTGCTAAATTACACTCAAATAGGTCTCTAAGTGCTTTCTTGGGCAACCCATTTTCTCTCTTGATGTGCCTGTTCATTGCATAAGAAGTGCTTGAAATTCATTCAATCCCTGTGAATGACGAGCTGAGCTCCTTAGGGCAGTCATTTCCTTCTTAAGCTTTCCTAGGTGTGCAGACTAGGAATCACACTGTAAGATTTCATCTTTAATCAGCTCACCTAACCACCTTATGAAAAACACCACTGTTAGTGGGACTTTTCCAGGTGAGGGACAATCCAACCTCATCTTAGTATATTCATGGATGTGCTTTGCAGAACCACCCCAAATGTTCGCTGTTGTTGCAGGAAGTGGTGTGTAAGCAGTCTGTAGGCTGAAATGTGTCTTTAGAATTCAACTATTAAGTGTTTAATGGTTTTGTCTTAAATATTGGTACTATCTGTGCACTTCTAGTAAACAAGGGAGATCTTCAAAATGAATAACATCCAGTTCATGATTCAGGTCAGATATAAATGGAATTTAGGGAAGGATTTTGCCTCTATATTGATTGTTCTTTCATACATTCATACATTTGAAAGAAAGCTTTAAGTATAACTGGAGACTAATGAAATACAGTTTACTCAGTCTAGTAAATTATTGTCTATTTTTTGGGTTGTATCAATTGACCTAGCACAACATACCATACCAATTTTGACTTATTTTAAAAAAAAGTTGTAATTTTAAAGGAAGACTGTCTTATCATGTAAAGAATCTAGGTGGGGTTTCAAAAAGATTAATCACTGATCTAATTGCTTCCACTGAAGATGACAGAAAGGAATCTCACTGGGTTCAGTAAAACATTATAAAATCCTGAAAGTATTGAGGAATACACAGAGTGTACCAGGAAGCTTTTGCAATTGGTAAAAACCTTTGTTATAATTTTTGCATTTTTAAATTTTTTAATTTAATGTATTTAAAAATGTATTTATTACAACTGTTCCTTTCCCAGGGGCTCTTTTTGTTCTTTGTATGCTCTTCTGAAGTCATCATTCCTCTTGACTGTAAAAGCAGGTCTGAATGTGTCCCTACTGTCATCACTGAGGCAAGACTTTTCTTACCACACATTTAGTATGGAAGAACTAATGAAGGCTTAACATCTCCATTGTTTATGCAATGGTGGTATGTCCTCCTTGCCCTTTGGTTTATGTTTGTGCCTTGCCAACACACTGCATTCATGAGAAAATCATTAATCTATTAACCTTAGCACACTGATTTAATTTACAAGCTATAGTTAGAACTGGTTCACTGCAGCTGCATGTGTGAAAACGAGTTGAACCAACTTCTTAAAAATATGTTAACTGCTCAAGCTGCTCTCTGGCCTGTATTATGATATCAGAGGCATTGCACTAAGGCCTTTCTGGATTAAAAAAAAACTTATTACCTATTTTAATATTTGCCAGTAAGTGCGCAGTGCCCTGCCAGAGCTGGCATCTCTTATCCCAAAGGGTCATCAGCCTGAACCCATCAATTTGACACATTGCACTGAAAAAGCCATCACCATCTCCCATTAGATAATGAAACACATCAAGGCTGTTCTTTCAAAATTAAGGAGCAGTTTCTCATCTGTCAATCTGGACAAGAGACAGAATAATTTGGCTTCCATTTATATACTAAATTATTATAAGGACAATAATGGTGATGTACAACAACCACCACATGATCTTTTGGGTAAATAAATGGACTATGCTTCAAATGTAAGGTAAATCATGCAGATTAAAAATATTTACAAAATTAAAATGCACCGGGTCCAATCCTCTTGCTATCCTAGCTAACAAGTACTTTAGTTATCAAGTAATTAATTCTGAGAAGACAAAATCCAGTCTCATTCAATTAAAATAAAGGTCTGTTCAAGACTTTCCACACTTTGTAAAATAGTTAGGATAAAAAGGCATTATCAAGTTAGTTTAATTAGATCAAGATTGCCACATAATTTTAACAGTTCTCATTTGATTCAGGTATACAGTGTCAGCAAAATATTTTTGTACCATTCTATGTTATAAACTAAGAAGGAGAAAATATGTTTTCCAATGTTTGAGGAAGTAATGGCTTCACTCACATAGTTTCTCCTTCTATTGTGAAGCTGAATTGTGCTTTGCCTTGGGGAAAATCAGAGATGGAGAGATACATTAAAAATCAGCTTGTCAAAAAATAATCATATGATATCCCTTAATGGTAAGAGGGACAAGGAGAAAATGTTCATGAAATTTGGGAAATTATTTTAGGTGAATAGTAAGGTTCTTTTTAAAATGAACAGATATTCTATATTTTGAAATTAAAAAAAAAAAAAAGAGAAGAAAATAGTCTTTTAAAGGGTTACATAATCTGAAAAACCACAGAATTTTTAGTTAAATCAAACTTTTCTGTTTATCCCCCAAAAGAGCTGACATCCCCCTCAATTCCCATTTCTGTTTGAACCACATTCTCTTTTTTTTATTTGCACTTACTAGAGACATACATTAAAGTACTTTCACTCCTTAGCTCAGGGTAGCTGAGTACCAGCCACCAGTTCTGATGGCAATTAAGTAAAGTGCATCCAGTAAGAACATTAAAATGGCATTTCCCCCTTAGAAGTTCTATAAATATTACAACCTTAAAGCTCCCATACAGCACAGTACTTGAGAGCTTATTTTAGGCCCATGTCCCCTCTGGGAACAGATATTTAATGTGTCCTGTGTATTCACACTGATGTATATATACAGAAAAAAATTGACAGAGAAATTCAGATGGATCTATCTGCTTCTTATAGCATCAGGAAGGACAATAAGGTTTCAGGGTCAGCAGAAGAAACCCAGAGCAGAGGAGAAGTTAGAGAGAGGAGCTTCTTCCCTGGCACTGGAGTTCCTTTGCAAGCAGGCAATGAAGCTCACAAAAGGATGTTGTAGAAACCTTGTTTTTAGGGATGGGACGTAGGAAGCCACCAAGGTCCACCCAGTGGTGGTCTTGCTGCTCATGTATAGTGGACAGGTTTTGCTGTGCTCCTATGGGAAAGCTGCTTGATGTCTGAAGATCAAACACTGCCTTCTTACCATACAAAGGGTACATGAAGTGTGTGGACCCAGAAGAAGGTCTCATCTTTTTCAAAAAATGTGGCAACTTGCAAGTTGTGCCTTGTTTTGTCTGTCTCATGTTTATAGTCTCACTGTAAAAAGTTCCTTACATTTCCATTAAAATATGTTAATGTAACCAGGCCATCATTTACATTTTTCCTCCACAACCACCAAAGTTGGCTCATGCTCCAAATGTACAACATGTTGGGGAAGATAAATTGACCTGGTATTGCTTCATTAAAGAAGAAGTGACGGTATGAATCACTCCATAGGTACAGTCCATGATCAGGACGTTTTCCTGCATGTGTTTTCCTCCCTGCTTTCCCTTCTTCATCAGAAGAGAGTACTCCTTTTGAGGGCTTTTTAATCAGGAAAGTTTTGAAACAAACACTAAACATCCAGTGAAATTTCTGCCTGACTTTCCTCCAAAGTCAACATTTTCAAGCTCTAGTCATTTTTTGTTGAATTAAAATGGGAACAAAATGGTCATTTGCTTATTCACTGAGATCAAAGCTGAATGGAAAGGAGTCACTGGCTTCACTGATTAACCATTTCAAATGCTGGAAATGATCACAGGTAATCAAAGGAGCTGACTATGGACATAGTGAAAAGCCATCTGACCACCTGCAACAGATACTTAACTTGTAATTCTTAAGAAACAGTGCGTGAAAGAAGCACACCTCACTGACCTAAACTTTGCATGTTAGAAACATAAGCATAAAAATTTGAGGCAGAACATTTCAGTGGAAAGTCAGAGGCCAAGAGGTCTTGGAGGACATGGTAATTCCTTCCCAACCCTTGTGTAAATGGTTATATGATGCAGTAAGACAATTTAACTACTAAACTGCTTGTAATTATTTACCAAGACGTGCTTTTAATTTGTACCTAACAGGTCTACCAGCCTCCGTCCTGACTCTCAGGCCTTTTGACCGTGTCATCAGAGGATAAGGTGATCTCTGTGTTTCTTAATGTTGCTGTGCTTGATTTTATGACCTTAATAACTTCTTAAGTTTGGGTTTTAGTCTACATTTGAAACACACCCTTTTTATGGATGTGGCCCTATTCAAGACAAACATTAGCTAAAATTAGTCCCCCTAACTAAGACAGACTGAACTGTTTGTTAGTATTTGAAATATTTCCATTGAATATATTCAGCAGCATTTTTGCACTGATTTTCTCTGTTCCTGATGTGTGCCTGACTGTCCTTGTAACCTTTACAAGTTTTGATTCCATTATTCAATCCCAACTGTTTTTAAAGGAAGAACAGGCAAAGATAAGCACTTTGCCACAATTTTCATGAAAAGTGTAGGCTGGAGAGAAAACGGAGACTAGGGTAGTCCAGCAGTGAAGGAAAGGCAGCAAGGACTCAGCAATTTTAAGCTCTGTTTAGTAGCAGTCGGTTCTCCAGTCACCACGTGCTTTCCAATCATCATGCACGTAGGTCCAGAGGACCTGCAGCAAGGTGCTTCCCCTCCTGCAAGGAGCTGCTCTGGGAGGGAGCCAGTGTATGCTGGGGGTGGGATTTAGGGGCCAGAGACATAAATCCGAAAGCAGGAGTGTTTCACTGGTTCTATTGCTGGCAGAAAACTTGTTTTAATGAACACTTACATGTAAGGAAAGAAACATGGCCATTACTCTATTAAGGCTGATAAATGTCTATTTCTCATTTTGAGATGAAAAAGCTTGACCTTGTGCTTAAATTAGAGGTGATATGACAAATTACAGGTGATATGATCAAATTACAGGTGATGTCATCTCGAAGTCACTTGGAACCTAGCAAAAGCCTAAAGTTATGCACAAAGATGTTACCCTGACAATTCAAAGAATGTAGTGCCAGGCTACTATCCTTAGAAAAGTATAATCATTTTCCCAACATGGGCAGGTTTCTTTTATGTCTCCTTCCCACCACCGATATTTTGTAGCAAAGCAGCCCAAAAGGTGACAATTCTTGGAAACAGGAGCTCTCTGTGCTCCATTCCCTAGCTTATTTGATATGAATTGTATTCAGCTACATCCAGCTCATACACCAGTGCTTGCCTAAGGCACCATCTACTAAGCATTGCAAGTGGAAATGTCAGGATGCTTAGCATATGCTCTTCAGGGACACAGAGATCTTTCCTGGAGCACTGATGAGGTTAATATTATTAATGGAGATATCTCTAGAAGAAACAATCTTCCAAATGTTTTAAATATTGAGCATATTAAACAAAGAAAATAAAACATATTGAAACACCTTAGAAACTTGCAAGGCAAATAGTAGCTCAGGGCAACAACATTTCTCATTTTCCAAGGATTCTGCAATGAATATGCAGATTTCTTTTGCATATCTGCTCCATTTAAAAAGACAAAGACCATTTTATTATCTGAAAAGCGTTTACGTATCAGTCCAAGCTGTCTGAATCAAGTTGAGTAATTTTAGCAAAACTTCTTTACCATCTATCATTCATCTGAGCAATTCTAGACAGATTGTGCAAAAAATGTTAAAGAGAGGGGAAAAAAAAAGAAAAAAGTCTCACTTGTCTATTATTTTTGGACAGTTGTCTGGCATTATTTGACAAATAGCATATTGAATGCATTAAGAGAGCGGAACATGAAAAAGCCTTCATTGCAGCCATATACTGGATGTTTTTCAGTGCTGGATTTATATTGTTGTGAGATTCATTAACAGTTCATTACTAATGTTCCTCTCTCCTAGTGAAACATGAATGGTAAGTACCATGTAGGTGGAGAGCTAATAACCAACCTGACAAGACTTTTGACTACTGGAAAGGAGTCTATATGATCTAAATTGTCTCCACAGGTGCTGCAGAGGGGACATTAGTTGGCAGTTGGCCTAGGTGATTGTTGTAGGTCCCTTCCAACTGGAAATATTCTATTTCTATTCCTATTCTATTCTATTCTATTCTATTCTATTCTATTCTATTCTATTCTATTCTATTCTATTCTATTCTATTCTGACATGCCTTCTTTCAAGAAGATCCATTCAGCTTCAACAGAAGTATGATGAATCCTGGGACATAAGGTGGGAATTCGTCTTCCTGTCAACCAATCAGCAAACCTAGAAGACTAGTTTAGATTGGAAACCTAGGTTTCTGGAGTCTATAATTAGGGAAAATAAATCCCAACCATTACTGTTAGCATTGCTTAACCATCCCTTTCCAAAGCCTGTGCTGAGGGCTTAGCTTTTTTTTGCAGAGCTTTCAACATGCACTGGTCAGAAAGGCTAGATCTCTCTTACAGGTGCTTAAATAGTGTCTTACACTCTGCTTTTGCCTGTTAAGTTGAAGTCATGTTTATGGAAGCAATCTTATTGTGCCAAAACTTGGTGCTACTACATTCCTAACTAGAAAAGAATTCCATTTAGTTTAGTGTCCTGATAAGGAGTCCTTCTTGGGTTATTGCTCACTTGAATGGCTCTCTGTAGACAAATGTTGACTTTCACACAACTTGGAGAATGATAACAATTTCTGAGGCTTCTGCTTCTCTTTCAAATCTGGTTGAAACTGGTCAGTGGATCCAAAAGTTCTTGATGGGAAGTGACAGATGGATGAACAGATGATTAAGCAGACAGATAGACAGCAGGAACACATAAGACTCATTTCATTAGGAAACTGGACTGAAAACAGAAGTAGCACTGGGTACTTGGATAATATTCATATTTTGGTCACCAATTTAAAAAATGCCATGTTTTTGCAACCATTTCAATGCTTGTAGAAGATGTCCTTAGTGGTTTAAACAGCAAAGGAAACACCAAAGGGACATTGCTGAAATTTTTTTCGGCTTATTTTTTGTCAGAATGCTACATTTTTACAGTTTGGACTATATTTTAAACCTTTAAAGCCAGATTTGGCTTGGACAGCCCTGGCAATTTCAATAGAGGATTAATGTGTGTCATTAAGCAAAGAAATATGGTCTAGTACTTTTCAATAGCAACAAATGCTTGCTATGGCACTTCTGTGATTAACATATTTTTGACTTACTATAAAGCCTTTGGTCTGCTCCTTTCCTAAATGTATGAAATATACATGCAGGAAAGCTGAGAGTAAATTATTGTGATTTGAGCTGGTTGCTACATTCCAGCAGAAAAGGGCATTCTTGTTCCTAACCCTTTTCCTTTCAAGCTGATCCAGCAGAAAACCAGCCCACCAAAAGAAGAGGTGGTGGGTATTTACTTACTGGCAAACTGATCATGTAGTCTGACTGTCTGTCAATCTGTTAACAGGTAGGGGTTTGCTAGGTGCAGAGAGAGAGGGCAAAAAGCGGGAATGCTCTTTTGGGTGGGTGGAGTACATTACAAATCTGCACTCAGAAAAAACAAGTCCCCCAAAAGAGAAGCATAAGGAGAAAAACAGCTGGATAAAGCTGGAGATTTCCTTGCTAGATTGCTCTGAATAGAACAGAAAACTCCAGATTTTTACAGCCAAGTCACTTATTTGAAATACATTAGCTCTAGAAGTCCATGGAAAAAGTTGGGTTTGGTATTCCCTGTGTAAGAATATATTGGAATGCACTAAGAAGTAAGACCCTTCTCTCAGCTGTCAAAATAGGGACCCTAGTGCAGAGCTGTTACTCTGTACCTCTTTCCCTGCCTGGAGGGGTGCTGCTCTTTCACAGCTGAATCAGCAACAGTCATGCACTGCAGCCGAGCAGCAGAAGTCACTGTTGTCCCATTTACACTTGTATCAAAGCAGGGCACTATTCCAACACACAAAGTGAAATACCAAATGGTATACATACAAGGTGGGATTTGCAAAAGCTCACTCTGTTAAACTGCTTCTGCTCCCTTTGAAGTTGGTGACAGATCTCCCACGCATTCCAACTGCTCAGTTGGGCCAATGGTGAAAGCTTTTAAAAACTCTATTTTATGAATATTAGAAACATGATAGAGCCAAGGATTCATCATCAAGATCATCATACATAGCCTCTGGTGTCCATCCTCTCTGTTTTCCAACTTCCCAGTTTAATTCACCAGTTGATGCTGTCTAAGACTGCAAAAACCTGACTTTGCAAGTAGCCAGAAGAGAGCCTGCAAATTTCTCAAAGCTCTTTCATAACAAACCCAAATTACCATTGCCTCCAGAGAAGTCTGCTTTGAAACAGTATCATAAGGTCAAGCTATCCCACTGAAACACCTATTAGTATAAAGAGAATGAAAAAAAAAAAAAAAAAGAAAAAAAGGAAAAATTAACAAACCAACAGCACTAGTACAGCCCTGGAAAATATGAAGTCATAAGTAGAGTTCAGCCAGAGCAGACTCCCATTAAACTTTGTTTAAGAGCCAAGTTCCACCCTGAGATATGTGTGAGCTGCAGTTTGTTTCAGGGGGAGCTGTGCTGTACTTCATGTCAGGGCAAGGTTTGGACACAAGTATGTATCTGTTACGAGTCAGAGAGGAGTAAAGTCCACATCCCTTTTGCATTTTTTGGTTCTGTCTGCATGGATGGAATAGAAAACTGAAAGAAGTGGTTAAAACAGCCCACAATTTTACAGAGTCTGTCTGTCAATTTTAATTCCTTCTTCCACAAGACCTGAATGCCTGTGTTTCTAAACCCACTAAGCTACTTTCATGAGACATGGTAGCCTTTCCCCATGTCCCTGACACGCCCACTAGAGTTAAACACACAGGCAGAAGCTCTAAGGCTTGTCCTTCTAGCTTTTTTTTTCTTGGGAGTCGCTTTAGGAGACACTCAGCAAGAAGTGTCCCCTAGGATATGCACATGCTTTACAAAGAAGGGACATACACAGCAGTCTGGCTTTACTTCTTTAATGCCTTCCACTGAACACTTCTGTCTGACAAGTAGGAGCTCCACTGAATGAGGAGGGGAAAAAGAGTGGCAGAGACTTTCCCTATCCTGTTTGCATTCCCAGATAGGGGCTAGGCATATCGGCAACCACGTGCTGTGCTGAGTTGCATGGATAGCCTCAGGCAACGGCCTTTATCTAACAGCTCCTGCTGCACGGCTGGCTGTTAGAGGGGACAAAACGATAGCCATGGCCACATGCATTTCTGCGTGGCTCCTGGAGGCACTGTGGTTACCTGGGGAACAAGGCAGGGGAGTGCCTTGCTCCCTGACATGAGCTGTGCCTTCAGTAATGCTGAGCTCCCAAGGTTGAATTCCTTCAACTACAAGTTAAAAGAGCTCATTCAAGAAGAGGGAAAAGGGGGAGGTAAGGCTCAGTCCTGCCAAGTGCTGAGTCTGGATGTGAGCAGGAGGTTAAAGTTTTTCATATGAGAAACTCTGGTAAACGAAAAAGCTTTTATACCCCAAGGCAACCCTTTAAACACTGAAATACTAACTGGCTCAAGACTTTCCCATGCCTCAGATCCCTAGATCATTGCCTTGTGCTTTAACTCTCCATTAGGCATCTGCTACTGGCTCTAACGGGGAAGACGGACCATCAGCTCCATGCTCACTACAGTACTTTCATGAGCAAAGCTGGAAAAACATTTAAGTCCTGCACACCCAGCACCATCAGGATCAAACCTACATTGGCAATCACTTGTCATGGATACTGTAGCAGATGGGAAGAGGTGTCAGTGGCCCTGAGAAAGATAATCTTTTTTTCTTAATAATGGTGTAACCTAATGTTCAGCTGGTGAGGGCCAAGGGAGACACTCAGGCAGCTCTGGTAATAACACAACATTGCTTCATTGTGCAATGGCAGTGAAACAAAGGATGAGAAAAATCACTACCAAATCCCATTAGCTAGAAGATGGATTGGAAATAGCCCAGCAGGGATGGGGAATGGGAAGGATAGATATGGGTGCCCTGGTAGTCTGGAGAGAATATATGGCCCTTGGCCACAGCTGGTGTGCCACAACTTTGCGCCTGTCAAGGGACTGATTTTGCATTTCTTGTTACACCTTTCCTCACCCAGGATTATGTTCAGTGTGGGGGAGAAGTAGCATCTTAGGGATATAGATGCTCATGCCCACAGACAGCAAGCTGTTAACTTAATGTACCAAACAGTGGCAAACAAGATCAGTTGTGAAACTGGACACCCACATTTATCAGTATCTCCCTGGCAGACTTCCCTCAGCCACCCACAAGTCCTGGACCTTGTTGTGGGCTGCAGTCAGCAGGGCATGGCTGGTGGGGTTGATCCCTTAGAGTTGGGAAGCCTCTTCTCTGGTGTGAGCTGTGAAGTAAATCACTTAGGTGCAAAACAGCATGTGCTAGATGTTCCAGTTTCCAAGTCTATTTTCCTCATTCAGTGGAGGAACAAGGAAGGGGAGTCCCTTGCTCCCTGACACGAGCTCTGCCTTCAGTAATGCTGAGCTCCCAAGGTTGAATTCCTTCAGCTACAAGTTCTTCATTCAATGAGGAAAATACACCCTTCTCCTCTGGAATGAATCACAGACACAATCTTTAATTACAGCACATGTGCTCCCCCCCAAATGACTGATGCAGTTTCATCTCTGATAAAAATAAGCACCCAGACCTTAAAAGGGAGTAGCTTTTACTTCCCCCTCTGGTCACCTCCAGCAGCTGACAGTCTCTGCAAGGTCCTGGGGCTGGGCTGCACTGCATTTGAAAGGGAGGGAGATTTTCCCAGCGATTTGTTACTCAAGTCACTTAAAAACAGCACAGTAAGAGCAGCGACTTAGAAGTCATGCTCTCACCTGCTCCACTACTGGCCTCTGGAGAAAACAGGACACAGGATATGCTTCCTGCCTGGGAAAGGCTTGTAGCAGCTAGGGAGAGAAGGCATGACCTTTTCCTTAAAGGAAATACAAGTCATGGAGAGGAGTAGGGGGAAAAAGTCCAGGCTGCATTTTACCTTAAAAACAGTGTCATGCAGTCATACCTCCTCTTGCTTTCTCCCCCCGTGTTTAAAGTTGATCCTTACTTATTTAGCAGTGACACATTTTCAACAGTTTCATCCCTCTTTTCCACCGCATTGTTGCTCCAGTCAGTTAAGAACCTTCTGACACAAGTCAGATGCTGTTGAAATGAAAGGTTTCATTCATTGCAGGCAAAGGAAATCAGACAAGGCACCCCAAGAGGAGAAGGGCTTGGTTCATGCTCTATTTCCAGCTCACAAATGGTTATGTCCCCAGGATGCAGAGATTAAGCATCTCACACAGAACATGGGAAGAGAAAGAAGAGTCTTTGTCTGAGATTCACAGATTTTAATGCATTCCAGAAGGGGAAATCTTTTACTGAGAAGTAACAACAAAGTTCAGAGAAATGCAAAAGCATTTATCTCCCCAGTCGCATTCCTGCCTGCCAGAAGTGGGAGGGGTGATTTACTCCTCCTTGGTACAAGGAGTCCCTTATGGATCATTAATCCACAGGGAGAATGAGCTCAGGAGACATAGGCATCTTTTCTTAATGTTTAAGAACCTTGACTCAGCAGGAAGTATTCTTCTTTGGGAGCATACAGGATCAGTTTATCTTTATTTGCTCCCTACTACCTCCTGCTTTCAATAGTGCTTCCTACAAGAGCTCTAGTTAACACTGAGAAATCACTTTGCCTTCATTAAAATCTGTGGTAATAGTAGCTGCCGTGAGCTAAATCAAGGTATTTGAAGTAGCATAATATTTAAAAGTGAAGATCTGAAATCAGCAAATTCTGATCCAAAGTCCAATGACATCAATATAAGCAATCTCAAATTCCAGGGTACAAGTATCTCAACACCACTGACTTTAGCAATATGATGATAACTTGCAGTGAGTAAGGCATTTCCTGAGAAGCTCTGCAGAAACATGAAGGAGACACAAGTGGTCAACTATTTGTTTATATGTCAGGACATCAGGTGATGAAGCTTTCTGTTTGCAGCTAGAGCTAATCACAAAACATACACCAAAACTTATGGTAGGAAAGGGGTTAGGTCTGGTGGACACCTCTTGTTATTATGTTCTCATTTCTTTGGGAGTAATAAAAAGAAAAATCCTCTCATTTTGTCTCACTTTGTCTCTCTGAAATCACCTGAACATATTTCCACAATGCTTCAGTTGCTAAGTGAGGAACATTAAAAAGTGGTTATATCTATTCACAATAGGCAGACATTTACAAAATGCCGCTAGTCTGTAGTGGATGACATTTTATACTCTTTACCTTGGCGAAAAAATGTGCAGCAGAGAACTACATTTCTGTATTCAAATCTCCCAAGAAGCACTCACTCCATGCTCAGACTTGCCAGGTTCCACATAAGTCTGGTAAATCCACGTCCTTATTGCTGTAAATGACTTACAAGATCAGAATGTGGCTGAAAGAGAAAACCCAAAGCTGGCTGGTGTCCTTGGGTTTTATGCTCTCCTGTGTGTCTGTGTGGGCATGCAGCATCCTTTATTTTTGCTCTTTGTCAAACATTGTGTTACAGAGTTAGGCTTTGACAAGTTGAAAAGTATGAAGATTAGAACAATCATATTTACATGTATTACCACCTGCTACTTCATTTCTTCCATGGTGCTTAAATGTTCAAGCATGTGGCTTTGAATCACACTACCTTTAATACACTTAAAAACTCTGCTAGATTTCCAGCTTGCTTTGATCTCCACAGTTTAGAGACTGTCTCAGAGAGTACAAATAAATATGTTTAGGGGAAAAATATTTTCAAGGAGAAAACTCTAAAGTCCTTCCAACTTGATATGCCTTGCCTGTTGATGTCACACCTAAGGTTGTTTTTTGCTTTTTATCTTTATGCTTCAGGAGGCCTAAATCTCTGCCCAGAATGATCAACTTGAAGACGTAACTTGGGAAGATGGATGTGATTAGTGCCCCTTATCATAAACACTGAAGTAGCAAATAATTGGTGACTTTTGTTTGGAAAAGAGATGGAAGAAGACATAATTTCTGTCCTGAGGAATTTACAGACTAAACAAAGCAAAAAGGATACATTTATGCAATGGAGAAGGCTGTATTTCGTTAAGAAGGAATGGGAAGGATGTGGGAGGAAAGATGGTAAGAGCTTGCTATTAATCATAAGTAGGAAGGAGACATTGACTGGAGAGCTGGAAACAGAGGAAGGACTTGAGTAACCCAGGCTGTGAGTAAACCAGCTTCTTTCTGGGGCTGTACACCACCATCTTTTCCATTTCCCAGCACATGAAGTCACCATGCATCACTGCCTTTGTGGTAATGGCTTGGACTTGAAGTAATCTCAAATTGTTCCCTGTACTGCAAGTAAGTAGAAATGACAACTGGGTTCTTGGATCAGGGTGTGGGATGGTTAACTTGAGAAGGAGATATGGGGAGATATGGTGAGGTGGGTGGGCAAGTAAGTAGTATGGGAGAGGTGTTTGGAGGGACCAGATCCATCCAGCTCTACAAAAGATGAAATAGAAAGTGATTTTTCATTTTTAAAATAATAATCAAGGATCCTGACACTAACCATTGCTTGAGCTCGAGATATGGAAGACACCTCTCAGTGGGAGATGGGAAAATGCCAATCAACAAGGTTTCAGAAGAATTGCTCCCCTTCCATTAGGTGGCACAACCTGCACAAGGACTGACAAAGCACCCTTTTCCTCCCTGACCTGGTATTGTTCTTCCTGGCCATGCTAATGTTAGCAGCAGCCATTCACTCCACTCTTCTTCATGACTGGAGCAGGGATAGGATAAAAGTGACAGGGTGTGCAGAGCACACTGAGTGGTTTTGAAAGAGTGAGAAAATCATGACTTCCCCTTTTCCCAAAGCAAAGGGGAAGCTGGAACGGAAGCATGGCTCTCAATGGCAGTTTTGTTTCTTGGTCTGCTCTGCTCAACAGCTTATGCAGGGTTTTCTGTAGAGATGCAGCCTAATCCTGTGTATATCCCCCTGTTTCCACCAAGGGCTTAATTACCATTAGTAACTGGTAGTATAGGCTTCTTTAAAATAAAAAATCCCAATGAGTTCAGTGAGGGGAAAATTGGATTTCTATGTAACAGAGTCCAAAAATCAAAGTCCATTGACGTAATTATGAAAATTCAAGAGAGACAGACAATAATAAACTCTCCTAATTGTGTGATCCAGGATGCAAAAAACGTGTTGTAAATAAGAATTCCTATGTGATGACAGGAAAGATCTGGAGGGGGGAGGTGTTGTTTCATAGCAAGCTGTGAAGATGAGAAAGCAAAGAGAAACCAGTGGAGAAGAGGGAGGAAGATGGAAGAGGGAGCAACTCCCAAAGGAAACAAGGCCTCAGCCCAGAGGATGACAGGGGAAGATCTATGTCTTCCTTGCCTGTGCTTTTCTGCCTTCCCGCTGCCAGGACTGTCGAAGTCCTTGAAAGAAGGGAGGAAAAGGCATTTAACAACTGGGACCTGTGTGTCTCTCCTATGTTGAGATATGAGGACTTACCTGTGGGCTGAGAAAGGGACAGACAGGATGGATTAGGAGGTGCAGAGGATATCTGAACTAGACAACTTGAGAGGGCAGGTGTGAGAGAGAGGTAATGATAGAGACTATTCTGCTCTCTGAGAGCATCCTTGTGTCAAAGATACATCAAGAATTTAATTTTCTGCTCTCTCTATTGGATAGGACAGGAACCGTGATCATGACATTTGAATGAACCATCAATAGTTACAACCACCTCTGCTAGCTCATGAGTGCTGGTTATTAAAACCTCAGGAAATAACAGACTCTACTGAAAATAAAATTTCATAATAAAATGGTAAATTTCTAGCCCTAATACATGCTAAGAAAACCTTGAAAGCCAAATTCAACAATACAGATTCCAGAAGATGGAAATAAAATGTAAAAAGAGTGTCATTTTAAACATACTTCAGAATTTTGGAAAACATACATGTTTCCTGAATTCTTGGATGACCACATTTTTATGATAACTCTTCACAATCCACTAGAAATAATTTTTCCCTGTACTCATTCATACATATAACTCTTTAATCACCTGTGATTAAGTGATTTGTGGGCTATTTGTTTTACCTAAAGATTATTTGGTTTAGCTGAAGTTGGTCATCAAGAGCTGCTTTTTCATCCTTTGTTAAATGACTGAAATTTTTGAAACATCCAATTAGCAGATGAGAAGCATTTTCTTTTGCCTTAGTAAGAATGTTTTTGCAAAGAAAACAAGCTTATTTTTCGTGCGTACCAACAAATTTGCCTACACAAAGGGATCAAGTTAACCTGGAGTAACAATTCTGTGAAAGCTTTTCCAGTATAAATTCATTTTCCCATAACTGATTGAGGTGGACACAGAATTACATAATATGATTGATTAAATTTATGAATAAGTATTCTGTTTCCAAAGGAGGATAGTTATTCTTTAAAGAATAATTTCTATTTCAGAACAAATATTCTAAAATGATCAGTTTTTCTAGAAAACAGTCCTGAAGATGCAACTAACAAATTCTCCTAGTACAGATGATCTACTAAAGGAACACAAACCTGACCAAATATCCTGCCTGCTTGAGGTTTAAACTTGCACAGTTCACTGCCTGAAGAAGAACGCAGACTTGGCCTTTCCTAATCTGGGTTATCCCCTTTTAAGTAGTTTGATCCATATGGAACACCTACTTCCTCCTTGTTTCTTAAGTCATTATCGTTGCTTTTCTCTGGATCTTTGTTTATGTGGACATGGGTTCTGTAATAGTCTCCAAGATGGATTTGGGCAAATGCTGTAGATACTTAAATTCAAAACATGGAGTGATTTGGTGTCTATACCATTATTAGCTGCTAGGCTCTGACTGTAAATACAGTCAGTAGAGAGACACCTGAACCTGGCATCTGCAAGGGATAGTTTGCATAAGGCTGTTTTGCTAATGTTTTACTATATCATGTAAAAAGGATATTTTGTAATGTTTCCTTCTTATAAATAGCCCAAATCATCTTCTCGCTTTCTCTCTTGTTACTGAGTTTATGCCTTTGCTAAGTCTTCAAAAATCTAGCCATTTTTTCTGCTACTTTTGAAGGTATCTATCATACAAAAAGGGAAACATGAGCTTGTGGGTATTGGTCTGTGACTAGAGATGTAGTCAGGGAAATAAAACTCTCCATACCCAGAAGTCTCACTTGTGAAAAGCCATATAAGTAGTGAAAAGGGTGGTTTGTATATATATGTATGCCTGTGTATATGTATACTTACAGATATACACTATATTATATATATATACACTCTGTGTGTATATATGTAGGTATGTAAAGAATTAAAATCCATTTTCTTGGCTTGATGTTACTAAAGTAGTCTCTGTTTGCAAATCTAAACACCTACACATATGTAAAGTTGTGATGTCTGATTCTGCACTGCTGTGACCTTGTCACACATGCTCTTTATAATGTGGACTGCCTCATAAAACTAGACATTTTAAACATGCAGTTCCCAGTAAAATAGGCATTCACCACTCATGATAACATGGAGCTGTCTCAGGGTGTGTTCAAAAGCCCCCCTGCAACTTACTGATAAAAAGCTTAACTCCATTTCAGGGCTTATCTGAAGAAGAAAGAGGTAGACCCTCATGAAATAACTGATTTTTTTTTTTTCCTAAGATGAAAAAGAGAGGGAGAGGGAAGGAAAAAAAAAAATCACTTTTAAAACTTCAATGCAGTAGAACAAGTTTAACCCGTTGAGATTTTAAGTGGAGCTTTCTGCTTCATCAGGAAGAACCCTGTGGTGAAACATATGTCAGAAGAGAAGAAGATATGAGAAACTGGCCTCCTTTGCAGATGAGAAGATTAATTAAGAGGAAAATCACTTAGCCAGATGTCTCATTGGTGAAACTACACGTGCAAGGTACATCTGCAATAAGGGAGCAGCATAACACAGACAGGGCATTTGATTTCCATGCTAATATTGAACAGATTAGATCATGCTGACTCTTGGAGAAACAGAGGAGTTCAGATCTTATTTCGGCTACAAATTAAGAGCTCCATGTCTGTTGTTATAACATTGCAGTATTGTTACTTGATGCAGTTGAGTTATGGGTTACAAATAAATTATCCAGAGAAGGCAGTCCTTTTCTCCATTCATGTTCATAAATTGTTGGCAAACCAAACCTGATTTCTTCAAGTGCCACTTTTCTTCATTTGCCAAGCAGTTTTTCAGAATGCTTAGCAGCTGGTGAATTTTCCATCAACTCATTACTGGGGTAACTGTCAAATTCATTTGACTTAGGAACTTAAGTCTTTCAGAAGTAGGTAAAACATAGTCTGTCTGTTCTCCAAAAACTTGCCCAGCTAAGGACTTCATGTATACTTGTCACTGCAGCATCTGCATGTCCCCCAATTTTTCATGCATTTCCTATCACAACTTGGATGTGAAGCTAGTGCCAAATGCCATGTTTAAGTTTTCTGATCTTTCTGTGGAAAACAAATAACCTGGTTGCTAAATTACTTCTGAGCTACATTTTTTTCCTAAGCATGCATTACAAAATTAGAGAGTGGGAAGCAAAGAGCTGTTGCCCCAGTGGATCTACTGGAATCGTTACTAACTCCTACCTCCTGGCTGCTATAAATGCCTTCCCATAGCCAAAAGCTGCATCTCCAGCAGTGCCCCTGGAAAGCCGTCATTTCTCTCCTACCTGTAATCTGTCCTCTCTATGTAGTCTAACAGCCTTTTGAAGAAAGGGTGCCTGTACAGCACCTAGCACAATCAGATCCCTCTGTTGGCTTGAATTTCTCTATGCTATAGGAATACTAATCCCTCCCCAACAATAGAGACAGGCACTCCACAGAGCAGACACACAAACAGACTTTCATTAGAGAATGCAGTCCTGAAAGCCTGTTTTACAAAAGGCTTTGCTGATTGGACTCAGTTATTTGAACAGTGATGGATACAGCGTATATTCCATAAGAGCCTAGAAAGAAAGGTGCAGCAGTATCAGCAATGAGATGCAGACACCGCACAATTCTGTAATACTAATAGGCTTAAGCACATAACCAGCCATAACCTGAATCTTTAACATCTACTGTGTAAATAATCGGCTTTTTTTTCCTTTTTTTTTTTTTTTTTTTTTTTTTTTTTTTTTTTTTTGTGAAAAGCAGTGCCCAGAAATGCTGAGAAATGTGTATTTTAAAAAATCAGACTCCTGTTTGGGTGGACATCTCCCCTATTCCCTCCAGCTTAGCAGTTTGCCAACATTTCTCCTGTTAATTACCGAAATTTCAAGTACATTCTGAGCCTTTCAATTTGCAGACTTTCACATCAACATCTCAGGCAATGAGGGTGTCAGGTAGAGCCCTGGGGTATAAAGCCAAATTTTCCATTTCATATGCACAGTGGTGGGAGACAAATATATAAGCAGAGGCATTCAATTTACATAAATGCTTGTGGGACACATTTCGAGACTTCTGTGCTAAAAATGAAAGGTTATTATGATCTATAGGTTTCCTTGCTTTTAAATGCTCACAGGTTTACCAGTGAAGACCAAAATTTTCATAATCAATAGCCTCCATTTTTGTTTATTAGTTACTGTCACAGACAAGCGCTTCTGTTGATTAAGGGCAATGAAATCAAAGCTATTGCCAAGGCAGTGAATGACATGATTAAAAGTCTACGGGGATCATTTGCGGCTTTTCGCAGGCCCCATGTGAAAGGTAAGTGGTATTGCTCCAGGAACATTTAAAGGACCATTTTGCAGTCCCAATGTATATCTCATAATGAGTTAAAGATGGAGCAAGGCTGTTCTCAGAACCCGACTTGCCATTCACAGCTGTAAGTCACTTTGTCTTTATTGGGGGCCACCTTTGCCAGGCTCTCAGCCTCCTTGGAGGGGACAACCCACACATACTTGACTCTTTTTGTCAGAAGCCCTTGCTGTCATTGCAGCAGGTGGAGAAGCCGGGCATGATGGAGCTGAGACCTCCCGTGGGACAGAGGCAGCACCAGGGTCTGCTCCCTGCGAGCAGGGCAGGGCCTGCGCCTGGGCTCCTGTTGAACTACAGCTGGCAATGCAGATGGAAAGCACACAGGTCACAAGGCTTGTGCTGCTTCACCCTGTTCCTGACCCTCCTCCTCTCTCTGCAGCTGGACTGAGGCTCAGTCTTGCCTCCTTTTGGGCCAATTCTTCTACATAGCACAGACCACACTGCTTCCCTACCCACTCAGAAGGAAGACCTTATCTGCTGGTAGGTGATGAGGAAGAGAAGCCTCCAAAAACTGCTGTCCTTAACCACTAATTCCTTTGACAGCTGGCATTTGGAGTATGAGGCCCAGATAAAACATTCACAGCATGCCGAGTACAGATTAAATCCCATAAGGTGCACAACACTTTCTTCAAGGGGATGGACACCTTTGACCCCTAAAGACAGCTTTGCATAGATCACTGCTTCCCCAGACTGAACCTTTGACCTGGTGACATTTATTTGCGTGAGTCCTTCACCTCATTTGAGCTGTCCCGTTGCCTTGGAACTGGGTCACTGCAATCTAAAAGGAAGAGGGTGAAAGCTGCAGCCTTAACAGAGATTGGCAAACCTGTGGAATCCCTCAGATTTTGTAATAAGTCAGGCGGCTACTGCCTGTACATCTGAGCAGAGATGGAAGTGATGCAGTGAAAAATTAGGAAGTTCACATTCCTGCAGCCAGGCTGGGTCCCTTTTATATCATAATAATAATAAGATGGGAAAAAAAAAAGGAAACTGGAGATATATTCACAGCACAATATTGTATTCAAACTGAGCCAGTAAAATTCAAGCCCAACTCCATTTTTGCCTCTGGTAGCAGACTTCTTTACTTAGGTATTCCATTTTTTTCCAGCCACACACAAATGTCCTTTAACAATGAATGATGGAGTAAATATACATACACTGCCTAACAGCAGCAGGCTGAATTACTAGCTCCCTTGCCTCTCTGTTGAGTATACAGAGAGTCCACTAAGAGTGATGGGATATCTGAGATGGGCATGGGAAGTGCCTGAGGTTAGATGGTGTGGCATCCCTGTATAGAGGCAGGGTTCACAGAGTTGAATATTTTAAATCTGAAACAGTAGTTTGCTCCCACCTGGATTGCCAGGATCATACTGTATTTATAGAATGAATAAAAATTCCTTATCAGCTGTGAGCAAATACAAGGAGATAAGTGAAGAACACCAGCAATTAGGTAACTTAACACTGTTGAGTTTACATCAGTAGGCAGCTGCTCTGTGGTCTCACCCGCAGGTACTCCGCAAAGAATTAGTATGTTCAGTATAGTCAAAGGTTTTGTTGTTTCTTTATGCATTTTCACACCCATTTCAAAGATTTTCACTATGGTTATGAAGCAAATTAGTTTTCCCAATTACTCTGCCTCTCTGGCAAATATATGCTGTCCATGCTGTATAGTGCCTGTCAATAGACTGATCTTACAATATCTTGTTTCTTTTAGAAATTGATGGAATTTTACTAAGAAATAAGACCCTTTTCCCCAAGACCTACCCCAAAACCTTAGCCATCATAAAAGCAATGCATCAAACTTGCATTATACAAGGAATATAGTACTATCAGATTTCCCTCTAATTTAATGTTGTTCTTAATCTGTAAATTTGATCCATGTAATTTAAAAAAAAAAAAAAGAAACAAAAAAAAAGAAACAAAAGAAAGACTGAAACAAAATACAGGAACATTCTGTCTGAATCAGTAATGGAAATTATGAGAGCAAATAAAGAATAGATGGTCACTATTTTTCAGTCAGTATACTTCTTCTAGCTAGATTGCAAGCCATTTATTTTCACTGGCAATCATATGACCTTAAATTGTACCAAGCTGAGAATTCCTACCTAGATTTTGGAACAAACAAGAGAACCTGATGCATCAGACTTTTTTTGTTATGAACAGACAAAAGGCCCCACGGCGTACTAACTCTTCATCCAGATCCAGCCTAGGGCCTTTTCTGGGGTCCTCTGACAACCTGGGTCTGCCAGAGAAGTGATTTGCAATGTATTCGGGACTGTAGAGCTGGTCCTGGACTTGTCACCTGGCCAAGCCTGTCACTAAAGATACACGATTGAGCCTGGAGCCTTGTTGATATTGCACAATGAGCAAAATGCACCTCAATGAGTCATGACCACCCTCCTGCACAGGCTTGGAGAGCACCAGTGGTAGTAATTTACTCAAGCTTTTCCAAACCCAAACTTTCAGAATCCTGAATTAGCCTGCGTGTTTCTTTCCTAGCAATAATAGCAAACAAACTGTAATAGAAACAACAAAAACCAAGCTATAATATTCTAAACTGTTGAATAAAATAGAATAAAATAGGATATAAAGCTAACATCTAATCTTTATTGTTGGTTAGAACTTGCAAAAAGGACTGGTCAGGATTTCAGAGATGATGCTCACTGTGTCGTTTCTGCTGGATCAGCCTGCCTCATTCAAAGCTTGGGAAACATTGTCAATGTCAACATCCATACAGAACAAATATTCTTACAGAAATCTCTGGATCAAATCCTGAAGCACAGGCAGCTCCCAGCACTGCTGTCTGTGCTTTCTGCCTTCATTATTGATACCACGGTATGATAAATAATTCTGCTATTGGCAGTTTGTTTATTAAAAATAATACAAAGCTACTGTCTTGAATTAAACCAGGAAAGATCATACTAAAGCCATAGAAGAGATATGGAGCTATTGCAGCACCGAAAACTCAGAGTTTTCCCATTGACTTTTCTCAGTTTATCAAATCAGAATCCATCCCCTTCCGCTCCCCTTTCTTTTTAATACTGTCCCAAAATGAACGCTACCATGATGCAGCTGACCCTCTGTGCGCTCTTGCCTGTTAGGGCCAAATTCCTTCTTTTCAAATTTACTGAAATATGAAGAGTTACAACAGCAGAGGACTTGCCCTCCTGTACCCTCTCTTGCTGAGAAACTAATTTGCTAGTCCTTAAGCCCATGTTTCTAAGTTTCCAGGAGCAGAAACACATTGTGGCTTTAAATATAGACTGTCAGTTTGTGGCTTGCGTCTCATATTACACACAGACAGCTTGAGACTCTAAACACAAGTTGGGCAGCACCATTAATATCTTAGAAAAGCGTCAGTACGCTTTCGAAATGCTCTATATTTTCATTCCTGAAGGCGGGGGGAGGGAAAAACATGCAAATGAAACTTTTCTAAGCCAGGGTTTAGGCGGAAATGTTACTAACTTTGCTCGGTCCTATTCAGGAGTCAGAGTTTGCAGAGCCCGTTTCAGTTCTTCACACACACGCGCGCGCACAAACACAAAGAATAAAAAAGGAAAACGGTTTCATCACAGCTTTTTTTCTTCAGGATTAGTCTCAGGCGTTCTTTTTTTCTTTTTTCTTTTTCTTTTTTTGCATATGAAATGCATTAAACAATCTTTTCCTTAAGCGGCAGACTGATAAATCCACTCTTATTGTAAGGAGGGGGGGAGATAAGGGTACTCACGTGGTTGAGATGTCGTATTGTTTTGGTAACTCATAATTTACGCCTTTGAAAAATGCCTTATTTGTGTTGACAGTCTCTCTTCCCTGCTCAGAACCGACGGCGGGATTGAACAGAACAGCTGGAAGAGCCCAGGAAAATGCTCCTCTTGTTCAGGCTCTCCTTGCCTGGCTCCTGACCCTTTTACAACTGGAAAAGGAAACAGCACATGTGTCATTCTCTTTTGCCTGTGTAGCTCACATGAGCGGGGAGGGGCACCCATTTGCAGATAGCAGTAACTGTATTCAAGTTTTGCAACTTGGATGTATTCCACCCCTTTGCTTTTACTAGCCAGCAACCAGTGGAAAGAAAATGCTCTTTTCATTCTTAGCCAAATCTGGACGCACCTATTAGAATCGCTTCCCAAACCCCTACCCACTGCTGTTGATATTAAGTGCAAAACTTGCTGCTGACTCCCTTCCTAAAATGCTTATTATCAGTGGGTGAGATTGAAAGTAGGGCTTTCAATTTTCATTGCCCACCAGCACCCTTAACACTCACAGTCTGATTCTGTCCTTTTAACAGGTGAAAATTGAGAATGCCATTTACTGGGTCAGAGTAGTTATGTCAGCATATAGCATGAATCTATACTGTGCTCAGAACAAGGAGGAACCTGTGGCTGTGGCACAAGCTGAGGCACAGGTAAGTCCAGTCCTGGCTCTGACACAGGCTTCATATGGTACCTTGGGCAAAGCATTAATATCTGCCTCAGTTTGCCATCTGTACACTAAAGACGATACAACTGATTTCCTCACAGTTTTGGTATTTTTATTTTAATCTTCAGGCAGGCATTGTTTATAAATAGGATATATTTATTGATCTGCATTGGTCAATTTACTCATACACCACAGCAAGTTTTTCAGCCTGGACTAGGCTACCAGCTTCCTCATTTATATTACTACCATTTAAAGCTATCTGTTTGGCTATCTGCATGCTATGCTGTGATCAGTGGTATGTAGTTGTTCTAAGTGTGCATACATAGTCAGTCTGCAGCTGACATGGGCTAGGACTTCTAGGTCGTACCAAAATACAAGTAATTTATAACGCATATGTCTTAGACACTAAGAAGAGTGGACAAAGTTTCCATTTTCCTGGTCTCTGCGAGTCAGGATGAATTAACTGCTCATCTGTGACAGCAAAAACACAGTAACCATTGGAATAGAAGTGGAAAAAACCAGTCATGAATTTCAGGCTGGGACTCATCCTGTTTTGCAAAACTGTTGCAGGATATTTCTGTGAAATCATCTCAGTGACCTACAAGAAATCGATGCTGTGAACTTGGTTCACAGTATTTGTTTAACAGTGACTTATTTACATGCCAACGACAAATAACAGCTTGTTTGTGAGCATAGATACAGTAAATTACTTCGGTCAGCGTTTTCCACACTCTGGGCTTGTGGTAGAGAGCCCTGGAACATTTAGTGATAGACAGAGCAAAGCAAGGCACAAAACAAAGAGTGAAAAATAATAGCAAAAACTCCTGACATTGCTCCACTGGCTTCAACTCTATAGCATTACATTGATTTGCACCAGCTAGTTTCTCCATGAAAATACTGATGGGCGTATTATTTATTACTTTTTCTATATCTGAAGCACAGTGTGCACAGGTAAAATTTGGGCTTTCTGTCCTGAGGCATGAGAATTGTTGTCATGCAAAGATATTACATTTAAATCTTTCATCATCCTGATCCCTGAGAAATTTCAGAACTGCTGTCAAGAAAAGACTTCTTAGATGCTGCAGCTGAACTGAAGGACAGAAGATATTGATGCCTTCATTATGTTACTGCCAGTGGTCTAGTCCCTTCCCAGGAGTTTTGTGGCGAACTACTCAAAATGACATACAGGCACCAAAGTGGGCTGCCTTGAACTGAGCCCGCTTAGCTCCTAGTGCATCTGTCCAACAGGTCCTGCATCTGTGTTGTTTGTTCTTATTAAGGCTACTCTCCTACCACCAAAATTGTGAGGAGAGTTATACCCAAGCTCATATAAGAGGATCCTGGCAGAGCCAAGCCTACGTGGGAAAGTCCCTTTTAACACCTTGGAATCTTCACTTTTCTTAGGACTTCTTTCTTTGCTTGATGAATAGAGTGAGGTTCCCAGGAAATCAGAGAACCATCCAAGGCTGCTGCTTGCCCTCAAGCGGGCCATTAAAGAGACCCTCCCTGACCTTTCCCTCTCATCATTAATGGGAAATATGTGAGGTTGAAAAAGGAAGTGAGCATGACAGCTCCACACAGCCCAACAATGCTTCTGGAGGAGCCTGAGACCAGGGCACAAAACAAAGAGCAGCCCAGTGCTCTCTGCCTGCCCCGACCCTCAGTCAACTGCCCCTGTGAAACAGAAAGCACCAAAGAAACCCAGAACAAAACATGGGAGTGGAATGGTGGTGGGGAAAATATTGCATTAATCGATAATTTCCAGCTTGTCTGAACTCTCTCCTAAACTTTAAATACAGTGGTTGCTTCTGGCAAAAAAGTCCCACAAAAAGGCAAAAGAATGAAGATAACAGAAGGGTTAGCTGAAAGCATTTTTCATCTAAGGGCTGTGGCATTCATACAGGATCCACCCAATCTGTGGGATAATGCAGGTATGATGGGAAGTGTGTGTGTTAGCCGTGTGGCTTTTATCAGCCAATTACTTCATCTTCTGGGGCCACCATGTTCCCATTAACCTACAGAAGTATTGGTTTCCTGCCTTGGTGAATACTTTTGTATCTCTAACCTTTGAAAGCTCAGAGTGTTTTTCTGAGCAAGGAAACCAAAATTTGCTTTTTGTTGTAGTAGTGCTTTCAGATGTGACAGTCTTTTCAGGTCCAAGAGTGTTAGCTCAGAAGTCGGACCTCTGTTGCCTCTGATACTGCAACTTAGCCTACTCCTCCTAAGCACAGCTATGTAATGAATTCATAGTCAGGCCCCCATGGTTGTTCTTTTTGATACTACCTTGCTCCAAGATAAATGATATTTCACAATCATTCAGGCTTGGCAAACCGATGCCCCATGCTGCAGCTGTTGTTCCCAACAGGAAGGGAGGGTTTAGGCTGCACTCGAAGGAAAATAAATAAATAAACCAAAGGAAAAAAATCTCTCTTCAGGAAGTTAAGCCTGAAAACAATCGGACATCTTCTCTGTCTGAATCACTGTCTTTGCTGGATTTTCATGACAAAACATAATGTAAAATCTGTAATCTCAGCCTGTAAAAACTGTGGCAAGATTGAAGGAGGCTGAGTGGAAAACTCTCAGTAATATCCTTGTCCACCGTGTGCAGCCTCCCCATCTCAGAGAGGATGTAGCAGTGGCTAAAGTGGTTCTTGCCTGGTTGTGAGTTCAAGATGGGCCTCATGCCACTGACAGCCACATTTGCATGAGCCAGTGGTGTGTTCCACCAGGTCACGTGCCGTGGTCCCCTGGCTAGCTGGTGTAAGAAATGGTGTTGACTTTCTCCTGTCCTCTGCTGGCTACACACTTCAGGCTGTCTTAAAAATGCCAGGTTGGTGAGCTATGTGTGGTTGGGATGGATCCCAAACTTTCAAGACTTTCTGCAGGTCAAAGAGAGATACAGCTATGGTGCAGCAGAAATTAGACTGAATCCTGAAGGAGGGATACTTCATATGAGAGATGCTTCAGAAAAGCATTTTGTGTCCGGACACTCTGTGAAATACCATTTTCTACTGATTAACTTCCTCTCTATCTCTGGAAGGAATAACAGTCTATTTATTTGTTACCTTGTGTGTTAGGGTCTCCCCCCTGATTTCAGTCCTATAGTTTCTTCCTGTTTCCTATATATTTTTGTGTTAAGAGGGTAGGGATTACTGGCCATAGACTACCCATCCCTTGTGTGGGCTAATTCAGGTCTGGTGTAATGTCATGGAGTATGAAACCTTTATCACCATGCAAAAGGGATCAAAATAGATTTATTACACAGAAAGGTTTATAATGCTAGTATAGCTCATGTTTTATGTGGTGTCTATGTCACCTCTGACTAACTGCAACTAGCTTGTGAAATTCTTGGGACAGAGAGCAGGAATTTTCTATCTGCAGTCATAACAGTCATAACAGTAATTGTTATGGAACAAGTTTTTGACCCAAAAGAGAGGATTTACTCTGGAGATAACTGATCAGCTCTCCTTCCTACTCTGTATATCAGGCATATGTCTTTATTTTTACCATCCCTCTGACTTCTACTTGAACTTTTGGGATATACAAACACAGCATACCCCCTGCTTTGCCTTATCTCACAACTACTTGTAGTTAAAGGATGTAGTGTGCCTGTTTGTGTTTAAGGCGTCTCCACTTAGGCTGTTAGTTTATTTGGGGAAAGTTCTTTTCCATTTGTGTCTGTAAAGACCTGTGTTCTCAGGGGAACCTTCAGTGTCACTACAATGCAAATCCTTCTCAAAACATGCCATCAGTCTGTGAAATAGAAATATAAGTAGATGCTACATCTTCTCTACAGCCCTGTGCTTGGGTTTCCGTGAACCGTAGTTCATTTAATGTCACCATGGAGGGAAAATGGGTAAGGTTAAGAGCTCAGTGGACAAAGTATTGCAGATTCTCTGTGACTAACTGTAATGTCACGTCCGAAGATCAGACAGAATGCCTTAGAGCCACTGATTCCTACCTTCTCTCCAATCTGATACCTGACACTGCTGAAAAACGCATCATCTGCCCGTACTCTAGACCAGTCAGCAGTTGACATGATGTTTGATAGTGCACATTTGGGACAGTGGTAACATGAGCTGGGTAGACATGGAGAGGGTGAATCATACTATCGGCTCTTGCTGAGTTCAAGAAATCTGAGAGCAGGCTTTGGACCTGGATTTGCATAACAAAAGAAGTAAAAGAGAAATAAAATAAAGTTAATCATCCTGAACTTTAAAACAAAAGGGAAGACTTGCTCACACAAAACAGCATTAAACACTGGAAGTCATTGTTCCTAGGGGATCTGGTGTAGTTAGACCTTCAGTTTGACTGAAACCCTTCATTCTTATTTACATAGTTGGAACTGTATTATCTGTAGCATAACTTCAAGAAATTGTTTTTTTCTAGGTCACTACATAACTCTAGAATGTCTGGAAAATTGAAAGTTGAGTCCTGATGCCTGTGGAGCCTGGTATGTTTTGTTACTCAAGTGTTAAATTATGCTTTCACTGGTAGTTAAGTGCAGGTCAAAATCCTCTCAAAGGTTGCTTGTCCATCACATGGATTGTCCTTGTGTAACATGAATTGTGGGCTTGCCTCAGCCTGAGCTTTCTGTGAGGTTGGTTCCTAAGCTCTCTTGTACTTTAACAACAGCTTCAGCCTCTTTTCTACACTTTCTAGTCTGGATGGATCAGGCATGGATGGGACACACCCAAAGTTGAGCTTTTTCTAATCACAGTAAGAATGCTTTGACCAAAGCAGTAGCTGGGGTATGTCCAACAAAGGTGTTGGATAAGTGTGTGTACTTTAAATCCATTCCCGAGTCTGCTTCCCACATTGCAGCAACATGGAGCCAAATAGACACAGTCAGACTGGCAGATGGTATTTCCTGAAATGTAGTAACACTGGGTATTTGCTACCATTTTTAGCTTGCATGTACTATCATCTCTGGAGAAAAAGGCATCAGATTAAGACTACTTTCTTCTATAAATGGAAGAGCAAAAAGTTCTTGCTCTCTCCTCTCCTCTCCTCTCCTCTCCTCTCCTCTCCTCTCCTCTCCTCTCCTCTCCTCTCCTCTCCTCTCCTCTCCTCTCCTCTCCTCTCCTCTCCTCTCCTCTCCTCTCCTCTCCTCTCCTCTCCTCTCCTCTCCTCTCCTCTCCTCTCCTCTCCTCTCCTCTCCTCTCCTCTCCTCTCCTCTCCTCTCCTCTCCTCTCCTCTCCTCTCCTCTCCTCTCCTCTCCTCTCCTCTCCTCTCCTCTCCTCTCCTCTCCTCTCCTCTCCTCTCCTCTCCTCTCCTCTCCTCTTCCTACTAAATTAATGTTGTCCTGGTAATTTTTAGAAGCATACTTTATAATAACTGTGCTAGATATCTTCCTCATCATATTGATGTTGTAACAGTCTTCACTTTAATTATCAGACTGCTTTCCATAGCCTTGACTCAATTATAAAATCAGAGGCTTCAGTGCAGAATTTAGTGTTTCAACCCACTATCTGAGCACAAAGCTGGCATGTGATAAAGGCCTATTACATTGAATGAAACTAGGGCACCATGAGGATGTGTGTGATGACCCTTGAGACCCTGTTGCTTAGCACTGCTCCTATCACTGCTTTAAAAATAACTCCACAAAATTCCTAGCCCAAGGGAGGCTTGAACTTAATTTTTCTCATGAGTCATGTGATTTTAGTTGTTTTTATTTTAGAACAACCTTAATCTCACATAGTTTTTTCTTTCCTTCTGCGACTTGTCTGAGAAATCATGAAGATGTTTGTGTTGACTGATTTAGTCAAGTTGCTTCCTTTGTTAAGTGATTAATTAAATAACTAGAAGACATAGTCAGCAGTCCTAATGGAATTCATTAGAATCGCACCAATAACTCAGCTCTGCTGCCGGAAGCACAGATCTGGGTCCTCCCAAGCTCCCCCAGGGTGTGTTCTCCTTTGATCCCTGGCTGTAGTGTTTGCAAATCCTGAGGCTCTTGGAGACCATTCCCAAAGTGAGAAGTGATTACCGTATCCTTCATGTAGGGCATCCCTTATGACCACAAAGATGAAGTTTGGGAGCTCCTAAAACAATTAATACTTTTATGCTGGTAGTGTTGTTTTTTGGGGTTTTATGGTTGGTGGTTTGTTTTTGTTTGGTTGGTTTGTTTTGTTTTAAATCCTATTCTAAACAAGTCCTAAATCAATAGGCATAGGCAATCAAATTTACGGCTATAGTAGAAATAATTTTTCCTTATCTACTCACTAGTGCACTCTAATGAAAAAAACATGGTTTTTGACCTCTGTGATATGAACACATATGTCTTCCCAGTGCAGTCATGTGACTGGATTTACTAACATCCTGCAGACAGTTCCTTCCATTGCTTTCAAAAGACTATTCTCAGGAATTAAGCAGATTAGAAAGTGACTGTAAAACCAGAGCTCCAGGGAGGACTCTCAAAGCCAAATATAAGCATTGGACATGTGATTCCCCCTTGTCTTTTAGTGAGACACAAGTGGATGCCTTATTTTTCCTTTTAATTTTAGAGGAAATTCACCCACCCCTTCTTAATTGGTAGTTAGTAGTTCTCTCAAACAGTGACATACTCATCTCACTGAAGTGAGGTTCCTAAGCCACTGATAATATTTTTTTTTTTTATAAGCTTTATACATGGAGTGGGAGAGAAAGAGTTCCCCAAGTGCAACTAAATGCACTGGATGTGGCTGTCCTTGAGGTCCACTCCCCAGTGAGTCCAGCTAAAGTAGGATTATGGTCTTAAAACCAGCTAACCTGCTGTTCCTTTTATTTGTGCTAAGTAATTTTTTATACAAAAATGGATATAGTTCTCTGCTGTGATGAGAATAAAAATTTAGAATGGTCTATTCTAATAATAAATTGTAAGCTGATTTTTTTTTTACTGCAGCAAATGCAATTCAGCTGTATCTGATTGGCACTACTTCAAGATTTTTGACATTCAGCAGGAGAAGAATATACAGCTGCAAAAAACAAAACAAAGCAAAAAAAATCTCAAACTGCACATGCTGGAATGGCAACAAGCCCAACTGCAACAGCTTACCAGACCCACTCACAATTAATCAGGCACTGGGACACACAATGAATGGTTTTGCTGACTAAATTATACAATGAGTTTTCTTTTGTTTTAAAGCAGAGTCCAAATGTTTCGCTCTGGATACAATGTTACAGACTTCCTTGAAATTATTTAAATGACATGTGTAAACCTGGCTGAAAATTTCAGCTGTTGGTTCTGCAACACTCCTGCAGATCTACTTTTTATCGTCCCTGTGTTCCTGTTGGACGTGGTAGGCATTAAACTGCAAGGAAAAGCTGAGATGTTGTAAAAGAGTATGTAGAGATTGCTCCTTTCTTGTAGTGAGCTGCAAGCAAACTCTACTGATACATACTTCACTATGAAATCTGCAATGCTTCATTTGGATATAGTTTTGTTCCTTATTAAATCAAAGAGCTGCCTGGGAAGTTATAAGTCAGGACAATAAACATAACTACAGGAAAAATATCTGAATAGTCTAAGCATATCTTTTCTCTACAAGGTAGATTAATATGAATTTTGGCTTGTGAAGTCAGGCTGAAAGGATGTGACAGGGAGAGTTCAGGAATGGAACTGGTTTCGATGACGAAGTTTTGGGAAAGATTATCTAGGATCACCGGAACTTGTCAGTTTTTTTCAAACACTGAAATAAGAGCTGCAGCAATTCTGTGTAGCACTGGTGCTACATTGCTGATTCATCTCTGGGAGCAAAAACCCCTATTAGGAAAGCACCAAAGAATGCCCTTATGGCTATCTTGATTTAAGAAAACACAAAGCATGCTCTTTATTTTAAGCACATGTTTAGGTCTCTTTCCAAATTGAAAGCATGCTTAAAGATTTTCCTGATTACTGAAGGCTTCCTATAAATATTCATATATGGACACTTCTTCTACCACATCACCCAGATTAAATTTCCTGATTATACTCAGACTCTACAATGAGGCAGTCTATTGAAGAAACTTTTTAAAGATAAGGGGATAGTGTCATTTTACATAACTTCAGTGACTGAGATATTAGTCACATAAGCTATTCTAGTCTTCTGCATTCCCTCCAGTGTCAAAGGAGGAGAGAGGTTTCGAGAAGGTGATTCTGTGGCTAAAATTAGGTGTGATGAACTACATCACGTCCAATAATTTTGTCTCCCCCCCCTCTCCCAAGTTAAAAACCACCACCCTCTTTGCTGAGATCCAGACATAAAGGATGTTGTGGCATTTTCAGCAACATTAAAATTTGCTGTTTCTGTTCTGGTACCATTTCATGCTCCTCACAGAGGCCATCCCTCTTGTACTTAACAAGTACAAATGAACAGAGTCCCTGCCTTTACCATGTAAAAGTGCTGGTATGCTTTGGAATAGTGGGCAATCAAATCCTCATTTAGTAAGTGTAACTGATTATATGCACCATGTAGCATGAATAAACATTCTGTGTTAATTAACACTCTGTATCAATATTCCATCATTTGAAATTTCACCTGTCATCATCTTCTGTTGTTTTCTTTTGTTAAGTCAAAAATAATTATCAGATATCCTCTGAAATGTTCTGCTGTGTTGAACTGACCCTAACTGGATGTCAGGTGCCCACCAAGTCCTCTCTATCACTCCCCTCCTCAGCTGGACAAGGGAGAGAAATATATCAAAAGGCTCATTGGTTGGGATAAGGACAGAGAGAGATCATTCACCAGTTACCATCATGGGCAAAACAGACTTGACTTGGGAAAAAAAATCAGAATAGTATAATGAGAAAATAAAAACTAAATCTTAAAACATTTTACCCCCACCCCTCCCTTTTTCTCAGGCTTAACTTTACTCCCAATTTTCTCTGTCTCCTCCACCCCAGCAGTGCAGGGGGACAGGGAATGGGGGTTGCAGTCAGTTCATCACATGTTGTTTCTGCTGCTCCTTCCTCCTCAGGGATAGGACTCTTCACACTCTTCCCCTGCTCCAGTGTGGGGTCCCTCCCACAGGAGACAGTCCTCCACAAACTTCTCCAACATGGGTCCTTCCCACAGGCTGCTGTTCTTCACGAACTGCTCCAGTGTGGGTCCCTCCCACGGGGTGCAGTCCTTCAGGAACAGGCTGCTCCAGCGCGGGTCCCCCACAGGGTCACAAGTGCTGCCAGCAAACCTGTTCCAGCGTGGGCTCCTCTCTCCATGGGTCCACAGGTCCTGCCAGGAGCCTGCTCCAGCGTGGGCTTCTCATGGGGTCACAGCCCCTTTGGGCATCGCCTACTCTGGTGTGGGGTCCTCCCTGGGCTGCAGGTGGAGATCTGCTCTGCCATGGAATTCCATGGGTGCAGGGCACAGCCTGGCTCACCATGGTCTGCACCACGGGCTGTAGGGGAATGTCTGACCTTTCTCTGAAAACAATTACTGGTTTGTAGTCACTGTAGTCCTTGTTAATATTCACATTAGTGAGAATGGTTGCTCTCAGCTTTAATGCATTCAAAAATTTACGCAGTAACATTGTATTAGTACTGTGTTAGTAGATATTTAGAATAAAATTGTAGATATGGGTTTTGATAGTGAGATGGAGATATACAAGTTCTAATAAAAGAGTAGAATTTTTTTTCAAATGAAGCAGTTTTAGTTAACTTCTACTACAGAAGAGTAATTGCAAATACTTAATAAGCTATCCCTCTGTTTATCACATATCAGCTTTAAGACCATCTTCTTTCAAGTTTAGAACTGGGAATAACCCCTAGAAAACTGAATTTCACTAGCTACTATTAAATAATGCTTTTTTTCTGTACTAACTTCAAATTTTTAGGATTTTGCTGTACATAATAGCCTAACATAATTAATCTTTGGGCTGTAAGATCACACGTTTGATATCTGTACAAATATTGCTATGTACTTTTCATAGGTGCAGAAATAAAGGAGAGAAAGAGGAGCTTAAATATATCTAGGCAATTTGGACCCAATTCCCATATAAATGATCTAGCTTAGAGTATCTCAGATAAAATATAAAATGAAAAATAAAATAGTAGTGTCTTGCTGGTATCTGATCTCACTGAATAGAGTACCCAGATATTGTCTACGTATAAAGCCATTGTGGTTCACAGTGATTATGATGATGTTTTGTCCTCCTAAGATATTTAAACTGTGAAATTCACCTGAAAAACATCAGAAATACCTACACCAAATAACATTGTTGGATTTTTCTTGTGTTATATACTTCTTTTGCTGCTATCCTAACCTGTTAATCTTCCCATCTAACTTCTCTTAAATCACTGATGATCCAGGACAACCACCCTGCTGTCAGTTCAGCCCAGACATGGAATGTGTTAACAGCTGCATGCAGTTAGCTGTACCTCATAACAAATTAGCTGTGTATGTATATGAGCAACCTACTGTTGTTATCATATCAGTTAATATTTTTATGTTGTCCACTAAAGGCAGCACTGACTTAGTAGTCAATGCAATGACAAATTCAATGGCCATGGGCAATACTCCAGACATTAATTCCACACATGCTAGAAAAAAAGAAAAAATATTTATGCTTATGGTCAGCTTTTTAATAATGTTAGGTCAGTGTCTTTCAAGTTTTGGAAGGTACGTGGTGAGATTCAGTAATTCTATTCATGGGTTTATCCTAATAGCAGAAGGACGACTGAATATTTCTAGCAATTCTCCATACTCTGCTAGTGAGCTGATATTGCAAAATTGATTCCTTAGAGGAACAGAAGATCACCAACAATGTACTGACAGAAAAGTTTGGAAATATTGAGTTTTTTGATCACTGGGAAAAAAATGATTTAAAAACATCCTTCACTGCAAATATTATCTAGAAAGAGAAACACACCTATAATATTGAGTTATGACTGGCTTTTCTCCATTTAGAAGTCCCATTAGTTTAACATAAATCAGGTAAAAATCTTACATCATTTACATTCTGAAAGTAAAAATGTGGACAAAGCTGTCAGACTAAAAATTACATCAACATAGTCTCTCCTTGTAAAATGTACACAAGCACACTGAGAGGTCACTGCATATCCACTGTACTCTTAACTGATGTCTTTGCCACAGATAGACGTTGATAACTATTGTCTTTTTTTTACCTCTTGGATCTGCTGAGAAGTTAACTTCCACTGGGATCATGGAACAGCACTGTAGTTAGAGCTCATTGTGGACAAGTGAGACCACTGATTTCATGCTCCCAAGGTGAAAAGCTCCTAGGAGCACTCTAGGCGTCTGAGTAGGTGCTCTGATCACTAGTGATTTAGGTTTTTCCTTGCATTTTCATTATCAAGTGCCTGTTTTGAATAGTGTGTTTGTCACGGTGAATGCAGAATGTTTGCTATACAAGACTTATTTGGGTTCACATTCGGACTTCCCCTGTTTCCCACCACTTCTATGATGTGAGATCCATGTGGGAACCCACTCAGTGTGAGAGGGTCTGACCACTCCATGGAGAAATGGAAGTTACATGTTGAAGCAGAGGAGGATGCATACCTCTCTTAGCCATGCTAACGTGTCTTTTTGTGTCATTTAATTTTCCTCCATTGACTGTACAGCGACTTTTGACACCTTACCTAGGCTGTCTGAATTCCCTAGGAAGGCCATTTGAATGCTTGAAACTAAATATGTCCTTTTATTTCTAAAACAATCTCATCAGCTGCAGATCTTTGTAAAAAGTTTGAGATGAACAACCAATGGTTGACCTCACCTCTTCTGGAATCTGTGGTGGCTTGAGCTAACTTCTATGGTCTTATCAACATTTTGGAAAACAAGAAGCATCATCATGAAGGAGCTTTTTCTTTTCCCTTTTGAAAGCATGAAAGATAGATATCTTTAAGCATATTGGGTTTATGATTCATACAAGGCCAAGGCCTTGCTGCAGAAATACATCTATTTAGCTTATCAGAAAGAAAATCAAGAGGTAATATGATTATTGCTCGCAGGTATCTCCATGGGAAGGAAAAATCAGGTACTAAAAAGGTTTTTGAATCTAGTGGAGCAAAGTTTAATGAGAGTTAACAATTGTGCATTTACTCTGTAACAATGCAAATGAGAAAAAAAGGCACAATTTTTTAACAAGATTTGGAACAAAATACTGAGAAAAAGTATGAATTTTTCTATTTCTTGAAATCTTACAGACACCTTGCTGGAAGATTTATGAGTCAGACAGAACTTATTAGTTCAATATCATTCTGTGGCCTGAGTGGCCTTGAAGATATTAATCTGTGAATCAGCCAATGAAAATCTATGGCCTGTAAAGGGCAGAGTATCCGATGACAGCATCGTGATGTCCCTACAGGCCACAGGCCGATGAAACCATCAGTATTAGTTCACTCCAGAGTTCGCTGTTGTAGCACTGCTCAAGAAATTCACTGTAAACCACCTCCTTAGTTCTGTCTTTATGTGTATATAAGTAGACTTGAGACCTACAAATTAAGTCATGAGCACAGAGGGTGGGGAATGTCACCAAGCGAGCTATCAGTGTGACATTTTAAAGCTGCTGGCTGACTGCAGAGTGATATGGAAGCATATACATGAAGCATATGGGGAGGCAGGAGACATATATCAGAGGCAGCAGCTGGCATATCAGGTCTGGGACAGCTTCTACCGGGAAAAGAAAATAGATTGCAATTCCAGGCAGAGTGTCTTAACTCTTCTCTCCTTGCCTATGGAGATTTTTATTTCTTGTATTTGTACAATCCCAATAATTTATTTCCAAGATTAGTCCTTTTACTGTATGTTACTTCTGGTCTTAATGTCCTGAAGCACAGCTTATTTTCTGTTATCTCACTGTAAAAGTGGGATAAACCTACTGGATTTGTGCTTAGTACTTCGAACTCAAAAGAGTAGAGTAACTTCAGATTTATCACTATGTAACTGAGAGTGATATTAGGTGTTAAATTTAATATAACCCTTCCCTGTGCAGAAGAGAGAGGGCCAAATTCTCTGATGATGTAAAACGATAGAGCTCAGTTGGAAATAAAAGAGATTCTGACCTGCGGTTCAGAATACTTAAAAACTACCCGGAGAGAACAATTGAGTAGGAGGATATATTGTTTTCTACTTTATTTCATGACTTCAGCACAACCACTTTTCTCAGCATGAGCCCAAGTCATCAAAGTTTCTCACTGTAGAGTCATTCACTACAGGCTCTCTTTGCTATCCTGCTGTGGACGTTAGTGCGATGCCACGAGCTCTCTCGCACCTGCAGTTACGACTTCTAAACAGATTCGTGTCCCCTGGAAATCATGAAACATTTGTCCTTGCGATGTAACCTCTTCTTCCCTGGTGTGACAAAATGTGCTCTACGAAAAATAATCTGCTTGTTGTTACTTTCCCAAAATGGTCTCAAAAGGATGTGGCGTTACCAAAAAATGTTATGCTGACAAAACATATGGGAAACAAAGGGGTCAAGGATGGTTTGGTGTATGAAAGTGAGAAGTAGCAGGTAATCATACGACTTAGTAAAAGGTAACAAGATAAAAAGTAATAGTAGTTGAAGTATTGTGGTATGTAGTATTGTAGTAAGCAATGAGAAATTTTGTAATGTTGCAGAACAAAGATGAAGTGCAGAGGAGCTCAGGAAAAGGGGTGGGAAATAAATTCTCCTTTCTTTTAGAAACAGACAAAGGATGATCAGAGAGAGATGGTGGCTACTCAGTCCAGAGTAAGGGGGTAATAAAGTAAGCCAAACTACCTCTGAATGAAATGGTCTGTCTGTCACTGTGGTTCAGGGTGTCAGGAAGCAGGGTAGGTGTGCCAATACTGTGTGGAGCTCTTCTAGAAAGCAAAGCAGCCCTTGCAAAGCTCTGTACTTCCACAGCTGTATTGGTTCTATACATAGCACTACTAAATAAACTAGCTTTTCACTGCACACCTTCCTCACACAAAGTAGGCTTTTTCTATGTCCCCTGTAAAAGATCACCCATGACATTCAAACTGGTCACCTGAGCATGGTTCAAGAGTGTGAAGCAGAAAGGCAGCCATCCTCTTGTTTAACGTAATCAGAAAGCCAGTTTTGTCTTTGAGACAAACTTTATGCATAATCTTGAGCTGAGCCAGCTCCCTACTATCTTAAATACTTCTCAGCAGTGAGAACTGGGGTCCTTCTCTGGTCTGACTCCAAGGAATGCAAAATATACTTTTTTTCCCCCCCCTCCTCCTTTCTGTTTACAACTCGTGCAATTCATACTCTGTGTCTGGTCTGTCTTGCAAATTGTTGTCACCTCAAGTTTCAATGCTGTCAGAAATGTTTATCTCATTAGAAGACCTGGAAAAGTGGTGCAATAAAGTAAAATTAAATTACTACAGTAGCTTGGGTATTAATGACAATGTAGGAAAATGATAGCAACAAGAATGGCTGAGGAAGTTTTACAGCTCCCCAATGCCTAAGACTGTAACAACTACTCAAAACAACTGTTATTTCTTTTTGATGTTTGCTTTTAATATCTGCTCCTTTTTTGGCAACAGATTCCTCCAAACCATGTATTAATGTTGCTTTCTTTTATGCTTTGTGAAGTCCTCAGGAGTCCTCAGGTTTTCTAATGTCTGGATGCTATTTATGAAGCATCTGTTTCAAAGCTGAGGGCACCTGTTACTAAATTCACTCAGTTTGAATTCTATGATGTGCAATTCTACTGAAGTTTCTGGAAGGAGATTGTATGAAAGTGGTGCCATGTGCCCCAGGACGGGGCTGCAGACTCTGGTACCAAATGCCGCCCACTTGGAAAACTCTTTGTAGTATAGTGCAGGTGATGATAGGCCAGTAGGCTTCAGAGATCTGTGTTGTATATACGCATTTCACCAGAAGGGGAATATATCCTTGGGAGACAATGAAGGAAAAGGTTGAAACCAATGCAGATGAGCTGTCACTGAGAGTATTTTGACAGAAAGGAGGCTTCCAAACCAGCAATATCTATGATGAATCTTGGTATTACTTCTCCAGACTGCTGATGGTGGATGCCTTCACTAGAAAAAGGTTGCTTTGCTGAAGTCAGGGCAGATATCTTATTCTTTTATGTAGAGGAACCTGTTATAGTTTTTCATATATAATTATGCCATTGTTTATCTAAATATACCAATAAAAACTGTCTTGGCAAAAAGCTTGAATCATAATTTGCCTTTTGAAATGTCTTTGATTCCTTCTTTTCCTATGATAAATATTTTTTATGTTTTTAAAACTCCCGGGTCTTGATAATTCTATACCAAACAGCTAGAAATTCCCATAATTCCTGTCAGTGCAGAAATATGTGAAGACAAAAGAAATAAATAACAAGACCCCAAATCACTGAAAACTTTGAGAGTAAGATTATGTCTCTAAATATGGCAAAAATTCATCATCTTGTCTGTGAGTTTTGCTGGTACAATAGTCAATTAGGATATAACATGCAAATAAAGTGAATGTAATTACATACTTTGTGCATGCAAAAGAATAGTTGCATATGTACATCAGCCACTCATCTATTTTTCCTACTTTTCTGCGTATGTAGGTCCAACATGTCATAATCACAGTGGAACCAAATTCCAGTTTTGGGAGACACATTCTTTCTTATGGTATCATAATGTTGAGGCCGGAAGAGCAGCCAGCATCTCTTAGCATTTATTATACAGTTCAACCCTCTCAGTGCTGAAGACTGACATGTAATTTGCCCACTCATATCTCACCTGACTGGCTGCAAATTGGTCATGTCGGTAGTCATACATTTACACTGTGGTAGTTTAGCATCATGCTAATAGTCATCAAAATTTACAAAAGCTGGACTCTTCTTAGGCCCTTTAATACAGTAGACTATGCAGCCACTTGATATGGAACAATGTTAAATATCTGGTCGGAAAGATACACAAAAGAAATGTCCCAAAACAAAAGGTGTGCTGAAGTTTTTTTAATGTTTCTTCTGGATTCTCTAATGCGTTGTCCATTTTGTGAAGTAAGCTGAGTGCTTGCTGCCTGCTTTCAGGATGTCCTTGGAAATGAGAGACAATCTCATTGTTTTTTCCTGTTCAAGTAGACAAACTAAAAACAACAGATCTTTGCTTCCTGTATTTTTCTGGAGATGATCCATGAAAGGAAGAACCAATATTTAAGTGGATTCCCAGAGACAAACCAGCTGGGTCACTCTAAAGAGCTGCACTTTCTCTTAAGGTATCTGAAATGGTAGTGAAATAATTTAGCAGTTTCTTTCCTAAATTTAACATATTTATTCTCCTGAGATTTTTGGAGCCTTTCCCCCTTTCAGACTGTAAGCCTGTTCTTCCTCTGTCCATTCATCTATCATTGTCTGTTAGTTATTGAGTCCTGGCTCTTTGTTGGATGCTGTTAAAGGTACTTAAATGTAACAAAAAAATATTGAGTAGTATATAGTTACCATATTGCTTGTCCAGAGCCTCACCAGTTCCTTTAAAAGAAACTGAGGGGGTTTGCTTAATTGAGGGCTTGTTAGTCTTTCTTCTGATGTATTGCTGTAAGCTTTCTGAAACCCTAGAAATCTTTCACTTCATCAGCTTGTTGTTCCCCAGCTGGCGAGTACCATTTGCAATTATCTGATATTTTAATTGTTTCAACTAGTACACTTAAGGTTTGGCTTCTCCAAACTGAATCTCTGATCCTGCATATCCTGAAAAAATCTTGTTTTTCCCAAAGAGCTGCCATTAATTGTACTGATCCAGAATCAAGCCTAAGAAAAGCATGGGTAAATAACAACAGTCCCCTCGCTTTTTTTAGATGCTTATGCTGGGTTTACCAACAATGATTTCTGTGTACTTGCAATGTTTAAATGTTACATCTTTAGACTTCTGCATACTAAGCCCCTGGTCCTTTTCCCTGTCTTCACTGATCTTGTTTGCCACCTGCCTATGTATAGTGATGCATTAAAGATCCTGCTGAAATCTGTGTAAGTACAACCAGTCCCCTGCACTTCCAAGAATGTTGTATTATGCTTTCAAAGCCATGTATTAAGTTATTTTCAAGTGATGCACTCTTAAAGATCCTTGCCTGATAAATGCCTCCACTTTTCTGGTAACACATCACTTCAACATACGTTAGCAACTCAGAAGGTTGCTTCTTAGAGAAAAGTTAGTCATATGAACTTATAATTAACGTTTTGTCCTCTGTGACCCGGTTTTAAAGCTGGAATAGTAGCGTTATCCAGCTGGGTGTCACCCCTCTGCTCACATTTAGTGCAAAGGGAAGGGGCTTGAGTCCTTCATACATCCTTCAGGTCCCAGGGAATGGTGGCACTTCCAGGGTCCATGTTTATTCCCATCAGATCAGCAAAGAAAAGTAGGATGTGACATGACAATAACCTGGACACAATTTTTGGTTTTGTTTGGATTGTCTAGATTATGTCAGCTTCAAGCTTTCTGCTGAGATTCTTTTTTTGCAAGTTTGAATATGTGCAATATTGATTGATATACCGATCCTTTTGATTCCTTTTATGAGTAAGGGAAAGCAATAGGCGTTTCCAGGCCATGATTCATCTAATCCTTTTTAAACATGTAATTTAGGCTGTGACAAATTGCAACTGAGAAATTCCTATTTCTGTCCACTCTCCGTAAAGGGAGTCTAGACTACCTACTTTAGATATGGATGCTAACACTGAAGACTTTACAAGTTAGGTGACATGCATCTCTTCTGTGACGTGACTCTCACCATCTGTGTCTATATTGCTCATTGCTTTTTGGCAATAGATATAATAACATAGACTAAATCTACATTAGATACTGCAGTAGGTGGTCTGAATGTGGTCTGGAAATATTAGCTAGGATTCACAAGTATGTATATGCAAATATATTAAGCATAATAAAACCACAGTGATTGGCACATTACAATAAAAAAAAGATTTTACTGGCTTAATTGTCTTTCAATAGTCTAGACTTCGATTCTTTATTCTGCTCAGTTTTAATAATATATCTGGACTAGATCTTTGTTGATTCCCCCCCCTCCCCCCAAATAACACGTCCCCATAAACTGTGAATAACAAGACAGGAGGAATCTGACATGGCTGGATGAGCATTTTTGTACATCCAGGAAGAAGGAAATGACTGGGTTCATCATTGGTGGGACAATACTAGGAAGCTGTTTATGTTCTTTGATAGGAAGATGTATTTTCCCAGGCACCAAGAAGAATGAGGCGATGCTTTGTGCACTTTGTATCAGCCTAGCAGCAAAATGAAGAAGCAGGAAAAAATGGGTCTGGCAGACTTGTGGGCAGATGTTGAGGAACACTAAACAGTCAAACCTCATGGAGCATTTTCCTGTTCCTGTCTTCTGTTGTCAGTTGTGAAAAAAACATGATAATAAGTAAGGGATACACAGGGACTCAGTGAGACAGCAAAAGAAAATTGAGGGAGGGAGGCTGCTATGATAAAACTGTGATTCAGTGGGTATCAACTGAGAGAACAAGCAGTGATTCAGTGATTCCATCTTCAAACAGAATAATATTCTGCATGTAATTCTGCAGGCCTATAGCCCAAATCTTTTAGTTTTTTCATTAATAACCTGCCTGATGCAATAGAAATCATGTTTATTAAAACTATATAGTGTAACCTGGGAGGGACTTGCAAAACCACTGGAGAAGAAGATAAGAGTTCAAACAAACTCTGGTATGTTGGCATTATAGTTGGGAAAAATCTGGAATGACATAATATAAAAATAGAATGTATGAGACACCAGAGACAGGAAGAATAAAGTGCACAAACAGAAGATGGGGAATAGGTAGCAGTTATTCAGACAATTGAAGAGTTGTAACAGTTGAACAAGTCATGTCGTGTTCATGATGTCATGGGAAAAGCAAACATATAATCAGGAGTATTACCTGTAAAATATTGAAAGTTATCTGAGCATTGACAAGGCTTTAGATGAACTCCTATGTGTAGCTTTCTACACTACGTTGCAGAAAAGCTATGAAGCAATTGAAGAGAGTTTCAGGGGAGACTGAGCGAATTATCATTGCTCTAGTAAACATGACCTGTGATAAAATGTGGGTAGCAAAAATGGTGGTGTAGTCCCTTGGCCTAAAGAAAAGATGCCTGAGTGGTGAAATGATCACAAATATACAAATATATATAAAGCCACTGCTTTCTATCATTGCAGAGCAAAGACAAGAACTAACAGGACCAAAAGGCAATTACAGTCTAAAGGGCTATGTAGTCACTTGACGATGACAGTACTATGTGATGTGAGAGCCCATATTACACAGCCAGTGTTAATGGAGAAGAAAAGGGTTCCTTAGTCTGCTACTAATTCGATACCTAAATTCTGTTCTAATAGTTTTATTGCCTTGTCTTAATCTGGGCCTGAAATAATGTTTATACTCTACCCCAACATCTAGAATGGTAGAGAGAGAAAAAGATAATAATAGAAAAAATCACAATATGAGGAGGAAACCTAAATAATCTTAGATCAAGACAGAAAAAATACTCTTCAGCATGAACATTTTTTCATTTGCATATTTGTTTAAAAGAAATAATTTCTCCCAGCTGCCAGTTTGAAGGTTTAAAAAACCTCAAACACTCAGTTCTCAAACTGGGTAGTATCAAAGGAATTAATTAATTCCACTTGGTTAATTAATTTGGTTTGATGGACTTTAACATTTCAAGGCAGGGTGGCATATTAGATTAGATTCCCTGGCTATGTTTTAAGCTATAATAATGACAATAACACAAATCTTGTGGTTTTTTTAAGTACTTGTAGAGGGTATTTTAAAGCCTAATTTAGAAGTGGGCATTTCTTTTTCCAGACTGTGGCTTGCATCTGTTTGTTCTGGGGTTTAGAGGGTGAAACTGGGAACTATCACAAACTGTGTTCAAAATGAGAGCCTGTCTCTGGGAGGTGAGGTAGATCATATTAACATTTATTTTGAAGAATGTCTCCATGTCAGCAGGAGCTCTGGGTTTTGTATTTGCATTGAGAAGAAAACACAATGCAACCAAAGTAGAAAGATAACAAAAATCCCTTGGAAAAAAAATGATCATCTTAGGCCTTGGTATTTAAAAGCACATCAGAGTATTTTCCTGCCCTTTTTTTCATCTCCTGCTGTCTTATCTCTGGCTCATTCTGCACCATATAACATCTTCCAAATTATTATTATTATTATTATTATTACTATTACTATTACTATTACTATTTGCTCCTTCTCTTTCTTTTGTACTTGAACTGGAAGCCCTAATTTTTATCATGGTGTGGCCCAAATACAAAGAGACTGAAGCTAAAACTGAGTAAGAACAGCAGCTGGAGTCATCTTCATGGGAAAGGAAAGGAAGGGGTCGGGATGATGTCCTGAGATCCCTAACACTTCCACTGGCTTCTTCCTCTCCTCTTATACTCCACTGAGAGGAGCTTTGCAATCACCGGGGCAGGAAGGAGAGTTTGACAGACACTGCTTGGCTCCTGATTTCCAGGAAGAGATAGAGGAAGGAGACAGCAGTGCCTGGATAACCAGCTAGACAGACAGTCAAAAATGTCCTGACTATTTTGTCATTTGACTTTCTTCCCTGCACAGCTCTGGGACCCCAACCAATATCAGGGCCAAAACACCAGAGTGAGCAGATGGGCAGTCATCCCATCTTCCTAGGAATGCACTGGGCTTCCTGCACAGCCCTGCCCACAAAGGACAGCAGCCATCACCAATGCAGCCCCATACAGCCTTACACTGGAAGACATCTTGAAGGGGATATCACAGTGCCTTTGTTTTTTGTTTGCTTTTTAGATATTTTCCTGCAGAAAGATATAATGGCATGCAGAATTTAAATCTGTGCTTTCTCTCTGGAAAACGATTTTATTTTCCTTTTCTCCACTCCTAGCTCTGGCCTTATTTCATTAGCTCTCTCCATTGTCCATCATACCTGTTTATTCTTTTCATTTTCACCCAGTTACACTTCTTTCTGTTCCTGTTTACTTATTCTCAAGAAAAAAGTGACAACTCTTTACATTCTCTCAAGCCTCCTTATTTCTTGTTTAAAGTCTCTCAGCCCCTCTCAGAGTCTGGATTTTCCTTCACAGGAGAAAACAAAAGGCCTAGTATCCTTCCCCTATCTCTGAGCTAAGGCATCCTGAAAGAGACAGGCTCAGATAAACATGTATTCATCTCTAGCACTCCCAGATGCATCTCAGTCTCCTTTATGGGAGCAAGATAAGACAATTCTGCGCAAGAGATGAATATCTCTATCAGCCTTAAGAACAAGAGCTCTGGTCACCAGCAGGGGAAAAAAGATTGCTTAAGCCCTCAGCTTCTGTCGCAAAGACTGTCCTCTTATGAAGCAGAAGTGTGCTGGGAGAAGTATGTCTCTCTGACACTGTATTGTAGCATAAGATATCCTTCAAAAGCCAGAAGGCCAGAAGCAGAAAGATAAACTCACCTCTGTATTACATGGGAGGCTTTCAGGTAGCCCACGGTGCACATCTAAGTGCTAAGTAGGTGGATGACTCACCACAAAGCCTTGCAGGGGGAGATTTTAGTTTTGATGTCCAGGGGGCTGAGTAAGCCCTGCATAAACACAGTAGAGGAAGAGGATGCCACATATTGCACACCCACAAGCCCTGGTCTCATGGAATTGTGTTACATGAAGGAAAATACATTCCAGCAAAGGCCTGATCCTGGCACCCTCTCCTGCTCTTTCCCTTGCTTGGGAGCATTTTCTGTCACAACTAATTGAGGCCACAGCACTCTGCTCTTACTAACCCTGACTCGGAAGAAGGGATATCTCTAGCCCCAGTGGCTGATGCTAGTGCTGTTTCAGCAGAAACGCTGAAAATCCATCTTTGTGACAGAAAGTGGTGGCTGTGGCTAAAATGAGCCTGCAGAGGTACAGGAAAAGGAAGTCCAGGGAGGAATGTGAGCAGGAATGTGAGCATAAATGTCCCGAGGGGGGGGAACTAAAGGATAGGTCCTGGAGTCCAAATGCCACTCAGCTGGTTTGTGTTTTCTTTTCTTTCTTTCGGGGGGGGGGGGGGGGGGGGGGGGGGGGGGAAGGAAAAAAGAAAAAAGAAGAAGGAAAAAAAAAGGGAAAAAGGAAAAAAAGTGAGCCTTGTGGAGGAATCCTTGCAAAATCACGAGGGCACCTGGGAAGGATGAGGAGAATGTTTTTCTGAGAGAAGAGAGAGGTACATAAACTAAGTTTTGTGGTATGACCTTAACAGTGAAATTTCAGCACTGAATTCCCTTTTCAGAAGGTTCAGGCTGTTTACTTTCATGTAAGGCTGCCTCTCCTCTCATGATATCACTGTCAGAGGTCAAATCCTGAGCAGTTAAAAAAAATGTGTTATTTTAAAGCTATTTATATTTCTGGGAAGGATTGTAAGGCAGGACTGGCTAGCCCACAGAAGAGTCAGTGAAGTGCAAACTCTTTCATATCTAGGAAATGAGTTGGGTCAGATAGGAATCAAGCATTGTTAGTGCCTGGCAGCTGATGGCCAGTCTATGTGCAATGACTTCCTTGCTCTGACTGCTCTCTGGTGTGAATTAATGTTGGCAGTTTCAGCTAGCAGAAGGAACAAATAAGTCAAGTTGGCTGAGTTGTGTTGTCCATGACTCTGGATCTCTGACACTTACCTGAGGGACTGGCCCCTGGCCCCAGTATGTTTGTGCTGTTGTTCCCCTGGTTCAAAAAAGACAACCCAGGTATCATAATAAGAGCAGACAGTGGCCACTGCCAGCAAGCATCTTAGCCTCCTTTTTGCTAGACTAAACAAGCACATATTCTTTAATTCCTCTCTGCATGGTGTGTGATGTAGATCACTGTTCTGGTAGCCATGAGTGGTTTGGTTTTAGCTTCGACTTCATAAAATATAAGAATCACTTTTGATAGGTGATCGATAGTAAAATGCTTAGATTTTGAACCTAAACCTCAGCCATGGAAGGCACTGTAGAAAGTTATCACATAATTTCAGCCCCCTGGGCTCAGCTGGAGTATTAGCTGAGGATGGATTGACTTTACAGTGAGTCAATCTGCAAATTCTCTAAGCAAACAAAGATGCTGCAGCACTTATAATGTATATGTGTTCTACAAGATATTTAGGGCTTTCAGGTACAAGGAAGAAAGAACTGAACCTAACGTTTGTCCTTTAAACTGTGAAGGTCCTGTTGTTTACAATTAATTTTTATGTCATTTAAAGGCAATTTACTTCAACAGCTCACTTGTGAAACCATTTATCCAGGACAAAACCATAACACAAAGCACTGAGGACAAGGCAACAGAAATGATCCTCCCACTCTCTCCCTATTAACAAGGATATTGGCTTCTGATCCACATTATAAGCTTGGATACCTTGCAGACAGTGTTAGCATTCTGGCTTTTGTGGTGCAGAATTGATTTTTAAAAAAACCTTTTATTAAATTTCTTTGAATTTTTCTGTTTAAAAGCATGATGAATCAGACTACTCCACAATGTTATTTTGCATGTTTTTTTAAATGGTGAATCTTAGATTCCTGTCTGAATGCACGAGTCATGATTTTTTTGACTTTTTAAACAAATATACTCCTTTCTTCATTATTTTCCTCTTTTCCAAATTAACTGCCAAGTCATCCTATAAACTTGTTACTTGACCATGTTTTTGTTCATTTAGAGATGAGGGAAGTGGGAGAAGGGAAAACAATCTTCCCTGCTAACATCCAGTCTCAAATATTTATCTTTCTATAAAGTAAATCAAGCATGAAAAGAACATATTGTTTAAAATTAATACCAAAAAAGTCAAAAGTTTTTAAAATATATTTTAAAACCAGATACTTTCAATTGGAAACTGCAAAACCGGAAAAGTATCCAGCAGTGTGCCACAGTCTAGAACAGTGGTGGCATCCATGAAACAAAAACAAAGCAAATCCTTCATCAACAACAGACCAGACTGCAGAAAATTCCCTCTTCACATGCTTATGTTAGTCTTTCTTTTAGTACTATGGATAACCTGAGAGAAATTATTCAATGAATTAATATTTGAGGAAGCAAGAAAAAAGGCAAGAGAGAGTAAAACAAGCAAATAACCTGCATGAGCAAATAAAAAAGTACCCTAATGGGAAAGCAAATTTTATTCAGCAGCTCTGGGCTCCTGCTGACTTCACAACTCAAATGTCACTGTGTGTCATGGGAAGCAGCAGCTCTGCCTCTGGTGATGCCTTGGAACTCTCCAGGATCTTATGACTCTCCCAGAGGCGCACGTCCAGCCAACTTGCAGTGCAGGGTCTTGACTCTTCACAGAAGTGCTGCTGTCAGGCGAAGTCAAGCAAAACAAAAATAAAATCTACAATTTTGGGAGATATGATCCCTTTCAGGGTCATACATCACCTTCTATCTTCTCATTTTGAGCACTCTTTTAGTGAAGATCTGCTTCATGTTCATGTTAATGCTGCATCTGATCAGAGCCCTTCTGTAACACAGGGGACTGCTGGCAGCACGGTAATAGTTAACAGGTGGAGGCATTCAGGAAATAAGAAAAGAAGGGGGTTGAATCCTGCTTTCAGGAATAGCCTGCACTTCCAGCTAAGGCAAATATGCTTGCTCGTGATGATAACACTTTTCTGACCAGGTCTCTCTCGTGGTTGTAGAGGAGGGGAAAGACAAACACATAGGGAGTCACCACTTCTTGAAAAAAGAATCACTTCAGGAATTAAGCTCACAAATGAAGGAGAGTTGTTCAGACAGAGGCCTGTTCAGAACATGTGCTCTAATGCCTGACAAGATCCAAGGAGGAACAGGGTTACTATGAGTCATACGAAGGGGTAAAAAATAATAATGACCAAAAAAACCCAACATGAAGACCCATTTTCATAGACTCCCAGTGGAAATACTCTGATAGATTTTGATGGAACTGCGTTGTTAATATTTATGAAATCAGGCAAGACCTCCAGATGGAAGCTGCTATATAAGTGCAAAGCTTTGCTATTAATATTTATTACCCTGAAAGTGCTTATTTAGTTTTTAGGCAATTTTTGTTCCATCCCTTTCCCAAGCAAACTGACATTAAGTCTGTGGGATCTGTGAATTCTCAAATTCCCACTGCTGCCTATGATGTAAATTGTGCTTCAAAGAAAAATGAAGGGAAATACGGAAGAAAGTTCAGAAAGTCACAATGTGAGGGCTCAAGAGCTGTTTGCAGAGAGCATTCCTGGCAAGTCCTGAACATTTGGACTCCACATTGAGCAACATAAACAAAGCTTTTAGACCTGATCCTATGGCCTCTATGAAGTGCTAAGTCACAGGGAGAAGATTGTGCCCATAGGAACTTCCTCCCAAGGTCATGGATGTTTTGGTCATGTTTATACTGACAGGTGTTACTAGATGGTGTTTCAGGATGGCGAGGATGCATGCCACCTTCTTGCCCGAGACATGTGGCAATGCTTCAGTGGTGCTAGGACTCAGATAATGTAAGTGAGAGGGCCATTATGTGGGCACCATGGCTATGTCTACACTGCAGCTTGGGTAGTCCTGGTCCCATGATCATCCAGACTAGCCCAACCAGGTTGCCTCTGTGCCCATGTTGGGATGTGCTTCAAGAGGAATCCAGGGAATGAAACACATCAGATTTTGTCATTGTGTGCAGCTGGGAGATGGCCAAGCTGTGCATCCAGCAGCCAGGGTTGCACAACTGTCACAGCAGGACATAGTGCGGCTCAGTTGCCCATATTCAAGGCCTAAGTTGTGTTACTGAGTTAGAAAAACTGATAAAAACCTTTTTTGTGTGAATGAACAGAACCAAAAGTTCCTGCAAAGCATATGCAGGCAAGTAAAAGTTTCAACTGCACTCATCAGGCCTAAACCTAATGACTAGAAGGAATCGATGAAATTTGCTGCCCATAATCTCACTAATTTGAAAGAAATCACCCTTAAGTGCAATTTAGAGAAGGCTCATTTTTTTAATCAAGTTTAACAAAAGGAAACAGAAACTCTACTCTCATAAAAAATTGTTCTCTAAATGGCCAACCTCATTTTAGCCAATGGGTTCACATCAATTTTTTATTCCTTTTGGAGAAAAAGAAGCACAGAACATTGTTAGTTCTTTTTTGGTCTGTCAGTTATATATCTTTTAGTAAAATGTTGGGTCTGGAAAAAATAATTACATGATTATAGTGAAAAGTAAGCTGATGGCTTATTTCCCCCTTGACATGAATATGCTTCTTATTATATGCAAACATTTTGAATAATTGTCCTTGCTTTTTCAAGAACGAAGATTCTGGCTTTTTGCTAATACAATTAAAATCTTATTCTCCCACAAAAAAAAAGCAAATCTTTTTTTCCCCTCTAATGAAACATAAACATTAAAATAAATAAATTTCAAAGCAAAACAGAGTAAGGGAAACTCCTCCCCAACCACTGAGTCTCCGTGTTAGCATGTTATTATTAGAGACATGAAAAAGCCACTAGCAATCTTCATCTCCTAACACAGTTTACCTTTTGTTTAAATGATCTAATATAGGGTGAAGTGAACTTTTCTCAGACTTGGTGGGACATGAGATGGCTCCAATTCCCTGTCAGAATTTGGCAGGACAAGATTGAACTTAGTACAGCAAACCACAGAGCAAAATTGCTCCTTGGGCTTGGCAGTGCAATAGTACAGCTAGAGGCTGTTGATTGACTCAAAAGGTCATTTGTGAGATTTCTAGTTCAGTCAGATCAGAACTTCAGCCTATGCCTCATCTTTTTACTGTTTCTAAGTCTTCCTGCATTGGGAAAAAATGAAAGAAGAAAAACCAAATGGAGTTTTCTGATTTCAGAAAACACTGTAGCCGCTCCTGTCTCCTAAGATCAGACTTCCACAAGTTTTATAAAATTCCAGAGTCAGCACTGACCTGAACTCTTTTATGGCAGGAACAAGCAGAGCTGTGGGTGCTTCAGCCCCGTCCTCCAACAGGTACCCTGCGCTCAACTCCTCCCAGGGCAGCAGAGAGACTGTGATCCTGTGCTGTGCAGATGTTTGCATGGGAAGTGCTTGTGTCGTAGGACTTGCTGTGCCTGTGGTTAAGCCTGTGTTTCTCCCAGGACAGATGGTACTTCAGGTGACCATGTCCTGCTCCAGTCTGAATGGTGCTTAAACACAGAGCTGCCAGGTGCTCTCCTTTCCCTATTGCACATCAATACTTTCTTCTAAATAGGTCATCCTGGGTCATCCTTGGGTCATCCTGGGTCATCCTTGACTCCTCTGGGGTGCCCAGTTCTGAATGGCATAAATGGTGCCATCCTTCCCTTCCCACTGTGTTTTGATTTTACTTCTTAAAGATGTCTGTATGAGTAAACCTCAAAGCTTTCCTCATTTTGAGAATACATATCTGCTGTTGGTAGCAGCAGTGCACCTGCAAATGTAATCCCGTGCTCCCGTTCTTATTGGAAAAGTAGAAATGAGTGGAACTTGACATTGTGTGGTTATTTGTCCACTCTGGATTATGCCAGGTTGTTATCGTTGTCTTCCTCTCATCTTCTCATTCTTTCCTTGTATTTTTATAGATGTGGTTTCTCAGATGTGCATCTTTATATCTAAAATAACATGAATGTGTAACAGCACAGGAGGAAGAGAATCTCCCTCTGCTGAAATGTTGCTCATGCCTCTGCAGTCCTCGGAACTCCTTAGTGACCTCTGCTCTCTCAGGGTGAAACTGTTCTCAGTGTAAGCTTTGCCAAACTTGGAAAGAGGTAGCCGGAGTATAACACAGTTTGGCTTTTGAGATGTTTCCTGTCCCTTCTTTCATGTTAGACATCGTCCTTCTCATCGTGTGCGTTCCTTGTGAGCTGCGGACAAATACCCTCACATGCATGCACACAGCAACACAGTTCAGTTATCATCGCACTGTCTCTCAGATCTGTTACAACCTGCTGGTTAAAAGGAAAAGTAGATTGTCCCCACACTACATCCAAGGTTTAATTTCAGGGGAACTATTGGATCCTTCCAGCATGACATTGTCTGCAGATGTCATACGTATTGTCTTCTTTCTATCCTATAAGTTCTTAATAAATCAGGCTGTGAGACTCCTGGGGAACCTTACACTGATGAAAACATTGACACTTGCTTTATGGTATAGCTTTGTCACACTTCAATTGATTTCAAAGTAAAATATTTCTAAAATTTTAGTGAGAATTTATTAAAAGAGTTACTAACATGAAGTTGCAACAGACATGCTACTTCTCTCCTATCTGACATACTACTTCTCTCCTGCTTGTCTTGCATGGACAGCCCCAGTATATGTATTTTCTTAATAAGTTATTGAACCCAGTCTTACCCTTTGAGTAATTAATGTTGGAGTTCAGTAAATCCCTTACTAAACTGCAAAATTTTCTGTTCCCTCAACAATATAGTGTACTTGCTGCCACATTTAGCAGCCTTTGAAATTATGATGGCCTACAATGAACAAAATGGTTTTCAGATTATGAATTTCCAAACTTCGGGTATCCAGGGAGCTAGAGGAATAATGACTCTTTTCTACTACTTTGTTGATCACCTCTTGTTCTTAGATCTTTCTTTTCTTACTAGTTGCTTTGTCCCCTCCTCCAAGTGTCTCTCCCCATGGGTGGATGCTCTCTTAGGAGAAAACAAAATTGATATTGTTTTGAGTCCTTAAAATGACTCCTCTGTCAAGGGCAGATAAGTTCTAGTTTAAGATGAAAAGGCATCTCTCATCTTTACCCTAGAATAATCTATATCCCCCATAACAAAGATCACTTCAGATCCCGTCTATCTCTTTAATCTCCACTTGTATCTTCCCCAGGCATGTTTCTTCTAGCTATGATTTTCTCCTGAGCAAGTTGCATGCTTTACATTCAATTTTTTATGAGGCATCTCCCAATGCACATGATACTCTTCCAGAGAGTCTGGGCCTGAGGCTTCTCTGTCCTCCCTGCATGTGCCTTGGCCCTTGTTATCTGAACTTTTCAACACGGGAACTGGTCATTCTGATTTCCTGGAAATGCAGTACATTGTCCTGATAATACTGTTTGGGGAAGAATATAAAATTAATTTAGTGATGGTGGACATATTTATTCCATCATACTCCTTAGATGTTGGGAATAGAGACCTTGGGATCACCAAAAGGAGATCTTCCATCTCTAATATAATTATGGCTAAGGTTTTAGCTTGTTCTGAAATAGTTTGGTTTTCTACTTATTTAAAGACATTCAATAGCAAAGGCACCCAAGAAAGCAAAAGTAACCCCCAACTGCTTTCAGTTTATGTTCAACTGGTGGAACCCACCTGGTAGCATAAAACATTTATATTCAGGTAGCAAATCAGTGAAGTCAGAAAATGCATCTTCATTCATTATTCTTCACGTGTGCAAACACATACATATTCAGTCACTGCAAAAAGCCTTTTCAGCATGGCTGGATATTTGGTGTACCAAACACATCGATGGGATGCAAACTTTAGCTCATGCTGTTTCTGCAGAGAATTCCTTTCCTTAGGGTGGTCTCTCTCCTTTTATATTAATAGGAAAACAGCTGGTCACTGAAGCTGTGGCACTGAGAGAAGTGGGCAACTCAGGAAGGCAGGTCACATTACATATAGGTGGTTGTATTTTTAAATATTTTTATTTTCTTTAAGATAAGTCCTCTTCTGTTCCACCCTTCACACACACACATACACATAGTTTATTTCCTTCCTTCTGTGCTTGATTTCAGAGTCCTGCTGCTTAGATATGTTCTTGTGCTGCTCTAATGATTTTGGAAGGTACTGGCTCAATTAAACAAAACTAGAAGACAGTGGAGGGATGAAAAGAGCTGTGCAGTTACTGGTGTGGAACGCAGAGAGCTTCCGCAGGCTGGTTCCTGCGGATAACGAAGGGGCAGCTGTGTGACCTTCTGGAATGAGACATCTGTGTCTCACAGAGAAAATCATTCAGGCCCTGGCCATAAGGATTTTTTTTTTCCCCCTAAGAAAATGCAAAGGGGAGGTGTCAAACTTTCTGTCTGAAGTGTGTCTAAGAAGTGCTGTTCAACAGAACATACAGTTTTGCTTGTGAATTTTTAGATATATTTTTCCCTACTGCATTTATTGTGCAGTGTGTGCTGGACAGTGTTTGACTGCTTCCAGCCTCCCCAAACATATCTCATACCTACACTGTGTAGGTGCAAATCTCTGTTCAGACACAGGTATAAGAATATCTTAGGGCAAGCCAGCACTGACCTAAGGATGTGAACAAGGAAATAAAACATCTGTTTTCTTTTTGCTGTATGTCTACCACCATGTAGCTCATTTGCTTTTGCAATGTGAGAACACTGCCAATGTAAAGCAGTTCAGTCAGCTCTGGGGTACTTCTGAGACAGAACTTCATAAAACATGCCATAAGAGCAAATGAGGGAGTATAAGACACCTGGAGTTCAAATTTCTTTTCACAAAGACAGGATACACTGCCTTCTATCTCATATGCAGAGCTGGTTCAAAGATTACATAATGCTGTCTTTTTGGCCTGTCACCCAAAGCATGATGTGTGCCTGGCTACTGATTTTGCTGGCTGGCAGTGATAAATCAGTTTGCAAAGTGTGAATACTCTTTCCAGTACAGGTTTCCCTCTCCCATGTGCTCAGGGTGTTCAGCTCAGGAGTTAGGGTTCAGGTCTCCCTCTCATTTAACTGAGATATACTGGAAGCTCCTCTGCATCTGAAGGGAAATGAGGATTGTTGTCGCCGCTGCCCAAACACCCAGTCCTGCAGCTGTCGTATTTGGTCCACCTTGCTGAAGAAAGGACACACACTGCCATGCATGTTACATGATTCTCTTTGCAAAGTTCTTGAAACTTTCATGACCTTATACATGTGCTACACAATATCACAGGCAAGTTTATTGTTAGCTTTTACTGAAGTTATAAATGTGAATACAAATCTACCCATTCCAGGAGATAAATGTTAATATCTTTACCATTCTGAAAGAAACCCTTTCTCAGGCATAAACCTATGCACAGAGGGACAGATGCTCTTTCCTCTTCCCTTACACCCATTTATTTTATCTAGAAGCAGAGAAACATTTGGCTGAAAAGAAGCTGGTTTCAATTATTGCTGCTTTTATAACAATGGATCTTTAACATCTGCTAAGCCAGGTCAGTCCCACTGAACAACACCCTGTTCTGTTTTAAAAAAAAGAGTCCCTGTGTTCTCAGTAAATATGCAAGGGCTGCATCTGAAAAAGCCACAGGCATGTAGAAGAGACCATTGTGTAGTATGACCTCTGCTATAATATGGGTTGTTGAAATGTCTGGGATTAAGTCCTGTTTAGATGAACAACATCCCTTGATTTTAGAAAGGCAAGTTACTGCATCTGTCCTAGTCATTGGTGGGGTGTTGCAAGGGTCAGTTACTCTCAAGAAGACCTCCACTTTACCAGATAAAGTACATTGTGTTTCTCTGAACCTATTCCCTTTCCTGTTACTAAAATACATATCACAGTGTCCTGGACAGGTATCAGTGTCTATCTGACCATAATTTATGAATTCGAACATTAGACTGTTTGGCTTCTGAAGGGCTGGAGCATTATTTCAATATAAGAGATATCTCTGATGGAACAATTCTGGAAATTGTCATATTTTGAGATAGTTCTTCAAAGTCTTGGACAGATATTATAACTGATGCTGTTTTGGTCTGTTTTACTTTTCTTTCTAATCTTATGCTTAATTGGCAATTCATTTCCTCCAATACTCTTGCTAAGGAGTGCTGCAGGTGCAAAAATTTTGTGTGAGTTCAAGAATGAATAAGAGTTTGGAAGGGATAGCCTTTGGGGAAATAGGCATACACCATAGACTCAGAAAATCCCCTGAGCTAAAATAAGTGGAGGTTGAGGGGAGTATTAGGGAGCAAGTATCAGATATCCTTGCCTTGCTCTTATTGTCTCCTAGGAGCTCACTTGAGTTCAGTGCTGGATTCTGGCTAGAGACTCCCCAGTGCTGAATTAGTAAGACTTTTCTTATGTCTTTTCTTATAGCAAGTGCTTATCCTAGGGATGAACACTCTCTTAATAGCTGTTTGGGTTTTTTTGTTTGTTTGTTTGTTTGTTTTTTTTTTTTCTGAAGGATGTGCTGCTCTCTTGATTCATTAGGGTGCCCATTCCTCTGGACTCTATTGCTCTATCCAATACCAGAAGTAGTCTACAAGGATCTTCACATCATCACATCTTGTTATTAGGTTAGATTTGTGCTCTGATTCACTACTCAGATCTTTAGGTAAATGTTTTTGGCTGTGCTATTTCCAATAAAGAAAGTGATGGCTCTATCTTTCCCTTTATACACCTTGTACTAAGAGTGAAGGAGGGTTGGTAAGGTGTGTTAGGGTCTAGACTGTTGGATCTAAACCTTCTGCATTCATCTGTAGTTTCAGCAACAGCCAAATGTGATTTTTTAGTAAACTTGTGTGAAAATAGTTAAGCAAATGGGACTGGGAAGACAGTGATACAACTACATTCACTGAATTACCTGGGCTGAAATCACTTGCCATAAGACATGCCACAATTAGAACAGAGTTCAGAATTTCACCTAATTTCAGTGGAAAGACTCTGTTCTGAGACAGTTCTAGTTCCTAATATGATGACTTCAGTAAATGTCACTTGACAGTTTTTACTTCACCAGAATTGTGTGAGACCATTAAGATTGTCTCCCTCTGACAAAAGTTTCACTCAGTTTGATTATTGTACTAAACAACTACTAAAATGTAATCCACACAGATTATTTCATTTTCACTTCAACAAGACTGTAGCACAGGCTGTCTGTTCAGCTTTCATTCTTGTATGATTTGTTACCATTACCTTCAGTACTGCCTTGGCACACAATGTTATTAGAAAGATGGTGCAATGAGAGATGGTTAGTTGAAAGATGCATAGATGCAAAAGCTGATAGAAAAAGGTTTCCTAGTTAGTTGGGTAGCTGGTGCACAAATAAAAGTGCATATGATTATGTGCAGAGTGTAGGTAGGCCACATATCTTTATCAGTATATGGCAAAGCTGACTATCACAAACAAAAAAGCACTGAGAATAGGTCATGTGAAGCTGGTGTCTCTGGTAGGAAATGAAAAATTTGGATGTGAGTTGAGAAAACAACAAGCACTGCCAGTCCTATCACTTTGGAGATGTAGCCAAGAACAAATACTGAGGACTGGGAGGATTGCAGACTTGATTGGAAGTTTGACTTTATACAATTTTTTCTTTATTATTTTTAATAAACACATGAAATGAAAGCAAATACAGAAACATTTAAATGTAGTGCATTACAAATATATTTCATGGCAGCATCAGATCAAAAGAAAAAAAGCATACAAATAATTATTTTTTTGCATTCCTATTCTAAAGAAGAGTAGACTGGCAGTGACAGATCTTTAGAATCCATTTGCTATGGTAAATGACTAAAAATATTTTAAAACACTTTTGAGAAATCTTTTTTTACAAAGCACCTGGAGAAATTTTTTTTACAAAACACCTGTTTCAGAACTAAACGAAGAAATGTAACTCCAGGGAAATGACAAACATATAATCTATATCATTCCACTGCCAAGAAGCACAAAATCCATGGAAACCTTTTTGTACTGCCTTATCAAAAAGATGGTGAAAGATAACTCTAGGCTCAAGATATTTATGCCCTAGACTGCTACAGAGATGGAAAATATAAATTGTTGTTATCTTGTTTTACAGAGGTAGGAACAGTAGCACAAAGCAACCATGTAATTTACTGGGTGACAGAAGGAAACTGTGACAGTCAGGAAGGAAATCCAATCTGTTAATATCTCTCCACCTTGGCATCCCTCACTTCATGAAGATATTGAACATGCAAAGTCAGGATTGAATTTATCATTTTCAGAGTGTGACATGGGACTAGCCCTGGGTTACCTCAGCTGAAAATATTTTCTAGCAACAGCTCTCCTATGCCTCTGTATACCTGAGCTATGTTTTTTGTATATTTTCGTTGAAACTCATTTTTCCCTCCAGTGTAAGGACTAGTTAATGACTCCTTTGTTGGAAACACGGGCTTATGGCTTAGGTTTTGGCACAAACAATTGCCAAGACAATTAGACAAAAAGTTTTAACCAACAGAGATTTGCCTGTAGAAACATGGCTGCTTCGAGGCTAATCAACTTGCACTAATGATTGAATCTGCCAGTTAGGTACAGAAGTACATAGACTAGAAATTCTGGCCAACACTAAACTTTTAACTCTTCAATACCAGTATTTATTACACATCACAGCTCTTCAAGCTAGATTTCTTACTCAAAAGACTGTTTGCAAAAGACCAGTAGTCATGAGAAGATGTTGTTTGCATGATCTTGAATAGTGTGGTTTGCCTGAGGAAATAGCATAGACCTGTGAAAATCATGGCTTCATAAAACTGACATGTGCTTGTTATTTTCAAGAAAGGACAGGGGGGACCTTTGTCAGTTCTAACAGCTAAGAGAAACTTTGTCTAGAATTTCAAATGTTCTGTCCATATTGTGTGTTCCCAACTTCTTCCTTCACATCCTTCTAGAACCTTAGTCTGCAAAATCCAGTCACTAAAAATTAGCTGTATTCCATCAGCTATGATGGAAGGTAACCTTTGTGAGTCACCAAAAGTAAAATGATCACTCGTTCATTTTTCGTGTGGAATTCTTGAGAAAAAATATTTTTTCTAAATAGGAATGGGACAGCCAGGACTGCATGTCTTTGTAGCAGATCAGGAATTTTCCATGAAGATCTGAACTTTGTGTACGCTGTGTTTTTACATTTTAATTGGTGCTATGAGGGAACCAGAATTTTACTGTGGCAGTAAATTATGTGATTTAGAAATTAAACTTTGCTACAAATAGGAGTCAGATGTTGAAATTTCTCAGGGATGAAAATATTAGTTCAGGTCAACTAAACTTTTGCAAAACCATTTTTAGTTCATTAAAACATTTTAAGCACATCAGGTTTGGGGAGGGTTTTCACTTGTTTTTAGTTTCGTTTGTTTGTTTTAGTGATTTTTTTTTTTTAAAGAAATTCCTATCAACATGAATACATTCCCACCTAATGTTTCTATCTATCTGGATGAATTAACATTTCTGAATGTTGCAAGATTTATTTATTTCTTAAATGTTTCTGGTTTTGGAGCTTGTTTTGTTTCTTTCTTCATCTGTAAAAGATTACCTAATATAGCCTGAGAATATGCTCTGAATAAAGGGCAGCAAGTAGCTATTGTATCTCAGAAGAAGAAATGGGTAAGAATTAATCTCAGCAAGCCCCTCTCCCTCTCCTAGCTGTGACTGACACCATTTGCTGAAGTTATTTCCAGACGCACAGTCCATAGTGTCATGGGATAAGTCAGTCATTCAATCAATCTCACAAGGCAAATCACATTAATAATCCCACCCTTTAGAAAAGTGTCCACAATGTTTTTCTTTACTTCTTATACAAAAATATCTAACATATAAAGTATTACATTATCAAAAAGTAACGTGTAGTTTTGGTCAGATGTTTGCCAAATAGCCTCATTGCATTACTCAGTTGACCTCTGCAGTGTCAACAACCAAGCAATGGTAGTAATAGTGCTGTAGTAATTCAACAGTAATGCAATTCTATTCGTTATTGCTTTCACTGGAACAAAAGGCATGTGGCTGGCAAAGACATCTTCTGCCACTGAACCCAGCTTATGTTATTATAGACAGCAATGTTATAAAATTCCCTTTATAAATTTATTAGTGTCTGTCTTAAAACTGTTTACCCACTGATACTCTTGGAAGCCAGTTCTACAATCTTACTAACCTAGTGGGTAGGAAATGTCTGCTAATTTACAATTTTAATTTATTCAAGGCAAGCTTATGTCAATGTATTAATGTCTCAAATTATCACTTAATTTAAATAGCTCCTTTAGCTCTTCTTTCTCCTTGGAGATTTATTTTCTCCCCATGATGTATTTATAGGGATCAGTTCTATAATCTCCCAGATTGTTTTATGTTAGAGCAAAAAGGACAAGCTCTTCTATTCACATGTGATATGATAAACTCTCCATGCCTCCAGTCAGTCTATCAGTGTTCTCCGTAACTGCTTATGGTTGATCTTATATTCCTTGAATGCAAGTGGCCAGAACAGTACACAATCTTCCAGACAAACTCCCCATATCATGCTGTTAATATTTCTCTGTCCATAATAGAAAAAGTTTGCCTGATTACCAGCCAGGACTGAGTATGAAGTTTTGATGTAGTTCAAAGTGTTGTCCACTACACCCAATGTCTGTCTTGTTCTCTGTCATTTCCAGTTTCTGAGATCATGGCCTATAGCCTGTTAGTGGTATCCAAGAATGTGACCTTGTGGTTTACACAATTAAGTTTCATCCCATTTCTGCTAGCATTTTCAAGGTCATCCAGCTCTTCCTGTCTGGTGTTCATCCTCTATTAATGACGCTTTACAACTTAATTAGAGCACTCCCACTTTTCTGTCATGATTCTTAATGAAAATAAGTAATCCTGGAGGAATTCCACTACTAATGTTTCTAGAACAATAGTTCTCATTTTAAGACAATCTGTTCTTGTATCGCCTTTGGCACGCTACTTGCTCACATCAATTAACTGAAAGATGTCCAATTTTTTCTTCACAAGGAATACTTCCTGAGAGAATCATCTTCTAGCTGATGACAATAGATTATGAGGGCAAGAAGTAGAGGGATTTTTTCTTTCAACATTTAATGTTAAGTTTGAAAAACTTGATCCACCATTGAAGTACAACACAAAGGAGTCTTGCAGTATTAGTGGGCTGGACTTCACACTCAAGCAGATAAAAATTTCTACATTTTGTGCCTGCCCAAATAAAATAAAGAGAATTTGTGATTGTAACCAAAATAAATGTCTGCAGCCTCTGCAATGCAAAACATCAGTTGAAATCAATATAACTATCAGGCAAAATAATGTTCCACTATGTCTTGTTAGCCTGTCAAGCTAATCCATGCAAATAGTTTTTATGCATAACTGTCTTATTCAGATACTTGGATGTAATCCATCAAACACTTCTCATCCATTAAATATAATTATATGCTTTGTTGGAATAACCAGATGTTTAGTGCTAAACTGAGCAGATGTCTGTGCTTCATACCGGAAGGTTATAAACCTATTTACACCAGCAATAAACTACAAGTATTAAAATGATGGAGGAAGTGAGTAGTTCTCACTTCATTTTGGCAAATTGCCAGTAATTCATTCTCTTTGGATCATCTTAAAAAAGGTACTAAATTTGCTACAGGGTAGATTTGACATAGGAGTTCATAAAACTTGGCTGACCTTTTGTAATGAGTGTAATGATGACCACTTTGGGTCCCTTAAATAGACTTAATCTTGCAGGGAGTTTGTTTTCAAAGGTTTTGGGCCAGATTTTGTATAGGGATAAATAAAAGGCACATTGTTAGAACGGTTCCCTTTCACTCCAGGAATGTCTTTGGGGTGGGGGACGCAGCATATATTCTCAGAAGAGTCTTTTGAAATATAAGACTGGGTTTATGCAAATCTTTCCCTTTGTTCAATGCACCTACTCCTCCTCTTCCCTGAAATCTGAGATCCACATTCAAAGCTCTCAAGTAATAGTCCAATGAAATGCCCAAAACATGTTTATTCTGAGACAAAAATAAGTGATAGCCTAGAACTAGTTATCTTTCACCCAAATATATGTATCTTAGCCTACTTGCCTGAACTTTAATCTATTTTCACTGGTTTATCTGCAGGAAGAACTCTGCTGAAAAATATTTCCACGGAGAAGTCTGCTGGAAACATGCATATGGGTAGTTTTTAAGGTGGTAACTAGAGCTGCAGGACTAATTTCCACAAGAGTGCATCTGTTATGTTATGCCTGAAGTCCAGTAAGCCACTTAAACACTTATGCACATAAATAATTTTACAGAATTTCTCAGACACATTCAATAAACGTATTTTCTTTTTTAAATCATTTTGATGGTCTAGAGAATTATCTTCCTTTTCTGTTTGTGGAATTCCTTTAATTTCTAAGCATTTCAGCAGTATCAAGTAACCCTGAAATATATATATTCTTCAACTGAAAAAGTTAACTGGGACAAGTAAATAATTAGTACATCTGTTTTTTTGAGTTGAAGCAATTCAGGGTAAATGGTGGCAGGAAGAGTGACTCATAAATGAAGGATCTTAAAGCAGGAAGAGAGCCTAGAAAACGAGAGGAAGAGGGCTGGCCTGGGCCTCTCTTTCTGTGAAAAAGCAAGAAGTGATCCTCAAGAGGTGCTAGGACATTGGGAATATATGAGAGAATCAATAACTCTGCTGATTTCTAGAAAAAAAATTTAAGGGAAGTAAACTGTGCTAGTGTTTTAAACAAGGAACAGATAATGTGAGGCAGAAAGGAAAGTGATCCAGTGTAAGGAGTCATGAATAGCAGTGGAGGGAACAGGTGCTCATTGAGTAGACATCTGTCTGCCTGCATGGGGTTTGTCTGTTTTCCAAAGTAGGATTCCTCTGGGGTTAGTAAGGAACAGAAAGAAAATACAAGACAGAATTACTCAGAAGCAGAGAAAGAAGGTAACATGACATTGGTCAAAACACAGTTATGTCCAAAGAATTAGACAGGAATATGAAGGAAAAGACCATAGCAGCTTGTGGAAAACTCTCACCAGGGACTCAGAGCTGGGGAAGATTTAGTTCCTGCCAGGGCACCAATAGTGTGGTTCAGGCCTTGGTTCAAGACGAAAGAAATATGTAAAACAGCGAAAAAACCCTCAGTTTTCTTCACTGATTATGGGGAATTGCTCTGAAATGCCACATGACATTATTTCTATTTCCTGATCTGATGAGCTTTGCAAGATTTCTGGAATCAATTTTTCTCTAATAGTCATCCCTGCACCTTTGAAGAAAAAATTCCTTTTTTTTTCATGGTCATAAACTATGATCAGTTTCATCACCGATCATAGTAACCTGAAAATGTAGTTACAATTGTACTGTGCAACTAAGATAAAATTGGGATGCAGGGCCTTTATATCCATTTCTTCTCCACAGAACACATCCCATCCTCCCACAGAGCCTGAAGAATAAATAGATCCCTTTTAAACATTATCAAGGAGACAGCTTGTCATTGCATGTTAGCTGACTCATTAAGATTTCTATTTCAATGATCATCTAGGCTGATGGAGGGCCATTGAGCTGTTAAGATAATCTTGCTCTAATGTCTGCAAATACAAGTTCTGTTTTAAAAGTTTTCATGTGGTTTGCAGTTATTGAGTCATATTTTTTACTTCTCTGAATGCAATCATGAAATATTATTTCAGCAATGGCAAAACAGTCTGAGATTAAATTATTGAACAGCAGCTACTACCTCTCTGTATTTAGCTATTGGGAATACTGTTTGAGCAGATCTGGTCTGAGCCTTTCTTTGGGTGGTGGATTCCTAACCTCTTTGACAAACTCTACTGGTTTACATTACTCAGCACTGGGTAATGCTGATTTGAAAAGGAGGGCAGTCTTGTGACAAAGAAGTTGGGTTTGTTTCTGGTCTGTGCCACAGACTGTCTGAGACATTAGATAAATCACATCCTTTTTTTGAGTATTAATTTATTAGAAGAAAGAGAGAGACATTACTACTCTATTTCGATTACGATTTTTCCATTTCAATTACAGCATCATGACAGTGGAAAATAAAAGCACATTGATATAAGTGTTCATCAATCAGGACTTGCCTTCCCCATTCTTAAATCCTAAAACTTCATTTCCTGTTTTTCTTTGCTACTGATTGTCTCAGGTTGACATTTTGCAGGTAGCCAAAGTTATGAGGAGTAGAATGCATTTTCACTTTTTAATAAAAGTTGAGGTTGTCTGATAACAATATGATTCCTGCAAATAAGCTCTAAAAAAATTATTGTGGGTTGCAAATCCCATGACAAAAATCAGGACAGATGACAACTGTGGGAGCATCTTGTGTTGTGTATTGACACTGTCTAGAACAAAGGGAATATTATACTATGAAAAAAATAAACATGATATTCAAATCTCAATAACCTATTTTATTAATCTGGACCAAAGACCATTCCTGATGTAAATTCACATGAACTGAAGTATGTGAAATATTGCTGAGGTTTATTTCTGCATTTTTAATCATACAAGGCAATCAATTAACAATCATGCTTCCCAGGGATCCTCTGTCAGAGGAATGGTATTAACTAAGGGATTCAATTATCACTTCTGTTCAGTTTGAATTCATATGGCACCATGATAAATGGCTCCTACTGCTTGTAATAACAATACTTTGCACACATTTATTTTCTCTTGTTTACTCAATAATTAATACACCACCCACAGTGACAATATGTGGGCTTGTTTACAAAACCTTCAGTAATCAATAATTGCTGCCCATGTGACACCAAAAAAAAAAAAAAATAGTCCAAACATTGCCATGACAACTCTTTTTTAATGCTCTCACAGTAAAGCCCTGCTTGGCTTTTGGCACTACTCTGCCAACAGCCATGGAATACAAAGGTTTAGTAGTTGTGACAGTTTCTGCTCTGTATTTAGGAAAGTTGTTTCAAGATAGACAAGCTGACTTGCTTAGGGCAATTTAATAGTGGTAACATAGAGTACCATTGGGCAAATCATCTGGGAAATGGGTTTTCAGAAGTAGTTTGGGTAACTGAGCATTATTTTTTACCGTGCAAGACAGAAACACCCTAATACAAGGAGATGATCACCTACTTTGCAACTTATTTACTTATAGCAACTTATAACGACTTCTGAATATTGCTTAAAAATCCTGCTTGCCCTGACTGTTCTGTGGAAGCTTACCAAGGGCTACTGCTACTGTGTTCATCAAAAGAAGGCAGTTTTCTGTGGAAGCTTACCAAGAATTACTATCTTCGGCAAAAGTATGTTTCTTGTCCTTGGAAAGCAGATGTGCTCTAACTAGTTTTGTCTTTGTAATGAATAGATAGCCATATATGGATGGTAGAAATTGATACACTGGCACTTTTAGATAAGATAGAATGAGTAAACTGGCTGAAATCACTCTTGTTGTTCAAGAAATTGGCTAAGAGAACCTGCGCATACTCTGAGGAAAAGTACAAGGTGAGAAAGACTACGAGCCTTCCTCCAAAAGTCCCTGGAGACGATCACCAGAGGCAATGCGCAGGTGCAAAGAGAAAATAAACTGCTGACACCAGCCTTTTGAACTAACCCAGCCTTTTGAACTAACCCAGCCTTTCTTATGCATATGTATATTTGTATTATGTAATCCAATGAATATGTATATCCACACTCTATACGTTTTTGGTAAAATGTGCTTTGTGAAGAAATCCGTTGTACCCCGGTGCTGGAGTAAACATACCTGCTTTATAATTCTCTGAGCTGTAGAGTCTGTTTCCGCAAATCACCCGACTTAGTTCCTTAAGAGGGGCACCAAAATTGTTGCTCACTTTTACCAAAACACATGTGCAGTCTTCTGTGAAATATGAAAAAGGATGGACAGGAATAGCAGTGAAAGTGTTTTCCACACACTGCTTAAAAACTAGAGTGCTTCTGTGATCAAATAGTTAATCTTGTCTTTGGTGCTTTATTTAATCTTCTTGTTGTTTTTTGTAAAGACTCAAAAGACCAGTGAACAAAATATTAATTTACTGAAATACTTAAATATTAATTTAATCAGTCAGATGAGTCACTGAAAATAGTAGGCTGCCAGTTACTAAATGAAGAAGAAAACCTCCTCAGCCCCAAATATCTGTACTTTTCCATGCAGTAAATAATGAAGAATCTCCATTTTGCTGATACATCACACATAAGTAGAAATTAATAACATAAAGAAGAGGGATCTACAGAGTGAATGACTCTGTTCCTTTCTAAGTGCCCATCATATCCTGCTCTAGTTGAGCATCTGACAGGCATTTGCACCAGAGAGGGTACTGGGTTCCTGTAATGAGGCTGTCTGAAAGGTTAAAGATTTTCAATTGATTTCCAATACATCTGTTAAGAATTATTCACTTTGAGTGGTCCTGTACCCATGATAAGTTAGTCTGAGTCTTGCTGACTTTTGATTTAGGTCAATGTTTTTTTAAGGGAAATTGTTAACTTCACAGACTCGCAAGCCTGACTCTTGTTAAAGAGTGGTACAACCTCTAATGAGGTTGAGTCCTACCTACCACACCATCACTAAACTGAAATCTTCAATGCTCTCCAGACTGGGAAAGTCTGGACTGCCCAGCTAGGTGTGTGCCTAGCTGGATGGTGTGCAACATCAACAAACTCATGACCTCTTTCAGTTCATTCAAGACCTTTGTGCATTTCTAGGAATCTTAGCTGGATGTTTCTCTGAGACCTGTGACAAATCCAGATGCCATTGCTCTGGGCTTTCAGTAGATTTCACGTAGAAGAAGGGAAAGCAGGAGCATGCATGGCTGTGGATAAATAAATGAACAGAAGTTCACATACTTAGACAGTTCACATATAAATCTCTGGGGTGCCTGACCACAGTACACACTGTCATCTCCAGGTTTGGTTAGGATGGAAATAGAGGGTGGTGGAGCCTTTGCTTTCCTACGCTCTGCATTGTTCAGCCCAGCCTTGGCCTTTTACAGTCCACTGCATCATTACTTATTTGCTCAACACCATGCATTGCCACTCTAGACCAGGAGGTAACTCTGGACAAAGAGAAATGTTGGGTTCTGCTTTACTACATTGTATGTATAACAGACAGATGTAAAAGATCAGATCTCTAAGCATCAAAGTTTGTGTTCCTTTGAATTTAGGTTTCAGCTAGGCATGTTTCTTCTAAATCCTGCACATGTATTAATTGAAAATGCTGTCAAATACAGCAAGGTTAAGTATTTAGGGCTTCCTCATTTCTTAATCCAATACATACTCTGCTAGGAATGGGGAAAAAATGTAATGTGATAGCATCCTCCTAAACACCTATACAGCTAGGACATAAACTCAGTTTTATTAGAGGTCAGTTTTGTACCAGGGGTAGCCAGAGTAAATTTGATTGCTCCATAAAAATCCAGACATTTTTGGCTGCATTTCAAGAAGAATCTTGTTTCACAGTCTCCTTTTGTGAAATGGTATTTGTTATTAGAACTCCACCAAACAGGCACTGATCAGTCTATTCAGAGAGAAAAGATTAAAGGCTAGCCAATATCTTACCCATAGAACAGGTTATTTCATTCATAGTTTGCTTGCTAAAAATATTATTCTAGCATTGGACTAATTTGCTTTATCTCTCTCTTTTTCTATCTCTCCCCCAAGCATGGAGTGATCTTATTGAGACCTGAAGGCAGATGTTATTTCAAATTTGTTATACTTAATTATTTTTATTACTTAATTATTTCAATTTTTTTTCAATAACCAAGAAGTTTAGTAAATAAACTAAGATCTATTTAATACTTAAATTAAATTTAGAGAAAACCCACCGTGCTGTAGAAAATGATGTGAGTAACTGGTAGCTTAGTTGTCTGCATTGGTTCTGCTCACTGTTTCTGGGCAGTGTCCAGAGCTGCCGTGCTACCAGCTTGCTCCCTTTCCAGGAAACATGAAACCAGCCCGGGGCCCTGAAACCTAAAAGTAGGTTATACCCTCTTCGTTCTGACTTTTGGTGTACTAGCTTGTAGTAGAGCATACCCTGCAAATTTGAAGTCCAAAATCAATGAAGAGAGATTTCAGGGCCTTGGGGAAACTGGTTAAGGTGTCGGGGGCACAAATAGTGTTCTCCTCTATCTGTTCAGTTGCAGGGATGGATGAGGAAGATTACAGAAGTCAACAAATGAACTTGTGGCTCCGAGACTGGTGTTACTGGCAGGGCTTTGGATTTTTCAATCACGGGTTAGTATACAGGATGCCAGAACTTTTGGCAACAGATGGGATGCACGTGTCCCAGAGGGGGAAAAGGATCTTGGGTCAGGAGTTCAGCTAACTTCTCTCATTGAAAGAGCTTTAAACTAGATTTGAAAGGGGAAGGGGACAAAACTGGAACTCCCAGATATAAGCCCCAGAGAAGATTATCAGAGTTTGTGGGCTGGTCTGCCAGCAATGACCCTCACCCTGCCATCTCAGTGGAGGCAAGGGATGGAGACATGCAGCACAACAAAGATGAAAGGGATGTTGATGGATCAGTAACGATGGTAACACCTGTGAAAGGTCAGGCTGGGATTAGGACCTCTAAATGCAAAAAGGTCCTGGGGACATCAGCCCATCTGAAGGGCATCTATTCCAATGTAAACAGCATGGATAACAAATAAGAGGAGCTTGAAGCCATGATGCAACAGGAAAATTACGATGTAGTGGCTATCACAGAAATGTGGTAGGATATCTCCCATGACTGGAATGCACCAGTTGATGGCTATAAGCTCTTTAGAAGGGATAGACAAAGAAGGAGAGGCGGTGGGGTGGCGCTGTATGTTAGGGACTGTTATGATTGCTTTGAGCACAAGTATAGTGAAGACAGGGTGGAGTGTCTTTGCATTAGAATCAGGGGGAAGGCCAACAGGGCAGATGTTGTAGTGGGAGTCTATTATAGGCCACCCAACCAGGACAGAGAGGTGGATGAAATATTCTATAGGCATTTAGGAGAAATCTCACGATCGCTTACCCTTGTTCTTGTGGGAGACTTTAACTTCCCAGACATCTGCTGGAAATACAACACAGCAGAGCGGGACCAGTCCCTGAGGCTCCTGGAATGTGTGGAAGATAACTTCCTGTCACAGCTGATGAGTGAACTGAACAGAGAAGGTGCCCTGCTGGACCTCCTCTTTGTGAACAGAGGAGGACTGATGGATGATGTGGCGGTTGGAGGACGACTAGGGCACAGGGATCATGAAATAATAGAGTTCTCTATTCTTAGAGCGGCCAGGAGAGGGGGCAACAGAACTGACATCCTGGACTTCCAAAGGGCTGACTTTGACTTGTTTAGGCAACTGCTTGACAGAATCCCTTGGGAGATGGTCCTGAAGGGTATAGGGGCCCAGGAAGGCTGGACACTCTTTAAGAAGTAAATCTTAATGGCACAGGAGCAGGCTGTCCCCAGGTGCTGTAAGAGAAGCTGGTGGCAGAGAAGGCCACCCTGGCTGAACAGGGAACTTTGGCTGCAACTCAGGGAGAAAAGGAGAGTTTATGACCTTTGGAAGAAGGGGCTAGCCACTCACAATGATTACAAAGATGCTGTGAGGCTATGCAGGGTGGAAATCAGGAGGTCTAAAGCCCAGCTGGAAATTAATCTGGCTTCAGCAGTCAAAGATAACAAGAAGTGTTTCTATAAGTACTTCAAGAGCAAAAGAAAGACCAGGGAGAGCCTCCATCCCCTGCTAGATGCAGGAGAAAACATGGCAATGAGTGATGAGGAAAAGGCTGAGGTGCTTAATGCCTTCTTTGCCTCAGTCTTTAATAGCAAGACAAGTTGTATTGAGAGAATCCAGCCTCCTCAGCTAGAAGACAGAGACTGGAAGAACACCCCCGCCCCAATCCAGGAGGAGATAGTGACCTACTGCATCACATAGACATACACAAGTCTATGGGACCAGATGGGATACACCTGAGGGTGCTGAAGGAGCTGGCTGGGGTGTTCACCAAGCCACTTTCCATCATTTACCAGCAGTCCTGGATGACCGGGGAGGTCCCGAAAGATTGGAAATTGGCCAATGTGACACCCATCTATAAGAAGGGTCGGAAGTATGATCCGGGAAATTGTAGGCCTGTCCGCTTGACTTCAGTGCCCGGGAAGCTGATGGAGCAGCTCATCCAGAGTACCATCACACAACACATGCGGGACAACCGGATGATCAGGCCCAGTCAGCATGGGTTTATGAAAGGCAGGTCCTGCTTGACAAACCTGACCTCCTTCTACGACAGGACGACCTGCTTACTGGATGAGGGAAAGGCTGTGGATGTTGTTTACCTTGACTTCAGTAAGGCCTTTGACATCATTTCCCACAGCATTCTCCTGGCAAAACGGGCTGCTCATGGCTTGGATGGGCACACGGTTCACTGGGTAAAAAAGTGGCTGAATAGCTGGGCCCAAAGAGTTGTGGTGAACGGAGTTAAATCTAGTTGGCGGCTGGTCATGAGTGGTGTCCCACAGGGCTCGGTTTTGGGGCCACTCCTGTTTAACATCTTTATTGATGATCTAGACGAGGTGATTGAGTGCACCCTCAGTAAGTTTGCAGACAACACCAAGTTGAGTGGGAGTGTTGATCGGCTCGAGGGTAGGGAGGCTCTGCAGACAGATCTGGACAGGCTGGAGCGATGGACTAAGGCCAACTGTATGAGCTTCAAAAAGGCCAAATGCCGGGTGCTGCACTTTGGCCACAACAACCCCCAGCAGCACTACAGGCCTGGGGAGAAGTGGCTGGAGAGCTGCCAGTCAGAGAGGGACCTGGGGGTGTTGATTGACAGCTGGCTGAACATGAGCCAGCAGTGTGCCCAGGTGGCCAAGAAGCCAATGGTATCCTGGCTTGTACCAGAAATAGCGTGGCCAGCAGGGACAGGGAAGTGATCTTACCCCTGTACTCGGCACTGGTGAGGCCGCACCTCGATTACTGTGTTCAGTTTTGGGCCCCACACTACAAAAAGGACATTGAATTACTCGAGCGTGTCCAAAGAAGGGCAACAAAGCTGGTGCAGGGTCTGGAGCACACGTCGTACGAAGAGTGGCTGAGGGAACTGGGGTTGTTTAGTCTGGAGAAGAGGAGGCTGAGGGGAGACCTCATCGCCCTCTACAGCTACCTGAAAGGAGGTTGCAGAGAACTGGGGATGAGTCTTTAACAAAGTAACAGGTGATAGGCCAAGAGATAATGGCCTCAAGTTGCACCAGGGAAGGTTTAGACTGGATATTAGGAAGTATTTCTTTCCAGAAGGGGTTGTTAGGCGTTGGAATGAGCTGCCCAGGGAGGTGGTGGAGTCCCCATCCCTCGAGGTGTTTAAGAGTTGGGTTGACATAGAACTTAGGGATATGGTGTAGTTGAGAACGGTCAGTGTTAGGTTAACGGTTGGGCTAGATGATCTTCAAGGTCTTTTCCAACCTAGATGATTCTGTGATTCTGTGAAATAATGCTCACAGTTCCAGTGGTACTAACCATGTGTTAAGGCACTGTTGAGTATAAACAAAAAAGACACACCAATCCAATAGATGGACCCTAGAGAAAACATGAATGGTTGCACATGTAATTCTAGAGATATCAATAAGGTATGATCTGAAAGTAGCTGCTTATTGATGACCTTATGAATTCCTTGTCTACTTGTTGGCTTCTAGAATAGAAGTCAGAATTGAAATTGTCCCTGCTCTTGTAGCAGTTCTGGCTGAACTTGAAACATGGAAGAACTGAAGCTTTTCCAGCATCAAAGGAAGGGACCCTCCTTGGGACTGGGGTTATCTGCTGAATTTGATATGGACAGCAGATGTTGAGAGTTTCCAGTCTAAACTGAGAAGTGACATTTCTGTTATTCAAACAATGATACCGGTTTGCAATAGATCTGCTGATTGAAAGAGTGGTGAGGAGGAAAATTGGTTTTCATCAACTTAAAAATATTTTTAAAGGGTAGTTTTTGGAAAAAAAAAAAAAAAGAAAAAAAAAGAAGTAATATTTCATTGTAGGTCTTCCAGAAACATTTAATTTAAATTGAGATAAGCTTCTGTACTATTTTTTTTGTTTATTTCTAACTTTGTCCTCATTTGTTTCCTTGTCTGGTTTTGTAATTTGAATGCTTTGTTTTGGAAATGTTGAAACACTTTGAACCTCTTTCCTTCTCCTTTTTAACACGCAACATGAGACCAAATCTTTAAATATATTCTCCAAAACTTTATTTTCCTTCAGCAGCAGTTGCCCTCTATTTAAAAAACAATAAAATATTGCAGAAGAGAAAGGAAGTTTGCTTTAGTTTAGTAGAATGGAATTAAATAAAATGAGTGCCATCTACTGGTTGTGAGTTCTAACCTGTAGATTCCTTAACCTCCTATGCACTTTGGCATTGTAGTTCTTGCCTTATATTAGAACTCATCTTTATTCAAAGAAGATAATAAAACACTTCATCTCTCCACTGTCTCATGCTTCTGGATGAGCAAAAGACATTTTGTCGTAGTCTTAAATTATAAGTAAAGACACTTTATAATTAAGAAGGTGCCATTAATCAAATCAACCAGCAGTAGCTCAGTGTTTTAATTATACACAAATATTGTATTTAGTCTCTTCCTTTTGGTTATTCATCACCTCCATCCACTAGACTGCTGTCTGTTTATTATTTATTAAATCCTACTGAAGACTTGCTACATTTTTTATGAGCATAAGAAAGGTGCTTCAGAATTGATACCAACATTGCTTTTTTAATGATAAAGCAGAAAGTCATATTTATATTTATAACTGCGTTATGTGTACTGGTGCTCTTAGCTGTATACGCATTTGCCTGTAGCAATATTTTCCATTTATTATATGTAGTGGCTTTTGATAATTCTACTTTTTCTTCCACACTTAGAGTGCACCCACAGTAAATGGGGTTTCTAATGGATTTTTCACCTTTCTCTTGGGTAAAAAAGTTAACTTTCGAGAGTAAGGGAACAGGCAATAGTAGACTTTAAAATTATCAAATCAATGAGGTGCATCTTTGGTCTTATAAACCTGGTTTCCTGAATGACATAAGGTTGTCAAATGAGTTCAAAATTAGCATGAATCAAGAACTTAATACTGGTTTAAAACAACTGAGAATCTTGTTTTGCTTACTAAGAAAGCAGAATAGAGATCAAGAATTTCAGGTTTCTAAAAGTTATCAGTTTTGAAGTTATCTTTCATTTTAATTACTGTAAACGTTTGATCTTTGCAAACGTAGTTGTTGGGGACATAAAATCCCAAACCCTCAAATATATGATTCCTGGAATCTGAGAAGTACAGAATTTAATCCTCATCAAGAGGACGGATATTTCAACATGAATATGCTCAGATGAGTTCTGACTACCGTGTTGTTGAACACACTGAGGTTGGTCATGCAGGTTGTGCTTTGAATTGAAATTTGCATTATGGGATACCAGTGAAGTCCAGGTTAAAGCATTTAAATTTCACCTCAATTCCTGTTTCTCACATTTCTTTCCTGTAAGATTGTTCAAATCCTTCAGATATGCCCAGCCTTTAAAAAATAATAGTCATAGAAATATTGAGGTCAAATCTGGAGTTAGGACCCACTGCTTTCTGTAAATGGAAATTTTGGTGTTATGTTTTATTTTTGATGAGCTGTTCAGGATGCTCATCATGATGCTGGACACCTCACTGAGAGTTCAGTATGTGTTCTGATCATGGAGAAGCAATCTGACAAACATCTACAAGCGTGAAAAATGGGAGGACAGTTTAGTCTAAAAGCAAAAGGCTGGAGACACCTGGTACAAAAGAATGAAGCAATTACCTCTTTTTCCCCACAATGAACCACTGTATACCTGCTTCACCTTAATTTATTACATGTTTCTCATGTTCTCCAATTCCCAGTTCCCCTTATACATTCATTCTTTTTGTGATGAGCCCTAAAATAAAATCAAAAAAGAAATGTAAACAACTACAATAGCTGGGTGTAGGTAGAGGAAAAAAAAAAAAAGAAAAAAGATGATATTGGCATTTATTATCACAGATTATTTGGACGACAAGGAACAATTAGGGCTTCCTTGTTTATAGGCCTTTAAATATCCAACTTTCATTCTGACTCAACCCACGCGCTTCCATATTTAATAAAGAGGAAGAGAAAAAAGAGAGAGAGGAAACTTTGGGAAAATCTATTGTCCCTGAAGGTATTTCTCTTTGAGAAGACTTCCTATTCTCTTCTCAACAGCTGGGTCACAGATACAGATGGTGTCCAGCAGCATTTTTCATAGCCAGAAAGGATGCTGGGCTGGGAACTGTGTTTGGATTTGTGAAAGGAAAAATGGTGGAGTGGGACAGAACAGAATTGAGTTCCTTGGGTTCACATGTAGTACACACCTGGCATGAGTCTTTAGTATCCTTTAAGATAACAACTGCTGCCACAACTGAGCAGAAAGAGAACAAATTGTTTGCAGCAATTCTCTTGTGACCCCATGGACTGATTGACAGCTTTATTTACAAATTGTGCCATTTGGCCTTGGCCTTTTGACAACTCCTTTCACAAAGGGTAGCTCATGCCTGAAGGAAAGTCATTGAAATACGTCTTTTGATGGCAAGATAATGATTCAGTCATTTTTTTTGTGTGCTTGAAGGGTACTGTTGGGCAGATCAATACAAGTGGAGAGTTTAAATGCCATGGACATTGTGGGGAGTCAGAGCAGCACCATCATAATGCTCAAGTTTTAACATAGATGTAATGAACTGGACTTCTGTAAACTGAAATCTATCATGGAAACATTTTTTTAATGAAGCATCATGCCCTTTTCCTCCTCATTTGATCTCATCAGTATCAACAGAAACCTATACTGTCTTAGGGATGGTTGCATAGACACATTGATTTAATTTCAACTACCTTTAGCCTTCCTAAAATGAGGCATTTAATTTAAGCCAGTCATCTTCTGTAGTCAGAGGGGATGGATATTCCCCTCCAAAAGATCCCTCCCAACTACTTTGGACAGGATAAATGATTGCTTATATCCATCTCACTCAGAAGGACTTAGTGCCCCCTGCCCTATTTCTGAGCAGACATCAAGAGCCCTTGACAGTCACAATCTCCACTGTGAAACCTCTTCTATTTATCCTGCCAGTGGCAGTCTGGACCTGCCCTGGTCTATGCAGACTGTTTTATCTCTTTGTTCTCTCCTTCTGGGTGGTAGTACAAAGACAAAGCGACATGGACTAATTTGCACAGCTATTGCTGAGACCTCAGATTCTAATGAATGACTTCTGTCTCCAGAGTCCGTCAGTCTCTTACCTTTGCAAGACTTATCTGCCGTGGAAATACAAAGTTCCACAGAGGGCTCAGTTTTATAAAATGTTTTTTTAAATTTAAAAAAACATTTTTGTAGTTTACATAATAGTAATCTCATTATTTACAATCCTCTCACTCCCTAGATCTTTTTTTAGCTTGTTATTTGTACTGATAGCTACTAGTGATAGAAGAAAGGGAATACATATGAAAACCAATATATATCCCTTCACTTAGAATGTACTTGATCTGAGTTTTCCAGAAAAAAAGGTAGTCAATGCCTCTAGTACAATGTGAAGTGCTTCATGAACACTGTGACAAATAAATCATTAAAAATGTGTGGTCACAGCTTTTCCAAAAGTCTCATCTTCAATTCAAAATGAGTTGGTACACTTTTGAATGATTGGCATATTATCTTTGCACAGAAAAACCCTATGTAATTTAACATAGACCCAGAGGTCCTACCTTCAAAGACTAGCACTCACTAAGAGCATAGGACTTGGAAACCTGTGTGGAGTAGTTGACATTATACAGTGGAATTTGATGAAGAGTCACCTAAGGTAGCAGACACCTAGTTGGCTCAAGAACTACAGAAAGAATAACTCATGAACACAGTACCCTACTGAAAGACCCACACTGCTGTCGGGACTGGGTTCATGTTCCTTCACTTCTATACCATGGCTTCTGGTCACATCAGTTTGGTTAAGCAGGAGTTTGAACATGTTTGTGCTACACTCATTTGCCATCTATCTACTAAAGGGAAAAGAAATAACCCTGTACTCTCTTGGGTCTGGTCACACATGTACACAGGCCAGGGCAGTCAGTTCTGAAATTCACTGCAACTCCCCAAATAAAATGAGCAAATATATAAACCCCTGAAATCTCTGTAGTAACATACATCATAATGCATAAGAGCTTGTAGTAAACAGTAACCTGATCAAGTTTCTTTAGGATTCTAGAAAACTTAACTCATTAATTTATTTAACGAATTTCATTCCCCTTTTCTGTCTGTTAATCATCCAAAAAGAGATCTAGACTTAGTGTTGTCCATGCAACAGTTTCTGTAAATGATTTCCAATCTGTAGATTATATGGGAGACACAGTCTTTGTGCATTTCCAACACACAATTAAACCCATTTCTGAATTTGAGAGAGTTTTGTGTCTGCTCCTCATGGGAGAGGGAGGGGTAAGCTGGCACTTCTAGGTGTCTGTGTGAATACCAAATAGGTTATTTTTCTGCTGTGAATGTTCAGAAGCATGTATGTATAGTTTATCAGTTTCATGAATGTTTTTTCACCAGCTTCTGTAAAGTGATTTATAATGATGACTCTTACTAAATACTAGCTTCATATTCAAGGGCGATTCTTCTTCCAAAGCATGGTGCAATATGGCTGCTCTCCATACAAGAATCACACTTGATATGTGAAAGCTATATTTAATGGTGACACTAATCCTAATCTGGGAAGGTTAGCACTCCTGATTTTTAGACTTTTCACTTGAGGGATAGATTATGTCATCTTTATTGAGAAGAAGAGAATGTTCATGAATAACTATTGTGAATAGAACACAACTCACATAACTTTAGCCCTGTAAGAATGAGATATCCAGTCTAAAGGTTCTCTGTTTCATCAAAAAATAAAGAGGTAAATGAAAAAGGTGATCCAATTCAGTTGTGTGGTATCCTATCTGTCTTAGGCTAGGATGGCCTAAAGACACCACTGTTGTAGTTTAAACTATACAAAGACTAGATGATCAACCAAGACAATGCATCTGGATTTTCAGCAACAAAAAATGTAAAGTGAATTAAACTATAATTATGAATTTGGGGGTGGATAAAATAGTAGAAAAAATAGTGAGTGGAAGAAATAAAATTAAACTAAACAGATATTTTACCTGTCCTTTTAAGATATCTGTTTAGTGATATCCTCAGTCTGTTTTCTTCTATTCTATAATTATCCTTTTCATTGAGTGAAAATCTATTATCCTGCTGTGCAACATCTCTTGTTTCAAATCAGCACCTGCCAAATAAAAACTATCCTCACTTTTATTGACTTTAATTTTCATGTCTGAATATACTGTGGAGTTTGTTAAAGCTAAAACTGAGGTTTGACTGCCACCTTATATCATTCAATTATCCCCTTCTCTTACAAGTGTTTATGAAATATTCCCTGGTCAGAAACCTGACTTCTTTACTGGATCACAATCACTGATAGAAAGCAGCTGTCAACATTATGATTTAAGGGTTTAACTCTGAAGTATGAAAGTGTCTGCTGGGGGAAGAGTAGAGCAGTGAATAACAGATTAAATGAATAAGGAAGGGAAAATATCAAAACTCTGACTGATGATCTCAGTAAATCTAGATTAAGGGTTTTTTTTTTCTTCTGCTACTATTTTAAAATTTATCCCTTTTGTCTCAATACTTGTTAAGGCGAGCTTTGTCTACTTGGTGCTAGGTGCACGTCTCCTTGCATGACTACGCTGTTTTAACAGGTCTCCAGCATGAAGAACAATGACCCAAAGAATAAATCTTAAAAGAAACAGTATTGAGTGTAAAACATATCAAAATTCTATCTGTAGAGAAATATTGTTTTCTTAATGAAGAGCAAAGACACAGAGGAAAAGGCCACATTTTGTTGGTAGCAAAGTCATCTTGGCTTAGCTTGAGCACATTGCCAATGAATTCTCTTAGAACTTTATTTATTCCTTTACTTTTATTGAAAGGGACATTTTTTTCGTGTTTTACTCTGTACAGTTCTGTACATTTTAGGAGTGGTAGGATGATTGTCCTGTTGATGAATATTGAAAACTGGTGTTTCTTCAAGATCTGATCATCTACATTTACATTTTCTTGGAATGATTATTTGGACACAGGTATTCCCTGGTAAATGGAAAAAATCTATGCGCCCAATGATATCCTGGTAGTGGCAGACCATGATGCTCTGCAAGAACCCAAGTGAATGTAGAAATGTGACCTCTTCAGAAGCTGTGGCTTTAAATTGAAATTCTCAGTGCAAGCTATCTCATTTGGCCTGCTCTTGACTTGTATATATTTTCCTTAATAAAAAAAAGAAAAAGGATCAGTAAAACCTTACCAGTACTTACAGCCCTTCTTTTCAAACTACAGGCTCATCCGTATATCCTATCACCCTTCTCCAAAACACAACATTTAATTGTCCTTATGGTGATAAATCAAGAAGAGTCCATGTCTTCACTGTGAATAGAAATAAGACCAGTGCACTGGGGTTAGACGAGCTAATGCTAAATATGATTCCTGCAGCATTTTGATTTTGTTTCCAGAAGGTCTTATTGACAGAAGTGTAACAGCACCACACTTCCAGACACAAGACAATTGATGATAAATAAAAGAAATATTACTAGTCATAAAGTATTTTACGCTAGCAGTTTGTTCTTCCAGAGAATAGTGCAAAGTCAATTAAGGAAAAGTCTGAATAAAAATGTATTTATTTTATACATATATCTATATAACTATAGGAATCCACATACATGTACACCTGTAGAGACTTATTTTTGCCTTGGGAGCATGTCTACATCAGTGAAGCCTTGTCAGAGCTCAATGAGCTTATTTAAGGACTGGAAGAAGTACAGCTGAATCAGTGCAGTGCTATGCCTGTCCTAATTGTACCTGCTGAGAATTAGTTCCAGTGTAAGTTAATTAGTCCTATAATAAGTTATTATCCCTGTATGGTGTAGCACTATGGTGTGTGGCCATGCCAAGGTCACCCAGGGCTAGGTCATATTCTTACATGAATTGCAGTGAGCCATGGAGATGCGTCTCAGGTAATTAGTGACTGTGAAATCATGCCTCCTCAGTGGATGTCAGGGTGAATGCTCTTCTGAACTGTCCTGCCATGTGTTCATGCTTCAGAAAGTAACTGTTCTCAGTAGATAAGAATAGTCCATGCTTTATCATACACTGTCACTTCCAGTAAAAGTGATACTTAATGCCACTTGTGGAGTTTATTTTATGCCCATCTATTAAAAACTAGTGAGGTTGTTATAAAGTGTATGGAGTACCTCACTGGTATTTTTGTATTAAAGTTTTTAGGTTTTGAGGTATTTCCCCCTCACTACACATGGTGGGCATTTTTGGAAAAAACATAGCATAGCACTAACCTAAGATTTCTAATAATAATTAGTTTTGTGGAAGACTAAGACTCATAGAATCACAGAATCACTTATTAAGGAAGAGACTGATGGAGGTAGTCTGATAAACTCTCCCCCTGCTCGGTCTGGGCCATTATATTCGTGTGCTATTGAAGGACTATGAGGCTGATAACTCAGTCAAAGAATCTATATTTTTAAAACAGTTCTTGAAGCAAGTAAGAATTTTGCTTTTAGATCTGTAACTCACTATGGTCAAGGGAGATTTTTTTCTGAAAAAAAGGGCTTAATATCGTAAAACTTTCTTAACAGAATTTTATAACTTAATCTTGCATCCATACTTCTTCATTATTATCTCCACTAGAAACTCACATACCAATATCATCTATATTTGTTTCCACCAACTTTCTGAGCTGCATTTCTGAAAAAAATATCTAAGGGGGGAAATGTTACTTATAGAAGTTCAGTAAAGTAGAGCCAGGACTACAAGGTATCATTTGTCTCAATACTGTAAATTAGATTATTGATGTTTTTCCTCACTGATTCCAATAACATCGATAGAAACCAATCAATCTATTGGAGACTATAACGAAGTAACATATTTTATACCTATTTTTTTCAGCACTAAACTGGAATAGCATATGTGAAATCAATGGAACAACATCAGTTTGTATCAACAGAGTATCCGGTACGTTAATTTTGGGATGTTTTGCAACCTTTCACACTCATGATACTCCCTTTAAACTCCAAGAGGATTTCAGCTTCATAGGCATATGAATCAGGCCTTGAATTTCAGATTTATAAACCTTAGAAACAGTTGGAACATTTGGAGAATGAGGATTAAAAGCATGGGAAGTTTGCTAATGGGGTATATTCTCCTTATCATGTGAGCTGACAAGTGCAGATGGATCACCACATATCTTCTACTTTTGGGTATCTTTTGTTATTAGAGAGATAGGTAGCAAGCTCCAGAAAGGACAGGAGGAAAGAAATTATTCCTCCTTAGATCTGAGAATTCAGACTTTCCACTAAAGATGCCTTCAAAAGTATTCTGACATTACAAGAGACCACAACATGCTTACAGGTACTACATGAGATTCACATCAAAGGTAAAGCTCCCAGAAACAAAAGTGGGAATAATATTGTTGTAAAAAGGGAAGAAAAGAATTTATATGAAACAGAGAAAGGAGGTAAAAGGAGAAGCAAGGGAGAAGGGAAGTTCAGCAACGTTGAGAATTAGACAGCAATCTTAATTACTTCTCTGAAATGGTTCCTGTACTGAACTCATGGGAGTCCACATGGCACATATTTATAACCCAGAATATTACATGCAATTATGTGCAAAAAAATGATCTGGTAATCTTAGGCGGATAGAGCTAGGTAATATACGTCCTTTCATCCTCAAAATGCTTTAAAATATCTCCAACATTAATGAGACAACAGATAGGGGCAGCTAGGGAAGTTTTTTTTTGAGAAATTGAGTGTCTTGACCACAGTGAGAGTTTGAACTAGCAGCTATAATCTCCTAAATTCCAGTTTTCTGTCCAGTGATCACCATTCTTGGAGAAACTGGCTGAAACCAACCCAATTCAACCCAAACCATAGTATGTTCTGGTACTCCAGTGATGATGATGTGGTGTCTTAGAGATACAGAGAATGAAAGGCTTTTGAGAAAGAAACACATCAGATCATATACACATGGCCTACTCCTAAACTTGACTTGAACAACTAATGTACTGGTTACCTGAAACAGGCACTGGGATGAGGCATAATATTTTATGTCAATCTCTGTTTGGCTGTGATTTGGCTACCCCAGCACACCAGGAAAAATGACCAATGACTAAAATGCAGTGTGCTCTGATTAACCTGGCATACTGCTGCCATGACCACAGTATATTGTCAGAGGCTTTCTGCTCCCTTCACTTGCAAGTCAAACAAATCAATTTAATCTGCATTTAAAAGCAGAAGGATAGTATCATGCAGCAGCTTCCAGTCCCATTTTCATTGATTCTGATATTTGACTCCATTTTCTATTTTTGATACATTTCATAAACATAGCTTGAAACTATATCAGAACTGTTCATTAAAAACAACATGAAAGATTTCACCTACTCAGCACATTCTCAGAACACAGTTATCCTCTGTTTTTACTTTAGTGAGCACAATGATCTCATCCAACTTCAGTTCTTCTGGGATCTCTGGGCTCTGCCCTTATTTCAGAAATTTAGCATATATTGGAATTGCTCTGTTATTACCTATCCATTTTCAGAAGCAGAATACCCCAATTTGACTCTGCAGCTTAAGTTTTGCCACCCATGAAATTCTTCCTGCTAAAGCAGGTGATAAGTTCAAGCTTCTTTGGGACCACCAGAAAAAAAAAAAAATTTGGACAAGGAAACTCAAAAATTGCTGAAGAAAAATGGGTATGAGTTAGCCTAATGCCATTCCTGAATTCTCAACTTGGATGTGGAAATATCCTAAGATAATGTGTGAGTTGTACAGTTCACTGAAGTTTTTGCAGTGATATGAAGTTTTTGGAGTTGCAAAAAATAATGCTTACTTCCCCATCAGTCTTCGTTACACATACGCTACTTCCTGCCATAGAGAAAAACATTATTTATGAAAATGGTTATTTCTCATTATGATGTCATCCTATTCTGAATGGAAATAAGGTATATAAGATTTAGAACATTAAGTCAATTATTTAAATGTCAAAGTCTATGAAGTTTCCGTGATCATAAATTTGTATATGTCCTTATTTTGTTTCTTTAATTTTCTTCTCTTTGATTCAACTCCTCGGTGTTGTAAGAAACTTAGGGAATTCATCTTTATTAACAAATGAGGCTGTGTGAAAAATATTTATTGTCTCTCATTTCAAACAGTCCTCTTTAGTCATAATAGAGTATAAAGGAAGCATGACAAGCAATTTGCTGCATGGTAGATGATATTAATGACCTGCCACACTCATACCTCCTTGTGTGATCTGTGACTATTAATTTTTTAAGTGACAGATTGCAACAGAGAATGTTTGGTGTTAGTTGTGTCCTGTTCTCTACTCCCTGTTAACAAGAAATGAGGAAAATAGCTTTATTTGGTGTCAAACTCAGGCACCACCAACACTACAGGTGTACCTCTCACAGTAGTGAATGCTTAGGAAAGAACATAAGAAACCGGGAAACCAGTGTCGTCCTGTTAAACTGGAGGATCCCTTTTTGCTGATAATGGTAGATGTTCAATCTGTTGATTAAAAACATTCAATTCATCATATTTAACTCTGTCAACATTCTGTGAATTCCTTCTGAAACAAACATGACAGTCTTCTGTAATCGTTCAAGAGTCCTAACATATGAAAGCCTTCAAATCCTTGTCATGGTGATTGATCCATGACTGGAAATGTTGATGGAAACACTTTAACACCAAGTGTGTTTGCCAGTGATGAGTCCTGAGAGGCCTGAATACATCAGGGGCCAGGCTGAAAGACTGAGTGGCAATGGCTGAAGCTGCTGCAACAGCACCCAGGGCTTAAGCTTGGTGTTGGGCTCTCATGCCAAGCCCATGAGAGCTAGGTGCCCTGGGAGAGCAGGCCATACTGCCAGTGCACAGGCCAGTGGGATTTGCTGGGGTCACGGTGAATGTCTAGACTGCATCTCTCTGTCCACTTTGGAGAGTGTCTGGACTTGAAGGAGATGCTTGTCTGCCTCATTCCGTGCCATTGCAAGATGGAGAGACAGCAAATTTATCCATCAAGGCTATAATAATGTAACATATATAGGGCTTGGATTCTACTTCCAGTTGGGCATAGTGATTTTCCACATTTCCCACACTGGCCTTCAAGCACTGGGTGACCATACAATAACCAGGGTGTTCCAGATCTTGAAATGGGGAAATATTTACCGGAGGCTTAGGTATTCAAAGTGATTTCCTATTATCCTGGATTTTTTTTTTTTTTTTGACCAAAGTTCACTTTGTGAAAACAAAGCTGCCTGCTACCATGCAAAAAACAAAAAAAAGTTGAAGGCCTTTGGATTTCAGAATGATTCCTTAAAATACCTGCCTACTGATAGACTCTTCTGTGTCGTGAACTATCTGCTGCTTGATAGCTTTAAGAAGAGCTTTTAAACTGGTGATGGATAAAGAAAAATGCAATGTAGTGTAGGATGCCATGAGAAATGAAACTCTTAATATTGGCAGCAATAGGAAGGGAATGCTTAGGAAAGTCTCCATTTGCAGCTCACCCATGCTGCATACAGGAATAATAAATACATGGTATTATAAATACATGGTAATAAATACAGGTATCTGTAGCTGGTTTTGGACAGTTGTGGGTTTTTTCTTTTTCTTTTTCGTCCCACATCTTAATCATTCTAATCAGTTCCATTGAGATATACAATGTGATATGTTTAATATTGGTGAGTGTGGTGGGACTATTAACGAAAGCAGCAGAAACAATTTGAGATTTTGTCAGAGTGGATGTGATTCCATTAGAGTAATTACAGTAACTATCCAGCTATTTGTTCCATAACTGCTTAAATCTCTCATAGTATTCCACTTCTAAACCTCAGAGTACCAGAAAGACTCAAATCAAGGTACTGTTAGGCAAAAATAATTTATATAAAAAGTAGAAATTATTCTATTTTTTACATGTGTTAGAACTAAACAAAAATAGTAGGGATTATGGTAAAATATGAATCTGGGCTTTGCACTTTTATGTACATTGTTGAGAATAAAGGAAATATCTGTTACGGACTTATGTATGTCAAAATCACTTGATAATTTCTTTTTGATAATTCTCTAATGCAGCGTCAGTGAATGTGAATACACTACATGTGTTGCAATGCATTGGCACAACCAGAATATTCAAAGGTGTATTTCTGTTACTGTTTTCATTGTTCTTGATCCACTCTTATTTCTGCTATATAAGAACTGATTTGAAGGGGGCTAATTGGGCTTTTTGGAGAACAAAATGATGTACACTTAGGGTCTTAGCAGTCTAGATTTGTTTCATTTTTTTAAGGGAATGGGTGTCCTGTTCCCTTTTGATGTGTGTTATTAAAATCAACCAACAAGAATAAATAATTGGTACCATCATTTCATGGAAACTCCGTGATGATGTGGTAACTCCTGACTTAAATTCAGAATAAACAATTCAGTTATCATGTCAATACCAATAATTCAATACATTTATAATGAATCACTATTAAATGACAAAACTGTCAAGTTATCAGGTTAATGGAATTTAATAAACCCTTAGAAAACATGGAAAAGGGAATCTGTAGAAGGGACAGTCGATTTGGTTGTGAGTGCTAACTGAAAAGCTTCAGTGCTTACAGCTTGCAGGCTCTCACCTTACACTGCTACCTCACCACCCTGTCACACCATCCACTGCAGAAATGACCTGCTGTGACATGATGCCATTGTGGTCACACTCAACCATGCTGACCCTACATTCACCTCCTATCTGTGTCAAGATTTGACATTACTCTTTATAGTGGCAGGACCCTGAGCTCTATAGAGTGGTAAGTTAGAATTGAAAGGGTACACTCCCATACCACAGGAAAAAAAAAAAAAAAAAAAAAAAGATATTAAACCGGTGAAAAATGGAACAATGCAGCCAAAGTATTGTTTCATTTTACATCAGAATTCATCCTGTATATATTTGATTGATATCACCCTGAGTGGTTAACTAAATGTTGATAATTGAGATAGCTACCACAAAAAAGGTACATAAATGAGACTAGGAGCTGAAGAAGGGTTGTATCCATACGGAAACTGCAATCTGTAACATGAAAAGTTTTGAGCTCTGCTATAGGAAGTTGGATATTTTGATTTTAAGATCTATTTGATGAAAAGTTATTTCTTCTCTTTGGAGAACAGTTTTATAAAAAAAAAAAAGCCTATGTAGTATACAGATATGCAGCAAATAAAAGCACATCCTTAATCATTATGAATGCACCTACAGGGCTCAACCCAAGAGTCATCTGCATAAAATTGCACAGATTCTTTCAGCTGAGCTATAGGCATAAAGCAGGGTATACATCTATGAAGTGTATTAAGCTAGACTGTTATATATGGAAGGGTCTTACAGTTCAGCTAATGTTACACTTGAGGCTGTTCTGCAAAATATGCCAGCACAATTAATGTCAACACCAGATAACCAGTCACTGTAAATACCCTTGAAGGGATTTCTTATATCTTTTAGTAGAAATCCCATTTAAGAAGTAAAGATTCCAAATGTATCCCTGAAAATCAGAGGTCAATTCAATAACCTACAAACCAGCAGGCAAAATCCATCTCCCATTAAAGGCAAGTGTTATCTCCTTTGACAAGAGAGGGCTAGTGGGAAATGAATAAATGGATGTCTTTTTTTCCTAGAACAGACTCTATATCAAGCACTCAGACTGTCCTTTATGCTTGCGTTGTGTTTTGCCATTGCTAGGCTGGACCATACTATAAACAGCAAGGCAAGTCCATTTTACACCACAGAATTTCATCTGTCGCCTCCAGGCTTCATGCCATCTTCGTAAACCTACTGACTCCATTCCCTTGCTAATACTTCTGCCTGTGCAGAACTGCATCTATGCTGCTTGACATAGATTTATTCTCATTATTAATGAACTAACTGTTGTACAGTAGTATTTAGAGGACTAGGTGAAGACAAAGACTTATGTAGTATGAATTATGATAGAAAAGCACCAGAAGGCATGTTTACTGTTTTGAAATGTGATTGATAAGAAGAGCAGCAGAAGAGAAGACTTACCACAGACAGCAAGTGAAAGGCAGAAGCAAGGACAAGGTTTAGCTCATTGAAGCTCTCCTCATAGGGCGCTATTGTCCTCCATAAAACTGAATAGTATGACTTGCTGTAGATATAGCACTATTTCCTCCTTTTATGTATCACATTGTGAAAAACTCATTTTCTGTAAAGAAATCTGAATGGGACACATATTGGAGGCTTCTCAGCCTTTTATAAATGCTGTTGCATCTAAATAATTGGTCAATCATAGCCAGATTTAAGTCTGTCTTTTTTTCTAGACACTGATACCAAAAGGCTTCTTCTGTCATCATAGTATCCCTTCGAGCCAGGTAAAAGCAGAGCAGAAAAGTAATTTAATTTTGGCTTATCAGGTTACACTGAATTTTACAACAGACCGATTCCTCACATGCCCCAGAGTGCATTGCATTTCTCAGTAACATTTTTTCCTACAGCTCTGTTAAAGAACTGATTGTCCTTAAGCAGGTGTGCTACTATCAGAACTTGCTATTGCTGTTGTTCGTATTATGACAACTTTTACATTTTCATTTACTTTACAATCCTACTTAAATAAGTTATTAAGAGTTATTCTAGAAACTCACACTTGCCCCAACACCACACTAGATGATCAAGAAAAATTATCTTCTGTGAGAAGACAAAGGAACCTGATCTAAACCCATTAAAGTTATCAAAAATTCTTTTCCCTATTTCTTTTCAGTATCCAAGGCCCTGTTTCAAGTAGCTGTGATCTAACCAACTTTTGCTTACCATGTAATAACTGCAAGACAATGTTGATTACGAGCCACCTCCCAAAACAATGAAGTGTCAGAAACACAGAGTATCTCTGCACTTTCTTCTGTCATTTTCTCCTATAAGCTCCATTTCAGTGCAAGATAGAGGCACTTCCAGTTTCCACCAACAACTGCAACCTGACAATTCTAAAAAACTCCAAGACATATAGCAGGATGGTAAAAATTATCTTTGGTCTTGAAAAGGGCAGTTGAGAATTCAGCAAATTTTGGATTGCTATTAATTACTAAAATATAGCAGAAAAGTGATTTTTTTTTTTCCAAATAGAGCAGCACTTTAAAAAAAACCCCCACAGAGTTTTAGAGATCTCATTCCGTAATATAAGTCTACATTAGAAACTTAGAGAATGGTCTTAGATAGGACTAAGAGGTAAAATACATATAAACTGTCCAGTAAGCTATTCTGAAGGTACACAACTTTTAATTGTCTTACGAAGCATTTTCATTTTTCATGGTTTTAAAAATCATTTAGGAGCTGTCTTTGTGTATAATTGATAATTAAGTGCTTCTTTAATGTTTACGTCTCTAAAGCAATGTGTCTCCTGACCTCTGACAGCCACTCAGAAGATTTAATCTCTGAAAGAATATCTTAAATGTGTGCTACCTATTTTACAAGAGTCAGCTTGAACAGTAATTTTCTAAACAGTAGCTTTTATTTTAGAGTAACAGTGAGAGATTTTGAAATTATCTGCTGTAATTAAAAAAAATGTAAAAAACTGAGTTGTTCTTTTTAAAATTCTCATCTTTTGAGATAGTGTAGATATCTAAATTAACTTTGAGAGAATCAGCAACATCCCCCTTTTCACTGAGGAATAATCTCAGCTCCCATAAAACAGGAGGTTGGGAGGAGCAGAGCTGTCAAGGACCTGACAGGTCCACTTTGTGACAAACTTTCAAATTTCTTCTTATTCTGCCACAGAACAGAAGCAAACTTCGTTTGTTTGTTTTGTTGTTTTATGAAATTGTGTCATGACATCCAAGTCTGAATCAACTAGATGCTTCAGCCTGCATCTCCCTCCCACTCACCCAAAGTATGCATAACGCTCACCTACAATACGACATACTCCTGTGCAAATCTGCCATCAGTGTATGTGGCCTTGCAGAAGTCAGTACTGCAAAGAGGCACAGGGATTTCTGGGATCAGCTTTATGATCAATGCTCTTAAAATCTTGTACCTGTGTATAGTACAGTATAATGCTCTTGCATGGAAGAATTGATCAACTGAAGAATTGATTAAGGCTGGTTAATGGCAGGAGACTCTGCTTTGCTATTTGAGAAGTGGATGATCAGAAACAGTGGTACAACCACGCTAGGTCACACTGGACTGGAAATATGGTTTTCAGTTTATCGTTTCTTTAGTCAGTTTCACAGCCTTCAGAAACTAAGAGGAGAAAACAGAGAAAATATTTTCAAGTTTAAGAAAATACCAAAATTCCCCCCCCCCCCCCCGCCTCAGTAATAAAAGTGATGTGAAATGTATTACCCTGTTCCCGGGATTTTGCACTCTTTAACTCCTCATGTTTCGTTTTTATCATTTAGATAAAACTTGATTGGATCTAATTTACACAGTGCCATTGAACTGTAAGTAAGTCGACGGTTTATTACTCAATAGAAAACCTGCTGAAAAGAAATTAAAATGTGGTAAATAAAAGACCTTTGTGCCACTGAAGTGAATATTAAGGCTAAACACCTGTTTACCAGTTGATTCCACAGTGTTATTATCTTGGCACTAGATTAAGTGTGTGAAACGTTTGTTTATTTAGGGTTTATGCAGCAGATATTTTATTATTTTTTTGCCTTATGAGCCACATCATGTTTATCCTCATAACCTAGTGTGTGTTCTAGGCGGTGTCTTTACTGGCCATGCACTACTCATGATCAGTGAATGATGGAGCATTTTATCCAGCCCTTCATGAGGTAATGATAAGGGTAATTGGCACTCCAGACTTCTAGGCAGTTAAGAAGCAAGTGGGTGATGGAAAACGGCTATTTGCTGAATCACAGCTTGCCATCCAAATCCCCAATGGACTTCTGTAAATTTTAATTGACAAACTTAAATATTTCCAATTAACATGTTTTTGTTTGTTTGTTTGTTTTAATATCTTCTTTTCTCTGATTTTCTTTTCACGTATTCTGCCATACATATAAATGGTTGGTACAGTCCTCCCAGCTGTAAATCAAAACATCTCACTCTTCTTCAGCAAGGCTCTACTAATTTATATACACTGTGGACCTGCTATAAGATCTTTGTTTTTCATTTATCTTTGTCATTTCTAAAATTCAAAAAAAGCACCCAAAGAGTGTAGCCAAGATTCCAATCCATTCTGTCATGGACACTGGGACATGTAGAATTAATGCCATGAAAGGAAACTGTCTGTCATGTTTTCCATAGTGCCTCCAATGGAATTGTTCATATTCTTTTTCAGTAATACCACTGCTGATCAGTATAGCAGGTATCACAACTCTGATATTTTTGTGAATCTTATATTAATTTTAATTCCAATTATATGCTTCTTCAGCATTAGGTTACAGTGGGATGGAAGTAGATTTTCATTTGACTACACTAGAAGCAATCTTAAATCTCATGTTAGTTTGGATCATGTTTCCTAACCAATTCTAATAATTTTGTTTGATTTTACATAGTTACCCCCTCAGAGAAAAAAAAACCAAAACACAACAATCTGAATAATTTAAAGTGTGATTTATTAACATAAAACTGTCAACAGCTGTGTGTGTCACTACTGAGAATGGCAAGCACTGAAGGAAAATGCTTCCGAGTTTTTATTTTGTTCTGAGACTTTACATTAAAGAATTGACATCCGATGCAGAACAAGACTAAGGTGAAAGAAAGAAAAAACATGGTTTTGAAGCCATTGTATGGACTCTGCCTTCTTGTTCCTTTCATCCCTGAAACAGATGGGGAAGAGTAAAGAATAAAGCTGTTCTGAAGGAGCATATGAATCAGTTAGATATGCATGCATACATTTTTTCAGCATAGAGATACTTTCATAGTCCTCAGCCAAAACTGCGGATAATTAGGGCTGGCATGAAAAAAGGTTAAAGAAACTCCTAAACATATTTTTTTTTTTTTGTATTGTAAGGCTTTTTTTTTCATATTTTAACTGAAATTTTAATGGAAATTACAGAAATCATTATTTTTTGTTTTCAAAGCAGATATATCTATTTACAATTGGTTCAAATGTTGTTTCTGAAATAGACTGAAATTTACTATATAAATGCACTTATTGATATAAGACTGTAAGTATTAATGGGAAAATAAAAATGCAAAGTGAACCATTTTAATAAATCCCCCATATATATAATTTTATATATTTTATAATATATATAATATAATTTTATATATAATTTTAATAAATTCCCTTCTGATTTTTTCTAAGTAGAATGTTTAAATTCAATGTTCTGAAATCAAAATTACTTTGCATTTTAAAAGTATAAACCTTTTTTTTTTTTTATGTCACATAATTGGTGCCAGACAGGTACTTTAATTATTCCCTTACCTGGGTCCTGGGGAGTAATTTTCCAGCTTTTTATATTTTAGAGGGGGCATACAAATTTCTGAGTTACCTGGTTGACAGTAATTATTGATTATTAAGCCAATTATTGTTTTAGGATTATGGTAACACCTGTAGTTATGGTTATCTATCATCTATCTGCTTCAGTTCATTTGGGTTTCCCTCACTGTGCTTTGACCAAGATCAAACTCCTTCATTGAAAAAAATGCACCAGATGGAGGTATTTTTTTAATATCTGTTTTGTTAGTAAAAAAACCTGAGATCATCCAGTTCTTCACAAATCCCTAAATTCTTGCTTGACATCTGAAAACTGTACTCAGCTTTGATTAAAGCAAGCCCCGCTTTCATTGACTGTATTGCTCTGCCCCCGTGAACCTTTTTAGTGACCGTGGGAGGGCAGCAGATTTCTGAGAAGTCACTCAGACTCTCAGATTTGTCCTTGGTGCAAGCAGGAAGGTTAGGCACCAAGCACTAGAAGGTTGAAAAGGCCAAAACCTGATAAAACAGGTAGAAAGGGCTAGTGTTTAGGCACATATGCATCTGTATGGATGGGTGCTGAAACTGGGCTATGCAGAGAGGAAGAGTGGGACATTATGAGTGAGAGCATATGCACTTCAAATCAGCCATCAGTATGTTATTTTTACCTAGTTGTTCACTGTTTGGATTTCTGAGCCAGAATTAATGATACAATTATGGACTCTGTACTCAGGGAGTGGGTACAGGGCCTGCTGTGATGCAGGAGACTCAAGTGTAGTGAGGACCAGCCTGCTGGAATGGGAGCCTCCACCAGGAATGAACATTATACATATCTAACTCAGACAGTGATTTTTCCAGTCCTCAGATAGTTTTTCCTGTAATTACCAATTAATGCCTGTCATAGCACATTTCACAGGCAGTTGATGAGGACTGAGGTTCTGGCAGGTTGGCAACTGGACTCAGGCTCTGCAGCTAATAACTGTGATATTCAGAGCAGAACTGATGTCTCACGTTTGGAGCAGGCGCTTTCCTCCATGTAAACCTGATCACCCAGGAAGGTTGGGATAGGGTTTCTCTCAGTGCAAGCATTTAAATAGCCAGAAAATCTCTAGAAAGATACCTGTACACAGAATGATGCCATTCGTCACAGAACACATTAAATGGCTTATTTCAATTTTTTCAGTATTCCCAAAACAACAATTTGGTGGGTTGGTTTTTCCTTACTCTGCAGGTGATTCTCCCAGTATAGTATCGACATCAACATCAACTTTGGTTTTTATAGGTTTTAGGTTTTTATTCATGAGTTGAGTTTAAGTATGTGATCAACTTTACTGAATTTTGCAGAATGGCATTAACCATATGTTTCATTAGATTATTGAATGTGGTCTCTCACTTTATCACCACTGAAGAAAATAATATCTACATAGAGTCATGCCTGAGCAGATCCATTTGATAAGAGTTCTCCTTCAGGGCAGAGGTTAGACCAGAGACACTGCCAAGGTCATCCCCAGCCAACACCCAATGGTTCTGTGAAGTAGTATGGGAAAATATCTGCACAGACAGTTTGATGAAATTTATGAGTCATACAGCTGAACCTGGAAACCAAGATCATTCATGGTACATGATAGCTCCTCTTGGATGAGATGTCAATGAATATTATTTAAATAAACTTAACATACATACATGGCTACATTACTGATTGATCCAAATTTTGGATAATGTTAGGAGATGCTAGGGTATGGCTATGTTACAGAATGAAATTATGTTGGTAGGGCTTACATCAACTCTCATGTCTGGAGCCTCAATAACTGACTTTGGTACATGACCAGCAATTTGTAACAAAAATCTCCTTGCTTAAAATAGCAGAGCCAGTAGGTGGATGAACATCCGGTGAACATCTGGATGGCTTGAATTAGTCTGGTAAAGGAGATCCTGAGTTGACATAAACCAGGGCTGAGAAGTCTCCCTGTTTTCTGCAGCTTCAAAACACTGGCACAGTGTGAATCTGCTATAAAGACAGATGAACTATAAATGGAGAAAGAAAGTTACAACTCAGAATATTTATTCTTACAGCTGCTCAAATACTGTCAATGTCATTTGTGTGATACTACGAATGCTAAGTCACCAGCTGTAACACTGTGCCCAATTTTAAGCAGAGCACTTTGGCAAAGGTATGGACCTTTTGAAGAATATCCAGAGTTCAGCAAGAATGATTTAAGACCCTAGAAGCATGACTTGTAAGAAAGGTCTGAGAACACAGCTTATAAATACACTATGAAGTTATTGGGAAAGAAAGAAAGAAATACATGAAAGAAAGAAAGAAAGAAAGAAAGAAAGAAAGAAAGAAAGAAAGAAAGAAAGAAAGAAGAAAGAAAAGACAGAAAGACAGACAGAAAGAAAGAAAGAGAAAGAGAAAGAGAAAGAGAAAGAGAAAGAGAAAGAGAAAGAGAAAGAGAAAGAGAAAGAGAAAGAGAAAGAGAAAGAGAAAGAGAAAGAGAAAGAGAAAGAGAAAGAGAAAGAGAAAGAGAAAAGATGGATAAGGAAATGATAGTGATCTTCAAACATATAAAAAGTTGTTGCAAAAGAAGAAGTGAATAATCTTTCCTTCATGTCCAGTGTGGATAGTACAAAAAGTAATGGCCTTTTTAATAGTGGCAAGGGAAATTTAACTTAGACATTAAAAAAAAACTTTCTAACAGTAAGGATAATTAGGTACTGGAATAGATTGCCTGGGGAGGCTGTGGAAACTCTATCATCATTAAAGCCTTTAAAGAGCAAGCTGGACAAACACTCATTTGGAATAACAAAGATCTAGTTGATCTATAGAGGGCAAAAAGTGAACAATATGATTGACTGAAGGCCTTTATAGATCTGTTTTATACTATTCAGTGATAATTGCTTAGCAGTATGGGGGATAATATATACTTGTCAAACACAAATCTGATAGACCTGACAGAAGCAAAAAATATCACATATCATTTTATGATAGAAAAACATGAAAATAAATTACATAGTGTGGAAGACCAGTCACATTTGAATAACAAATTTTTCAAATTTAAAGTTAAATGTTCTTACACTTTGATGACAGAAACATTGGAAGATTATATTTAAAAAACAAGTGGACAATTGCAAGGTTAGCAAAAAGTGTATCAGTCCCTTTGGCAATTTTAAACATAATTTTATTTGGCAACAATAAGAGGAATCAAGCAGATTAGAGGATCCATTTATGTTCATGATTGTAGAGGCAGAAAATGAAAGTTTGTTCCTTCCTACAATACTTCATTTGCGTTATTCCAGATTTCCAGAGCTATAACTGACATCTGACTTCATTTCCTGATTCTTTATCCACATCATATCCAAGTTCAATTAAATCTTTTCCAAGAGGTTCCTGAGTGCATCAACCCAGGGGCAAGAAATAGCCTAACTCAATGACTTAATGGAATAGAAGATAGATAAAGACATACAGTTATTTCTTTGGTCTCACTTGGGTAACTATCTCACGACTCTTGAAGTACAAGCCTGTGTAATCATTAGGGCATGGTTAATGAAAACAGCTCATTATTGTCTTGGAGATACTGTCCTCTAATGATGCCCTTTGGATTGAAATATATGTAAATGAAGATTATTTATTTTAGAACTTTTACTACGTGGACCTTGTAAATATGAAAATTTAATTACTAAGTGCAATATTTATTATGAGGAACTCTAGCTCTCCTTATTACCCTACAAAGCAAGTAGGAAAATATTCCTTTTGACGTAGATGCTTATCTAATAGATGCTTCTGTCTACTGTTTTCACAAACCTGTACAGATATGCACTGGACCAAATATGCACAGATTTATCCCCTTATCCAGGAAAGCATTACATTAGCATCCTTCACACTTTGACAAGGGTCCAGCATCTCTTGGCTTCTGTAAGAGAATCTGCACATCAATCCAGAAAGAAGTAAATTGCTGGGAGAAAAACAATGGTGTAACAAAACTGCTGTCTAACAGCACGAGAACAATGAAGTGCTTTCGTAAGTAAATGGTGCGTATCTCATGATATGTTCTCAGGAGGGGGTCATCTGAGGCAGGCCTGTACACAGAAGAAATGTTTCAGACAGGAATATTATTCTGCCCATATGGAGGAGAATTTGAGCTGTTGGAAGTAATTGATTGTTTATTGCTTCTGCAATTCTGATAAATAAATGCAGAAATACTGAAACTGATTTGGGTGGATCAAATTTTTTGGGGTATAGGAGAATCTTGGATGAACATAAAATTTGAAAAAACCCCAAATAATAAAATATGTTTTTGTTTTAAGACATATGGTTTTGTAAAATAGAAGGTCTCTTGACATATGAAGTGAGTTTAATACTGAAAAATCTTCAAGTTTGATTCCTAGAATAATCAAACCTGGATTTTTTTAACATTTCAGAACTTCTTTTTCTTTAGTTTTTACATTGAAAAATCAATACAAATTAATAAGAAATTTTGGTATCATAATTTTTTCATCTCCTCTTTCACTCCTGATCCTCAACATAGAATATAAATAGGTAGGAAAGGACCGGAAATGTTTATATTATCACAGCAAGATTTGTTGACAAATGTAATATATTTTATTAGATCAGTTGATGTTATTGGGGGAAAAAAAAAAAAAAAAAAAAACAAAGAGAAAAGATTTCAAGTGTATAAGCCCTTCTTCAGATCTGAAACAGAACTGGTCAATATAACAGTAAAGTACTGAGATTATTACTTACTAGTAATATATGTTCCTTTTCCTTCAAAATTTCCCTTGATTATATCCTTGGATTATCACAACTACAGTGTGAGTGCTACTACATACATAATATTTTCAGCTGGAGAACACAGGAGTCCTTGGGATCCTCCGTTTCAGAAGGATTCTGAAATTCCTGGAAAGACTCATGCTGACTTTATCACCTTTTGAATTGGATCCCTATTAAAAATCAGGGAGTTTCATTCAACCTCCTGTACCTGATCTCTAGCCAGAGAACAGCCGAATGGCCAAAATCTCTTCCACCTTCAGACACTTTCCCAAGGCATTGCTGATGGTCACATTTCACCGTTGCTAAACTGGGCTGTCCTTTGAGCAGCAGCTAAGGAAAGTGAAAAGTCCTATTTGCATCAGGAGTAGTACCCAAGACGAGTGTTGTGTCTGAATGAGGCACATCCCCTACCAATGTGGTTCTTCTCAGAGGTGTCTACTCTTCTGTGGCCTTTTATGAGATATAGGAGGAACCTGTCCATGGAAATCTGTGCATACTCTTCACCCTAAGCCTTCTAACAGGACTGTTTCCTCAGTGGAGAGAGTTCATATCACTGCTTTGTTAAGCAAATGGAAATAATAACTGTGGCCTTTGTCAACAATGCAGAAGTCTATGGGGTCAAACCTGTCTCGATGAGCATTTTGGCTGGAAGCTGTCTGGGAAGGAGCCATCTTTCAGTGCTTGTTCTGTGCTTGGACAGAAGCTACCAAAATCCTGTGCATGGCTGAGCTTCTAGGAACTGCAAATTGTGACAAAGATTGTAACCTCTGCTCCATCCCTCCCTTGGTCACTTTTGTATGTGTGCCCACGAGCAAAGAGTATCTGCAGTCAGGATATTACTGAGTTTAAGAGTGCAATCGCTTATTTGCTAGGGCTCACAGGAGGTGGGTAAGAGTCATGTGCTATGAGTCTAAGCATTAACAAACTCATCACCCCTGTTGACCCACCTAGGTTGTATTTTCTGTCCAGGCAATCATGAGAATGATGAGGAAAGGCAGATCTCTATCCCTCCTAGGAGTGGGGTATTTGTCAATCAAACAACATTTTCTGATTTTTTTTTTTTCCCTTTTTTTTTTCCCTGAGGAGTTTCAGAATTTCTTGTCAGTATTTTTCTTTCTGAATTCTTGAGCTCCTAATTATCGCCATCTCAACCATTACAGTTTTGTCTGTGTTTTTGCTTTTCATATCTTGCATGACTTCAGTTCATCAACTTTCTCACACCTTAGCAACAATTTTCTCAGTGAAACTTAGCCAAGGTCACACAGCTGCGCTGAACTGAACTAGGCCTTGGGTTACAGACAGCTGGTCTCCAGGGCTGAACGTTGTAAGATGACAGTGTGTCCACCTTGCACACAAGCAGAGGAATATATTCCACAGCTGTGTGCACTTCTCTGAACTCAAAAGACAAGAATGTTTTTGCTTGTCTCTTCAGATGTCTTTTGCTTAGATGTTGAAGAAGCCAGAAAAAAAAGGACTTTTCATAAAAGTTTCCAAACATCATCTCTTTCCCTTATTTCTCAAGTCACTGCAAAAAGAATCTGAAAAGAGAAAACACAAAGATAACTGTGTAATGACTCACATTTATCCAGTGATTTTAATCTCTGAAGGCACTTTAAGAAATGTCATAACCACACAACCACAAACCACGTTGTGGTTTGTCCTTCAGTTTATATTACAAATGCCAGACATGATCCTGGTATTGATCAGTACAATTACTACAACATTTAATTATTATTCCATACTCAGCCTCACCATTCATTTAAATCTGGAAAATAATAGCAAAATATGTGTCAGTTTTGGTTTTTTTTCTTTTTTTCTGCTGAGAAAAACCTTTGCTAGGAGAGGAGAAAGCTCATCATGGTAGTCGGGTTATAAAAGAGGTCTGAAAGTCTTTTCCCTGCAATTTTTGTGCTTTATTACCAGCAGTAGAAGGAGGATGACCCTTGCACAGTCTATTTTGGGTTCATATACTACTGTTTATTCTGCTTAAATCAGCCAGTCAATATTCTGCCATTTGGGGTGGACAGAGACACCTGGAGCAATCCTATTCCTTTATCAACCAGGGAGTGTTGTCTTCAGGATCAAACATCAGTGTGGCCTCAGGGTTATGAACCAGTGCCTCTGTGAGTGACTCACAGTCTGCAAAAGATAACACTGTCCTGACTTTTCATAGCTGGATCCTTCAGGAGCTACCTTCAGCCCTCTGCAGTTTCTCTTAGCATCTTCCCATTCTGGATTTTTCCTTGAGATTTGGCATGAGAGGATGTGTCTCATCTCCACACAGTACCCTGTAAAGATGGTAAATCGCAGCAATGCTAAACTGTTTTGGAGTGAAAGCATCATACAGTCCAATTGCCACTTTAGCACTATAACAGACCTTTTACACACAACCATTCTCCTGAAGTCCCTCTTGTATCATTCATATCCCACAACCAAATCTGTTTCAGGAGTTCCCTGTTGTTATCTCTGGGTCTGAGTGAGTGCACTATAATCTGCTGCTATGAAACCCCCAGATTTCAGATGCATGTGGATTGAAGGCTTCCTTTCTCTGATTCTGACTCAATATTGATATAAAGATATCATATGTAAGATATATAGATATAAAGCTCATCATTAGTATAAAGATCCAGGATGCTTCATAAGGCCGTTTTCACTGCTCTGTCAGGACAGTAATAGTAAATCGAGTCACTAAGCTTATTTGTACCCATGTTGATCCCAGCATCTCCGATCACACTGCTGTGCACCATGATAGAGCTCACAGGCCCAGTACGTAAGGATGAAACACTTTTCTCTGACCTCTGCTGAACCCATCTGTGTTTATGAATAAATACTTTGTAACACAACTCAAACATAATCAATTTGTTGCTACATGACTAAGGAGATTGGGAAATAACATGTGAATGATGTACCTCACTTTTGACAAACAATTTTTTTCTTTGTTGGCCTTTTAGATCTCTGGGGTTTTTGGTTTTGTTTCTTTGTTATCATTCCGGTCTTTGCATTTTAAAGATGTAGGCTGATACACATGTATGACTGATGAACAATAATCCTAATGCAATAGTGGTTCACAAAACAGCAAACATGAGAATACACTTGGCAAAGGCCAAGCCATCTCCCAGCTGTGAATGTCTTTAAAATGAAAATTTACACAGGAATGAATGAAAACATTCAATTAAAATTGACAGTGAAATTAGGAGAACTGCATAAAGTCTTGCTAGGGAAACAATCAAGAAATAAAATAATTCAATTCCCAGGATTGTTGTGAGGAAGCAAGTGCCAACAAATAAAAGACCAAATACTTCAATATCAGTTTGACTGCTTTCCTTTGAAGAAATGCTGCTCTTTGTGATCCATTCATTTCACAGAATGGTACTTGGTAATTTGTTCAGAGAATATTTTTGAAGGAGTGTATCCAACATTTCCAATTACATCTTAAAGGCTTGGCACAAAGAGAGAAGAGATGAGAAAGATCTTAAAAATGGGGAAATTAATAAATACTTCAGGCTGGGTTTTTTTCGTCTCATTTGACTTCTGAATAATCTGATCTGGAGGTATTAAGAGGCCTTATTTATTAGCTATGATCATCAGATAACATGTTCTGAAAAAAAATATTCAGGAATGAGAATCCACTGTTTGGTACCTAGTATCTAAACGAGCTTTCAGCTGCATGTATATCTCAGCTGAACAGAATAGTTTTAAGCAAGTGATAAGAGTGGGCAGGAAAGACATTCACTGCTATCATAATCAAGCACTTCATAAAGTAATTAATTAAAGCCATAATGCACCATAGGCAAATACTGGTCTTAAATGAGGATTCGCATGCTGTTCATTCAGACACAACTGGGTATCGTATCCTGTTATGCTGTCATTCAAGTCCCTTGTAATCTATGTAATTGATTTCTGGATTTCAATAGTCAATGTAATATACTGTGAAAGGGCAAATGTATTTGTGGGTTATCTAATCTAGGAGAGGAGAAGAAGAGGGAAGACTTGAGAGAAGTCTTCAAATATGTAAGAAACAGCTGTCAGAGAGGAAGGAATAATTTATTCTTTACAGCTCCTGTAGAAAAAGACATACTGAGTTTAAATTTCAGCAAGGGAGATTTGGCTTATATATCTGGGAAACAACCTTGTAAGAGAAAGGAGACTGATTTATGGGAGTTGTTTAGTCTCTGATACTCTGGAGTCTCCATCTGTGTAACCAGTCCTTGCCAGGAATGGTTTAAGATTAGCCCATCCTGCCACGGGACAAGAGAAGCAACTAGACAACTCCCAAAGGACTTTGCCAATGCAATTTTCCCCTCTAAATTTTCTCTGGTGTAACATATTACACTTCCCCTGTAGAGTCTGTCTCCCCATTCCAGCAGGATATTATTGAAATGATAGAAAATGTGCAATGAAAATAGAAGAATGTGTCTTCTTTCCTCAGCTCACCTCTGGGTGAATAACTTCTAGCATTGCATGTATGAATTTGAGGTGAACCTCAGTCCTCGTGTGATACGCAGTTATAGTAAACACATGGGAACTGTGGTGGAGCATGAGTCTCTGTCTCATCTATCCATGAGAACTAAACCTCACACATTTCAGTCACATGTTGCTGAAATGATAAGCTTTACAAAGTTCTAAAAGAATCTTATTTTTAAGAAGTTCACTACAAGCTCCTTTTTGAAGCAGGCATTAAACAAAGCTCTCAGCAAGAAGGTGTATCTGAATGGGTACTGTGAAACCTGCAAACTGAAGAAACCTCAATAACAAATCAAATCCTTCCTGGCATGGTTTTCTGCACTGGCATGTGTTTATTCTCTCTGGGAGGTCTCCTCTTCAGCACTCTGTGTCTGGAATGTAAAAGTGGAAAGAATTTTATTTTCTAAAGTGAAGGAAATTTTGCTGGAAAGTTTTCTCTGGAATATTTCTTTTTAAAGTCTTAAAGACTTTTCTTCCCTTCCCCCCCACCCCCCCCCACCCCCCCCCCCCTCCCCGAAGCCTCTGTTTTCTTGAAAGCTTCAGTCTTAAAGAACAGTGACAGTACCTTGTGGAAGTTTGAGTATTCTACATTTTTCTTTCATTGTTGTTGTCAGGGCTACCCACCTGGATCATTTCTTCTGTGTTTTTATTATGCCAGGATTCCCATATTACATATGGTAAGCAAGCAACAAAGAAGGTGGTGGTGAATCACGGGAAATATAAACCCACAGAGAAGACTAGGAGGATGAGAGCTCAAAGCAACGAAACGTTGCTGCACATTGAATGCTGTAGGGTGAGGGAGATGTCACGGGAGCTATATATCTGGAAGTGTTTGATCTATATCAGTGCAACACTCCACCTGAACAATTTAAGACCTGGCTAATACATCTTCCTGGTGCATGACAACCAAGTTAGCTCATCCTCAAGGAATTTTTCTGTGTGGTTTAAACAGCAAATTCAGTTGGTGTTTGGTGTTTGCCTAGGAGTTCTGTCCAACCTACAAGGTAGACCTTGCCTATATTTTCTCAAGGTCATGACAGATAATGGACAAAACCCACAAGTTTTGAAATCGCATTTTTAGGAATGAAATTTTGGAAATTAAGAATATTTTTTTATTTTTAAATAGAGAATGTTGACAAAAATGGCTCCCAAAATATTTTCTCATGAGCACAGGCACAGTTTTGCCAAACTCTCTTATTGACTGTCATCAAATCCTGACAAGAGCTAGAGAAACCATGCCAACATTGGCTGTGCTCAGAGCTATTTAATACAGGTCTCACAGAAGTGTAATAATTTTGTAATCAGAAAGCATTTGCACTTGGCCATGTATTTGCTGCAGGCAGCTCCTCGGTCCCTGACAATTGAGTCAGACATGCAGATTTCAGGCAACTGTAAGGAAGTCACTAGTTATCCAGAGCTTTTTCCAAAAATAACAATAATGAACACATGTACAATAGTTCTCACCAGGGACTCTCTGTCAGTCTGAGTTTTGCATGCTCCTGCAATGTGAATATTAAATAGCAATAAACATGCCCCTGTCGAGAACTTGTGCCTTCTATATAAATATTGCTGTATAAACCTCAGGTCAGCAATTTCCTTTTTATTCTCTCTTCGATTAAAAGTGCTATAAAATCACCAGGCTGGGTAGTCTCCTGTGCAAAAGCTATGCTGGTTACTGACATTGTGGAACAGTGTGGTTTTTCAGGGGCTAATAAGGCTGAACCTCCCTGTGTATCACTTATGTACATCTACACTCTTGGCAACAGTATTTTGTTCTGCCACTTTTCATTTACTCCAGTGTTGGTCCAGATGACACTAATTATGTTGAAAGTCAGGAAGATGCTGTTAATAAATGTGGTCCAGAGGCCTGGTATGTATGTGACCTTTATCTTTCAAATGACCTGTGTAAATTCAGCCCAGTCAATACACCTAGATAGATTGCCGTGTTTCCAGGGCTATGAAATTAGGTTAGAAAATTCCAGGACAAGAATTGATGGGATTGCCTGTCTGAAACTGGCCATTGCTGCAATTTGTCTGTAGGGACTCACTGATGTGATACTGGATCCATCACACCTAAACATGAATAGATGAGGATGTAGCTGTGTGCTGAAGGTTATTAAAAATCTTAGGTGTGTATCATTCCCTGGGTGTCCTGGGCTTTATCTTACTGTGGTTACCCAGAGTTTCATTAAAACAGAATATAGACAGATATAAACCTAGGAAGATCTCTGTCCTATTGGAGTTGCAGATGGATGCCATGCATGATGTCTGAAGGCATCTAAAACTGTATTATGAGATTACATGAATTACAGCTGAATCCCATTTGAAACAGCTTCTGGCGCATCAGGTCACCACAGAGAAACATATCTGGTCTTGAAAGAGCTTGGAAAGGAGCATACACATTTACCCTGTTGCAACATGCTAAAGAGAAAGCCATAAAATCCATCCACTTCATGCTCATACTTGCCCAAATGACATTGGTACATTTCACAGGTGTTGTTTAAAACTGTTCTCTGAAGATGACTTCTGTTTTCCTAAAGTTTAATCTGGAGTCTAGCAAATAAATTAGAGATAGAGGTGATTTTGTTAAAATATACATATCTTTTCAGTGGTTCCATTTCACAAGCAATATTGATTAGTTTCCTTGAATAACTATAAGAAAATGAGAACAGAAGAATGACTGTTCCCAGAACAAGTGTACTGTTAGCCTAATACAATGTCCCCAAAATGGTCAATTTTGGATGCTTAGAGAAAAACTAGTACTTGCTGGGCAGTGTAGTATCAGTCTTTCCCTGGTTATGTAGCCTCTGTGTTGATGCTCCCCATCTTCTGGTGAACAGTGGTTTAGAGATTTTCTGGGATAACTATTACATTCAAAGCTTGATAGCTGCTCATAGACCTGAACTTGTTTAAGATAATAATTAAATAATGAAAAAGATTATATCCATTAATATATGTTTGAATTTGGAATATGATCAGATATTCTGATAAGATAGGGGGATGATGTCATTTTCCATGTTGTTCGTGTTTAAATGGTGACACGTTTACTTTCTGGGAACACTTGGGCAGCAGAACATAGTTGGAGAAAAATACTCATGAATAGCAAATATTAAGCTGAAATGCTTGAATATTCCCTGAAGACAAGTTCCAGGTTGTCTATTCCATTTTGTCACTTGTAGTTCCTTCTCTAGCCGTACACTGTATAAATCAGCCAAAAAGGGAAGGAGTCAGCAGTAAGAAAATTGAAATAGTCCTATACCAAAATTCACACTGCAGCACATCATTCACTAAATGATCAAAATCCAAGAATAGTGTCTGGAATGAAAATATACAGAAAACAAGAGAATTGTTTACAAATACAGTTTATAGACAAGAAAAAGTTATTTTTACTTAGATGATCATTTGGCTGTGATCAAAATGTTAGCTTCCATTTTATTGTTTTCTTGGAAAGAGGACAAAATTAAATGCTACTCCTACATGAACATTAAGAATTAGCTTATCAAAATCACCCTGACTAGTGTCAAACCTCCACATCCTTGCCAAAGAGCATTTAGTTCTGACCAGTTCAGCAGGTACGTTCTTACCTGAGCAGTGAGTCTGCACATGCTACTTGGCTGTTCAAATTCATGGGTACACACCATGACTGTGTTTTTACAAATACATCTTTTGTGTTCTGCTTTGCAAACATGTATTTTAGATTTCTGAAACATAAGACTGGTACAAATGATAACTATTGCTGACCACAAAACACGGCACACAATTGGATGAATGTCACTCACTAAGGATCTTACAACTAGGAAATTGATGGAATTGATCGATCCATAGACAGAGATCAATACAGAAAGAGTCAAGAAGTTTGATTTAACTTTTCAAGCTCCAATCTCATCCTAAACCTGAGATCTGCCCTCTCAAGATGGTCTCTGAAAAACCTCACATGACATTAGTCTCATGAGAGTTTTAAGTTGTCCTCTGCATGCTAGTAAACTTCACTCCAGTTGTCAAAAGTATGTTACATATATTATATAAAATTTTTAAAATGATGTTTGATTAGTTAGTTACCAGGATGGTAAATATTAACGATATATGAGTTTAAGTGGTATTTGAATAAAAATTGCCTGTCTACCCCACCGCCTTCTATGTTACATTTTTACATTTTAATGTCACACACTCATTGCAGAAATACATTATTTTAGAGGTTAAGCCCACTCCTTCCTATTTAAATATCCTTTGATTCAGACAGCACTCAGTTGTCAGTTATGTTATTGTCTTTCTTCAGATGCAGATTAATAGGTGAAGAGCAAAATCAAGACACACAATAATTGGTATTTTCTCATCCCTCCTCTAGTAATGATCTAATACTGTCAGAGAATATCAGTTAACGGGAAAGAAACAGAAAAGCAATGAATGAGATTCCTCTACATTAGTTTAAACAAAACATGCTCCAAAGTGCAACTGATACCAGGGAGATGTTAAATACACAATGTTTTCCCCATGAGCTTAAATGGTAAAGTGTGTTTTCCTTTAGTAAGATAACACGAAATGGTAAGTTAACAGCATTGATTATTTAAAATATGGTTCAGGATATAAGACTACAACTAGATGTTTTAAAGAACCAATGATAACAGTGCCAAATTATTAAGGCCATGCCAGCAAAAATAATTAGAGGCAATTACAGAGAAAATATCATTTAAGGGCATCAGGAGAAATATTATTTATTTAAACAAATTGAACTATATAAACAAACAGGTCTTCAATTCCAGAAATGTTATAAATTTTATCATCTAAAATTTATCTAAGATACTGCATTCTGCCACTGGAATGAAATATTAACAATAGAATCGACACTCTAGTTAGTCTCCATTCAACCCCAAACTTTAATAGAAATAACCTGTCGGATTTGACTGAGTATGATATCACTAGAGAAGCCTTGAATTTAAACTGGCTGGATAAAGAAAATTGCATGGT